>NC_084832.1:31639507-32956174 GCF_033115175.1 Lepus europaeus | reverse complement strand
GCATTAATTTCTCATATTTCTCCAAAGAAGGTTGCCAGCTATCTTTTCCTGACCCAAGTACTGATATCCCGATGAATACAGAGCCTTCTTCAAGATTTGCAACCATAAACAAGAAGGACCAAAACACAATAAAATAAGAAACAAAAAAACACAAAGTAGAGCTCTTAGAAATTAACTCTATGATAGACAAAATAAAAGTTTTGACAGAAGAGATGAAAGATAAAATTAAGAAAATCTCCCAGAAAATCAGAAGAAAAGGACAAAGAAAAGACATTAATAAATACAATAATTCCTGAAGAAAATAATTCCAGAAAAAGACAGAAAATTTTTTGGAACTGAGGCCATGAGTCTTTAGATTGAAAGGAGACCACTCGGTATCAGCAGAATAATTGAAAAAGACCCACACAGAGGCATATCATTGTGAAATTTCAGAATTTCAGGGAAGAAAAACCTGGAAAGTGACTTTAAAATCAGTTCACAGACAAGGAAATAAGAATCCATATGGTGTCAGACTTGTTAGCAGAAAGTTAGCCTCCAAGATGAAAATGAAGCCATGCCTCAAAAGTATGTGAAACAATCATGTCTCCTAGACAAATTAGTGGCCAAATATGAGGGTAATTAAAGACACTTGGAGGTATATAGGATGTAAACATATACTTCTGTAGGAAACTACTGGAGAACGTGCTCCGGCAGATGAGTCAGGGTCCGTGACAGAGCACCTGAGGAACTCAGGAAGGAAGAAAGCAGAGGAAAGTCCCTGGGTAATAGCAAAAGGACATCCTAAATGACAGCTGTATAGCAAACCTAGCAATAAGTCAATCTAGACAAACAGCAGGAGGATGCTGGGGAGCCTCCAGGAAAAAACAGAATCAATAAAATCTCTGATACATTTGAGCACTTCAACTGAAACATATTGGTAAGTATTTGAGAGATGATGTAATATCTAAAAAAAATTTCTCCTGAGAAATGAGGTAGTTATTAATGTTAAGAAATGACAAAATGTAGCATTTTTTAAAACACAAAAATGTTTCATGGGAAAGAACCTGCCTCTGAAGGGTCATCATCTAGGAAAACATTAACACTGAATACTGACCTAACCAAAAATTGTATTATAACTTCTTGGGAGAGTGGGAAATGTAACAAAAGTGGTATTGGTGGTGTGTGAAATGTGAATCCTTACTTACTGGAATAGGATATTGATAAAAAATTTGACATGATAAGCAAATCATACTACTATGAGCAGATTATTCAGAAACATGGGAGTAAATACCAGAAAAAAAGTATATAAAGTGAAAGTGGTTTCATTTGAGGAATGAGATTGAGAGGGGCAAGAGATTAACAGTAAGAATATTATAAATTATTTTATATAATTTAAATTTTTTTTCCTTAAAAGTCAGAGAAATAGAGACACAGACAAACAGAGAGGTCATCCATCTGTGATTTCACTCCCCTAAATACCTGTAACAGCCAGGGCTGGGCTAGGACAAAAGCCAGAAGCCAGGAACTCAATTTGGGTCTCCCAAGAGGGTGGCAGAGATCCAGGTACTTCAGCAATCAGCTGCTTCCTCGCAGGGATTGCATTAGTCAGAAAATAAAGCAAAGCTGAGACCCAACAGAGCTTGTTGGGTTAGGGTTAGGGCAGGCAGGGGTAGGGTTGCTGGGAAGCTTTCAGTTGGAGATCATAAGCCAGGGTGCCTGAAGAATGGAGGAGAAGCAGCTAACCAGCCTTGCCATTTAGTCTACAGAAAACTTTTATTTAATAAATATAAATTTCAAAAGTACAACTTTTGGATTATAGTGGTTTTCCCCCTCCATAACCACCCTCCCTCCCATAACTCTCTCCCCCAACCCATTCTTTATTAAGATTCATTTTTAATTATCTTTATATACAGAAGATCAACTCTATACTAAGTAAAGATTTCAACAGTTTGCACCCACACAGACACACAAAGTATAAAGTACTGTTTGAAAACTAGTTTTTACATTAATTCTCATAGTACAATACTTTAAGGACAGAGATCCTACATGGGGAGCAAGTGCACAATGACTCCTGTTGTTGATTTAACAATTGACACTCTTATTTATGACGTCAGTAATCACCCAAGGCTCTTTGTCATGAGCTGTCAAGGCTTTGGAAGTCTCTTGAGTTCACAAACTCCGACTTTATTTAGACAAGGCCATAATCAAAGTAGAAGTTCTCTCCTTCCTTCAGAGAAAGGTACCTCCTTCTTTAATGGCCCCTTCTTTCCACCAGGATCTCACTCACAGAGATCTTTCATTTAGGTCATTTTTTGCCACAGTGTCTTGGCTTTCTGTGGGGAAATTAGGCACACGTGGCAATTCAAAGATGGCGCCCAAAGGAATTAAGGTGGGCAGTACCCAAAGGCATTTACCACCAAAGCTGATTGGCCATGCAGCATCAGGGGAGGTGACAACAGATGACGAGTGTACAGACATATGGCTGGTCCTGTAAAAAGTCGCCCTGTAAAATGACCTTTTAAGTAATTGGTTGGTCCTTAAGCCTTGCCCCAGTAATCATGTGGTCTTGTGCTTTAAAAGGCTTTGCTATGCACACAATAAACCAAGTTCTTGCTTGCTTGACTTGACTCCCTGCTGTGTCTGACTGTCTCCAGGATCGGGAGGCTGGGGAATGGGTGAGCGGTGCACTTACCTTTCTTCGGACCCAGTCCATCCTTGTTCGGGTGGACTAAGAGCCTGCAGCTTTCCATGTCTGAAATACTCTCATGGGCTTTTTAGCCAGATCTGAATGTCTTAAGGGCTGATTCTGAGGCCAGAGTGCTGTTTGGACATTTGTAATTCTATGGGTCTGCTATGTATCCCTCTTCCCATGTTGGATTGTTTTCTCCTTTTTAATTCTATCAATTATTATTAGCAGACACTGGTCTTATTTATGTGATCCCTTTAACACTTAATCCTATCTTTATTATTAGTTATGAACTTAAACTGATCACTTTAACTAGTAAGATGGCATTGGTAGTTGCCAACTTAATGGGATTTGGAGTCCCATGACAAGTTTTTAGCTTTAGCCTTAGGGGTAAGTCTGAGGGAGCATGTGCCAAACTGTATGTCTCTCTTATTCCCACTCTTATTTTTAAGAGGGATCAATTTTCAGTTGGGTTTAAATACCTAAGAATAATTCTGTGTTCATTAAAGAGTCCAACCAATGGTATTAAGTAGAAAAAGAAAATACTAAAAAGAATAAAATAGTAAGCTGTTCCGCGACAGTCAGGACAAGGGCTGATCAAGTCACTGCTTCTCATAGTGTCAGTTTCACTTCTACAGGTTTCCTTTTAGGTGCTTAGTTAGTTGTCACAGATCAGGGAGAATGTATGATATTTGTCCCTTTGGGACTGGCTTATTTCACTCAGCATGATGTTTTCTAGATTCTTCCATTTTGTTGCAAATGACCGGGTTTCACTTTTTTCTTTTTACCACTGTGTAGTATTCCATAGAGTACATATTCCATAATTTCTTCATCCAGTCTTCTGTTGATGGGCATTTAGGTGGATTCCAGGTCTTAGCTATTATGAATTGAGCTGCAATAAACACTGAGGTGCAGATAGCTCTTTTATTTGCCAATTTAATTTCCTTTGGGTAAATTCCGAGGAGTGGGATCAGCCTTATCATTAATCCAAAGAGTATCTTCATGCTCATTAGAAAAAACAAAATACCCTGTATCATTTTACTACCATCAACCAGAAAATCAGGGTGATGAATACCAAAACTTCCCCCCTAATGAATCCTGCATTGCACAATCTTGGTACAACTGTCCAAAACAGCCCTATAACTAGAGGTACAAAAGGACCAGTGAGAATTGTGAGGGCTATGAAAGAAAACATTCCCTGTATCATAATTTCCTTAGGATTATTAAAGCAGATTCATTGGTAGGTTCATTTGGTAGGCATTATTGATGTAAAAACTATTTCCCAACCATTCTTTTCCCCTAAACCAGGAGTTACATAAATAGGACATGTGTCATACTCATTTCTACCTTATCAGCTTCTATTAACATAAGAAATGCTCAATGACAGTTTCATAACCAATTGATGTTTTAAGCATTTAAAATATCTCCTTTATTCTCTGTCATCGGAAATTTTATTATTTCACTCTGAGTAGTTAAAGGTGCAAAGGTAAACTCTTTGAGTTCAGAAACTAAGACAGGTTGCCAGTCATTTATGTTTTGCCTTTAACTTTGTACACGAATATGTACAGATATCTACATGTATTTTTTCATTCTATATACTCATGAATCACAGGATAATTCCAAATTGGTATTTAAGGGATGAAGTCAGCCTGTATAAAAAGATAAATTCTTTCTTGACCCAATCATTTTAAAACTGCATCACTTATGAGTAACCTAGAAAAAAACCCATGATCTTATAATTCACATACTGTTTCCATGAGAATGTCTTAAGAACAGGTATTTTCTTTGTAAAGTTTTATAATAATAATAATTATTATTTTATATGTGTGGAAGAGAGAGAGAGGGAATTTATGGAGATGATTTTTTGAAGGAAAACAATATAATTTTCCTGTGAGAATTAAAGCTCAATGATGAACATGGACACTGCTGGTTTGAAGGTCTGCACCATAGTCAAGGCAGAGTAGGATAGGAAAGGCTGATTCCTAAGGTCAGATGTGAAGCTGGATGTCTGGGAAATGGGTCAGGAGCCCTTAGGGAAGAAGGAACGCAGCAGTCATGATCTCATCAGTCTTGCTGTGACTGTTGCCATATTATGAGCATGTATCTGTGGCTAAGAATCATGTTTGCTGTAGATTTGGATCTTTGGTCAATCTACAGCCAACTTATATTTGACCAAAGATCCAAATCCAAATCTAATCCCTGGAATAAGGACAGTCTATTCAATAAATGGTGCTGGGAAAATTGGATTTCCATGTGCAGAAGCTTAAAGCAAGACCCATACCTTTCACCTTACACAAAAATTCACTCAACATGGATTAAAGACTTAAATCTACGACCCGAAACCATCAAATTATTAGAGAGCATTGGAGAAACCCTGCAAGATATAGGCACAGGCAAAGACTTCCTGGAAAATACTCCAACAGCACAGGCAGTCAAAACCAAAATTAACATTTGGGATTGCATCAAATTGAGAAGTTTCTGTACTTCAAAAGAAACAGTCAGGAAAGTGAAGAGGCAACCAACAGAATGGGAAAAAATATTCGCAAACTATACTACAGATAAAGGATTGATAACCAGAATCTACAAAGAAATCAAGAAAACCCACAACAACAAAACAAACAACCCACTTAAGAGATGGGCCAAGGACCTCAATAGACATTTTTCGAAAGAGGAAATCCAAATGGCCAACAGACACATGAAAAAATGTTCAAGATCACTAGCCATCAGGGAAATGCAAATCAAAACCACAATGAGGTTCCATCTCACCCCGGTGAGAATGGCTCACATTCAGAAATCTACCAACAACAGATGCTGGAGAGGATGTGGGGAAAAAGGGACACTAACCCACTGTTGGTGGGAATGCAAACTGGTTAAGCCACTATGGAAGTCTGTCTGGAGATTCCTCAGAAACCTGAACATAACCCTACCATACAACCCAGCCATCCCACTCCTTGGAATTTACCCAAAGGAATTTAATTTGGCAAATAAAAAAGCCATCTGCACATTAATGTTTATTGCAGCTCAATTCACAATAGCTAAGACCTGGAACCAACCCAAATGCCCATCAACAGTAGACTGGATAAAGAAATTGTGGGACATGTACTCCATAGAATACTATACAGCAGTAAGAAACAATGAAACCCAGTCATTTGCAACAAGATGGAGCAATCTGGAAAACATCATGCTGAGTGAATTGAGCCAGTCCCAAAGAGAGAAATATCATTTGTTTTCCCTGATCGGTGACAACTGAGCGCCAAAGAGAAAACCTGTTAAGTGAAATGGACACTATAAGCAACAATGAACTGATCAGCTCCTGTCCTGACTTTAGATGTACAATGTAATACTCTATCCTTTTTAGTATTTGTTGTTGTTGTTGTTGTTCTAGTACTATTGGTTGAACTCAGTAATTAACACACAATTATTCTCAGGTGTTTAAATTTTAACTGAAAAGTGATCCCTGTTAAATCTAAGAGTGGAAAAAGAGAGGGAGGAAATGAACAATTAGGAACATGCTCAATCGGACTGGCCGCAAATGGTGGAGTCAGAAATGTGCAGGGGATTCCAACACAATTCCATCAAGATGACATGTACCAATGCCATCGCACTAGTCCAAGTAATCAATTTCAGCTCACAATTGATAGCTCCGATAGGTCTAAGAGTCAAAGAGATCACACAAACAAGACAAGTATCTGCTAATACTAACTGATAGAATCAAAAAGGGAGAGAAAGATCCAACATGGGAAGTGGGATACACAGCAGACTCATAGGATGGCAGATGTCCTAGACAGCACTCCGGCCTCAGAATCAGCCCTCAAGGCATTCAGATCTGGCTGAAGAGCCCATGAGAGTATAGCAGGCATGGAAAGCCAAGATATCATGGAAAAAAAAAAAAAAAAGACCTAAATGAATGATCTCTGTGAGTGAGATCCCAGTGGAAAGAACGGGGCCTTCAAAGAAGGAGGTACCCTTCTCCGAAGGGAGGAGAGAACCTCCACTTTGACTATGACCCTATCGGAACAATATCAAAGTCAGCGAACTCTAAAGGCTTCCATAGCCCTGGCAACTCATGACTAGAGCCCAGGGAGATTACTGACGCCATGAACAGGAGTGTCAAATTGTTAAGTCAGCAACAGGAGTCACTGTGTACTTACACCCCATGCGGGATCTGTCCCTAATGTGTCGTCTAAAGCCAAGTGATGCTAGGACTGGTACTGAAACAGTATTTTTATACTTTGCGTTTCTGTGTGGGCGCAGACTGATGAGGTCTTTGCTAATTATATACTGAAGTGATCTTCTGTATATAAAGAGAATTGGAAATGAAAAAAAAAAAAACAACCTGGTGTTAAAATGGAAATGGCATAGAAAATTAATTATTTTGAAAAAAAAAATTATGTAGGATCTCTGTCTTTAATGTGCTGTACATTGCTATTTAATGCTATAATTAGTAATCCAATGGTAGTTTTTTCACTTGATGTTGCTATATGGGCAAAATGTTGAAATCTTTACCTAGTATATACTAAACTGATCTTCTGTATACAAAGAGAATTGAAAATGAATCTTTACATGAATGGAAGGGGAGAGGGAGCGGGAGGGGGGAGGGTTGCGGGCGGGAGGGAAGTTATGGGAGGGGGGAAGCCATTGTAACCCATAAGCTATACTTTGGAAATTTATATTCATTAAATAAAAGTTTAATAAAAAAAAAAAAGAATCATGTTTGCAAAAAAATAAAATAAAATAACAATTTTCATGGACAACTCTGACCTTAAGTATTAGCTCATAATACTCACATCTGATTTTTCAACTTCTCAAGTAGGTTGGCCAGATGCGGTGGAGGATGGCCCAGGTGCTTGGGCCCCTGCACTCACTCATGTGGGAGACCAGGAAGAAGCACCTGGCTCCTGGCTTCAGAAAGATGTAGCTCTATCCATTGTGGCCATTTGGAAAGTGGACCAGTGGAGGGAGGACCTTTCTTTCTGTCTCTCACTGTCTGTAACTCTACCTGTCAAATAAATAAATAAAATCTTTAAAAAATTAAGTATCAAAAACGTCCCATTGGTAATTATATTGATTTTTATACTTATTATAGAAAAGAAAAATGTGTTTTTCTTGTATTTGATCCTTACCATAGATGACTGATCCTATTGTCAAATGATATTAATCTTAGATCATATTAGAAACAGGTTTTATCTATTTTTTATTTATTGATTTGAAAGTCAGAGTTACAGAGAGAGGGGAAGAGACATAGAGACAGAAAGAGATCTTCCATACACTAGTTCACTCCTCAAATGGCTACAATTGCCAGGGCTAGGCTAGGCCAAAGCCAGGAGTCAGGAGCTTCATCTAGGTCACTCACATGGTTGTAGAGTTGCAAGGACTTGGGTCATCTTCCGCTGCTTTCCCAGGCACATTTGCAGGGAGCTGGATCGGAAGTGGAGCTGCTGGGTGGCAAACTGGTGCCCATATGGGATGCTGGCATCACAGGTAGTATCTTTACCTGCTATGCCACAATGCTGGCCCATAGAAACAGTTTTTAATGACTAAACATTACATAATGAATTGACTAAAATTGGGGCAAAAACACACTACACTTGACACATAATCCAAGCATGCCAGTCTGCCTAGGGACACACTATGTTTCTGTCCAATAGAACATTCTGCAGTGATACAAAATTTCTATATCTGCTCTGCCCATATGGCAGTCACTAGCCACATATGGCTCTTTTGCTAACTGGTGCACCTAAGTGGTTAGTTGAACTATTGAGTGGCTAATGCAACTGGAAAATGGGAATTCAAATTTTATTGACTTTTCCCTTAGATATTTAAGCACTTTTCTTTTTTTTTTAAATTTTTTAATTTTTATTTTTGACAGGCAGAGTGGACAGTGAGAGAGAGACAGAGAGAAAGGTCTTCCTTTTTGCCGTTGGTTCACCCTCCAATGGCCGCCGTGGTAGGCGTGCTGCGGCCGGTGCACCGCGCTGATCCGATGGCAGGAGCTAGGTGCCTATCCTGGTCTCCCATGGGGTGCAGGGCCCAAGCACTTGGGCCATCCTCCACTGCACTCCCTGGCCACAGCAGAGAGCTGGCCTGGAAGAGGGGCAACTGGGACAGGATCGGTGCCCCGACCGGGACTAGAACCCGGTGTGCCGGCCCCGCAAGGCGGAGGATTAGCCTAGTGAGCCACGGCGCCAGCCAGCACTTTTCTTTAGAAGACCTGAAACTAAATTTTTCAATAAAGAGAAACCAATAAGTTTTAAATCTATTGAAAATTGATTTTTGAAAAATTTATTTATTTGAAAAGCAAAATGAAAGCAAGAGAGGGAGAGAGAGATCAATATTCCATCCATGGATCTACATGGATCCATTTCAAATTTCCATTTCCACATTCCCATTTCAAATGGCCACAACAGCCATGGCTGGGCCACGTTGAAGCCAGGAGCCAGGAACTCTAGCTGGGTCTCCCACATAGGTGGTAGGGGCCCAAGTACTTGAACTATCTTCTGCTGATTTCTCAGAGATATTAGCAAAGAGCTTGGGTTGGAAGCAAGCAGGACTTGAACTGTCACTCTGATATGAAATACCAGCCTTGCAGGTATGGTTTACCCTGGTGTGCCACAATGCCAGCCCCATAGTGAGCCCTGATTTTTTAAAAAAATAATTAATTAGCTTAGAAGGCAGAGGGGAGGGGGCAGAAGGAATGAATGAAAGAGCTCCTGTCCCCTGGATCATTTCTCAAATTCCTACAATAGCTGGGATCCAGTCAGGCTAAAGTCAGGAGATAAGAACTCAAATCAGGACTCCCATGAGGGTTGCAGAAACTCAAATTATTTGAGCCATCACTACTCCCACCAAATATTTGCATTGGGAGGAAATCAGAGATAGGAGCCTGAGCTGGGCATCAAACCCAGGTACTTCAGTATGGGACATGGGCATATCAACTGGCCTCTTAAGCACTAGGCTAAACACTCACACTTCAAATGCATTCTTCACTGTTGTGCTATTCCATCTTCTTAAAGTTATTTGCCTAGAGAAGGATTAAGAGAGAATGATTAAGTGCCTGTTAAATTGTGTTCATAAAGTTAAATATAGGGAATTTTTCATTATGTTTAATATTCCTCTTAGAAAACTATGCTTAGAGGGGCTGGTGCTGTGGCATAGCAGGTAAAGCCGCCACCTGCAGTGCCAGCATCCCATATGGGTGAGGGTTTGAGTCCCAGCTGCTCCACTTCTGATACAGCTCTCTGCTATGGCCTGGGAAAGCATGGAAGATGGCCCAAGTCCTTGGGCCCCTGCACCTGCATGGAAGACCTGGAAGAAGCTTCTGGCTCCTGGCTTCAGATTGGTGCAGCTCCAGCCATTGCAGCCAATTCAGGAGTAAACTAGTGGATGGAAGACCTCTCTCTCTCTCTCTGCCTCTCCTCTCTCTATGTAACTGTGACTTTCAAATAAATAAATAAATCTTAAAAAACATTATGCTTAGAAAAAAAGACTAGAAATAAATGTTTTGTCTATCTTTTGTATATTCATAATTTTTTAATCAGAAAAATGTTTATTACAAAATTTCAGCTATTAAAATTTTAAAGTAAATTTAAATGTTCTGTATGGTTTATATTAATATTTTATATTAGAGTATATTTAAATATAGTTTGTTTCAAAATTTCATAAAATTATTCCTGAAGATTTGGAGATTTATTTTACCAATGCCATTCTAAGAATTAGATAAATTTTGGTTGAGTCTTAAGATGCTTTTACTTATAATAAGTTATTGAGTTCATATTCCTTAATGGTATGATTTCAATTACTTGTCAGATAAACAAAGTGAAATATTTTTACTTTAAAGAGACAAATCATTGATACTTCTTAAAACTGTACTTTCTGAATTGCTATTTTTAATCTCTCCAAGCTTGGTAAACAGATTGTGGGTAGAAGAAAAACTACATTTCACAGTGATTCTTGTCTTCCTTCATTGATTTTAGTATTTTAGAAGCCAAAAATATCCTTGGATATGCCACATATACATGACCTAAGATGACTTTTCATAAAGTCAGAGACATATTTGATACACAAGTCTGGATGTCTTTTAAGATGTATGGCATGGATTCCAGAATTGTCTGCCATTAACACGAGTCATTTTTCCCACTGCCAGTTGGTGATACCTACTACATGGCTGAATTCTATGCTAGATTTTTTTTAATCTCATTAAATTTTTATTCCAGTGCAGTGAGGTGGGTATTTTTCACTTCCATATTACACATGAGGAAATTAGAATACAAAGAGAAAATTCATCTCGGCAAGAGTCGGTTGCTATGAAGTGACAGAGCCAGCTTTTTTTTTTTTTTTTTTTTACAGGCAGAGTGGACAGTGAGAGAGAGAGAGAGACAGAGAGAAAGGTCTTCCTTTTGCTGTTGGTTCATCCTCCAATGGCCGCCACGGCCAGCGCGCTGCGGCTGGCGCACTGCGCTGATCCGAAGCCAGGAGCTACGTGCTTCCTCCTGGTCTCCCATGGGGTGCAGGGCCCAAGCACTTGGGCCATCCTCCACTGCACTCCCGGGCCATAGCAGAGAGCTGGCCTGGAAGAGGGGCAACCGGGACAGAATCCGGCGCCCCGACCGGGACTAGAACCCGGTGTGCCGGCGCCGCAAGGCAGAGGATTAGCCTATTGAGCCACGGCGCAGGCCTAGAGCCAGCTTTAAAATTCAGGATTGCCAAGGTGAGTAGTTATGAAGATTAAATAAAATAACCCAGGTGAAAACAACATAATCTCCATTCATGATGAATAGTTTCAGTCTGTGATAATGAAAAAGTTTTGGAAATGAGTATTAACTATATTGTGAATATACTTAATGTCACTAAACTCTACATTTAAAATTATTAAAATGGTAATATTTATGCTATGTAAATTTTTTGTCACCTTAAAAAAAGAAGTCACTCGGCTCTCTGCTCCGCCCGGTTCGACAGGCAGCCGCTTCTTCGTGCAGTGCAAGTGCGTCCCCGAGACACGATGGTGAAGGTCGGAGTGAACGGATTTGGCCGCATTGGGCGCCTGGTCACCAGGGCTGCTTTTAACTCTGGCAAAGTGGATGTTGTCGCCATCAGTGATCCATTCATTGACCTCCACTACATGGTCTACATGTTCCAGTATGATTCCACCCACGGCAAGTTCCACGGCACAGTCAAGGCTGAGAACGGGAAGCTGGTCATCAACGGGAAGGCCATCACCATCTTCCAGGAGCGAGATCCCGCCAACATCAAGTGGGGTGATGCTGGTGCCGAGTACGTTGTGGAGTCCACTGGCGTCTTCACCACCATGGAGAAGGCCGGGGCTCATTTGAAGGGCAGAGCCAAAAGGGTCATTATCTCCGCCCCCTCCGCTGATGCCCCCAAGTTCGTGATGGGCGTGAACCACGAGAAGTATGACAACTCCCTCAAGATTGTCAGCAACGCGTCCTGCACCACCAACTGCTTAGCCCCCCTGGCCAAGGTCATCCACGACCACTTCGGCATCATGGAGGGGCTCACGACCACAGTGCACGCCATCACCGCCACCCAGAAGACCGTGGATGGGCCCTCCGGGAAGCTGTGGCGTGATGGCCGCGGCGCTGCCCAGAACATCATCCCCGCCTCCACTGGCGCTGCCAAGGCCGTGGGCAAGGTCATCCCTGAGCTGAACGGGAAGCTCACTGGCATGGCCTTCCGTGTGCTCACCCCCAACGTGTCGGTCGTGGACCTGACCTGCCGCCTGGAGAAAGCTGCTAAGTATGACGACATCAAGAAGGTGGTGAAGCAGGCATCCGAGGGCCCCCTGAAGGGCATCCTGGGCTACACCGAGGACCAGGTCGTCTCCTGACACCCACTCCTCCACCTTCGATGCTGGGGCTGGCATTGGCCTCAATGACCACTTTGTGAAGCTCATTTCCTGGTACGACAATGAATTTGGCTACAGCAACAGGGTGGTAGACCTCATGGTCCACATGGCCTCCAAGGAGTAAGAGCCCTGAAACCAGTGGCCCCAGCGAGAGCACCGGAGGATGAGAGGCCCTCAGCCGCTGGGGAGTCCCTGCCCCCGCTCAGTCCCCACCACACTGAGAATCTGCCCCTCTTCACGGTTTCCATCCCAGACCCCCTGGAGAAGGGGAGGGGCTTAGGGAGCCCTACCTTGTCATGTCACCATCAATAAAGTCTTCTGCACCCCCCCCCCCAAAAAAAAAAAAGTCACTCATGAAAACTCTTCAGTAGAGTTCTAGCCCATTGAAGAACCAACACATAGTAGAGGATCATGAGACTCTATCTGTAATAATATATGACAATGAAAAGAGGTCATTAAGGAGATGTCATTTAAACAGTGAGACATTTACATTTAGAAAAAATCAGAGGGAAGTTCATGGACAAATATTAGAGGTTTTCTAAACCCTCTATGATACTTTTGATACATATGGTACTTTTGTTAGCTCAAGAAATGCTTCCTTGGGGCCAGGGTGGCATAGTGGGTAAAGCCGCCGCCTGTAGTGCCGGCATCCCATATGGGCACCAATTCAAGTACCGGCTGCTCTATTTCCCATCCAGCTCTCTGCCATGGCCTGGGAAAGCAGTAGAAGATGTCCCAAGTTCTTGGGCCCCTGTACTCATTTGTGAGATCTGGAGGAAGCTCCTGGCTTCTGGCTTCTGATCAGCACAGCTCCAGCCGTTGCAGCTAAATGGGGAGTAAACCAGCAGATGGAAGACCTCTCTCTCTCTCTTTGCCTCTCCTTCTCTCTCTGTGTAACTCTGACTTTAAAGTAAACAAATAATCTTAAAAAAAAAAAGAAATGCTTCCTGTTGACATTAAAAATTCTTAACAAGCAAGACAACATCATATGATTACTTCTACATAGCAACTGAATGGGAACTTAAAATCATTTGTAGTCAACAAATCAATAACAAGTGCCTACTCCACACAGGTCCTGTGTTAAGTATCCAAGAGTGGGTACATCCAAACCTCTGCAAGCAGAGCTGGAAGGCAGGGGAAGTAAGCCCAAATAAAAAGCTGTGAAGTGAACTATTCGTCAAAGTCTTCTAAAGAGAATATCAAAAGGAATAGACAGAGATAGACAATCTAGTGCTCTTGTAGACTAACATCCACGGTTTCATTCCGTTAAATTAAAGGTCAAACAAAACAAAACAACTTCAAATAGACCATTTGTGATGAATAATTCACACCTTTATTCCTCCTGTCTTTATTTATAGTGTAATTTCTTCCCCCTTTTACCCAGGGAATTTTAACCATATGCAAGAAAAATGAGGCAGAAAGTAAGGCAAATCAACCACTTCCGTCCACTTGCCTGCAGTCCGTGTCCTAATGCCAATTGGAATGCAAAATGATATGGATATCTCTATCTCTAGCCCCATTTATACATTTAAGAAAATTCCATTTTCAGGACAATAATAGATTGCTGCAAATCCAAGGGAAGAAGATCAAGTGACTCAACAGAAAAATAGGCAAATTAAAACTCTGCAAAGATTTTCAGGTGGTCGGGGAGCATATGGAAAGGAGTTCCATTTTACTACTTGCCAGTAAATCCAGATTAAAATCATGAGAAATAACTAGAGTTCCATAAGAATGACTAAAATTGAAAAAAAAATAGATAATATACCAAATGTTTTTCAAGCTGTGGCTCACATGGAATTCTCATGCATTGAAGATGGGAGAGAAAATTGGTATCACCGTTTTGGGAAACCATTTTTCAGTATCTACTAAATGTGAATATATCTATATAATACTTTATAAACCCACATAATCATTTATAGGAATATATTCATCATAATTCACCAAAATATGTACAAGAATACTCATAGCAGTATTGTTCATGATTTTAATTGTATTCTCCCAAATCCATATGTTGAATTTATGGCTTGAGAAGGTGACCTTATTTGGAAACAGGGTTGTTGTAGCTGTCACTAGTTAAGATGAAGTCATTCAGGAGTTGTGTGGGCTTCTAATCCACTCTGACTGGTGACCTTATAGAATGGGAAAGTTTGGACACAGACATAAACACAGAGAGAACGTCATGTGAAGATAATGGCAGAGATTGAGATGGTACCTCTATAAGCCAATGAACACTAAAGATTGCCAGCAAGCCACCAAAAGTTATGAGAGAAGAATGCAGCAGATTCTTTCTTCTCACTCTCCAAACAACCAAGTCTGCTGAAACCTTGACCTTGGGCTTTTATCATTCAATACTGTGAGACAATAAATTTCTGTGCTTGTACCACTCAGTTTGTGGTATGTTGTTACAGCAGCCCTAGCAAACTAATGCAAGTATAAACCAGAAACAATGCAGATTCCCATCAACCATATTTATTCATTAAAAGAGGCAAGTAAAGAAAAGGTGTATTTACACAATGGAATACTATGCAATAGTGAGTCAACAAAGTTACTCAATCTTAAAAATGTAAAGCTATGCAAAAGAATGACTCAAGAGTGTACAGCATGATTCCATAAATGTTCATAAAATGGACTTAAAAAGTTTATTTTGGGTAAAAACAATTTTTGGAAATCTACACAGTTTTTTCATAATATACATCTTCTGTGTGCTTCTTGCATATGCCTCATATATGTGGATTTGAAAATTTCTTGCATTAAAGTAAATACCTGGTAATTCTATTTTCCATGAACTATTTTTTTAAAAGATTGATTTATTATTTATTTGAAAGGCAGAGTTTGCAGAGAGAGAAGACACACACACACAAAGAGAAAGAGAGAGAGAGAGAGAGAGAGAGAGAGGGCTTCCATCTGCTGTTTCACTCCCCAAATGGCCACAATGGCCAGAGCTGGGCCAGGCTGAAGCCAGGAGCCAGAAGCTTCTTCTGGGTCTCCCAAATGGGTGCAGGGGCCCAAGGACTTGGGCCATCTTCTACTGCTTTCCCAGGCCATAGCAGAAAGCTGGATTGGAAGAGGAGCAGCCAGGACTCGAACCGGCGCCCATATGGTATGCTGGTGCCGCAGGCGGAGGATTAACCTACTGCACCACAGCACCGGCCCCTGTCCATGAACTTTTACTTAAAGGTTTATTTTTATTTATTTGAAAGGCATCTGTAAGTTCAGTCCCCCAGATGCCCATAACATCCAGGGATGAGCCAGGACAAAGTCAGGAGCCAGGAACTCCATCTGGGTCTCCCACATAGGTGGCAGCAGTCTGAGCACTTGAGCCATCAATCTGTTGCCTTCCAACATGCATTAATTAGCAAAAAAATGAGCAACAGCAGAATTGCTGGGACACAGATTACTGCACCGATATGGAATGTGTGTGTTCTAAGGCCAGTGTCAGCTTAATGAGCTGAGCCACAATGCCTGCCCTCCATGAGAAGCTTTTTCAAGTACTGTCAGACATAAAGTTAAAAAATATTCAAAACTAATCTGTAGTGTTATAAGTCAGGATAACGGTCATCCTTTGTAGAAAAGTAAAAATAGGAAGTAGGTCAAATAGTCTTTTCAGGTTCTAGAAATACTTTATCTCTTAACGTGAACATTGTATCACATAATGGTTGCACAGATTTCTTCAATTCATGAAAACCTCATTGAGGTGCACCCTTATAAATCATATACTTTTCTGTACGCATTGTATATTGCAATAAAAAGTTGTTAAAGTAAAATACTGGGCATGTGTTGTGATGCAGCAGATTAAGCTGCCACTTATAATGCCCGCATCCCACATCTGAGTGCTGGTTTGAGTCTGGGCTACTTTGCTTCCAATCCAACCTCCTGCTAATGTGCATGGGAGGCAGGAGATGACTGCTCAAGTGCTTGGGCCTATATTAATCACGTGAGAGACTTAGATGGAGGTCCTGGCTCCTGGTTTTGGCCTGGCCCTGTCCTTGCTGTTGTGGGCATTCCGGGAGTGAACTATCCATTGGAAGATCACTGTCTTTCTGCCTTTACAGTAGATGAAAATAAATAAAACCTTTTTGTAATAAAAAAAGAGTGAAAACAAAAAAGAACCCAGTATATCTCCCTTTTCTTACTTGCTTTGTGACCTTTGGTAAGTTTCTTTTTTGTTTTTTAAGATGTGTTCATTTGTTTGAAAGAGTTACAAAGAGGCATGGGAGGTGGAGGGGAGAGAGAGAGAGAGAGAGAGAGAGAGAGAGAGATTGACTGATTGATTTTCCATCTGCTGGTTCACTCCCCAAATGGCCATCAGCCAGGTTTAGGCCTGGCTGAAGCCAGGAGTCAGGAGCTTCTTCTGGATCTCCCATGTGGGTGCAGGGGCCCAAGCACTTGGGCCATCTTCTGTTGCTTTCCCAGGCATCAGCAGGGAACTGGATCAGAAATACAGCATCTGGGTCTCAAACTGTTGCCCATATGGGATGCCAGTGTCACAGGCAGTGGCTTTACCTGCTATGCCACAATGTGGCTCCAGTAAAATTCTTCAAACTCTAAGTTGGGGCCACTGTTGTGGCTAGCCAGTAAAGTCCCCAGCTGAGACACCAGCATCCCTTATGGGTGCCAGTTCAATTCCTGCTGGTCCGATCCAGCTCCCCGGTAATGGCCTCTGAAAAACAGCAGAGGATGGCCGAAGTGCTTGGGCTCCTGCCACCCATGTGGGAGACCTGGAAGAAGCTCTTGCCTCCTGGCTTTTGGCCTGGCCCAGCCCTGGCTGGTGTGGCCATCATGGGAGTGAACCAACAGATGGAAGCTCTCTCTTTCTGTGTCTCCCTCTAATTCTGACTTTCAAATAAATAAATTTCTTAATGAAAAAGACACTAAATCACAGTTTATTGATATGTGGAATGGTAATAACAAAGTACTAACTCCATATGTCTGTTGTGAATATATAGTGAGATAGTGCACATGAAGCACTTAGCAAAATTGCTAGCAGCAGTCAATAAATGGCAGCTACTATTATCATAATTATAATGATCATCAAATATACTATGTAAGAGTTTTACTCTAAATAAACAACCAGGAACATATTTTCCCCAGTTACACACACTGGAGTCTATTGCTTATTTTATGACAAGTCAGAACATGCAGTACAAGCCCAGTCATTTAACTTAGAAAATATGAAGTGACCTTGTTGACAGAGTTAATGAGCTTCGGTGTTATTCTAGGTAATTTCTATCCTTTCTAAGTTACAATATTTATTCTACATTTTAAGTGCTAAGGGTTTTACAAAAGATTTTTTTGCTTGCTCATTTAAAAGAATAGAAAAGAGCCTCCAGGAATAATAGTCCTTTATGTTTGTGTGATTACATTTTCACTTGAGCTTTACAACAACCTGTGAGACATATAGGGGAGGGATTATTATTCTGGTATTCTGGTATTAAAGATGAGCAAACCAGTTCAGCAGGTTAAGTGACTTACCCAGGGGCCGTTTTGCTAAGATACACACAGTTGGGACAAGGCTATTACAAAAGTATTTGGATAATTCAGGAAATGAAGGAATGAAGATAATTTAAGAGTCTTTGCTTAGATACTAGAATTTTCTGTGATGATTCAAATGGTCCATAGCTACTGTCACTAGATACTTATGGCATCTAAACACTTGTAATGTGCCTAGTGTGACTGAGAGACTGAATTTTTAGTGTTATTTATTTTTAATATTATTTTATATGACACATGGCAGGGGGCTGCTATATTGGACAGTACAGCTGTACTGTTTCAGGAATCATGGTATAGTTCCTTGGTCAAGGGGTAGAAGCTAAACTAAGAGAGGTAGAGTCCCATTTACTTTGTATTATATCCCAAGTTTATATAAATGAAAATACATATATGGTGTTGGTATTGTTTTGTGTTTAAGCTTGAATGTATGAAACTAATACTAGGTATCTACTGTATTTTTAAAGACTATATTTTTATTTTATTTTTTTGTTTGTTTTGCTTTTTTGTAAGATTTATTTATTTATTTGAAAGAGCTACACAGAGAGAGGAGAGGCAGAGAGAGAGAGAGAGGTCTTCCATCCGCTGGTTCACTCCCCAACTGGCTGCAACGGCCAAAGCTGCGCTGATCCGAAGCCAGGAGCCAGGAGCTTCTTCTGGGTCTCCCATGTGGGTGCAGGAGCCCAAGCACTTGGGCCATCTTCTGCTTTCCCAGGCCACAGCAGAGAGCTGGATCGGAAGTGGAGCAGCTGGTTCTGGAACTGGCACCCATAAGGGATGCCAGCACTTCAGGCCAGGGCATTAACCCACTGCGCCACAGCACCGGCCCCTAGAACATTCTTGACTCAGTTTCTGGCTCCTCCTGGCCATCTTCACCAGGATGTCTTGTAGGCCCTTCAACTTCCACAGATTCAAGGTCAGATTCAGTCCCGGCCATAAGTCCCATCTCAGTTGTTCTGTTTGCCATACAAGGTCTTGGTTAACGGCATCACCTCCCATCTCACAACAAGCCAGGTATCTGGGGGCTGCATTTGACTTCGCACTTTTCTTCATGCCTTTATATCTAACCAGTCGTGAAATCATGTTCATTTAAGTTTCAAAATGATTTTCAGAGGTGGGCATTTGGCCAAGTGGTTAAGATACCCATGTCACATATTGGAGTATCTGGGTTTGATTCTGCTTCTGATTCCAGTTTCCTGATAATGTGCACCTTGGGTTGGGAGGTATCAGGTTAATCATGGCTTAGGTAGTTTAGGTCCCTGACTACATACGCCAAAGATCTGGATTGAGTTCCTGGCTCCTGGCTCTGTCTCTGGGGCATCTCTTTCTGTGTGCATGTCTCTCTATCTCTAAAAAATTTTTTTAAAAGAAAAAAATATTTTCAAATTTCCTTTGTATTTCAGTGAACATGTAATATGCCACAGTTCATATTATGCAAAGATGCATGGCTTCTATGCTTGGGTGGCAGCGCGGGGTGGTGTTGGAGCACATGTTTATTGAAGCTCCGTTCTTCCCAGGTGAACTATTTCAGGTTAACTCTGTCATCTGATTTCTGTCCTCTCCTGACTTCTCTGCACAGCGATATCAGTGGGGAGGAAGTGGATTATCTCCTGCGGTGGAGAAGTGGGGCAAGGTCCGTGCTGTCCTCCGAGTTCCTTCTTGTCTCCAGCGGAGGTGCCAACCTCTGTCTTCATCGGTGATGCCATTAGTCTCCCTTGGGCTCTGTTACGTGTTAGCGTCCACTGCTCTTCACCTTGGACCCCGCCGTGGCTTCAGGTCCACGTGGAATCTGCATTCTGTGGCTTCTGCACTTGACCACGGGCCCCTTCCTTCCACTGGTCCCTTTGGCATGCCCTTGCTTCCCTGGGCAGGTGGCAACTTCTGCACACATGCAGGGTGTGGTCAAGGCCGCCCCTCTGTGTGCTGGATCCCTCTCATGCCAGTGCCATTTCTGTATCTCTGCCATTAGGCCGCATGTTTTTAGATAAAACATTTTATAGTACTTTAAACAGTAGATGTTTTACTTGTTCCAAAGCAGCAACCTAGGTAATGATTCATAACTATCTTAGAATTTTTTGGTGGCGATGCATTTGCCTGTAATATTTCTTTCTTTTTTAAGATTTAATTTATTTATTTGAAAGGCAGAGTTACAGAGAGAGAAGGAAAGACAGAAAGAGGGATCTTCAATCTGTTGGTTCATTCTACAAGTGGCTGCAACAGCCAAGACTGGGACCAGGTTGAAGCCAGCAGCCAGGAGCTTCTTCTGGGTCATGGGTGCAGGGACACAAGCACTTGAGCCATCCACCGCTGCTTTCCCAGGTACATTAGCAGGGGCCTGGATCCTAAGTGCAGCAGCCAGGACTTGAACCAGCGCCCATATGCTATGCTGACGCTACAGGCCACGGCTTTAACCTGCTAAGCCGCAGCACAGGCCGGCCCCTGCCTGTCATATTTCTTCCAAAAGAACTTTTGACATGTTGATATTCATAATGTATTGGGATTATGCTTTTTAACTTTAATTTTTACTGTTTTGGAGGGCTGTCTCTAATTGGATGAGTTGGGAATAATCAGTGGAGTACTTTGAATTGCTTTATGAGTTACCACATTTTAACCAAGGGTAAGTGGATGGCAGTTGCTTCACAGATACAGTCACAGATACAGCTCTAAGGCAGTATTTACCTGTTTAAGCCTCAGTTTTTGTATCTTCAAAATGAAAGTATTGTGATGAATGATCTCAAGTTTTATGGTAAATAACTGTAAAAGTTTTATGATTCTATAAGATACACATTTTTCTCTTTTCTAGACAACTTTTTTTTTTTTTTTTAAACAGGCAGAGTTAGACAGTGAGAGACAGAGAGAAAGGTCTTCCTTCCATTGGTTCACCCCCCAAATGGCCGCCATGGCCAGCGTACCACGCTGATCCGAAGCCAGGAGCCAGGTGCTTCTCCTGGTCTCCCATGCGGGTGCAGGGCCCAAGGACCTGGGCCATCCTCCACTGCCTTCCTGGGCCACATCAGAGAGCTGGACTGGAAGAGGAGCAACCGGGACAGAACCAGAGCCCCAACCGGGACTAGAACCCGGGGTGCTGGCACCACAGGCGGAGGATTAGCCTAGTGAGCCACGGCGCCAGCCATAGCAAGTGGGTTCTAAGAAGCTTCAGGGGCCTGAAGTCAAATCATTTGTCCCATGCAAACAAAAAGAATTAAGCTTCATTTTCTCCATATGTGCTGTATTTGTGTGTGAATATATGCTTTTGTAACATTTATGCTTTTGCTTTTACAAGTCATTATTTAGGAAAGAGGATGATTTGTTTTATGACTAACTTCATTGGGGAAATCATGACAGATTTTTCAGTGATCATTTTTCATGAGCAGAATTTGCAGATATTTTATTGGAAATTTCCATATTATTAACAGGTAAAGTGAGATACATTATAAATTTTTATTTATTCTGGGATAAAGTTGTCAGATGTAAAGGAGTTTCCTTTTTGTCATCACTTTGGCTTATTTTGGCTCTATTGGGCCACTGATTTTTTTTTTCCCCCTGTTTGAATCTTAAGGCTAGTAAATGCGTATAACTTTCTTCTTAATTCTGGAAAGGCAGCATCTGGTATTTCATTTGATCATTTGATGGTACTTCATTTGATGATTATCATCATCATCTTTTTTTAAAAGACTGAGGGATTTGAAAGGAAGAGTGAAAGAGACAGAGGAAGAGAGAGAGAGAAGGAATCTTCTATCTGCTGGATCACTTCCCAGATGGCAGCAACAGCCAGGTGTGGAGAAACTCCACCTGGGTCTTCCATGTGTGTGGCAGGGACTCCAGTATCTGATCCATTATTTGCTTCCTCGCAGGCACATTAGCAAGGAGCTGGATTGAAAGTGGAGTAGTTAGGACTCGAACCTGCTGCGCCCAATGCATGACCCCCATCATCATTTTATCTTTCTATAGTGAACATCCTTTATTCTTGGTACTGAAATCAGGTAATCTTGTTGCTATATGGTGACCTTATTATTGATGTTAAGAGTGAAGCCTAGTTTCTGTTTCAATGAAAGAGATCAAATGCTAATTAACATGTTAAGAAACTTGACATACAGGAGACTGTTTTCTTTTAGTACTTTATACACAGACATACACACACATAGTGTTTGCTTTCTTACATGAAACACATAAGTGAGTCAAGGAAACCTGTCATAAAAGGCCATATACTCAGCGTCAACTCTGTCATCTATGAAAGTGAGTGATTGGCTTGCAGAAAAAAAGGAGACAAATATCAACACGTAAAGTACTACTTTAATATGGTCAAAGAATAGCCTTCCTTACTCAAGGTAAAGCAAAGATCATTTTAATTACTTAGGAATCAGCCTAATTTCAAAGAAGTAATTCCTAAGGCAAAATGGCTGTTGATTTTCTCACACTTGCTGCCCATGAACAAAGGAAAAATGAGAATGCTAATAATAAATATTGTTAGAACTATGGTGCAGCTTTTTAGAATCCAAGTCTTTTCCAATTGTTGCCTAGTGATGCCACCCTATATAATTATATATATATATATATATAAGCTATAGACACACATATTTATATATAAAATAAGGCTGTTAAGAAATACTTAAATTTAGGAGAATTTTTTTTTTTTGACAGGCAGAGTGGATAGTGAGGGAGAGAGACAGAGAGAAAGGTCTTCCTTTTTGCTGTTGGTTCACCCTCCAATGGCCGCTGTGGCCTGTGCATTGTGCTGATCTGAAGCCAGGAGCCAGGTGCTTCTCCTGGTCTCCCATGGGGTACAGGGCCCAAGGACTTGGGCCATCCTCCACTGCCTTCCCGGGCCATAGCAGAGAGCTGGCCTGGAAGAGGGGCAACCGGGATAGAATCTGGTGCCCCGACCGGGACTAGAACCCGGTGTGCTGGCGCCACAAGGTGGAGGATTAGCCCATTAAGCCATGGCGCCGACCAGGAGAATTATTTAATCTCTAAGCTAACTTTCTGGCCCTTCCTCCCTTTCTTCTTCCAATTCCTTCCTCTTTGTACTTAATCCTTTATTTTTATTATATAGAGAACAATTTAGCTTGTGGTATTGAAATAAACATGTGATATTCTCTTTATCAATGTGGCTAGACTATAGCCCTTATTATTCAATCAAAAACTAATCTAGGCATTGTTATAATAGTATTTTAGGGGGCCGGCGTCATGGCGCAGTGGGTTAGTCTTCCACCTGTGGAACCGGTGTCCCATTTAGGCGCTGGTTCTGGTCCCAGCTGCTCCTCTTCCTATCTGGCTCTGTTGTGGCTTGGGAAGGCAGTGGGGGATGGTCCAAGTGCTTGGGCCCTGCACCCAGTGGGAGACCCCTTGCGGCCATTTGGGGAGTGAGCCAGCAGATGGAAGACCTTTCTCTTTGTCTCTCCCTTTCACAGCCTGTAGATCTACCTCTCAAATAAATAAAAAATAAAATATTTTAAAATACAGTATTTTAGAGATGTGATTAAAGTTTAAAATCAGTTGACTTTGGCTGGCGCCGTGGCTTAACAGGCTAATCCTCCGCCTTGCGGCGCCGGCACACAGGGTTCTAGTCCCGGTCGGGGCGCCGGATTCTGTCCCGGTTGCCCCTCTTCCAGGCCAGCTCTCTGCTGTGGCCCGGGAAGGCAGTGGAGGATGGCCCAAGTCCTTGGGCCCTGCACCCCATGGGAGACCA
Source organism: Lepus europaeus (assembly GCF_033115175.1). Classification (NCBI taxonomy): domain Eukaryota; kingdom Metazoa; phylum Chordata; class Mammalia; order Lagomorpha; family Leporidae; genus Lepus; species Lepus europaeus. The sequence goes on along the minus strand of NC_084832.1, from coordinate 32,932,471 downwards.
GGAGAAGCACCTGGCTCCTGGCTTCGGATCAGCGAGATGCGCAGGCCACAGCGGCCATTGGAGGGTGAACCAACGGCAAAAGGAAGACCTTTCTCTCTGTCTCTCTCCCTCACTATCCACTCTGCCTGTCAAAAAAAATAAAAATAAAAAATAAAATCAGTTGACTTTAAGAAGATTATTCTCTACATGATGGCAACTTCCTGAATCTATTAAATGTACTGAAAACTAGAATAAGGCTTCCATTAATAAGGAATTCTGCCTGTATCCAGCAGTGGCAACTCCTAAAGGAAGAGTTCCAGTAGTCAGGGCTATGGTTTTCAGACCTGTCCTGTCAGCTTCCACAACTGCATAAACTAATTCCTTACACTAAATCTCTAAAGATACATAATCGACTTACTCCATTTCTCTGGTTGAATTCTGACTGATAAAAAATTAGCTGTATTTTACATTTTTATTTAGATTTCACTTATTTGAAAAGCAGAGAAACACAATCTTTCGTGCATTGATTTACTCCCCAAATGCCTGCAACAGCTGGGGCTGGGCCAGACTGAAGTCAGGAGCTCAGAACTAAATCTGGGTTTCTCACGTAGGTGGCAGGGACCCAAATACTTGAGCCGTCACTTGCTGCCTCTCATGGTGTGTATTGGCAGGAAGCTGGAATCAGCAGCAAAGCTAGGACTTCAATTAGGCGCTCTGATATGGCATAAGGGTGTCCCAAGGGCATTGTAAGCACTTTGCCAAATGCCTACCTCTGTTTTTCAGATTCTACTAGGATACTTGAAGAGAATAAGGAGACCGAAAGGAAGTAGATACTCGATTATCAAAGCATTCACTTTAGGTTTCCTCTCTAAAATTATAGAGATGAACAGATGACAGAAATCTCAGCACCAGTTAAATAAGGAACACTATGTGAAGCTAATTTGAGGTTCAACCTACAAACAGCTTTAAAAATCCATATATATGGTAATAAAGATGAAACTTAGGAGCAATAACTACTTATTTTCATTTACTGAAGTGAAAAGCAACAATTTCTTTAAAACATACAACTTAATGTTCAGAAAATGATAGCTTGTGAATTTTTGAGTGGGGGGGCCAGAGGGGGGTATGGAGAGAGGGAGAAGGAGAAAGGAAGAAGGAGGGAGAAGGAGAAAGGGAGAGGGAGAGGGAGAAGGGGAGAAGGGGAGAAGGGGAGGTGGGAGAGGGAGAGGAAGAGGGAGAGGGAGAGGGAGATCCTGTCAATGCCCAGAGGGCCGGGCAAAAGCCAGGAGGTGGGAACTCAGAGCAGGTCTCTCATGTTGGAAGTGGGAACCCAAACATTTGAACTACCACCAGCTGCCTCCCTAGGTCTATGTTGGGAAGCTGGGGCCACAAACTGAAGTTGGGCATCAAATTCTGATACTCCGATATGGGATGTGAGGGTGGGTATTTACCCACTCTAGCATATAAATTTTTATTAGGCAGATTCAGAAATCTTCAGATAGAGAAAGTAATTTTTACCTCTTTTCAGTCATTCTCTAAATATACAGGAATTATAACACTCCACAATGCAATTAATTATCAAGATCAGTAGTAACATTAAATCCCGTATCTACCCTGAAGAGCAGTTCTATATTATATGTTCTTGGTTATATAGGAAGTTGTAAAAAAGCTAAACATCACTAAAGTAAAGAAAATTTAGAGCATCTGTCTACTTGTGCTTAAGACCTGTGTAGACAGCCCTTGGCAGTCAGTAGCATGTCTACTATTCTTTAAACTGGGGGAATCCCAACAAAGAATCCTGGTGTATGTGTATGAACTTCAACATACCTGGCTATAAGTAAAAAGAGAGAATGGTAGATGCTGAGAAATTAGTTCACCTCTAGAGGGAAGGGCTCTGTTTCTGGGAAGAGAGTGGTTTCTAAGGCTTGGTATGTCCCAGGCAAAGACATATCTGTGACCTGAGGGCATCACTCTACAGACAACATTGAAATCATTCTTAGTGGCAAAGCTATAGAAACATCGCCTCCACATGAAAAAACTGCTATCAATGGATAACACTGAAGGTTGTTCTGGAGATGGAACATCAACCATGTAAAATGACAAGTTGGCCATTTAACACACTCTTGATAAAACTAACATTGTTCTACACTTGACATTCTGGGTACTTCTATAGGATTCTAGGTTGCAGTCTACAGGAAACAGATGCTGGTATAAAGTTATGAGTGCAAAAGATTCATTGGGGATTGACATCTGTGAAAGGAAAAAAGTACTGAGTAGGGGGAACTGTCACAACATGGTATAGAGATGACCATGTCTCTACCAGTTCAAAGGGAGCTATGAATCAGTCAGCCCCAAAGAGAGTTTAGTATTGAATACAATCAGCTTGAGTCTTGCACCATTGCCTTATTCAATGAATGGCCAGGTGCTACTCTAGAAATAACACCATCTCAGGTTGAAAGTTGAAGGCAACCCTGACAAAGCTAACAGCTGGAAGTGTTGGCTAACCCCATTTGTTGAGGCAGAGCGTAAAATGCACTTTCTTGAAAGGGAATCTGGATGCAGATATTTGGTGCAGTGGTTAAGACACCTTTTGGAATGTCTGCATCCCCCAGTGGAGTGCCTGGGTTTGAGTTCCAACTTTGTTTCTCATTTAGTTTCCTGCTAACGCATGCTCTGGGAGGCAGTAGGTGATGGCTGAAGAGACTGGGTCCCTGCCCCTGACATGGGATTGAGTTCTTGGCTCTCCTTTTGGTCTGGCACATCCCTAGCTGTTATAGCCATTTGGGAAATGAACCAGCAGATGGGAGATCTCTCTTTGCCTCTCAAATAAACAAAAATTTTTATTAAAAAACACAAAAAAAGATAAAGGGAGTATGGCAGCTTATTTTCATGTTTACTGCAGTGCAGTGAAACAGAATTTTGAGTGATTGTGTCTTTGGAGATGAAAATTGATTAGATCAGAACAGGAGGCATTAGTGAAGTTCTCTAACATTCTAAAATTCTACTTGAGGTAGCTAATTCACTAGGGAACTAGACTTACCATCAGAACATCAGGATGGAAAATATTATTAGGTGTTGCATAAGGCTTCCAAAATGGTTTAAAAAAACTATTGTTTTTCCATTTCATTACAAGTTAGTTGCTCCTATTGGGATAAATCAACAAATCAGTTCCTCTGCTTGTGATGCCCCACTACAGGTCAGATAGGCTTAGTTGTGAAACAGGCAAAAGGCACTCAGAACAGCCTTTTCAGGGATGAGGAGGAAGAATCATTCTTTCTTTATTTTTTTTTAAAGATATATTTATTTTATTTGAAAAGCAGAGAGAGAGGGATAGGCAGAGAGAGATCTTCCATCTACTGGTTCACTCCCAAAATGGCCACAACACCTGGGACTGGGGTAGCTCAAAGCCAGGAGCCAGAAACTCCATCCTGCTCTCCAGTGCAGGTGGCAGAGGACCAAAGCAGTGGGGCTATCTTCTGCTGCTCTCCCAGGCTCATTAGCAGGGAGCTGGATCAGATGTGGAGCAGCCACTGTCTATATCACACAGTAGAGCTGAGGATGAAATAACATATGTGTAGTCCCTAAGTTAAGGAGTCAATATTTGTAAGCTGCTTCTCTTTCCCCTTTCTGATGCTTCTTCTAACAGGAAATATGCTTCTTGCAGAATTATTTAACCTGCTATGCTAGGTTAGCAAAACATTCACAGAACTTGGGAGGAGGGTATAATTGAAAGAATCTGTTACTCTAACAGGATTCAGAGTGTCTGCGTTTGGTCAGGTCTCTGGTTTTTACCATTATGTTCTCAGTGCTGTGCTGGGTATTAAAAATGGTCTCTTTTCTAAGGAGCAGTCTATTTCAGAAATAAATGAATATATACATGGTCAATGAAAAAACAAGCAAATATAAAATTTGATTTTAGTGGAACCTTACAGAGCATAAGTGATATAGGAATTTAATTTTATTTTGCTAATACTGGCTGTTGTTTTGATATTGAGAGGCAATACTATTTGGCATGAAATTGTGAGGGTAAGTGCTTGCACTAATAAAATTGATAAAATGGCATATGTTTGTTGTCATGGAATTTAAAAGAGGTTAGGTCACAAGAAAACAAGTTTAAAGACATTTAAGTATGATTATATCATTGCCTCTTATTGTTAGCTTAGTAATACATCTACTAGATGTAGTAATGCCTCTTATTGTTAGCTTAGTAATACATCTACTAGATGTATCAAGATGACAAAAATAGGAAGAGCTGAAACATGCTTTGAAAAGATCTATCAGAAAGGCTTATATTTTTAAATTGATGATCTCTCAACAAATTTCTATCTTTATTAAATCCTGCTATTTTAATCAGCTAACCCAGTGTCCTTACTCACCCTGGGAATCTCCTCTGGACACTCATGAGGGAAGTACAGTGGGTAGGACTCCAGATCCTCCCCCTTCCTCCCTTCAGGGGGCTCCTTTGTAAGATCATTTAGGGAAAAAAGAGCTCAACCATCTTAAAAAAGATATCTGGGCCAGATCATGTGGGATCATACTTTGCAGATTTTAGAAAGCAGGTCTTTGGGTTAAAAGGGACTCTTCCCTGCTCTGTCATACTCTTGTACTTGCTAAAGAAACTCATTTTGTGCTCTACCTGAGACACACACAGTAGGTCATGTGTGGCTAGCTAGACACTCAGAGTATTACAGTGCTTCAAAGTGATTCCTTACTAGTAAACCTTTGGAATTATTGGTTTGACTATTATCAAAATATAGTCCTATCTCATTTCATAATGTTCTTCTATCCTTCCAGTTACCCAGAGAGGCCTCTTTCCTCGTAAACAAACACTGTCTGAGGAGCCTGCTGGATTCTTACATGTCTTACTGACAAGAAGGAGAAAAAAAAGATTTAAACTCTTTAAATTATCTCACAGAGGATTTTTTTAAAAATATGTATTTACGAGGCAGAGACACAGGGATGGAGAGCTCTGATATACTGTGCCCTCAATGGCTGGGGCTGGCTCAGAATGAACCCAGGAACCAGGTTTCCCATGTGGGTGGCAGGAATCCCAATTACTTGAGTCATCACTGCTGCCTCCCACAGCTGCATTAGTGAGAAGGTGCAGTCAGGAGCTGGAGCAGGTAACTGAACCCAGGTACTTCCATGTGGGATGTAGGCATCTTAACTGCTAGGCTAAACAACTCCTCACACAGGATTAAAAAAAAGTTTATCATTTTCAACTATTTTAAAGGGAGAGAGAGGATCTTTCACCTTCTAGTTCATTTCTCAAATGGCTCCTCAGCCAGGGCTGGGCCTGGCTGAAGCCAGGAGCCAAGAACTCCATTCCAGTCTCCCACGTGAGTGGCAGGGGCCCAACAGAAGTGCCAAAACTCCAGTAGGCACTGTGAAGTGGAAGGTGGACATCCCAAGCCAGGCTTAACCCATTCTGCCACAACCCCCACCCTCTCACAGAGGATTTTTTTTTGGGTAGTGAATAGAATGTATAATCCTAACATCAACTAGGGCCTTTGGGTGATAAGGATGTGTCCACGTGGGTTCATCATACTGTGCATAATAATGATGTGCATGCGGGGGGGAGTGGGGTGGAGGGGCATAAGGGATCTCGCTGTACCTTCCTTTCAGTTTTGCTGTGAAATCTAAAACTGCTCTAACAGTCTTTGAGAAAAACAATCTCTTACCTCACTAATGATTTTGAATGAGCATTTTAGTAATGCCCTAGAAACGGATCTCCTGGCGATGTCCCAGGCCGCGTAATAATGGAAAGCGTTAGGTAAGAGGGCGACCTGCCCTCTCAGGTGTTCTAAGACCGCGTCCCCTCTCCCTCCGACATCTGTCTCTCCGTGGCGTGACTGCGCACTGGCTCACCCCTGCGCGAAACCTGTGCACACAGAAAAGACCAATCACGAAGGGTGATTTTTTTTTTTCTTCTTCTTCTTCTTCTTCTTCTGCTCCTTTTGCCACCGCCCACTCCCGGCAAGCTGACAACCGAGACAGCTCCCCCGGACTAGCCTGACTTTTCCATCTCCTCCCACCCGGCGACACCCTCCCACTCGCCGCGCGGATGGGACGCCGGAGGACGCAGCGAGCATGCGCGAGCGTTCCGAGCATGCTCAGTAGCGCGCGCCGCTCCCCGGAGCTCCTCCGGCGATCCGCGAGCGACGCGGAGGTCTGTGCGGCTGCTGCGGGAGCGACAGGAAGTGAAGCGGCCCTGCCGGGCTACCGCAGCGGCCGAAGCAGAGGCGGAAGGGGCGCTGCGGCGGCGACGACGTCGTCGACGGGGGCGGCCGAGGGAGCTGAGCGCGGAGGGGACCTTCCGGCTCCGAAGCCGGATCCCGAGCCGGGCGGGATGGATCATCACCAGCTGGCTACTGGCCGCTACCAGGTGGTGAGTTCCCGGCCTCCCGGGGCCCTGGGGCTGCCTCGCGGCTCAGGTTATTCCCGGAGGGGACGTGCTGGCCAATGTTGATGACTGGTGTTTGGCTCCGCTGGCCCGAGCTGCGTACCTCAACGCTCTGAGGTTGCTCCCCCCACCTTTCCTGTCTCCCCCCGAGACCCATTTCTTTGGTCCCAACTCTCCTCCTAGCCCCTCAGCCGGCACCGCGTACCCGCCTGTAAGACACCTTCCCGCACACGCACGTCTTCGAGCTCGCGTGTCTTATTTCTCTCGTATCCCTTTCTGTATTTTCTGGCTCCTTGACTCCGGACACGTTCCGGCCGATCGTGTCCCGGACGCGGGGCTCAGTTCGCGTACCTGCCAGGGAGGTGTCGTCGTCCCCGGTGGGGTGGTGGGAAGAGGTGTGAGCACTGTGTAGGGTGGGATGTGGGGCTGGCGAAAACGTGGGCGAGGAGTTGTGGCATTGTTGAGGGTAGCTGTAGTGCTGATCTTGTGCCTGCTCTCGTTAACCTTGTCGTTTTGTCCTTTTTCCATTATGTTAGTATGAAAAGTGTACATTTTTTTTTTTCCCGTGCCCACCGCCTTTGAGCGGGAGAGGAAACAGAGGAAGTTTTATTAGAAAAAATTCTTGTTTGAAAAATTCCTTTTTAATTAACACAAGATTTTCCATCTTGACTGTGTGCATGAAATGTGTTGTATATTTTCAGTGTCAATTAAAAAACATTTTTCTCTGTACGTTTTAATGCTGGTGGCGTTTGGAGATATCTGTTGTAAACCTTACTTAAACGTGGACTCGAAAATAATTTATTCTTTTGAAGCTGTGTAGCCTAGTATTCTACAAACTTTCAGATGGTAATTTGGTTAAACCTGTTTACTGAGGGAGAGGGGAAAAACAGTATGAACTGCTGATGGTGTAGTTTTTAGTTTATCACCTTTTACAAATGTAGATGTGCTGTCTCAGATTTCACCTTTAAAGTCTTTCTTGCCTGTGACGACTTATTGTGTACTAAGGGTTTCCATTTAATAAGTACGTTTTGACAAATAAGAAGGATATTGAAATCTCAGTGTATGTAATTTTGCACTTTTCTAAGATAAAAGCATGTGATGCCTCCCTTGACATGTGGATTACATGTTGAAGAACCGCCAAATCATCCATGTTGTGAATGCTTTGAAAATTTATAAGTATTTTCTGAACAACCTAGAAAATATTTTTGCTGCCAGTGTGGAAGGCATTTTTAAAGTTGTCAATATATTTACTTTTGGTCGTTTGTTTTTTTTTTTTTTTTTAAAGGTATTCTTATTTTTGTAAATGTTAGCAAAAATAAAATGCTGAAGATAAATCTTGAATAACACTATCAGTGAGACTTGTTTTATTTTTCTTATCTTTCTTTTTCCTGTTTGTTTTCCTTCATGGTGTAATCTGACTTGAATTCTTTCTCTTTGGTTGCTTTTACTTATTGAAGTCAACCATGTTCTCATAAACACAAGTTACTCCTTAAAATATTTTTAACTGATGTAGGTGTGCCTTAAAAATAATTTATTATACAAGTGTCATCACATTTGCTTTTGAAAGTTATGACTAGTTAGACTATTTTTCAAAGTTCCTGTTACCAAAATATTGAAATTTACTCTCTCAGTTTTAGGATACTTTTGTTTTCCTCTAAATCCTTTAAAAATAAATGGATAATGTCATATTTTATTGCTCCTTTTTTTCAAATGGAAGCAGTGTCCTTTGTAGACTTTGGATGGGTGGATGCGTTCCTTGAGAGCAGAGGGCAAAAATCAGTTCTAAAGTACTACTCACCTTAGGTAGGATAGCACTTTGTTTTTTTGTAAGGCAGAATGGTATAGAATCTGAGCACAGTTTAAATTAGGACTTCAATTTCTGTTCCTGTGCATTTCAGTGATTTTTGGCTATATAACATCCTTACTAGTTTTGTTGAGAATGATTTATATCCATATTTACATATATGCCAAAGAAGCAGGTGAATTGAAGTTTCCAGTAGACTTTTTAGCTGGAGCTTAATCCCATCTGTGCCCCATATGATGAACACAAATATTTTGTGGCTCTCTTAACTCTTTTTTTTTTTTTTTTTAAGACTCGAATGATTAATAACTGGAGCAATAAACAACTTTATTTGGTGACTCTGTAGGAGATAGGCAAGTATATTTAGGGGTGAAATGATGTAGCATGTTAATTGATTGCTTATGTAAACAGTTAAAATTAAACTCTCCATTTTGGAAAGTTAGCAGGGATACCCAAAACCATCAGAATGACTTACTGCCATTAACCAGTGGACAAGCTGGAAACTTGTATGTGGAAACTGCTTTCCTGTCCTCCTTTCTTCCTTTTCATTGTTAAAAGGGTCTGGATCTTGTTAAGTGAAGCAGTGGATAACAATGGAGAGCTACAGAAAGTCTTGATTGTTACTCTTCTAATTTAAGAAAAAGCCAGGTATGATGTGGAGTTTCATTGTGTTATGGGAATTTTATGCTTGGTAGGAACAGAGCAATGTTGCCAAACTGTAAAGTAGTCAGATGTGGCCTGCAGCTGTTAACACCACATTCTAACTTTGATGTTCTTTTTTTAAAAGGATTACTTATGTACCTGCACCAAGCTGACTACTAGGATTTAAAAGGTATTCAGTATTAAGTTAAATTGGCAGTGTTGCTTATAGCAGTAGTTTACCAAACTGTATTCCAGAATGCTGATAATAGGTGTTCTGGGAGGATTTATAACATATTAACATATTAAAACAAAGAGAAACTGCCCAGTAAAGACATCGACTTGGATTTGTTTACCCCAGTTCTCCCTGATCTTTGGCCAAAGGTTTTGTTTTTTTTTAATTTTAAGATTATATTAACATTTCTGAAATGCTCGTTTTCTGTGGAACATAATTTGAAGTCCACAATTTTTGCATTATTTTTCATACTCCAAAGATGTGAGTACTTGGCTCTTATCTGGAGAGTTTTTTGGGAATGGAGGCTTGACTATTAATGATTAAAAATAGGCTTGAAAAGTATTTGGGCTTATGTTTAGGTTGTCGTGTTTGCACATTTGTGACATTGGCTTGGTTTGTTAAAGTCTGATTTTTCATATTGGTACCTATCTCACTGGGATTATTGTGAGAGTTAATGTAAAATGTAAAACATAAAGAAACTGATACATAAGAACTTAGTTTGTAAACTAGTAAGTTTGTTAATGTTTCATGTTTGCTGGCAGAAAACAGGGGACTCGCAGGTCACAGACAGTTGACATTACTCACGGCACAGCAAGCAGCCTGAACATCAGCATATCTGTGTAGCTTTTTCTTGCTACTAAGTCCCACCAGTGTGGTGAATGTGCAGATGGACATTTGTAATGGGTTTATGTCACATCTGAGGAACTCAGGAGTCAAAGATGCAGTGCTACTTCTTTTTTTTTTTTTTTTTTTTCAAACAGGCAGCAAATAATGTAGCAAGCAACAAACAAGTGAGTTCACTTCTCCTTGGGAGGGAGGTTACATGTGGTGGTTGCCTTAATCTTTGTTGCATATGTTACTTACTGCAAGAAACAGCTTAGTATCAGGAAATGGCAAGCTTTGTATTCGGCACACTCAGCAAGAATTTTCAAGCACATTCAGCTGCAAAGCAAACTGCCTCACCTAAGAGAATGTGTTTTAGATTAGGGGGTCATCCAAAATTTCACCAAAAATGCAATATATTATTTTTGCACAAAAAGAAGCTTACCTTTTGATTATATTTTCCACAAACAAGTATCCTCATGTATGGTGGTTTTTCAGGGTAGTCATTTCCTTTCATTTTTTCATTGAGTACTGCGGTCTTTTACCCTATACTGGTTATCATCTTTTCTTCGCCGGCTTGATTCCATTGATCTCACTTGTTTATTTCCTTTGAATTTACTTATATACTTTATTTGGTTTGTTTTCCTACCACACCTCTTTTATATAGTTCAGATTACTTAATTACATAATCTAATAGGTACCTTTCAGTTCCTGCTTGATTTCTTTATTATATTGACACTGTGGACATTTCTCCTTGAAACTCCTTCTTTATTCCTGATACCAAGAAACTTTTTTTTTTTTAATCTCCCTTTTAACTTTAAAGATTTATTTATTTATTTGAAAGGCAAAGTGATGGAAGTGAGGGAGGGGGATGAGAGAGAGCGAGAGAGAGATCTTTCGTCTGCTGGTTCACTCCCTAAGATATCTACAACAGCTAAGTCTAGACCAGCCTGAATCTAGGATCCAGGAATTCCATCTTGGTCTCTCACATGGTGTTATGGGCCCAAGTACTTAGGTCAGCTTCTGCTGCCTTCCCAAGTGCATTAGCAGGAAGCTGGATGGGGAGCTGAGCAACTGGGAATCAAACCAACCCTCCAATATGGGATGTTAGCTTCGAAAACATGAGCTTCATCTGCTGCATCAGAATGCTGGCCCCTACTTCTCTTATCCCAGATTTCTCTGTGAACTCTTTATATACTTACTTGACACTTAAAATATTGATTCTTTCCATGGCATGACATATTGTGATAGTCTGCGTAGTTCTTCCTTCATTTTACTGTTATTGACTGTACTGTTTGCATTACATGAGTCACATTTATAGAATATAAATTTGACTTTCATTTCTTTGTTCAAAATCCTTCTACTGAAGAAATCTCTTACTGAATTCCCTTCAACATTTGATATTGTGACTTTCAAAGGAAGAACTGTATAGTTTACCTCCCACCCCCCCACCCCCCATATATCATGTATAAATCGTAGGGGCTACAGTTGTTAGCAGTTTGCTATGTTTATGTTTTTGTATCGGCAATTCATCTTATTTATTGATGTTTACAAAGTAGTTTGTAAATATCAGTATATTTTCCTGCAAATCACATACTAGTCTAATAAGACTAGAGTTTAATATTTGTTGATAATGTTTTTTCTTTGAGTTAAAATTGAAGTCTAGTGAGATGTACAAATTGGTTTTAAAGGTTTTTTTTTTTTTTTTTTTTTTTTTTTTTTTTTTTTTTTTTTAATTTGAAAGAGTTACAGAGAGAGAGGGAGAAACAAAAAGCTCTTCTATCACTGGTTCACTCCCCAGATAGCTACAACAGCTAGAGATGAGTTAGGCCAAAGCCAGGAGCCAGGAGCTTCATCTGGATCTCCCATGTGGGTGGCAGGGATCTAGACACTTGGACCATCTTCCACTGCTTTTCCCATGCCATTAATAGGGAGCTGGATCAGAAGCAGAGAAGCCAGAACACTAACTAGCCCATATGGGATGCCGGTCTTGCAGGCAGTGGCTTTATCTGCTGTGCCACAATGCTGGCCCCAAAATGTACAAATCTTATGTGGCCAATGGGATGAATTTTTTTTTAAAAGATTTAAGGTTTATTTATTTGAAAGAGTTACAGAGAGAGAGAGAGCCAGGGGAAGAGAGAGGTCTTCCATCTGCTGGTTTACTCCCTGATTGACCACAACGGCTCTAGCTGAGCTGATCTGAAGCCTGGAGCCAGCAACTTCTTCTGGGTCTCCCACGTGGGTGCCAGGGCTCAGAGACTCGGGCCGTCTTCTGCTGCTTTAGGGAGCTGGATTGGAACAGGGACTCAAACCAGTGCCTAAATGGGATGCCAGTGCTTCATGCCCAGGGCTTTAACCCACTGTGCCACAATGCTGGCACCTAAAATAGGATTTTAAACTTAAAAACACTGCATTTGTAGAAATTGAAACTCAAATCTGTTGTATACTAAGTTGTATATAGTTTGAATACTTGTATTATGTTAATGTATTTTGCTGGGCTAATTGCTTTTAGAGGGATCCTAGATTAAAGTTTCTCTGGTTATTTTTGTGTACATGTATTAACTGTAAATCTGTCACTGATTTGGTTGAGTGGAATTCATTAAAAATTATGAAAATAAGTAAATACTTTAGCGCACTTGAACAGTGTTAAATCTTGCCCTTCACTTAAGCATGATCCATCATTACTTGATCTATAGATGGTGTAATATATGTGCTGTAACAAGTAAATGCATTAGAATTATAAAAATAGTGTACTATAGATAGTTTATAAATTTATGTTTTTTAAAGATTTATTTATTTATTTGAGAGTCAGAGTTACAGAGAGAGGTCTTCTATCCACTGGTTCACTCCCCAATTGGCCGCAAGGGCTGGAGCTGAGCCAGCCAATCCAAAGCCAGGAGCCAGGAGATTCTTCTGGGTCTCCCCCATGGGTGGAGGGGCCCAAGGGTTTGAGCCATCCTCTGCTGCTTTCCCAGGCACATTAATAGGGAGCTGTATTGGAAGTGGAGCAGCTGGGACACGAACCAGCTATGCCACAATGCCGGCCCCAACAGAGCAGTATTTAGATATCATTCTAGAGTAACTATGATACAAAGGTTCTATAACTCATCTCAATATATAATAATTTATTAAGTACCTCTACCTGCCAAATACAATTTTAGGTGATGGTGAGGAGGACAGTCAGTTTGTTCTCACAGTTCATAGTTTGGTGGAGGGGGAGGCACATAAGTATTCATAATTTTAGGTAATAATAGGTGCTTTGAAGAAAATAAAGTAGGTATATGGAATAAATAATACATTTTATCAATAATTAAATAGTAGTAGAACAATATTGCCTATATTGTATCAGGAATGTGCTGAAGGCTGCTGAATACTTTACATGTGTTAGCACATTTAATCCTTAGAACACTGTGAAATAGATAATGTTATCATTCTGTTGCAAATGAGAAAAATGAATGATGAAGTTAAATAATAGGCCCAACTGTGATGAAGCTGGTATTTAGACTTCGGTGTTTTAGTTTTATATTGTATAAAAAACTACTCCGAACACAATAATTTTATTCTCTTTCAAGACTCTGTGAGTTGACTATGATAATCAGGATAGTTCTCTGTGTGGTTAGGTAGGACTGCTGGCGTTTTGGAGGTTGGTTGGTTGGAATTTCCAATGTGGCTCAGTCTAGGAGCTTAGGTGATACTGTTGATTGGAGTTTTTCTGTTATCCTCTATGTGTCATCTTCATGTTTTCTCTCTCTCTCTCTCTTTTTTTTTTTCAAGATTCATTTATTTATTTGAAAGTCAGAGATACACAGAGAGAGGAGAGGCAGAGAGAGAGAGAGAGAGAGGTCTTCCATCCGATGGTTCACTCCCCAATCGACCGCAATGGCCAGAACTGTTCCGATCCAAAGCCAGGAGCCAGGAGCTTCTTCTGGGTCTCCGACACGGGTGCAGGGGCCCAAGGACTTGGGCCATCTTCCACTGCTTTCCCAGGCCATAGAGGAGAGCTGGATTGGAAGTGGAACAGCCAGGTCTCCAACCTTTGCTCATATGGGATGCCGGTTCTTCAGGCCAGGGCGTTAACCTGCTGCGGCACAGTGCCAGCCCCCATGTTTTGTCTTAATGGCCCCTACCTTGACCTTGATTTTTATATCATAGAGAAGAACCAGCTGTCATTTTTTTTAAAGGACTAGGCTTGCATGTTCAGAATGTTGTTTCCACTGCATCCTATTGGTTAAAGCAGGTTTTTTTTAACAACAAATTTTCTAATTTTTTAAAAAGATTTTATTTATTTATTTAAGAGGTAGAGTTACAGAGAGAGGGAGAGACAGAGAAAGGTCTTCCATCTGCTGGTTCACTCCCAAATGGCTGCAACAGCTGGAGCTGGGCCAATCCAAAGCCAGGAGCTTCTTCCAGGCCTCTCCTGTGGATGCTAGGGCCAGGGGACTTGGGTTACCTTCCACTGCTTTCCTAGGCCATAAGCAGAGAGCTGGATAGGAAGAGGAGCAGCCAGGACATGAACCAGCACCCATCTGGGATGCCAGCACTGCAGGTGGGGTCTTAACCTACTATGCCACAATACCGGCTCTGGTCAAAGCAAGGAAAAGGGAATAAACTCCATCTCTTATTGGGAGAAGTGGCTTGCACATAAATGGAGGGAAGCAATTGATGGTGGCCATCTTTGGAGATGATACTCCATACCAGTCAATTTGATCCTTCAGTAGGAAACTCTACCCACTCTGAAGGTGTGGTATTTAGATTGAGACTTGACTAAAATGTGAAGTTGTAGTTTTAGATGACAAATATTGCAGGTATGATAATGATCTGTGATAGAAATGAATTTTTTATCTTCAGGAATGGAAAGGAAGAGGCTGGCTCTGTAGTGTAGCAGGTTAAGCCACCACCTGCAACGCAGGCATCCCATATATCTCATATGGATGCTGGTTCAGGTCCCAGCTGCTCCACTTCCAATCCAGCTCTCTGTTAATGCTGGAAAATAATGGGGAAAGCAGTGGAAGATGACCCAAGTGCCAGGGCCCTTGGACCCACATGGGAGACCCAGAAGTAGCTGCTGACTCCTGGCATCGGCCTTGCCCCATCCCAAGTCATTGTGGCCATTTGGAGAGTGAACCAGTGGATGGAAGATCTCTGCCTCTCCCTGTCTGTAATTCTGCATTTCAAATAAATAAATAAATCTTAAAAAAAAAAAAAAGGAAAGCCATGTAGCTGTAGCAAAATAAAGGAGATGGCTTAAGAATTGAAATGGATTAAGTAGAAATACATTATATGCTAAATTTGATAGAAGACTGAAAGTCTCATAACTCCAGGTTATAGTTTTTGTTTCATGAAAGCCCAAGTCCCAATGCCCCCCCCCCCCCAAAGGGATACTGTAGCCTGTGGTGAAGTCAGACTCCCTTCCTATAGGCCTACTGTTCCAATTCACTGAAGAAAGATATCCCCCAAGGGATTCAGTCTCCACAGCAAGACATACTCAATACCTGAATTAACCAGGTAATGAGCTAGAGGCTCCTGGTTTGCCATTGTGATGCTAGTCTGGAATGGGGATGGCCACTTAACTTGCCTTGCTCATATGCATGGTATGAGGATGGGGATGTTGAGCCTACTGACAACCCTTCCTGGGGAGTCAGGCTGCTTGTGAGCTGAGGTTCTAAGCCACTGGCACATGTTCTGTCACTCTTATTGGAGTTCACTTACATAGTTCAGATTAAAAAATAAAATTAAGAATTTCATCTCTTGGCTCCTGTCGTCTGCTCTCCTCTCCTCCTCTCATCTCGTCTGCTTTCCTCTCCTCCTCTCGTCTCTCTTCTCTCTGCTCTCTCTTCTCTCCTTGCTAGCTCCTCTTCTCTCTGTCTCTCTCTCTCTTATACCTTCCTTCTCTCTCTTTTTCCTTCTTTGCCCCTTCCCTCCAGCCTGCTGGTTTTCCCCAATAAACCCTTTCCCTTGAAAAAAAAAAAAAAGAATTTCAAGACAGTGACCCCGGAACCCAAGGTTGGGGCCCCCTCCTGAGGCAGGAGGGAAGTTACACGCCTGTGAATATGGCCCTGAAAGCGGGCTCATTGTGGCAGTGGTGATTATGGTGGTGGTGATGATGTAGATCAGGGGTTAATGTTTCCTGTAAAGATGGTAAATATTTTAGGCTTTTGAAGCCATGTGGTCTCCATTACAGCTATTTGGAACTTACCAAGGTGCCAAGTACAGCTGTGAGAATGGTAAAGACAAGCTTCTCAAGTCTAACAGAACCTTCATTCTGTTTGAACTGTCACCTCATTGAGGCCATTCTTGACCACCCTGCTTAAAATCACTGTGCTGTCTTCACGGTACTCCCTATCTGCATTCTCTGTTTCAGTTTCTATTTGTAATACTTATCACTGTCTAATATTTAAACATTTTGCTTATTTGTTTCCTACCTCCTTTCTTCCCTCTAAATGTAAACTTTATGAGGGAGTTTCTTTTGTTTGTTTTTGTTTTTGTTTCCTGTTGTATACTTCCTTATCTGGCATATGGTAGGCCCTCAATAAGTATTTGATAAGAATGGATAAATGAATGTTAGGGGCTGGCATTGTGGCATATTGGGTAAAGCCACTGTGTGTGATGCTGGCATCCCACGTGGGCACGGGTTCATGTCTTGGTTGTTCCTCTTCTGATCTAGCTCCTTGCTAATGGTCTGGGAAAAGCAGTGGAAGATGGCCCAAGTGTTGGTCCCCTGCGCCCATGTGGGAGACTTGGATGAAATTCCTGGCTCCTGGCTATGGCCTGCAACTGCCCTGGCTGTGATGGTCATCTGGGGAGTAAATGAGTGGGTGGAAGATCTGTTTGTCTCTTCTCTGTCTCTGTAACTCTTTCAAAATAAATAAATAAATAAGTGGTAGCAGTGCAAGACCAATATTGGCCCGTTATTCTTATTTTTAATATGTGTTTATTATTATGTTTTTAATTAATTTTAATTATGTGTTTATTAATATGTTTATTATTGCTGCTGAGATTTGTGCTCTCTAAGGTGATAGTGATGTTTGTTCTTTTTTCTTTTTCTTCTTCTTCTTTTTTTTTTTTTTTTTGCATTTTCTTCCAGCATAACATACATGTCTAGTTTCCCTCTCCCTGTTCCTCTGTGAATGGTGTGTCCTAGGGTTGTTGAGTAAGGAAACCTATGAAGCCATAAAGGCAGTGGCCCTGATTAGTATACCTTCATTGACTATGAGTTAGGGACATGGCTTTGATTTTCTTCATCTGTTTTTTTATTGATTATTTAGTAACTCTTTTCATTCTTAATATCTGACCTGCATTCTAAAACATTGTCTAATTGCGTGTGTATCAATAATATCTTAGTTTAGAATTTTATATATACTCTATAGAAGTATTTATAGTTCTGATTTGAGTTTAATAACTGTGGAATACATTCTGCTTTCATTAAATGTAAGTTTACTGACAGGATTGTTTTAAGTAAGTCTAGCCTACTTACCATGTAATTGTAAGTCGTCTAATATCTGTTTTCAGGCTATGTGGTTATGGTTTCTTTCAGAAGAAATTGGAATTAAGGTGTGAGTAAAGTCTTGTTAAAGACATGCCAAATGCAAGTTGGGAAATGCTGTAGTAGTTTAAGGTTTACCTATCAGATTATTTCAAGGTTTCAACTTGCTTACTTTTAAGATGTGTTTTAACATGAACAATTTAATATTTTAAAGGTTCAGGAATGTGCTGTGGTTTAGTTTGTCTGTGAAGTCTTTCCAGAATTACCTAAACGATTATATAAAGATGTTGAGCTGTTTGGTCAGAAGCTTTTGGAGTAAGGAAAATAAACTGGATTCATTATGTCAAAAAACCTTTTAATGTGATGGTGTTGCCCTCTTTACTAATTTTTGGGGTGTTAAGACAGGTAGTCTGTTACATGTTGCACTGAAAAAATCTGATAGTGAAGCCACTTTAGAATATTTGTTCTTGTCTCAGGAAAACTTTATCTGAGATGACAATGTGTTTGATTTTTCCAAAAAGGGAAGGATCTTGAAGTAATGCTTAAGACCTTTTAGGTTTTTGTTTGTAACTTGTAGAGAACAACCTGAGCCCCTACTTACCGCTTCCCTGCTTATATTACTGCATTGCAGACTTGTTTTGAAAGGAAATACTATTGCTCTTACACACGCCACTTTCTAGCCACCACCCCAAACCCTGCTCTCTCTTGCTTTCTGGTATTTTGAACATATTACTCCCTTTTTATCTTCTCCTTTTTCCCTCTGGGACTAATTTATGCTCTTTTATTCATATCCATGTTTATATCTTACTTTCTTTAGAAAAGCTCCCATCTTCACTTGCCTCCTCATTCCCATTTGCCACATTTTTTTTTTTAAAGATTGATTATTTGAAAGCTAGAGTTACAGAAAGAGAGGAGAGAGGGAGAGAGGCAAAAAGGGAGGGAGAGAGAGAAAGAAGAGAGAGATAACAGCTAGGTCTGGGACAGACTGAAGCCAGTAGCTTCTTCTGTGGAAGTCTCCCATGTGGTGGCAGGGGTCTAAACACCCGGGTCATCTTCCACTGCTTTTCTCAGGCCATTAGCAGGGAGGTGGAATGGAAGTTGTAGCAGCCGGGTCTCACAAACCATTGCCCATATGGGATGCCAGAACTGCAGGCGACGGCTCTACCTGCTACACCACAGCGCTGGCCTCACACTCTTCACTTTCAAGTTCTGTGTGTTCTTTTAACACTGTACTTAATTGTCCTTGTCATAACCCTTATTTCATGGCGTATATTTTCCTACAAGATTGTAAACTCAGTGGGAAATAATTGAAGTACTAAATGAGGACCTTTTGGAATGTTTCCAGTTGTATGCATAGGGATAATGATATATTTATAAAATATCTGTGCTATAAAAGTGGTAATATGTTATATTGCTGATACATTGTTGATATATATATACATATATATATATATTTTTTTTGACAGGCAGAGTGGACAGTGAGAGAGAGAGACAGAGAGAAAGGTCTTCCTTTGGCGTGCTGCGGCCGGTGCACCGCGCTGATCCGAAGCCAGGAGCCAGGTGCTTCTCCTGGTCTCCCATGGGGTGCAGGGCCCAAGCACTTAGGCCATCCTCCACTGTACTCCCTGGCCACAGCAGAGAGCTGGCCTGGAAGAGGGGCAACCGGGACAGAATCCAGCGGCCCGACCGGGACTAGAACCCGGTGTGCCGGTGCCGCAAGGCGGAGGATTAGCCTGTTGAGCCATGGCACCGGCCGATATATATTTTTTAAAGATTTATTTATTTATTTGAAAGGCAGAGTTACAGAGAGGTAGAGGCAGAGAGAGAGTGAGGGAGAGAGAGAGGTCTTTCAACCACTGGTTTACTCCCTAGATGGCTGCAGCAGTTAGAACTGTGCCAATCCGAGTCAGGAGCCAGGAGCTTCTTCTGGGTCTCCCACTCGGGTGCAGGGGCCCAGTGACTTGGGCCATCTTCTGCTTTCCCAGGCCATAGCAGAGAACTGGTTTGCAAGAGGAGTAGCTGGGACTGGAACCGGCATCCACATGGGATGCTGGCATTGCAGCCAGTGGCTTTACCCACTACACCACAGTGCTGGCCTCATGTTGATATTCTTGATGTCCATGATTAGTGTATTCACTTTGCTTTTAGAATAGTATTGATGAATCTGTTTAGATGAATGAAATATAGCTGTTCAGATTTATTTTTGTGTAAATTGTCTTCAGACCAGTAGATTGCGTTTGCAGATTAGTAATGTAGTTAAGTTATTTGGTTTGTTCATGGGAAGGATTAAAATAAAGTGTTTCTAGATGTTAAGGAAATAGAGGATTTTTTTTTTTTAATATTATGTTGGTGTGATTTTTATGAATGCTTTTTTTTTAAAATTAATTTATTTACTTGAAAGGCAGAATTACAGAGAGAGGTAGAGACAGAGAGAGACGTCTTCCATCCACTGGTTCACTCCCCAGATGGCCGCAATGGCTAGAGCTCCACTGACCTGAAGCCAGGAACTTCTTCCAGGTCTCCCACATGGGTGCAGGGGCCCAAGGACTTGGGCCATCTTCTACTGCTTTCCCAGGCCATAGCAGAGAGCTGGATCGGAAGAGGAGCAGCCAGGACTAGATCTGGCGCCCATATGGGATGCTGATGCTTCAGGACAGGGCGTTAGCCTACTGCGCCATAGTGCTGGCCCCGGAAGTAGAGGATTCTTAGATCATTTTCTTCAGCCTCTTTTTTTTTTTTAAGATTATTTATTTATTTATTAGAGGCTGAGTTATAGACAAACAAGGAGAGACAGAGAAAGGTCTTCCATTTGCTAGTTCACTCCCCAAATGGCCACAACAGCTGGAGCTGGGCTGATCCAAAGCCAGAAGGCAGGAGCTTCTTCCAGGTCTCCCACGTTGGTGGGAAGAGCGCAAGCACTTGGGCCATCTTCCTCTGCTTTCCCAGGCACATTAGCAGGGAGCTGGATTGGAAGTGGAGCAGCTGGAACTTGAACTGGCACCCATATGGATGCCGATGCTCAAGGTTACCTGCTATGTAACAGTGCCAGCCCCATAAGTTATCTTTTAATTCCATTTTCCATGGGCTTTAAAAAAGTTTACTTATTTGCTTATATTTACTTATTTGAAAGGTAGAATGACAGAAATGGGGAGGTCTGTCTTCTGCTGATTGATTCCCCCAAATGGTTGCAACAGCTAAGAGTGGGCCAGACCAAAGCCAGGTGCTTAGATCTTAGTTTAGGTCTCCCATATGGGTATCAAGAAACCATGTACTTGAGCCATTGTATCTGCTACCTCCCAGGATGCACATTTAGCAGGAAGCTACATCCTAAGTGGAGGCAGGGCTTGATCCTGGGCACTCCAGTATGGGATGCAAGTGTCCATAACTTGCATTATAGATTAACCCACTGCACCACAATGCTGGCCCCTCTTCAGTCTTTTTGTAGAACTGAGGGAGATTCTGTTCAAGGTTAGGCAGCAAAGCTTATTATTTATAAACATATCAACTGAGTTAAAATCCATCAAAGATTCTAGGAAACAGAACTTTCATTTTAATGTTATTTTATTCATAGTGATGCTAGATATAAGGAGTGTATATATATATATATATATATATATATAAATATAAGCATAAGAGTCTGGTTGTTGGGTGGATGTGTGGCACAGTGGTTAAGATTCTAGTTGGGACTCCTTCATCCCATATCTGAGTGCCTGGTTTGACTCCCAGGTACTCCAGTTCTGATCTAGCTTCCATCTAATGCTCATCCTGGTAGGCAGCAGATGACGGCTCAAGTATCTAGGCTCCTGGCTTTGGTCTGGCCTAGCCTTGGCTGTTGTGGGTATTTGGGGAGTGAACCAGTGACAGAAGATCTCTCTTTGTCTCTCTTTTTCTCTGTGCTTTCAAATGAAATATAAATTAATTTTTAAAAGTTTAAAAAAATTTGGTCATTGACTAACTGACCCAACTGGCTTTATAGTACTCACAACTCAGTAATCTGTTATTGAGCTAAATTCAGCTTGTAGGCAAGTTTTCTTTTGTGCTCATATTTTTAAAAAATTAAATAGTGTATATACACAGTTTAAAAAGTTTGAATATTGAAAGACAAATAATGAAACTAGTTGTCTCTTTTATCATCCTTTGTCCTCCAGATTTTTCTCCTCAGAAGAAAACAGACCTGTGATTGATTTAGCTAGTTTGATTAGTTCCACATTTTTTTGAAAGATTTATTTATTTTACTTGAAAGAGTTACACAGAGAGAAGGAGAGGTAGAGAGAGGTTTTCCATCTGATGGTTCACTCCCCTGTTGGCTGCAATGGCCGGAGCTGAGCTGATCTGAAGCCAGTAGTGAGGAGCTTCTTCCAGGTCTCCCATATGGGTGCAGGGGCCCAAGGATTTGGGCCATCTTCTACTGCTTTCCCAAGCCATAGCAGAAAGCTGGATCGGAAGTGGTGCAGGCAGGACTCGAACTGGTGCCTATATAGGATGCGGGCACTGCAGGCCGTGGCTTTATCCCCTATGCCACAGCGCCGGCCCCTAATTCCACATTTTTAAGACATGCATTTTCAACTTCTTTTCTTGCTTTTCTTTTCTTTTGTTTCTCTCCTCTCTCTCTCTCTCTCTCTCTCTCTCTCTCTCTCTTTCCCTCCCTCCCTCCCTTATTTATTTATTAATTTATTTACTTGAAAGAGTCATGCAGAGAGAGGAGAGGCAAAGAGAGAGGTCCTCCATCCTCTGGTTCACTCCCCAATTAGCCGCAACGGCTGGAGCCAGGGGCCAGGAGCTTCTTCCAAGTCTCCCACATGGGTGCACGGACCCAAGGACTTGGGCCATCTTCTGTTGCCTTCCTACGGCATAGCAGAGAGCTGGATGGGAAGTGGAGCAGCCAGGACTCAAAGTGGTGCCCACATGGGATGCTGGCACTGCAAGTGGTGGCTTTACCTGCTTTGCCACAGCACCGACCCCATGCTTTGCTTTCTTATCTGTTCTGTTTCCCCTACCCATACTGTGATCTCTGTGCTTTGGCTTACTGAGTTTAAATCTTGACTCTTCACTTACAAACATTGTAGCTGGCTCCCATGGCTTTATTAATTTTTATTTTTGTGTTATTCTGTTAATTGCTAAACAGGAGGTATTAAAATCTGCTAAAATTGTGGAATTATCTCCCTTTATCTTAATTTCTTGCTTTGTATATTTTGAGGATATCTTATGAAATGTGCCACTCTTATCTCTGATAGTACTGCTTGTATTCAAGACTATCATTTGATATTAATATAGCTATTCTAGCCATCTTATTTTTTTTTTTGCCTGACATCTTTTTCTGTTTGCTTTCATTGTATCTACAAGTATCATTTATCGCTATCTTATCAGTGAGTCCTGCTCTTAACAGCCTGCCTCTGTGTGTTCATTGGAGTATTTGTAGTCAGTGTAATAGGATTGGTTTATGTCTGCCATCATATTGTTCTTTCTCTCCTTTTTTTAAAGGTAGAAAACTTGAATAACAGAACAAATGTGATTTTTGAAGGCAACCAATGAACAATGAATGCTTAAAGCCTGTTTTTCTTAAAACCTGTTTTCTACTTGGGAAAGATGAACCCAAAATGAATCTTCTTATACTAATATAATGAACTTAGTGCTGCTATACCCCATTATATGTTAAACAAAGACCCTCTTGTCCCCAGCCCTGGGCCCCTGGCAAACATAGATAAATTATTGTATTCTGTGTGATGATACCATTAGGTGAGTACTTTGGTTCATGTAGTTGAGTGCTGTAGAGGTTACACCCAAACCTGTGGCTATAGCACTCAAAGACGGTCAGTGATGGTGACTCATGGCATCAGCCATATTCTTTCCACAACATGGGGTCATCCTGTGGTCAGGCATCCTGGTGGCAAAGCCACTCCCCATGTTCCTGTAACCATTCAGTCCATTCAACCAGGATGCTTTACCTGCCAGGAAGCTTGAGCATCTCTTATTTCCTGTACAGGAATCAGTGGCAGAGATCAGTGGCTAATCAGGCTCCTCACCAGTCCAGTTGTCAAACAGGAGGGCAAAGTGATCTCCAAAACCAAGCAAGACCTGCTATTTCAGGGTTCTTGATGACCCTGAGAATATAACTGGCAGAGACGCAAGACCTAGTGCTGCTCTGGCCTCAGAATCAACCCTTAAGGCATTCGGATCTGGCTAAAAGGCCCATGAAAGTTTCGCAGGCGTGGAAAGCCAAGACACTGTGGCAAAAACAACCTGAATGAAAGATCTCTGTGAATGAGATCCCAGTGGAAAGAACAGGCCATCGGAGATGGAGGTACCTTTCTCTGAAGGAAGGAAGGAACTTCCACTTTGATATGACCTCGTCTAAATAAGATCAGAGTTGGTGAACTCAGTAGGCTTCCATAGCCTTGGCAGCTCATGACAAGAGCCTTGGGTGATTACTGACGTCATAAATAAGAGTGTCAATTGTTAAATCAACAACGGGGGTCACTGTGCACCTGCTCCCCATGTAGGATCTCTGTCCTTAATGTGTTGTACTATGATAATTAATGGTAAAACTACTACTTGAACAGTACTCTATATCTTGTGTGGCTGTGTGGTGCGGTCTGTTGAAATCTTTACTTAGTATATACTAAGTTGATCTTCTGTATATAAAGATAATTGAAAATGAATCTTGAGGTGAATGGGATGGGAGAGGGAATGGGAGATAGGATGGTTGCGGGTGGAGGGAGGTTATGGGGGGAAAAAGCCACTATAATCCAGAAGTTGTACATTGTAAATTTATATTTAATAAATAAATTCAAAAAAAAAGACCTAGTCCTGGACTACAGACAATGTATTTGCTGTAAAAATGAAATCTTGACTGAAGACAAATACAGAAGACAATCTCTTGAAGCACTTGCAGTTGATTTCTCAAATTTTGTGAATTCTTGATCATATATATCCTTGCTTCAGAGAATAGTGCTATGCAAGAAAGACTTGACTTGGTATTTTTGCAAAACTACTTTGGTGACCAATTGCATTTGCTTGGTGTTGGTGTTCAGACGTGTCCCAGCAGATAAAGCCCATACTTTCACAGTGAAGTCTGCAGAGCCACTCAGTAAGATATCTGGTTCATCTGTGTAGTTCATGCTAAACACTATCCTCAGGTGTCCCTAGAGGTGCTGGGTTGTGGTTCTGGAACTCTGTTCATAGCAAGTCATCAAAAGAGCCTATCACCACTGTGGCGCAGCGGGTTAACGCCCTGGTCTGAAGCACTGGCATCCCGTATGGGCTCTGGTTCTAGTCCCAGCTGCTCCACTTCCCATCCAGCTCTCTGCTATGGCCTGGGAAAGCAGAAGATGGTCCAAGTCCTTGGGCCCCTGCACCCATGTGGGAGACCAGGAAGAAGCTCCAAGTTCCTGGCTCCTGGCTTCGGATCGGCGCAGTTCCAGCCCTTTGGGCCAACTGGGGCGTGAACCAGTGATGAAAGACCTCTCTTTCTCTCTGCCTCTCCTCTCTCTGTGTAACTCTGACTTGCAAATAAATAAATAATTTTTTTTTTTTAAAAAAAGAGCCTATCACAAACTTCTCATTGAGCTTTGTTGTTGCACAAGTAGATTCCATAAATACATGGACTTGTGCTCACATCTCACAGCTTTAAAGACAACTCATCCTGTACAAAGAAGTCCATCTTTGAGTAAAGTGCGTATCCTGGCACTATGTCCGTCCTGTTAATGATGAGGTCTCAGACATTTCATGGTCAGTTTATTTTCTTTTTCTTTCTTTTTTTTTTTTTTTTTTTTTGACAGGCAGAGTAGACAGAGAGAGACAGAGAGAGAAAGGTCTTCCTTTTCCGTTGGTTCACCCCACAATGACCACTGTGGCCAGCGCGCTGCGGCCAGCGCACCACGCTGATCCAAAGCTAGGAGCTAGGTGCTTCTCCTAGTCTCCTATTTGGGTGCAGGGCCCAGGGACTTGGGCGATCCTTCACTGCCTTCCCAGGCACAGCAGAGAGCTGGACTGGAAGAGGAGCAACTGGGACAGAATCCGGCGTCCCAACTGGGACTAGAACCCGGGGTGCCAGCGCTGCAGGTGGAGGATTAGCCTATTGAGCCGTGGTACCGGCCATGAATTTAAATTTTCTATGTTGCTCTGTCTGGGCCCATGACTCGACATCAGGCTCATACCAACTGGGCATGTTGAGGAAACCAGAACCTTGCAGTAGCTGGATCTGATCTGAATCTGTGGCTGCCATTTTAGGTCTAAAGCCTCACAAAGGAGAAGTTTCCATTGTATTGTTTTCTATTTGTCTTCTCCGTTTGTTGTTGTTCTCTTTTCATCTTTTTTTTTGACAGGCAGAGTTAGACAGTGAGAGAGAGACAGAGAGAAAGGTCTTCCTTCCCTTGGTTCACCTGCCAAATGGCTGCTATGGCCGGCGCACTGAGGTGATTTGAAGCCAGGAGCCAGGTGCTTCCCTCTGGTCTCCCATGCAGGTGCAGGGCCCAAGCACCTGGGCCATCCTCTGTTGACTTCCCAGGCCACAACAGAGAGCTGGACTGGAAGAGGAGCAACCTGGACAGAACCGGCGCCCCGACTGGGACTACAACCCGGGGTGCCGGTGCTGCAGGCGGAGGATTAGCCTAGTGAGCCGCGGTGCCGGCCTCTTTTTATCTTTTTGAATGTTCTTTTGAGTATTAAAAAAAACCAGTTTTTAAATGTCCCTTTCAGTATTTCTCTTGCCTTTTCAACTTTCTGTGGTTTCTCTAAGGTTACAATCAACAGTGAAAGGTTAGATGTATATATTTATTAACAGTGAAAGGTTAGGTATTTATATTTAACATTAATATCATTCACTTCATATAAAATAAAGAATTTTGTAGCCATATAAGTCTCTTAATTCACTACTCCTTTGTTAACCTTGCTATTTATTATTTTGAAGACTCCAACAGTGTTATAATTAAAAAAGAAACTTTTTAGGGTGCTGTGTCACGGCAAGTTACACAGCAGCTAAGGACACTGGAATCCCGTATCAGAATGCTGATTGAAGTCCCTGTTGTTCTACTTCTGATCCAGCTTCCTGCTAATGCCCCTGGGAAGGCAGCAGAAAATGGCCCAAATGCTTGCGCCCCTCCCACCTTGCCTTTTGCTGTCATTTGGGGAGTAAACCAGCAGAAGGAAGATCTTTCTTGCTTTGCCTCTCCAATAAATATATCTTAAATTTTTAAAAAATTCTAAGAGTTTTAGAAGTTTTAAGTGGAAAGCTTATTAAAAGTATACTTATTTAGATGTTTACCCTTCTCTGTTCT
Organism: Lepus europaeus; assembly: GCF_033115175.1. Classification (NCBI taxonomy): domain Eukaryota; kingdom Metazoa; phylum Chordata; class Mammalia; order Lagomorpha; family Leporidae; genus Lepus; species Lepus europaeus. Next base: position 32,906,053 of record NC_084832.1, on the reverse strand, counting down.
CTCTGGTTCAACACCCAAATGCCCACCACTTCCAGGGCTAGAGCAGGTTGAATGTAGGTGCCCAGAATTCCATCCATTTTTCCCACATGAATGGCAGGGACCCAAGTACTTGAGTCATCACCTACCACCTCCTAGGATGCAAATTAGGAGGCAGTTGGATCAGAAGCAAAGGAGCTGGGACTCAAACCAGGCACTGTGATGTGGGATACCAGTGTCTTAACTGCTATACCAAAAAATCACTGCTATGAGCTGTTTTAAAGTTTTTCTATAGCAGTGGTTCAAATCTTAATTTCTTAGATCTTTACTAACCTGTTTTGGATCAGTATTACACAAGCATGTTTTGAGGGTTAATGATTTGCCCCTCACTTTCTGGCCTTCTGGGCTGCATTCTGTGATTCCTCTGGCCAGAAGTAGTAGAGTTTCTATTGGTTTTTTAGCAGCCCACCGATCTGTTCTTTACCACAACTGTGACTCCATCTCAGAGCAAAGCTTCAAAAAAAGAGAAAAAGAAAAAGAAAAAAAAGAAAAAAGGAAAAGAGAACTTCGCTGGTTCTTCTTTAAAGAATTTAAAGAATTTTAAATTTTAACCTCCTTCCTTTTACATCCTGCTTTTTTTCTAATATTTTAATCTGACTTTATAGTTATTCTTAGTGGCAATATTGGTCTATAGTCAGCTACTACCTATAGGAACTAAAACCAGTTACAGTTTTTTGAGATTTTTTTTTCCCTCTTATACCCTACCTTAATTTTTCCTCCTAGTATTTTTATTTTGTTTTCTTTTCATGTTGGAGATTTTCTTCAAATATGGATGTTCCTTCTGTACTTATATCTTACAATCTTTGTTTTTATGTTCTTGACTTGCCAGTATGCAAGTTTCTGTATTGTTTCATTTCTTGTGAGCCAACCTTTCCACTGGGAACTTCCCAAATGTCAGTGAGTGTATTTTAGATAGGAAGCTATGGCAGTAGTTAATGGCTTAGAGGGGGTGGGAACAGATTGGGTAATGTGTTCGAAGTTACAGTCAGGTAGGAGGAATAAATTCTGGTGTTCTGTTGAACAGTAGTTTAACCCAAAAAATTGCCAAAATGATGCTGGGAAAAAAATAGTGGCTTGGATTACAGTGGTGGCATTGAAGAGAAGTGGATGGATAGATTCAAAGATGTGTGTGTATGTGTGTGTTGAAATCATCAGTACAAATATTCATAAAGGTAAGTTTGTGGAGAGAGGAGAGGAACATAGTAGATTACTACCCAGGAATTTTTCTTGGAGTTATCTTGAAATAGAAAGAATCTGAATATTTTATTTCCCCTTTTAAAGATTTATTTCTTTTTGAAAGGTGGAGTGACAGAGAGGGACAGACACACAGAGAGAAATAAATAAGAGTCTGAATATACAGACAGTAAAACCTGAATCTGATTCTTGATGCTGCCCCTCCTGTGTTAGTTAATTCAATTCTTTAAGATTTGTTCCATCACCTATAAAAGGGAAGACAATATCCGCCTTAGAGGATTGTTGTAGGGATTAAAATAAATGATATATGTAAGGTACCTTTTTTAAACCAAAATTTTTATGCCTTTAGTATATCACATTAGTCTGTTTTTACAGTTATTACACTTTGTAATCTTCACAAAACCATATAAAATATTTTCCATTATATGGAAATATTTCCCATTATATAGACCTATCAGGACACAGAGTTAGTAAGTACTGGGACCTGGATTTGAATATAGAAAACTTGATTCCAGAGTTTACATATTTAACAAGTATGCTTCTTATTCTTAACCCAATGTTTGTGATTTGAAGATAAGTTCAGAACTTTCAAATAGTATTTTGTTGTTTTTTAGCCTGTACATTTTTATCTATAGGTAATATATTTTTATAGTGCTTTTCATTGATCTAGTTAAAAAAATTACCATACAATAAAATACTTTCAGATCTTTCTTCATGAGTATTGTAGTTATGAGTAAAGATTTCTCTTTAAAGCAGCATTCAGTCTTTCAAGAAATAAACTTCAAAATTTAAATTACCCGATTTTTTTTCTCTTTCAAAACTGTTGTTAAATACATTTTAGTATGTGTGCTGAGATAGGTTTGTCAGTACTTGGAATGTGAATATCATAAATTCTTACCTACTCAGCTTCTCTCTAGATAGTATTTTTGCTCTGTTTTATTGAAAGGCACAAATTATTCTTTTGTGTATCTTTGTATTGCAAATGTATAAATTTTTACTAGAAAAATGCCAGTCATATCGATCTAAAAACTCTATTAAAATATTTTTATATTGATGAGTGCCTTTAGAAAAGTGGCATTGTAATGGTCATTGTAACTTGAAAATATTATTTATATAAGTATAAAGAAATACGAACTTCTGAAACAGTAGGCATCAAGCCCAGATGGGCTCACTGGTAAATTGTTATCAATATAAGAAAAAAGTTATTCCTAATCTTTATAATCTGTTCCAGAATATTGAACGGAATACTTTTTTTTTTTCAAAGATATATTTATTTATTTGAAAGAGTTACAGAGAGGCAGAGGGAGAGAGAGAAAGAGAGAGAAAGAGAGATCTTCTATTTGCTGGTTCCCTTCTTAAATAGCTGCAATGGCCAAAGATGGGCCAATCCAGAGCCAGGAGCCAGGATCGTCTACTGCATCTCCCATGTGGTTGCAGGGGCCCAAGGACTTGGGCCATCTTCTATTGCTTTCCCAGGCCACAGCAGAGAGCTGGATCAGAAGTGGAGCAACTGGGACTTGAACCGGCCCCCATATGGGATGCTGGCACTGCAGGCTGTGGCTTTACCCACTGTGCCACAGCGCTGGCCCTGGGTACACGTCTTAACTCATTCTTTGAGGCTACTGTTACCCTAATATATAACAAAAATTACATTGGAAGAAATCTACAGACTAATTGTTTATGAATGTAGACTTAACAATCTTCAACAAAATATCAAAAAATAGAATCTAACAGTGTATAAAATGAATTACGTACAACAGTCAAGTTGAATTTTGCATTCCTGGTATGCAAGATTAGTTTAACTTTCAAAAATTAATCAGTACAGTCTATCAGATTAACACGTTTAAAGAAGAAAAATCACATGGTCATATAATAGATGCAGAAAAAAAATTTGACAAAATGTAAAACCCATTCATGATAAAACCCAACAGTCTAAGAATAGAAACTTTACTAAAAACTTCATCAAACATCATACTTAATGTTGAGAAACTCAAAGCTTTCTCATAAGAACAAGAATGAAGCGTGGATATCCCCTTTCATCACTGGTTTTAAACATTATACTGGAAATCCTAGCTGTTACAGTAAGACAAGGCAAAAAATAAAACTTTTTGTTTTTGGAGGATGTGGTTGAATCTGAAAATGGATTCAAGGGCTCTGCACTGTGGCATAGAGGTTAAGTTGCTGCCTGTAGCACCAGCATCCTATTTGTGTACCAGTTTGATTCCTGGCTGTTTGGTTTCTGATCCAGCTACCTGCTAATGCACTGGGGAGAACAGCAGAGGATGGCCCAGGTGCTTGGGCCCCTATACCCACGTGGGAAATCAGGAAGAGGCTCTTGGCTCCTGCTTGAATCTGGCCCAGCTCTAGCCATTGTGGCCATTTGGGGAGTGAACCAGCTGATGGAAAATCTCTCTCTGTCTCTCCCTGTCTTTAAAATAAAATAAATACATCTTTAAAAAAGGACTAAAAAAATAAAAAATCCCAAAACTCATGAAACCTAGTTGCTTTCCTACATACTGTGAATGAACAAGTAGAATTTGAAAATAAAAACACAGCACCATTTATAAGTACTTCTTAAAATAAATACTACTTATATATCTGACAAAATATATACAAGATCTTTATGAAGACAGAAAAAAATGGAAAAATATTTCATCTTCATAGATGGGTAGACTCAATATTGTCAGGATGTCATATTTCTTTGCAACATGTAGGTTCCATGAAATTCCAGTTAAAATCCCAGCATGTTCCTCTGTGAATATTGGCAAAGTGAGTCTAAAGTTTATATAGAGAAGCAAGTGACTCATAATATTCAACACAGAATTGAAGAACAAAGAGAAGACTGACTCACCTCACTTCAAGACTTACTATAAAGCTATGATAATCAAAACAGTGTGGTATTAGTGAAAAAATAAAGAAGTCTACTAGTGGAACAGCACAGAGAAACCAGATACTGACCCACAAAATTATAGTCATTTGGTCTTGACAAGGGAGCAGAGACAATATAACTGAGCAAAGATGGACTTTATAACAAATAGTGCTGAAACAAGTGGACATCCACATGCAGAAGAAGGAAGAAAAAGAGAGAGGAAGGTGGGGGGAGGAGGAGGAGAACCTAGACACAGACTTGTACATTCTAAACAAAAATTAACTCAAGATGGTTCATAGACCTAAATGTAAAAGGAAAAACTATAAAGCTTCTAACAGATGACCTAGGAGAAAATCTGAATGTCTTTGCTTTGGTGATAACTTTTAGACACAGTACCAAAGGTACAGTTCACAAAAGACCTCATTAAAGTTAAAAATGTATGCTCTGCAAAAGACATTGCCAAGAAAATAAAGACAAGCCACATACTGGGAGAAAATATTTGTGATAGACATTCCTGATAAAGACTCTTAGCCAAAATATACAAAGAACTCTTAAAACTCAAGCATAAGAAAGCAGTCTTATTTTTAAAAATAGGGAAAGACTATAACAAACACCTCAGCCAAGAAGGTTATTTCCTCAGAGCTCCTAATTATTAAATGCTGTAAGTTCTACGGATTGATGAGGTAGATTTTTTACCTATCTCCTTCACCCATATTGGGCATTTTGTTAAAGTTAGTTGAACAACTTGATTGAGTAGCTGAACAAAAATGCCTGACTCACAAAGAAAAGAAAGCTCAAAGACTTTAATAATACAGTTAAGGTGATTCAACTCATAGAAGATAGATCAAAATCTTAAATTTAGATATCCTGGCAATAAATAATTTATTTTTAGCTAATTATTATTTTTAAATTTTTATTTATTTATTTTTTTTGACAGGCAGAGTGGACAGTGAGAGAGAGACCGAGAGAAAGGTTTTCCTTTTGCCTTTGATTCACCCTCCAATGGCCGCTGTGGTAGGCGCGCTGCGGCCGGTGCACCACACTGATCCAAAGCCAGGAGCCAGGTGCTTATCCTGGTCTCCCATGGGGTGCAGGGCCCAAGGACTTGGGCCATCCTCCACTGCACTCCCTGGCCACAGCAGAGAGCTGGCCTGGAAGAGGGGCAACCGGGACAGGATCGGTGCCCCGACCGGGACTAGAACCCGGTGTGCCGGCGCTGCAAGGCGGAGGATTAGCCTAGTGAGCCGCAGCGCCGGCTGATATTTTTAGCTAATTATTTAACAACTAACTGAAAGATGTGAAAACAAATGAGACAGTATATCTTGCTTATTTTTAACATGAAAAGTGAATGTTTATAATAATGACTTTTAGCAATATTACTTGGGTTAGTTGCTTCAATATTCTTGCAAATGAAACAACATAAAACTAATTGCATACAAACTAGCTACAATTAAGTCAGCAGATTAGAGACAGTATCCACAGCTACGGATTTTGTTTTAGTTAAGACTCTTTATTAGTAGAAGAAAGTAAGGACATCCTACAAAAGAAAACAAAATGAATACTCAAAAGTAGGAGGAAAACCAGAAGGGAATAGTTCTCAGGAAGCTAACAAAAAAATAATTAGAAGTGTAGTGAAGGAGCTGGCGCCGTGGCTCATTTGGATAATCCTCCACCCGTTCTGTATGGGCGCCGGTTCTAGTCCTGGCTGCTCCTCTTCCAGTCCAGCTCTCTGCTGTGGCCCGGGAAGGCAGTGGAGGATGGCCCAAGTGCTTGGGCGTCTGCACCTGGGTGGGAGACCAGGAAGAAGCTCCTGGCTTCGGATCGGCATAGCTCCGGCCGTAGTGGCCATTTGGGGGGTGAACCAACAGAAGGAAGACCTTTCTCTCTGTCTCTCTCTCTCACTGTCTATCTCTTATCTGTCAAATAAATTAAAAAAAAAAAAGTGTAGTGAAGTCTGCTGAATGCATGAAAGACTTTAGGTAGAATTAGGACTGAAAATATACTTTTGGATTTAACACTTAGAGTTGTTTGAGAGCCAGATGGTAATGGATTGAGGAGGAAGAGAGAATTAGAAGTGCAGAGAATGAGAATAGATATCTTTTTTTTTTTTTTTTAAATCTTTTAGGATGTTTGTCACTCAAGGAAAGGGGAGAGATGGAAACAGTTCAGAAAGCAGGAGAAAAAGTCACTATTTTTATTTTGGGCCAGGTTTTTTTCTTTTTAAAGTATGGTGTGAATAGAACACACATGTGGGTAGAGAGAAAGAAGTTAGTGTTGAAAAGAAGAGAGAGATGATTTAAAAACAAAAGCAATCCTTTGGGAGGCAGGATCTCTGTACAGTTGTTTGGCATTTGGAAGTGAAGAATATAAGTTAGAATCGATGCCATAATTCTAAGTTTAGAGCTGCAGGGGCAAGAAGTTGGAGATTGCTTGAAAGATTGTTTTCCTTTGTGAAGCAGGAAGCAAAAATTTTGACTGTGAATTTTATAGTTGGAAGTAGAGAAAGGAGAATAGCAGAATTGAAACACCTGCCATGGTATTGAATAATTCTGATAGCCGTGCTGGGATTGGATTCTGTTAATGGTGGTACTAGTCTATAAAATCATGTAATTTGTTTCCCTTCCTCCATCAGAAAGCAGATTCAGTCCAAATTGGGTCTCAGGGTAGATGTGGCTGATGCTTAGAGAACTAGGAAGTTGAGACTGCCTGGTGAGTGTCAAGAAAGTTTTTCGTTTTATAGTCCTGTGTACGAAGGCTATAAAGGAAAATGTGGTGACAGCAAATGGAGGGTCCTAAGATTAACTCAGTGGTGGAAGTAAGAGAGTGAGAAGGGTATTGGTCAGGAAGAGGTTATCAGAAGGCAAGATAGGTAAATTTAATGTTTCTAAGAAAAAGCAATTCTAGGTGATGACCAGGTCAGAAAGTCACCAGGGGAGTAGAGAATTGTGATAGTTACTGAACCACTCAATTCCAGATGCCATTACTTGTTTTGTGGCTGAGGTATTAAGAGTGCTTCACTGAGTTGTGTATTAGTAGAACTTAAGGTCAAAAGGATGATATTGGGGGAGATGGGGAAAAGCTTGTTAGTGACTTCCTTATTCTCTGGGAATGATTTGGACCCTTGTAAATATTACTGATAAAAATAGGGTATGTAGGGGGGTCTGGTAGATAGTATGGGCAGCGTGAACTTCAAGAAAGGTCTTTATCTAGAATTGACAGTATCCAAGAAAAATTTCCTTTTCTTCTTGGCTCCAGGTAAGGGTAAGGGATGGGGGATCAACATTCTTCCTTGAGAAGGTTGGAGTGTGCTATGGTACCCAAGTATTGTTGGGTTTCTATTAAATGTGGAGAGATCATTTTGTAAAGTGACTACAGGTATAGATAAGAGATAGAGTGGAAATTGTTGGACACTGAATTGTAGAGTTTTATATTGATGGATTTTTATATAATATATTGTTGGGCATTTCTTACCATATAATAGTTTGGTTGATTTTAACTTTATTTTCAAATGCTTTTAGTTTTACAGGGATGTTTGGTAAAATACTACAAAGAATTCCTAGGCATCATTCATTTAGTTTCCCAAGTATTAGCATGTTACCATATTTGCTTTGTGATTTCCTCTTTATATGTATGCTTATACTCACATACACACATTTTTTTCCTGAAATGTTTGAAAGTAAATGGCAGATATTTACTTGCCCTTTACTTCTAGATATTTCAATGTGTATCCTAAAGCAAAGACATTCTCTTATATAAACATGGTGTGATTGTTAAATTCTGTTGTATTCATACAATATTATAATCTATAAATATTTCACCAGGTTTCTCCTGGGCAAAAGAAAAAATATTTCTTTGAATTGGGATCTGATCTGTGATGCTTAGTTATTGGGTCTCTAAGTCTGTCTTTATCTGGAACAACTCTCCAGTCTTTATCTTTGATGACATTGTTTTGAAAGGTTCAGATCAGTGGTTTTGTAGTATGCCAAACAAATGTCTTCATTTTTAAAAAGTTGTACTTTTCATCAGTTGGTATTAAAGTTTATTGGCTATTCTTACCTGAAATAGTTGTAATTATGCTTACTTCCTAATTCTTCATTTTTCCTAAATTTATTAGAATTCTGTAAGGAAGAGGTTTCCTTTGTTCTTAAACTATTTACGCATTTATATCAGTATGAATTGGTGGATTCATACTTTATTTTATGGGTTATAATATGATGCTATCATTATTTTCAGCCTCAGATCATCCCAGATTTGGCCAGCAGGAGCCTCTTCCATCTGCTCATGTATCCTTGTAATGTGCCATATCATTTTTGCACTTTATTCTCATAAAAATGTAGATAATATCTGATTCCTAGAGTTTACTTTTGATTGAAGAAGCATATGTTTATGCATAAGGAAACCGTCTATTAAAAATGACCAACATAACAGCTTTTGCTCCATAGCTTACTGTTACTGTGCTTGGGTGCCTAATGACATTTTCTCACAGAGTTGTTTGTGGAAAGTTTGTTAGAGTCCTTTGCTTAGCTAAGTTTTATTTATTTATTTATTTATTTATTTGACAGATGGAGTTAGACAGTGAGAGAGAGAGAGAGAGAAAGGTCTTCCTTCCATTGGTTCACCCCCTAAATGGCCACTATGGCCGGAGCTATGCCGATCCGAAGCCAGGAGCTTCTTCCTGGTCTCCCACCCGGGTGCAGACGCCCAAGCACTTGGGCCATCCCCCACTGCCTTCCCGGGCCACAACAGAGAGCTGGACTGGAAGAGGAGCAGCTGGGACTAGAACCGGCACCCATATGGGATGCCGGTGCTGCAGGCGGAGGATTATCCAAGTGAGCCATGGTGCCAGCCCCCCTCCCCCCTTTTGCTAAGATCAGGTGTAGTACCAGTAGTATGTTTGCACATAATGATAATTTTCCATCCTTACATTGGGGTTTAAAAGAATGGATAGTATTACTGAATGCTTTTTAAGATTGTACAAATATTTAATGTAGTTAATAAGTAAATAGTTAAAGCAAAAGAACATCACAAAGTCGTGCTACAGCTAATGAGAAGACAAAAAACCCTCATGAATCATTTTGATTTCAAGGCTGTTTCGTTAGAAAATCATCAGACTAAAACTGATACATGCTGGTGTTAATTTATGTATTAGAGCTGTAAAATGATTGATGGAAAAAGAAACTTGATCATATGTGGAGTTATGTACCTGACTTTCTTTTCTTGTGAAGATGAGTGATTATTAAAGGTTGAGTGGATGTAGAGTTTGTGATGATGTTGCATATCATTAAAAAATTTTACGAAAGTGAATTTTCTAACTTACAGGAACTTCATTCTTTAAGCGTAGGCAGCTATCTTATACCACATTGTGTCCTATATTTACTCTCAAACTGCCTGCAACAGCTAGGGCTGGGCCAGGCTGAAGCCACCAGGGCCAGCTATTTGATCCTGGTTTCCCAGGTGGCAGGGAAACCAGTTTTTGAGCCATCATCCACAGTCTTACCAGACATGTTAGCAGGAAGCTGAATCAGAAGTGGAGCAGCCAGTACTCTTCCAGGCAGCACTATGACATGGAATGCAGCATCACAAGTGGAAGCTGAACTGTTGTGCCACAGTACAGGCCCCTAGGTTTTTTTTTTTTTTTTTTTTTTTTGAGGACCCATAAATGCTATATATTTTTTGTTTTCTTTCATATTTGAACATACATTCTTTGAATTTACCTCAAAGACAACTTGGCTGGCTCAACTATTATTTTTTTCCTTTTAAAGATTGATTTATTTATTTGAAAGGCGGAGTGACAGAGAGAGGGAGAGAGAAGAGAGAGAAATCTTCCCCTGATTTACTGCCCCCAAATAGCCTAATAACTGGGGCTGGTCCAGACTGAAGCCAGGAGCTCAGAATTGTATCTGGGTCTCCACATGGGTGGGCAGGGGCCCAAGCACTTGCGCCATCTTCTGCTGCTTTCCTGGGTGCATTACAAGCTGGGACTCCAACCAGCAATCTGATATGGGATGCAGGCGTCCAACCTCAACCTACCATGCCACAATGATGGCCCCTGTTTTTTTTTTTGACAGGCAGAGTGGACAGTGAGAGAGAGAGACAGAGAGAAAGGTCTTCCTTTTGCCGTTGGTTCACCCTCCAATGGCCGCCGCGGTAGCGCGCTGCGGCCGGCGCACCGCGCTGTTCCGATGGCAGGAGCCAGGTGCTTCTCCTGGTCTCCCATGGGGTGCAGGACCCAAGCACTTGGGCCATCCTCCACTGCACTCCCTAGCCACAGCAGAGAGCTGGCCTGGAAGAGGGGCAACCGGGACAGGATCGGTGCCCCAACCGGGACTAGAACCCGGTGTGCCGGCGCCGCAAGGCGGAGGATTAGCCTGTTGAGCCACGGCGCCGGCCGGCCCCTGTTTTTTACAATTTTAACATTAAAACTATGAAACATTTTAAAGGAAAAATCAGAAAATAATGTTAAAGATAATTGTGTATCCAACATGGATATAATGGATGTGAGCATTTGCTATATTTGTTTCAGATATTAAACATTTTAAGATTTATTTATTTATTTGAAAGGCAGAGTTACAAAAAGGCAGAGTCAGAGAAGATTTCCATCTGCTGGTTTATTCCCCAAATGGCCACAATGGCCAGAACTGAGCTATTCTGAAGCCAGGAGCCAGGAACTTCCTCCAGGTCTCCCACGCAGTTGCAGGAGCCCAACAACTTAGGACATCTTCTCCTGCTTTCCCAGAACATAGCAGAGAGGTGGACTGGAAGTGGACAGCTGGAACTTGAACTGGCACCCATATGAGATGACAGCACTACAGGCGGTGGCTTTACCCACTATGCCACAATGCCAGCCCCTTCTTTCTCTTTTAAGGAAAGATAAGCCAAATACACTCCATGCTTTCCCCTTTCTGCCCTGCCTGTAAAATTATTCTGAAGTTAGTATTTGTCATTTCTGTGAATGTTTTTCTGTTTTACTTTTACTACTTACATGTATGTTTCTATATAGTATATACTTTTCTATGTAGTATGTACTTTTTTGTTTCAGGTTATTTGAAAATGTATTTGTTGTAATATTTTGTTTTGCTCTTTTTGAACTTGATTTACTCAGCTTGTTTTCACTTAGCTTTAGCATCACCTGTGATAATATAGATCAATTTTCATTGTTTAAAAATGTTGAATTGTATTATATAAATCATGAAATAATAATTTTATTCTTTGCCAACGGGCTGGTTTTCAGTTTGTAACTATTAAAACTAGTACTGCCTTGAGCATTTTTATTTGTATCTCTTTATGTTCAAGTTGTGAGCATTTTTTAAAAAAAATATTTTATTTATTTGAGAGGTAGAGTTACAGTGAGAGAGAGACAGAGAGAAAGGTTCCACTGGTTCACTCCCCAAATGGCCTCAATGGCCGGAGCTGTGCTGATTTGAAGCCAGGAGCCAAGAGCTTCTTTCTGGTCTCCCACGTGGGTCCAGGGGCCCAAGGACTTAGGCCATCCTCTACTGCTTTCCCAGGCAAAAGTAGAGAGTTGGATTGGAAGAGGAGCAGCTGGGACTAGAACCTGCGCCCATATGGGATGCCGGCGCCGCAGGCGGATGATTAACCTACTGCGCCACATCTCTGGCATCAAGTTGTGAGCATTTTCTAGTGTTGACACCTGAAAGTAGAATTATTGGATCCTGCACACCTTCAACTGTTACTAGTCACTCTTCAAGGTCTTCAAGGTGGTAATTTATACCACCTTTTACTCTAGCAAAAAGTCACTTCAGCTCCCTCTTTTCCAGCACATAATTTTATTTCTTTAGTTACTAGGAAGATTTTCTTATTTTTACTAATAAATTATATTTCTTCTATGTGCTATTATTTTATGTGTTCAGGCCAATAGAGTTTTTCTCTGTCATTTTTAGTAGCTTGCATAAAAAATTCCCCTTTTGTGTTGTGCTATGCTCTGAGACAAATGATGTTTCTCCCATCAGTATACAGAATGTGTTAGGCAATTTATCTCTAATCTGGTGATCTTACCCTACTCTTTGATTTGGTGGTAAGAGAGAGTGAGCTTCTTAGGAATTTTTTTAAAATTCTCTTTACTATTAGCTGCCTTGTCCAGGTGTGATAAGCATTGCCATCAAAAGTAGTTATTCTAAAGACTTAAGTAGAATTTGTAAATTTGTATTCTTGGAATTTGTATTAGGATATGTGTTCAGTGACCTGTGGTTTTTGGAAAACATTTCACTTTAGTAAACATTTGGGGGTATTTGCTTATTTAAATTACAGTGACTTTCTCCATAACAATGATTAAATATTTCACGTTTTTGCTATGGAAATCATAGAAGTCTGCAAGGATTGCACATAGGCATTCATTGACTGAGTTCCCTTTCAGTTAGAGAAAAACTCTGGAAGGCTTAGAGGACTGTGTATTTAATATGAAGCTTTGTCCATGTAATGTGTACTTTTGTTTCCCATTCTGTGCATTTAACTCTGCTATTCATTTTAGAGGGTAGCAAGGTAAACAAACTATGCTTTCTAAATTTCAGAAGCTTGTGTGCGATCCATTTGGGAAGCCAGAAACATTCCCAAATCTAACAGAGGTTGCCTTGGTCCCTGAAATACTCCTGCATGCCCTCCCTTTCCCCCCATGAAGCAGCACAAACTTGGAAGTAGGTATTTCATGGAAGGAAATGGTTGCAATTAGAATTTACTAGCTCTTATCTTTTGTTCTTGTGCCTAAATGGTTTTGCTTTTAAAACCTTCTGACTATTCTTATTCTAATTGCTGAAAGAAAGTTTATTCCAAGACCCATAATATGTATTTTGATTTTTTAATCATGCTTTAATGTCTGAAATTTCAGTCATTTATTATTCAGTACACTCTTTATGCAGTTTTACTTTTAAATTTTACCTCAACAACCACATTTGCTGATTTATGTTTGGTGCATGAAAATCAGAAACTTTCTAGAGAAGCTATCTAAATATTGTTATTTAATTTGATTAAGGAAGCAGGAGGAATAAAACCTTTTATTACAAATTGCCACTGTTTTTTATTTTATTTATTTTTTGACATGCAGAGTGGACAGTGAGAGAGAGAGAGACAGAGCGAAAGGTCTTCCTTTGGTTCACTCTTCAATGGCCGCCGGGGCTGGCGCGCTGCAGCCGGCGCACCGCGCTGATCCGAAGCCAGGAACCAGGTGCTTCTCCTGGTCTCCCATGGGGTGCAGGGCCCAAGCACTTGGGCCATCCTCCACTGCACTCCCGGGCCATAGCAGAGAGCTGGCCTGGAAGAGGGGCAACTGGGACAGAATCCGGCGCCCCAACCAGGACTAGAACCTGGTGTGCTGGCACCACAAGGTGGAGGATTAGCCAATTGAGCCACGGCGCCGACTGCCACTGTTCTAACAGCACCTTGTTGTATGGAATACCTGTATGTTAGCCTGTAAAAATCAGAGCCTGGAAAAGGTGTGATTGAAGTAGTTTTATAAACAAATATTATCATTTAAAATTTATTCTGCTTTTAAAGAAATGCATTGAAACAGCTTCTCTATCTAGTTTTCTGAATTATGATCACCAGTCCACTTGAGGGAAATCATAAAAGGTACAATAGCTCTATATTGTCATTTCTAGTAAAACATAATTTGAAATATAGTCATCTCTGGGGCTGGCACTGTGGAGCAGTAGGTTAATCCTCCGCCTGCAGTGCTGGCATCCCTTATGGGTGCCGGTTTTAGTCCTGGCTGCTCTTCTTCCAATCCAGCTCTCTCCTGTGGCCTGTAAAGGCAGTAGAGGGCCAGGGTGCCTGGGCTCCTGCACCCACATGGGAGACCGGGAGGAAGCACCTGGCTTCTGGCTTCGGATCAGTGTAGCTCCAGCTGTTGTGGCCATTTGGGGAGTGAACCAGCAGAAAGAAAACCTTTTTCTCTGTCTCTCCCTCTCACTGTCTGTAATTCTACCTTTCAAATAAATAAAATCTTAAAAAAAAAAAAAGAAATATAGTCAGCTCTGTTAGTTGAGGAAAAAGTAGGGCAGGGACACAACACATGACTCTTCTATTCTTCCTCCTTTTTTGTCATCAGTTCTTTGCCATCTATCCCCTACAGTTTTGGAAATCCTCTGATTGGATCATATCTTTTTTTTTTTTCTTTTTTCTTTCTTTTTCTTTTTTTGACAAGAGTGGACAGTGAGAGAGAGAGACAGAGAGAAAAGTTTTCCTTTTGCTGTTGGGTCACCCTCCAATGGCCACCGCGGCTGGCACGCTGCAGCCGGCTGGATCATATCTTATTGCCTACTTTTTCCTGCCCAGGAGATGACCACTTTGGGAGTCAGTTGCTATTTCATGGGATGATCCTGATTGATGTCCATAGCGCCAAGCCCTGGAGTGGGCTGGTTAATTCCCATCCACATTACTGCAGATTTATAATGAAAGAGAGATGAAAAGGACTTTGGGAAGATAATCTGCATGTCTACTCAGTTGCTTAAGACCATAGCATAGTCACTGTATCTCAGAAAAGCTGCTTGCACTGATGAAATCAGCATATTTTACTATGGAAAAATACAAACCCAAGTTAGTGGCCAGACTTTGAAAACTGTCATCTTTTAAAAGTAAACTTAAAATATGTTATATCTAATACATATGAGCGTAATTCAAAAGGTTCGTGGAAAGTGAAATCGGAAGACCACAATGTGCATGTTCCTTAATTCAGGTCTGCTGCAAAGGTGTCAGAGGCACTGTCTCCCAGGGTGCACATTAACATAGGCAGGAAGCTGGATCAGAAGCAAAGCTGCAGCTTGAACCCATGCATTCCAATATGGTATGGCAGCTTCCTAAGCAGCTTTTTGACTGTTGCACCAAACATCTGCCCTCACATTTGGTTTTGTTTTTGTTTTTATTTTTTTATTTTATTTTTTATTTTTTTTATTTTTATTTTTTTTTGACAGGTAGAGTGGACAGTGAGAGAGAGAGGGAGACAGAGAGAAAGGTCTTCCTTTGCCGTTGGTTCACCCTCTAATGGCCGCCGCGGTAGCGCGCTGCAGCCGGCGCACCGCGCTGTTCCGATGGCAGGAGCCAGGTGCTTATCCTGGTCTCCCATGGGGTGCAGAGCCCAAACACTTGGGCCATCCTCCACTGCACTCCCTGGCCACAGCAGAGAGCTGGCCTGGAAGAGGGGCAACCGGGACAGGATCGGTGCCCCGACCGGGATTAGAACCCGGTGTGCCGGCGCCGCGAGGCGGAGGATTAGCCTGTTGAGCCACGGCGCCGGCCTGTTTTTGTTTTTTAAAGATTTCTTTTTTATTTTACTTGAAAGGCAGAGTGACAGGGAGAAGAGGGGTAGAGTGCACAAGAGCACTTCCATTGACTGGTTAACTCATAAATGACCACAAAAGTCAGAAGTGGGCCAAACTGAAGCCAGGAGCCAGGAGCTCCATCCTGGTTGTCGTTATAGGTGGCAGGGGCCCAAGCACTTGGGCCATCTTCTGCTGCCTTCCCAGGTTCTTTATTAGGAAGTTGAAGTGGAAGTGGAGCAGCTGGACCCTGAACTAGCATTCTGATATGGGATACCAGTTTCACAAGCTGGGGCTTAATCTGCTGCACCACAATGCCCCCAAAGTAGGGGGTTAAACTTCGTTTTATAGAGTTGTTGTGCATACTTCAGATGATGGAGCATCTGGAATTTGTGGAACAGCAACAAATGCCGTTATGTTCTGTCATGTTAATAAGAAATGATTTTATTAGCAGAAAATATGCGTGCGTTACATTATGAAATGTAAAACCATAGCAAACTTCAGTGTGCATTCAAAACCTGAAGCTGAAATTTAGGTGTGTGTTGCTGACTTACTGTTTTTTTTTTTTTCATTAATATTCATCTGCTTATTAATTTACTTCCTAATTGTTCACAGTTTTGCTTTGTTATATACCAGCATAAGCAGAAGAGTATCTTAAGACAGTAAAGATTTAGTAGGAAATATATATGGAAAAGAAACCTAAATTTAAGAAAATTCTGTTAATTTGCTTAATGAGGTTTATATATGAAGAAAAACTGCTGTAATTCAACTTTATTGGCAAAATATGTAGCTCCATTTACCGAGCAGCAGTGTATACTGGGATCCTTTCTTCTGAGCTGTTGTTGTAAAACAATTGGACTGTCTATGGAGATCTCGTAGTGCTGATGTTACCCAATCCCTAGGAGCACAGATGAGGTGGCTCACTTTTTTCTTAGGTGACTCAGATGAGTAGCTTGACTCTGTTGTCTGATTTTATTGCAACCTTAATCTGTTCTCTGAATCGGGTGTTATGTAGGGTGATAGAAAATAATAGAGGAGACTGTAGGCTTTTATTGGCATTTTAGCATTTTAAAGTTAGGAGGACCCTTCTTCTGCTGCTCTAAAACCCTCTTGAAGGTAGGAATCCATCATAATAGATTGACCATATAATTTATCAGATGGTAACATTTTCGAGAACTAAAAGAGTGGGAACAATGCCAAATTGGATGAGACCCTAGAACATCAGCTATCAAGTAAGCTGTCAGCCCTGCCAGATCATCACCCAAATTCTGCTTGAAAGTATTTGTTGCCTCACAGAGAGGCAAATGCTATCAGTAGCTCTAAAAATAAAAAGGTTTTATTGTGTTAAAATTTATCTCATTGCAACTATTTACTCTTATTTTCAATTCTGCCCTCTGATGCTAAATGTGTTTGTCATAATGTAGTAGCATATAAAATGTATCAACTCTTTTTTTTAAAGATTTATTTATTTATTTGAAAGAGTAACACAGAGAGAGGAGAGGCAGAGAGAGAGAGAGAGAGAGAGAGAGAGGTCTTCCATCCGATGGTTCATTCCCCAGTTGGCTGCAACGGCCAGAGCTGATGGAGCTGCACCAATCCAAAGCCAGGAGCCAGGAGCTCCTTCCGGGTCTCCTACATGGGTGCAGGATCTCAAGGACTTGGGCCATCTTTTACTGTTTTCTCAGGCCATAGCAGAGAGCTGGATGGGAAGTGGAGCAGCTGGGACTCGAACTGGTGCTCATATGGGGGGCCGGTGCTTCAGGCCAGGGCATTAACCTACTGTGCCACAGTGCTGGCCCCAAAATGTATCAACTCTTTAGATAGCTTTTTCTTCTACAATTTAAAATAATTTTTTTTCTTGAGCAAAATCTTGCAGTTCTTTTATAATTCCAACCTTTGTCCAGAATAAAGCAGGAAGAAATGAGAAGATAGATGAAAAAGAAGGCCAAAGCATTGGCCAGCCCATCAGGCTCTGACTCCAGGGTATCGCTTGCTGAGGAACACACGATAGCGCATCCATAAATTCTCATCTTGTCACTTTTGGAAAACATTCAGTAAGGTCTCTGGCTTCTCAAAGTGAAGCTTCCGGTTTCTAAATTAATGTTTCCTCACCTTAAGATAGAAAGGAGAGCTGTGTTATAGGAGACTCGCCAATTAAAGTAAAAGAAACAATAGTTTATAACTAGAATTCTGGCCTTCCAACTAGAGTTAATCATAATTCTTATAGTTTTCTTATTAGTAAAAAACATTCAGTATATATTATAAAAACTAGCTACAGATGAGCATGGGAGGGCAGTGGGAGATAGCCCAAATGCTTGTGCTCTGCCACCTGCATGGGAGACCCAGATTGAGTTGCTGGCTCCTGCCTGCAGCCTGACCCAGCTCCAGCTATTGTGGCCATATGGGGAATGAACCAATGAATGATTCTCTGTTTCTCCCTGTCTGTAACTCTGCCTTTCAAATAAATGAATCTTTTTTTTTTTTTTTAAGATCAGCTACAGATACTTTTAAGACAGTCTTTTTTTTTTTTTTTTTTTTTTTTTTTGACAGAGTTAGACAGTGAGAGAGAGACAGACACAGAGAAAGGACTTCCTTTTTCTGTTGGTTCACCCCCCAGATGGCCACCACGGCCAGCGCGCTGTGCTGTTCTGAAGCCAGGTGCCAGGTGCTTCCTCCTAGTCTCCCATGCAAGTACAGGGCCCAAGCACTTAGGCCATTCTCCACTGCCTTCCCAGGCCACAGCAGAGAGCTAGACAGAGAGGAGCAACCGGGACAGAATCCGGCGCCCCAACCGGGACTAGAACCCGGGGTGCGGCACTGCAGGTGGAGGATTAGCTAGGTGAGCCAGGGCGCTGGCCTTAAGGCAGTCTTTTTGTCATTTTTTTTCTCAAGCAAAAAAAAAAAAAATCATGGCACATTCAGTATGCAACTTTTTGCTACTGTGGTCAGTATGTTAAAGCCATTTTCATTTTCATGTTCTGTGTTCTGACATTTATTCAGGAGGCTCATAAGTAGGAAGATCTGGAATGACAGCACAGTGGGTTAATGCCCTGGCTTTAAGCACCGGCATCCCATATGGGCACTGGTTCTAGTCCTGGCTGCTCCTCTCCCGATCCACCTCTCTGCTATGGCCTGGGAAAGCAGTAGAAGATGGCCCAAGTCCTTGGGCTCCTGCACCCGTGTTGGAGACCTGAAGAAGCTCCTGGCTCCTGGCTCCTGGCTTTGGATCGGCACAGCTCCGGCCATTTACAGCCATCTGGGGAGTGAACCATCGATTGGAAGACCTCTCTCTCTGTCTCTACCTCTCTCTGTAACTCTTTCAAATAAATAAAATAAATCTTTAAAAAAAAAAGTTGAAATGTGTATGCAGTGGAGTCTGGTTCATCATTGTATACAAGTAGTAGGTCCCTTCTCTCCTTTACTTTTTTTCTGTTTATGTAATTCTTATTATTGATGAGTATAAAATGAAGTTATTAGGCAGCATGATTAAGGAAAATTATTCTCAAATGGCATTGTCTCATTGGTAAATATGTAATTTGATTTAAATCCTTATATGAGTTTACTTATTTATTTTTCTCCGGAAACATTTTATTTAAGGTATACAAACTCCATGCATTTCATAAATACAACTTTAGGAACATAGTGATTCTTCCCACCCTACCTCCCTTCCACCCTCACTCCCGCCCTTTTTACTCTTCCCTCTCCTGTTCCCATTCTTTTTACTAAGATCTATTTTCTTTTCTTTTCTTTTTTTTTTTTTTTTTTGACAGAGTGGACAGTGAGAGAGAGACAGAGAGAAAGGTCTTCCTTTTCTGTTGGTTCAGCCCCCAATGGCCGCTGTGGCTGGCGCGCTGCGGCCGGTGCACCACACTGATCCAAAGCCAGGAGCCAGGTGCTTCTCCTGGTCTCCCATGCGGGTGCAGGGCCCAAGCACTTGGGCCATCCTCCACTGCCTTCCCGGGCCACAACAGAGAGCTGGACTGGAAGAGGAGCAACTGGGACAGAATCCGGCGCCCCAACCGGGATTAGAACCTGGGGTGCCGGCGCTGCAGGCTGATGATTAGCCTATTGAGCCGCGGCGCCGGCCAACTAAGATGTATTTTCAATTAACTTTATATACCTAAGATTAACTCTATACTAAGTAAAGAGTTCAACAAATAGTATGGAAAAAAAACTGTTCCTCAACAATTGAGACAAGGGCTATTCAAAGTCATGACATCTCAAAAGTGTCAATTTCACTTCTATAGATTACCTTTTAGGCACTCTGTTAGTTACCACAGATCAGGAAGAGCATGGTATTTGTCCTTTTGGGACTGGCGTATTTCACTAAGTATAATGTTTTCCAGTTGCGTCCATTTCATATGCTGCAGATTTCATTTCCCTTGGATAAATTCCCAGCAGTGGGATGGCTGGATCATATGGTAGGTCTATATTCAGATTTCTGAGGTATTTCCATACTGTCTTATAGTGGCTATACCCGTTTGCATTCCTACCAAGAGTGGATTAGGGTACCTTTTTCCCCACATCTTCACCAGCATATGTTGTTTATTCATTTCTGTATGAGTCATTCTAAAATGATGGCTAGTGATTTGAAGCATTTTTTTCATGTGTCTGTAGGCCATTTGGATTTCCTCTTTTGAAAACTGCCTGTTTAAGTCCTTTGCCCATATCTTAACCACGTTGTTTGTTTTGTTGATGAATCTCTTGAGCTCTTTATAGATCCTGGATATTAATCCTTTATCAGTTGCATAATTTGCATATAATTTCTCTATTCTGTCAGTTGTCTCTTCACTTTGCTGAATGTTTCTTTTGAATACAGAGGCTTTTCAGTTTGATGTAATCCCATTTGTTACTTTTGGCTTTGATTGCCTGTGCCTTTGGGGTCTTGTATAAGAACTCTGCCTATGCCAGTGTCTTGAAGGGTTTCCCCAATGTTCTCTAATAATTTGATGGTATCAGATTTGGTATCAGATTGTAGATGTAGGTCTTTTATTCATTTTGAGTGGATGTTTGTGTTAGGTGTATGGTTGGTATCTTCGTACTTCTGCATGGGAGATTCAGTTTTTCTAGCACCATTTGTTGAAGAGATTGTCGTTGCTCCAGGGATTGATTTTAGCTCTTTTGTCAAAGATAAGTTGGTGGTAAATGTGTGGATTGATTTCTGGAGTGCCTATTCCTGTTTCTGTTCCATTGGCCTATGTGTCTATTTTTGTGCTAGTACAGGCTGTATTGATTCTAACTACCCTGCAGCATGTCTTGAAATCTTGTGTTATGATGCCTCTGGCTTTGATTTTGTTCTTTAAGATTGCTTTAGCGGCTCAGTGCTGTGGTATAGCATGTAAAGCCACTGCCTATAGTGCCAGCATCCCACAAGGGTGCTAGTTTGAGTCCCAGCTGCCCCACTTCCTATCCATTTCTCTGTAATGACCTGGGAAAGCAGTGGAAGATGGCCCACATCCTTGGGACTCTGCACCCACAGGGACATCAAGAAAAAGCTCCTGGATTCAGGTCAGCCCTGCTCTGGCCTTTGTGGTTGTTTGGGGACTGAACCAGCAGAAGACCTCTTTCTCTCCCTCTCCCACTCATTCATTCATTCATTCATTCTCTCTCTCTCTCTCTCTCACTTTCTCTCTCTGCTTCTGCCTCTCTGTATCTGCCTTTCAAAGAAATAAATAATAAATAATTTTTTTTTTTTGACAGGCAGAGTGGACAGTGAGAGAGAGAGAGAGAGAGAGAAAGGTCTTCCTTTGCCGTTGGTTTACCCTCCAATGGCCGCCTCGGCCGACGTGCTGCGGCCGGCACACTGCGCTGATCCGAAGGCAGGAGCCAGGTGCTTCTCCTGGTCTCCCATGGGGTGCAGGGCCCAAGCACTTGGGCCATCCTCCATTGCACTCCCGGGCCATAGCAGAGAGCTGGACTGGAAGAGGAGCAACCAGGATAGAATCCGGCAGCCCGACTGGGACTAGAACCCGGTGTGCCGGCGCCGCAAGGTGGAGGATTAGCCTATTGAGCCACGGCACCGGCCCCTAAATAAATAATCTTTAAAAATAATAAAGGATTGCTTTAGCTATTCAAGATCTCCTGTGTTTCTATATGAATTTCAGCATTGTTTTTTCTGTATCTAAGAAGATCTTGTCTTTGGTATTTTAATTGAGATCACAGTGAATCTGTAATTGCTCTTGGTAGTATGGACATTTTGATGATATTGATTCTTCCAATCCATGAACATTGAAGATTTTTCCATTATTTTATGTCGTCTTCTATTTCTTTCTTTAATGTTTTGTAATTCTCATCGTAGAGATCTTTGACATCCTTGGTTAAATTTATTACAAGTTATTTGATTTTTTTTTGTAGCTATTGTGAATGGAATTGATCTTAGAAGTTCTTTCTCAACTCTTACATTTTCTGTGTATACAAAGACTGTTGATTTTTTGTGTTGATTTTGCATCCTGCCACTTTACCAAACTCTTATGACTTTCAGTAGCCTCTTAATGGAGTCTTTTGAATCCCCTATATATAGAATCATGTCGTTTCATTCATAAATGAGAGCTTTGCAGGGTACGGTATTCTGGGTTGGCAGTTTTTTTTTCTGTTAAGACTTGCCATTCTCTTCTAGCCTGTAGGGTTTCTGATGAGAAGTCCCCTGTGAGTCCAGTTTGAGATCCTCTAAAAGTAATCTGGTGTTTCATTTGTACACATTATAAAATCTTTTTTTTATGTTTTACTCTAGAGATGTTGTGGTGAAAATTTTTTCTGGTCGTGTCTGTTAGGAGTTCTGTGTGCTTCCTGTAGTTGGATGTCCCTTTCTTTCTCCAAAATAATGGAAATTTTCTGTAATTATTTCACTAAAAAGGCCTTCTAATCCACTCTATCTTTCCACACCTTCAGAAACTCCTAAGATCTGTATGTTGGGTTATTTGATAGTATCCCATAGATCTCCTCCAACCCTGCTTTTTGGTTTTCTAATTTCTTCTTCTTCTTTTTTTTTTTTTTTGGTTTGACTGTAAAATTTTCAGAGTTGTCTTCTAACTCAGATATCTTTTTCTCCTGCCTCACAGAGTCTATTGTTAAGGCTTTCCACCACATTTTTATTTTATCTATTGAATTCTTCATTTCTAATATTTCATTTTAATTTCTCTTTAAAATCTCAGTTTCATGGGAAAATTTTTCATTCATATCATGTATGGATTTTTCTAGTTTGTGGGTGTGCTTCTGATTACTTCTAAGTAATCCTACTGTCAATTTTTGAATTCTGTTTTCGACATTTCTTCAATCTCCTCATCTTCACATTCTGATATTGAAGTGTGGTTGTGTTCCCTTGGGGGTGTCAAACTGTTGTCTTCATTATGCTTGTTTCTCGAATTTCTGTGTTTATTTTTATGCATTTGTAGAGATGCTTGTTGGATCCCCCCCCCCCCCCCCCGTGATGGCTTTTATCTCTGTATAAACTGATCTCTTTTATCTCTTTTTATCTTTCCCACAGTGACTGCCAAAAGACCCAGCCACACCGTGTGCCCTCCAAGGCAGCCACACTGGTTTTACAGTCCCAGCACACAAAGGCTCCTAAAGTCAGGAGCACCCAGCCCCCTGTCAATTCTGCTAGTCAGACTTAGGCATCTCCTTTTGGCTGGTTGCTAGGCGTGGACACAAGCTGGCGCTGCTGTTATGTTTGTCCAAAATGGCACCTGCTTGCTCTCAGCTAGTTACAGGATGTCAGTGCTTGTTGGTCAGGGAGAGAGAAATGTGCTCCCTCCCTTCCCCCCTGCTTCCCCCTCCAAGTTGGCAGGTACACTGTCCCACACAGGGCTCCAAGCTGGACTCACGCCAGGCTCTTCCTGCAGCTTTATTGCCAGTGGCTTGGGCTGCTGCAGTCTGGTCTCACCTCATTTTCCAAAGCTGGTGCTGACACACTCGGCTGCTGGGCTACTGAGCTGTGCATGTCCACACCCTGCACAGAGATCCACAGTGTCCCTCTAATTTGCATGGAGTTTCCACTGCATTTTTTTCTAACTCTTCCCTGAGATTGCACTTCCCACTTTTTTTTTTTTAAACCATCTTCCTCTAGACTACAGCAGAAAGCTCCTTCCCTATTCTGCCCTCTTGGAATCATAGGAGTTTATTCATTTTTATTTTATTTTAAAATATTTATTTATTTACTTGAAAGTCATAGTTACAAAGAGAGAAAAGGCAAGGCAGAGAGAGAGAGGTCTTCCGTCTGCTGGTTTACTCCCAATTGGCAGCAATGGCTGGAGCTATGCCGATCTGAAGCCAAGAGCCAGGAGCTTCTTCTGGGTCTTCCACATGGGTGCAGGGGCCAAGGACTTAGGCCATCTTCTGCTGCTTTGCCAGGCCATAGGAGAGAGTTGGATTTGAAGTGGAGCAGCCAGGACTTGAACCGGTACTTATATGGAAAGCTGGCACTACAGAAGGTGGCTTTACCCTTTATGTGACAGCACCAGTCTCGAGTTTATTTAAAAATCAATCAAAGTAGGTTAATTTATAGAGGCAATCTCACTGCTTTTGAAGATCTCAAAATGACACTGTTGCATTTAAAGTAAATTGGAAGTTAACATGCTTCAGTGAGTAGGGGTTGTTGACCAAGTTACTAAATTTTACTGTTGAGGCATTGCAAATGTTCCCTGTATAATATAATCTTGTAAAAATAAAATTGCAGGTGTTAGGTAGGGAGATAAATAAGAATGTTTTGTCCTATGTTTTACAAACTAAGTTTTACTATGGAAATCTTAAGTTAAAAATCTCTGTAGTTATGCTTTTCATTATGGTGATTGAGTAAATGTTAACACATTTTAAAAATGAATTGGTGGGGCTGGCTCTGTGGCATAGTGAATAAAGCCACCACCTGCAGTGCTGGCATCCCATATGGCGGCTACACATCCATTCGAACTCTGTGCTGTGGCCTGGGAAAGCAGTAGAAGATGGCCCAAGTGCTTGAGCCCCTGTACCCTTGTGGGAGAGCCAGAGGAGGCTCCTGGATCCTGGCTTCGGATTGGCCCAGCTCTGGCCATTGCAGCCGTTTGTGGAGTGAACTGGGAGATGGAAGATCTCTCTATTTCTGCCTTTAAAAAAAAATGAGTTGGTCTTTGTGATGAGCACAAATAGTTGATGTGTTAAGGAATGTTTCATGTGAGAAACTGAAGGAGAGCTGCTTAGTCATAAGATTTTTTTTTTCTTTAGTAACGTTCATTTTATCTATATTTGCATTTTTAGTAAAAGATATGGAAAAGTGGTTTTCTCTTCTTTGATACCTTCATTATTAGTTGTTTAGTTGATATTGCCAAGGATGTATCTGTACTTTAGTTTTACCTTGCTCATCTACATTTTTGTTCTTTGAAGTGTAATCAGTTAAAGAACACTAAATGAGAACTCTCTCTGAGTACCATCCAATGAGAAAGCATAGGAGATGTTTTGTAATATGGGTACAAACTCTTACTAGACAAGAGGGTAATCACTTAGTGTCTTCCTGGAAAAGTGCTCTAAGTACATATAAAGGCCCACACAATGTTCACGTTTTGATTTTTTGGCCTTAGAATCCAATATCTGTGAATTGATTTTTTTTAAATCTAAACTTTGATGTTGTAATGTCTGGGAAGAGTTGTTTTTGTCAATCTGGAAATTATTTTACATATGTTTATGATAGTTACATGCTGTAATATATTTATTAACTCACAAAAATGTTAGTGTGATCATTTACTAAAACATGCAAACAGCAATGTAATATAGTAAATTGACCTCATATTTGGCTTTGCATATATAATTTTTATTTTCTATAGATAAGTAATTGACCACTTATTGGACTGATAGAGGGTACAACATTATTTCTGTTTTGAGTTCATGAGATAAATATACTAAATAAAAGGGAAGAAAGGGGAAACTCGTCCATATTAAATGCCTTCTCCATGTGAGTTATGCTAGATTCCATTACTTAGATTTATTCATTTATTTGTATATTTTTAAATATTTATTTATGAAAGTCCGAGTTACAGAAGAGAAAGGGAGTGACAGAGAGAGATTTTCCATCTGCTGGATTCATTCCCCAAATGGCCACAATGGCCAGAGCTGGGCCAGGCTGAAGCCGAGAGTCTAGAACTCCATCCAGGTCTCCTGCGTGGTTGGTAGGGCCCAAGTCCTTGGCCCCAGAAAAACAAAACTTCTTAAAACATAGCCACAATACCATCTCTAGTACACTTTCTTCTAGTATAACTAGAAATGGAAAAAATTAATGAAATGAAATAACAATGTATAAACATTTTAAAATGTGACTTACTGTATAGATTTTTCCATGAACCAAAAAATAAATTACAAAGCCAAATGAGTCAATATGTATTTCGAATTCTAGAAAATGTTGCTCATCACACTGAATTTATATTGATCTCCGTTAAGTGCTAGCTATATATTGAAATTTGTTACCATTTAACTCATTTAATGCTCACAACAAATCTGACATTCTGTTTTTTATCATCAGGTAGAAGAGACTTAAAGTAACTTGTCAAATACCACAACAACTAAGAACAAAGTCCTCATAGTGGAGCAGGCCACCATTAATGCATAGTGGGTTAAGTCGTTGCTGGGATGCCAGCATCTCCTATGAGCATAGGTTTGGGTCCTGGCTGCTCTACTTTCAATCCAGCTCCCTGCTAATGGCCTGAGAAAAGCAGCAAAAGATGTTGCAAGGGTTTGGGCCCCTCCTACCCATGTGGGAGACCTAAGTGAAGCTCCTGAACCCTGGCTTTGGCATGGCTAAGCCCTAGCTCCTACGGCCATCTGGGGAGTGAACCAGTGGATGGAAGATCTCTTTGTCTCTCCTTCTCTCTGTAACTCTGACTTTGAAATAAATAAATAAATCTTTCAAAAAGAGAATTTTTGCTTTTCTATGCAGTATGTGTAGTTACTGATATGGGAGATACTTAATATCTATTGTAGGGTTGCATAAATTTGAATCTATTTAAATCACAATTTTTTTTTATAAATTCTTAATTTTGAACTTCATCTTTACTTGTAAAGAAACTATCAAAATTCTTAACTTTTTAATGTTTGATTTTTAAGTCCTATTTTACTTTGTTTTTGGCCAAAAAGTGGTCATTTGCCTACAATTTTCTTTAAAAGTTAATTTTAATAAAAAAATAAGTAGCATTGCATTGTTTTCTTCTTTCAGCTTCACAATGAAGAAGATAATTCAGAACCATCTGCTATAGAACAGCCATCCACTTCACACCCAACAGCACAGATCATGCAGACAGCTCCTTCAGCACCAGCACCTGAAACTGATTCTTCTCCTCCACCTTACAGTAGTATTACTGTGGAAGTACCTACAACTTCAGGTATGAAACAGCTAGTAATGTTTTTAATTATTGTTTTGGGGAGAGGATTCTAGCATATTGTAATTATCAGGTTTATTAATGAGCTTCTAAACATGTGCACACACATACATATACATATATATTTACAGACACCAGTATACATATGTACATATATATGTATAGTATTTATGTAGTCGTAAAACAAGGTGTCACTGATAATGAGTGTAGGTGGGAATGTGATGAGAACATGTGACTAGAGGTGAAGGGTATACATAGTGTTAGCTCATTCATATGGTAATAAATCTTGAATACAGGGCAATAATTTTTGCTTCCTACTGTTCATCTGATCTGTTCAGGTTATTCTAAAAGATTAATCTCATCTGTTTTTCTGGCCACAATTTATACTTCCCTAATAATAAGTTAGTCATTATGATGATTTTTGTACATTCTTATGGTTTTGTATACTGTTTAATTTACATTATGGTATAATGTTGTATACTACCATAACTTCTCTAAGTAGCCCAGTAACTTCTAAATATACTCATAGTAACTTCTTTAAATATTTTATGTACTTATTATGAAACATTTATTTTTAAAAAGTTGTTGAAATATATCTTAATGTAAAAATTTTTTGCTAGAATATTTCATCTTTCTTCTTCATTACTCTCTTACTGTTAGGCAGTTCTCTCAGAATTATGCCAACTTTTTCTGGCTACCATTTTTGTGTTTGAGATGTGTTAGAGGAACCAATACTTCTTCCACCAGACTCATTTACTTTTTTTAAGTGCAGTTTCTGCATTTATCTTCATAGAAGTGTTCTTCCATGTGATGGATAGAAGAAGGTTGTATGACAGGTGCTAAACACAGATAAAAGTAACAAGTTCTAGGGTTCCATAGCATAGTGGGGTGACTGTAGTTTACAGTAATGTATTATGTACTGGTATGAAGTCCTAGGAGAGAGAAGCAGGTAGGATCCAAATGCAGAGAAAACGTAAGGAAATGAAAATGTTAGTTGCCGGGTTTATACTGTGTATATATGTTAAAATACCACCCTGTATATAAAGTATAAAAGTGTTATGTGTTAATCAAAAATTTTAAAAATAAAATAACAAAATTAAATGCATCCTTTTATTTGTATGTTATATTTGTTCAGTACTGTTTTATGCAGTTTTTATATTGATTTCCTTTAATTTAATGTATCTGGCTATAAGATTTCACAGCGGATTTCATGCTTGTTGAAATTTATTCTGCACTCAATTTTCTTCAGTATTTTACAAGTTTGCAGAATGTAGTATAATGAATTTGCTCCCCATATTAAAAAAAAAACAGTTTGATAAGTACTTTTTCTGATGATTTCTGCACCTGAGTAAAGAAAGATATTGTTTTTAAGAGTTAAAATGTGGCCAGTGTTGTGGCAAACCAGGTAAGGCCGCCTCCTGCAGTGCTGGCATCTTTTTATTTTATTTTTATTTTTATTTATTTATTTATTTTTTTGTTTTTAAAGGTTGATTATTTATTTGAAAGGCAGAGTTACAGAGAGGCAGAGGCAGAGAAAGAGATCTTCCATCCACTGGTTCACTCCCCAAATGGGCCCAGTGATTGAATCTGGGCTGAGCTGAAGCCAGGAGCCAGGACTTTTCTTCCGGGACTCTCACGCTGGTGCCGGGGCTCAAAGACTTAGGCCATCTTCCACTGCTTTTCTAGGCCATAGAGGAGAGCTGGATCAGAAGTGGAGCAGCCAGGTCCCAAACCAGTGCTCATATGGGATGCTGGCATAGCAGATAGTGGTCTTACCTGCTATGCCACAGCACTGGCCCCAGTGCTGTCATTTTATATGGGCTCCAGTTCAATTCCCAACTGCACCACATCTGATACATCTCCCTGGTAATGGCCTGGGAAAAGCAGTGGAAGATGGCTCAAATGCTTGAGCCCCTGCTACCCATGTCGGAGACCTAGAAGAAGCTCCTGGATCCTGGCTTCTGCCTGGCATACCCCTGACTGTTGTGACTACCTGGGAGAGTGAACCAGTAGATAAAAGACCTCTCTTTATTTCTGTCTCACCCTCTCACTCTCTGTAACTCTCTCAAATAAAAAAATGAATCTTAAAAAAAGAGTGCAATTTGTTGGTGGCAACCATTGCTACTGCTGTGTAACAGACAGCCCCACATTTAATGGAGTAAGATAGAAATTATCGATCCTGTCCTGGTTGCCCCTCTTCCAGCCAGCTAGCTCTCTGCTGTGGCCAGGGAGTGCAGTGGAGGATGGCCCAAGTCCTTGGGCCCTGCACCCCATGGGAGACCAGGATAATAAGCACCTGGCTCCTGCCATCGGATCAGTGCGGTGCGCCGGCTGCAGCGCGCCTACCACGGCGGCCATTGGAGGGTGAACCAACGGCAAAAGGAAGACCTTTCTCTCTGTCTCTCTCTCACTGTCCACTCTGCCTGTCAAAAAAAAAAAAAAAAAAGAAAGAAAGAAATTATTAATAATTTTCATAGTTCTGGGAGCGTATTGGCCTATTCTCTCCCAGGGTCTCATCTGATTGTGTCTACTGATGGCTCAGGTTGGAGTTACCTCAATGGCTTCCTTTTTCATGTTTGGTGATTAATGTTGGTTTCTGCTAGGACTTCAGCTGGGAAAATTGGCCAGAACACCTAAGTGGCCTCTTATTGTGGCCAGTGCTTCTTCACTCAGTAGAACCTGGGTTCTAAGAACAAACGTTTTTAGAGAAAGTTGAATGGAAGCCGTGTTGCTTTAAAGGTCATTTAGTATCACTTTTGCCATAGTAGTTTGTTAGAAGTAAGTCACCGGGGTTGATGCTGTGGTATAGCGGATTAAGCCTCTGCCTGAAGCTCCGATATCCCACATGGGCAATAGTTTGAGTCCTGGCTGCTCCACTTCCCATCCAGCTCCCTGCTTATGTGCCTGGGAAAGCAGTGGAAGATAGCCCAAGTGCTTGGGCCCCTGCACCTGCATGGGAGACCCAAAGAATCTCCTGGCTCCTGGCTTCAGCCTGGTCCAGCCCTGGCTTTTGTGGACATTTGAGGAGTGAATGCAAGATTTCTCTCTCTCTTTTTCTACCTCTCCCTCTCTTTCTGTAACTCTTTCAAATAATAAAATTAAATTAAATTAAATTTTAAAAAAAAGTAAGTCACTAAGTTTAGTCTTTATTCAAGAAGAAAGAAATGGGGGCCGGCGCAGTGGCTCACTAGGTTAATCCTCTGCCTGCGGCACTGGCATCCCATATGGGTGCCGGTTTCTAGTCCTGGTTGCTCCTCTTCCAGTCCAGCTCTCTGCTGTGGCCCAGGAGGGCAGTGGAGGATGGCCCGAGTGCTTGGGCCCCTGCACCTGCGTGGGAGACCAGGAAGAAGCACCTGGCTCCTGGCTTCAGATTGGTGCAGCGTCGGCTGTAGCGGCCATTTGTGGAGTGAACCAATGGAAGGAAGACCTTTCTCTCTGTCTCTCTCTCTCACTGTCTAACTCTATCTGTCAAATAAATAAATAAAATTAAAAAAAGAAGAAAGAAATTAGTTTCTACTTCTTGATGAGAAGTTTCCAAGAACTTGTACAACTTTAGAACAACCTGCAGCTGCATACTTCCTTCCCCCACCAGCTATCAAACCTTCTCTTTTTATAGTTTTCCTCATTTGTATAAATGGCTCCAATATGAGTCATATTTTTGGTAACTGAGCTCAAAAATTGATACAATCATAATTGATACAATGAACTGTTAGTACTAGATTTCTTTAATCCATGCTTGCATTCTGGGTAAAACTGTTAAACTCTAATCATTTCTGGATTCAGATTTGTTAATGTTTACAGTTATTTGCAGCTTTATTAATGGGATATATAACTTTATGTACTGTTTTTGTGGTTATTGAGCAATGTAAAATGAATTGAGAAGCTTCTCTTTTTTTATAATCTGAAATAGTATGGTTAAGCATATCACTTTTAAAGGTTAGATAAATTTCAGCTATAAAACCAGTTGAGCCAGGTACCTAGATATTCATTTATTCTGTAGTCTCTACAAATACTGGTTCTTTTTGACTTTTTACACCTTATGCTAAAAGGTCATTTGTAACTATAATTAATCACAAGAACTGAGTAATTCTAGAATTTTGTTTCTGTTGTATGGAAAACTATTGATATTATTTTTCTTCAATTTCTTAAAAAGTTTTGTTATATTTTAAGCATGGGCTGTACTAATTTTCTATGGAGATTATATCTGCCCTTGCGTCACTGTATGGCTAGTTACAGAGTCCTCTTGAGTAATCTTCTGTTTTGTCTCATAATAGTGGGTAATAGCCTTGCTGGGTCAGTTTTTTATATGGAAAAGTGGAGCTTCATATTGCTTATGTGATTGGCTAGTGGTCACATCCTTCTAAGAGGACTTAGAGTTGGAGCTCTGCAACTAAGTCCTCTGATTGAGAAATCTTTTGGCAGAAGGATACATAAAGTTAAAAATGAAATTTAAAAGTGCTCTTTTCCAACTTTCATCTCTTAGTAGTAGGGATTGTTTTTCTAACTTGGTTTTTAAAACTTTAAAACAATTTATATATTTGTTAATATAAAATAACACATCTTGGGTACTACTATTCTGGATTTTAAAATTTACAATTTTAGTGTTAATGCCTTAATATTGATGACCATTGTTATCACTTATATTTTGCTTCTACTCTGGTCTTAGAACTAAAGAAATCTGTTTACTTGATTGGATATGGTGTTTTTATATCCTGATAATAAGTCTTTTGAAGACTTTGTGTCACTTGTGTTTTTTGGTGGATACATCTTGTATTCAGTGTTATATACTGCTACTGCCATTTCTTTTGTTAGATGGAAGATGACCTGACATCAGATTCTTTGTTCTTACTGATGGGATTAAAGAAATTTTGTAAAAACCTGTACACATAAAAATACAGTAGGAAAAATAATTGGTAGAGTAAAATGTGTCATGTTGTAAATGCAACAAATGTTGATAAAGATAGAGAAAATTATAAGCTAGTATAGAAAATATAAAAATAGTTATATTTTTTCATTGTGGGTAATGGGTGAAATTAAAAAATTGATGCCAAAGTTGTGGTATATTCTACTTTTAGAATCCACCTTTTGCCGGCACCGTGGTTTAACAGGCTAATCCTCCGCCTTGCGGTGCCGGCACACCGGGTTCTAGTCCCGGTTGGGGCGCCGGATTCTATCCCAGTTGCCCCTCTTCCAGGCCAGCTCTCTGCTATGGCCCGGGAAGGCAGTGGAGGATGGCCCAAGTGCTTGGGCCCTGTACCCCATGGGAGACCAGGAGAAGTACCTGGTTCCTGGCTTCGGATCAGCGAGATGCACCGGCCGCAGCGGCCATTGGAGGGTGAACCAACGGCAAAAGGAAGACCTTTCTGTCTCTCTCTCACTATCCACTCTGCCTGTCAAAAAAAAAAAAAAAAAGAATCCACCTTTTTTTTAATGTCAGTGACTAGCATAAGTATTTAGTTGATTGACATGTATCATTTTATATATACTACTTATGTTGTAAATAAATGATGCGATTTTATTTTTAAAATATGCAGATCTGGGGCAAGCATTGTAGTACAGTGTTTTAAGACACTGCTTGGGACATCTGTATCCCGTATCAGTGTGTGTGTGTGTGTGTCTGTGTGTGTCTGTGTGTGTCTGTGTTTGTGTTTGTGTTCAAGTCCCAGGTATTCTGCTTCTATTTCTAGTTTCCTAATAATGGATCCTGGGAGGGAGACAGATGATGCTCCAAGTGCTTGGGCCTCTGCCATCATTGTGGGAGACCTGTATGGAATTCCTTACCCTTAACTTTATCTTGGCCCAGCTCTGGCCATTGTGAACTTTTGGGGAGTGAAACAGTAGATGGAAAATTTCTCCCTGACTTTCTGTGTGCCTTTCAAGTAGGTGCCATTCAAGTTGCTAAAATCAACATGTGAGGAAAAATCACCCATGTATGTTATCAGAGCAAAATATTTGGACTAAGAAACTCCCTGGGTCTGCTACTTATTGTTTTTGCAAGATTAAAGAATATAGAAGTAGTATATGAGGCCAGCGCCGCGGCTCAATAGGCTAATCCTCTGCCTGCGGTGCCGGCACACCGGGTTCTAGTCCCAGTCGGGGCGCCGGTCGCAGTGTCCCCGCCACGGTGGCCATTGGAAGGTGAACCAATGGCAAAGGAAGACCTTTCTCTCTGTCTCTCTCTCTCACTGTCCACTCTGCCTGTCAAAAATTAAAAATAAAAGTAAAAAAAGTAGTATATGAAATGATTAGAGCTATGTAAATGCTTGTTATTTTGAGATAACAAAAACGTGTAAATTGAATTCCTGGTGCATACTAAAAAAGGTGTAGAGGATGCTCATGTATTGTGTGATTTTTATCTCCTTTGTCTGGCATTCATTTTCAAATCTTCTTAGAATTCTCGTTTAGTATATCAGTTATGATATTTATCAGTCTTTCCTCTTTAGAATATAGGACTAAAATAGGATATAAAATTGTAATAGTAATTTATCTGTTATGTGTAGCTTATAACACAGGATTGCAATAGCAATCAATAGTAGTCTCCAGTAGCATATTGTAAATTATTAAATTATATTAGTGGCTATAAAATGATTTTAAATAGTCTGTTTTTAATGGCTACCTTTTTAAAATCCCTTTTCTTCAGATACAGAAGTTTACAATGAGTTTTACCCTGTGCCACCTCCCTACAGTGTTGCTACCTCTCTTCCTACATATGATGAAGCTGAGAAGGCCAAAGCTGCTGCAATGGCAGCTGCAGCAGCAGAAACATCTCAAAGAGTAAGAAAAAATTTCGGTTCTTCTAATATTAGTTTTATAATTGATACGGGCAGTTAATAGTATCAACAGTAGTTCTCTGTGTATGAGAGCATATGTGTAGTTGTAAAAACATTTTTTCTACTGATGATTATGTGTTGTCATTTTTGGGTGAAATTGGCACTCCCCAAGTTAAATTACTCTTCTCCATTTCTTGACCTCATCATTTCTTTTTATCTATCTACTTCATCCCACCAAACTTATAATTATCCTAGACCTTATTTTTACCAATATATTTATCACTTCCTAAATTTTGATTTCAGGTACCTCATATACCAACTTCAGCTGCTGTCTTTCTAAACTCACTAGGGTTGGCAGCACCCTAACAGTCCTCTTTTACCTGAACCTCAAGTCCATTGACCTCCTCACTGTCATACTTGTTTTCCCTTTTCTATAGCTTGGTTTCCTTGGTCTATCGCTGTGAGTCATCTTTTTTTTTTTTCCTATTCATGTTTTATATATTGATATTGGCACAGCTAGTTTAGTGACTGTTAAAGGACCCCCAAGTAGGCTGAAAAACAAAGAGAAATACTCATAAGTTAAAAGGCTTTAGATTTATTTTTCCCAGCTTTTTTTTTCCTTTTACCATAACCCATCCTGGAATTTCAGAATGGTGATCACACGTTTCTCCTGCCCTTTTTCCTTCATCTCACTGTCTTAACAAAGAAAGCCAGTGAGATCTATGTCTGCTACTCTTTGTTCTGGTGAAAAGTGTCTGTCTCAGTAATGGAGAGTCAGTGAGATACATGTATGCTATTCTGCAACCAGGTTAAAAGGTGGAAATTTTTTATATTTTAGTGTGGCTCAAAGCAGGGCTAGAATTTGTTGCCTTTTTCTTTTCTTTCTTTGCTTTACACTTTAAAGGTGTCATTTCAGATCCCTGGATTCATCCCATTTTGTTCAGGAAAAAGACATAAAAAATTCATCTCACATAGGAAAGCCAGAATTAGGTGAGTGGCTTTTTCCTCTTGCTACTCTGTAGCCAGAACCCAGCCAATAGATCTTCAGAGATATGAGCATGTTTCCTGGATGAATGTTTTTCGCAAACTACAACACTTTCCAGACCTGCTCTCGCCTTTAGCTTTTAACATGTAATTTAATGTCAACATAATTACCTTAGATACGAAGTATTATAAGTACCTTGGTTGAAGAGTTGGATCACTGGAAATGGACCTGCCCTGGAGTCGAAGGATGCCCAGGTCAGAGCCACAGATCTTATTGGCTCCAAGCTGAAAAGCCCTTCACTCAGCCCAACTTCCAAAGTGACCACTGCAGCTGAGGGGATGGTCAAGTAGGGTCAGCAACATTGCAGGCAGAACTGTAAATTTCTTGTTAGAGATGCCCCCTGCCTTTACCTGGCCAGCTCTCCTCCCAGGCCAGCCAAGTAATGAAAGTCAACAGAGTGCCTTCCCCTAGGAGGTTCACACCTCCCTTAGGATATACCCCATGTGAAGAGATAGATAGGTCTGGGCCTCTTAACTTACAAGGCCTAAAGCCCAACAGATTATTATCAAGCCCCTTCTGTCAGGTTCTATTTGCCTCTCAATCAGAAAACTTAATGGTAGCTTAGACAGCACCTTGCTTAGCTCCTCTAATAATGACTCTGTCCTTTGTTCTAGACCCTGTCTAGCGTACTTGGGCCTCATTCCTTTGTAATCATAACCTCTACTCTACCACCAATGGCTCTCCTCCCAACCTGTGTGTACTGATGGTCCTCTTCCCCACTTAATGCTGTATAATTGTTCAAACCTGGTTAATGCCACTCTTAGGATCATTGGTTACTATCCTCACTCTGTCTTTTATGACCTTGTCTAAATATGATCAGAGTCGGCAAACTTGGAAGGCTTCCATAGCCTTGGCAACTCATGACGACAGCCTAGGGTGGTTACTGGCGCCATAAACTAGAGTGTCAATTTGTTGGGTCAACAACAGGAGCCACTGTGCACTTGCTCCTCATGTGGGATCTCTGTCCTTAATGTGCTGTACATTTTGATTTGATGCTATAACTAGTACTCAAACAGTATGTTTCACTTTGTGTGTCTATGTGAGTGCAAACTGTTGAAACCTTTATACTAAATTGATCTTCTGTATATAAAGAGAATTGAAAATGAATCTTGATGCAAATGGAAGGGGAGAGGGAGCGGGAGAGGGGAGGGTTGCGGGTGGGAGGGAAGTTATGGGAGGGGGAAGACATTGTAATCCATAAGCTGTACACTGGAAATTTATATTCATTAAATAAAAGTTAAAAAAAAAAAAAAAGAAAAGAAAACTAAAAAAAAAAAAAAAAAAAAAAAAAGTACCTTGGTTGTAGAGTTAAGTAAAGATGGTAAATACCAGATTTACTTTTTTTTAAAAATTTTTAAATTTTTTATTTATTTATTTATTTATTTATTTATTTATTTTTGACAGGCAGAGTGGACAGTGAGAGAGAGACAGAGAGAAAGGTCTTCCTTTGCCGTTGGTTCACCCTCCAATGGCCGCCGCAGCCGGTGCACTGCGGCTGGCGCACCGCGCTGATCCAAAGGCAGGAGCCAGGTGCTTTTCCTGGTCTCCCATGGGGTGCAGGGCCCAAGCACTTGGGCCATCCTCCACTGCACTCCCGGGCCACAGCAGAGAGCTGGCCTGGAAGAGGGGCAACCAGGACAGAATCCGGTGCCCTGACCGGGACTAGAACCCGGTGTGCTGGCGCCGCAGGCGGAGGATTAGCCTGTTGAGCCACGGCGCCGGCCCAAATTTACTTTTTATACATTTTCCCTCTCAGAAGGAAAAGTAACTTTTTTTTTTTTTTTAAAGATTTATTTATTTATTTGAAAGGCAGAATTGGGCGGGGGAGAGGAGGGATCTTCCATCCACTGATTCACTTCCCAAATGGCCACAACAGCCAGGATTGGACCAGGCCAAAGCCAGGAGCCGAGAGTTCAACCAGGTCTCCCATGTGGGTGCAGAGGCCCAAGTACTTGGTCCTTCTTCTGCTGTTTTCCCAGGCCATTAGAAGGGAGCTGGATGAGAAGTGGAGCAGCTGGGAATTGAACCAGTGCTCATATGGGATGTTGGCCTCCCAAATGATGATTTAACCTACTGTGCTGCAATGCTGGCCCCAAGTATGTTTCTTAAGACTATAGCATAAATAATAGCTTGGTTAGTAAAGAATTTTGATGCTGTGCAGGGAGAATCACAGAGTGTGAAGACAAATCTACACAGTAGGAAATTTCTGTCAAAAATCAGCTGAATGTTGCTTGGAACAGGTGTTTGTAAATGCACCTGCACATCTCAGTGAAGTGGATTGACAGAAACTCCTTTTCTCAGGCAGTGTCTGCCTACAGACCATAGCATTGACAAAGGTTATTTCAGTACAGTAGGATAGAATTCTAAAAAGAAAGTAGGAAACATTGTCTTGTTATATATGCTTTGATAAAAGTGACTGTCATTTTTGGAGAGAGGACTCCGAAGTCTTATTATCCATTCCTTTACTGTTATCATTTCTAATGTCTTGGTTTGCAAGAAAATGTGTGAGGCAAGCATTTGGTGCAGTCGTTAAGATGCAGCTTGATGAGGTCCACATCCCGTATCAGAGTGCCTGGGTACAAGTCCCAGATTGATGTGATCCAGCTTCCTGCTAATTATACCCTCGGAGGCAGCAGGTGATAGCTCAAGTACTTGGGTCCCTGCCACCCTTTTAGATTGAGTTTCTGGTTTTAGCCTTGCATAGTTCCAGTTATTGTGGGCATTTAGGGAGTAAACCAGCATTTGGTAGATAATTGTTTCTTTCTGACTTTCAAAAAAAAAAAGTAAATGTGTTCTGCAGCCTGAATTACAACATGTCTATTTAAAAAATTCCCTGTTTTAAATTTCACTGTAACCCCAATTTGTGGGCTTTGTGGAAAATTTCATAGAAAGCAATGTAGAATTGTATACAAGAGACTAACTTAGGTCCTCCTAAAAAAGACTCTTAAAATTTATCAGTGCTTCCTATCCTAGTGCTCCATCACCCTATATCTTCAAAATATGAGTGTGTGTTTATGCATCTCCATACCCGATGCATGTAAAAAACCAATCTGTACTTGAAAACTACCAAGAGAATAGATTTTAAGTATTCTTATTACAATAAATGAGATAATGCATATGTTACTTAACTTGATTTCAGAAATTCCAAAGTGTATACAAATCTCAAAATGTGCTGCACATCATAAATATATTCAATTTTTAGAAAAAGATTTTTATTTATTTGTTTGAAAGGAAGAGTTACAGAAATACAGAAATCTTCCATCCTCTCGTTCACTCCCCAGATGGTCACAACAGCTGGGGCTGTTCTAGGCCTAAGCCAGCAAACCTGGAACACCCACATGGGTATAGAGTCTCAAGCACTTGGGCCATATTCCGTTGCTTTTCCAGGTACATTAGCAGGAGCTTGATTGGAAGTAGAGCAGCCAGGACTCCAGCTGGTACCCATAGGGGATGCCCGCGTCACAGGTGGCATATCCCGCTATACCTCAGTGCCACTAGGGGGACAGAATTGGGGCGATGGAGTAAACGAAGTGGGGATTCAGCCTGCCTGACAGAGAGTAGGGGGTTTGAAACCAGGGTTCATTCTCAATATATAAAATTTTATTGGTCATTTGAAACATTGAAAAAAAAGTGGTCTGATTAACACTTAAGTACATTGAGTTATAAATGAGTCTCAAGTTGAGTGAGCTGAAAGTTTCTTTCCTTTTTAAAACTGTATTTACTTTATGCATTTGAAAGGCAGAGAGAGAGAAAAAAATGTCCATTTCCTGGTTTACTCCTCAAATGCTGTTATTAGCCAGGGCTGAACCAGGCTGAAATCCAGAGCCCATAACTCCATCTGGATCTCTAGGTACTTGAGCCATCACTACTGCCTCTCGAAGCTGGACTCAAAAGTGGAGCTGGGACTTGAACTCAGGCACTTTGATATGGGATGTGGCATCTTAACTACTATACCAAATGTCTGCTCCTAAAAACTTTCTCTTTCTTTCTCTCTTTTTTTTTTTTCTTATTTATTTGAAAGGCAGAGTGATGGAAGATCTGTCTCTCTCTCTATCACTGGTTCACCCTGCAAATGGCCATAACAGCCAGGTCTGGGGTCAGTTTGAAGCTAAGAACTACATTCTGGTCTCCCACCTGGGTGCTGAGGGCCCAAGTACTTGTTCCATCTTCCATTGCCTTTCCAGGAGCATTAGCAGGGAATTGGATTGCAAGTGGAGCAGCTGTGACTTAAGCCTGCCACTCTGATGTGGGATGCTGGGGTGATGGCTTAACTCACTACACCACAATGCAAGCCTCCTTTTTACTTCTTAAATCCATTGTCACTGTGAGAATTTAGTTAGGTAGTTAAGAGTTTGAAACAGGGATTGGCATTATAGTGCTGACTGCCTGTGACACTGGCATCCCATATGAGTGCCAGTTCAAGTCTCAGCTGCTCTACTTCAGATTCGATTACCTGCTGTTGTGCTTGGGGAAGCAATGAAAGATGCCCATGTACTTATGCTCCTGACACCCACCTGGGAGACCAGATGGAGTTCCAGGCTCCTGGCTTTATCCTGGCCCAGCCCCAGCTGTTGCAACCATTTGGAGAGTGAACCAGTAGAGGGACAATCTGTCTCTCTGTGATACCTCCCCTCTCTGTATAACTTTATCTTTCAAATAAGTAAGATAAGTCATTAAAAAAAAAAAAAACAGACTTTGAAACGTTAGTTTTTTGTTCTGTCCTATTTCCAGTGTGTAGGGTTGTATGCAGATTATGGAATGGTTAATTAGACTTATAGAAGTGGACTGGCTCTATGACTCAGCAGGTTAAATCCCCAGGCTGCGATGCCAGCATCCCATTTGGGTGCTGGTTTGAGTCCTGGCTGCTCCACTTCTGATCCAGCTCCCTGCTGATTTACCTAGGAAAGCTGTGGAGGATGGCTCATGCGGTTGGGCCCCTGCACCCACACGGGAGACCTAGAGGAACCTCCTAGATTCTGGCTTTGGCCAGACTCAGTCCTGGCTGTTGGTGCAATTTTAGGCGTGAACCAGCAGATGGAAGATAACTCTCTCTCTCCTTCTCTCTCAAAAAAAAGATTTATGATTTATGGAATTGTATTACTTGTTTTAAATAATTCACTCAAAAACACTTGAATTCTGAATCATTCAGTTCATAAAACATTTAGAACGTGGCCTGTTTATCAAGGAGGCACGTCATGTAAATTTACAATGGACACACATTTGTTTTTTGTAACTTGTTTTAAGAACTAGCACTTGATAAACTGTTAGGACTCCAGGATATATATATATATATTTTTTTTTTTTATTTTTTTTTTTGACAGGCAGAGTGGACAGTGATAGAGAGAAACAGAGAGAAAGGTCTTCCTTTTTCCGTTGGTTCAATGGCCACTGCAGCCGACTTGCTGTGGCCGGCGCACCGCGCTGATCCGAAGGCAGGATCCAGGTGCTTCTCCTGGTCTCCCATGCGGGTGCAGGGCCCAAGCACTTGGGCCATCCTCCACTACACTCCTGGGCCACAGCAGAGAGCTGGACTGGAAGAGGAGCAACCCGGACAGAATCCAGCGCCCCGACCAGGACTAGAACCTGGTGTGCCACAGGTGGAGGAAAGATTTGTTCCATCACCTGTAAAAGGGAAGACGATATCCACCTTAGAGGATTGTTGTAGGGATTAAATAGATGATATATGTAAGGTGCCTTTTTTTTAAACCAATATTTATTATACCTTTAGTATATCACATTAGTCTAAGTTTTTACAGTTATTACACTTTGTAATCTTCACAAAACCATATAAAATATTTTCCATTATATAGAAATATTTCCCATTATATAGACCTATCAGGACGCAGAGTTAGTAAATACTGGGACCTGGATTTGAATATAGAAAGCTTGATTCCAGAGTTTACATATTTAACAAGTATGCTTCTTATTCTTATAGAGGAGAAATTTCTTTTTTTTTTTTTTTTTTTAATTTTTTTGACAGGCAGAGTGGACAGTAAGAGAGAGAGAGACAGAGAGAAAAGTCTTCCTTTTTCCGTTGGTTCACCCCCCAATGGCCAGCGCACTGTGCTGTTCTGAAGCCAGGAGTCAGGTGCCTCTCCTGGTCTCCCATGCGGGTGCAGGGACCAAGGACCTGGGTCATCCTCCACGTACTCCCGGGCCACAGCAGAGAGCTGGACTAGAAGAGGAGCAACCGGGACAGAATCCGGCACCCCAACCGGGACTAGAACCCTGGGTGCTGGCACCGCAGGCAGAGGATTAGCCTGTTGAGTTGCAGTGCCGGCAAGACTCCAGGATATTTCTAGCACCTTGTTATTATCTGGCACATATTTGGTATTTAATAAATTATAATTGAGTTTTTTTATGACCCAGCCATCCCATTCCTGTGAATTTACTCTAATGAAATGAAATCAGCATATGGAACTTATTTGTTATTTCTACTTCCATTATTGCAGTTCAGTTCACAATAGCTAAGACATGTAGATAACCCAGATGCCCATCAGCTGATGACTGGATAAAGAAAATGTGGCGTATATACACTATGGAATACTACTCAGCCATAAAAAAGAATGAAATCCTGTCTTTTGTAGCATATTGGATGCAACTGAAATCCATTATGCTTAGTGAAATAAGCCAGTCTCTAAAAGACAAATAACCTATGTTTTCTGTGATTTGTGGTAGTTAATACAAAATACAAAAAAAGTAATAAAATTAACATCTTGTGATTTGATTGTTTTTTTCCCTTGTTTATACTCCTATGAAACTGCAGTCTTTCTGCTTTTTACTTGTTGAATATTATGGTTAGTAGTGCATTAAGCCTGTGATTATAGAGTGGATTGAAATTATGTTTCTGCAAAAATTAAAGGAAAAAAGGAATGAAGGAAGGACAGAGAGAGAGGGAGTATGGTTATCTTATTAGAATTGTGCCTATGAAATACATGAAACCTATTCTCTTTATGTTAATAAAAATTAAAATATAAAAAGATGAGTTTATTTATTTGAAAGGCAGAGTTAGAGGAAGAAACAAAAATCTTCCATCCACTGATTCACTCCCCAAATGGCCACAATGTCCAGGGCTGGGCCAGGCTGAAATCAGGAGCCAGGTGCTGCTTCTGGGTCTCCCTTGTTGGTGCAGGGGTCCAGCACTTGGGCCATCCTCTGCTGCTTTTCTAGGTGCATTAGCAAAGACCTGGATTAGAACTGGAGCAACCGGGACTCAAACTGGTGCTCATATGGGATGCTGACATCACAGGCAGTGATTTAACCTGTTATGCCACAGTACCGGACCCAACAATTAAGTTTTAATGAATGCTTTCTTTTTTATTTAGCAAAAGAAGGAAATTAGGAAGATGAAATTACTGCCAGTATTCTATTACAACTCTTTGTCTTAAAATGTTTTAGTAGTCTTTTTCTTTACCAATTATAGGATTTATAAATCAATATCTAATGTTGCTCAAATTAGTTCATAGATCTTAATTTCTAAAACATTTTATATAAATATTTCCCTGTTATTTAATGGTTGAGTGAAATTTAATGGAATCAATATACTGTAATAATTTAGTGGCCATTTCTCTCTAGTACACAATGAAATTATTTTCACATGCTTGTGTGAGTGGTTTTTTTTTCAGTGTTAGTATTGTAAAAGATATCTTTGTGCATATGTCTTCTGTCTTAAAAACTGATGTCCTTTGATATATATTTTTGCCATCAAATGGATAGTTTTTTGGGGGAGGTGGGTTATACTTTCATATTTATTTCTTGAATTGTTTTGAAATTACATATACTTCCATTATATACATTTAATCATTATCAATAAATGTATCGGATAGTTTGCCTAGAATATGCATTGCATAGTTTAAGGCATCTTTGTATCCAAATAATAAGTAACATGTCATAGTTTTAAATGTTTATAGATATTTAGTGAGGAAAACATTATACTTAGTGAGACTACCATGATGGGGTGGAAAGACCATCACTGTCTTGGATTCAAACTTTGCCCTTGCCTTCCTAATTATGTGATCTTGTACAGGGCACTAGCTTCTGCAGCTGAGCCTCACAAACCTGAAACTGAGGTTATATGTAATTTAGATTTAATGTGTATGTAAATTAAGTCATGCACTCATCTGATCAAAATTCTGTAAGCTCTCTCATTTCACACAGTAAAGTCCAGGGTCCTTCAGTGGACTCTTCAGACCTCTCCGAACACTTTCCTTCTCATTTCCTTTCATGTTCGCTCTGATCTAGCCATGCTCTTCTGCTTGCTACTTCTCTCGTGTGCTGTGTATGATCCTATCTTGGAGGTTGCTCTGGCTTATTCTTCTGCCTGGAACACTTTTCTATGAGATACCTGCATAGCTAACTCTTTTACTTCTCCTATAAGTTGTTGCTCAAATGTTACCTCAGTGATGATATTTGACCACCATATTGAAAATTATAATCTTTAACCTCATAGCAATCCCAAGCTTCTTTTTTTTTTTTTTTTGGACAGGCAGAGTGGATAGTGAGAGAGAGAGAGACAGAGAGAAAGGTCTTCCTTTTTGCCATTGGTCCACCCTCCAATGGCCGCTGCGGCCGGCACATCTCACTGATCCGAAGCCAGGAGCCAGGTACTTCTCCTGGTCTCCCATGCGGGTGCAGGGCCCAAGCACTTGGGCCATCCTCCACTGCCTTCCCGGGCCATAGCAGAGAGCTGGCCTGGAAGAGGGGCAACCAGGATAGAATCCGGCGCCCCAACCAGGACTAGAACCCGGTGTGCCGGTGCCGCAGGCGGAGGATTAGCCTGTTAAGCCACGGCACTGGCCCCAAGCTTCTTTCTTTTCCCTATTTTTTTTGGAGGGGGAAATAGCATTTATAATACTTAGTAATTATGTAAATAAATTATGTATTATATCTTTGTTTATTAACTGACTCACATCACTAGAATAGAGACTCCAGAAGGTCAAGCATCTTGCTTTGTATACATTGATGTATACCAAGGGCCAGGAAGCAAAGTCATATGTATCATGGTTTTTAATTCATATTTGTTATATTGGATGCAGTTATAACAGATTTTCTGTATTCAGAGAAGTTATTTACAAATAAATACATTAATATGTTATTTTTGGACACAAAAGGTATTATATAAATGATTTTCATTTAATATAGTTTAAAGATTATTATGAAAATATTAAGAATATCAAGAACTTTTTACTTTGGAATTTTAAAAAAGATATTATTTATTTGAAAGGCAGAGGCCGGCACTGTGGCTCAATAGGCTAATCCTCCACCTGCAGCGCTGGCACACCGGGTTCTAGTCCTGGTCAGGGCGCCGGATTCTGTCCCGGTTGCCCCTCTTCCAGGCCAGCTCTCTGCTGAGGCCAGGGAGTGCAGTGGAGGATGGCCCAAGTGTTTGGACCCTGCACCCTATGGGAGACCAGGAGAAGCACCTGGCTCCTGCCTTTGGATCGGTGCGCGCACCGGCCGTGGCAGTGATTGGAGGGTGAACCAACGGCAAAGGAAGACCTTTCGCTCTGTCTCTCTCTCTCTCACTGTCCACTCTGCCTGTCAAAAAAAAAAAAAAAAAAGAGAGAAAAAAAAAAAGAAAAAATGAAAGGCAGATTAGAGAGAGAAGGAGAGGCAGAGAGGAGAGATCCTCCATCATCTGATTCACTCCCCCAAAAGGTCACAGTAGCTAGGGCTGGGGCAGGCCAAAGCCTTGAGCCAGGAACTTCTTCCAGGTCTCTCTTGTATAGTTGACAGTGGCCCAAGGACTTGGACCATCCTCTGCTGCTTTCCCAGGCATATTAGCAGGAGCTGGATCAGAAGTGGAGCAGACAGGACTCAAACCAGCTCCCATGTGGGATGCTGGCTTTGCAGGTGGGATCTTAACCTGCTGTGTCACAGTGTCAGCCCCATACTTTTAAATTTTTATAGTGCTTTTTGAGTTTTGTTGGATAGTTACATGATAATTTATTGCAGCAGTCCATAAAGAGCTGACAACAGTTTCGAGATTTTACCCAACATGAAAGAAGATTGTTTCATGGATTCTGGCAGAAGACATGAGACTGCTGGGTCAGAGACAAAGACTATTATTCACAGTAATCACATTAGCTGAAGTAGTAGCATTTTCTTGTGCCAGTTTTCTGAGCTTTAATTCCCGCATGGTGACACCAAGAGGGCTGAGTGATGACCTCTGCACAAGGTGAGTTGTGT
Source organism: Lepus europaeus (assembly GCF_033115175.1). Taxonomy (NCBI): domain Eukaryota; kingdom Metazoa; phylum Chordata; class Mammalia; order Lagomorpha; family Leporidae; genus Lepus; species Lepus europaeus. The sequence goes on along the minus strand of NC_084832.1, from coordinate 32,861,348 downwards.
TAATAGGAAAGGAGCTCTGAGTATAGGGAACCCAGATCTTTTCAGTCAATGAGAGTACCCACACAGTGCTCTGAAAGGAGACACACACTCTGTCTCTTGAAAGCTCTCAGTTATATAAACATCCAAAAAGAGTTAGCCAGTGCCTCTGCTTGGAAGATGGGCAGAAACATGAGAGCCCATGGAGAATTATCTTCTAATGCAGTCTACTACTGAGGGGCATTTAGATTGTGTCTAATCTTTTGCTCTTTAAAATATTATAGCAATGAATTATCTTTAATACACTGTTTCTTGTAAGTGGGAATATGTGTATATTATCTGTATATAGAACTAGAGTTTCTGGATCAAAGGGTATGTATATTTTTATTTATGATAAATATCCAAATCCCCAACCATAGAAGTTGTGCCAATTTAATTGCCACACTGAAAATGAAAGTCCCTATTCTCCCTTTGACAGTGGTGCAGCAATGCTGCATCTCTCTTCTTGATAAAATTTTCATGAATCTGCTGCTACTTCACTTTCATTTGTTTGTGTTTACTGTTATAGTTACTTTTTCCAGGGGTACACTTGAAAAAGTAATAATACTCCAATGCCAGTGTTCTCATTACTTCAGTGTCCATACAACAAATTGAGAACATTAGATTTTATCAAAGTTCTTATTTTTACATTTAAGATGAAAAAATTGTGATTATTTTGCTGAACTACTCTGATGTTTATGTATTTTATAGATTCAGGAGGAAGAGTGTCCACCAAGGGATGACTTCAGTGATGCAGACCAGCTGAGAGTGGGTAATGATGGCATTTTCATGCTGGCATTCTTCAGTAAGTGATCTTTCCAAACTCTACTTTTGAATAGATGAGCTTTTGTATATTTAAAGTAACATAGTAAAGCAAGTAGTTTTAATACCTGTCTTGTATAAAATGTAAATTGTTTTTGATAATGAACTAATGAATACTGTTATATATAATAACAGAACAAATCCTAGAATTTATAAAACACTTATTGAATAATTATGCCTTGTAGCTATCATGCCAGATACTGACTATGGGTATGCTGACTTTTAAACAGTATTTAGGCGTGTTTAATTAAGCCAAATAAAAATTTATAAGAGAAATCCTGGAATATTGATGTCCATTCAATGCTGTAGGAATTTATAGAATGAAACTGTAATTATGTTTTTTGAGGTGGAATACTTTGATTTGAATGTCCTTAAGCCAAAATAAAGGGTTGGGAAAGGGAATATTCTGGGCAACTGGATAGTGGGTCTTGGAGACATGAAGGTCTGAACATATAAATCTTAGGGGATTAGTTACAAGATCAAAAACCTAACTTATGTTTTTAATAGCTTGAGGAACTCCTAATAAATATTTGACTTACAAAGTAGATTTAAGCTCTGTGAGAGAAAACTGTCATAATCCTTATTACTTTAATTCCTAACACAGGGTTTGTTATGTAGTAAACTCATGAAATAATATTGAGGCACTCAATAAACTGTAAATTGCTAAAACCAATGGAAAAAACTCAATATTCATTGAAATAAACTTATTAGACCATAGTATAGCTAATTTCTGCTCTCAACCTGTATCAGTGGTTAAGCTTTCGTACTTTGTTGAATACTGACTTAATTCATTTTAACTAAAAGGTTTTATTTGATGATAAAACTGAAGCAGTTAAAGTGTCACATCAAGGATGGACAATTAGCCTAGCAGTTAAGACATATGTATCTGCCTTTGGAGTACCTGGGTTCAGTATCTGACTCCTGCTCCTGGAAGTCAGCTGTGTTGGCTCAAGTAGTTGAGTTCCTGCCACCCACATGGGAGACCTTGATTGTGTTCCTGGCTTCCAACTTTGTCCCAGTCCAGGCCATTGTGGACATCTGTCTGTCTGAATCTGTCTCTCAAAGAGAGAAGGAGAGAGAGAAAGAGGAGAGAGAGAGAGAAAAAAAAATAAAGAAAGAAATACTTGAATTGCTATATTCCACTTTAAAATTAGAAAATAAATACTTGTATATTGAATTACTTTAGAGTCTAGAAGACTATTTAACCTTCATCCTGATATGGTTTCTTCCTTTATTTCATCTGCTGAAGAAAAGCAGTGGAGGCAGGAAAGGAGGAGGGTAGGCAGCTATATATTTTTTCTCAGATTAACTAAATTATATTCAGGTTAACAACTAATTAATGTATATGCAATATTTAGATCTTAAATTGGTTTTAGCCCTTTTTTTTTTTTATTTGACAGATAGAGTTAGACAGTGAGAGAGAGACAGAGAGAAAGGTCTTCCTTCCATTGGTTCACCCCCGCAGTGGCCGCTGTGGCCGGAGCTATGCCGATCCGAAGCCAGGAGCCAGGTGCCTCCTCCTGATCTCCCATGTGGGTGCATAGGCTCAAGCACTTGGGCCATCCTCCACTGCCTTCCTGGGCCACAGCAGAGAGCTGGACTGGAAGAGGAGCAACCAGGGCTAGAACCCAGCGCCCATATGGGATGCCGGTGCTGCAGGCGGAGGATTAACCAAGCGAATCACAGTGCTGGCCCCTGGTTTTAGTCTTAATTTCTACTTAGATATTTTAGGTGCAATGAAAAAAAAAATGGGCTCTGGTTAAAAATGCTGTTAATCTAGTGAACCTTAGTTTTTAATCATAATTTTAGTTAATGAGGTAATCCTTTATATTATCCTTTAAACTACCCACATATTTTGTTTACAATAAAGAATAACTTAACCATTAATTCTTTGAATGGTTATGTCTTTTAAAAGAATTAAATTGATTTTACTACTTTTATTAAAAAAATCTGTTTCTCAGGAATAAAAACATTATTTGACACCATCTAATTATTTGACTTAGAGCTTAGTTCTTTCTCCATTTCTGTCTTTTACTTAATCCCCGTCTTACTTTTTAATTTTATTTTTAGATTTTAAACATTTCACTGATTGAAGTGTTGTGTATGTATAACTTAGACACACTAGATGAATTTATTTTTGACCAATGATAGTATATTAATATTAATATTTGGAAAAGACCCCAGAGGCACAGGCTGTCAAAGGCAAAATTTAAAAATGGAATTACATCAAATTGAGAAGTTTCTGTACGGCAAAAGAAACACTCAGGAAAGTGAAGAGGCAACCGACAGAATGGGAGAAATTATTTGGGAACTATACAACTGATAAAGGATTAATAGCCAGAATCTATAAAGATATCAAGAAACTCCACAACAACAAAACAAACAACCCAGTTAAGAAATGGGCCAAGGACTTAAACAGACATTTTTTTTTCCTTTTTTGTTCTGAAAGCTTTTATTTAATAAATATAAATTTCAAAAGTACAACTTTTGGAATGTAGCAGTTCTTCCCCCCACACCTGCCCTCCTACCCCTACTCCCATCCTACCTCTTACTTCTCCCATCCCATTCTTCATTAAGATTCATTTTTAATTACCTTTATATACAGACTAACTCTATACTAAGTAAAGATTTCAACAGTTTGCACCCACACAGATACACAAAGTATAAAGTACTGTTTGAAGACAAGTTTTACAGTTAATTCTCATAGTATAACTCATTAAGTACAGAGATTCGACATGGGTAGCAAGTGCCCAGGGACTCCTGTGGTTGATTTAACAATTGACACTCTTATTTATGATATCAGTGATCACGCAAGGCTCTTGTCATGAGCTGCCAAGGCTATGGAAGCCTTTTGAGTCCACAATCTCCGTCCGTATTTAGATAGGGCCATAAACAAAGTGGAAGTTCTCTCTTCCCTTCAGAGAAAAGTACCTCCTTCTTTGATGGCCCCTTCTTTCCACTGGGATCTCACTCACAGAGATCCTTCATGTAGGTCATTTTTTGCACAGTGTCTTGGATTTCCACACCTGAAATGCTTTCATGGGGTTTTTAGCCCACTCTGAATGCTTAAAGGGCTGATTCTGAGGCCAGAGTGCTGTTGAGGGCATTTGTCATTCTATGAATCTGCTGTGTGGCCTGCTTCCCATGATGGATCATTCTATTGTTATTATCAGACACTTGGTCTTATTTATGTGATACCCTTGACACTTATTCCTAACTGTATGATCAGTTACACACTTAAAATGATCACTTTAACTAGTTAAGATGGCTTCCACCAAGCTTAATGGGATTTGGAGTCCCATGGCAAATTTTTAGCTTTACCATTAGGGGTAAGTCCATGGGCACATGTGTCGAACTGTACATCTCCACCCTTTCTTATTCCCACTCTTATTTTTCACTAGGATAAATTTTCAATTGGATTTAAGCACCTATGAATAATTCTGTTTTCAGTGAAGAGTTCTACCAATGGTATTAAGTAGAAAAAGAAAATAGTAAAAAAAATAAAATAATAAGCTGTTCCTCAACAGGACAAGGGCTGATCAAGTCATTGCTTCTCATAGTGTCAATTTCACTTCTACAGGTTTCCTTTTAGGTGCTCGGTTAGTTGTTACAGATTAGGGAGAACTTATGGTATTTGTCCCTTTGCGACTGACTTATTTCACTAAGTATGATGTTATTCAGATTCATTCATTTTGTTACGAATGACTGGGTTTCATATTTTTTTTTTTACTGCTGTGTAGTATTCCATAGAGTACATATTCCATAATTTCTTCATCCAGTCTTCTGTTGACGGGCATTTAGGTTGATTCCATGTCTTAACTATTGTGAATTGAGTTGAAGTAAACATGGAGGTACAGATAGCTCTTTTATTTGCCGATTTCATTTCCCTTAGGTAAATTCTGAGGAGTGGGTTGCTGGATCCTATGGTAGGACTAGATTCAGATTTCTGAGGTACCTCCAAACTGTCTTCCATAGTGGCTTTACCAGTTTGCATTCCCACCAGCAGTGGATTAGGGTAACTTTTTCCCCACATCCTTCCCAGCATTTGTTGTTTCTGTATGAAAACCATTCTGACTGGGGTGAAGTGAAACCTCATTGTGGTTTTGATTTGTATTTCCCTGACGGCCAGTGATCCTGAACATCTTTTCATGTGTCTGCTGGCAATTTGGATTTCCTCGTTTGGAATGATCTTTCTAAAGTGTTATTGGATTCAACTGGCTAGAATTTTGTTGTGGATTTTTGCATCTATGTTCATCAGGCAAATTGGTCTGTATTGTCTTTCTCTGTTGCATCTTTTTCAGGTTTAGGAATTAAGGTGATGCTGGCTTCATAGAAAGAATTTGGGAAGATTCCCTTTCTTTCAGTTGTTTTTGAATAACTTGAGAAGAATTGGAGTTCGCTCTTTAAATGTCTGGTAGAATTCAGCAGTGAATCCATCCTGTCCTGGGCTTTTCTTTGTTGGGAGGGTGTTTATTGCTGATTCAGTTTCCATCTTAGTTATGGGTCTGTTTAGGTTTTCCATGTCTTCATGGGTCAATTTAGGTAGGTTATATGTGTCCAGGAATCTATCCATTTCTTCTAGGTTTCCCATTTTTGTTGGTATACAGCTCTTTGTAGTAGTTTCTCATGGTTCTTTTTATTTCTGTGGTGTCGGTTGTTACATTTCCTTTTTCATCTGTAATTTTATTGGTTTGGGTCTTCTCTCTCCTTTTTTTTTGTTGGGCCAATGGGTCAATTTTGTTTATGTTTTTCAAAAAAATCAGCTCTTCATTTTGCTGATTTTTTTTTGTATTTTTTGGATTCAATTTTGTTGATTTCTTCTCTAATTTTAATTATTTCTTTTCTCCTACTAGTTTTGGATGTGGTTTGCTGTTGTTTTTCTAGATCCTTAGATGCATTGAAAGGTCATTTATTTGGTGCTTTTCCAGTTTCTTGATGTAGGCACTAATTGCTGTAAACTTTCCTCTTAACACTGCTTTTGCTGTAACCCATAAGTTTTGATATGTTGTGTTGTCATCTTCATTTGTTTCCAGAAATTTTTTTATTTCTCTTTTGATTTCTTCTATGACCCACTGTTCATTCAGGAGCATGTTGTTCAGTCTCCATGTGTTTGCGTATACTCTAGAAATTCCCGAGTTGCAGATTTCCAGATTCATTCCATTTTGGTCCGAGAAGATGCTTGGTATGATTTATTTATTTTTTTAATTTGCTGAGACTTGCTTTACGGCAATCTTAGGTAAAGTTCCATACACTGGTGAGAAGAATGTGTTATTTTTCAACTGTAGGATGAAAAATTCTCTAAATATCTGTTAGTTTCATTTGGTCTGCAGTGTCAATTAAATCTGCTGTTTCTTTGTTGATTTTCTGTCTGGTTGATCTGTCCATTACTGAAAATGGAGTATTGATGTCCTCCAATACTTTGTATTGCAGTCTAAGTCTCCCTAAAATCCCTTAACATTTCTTTTAAATTGCCAGGTGCCCTGTAATTAGGTGCACATGCTTTTTTTTTTTTTTTTTTTTTAAGAATTTTATAATTTTGAAAGAGTTACAGAGAGAGGTAGAACCAGAGAGAGAGAGGTCTTCCATTCCGCTGGCTCACTCCCCAAATGACCATAATGGCCAGAGCTGAGCTGATCCGAAGCCAGGAGCCAGGAACTTCTTCCAGGTCTCCCATACGTGTGCAGGGGTCCAAGGACTTGGGCCGTCTACTGCTGCTTTCCTAGGCCACAGCAGAGAGCTGGATCAGAAGAGGAGCAGCCAAGACTCGAACTGGCACCCATATGGGATGCCGGCATTGCAGGCTGCAGCTTTAACCCATAGCGCCATAGTGCTGGCCCCACATATACGTTTATAATAGTTAGATCTTCCTGTTGCATTGATCCCTAAATCATTATGTAGTGCCCAGCTTTTTTTTTTTTTTTTAAACTGTTCTTGTGTTAAAATCTATTTTGTCTGATAATAAGATGGCTACACCAGCTCTTTTTTTATTTCTGTTGGCATGGAATATCTTTTACCATTCTTTCACTTTGTGTGCAGTTTTGTTGGTGAGAAGTGTTTCTTGTAGGCAGCAAATAGATGGGTTTTGTTTTTTTAAATCATTCAGCCAGTCTGTGTCTTTTAACTGGGGCGTTGAGGCCATTTACATTCAAGGTGACTATTGATAAGTAATGACGTTGCCCTACCATTTTTCCAAACATATTTCTAATTTATACTTTGACTTTCCTTTGATCTTTTACTGAGAGATTTTCTTCCTTTACCTTCTTTCATAGTGATGACCATGTTTCTGTGTTTCTGTGTGTAACACATCTTTTAGCATCTTTTGTAGGGCTGGAAGGGTGGTGATAAATTCTTTCAATTTCTGTTATGGAAGGTTTTAATTTCACCTTCAGTCATAAATGAGACCTTTGCTGGGTTTAATATTTTGGGATGACAGTTATTTTCTCTTAAGACTTGGACTATATCTCGCCATTCTCTCCTAGCCTTGGGGTTTCTGATAAGTCTGCTGTGAGTCTAATTGGAGAGCCTCTGAAAGTAATCTGTTATCTTGTGCACATTTCAGAGTCTTCTCTATGTTTTACTGTGGTGAATTTGATTACAATGTGTCATGATGAGGGTCTTTTCTGGTCATGTCTATTGGGAGTTCTTTGTGCTTCTTGTACTTGGATGTCCCTTTCTTTCTCCAAACTAGGAAAGTTTTCTGCTTTTATTTCACTGAAAAGACCTTCTAATATTTTTTCTCTCTCCATGCCTTCAGGAACTCCCATATATTTTTTTATAGTATCCTGTAGATTCCCAATAGTGTTTTTTAATTTTCTAATTTCTTCTTGTCTTTGGTTTGTATAGTTTCCTGTGCTTTGTCTTCTAAGTCCAATATTGTTTCTTCTGCTTCACTGATTCTGTTGTTAAGGCTCTCCACTGCATTTTTGTTCTATTGAATTATTCATTTCATTTTGATTTCTCTTTAAGATCTCAATTTCATGGAAGAAATTTTCTTTCATGTCCTATATGGATTTCAGTAGTTCATGCATTTGCTTTTGATTACTTCAATGTAATACTATGATCAGTTTTTTTGAATTCCATTTCCTGCATTTCTTCTACCTCATCATCTTTACAATCTGAAGTGTTGTGTTATTTTGGGGCGTCATGTTTTCTTCCTTATTCTTGTTTTTTGGATTGGTGTGTTTGTTGTTTGGCATTTATGGAGATACTTGTTGGTTTTTTTCTTTTTCTCTTTTTCCTTTTTTTTTTTTTTTTTTAAGCTGTGGTGACTTTTATTGTACTGTGACTCTGTTGATAAGTGGAATGTCTGCTTTCAGTGACTCTCGAGGAGCTTGTAGTGGGTTTGGCCAGAGAGCTCTGTTCAGTTCTCCAGGGCTAAGGGCATGCCTAAGGTGATACAGCCAGGTTTGGCATGGTAAATCTCTTTCTCTCTCTCTTTCTCTCTCTCTCATAATCAGAAAGGAGGTTTATTCTGCTCAGCTGAGCTCTTCTCCTCAATGGAAACCAGTTCCTGAGTGCTAGCCCCAGTGGGTATAATAGTTGTTCACTCTGTCCCAAGGACTACACAAGCATCTGTGCAGTCCTCAGTTTAAGTTCATATTCCCCAGCAATGTGTCTCACCAGGTAACCAGGAAACCCCACGCTTGTGGCATCTCCCACTGAGACTACTCGAAATCCCAGCTGCACTGTGAGCCCTCCCACACACAGTTTTTTTCACAGTCCTGGTTCAGAAGCTTCACACAGTTACAAGCTCCTAGCCCCCTGTTATTTCTCCTCACCAGAGCCAGGAGTCTGTGCTCAGTTGGTTGCTAGGCACAGACATGAGCTGGTGCAGCTGTTACGGATGTCCAAAATGGCACCCGCTCTATCACCTTGTTTTACAGGTCGCCGTTGTAAAGTGATCCAGGAGAGAAATGTGTCTGCCCCATCCTTTTTGTTTGTTTTTTTCTTCTCTTTGGCTGGTACACTTTCCCCTTTGGGGCTGCAAGCTGGGTTTCCTCTAGGCTCTTCCTGCAGCTTTTTCGCCATTGCTTAGGCTGCTGCAGTCTGGTCTTACCTCACCTCACTTTCCCGTGCTGGTGCATAGGCTCTTGGCTGCTGGAGTTCCAATTCATGGGTGCCCACGCCCTACACATAGGTCTGCCATGTCCCTTCATTTCAGTAGAGTTTCTTCTGCTGTTTTCTCCCTAACTGTTGCCTGAGAGTACACTCTCTACACTTTTTTTAAACTATCTTCTTCTGGGATATAGCACTAAGCTCCCGCCCTACTCCATCATCTTGGAACCCAGTAGTCCAGACATTTTTCAAAAGAGGAAATCCAGATGGCCAGCAGACACATGAAAAAATGCTCAGGATCACTAGCTATCAGGGAAATGCAAATCAAAACCACAGTGAGGTTTCACCTCATCCTAGTTAGAATGGCTTTCATACAGAAACAATCAACAACAAATGCTGTCAAGGATGTAGGGAAAAAGTTACCCTAATCCACTGTTGGTGGGAATGTAAAATGGTAAAATCACTATGAAAGACAGTATGGAGATACCTCAAATATCTGAATATAGACCTACCATTTGAGCCAGCCATCCCACTCCTGGGAATTTACCCAAGGGAAATGAAATCAGTAAGCAAAAGAGTTATCTGCACCTCCACGTTTATTGCAGCTGAATTTACAATAGCTATGACATGGAATCGACCTAAATACCCATCAACTAAAGACTGGATAAAGAAATTGGGTTATGGAAATTGTGATATGGGATAAAGAAATGGGATAAGAAATGGGATATGTATTCTATGGAGTGCAGGTTAAAAAAAAAAAAAAAAGCTGGTCATTTGTAACAAAATGGATGAATCTGGAAACATCATACTTAGTGAAATAAGCCAGTCCCAAAGGGACAAATATCATGTGTTCTCCCTGATCTGAGAGAACTAATAGAGCACCTAAAATGAAATCTGTAGAAGTGAAATTGACCCTTCAAGAAGGGATGACTCGAACTGCCCCTGTCTTGACTGTTGAAGAAAAGTTTGGTTTTTGTTTTTGTTTTTTTTTCTTTTTCTCTTCATACTATTTGTTGAACTCTTTACTTAACATAGTGTTAATCATATTAGTATAAAGTCAATTGAAAATAGATCTAAGTAAAAAATAAGAGTGGGAATAAGAGAGGGAGGAAGAAGTTTATAATTATAAAGATGTATAGTTCTGCATACATTCCTTTGGACTTACTTCTAAGGGTACAGTTAAAAACTTGTCATGGGACTCCAAGTCCCATTAAGCTTGATGGTAAAAATGCCATCTTATTTGGTAAAGTGATCGTATTTAGTGTTAAAGTGAACATATAGATAGGATTAAGTGTGAAAGTAGTCATGTAAATAGGACCAAGTGCCTAGTAATAATAATAGATAGAATTAAAAAGGAGAGAATGTTCCAACATGGGAAGCAGTCCACACAGCAGATTCATAGAATGACAATTATTTTAAGTAACACTTTGACCTCAGAATCAGCCCTTAAGGCTTCCTGGTCTGGCTGAAAAGCCCGTGAGAGCATTTCAGGCATGGAAAGCTGAGATACTGTGACGAAAACTGTTCTGTATGAAGGATCTCTGTGAGTGAGACCCCAGTGGAAAAAGTGGACATCAGAGAAGGCTATATTCTTCTCTAAAGGGAGGAGAGAACTTCCACTATGCTTATGGTCTTGTCCAAATAATGACAGAGTTCGTGGACTTTTTCAAAAGGCTTCCATAGCCTAGGCAGCTCATGTCAAGAGCCTCGGGTGGTCACTGACATCATACATAAGAGTGTTAATTGTTAAATTAATGACAGGAATCACTGTACACTTACTTCCCATGCAGGACCTGTGTCCTCAGTGAATTGTATTATGAGAGTTAACTGTAATACTAGTACTGTAACAATTTTTGTGTGTGTGTGTCTCTGTGTGTGTATGTGCCTGTGCATGCAAATTGTTGAATTCTTTACTTAGTACACAGTTGGTCTTCTGTGTACAAAGTTAATTGTAAATGAATCTTAATGGAGAGTGGGACTGGGAATGGGAGAGGGAGGATGAGGAGTCAGGGTGGGAATGTGGGTGGGAGGGCGGGTGTGGTGTGAAGAATAACTATATTCCTAAAGTTGTACTTATTAAATTTGTATTCCTTAAAAACAAATTTAAAAATATTTCAAAATTAATATTATTTATTATATTTTAATGAATTTATACTGCATTGTTTCTATATCTCATATTTTTATGTTTCCTATTCTGCAGATATTCAGCAGTATTATTGTAAAGTTATATTTTCTCCTTTATTTCCTGATAGGACTGTAAGCCTAGAGTTTATTTGCTTTGATAATCCTAGATTTATTTGCAGTTACTACCATCTAGTGGGTATCCTTAAAATTGCAACTCACTCCATTTTCCCATGGTTCTTTGTTTTTGGTTTTGGTTTTCTCTTTAGTAATTTTTATTAATCATACCATAAATTTACTTTCCAAATATTTTTCTTATTTCAAAATCTTATATGCAATATTCATTACTTATTTACTTTCTGTACCTCATTTCTCCAGGTTTTAAATTTCATATACAGTATATCCTTGTTCTTTTTCATCAGGGTAAGAATTAATATTCATGGTAATAAATACATATAGTACCTGTCTTTTAGATGATTACGAGAGGTATATTATGTAAAAAAAACTATGTTTTACTTAATTTTTAAGTTTTATTTAAGTTGTACAGGTTTTATATATTTCATATATACAGATTTAGAAACAAAGTGGGGCTTCCCCTCTTTCCCGCCCATTTTCCCAGGCTTTTTAAATTTATCTAGTAGTTACTATTAATGAAAAAGAGGGGGAGGGCTAGAAATTGACTTCTGGAATGTGATTTGTAACTTAGTTCAGGTATATAATTTGTACAAATAAAAATAAAGTGAATACCAATAAGAATATTCTGATTAAAAATTGTATTGGTTTAAGCTTTTCATTTTTTCAGTATCTCTATTTCATTTTTACCTCAGATAACACTTAAATCAAGTAACATAATTTTGAAGAAAAATATTTTAAAAATAGCTGTATATTCTTGTTTAGAAAATGTAGAATTGTATGTATCCCCTGATAGTATTTTTGTTTTTCATAATTTTCTAAAGTATTACTGCAGAATGTCTCTATATGCCCAACCTGAATATCTTTTATCTTATTCTTAAGAAGTTTTTTTAGAGAGTGAAATATAATCCATTAATTTTTTAGTTATTCACTATAAATTAAATTTTGGTTCACTGGATAATTGACAGTCTATGAAAATGACCTTGAACTCCAGTACTTTAAGATTTAATAGACTCTATCTAAAAATTTTTTTGAAATAGGAGTTTAGCATTTGTATAATGTGTAGATATTCCCCTGAGCAAGCTCTTATAATAATAGTAAGCACTTGCATTATTCTCATTTTATACTTCAGGGAAACATAATTAAGAAGAAATTAATGTATAACCTTAAGATGAATTATAAGAGTGTTTTGAAGCATGAATTGTGATTTGTAAGAAGTTGTCAAGATGTCTTCTAATGTGGCTGTAACCATTTTACATGCCCACTAGCAGGGATTGAGAGAATTCCTCTTGCTCTGTGTCACACCAGCAATCTGTATTGACAGTTTCTGTATTTTTAAACATTTGCATAATTGTGTAATGGTATCTCATTGTGATTTTAAATTGTGTTTCCCTATGATTATGATGTGGAAATTTTTTTTAGTAAATTATTTTGAACACTTAACTGTACGCAAGAAAGAAAAAGTTACGGGTTTTTGATTTTGTTTTAATTTATTTGAAAGGCAGAGTTGTAGAGAGAGGGGGAGAGACAGAGAGATAGAGAGATCTTCCATCCACTGATTCACTCCCCAAATGGCTGCAACAGTCAGGGCAGGACCTTACTGAAGTCAGGAGCCAGGAGCTTCCTCTGGGTCTATCATGCGGGTGCAGGGGCCCAAGCACTTGGACCATCCATTGCTGCCTTCCCAGGCACATTAGCAAGGAGCCGGATTGGAAGTGGAGCAGCCAGGACTTGAACCAGCACCCATACGAGATGCCAGCATCGCAGGTGGCAGCCTCACTGGCTGCACCACAGTGCTGGCCCCAAAGTTATGGTTCTTAAAGGAGTTATCTGGAAATCACACATATTGAAAAATAAGACTTTGATAACTTGTTCTGTAAACTATTTTTTTATATAGTCTGGATGAAGTTCAATACTTTAAGTGAATCAGAAGAGGAACATCTAGGAATTATAACAATACCTTAAGAAGCCTGTAAAATACCTGTGAAGTATTATATTTTATTATTCCGTTTTACCTTTAAAAGCCAGTTTTGTTGGTTAATATCTTACTCTGTACTTTTTTTTTAACTTTTATTTAATGCATATAAATTTCCAAAGTACAGCTTATGGATTACAATGACTTTCCCCCCCATAACTTCCCTCCCACCCGCAACCCTCCCTTTTCCCTCTCCCTCTCCCCTTCCATTCACATCAAGATTCATTTTCAATTCTCTTTATATACAGAAGATCAGTTTAGTATATATTAAGTAAAGATTTCAACAGTTTGCACCCACATAGAAACACAAAGTGAAAAAATACTGTTTGAGTACTAGTTATAGCATTAAATCACAATGTACATCACATTAAGGACAGAGATCCTACATGAGGAGTAAGTACACAGTGACTCCTGTTGTTGACTTAACAAATTGACACTCTTGTTTATGGCATCAGTAATCACCCTAGGCTCTTGTCATGAGTTGCCAAGGCTATGGAAGCCTTTTGAGTTCACTGACTCTTGTCATATTTAGACAAGGTTATAGTCAAAGTGGAGGTTCTCTCCTCCCTTCAGAGAAAGGTACCTCCTTCTTTGATGACTTGTTCTTTCCACTGGGATCTCACTCGTGGACATCTTTCATTTAGGTCATTTTTTTTTTTTTTGCCAGAGTGTGTTGGCTTTCTATGCCTGAAATACTCTCATGGGCTTTTCAGCCAGATTCAAATGCCTTAAGGGCTGGTTCTGAGGCCAGAGTGCTGTTTAGGACATCTGCCATTCTGTGAGTCTGCTGTGTCTCCCACTTCCCATGTTGGATTGTTCTCTCCCTTTTTTGTTCTATTGCTTAGTATTTTCAGACAGTAGTCTTGTTTATGTGATCCCTTTGATTCTTAGTCCTATCATTATGATCAATTGTGAACAGAAATTGATCAAATGGACTAGTGAGATGGCATTGGTACATGCAACCTTGATGGAATTGAATTGGAATCCCCTGGCACATTTCTAACTCTACCGTTTGGGGCAAGTCAGCTTGAGCATGTCCCAAATTGTACATCTCTTCCCTCTCTTATTCCCACTCTTATATTTAACAGGGAAACTTTTCAGTTAAGTTTCAACACTTCAGAATAACTGTGTATTAATTAAGAATTAAACCAATAGCATTAAGTAGAACACACACACAAAAAAATACTAAGAGGGATAACATATTAAGTTGTTCATCAACAGTCAGGGCAAGGGCTGATCAAGTCACTGTTTCTCATAGTGTCCATTTCACTTTAACAGGTTTCCTTTTTGGTGCTCGGTTAGTTGTCACCGATCAGGGAGAACATATGATATTTGTCCCTTTGGGACTGGCTTATTTCACTCAGCATGATGTTTTCCAGATTCCTCCATTTTGTTGCAAATGACTGGATTTCATTGTTTTTTACTGCTGTATAGTATTCCATAGAGTACATAGCCCATAATTTCTTTATCCAGTCTACTGTTGATGGGCATTTAGGTTGATTCCAGGTCTTAACTATTGTGAATTGAGCAGCAGTAAACATTAAGGTGCAGACCGCTTTTTTGTTTGCCAATTTAATTTCCTTTGGGTAAATTCCAAGGAGTGGGATGGCTGGGTTGAATGGTAGGGTTATATTCAGGTTTCTGAGGAATCTCCAGACTGACTTCCATAGTGGCTTTACCAGTTTGAATTCCCACCAACAGTGGGTTAGTGTCCCTTTTCCCCCACATCCTCGCCAGCATCTGTTGTTGGTGGATTTCTGAATGTGAGCCATTCTCACCAGGGTGAGGTGAAACCTCATTGGATGGTTTTGATTTGCATTTCCCTGATGGCTAGTGATCTTGAACATTTTTTCATGTGTCTGTTGGCCATTTGGATTTCCTCTTTCGAAAAATGTCTATTGAGGTCCTTGGCCCATCTCTTAAGTGAGTTGTTTGTTTTGTTGTTGTGGAGTTTCTTGATCTCTTTGTAGATTCTGGTTATTAATCCTTTATCTGTAGCATAGTTTGCAAATATTTTTCCCATTCTGTCGGTTGCCTCTTCACTCTCCTGACTGTTTCTTTTGCAGTATTGCCTGCCTGCACCTCCACGGTCTTTTCCAGGAAGTCTTTGCCGGTGCCAATATCTTGCAGGGTTTCTCCAATGTTCTCTAATAATTTGATGGTGTCGGGTCATAGATTTAGGTCTTTAATCCATGTTGAGTGGATTTTTGTGTAAGGTGTAAGGTAGGGGTCTTGCTTCATGCTTCTGCATGTGGAAATCCAGTTTTCCCAGCACCATTTATTAAATAGACTGTCCTTGTTCCAGGAATTGGTTTTGGATCCTTGATCAAAAATGAGTTGGCTGTAGATGTTTGGATTGATTTCTGCTGTTTTCTATTCTGTTCCATTGGTCTATCCATCTGTTTCTGTACCAGTACCATGCTATTTTGATTACAACTGCCCTATAGTATGTCCTGAAATCTGGTATTGTGATGCCTCTGGCTTTGTTTTTGTTGTACAAAATTGCTTTAGCTATTTGAGGTCTCCTGCATCTCCATATGAATTTCAGCATCATTTTTTCTAGATCTGAGAAGAATGTCTTTGGTATCTTGATTGGTATCACATTGAATCTATAGATTGCAGCAAATAGATGGGTTTTGTCCCTTAATCCATTCATCCAGTCTGTACCTTTTAACTGGAGAGTTAAGTCCATTAACGTTCCACACTTTCACTAGGTCCTAACCTCCTGTTATTTCTCCTCACCAGAGTCAGGTTTTTCTGCTTGGCTGATGGCGGGCGCCGCTTTACGTATGTCCAAAATGGCGCCCGCTCTTTGTCTTGCTCGGCTTTGTAAGACGAGTGGAGAGAGAGGCTAGTGTCCGTGCCGGTTCCCCTTATTTATTCTTTTTTTTTCTCTCCTTCAGTCAGCCTGGTGAACTTTCCCCAGCAGGGCTTCAAGCCTCATTCCCTCTAGGCTCTTTCTGCCTTTCCTTGCCAATGTCTCGGGTTACCGAGGTTTTTGTCTCACCTCCCTTTCCAGCACTGGTGCGCAGACTCTGCGGCTGGTCTTCCATGCCGTTGGCGTCCTTGTTCTCCCTGAAGGTCCTCCGTGTCACATCCACTAGATCTGGAAGAGTTTCCTCTGCAATTTTTTTCCAAGCCTTTTCCTGAGACTACAGTAACTCCACTTTTATTGAACTATCTTTTCCCGGACTATTAGTGCACGCCCTCACTATTCTGCCATCTTGGCTCCGCCCCCATCTGTACTTCTTATTGGATTTACATAGGAACTACTTTGTTACTTGTTTTTAAAATGTTCTAAAAATGCAGTTAAAGCCACTGTATAAGCCTTAAGGGGTTGATTCCTGTTGGCTAAACTGACAAGAAATCATGCTTAACTGTTTTTTTAATACTGTGTCCATGTTAATTTGTTTCTAAATTATAGTCTTTAAAAATAATTGTTTCTGTTGCTTTTAGTGGCATTTATTTTCAACTGGCTTGGATTTTGTTTATCCTTCTGTATCACTAATACCATAGCTGGGAGGTATGGTGCTATCTGTGGATTTGGCCTTTCATTGATCAAATGGATCCTTATTGTCAGGGTAAGTGTCTTGATAGCCTATATCTCTAATTATCTCTAAAATGAAATGGTACGAAATTCCCTGTGTGGATTCATAAATGTATACTTTTAATTAATTAATTCAAGACTTCTGAAAAGTTGCTCACACATTTTAAATGCTATTATATATTTATTGAGTAAAATACATAAGTTACAGAAATATTTCTTTAAACATTGATTTCTAATTTAATGAGCACCAATTTTGTAATCAGTAGAATCACAGGTCTAATATGTCAGCTTTTCTTAAATGCTTCAGACATTTTGGTAATGCACCTATGTTAGTAAATTGATTAAAAAATCCATTACAAAAATATTAATACTTATGCATATCTTCATTATTTTAACATTCACTTTATAGCTTTCCAGGGTTTCAGTAATCTTCCTGGATCCTGTTTTATTTCAGACCAGATTATAGGTTCTGTATTAGTCAATTGATGCTTGGTTGAGACTTGTGAACAAGTTTTTTGTTTTTTTTTAAGATTTACTTATTTTATTTAAAAGGCAAAGTCACAGAGAGGCAGAGAGTGAGAGAGAGAGAGAGAGAGAGGTCTTCCATCGCTGGTAAACTTTCAAATGGCCGCAACGGCTGGAGCGGGCTGATCCAAAGCCAGGAGTCTGGAGCCTCCTCCAGGTCTCCCATGAGGGTGCAGGGTCCCAAGGACTTGAGCCATCTCCCACACTTTCCTAGGCCACAGCAGAAAGCTGGATCAGAATTGGAACAGACGGGACTTGAACAAGCACCCATATGGGATGCTAACACTGCAGGTGGCAGCTTCACCCACTATGCCACAGCACTGGTCTCAAGACAAGTTTCTTTTAAGAGGATTAAAATCTGATTCATTTCTTCTGGCAGTTTCTTATTTTATTTTTATTTTAAAAGATGTCTTGTGTGTTTACCACAAGCATGTATTGTTAGGTGTTACAGAACATACAGAGATAAAGTCACAATCCTTGCCCTTGCTGAAGTTATTACTGGAGAAACCTCAAAAGAGTATGCGCTAGATGTATCTACTCAGTCTTGCTTATGATACTAATAGAATTAATTACTATTATTCAAATAAGATTTCTCATCTAAATCACAGAACACTGACAGTGATTTTAGGGCTATTTTTATCTATTTGTTTTTGAAAATGTATTTATTTGAGAGAGAAATATTCTCCATCTGCTGGTTCCTCCCCATACCCCACCTCTGATGGCCACAATGGCTAGGGCTGGTCCAGGTGGGGACCAGGAGCCAGGAGCTTCATCCAGATATTCCATATGGGTACAGGGGCCCAAGCACTTAGACTATGTTCCACTGGTTTCCCAGGCTATTATTAGAGATCTGGAAGTGGAGCAGCTGGGACATAAACTGGCACTCATATGGGATGCCCATATTGCAGGTGGCGGCTTTACCTGCTACACCACAACATTAGCCCTGAAGATTTTCTTAATTTCCCTGAAGTTTGGTAAAAGTATTGTTCTAGATAGGTAGAAAGGGGTTAATGCATTAAATATAACTTATTCCTTTAAAATATTAGAACCTAATTTTCTCAGTAGAACACCAGGTTGAAAAACTGATAAGATTATCTTCTAATTAGCTCTGGTTAATGAGATAAGATGAGAAATTTAAATTATGACTTGACTTCCTTACAGTTTTGAAGGGTGTACACAGTAGGGTCAAGTTTGATCACCAGAATTGTTTTTTATCCACTTGAAATAACTTTGTTGAGTTGAGGTTGATATTACTAGGTTTAGTGTGTATTGAGAATAAAGAAGAAATTAAAAACCTTTTGTATGAGATAACAAGTGGCTGCCATTCACTTATTATTTCCTGTGTTCTAGACATAATTTGTTACAAACACCAAATTGTTTAACCCTGTCTATGTCTCTGATGCTAGAGATGATCCAGCCATTTCTATTGATGATAAAGCTAAGAATATAAAGAATCTAATAATTTGGCCAAGGTCCCATGGTTTATATGTAGATTAGGATTTGCCTTAGTCTTTTTTTTT
This sequence comes from Lepus europaeus, assembly GCF_033115175.1. Lineage (NCBI taxonomy): Eukaryota > Metazoa > Chordata > Mammalia > Lagomorpha > Leporidae > Lepus > Lepus europaeus. Next base: position 32,842,636 of record NC_084832.1, on the reverse strand, counting down.
TTTTTTTTAATTTGACAGGTAGAGTTAAAGACAGTGAAAAGAGAGACAGAGAGAAAGGGCCTCCTTCTGTTGGTTCACTACCCAAATGGCCGCTATGGCTGGCATTGCGCCGATCTGAAGCCAGGAGCCAGTTGCTTCCTCCTAGTCTCCCATGCGAGTGCAGGGAACCAAGTACTTGGGCTATCCTCCACTGCCCTCCCGGGCCACAGCAGAGCTGGACTGGAAGAGGAGCAGTCAGGACTAGAACCCGGCGCCCATATGGAATGCTGGCGCCACAGGTGGAGGATTAACCAAGTGAGTCTCAACTCAATGCCTGTGCTCACTCTGTACTGCCTCTGTTACACTGTACTTTGACTTTTATTATAATGTACCAAGCAGTAAGTTTCTGTTAGAGTTTAGTGCTGAAAGGTTTTCTCCTAAAAGCCTGGGTTTCCTTTCATTAGACAGTAAGTAATTTATAACATCATGCTGCTGCCTTCCTTTTTTTTTCCCCTGAGCTGCTGTGCACCTCATAGCTTGTATAAATATCTTCAGCGCAGGATTCTGATAATACTTCTATCTAAAGCTTTTGGTGTTTTTATTGTTTGTTAAAAATGCATATGTATTTTATGAAAAACTGATATTCTGTTTGAAAGGAGATAGTAGTAAACTGTAAAACACCACTGTTGTATTAATAAAAATAAAACCAGGTGTTGATGTTGGGTAACTTATTTTCCAAAATTTGATTTCTGTAGCCTGTGATTGACCAATTAACATGACATTTTTACTGATTAATAAAGAAAACAACGTAGCCCTATGATTTTAGTATTTGAAAACATTTTTTGATCATTCAGTAGTGAATCCTTTTTACATAGTGGTTCTTTCTTTGACTTAAAGGTACATAATATATCCTTCATTTGGGACTAAATGATAAAGAGCTTAATGGTTTTGAAGAAGGATATCTCTGTTCTTGATTTTATTTATAGTTATTCATCACTTGATTAAAAACTAGCCCAGTACTTTCCTATTTTATAAGCAATAGTTTCCCAATTTTCAGGTTTTCCCTACATTGAACATATTTTAAAGGTATAGGAATATGAGATTTACCTTTAATAGTACTTCAAAATTTTAAATCTTTGAAATGTCATAGCTGTTAAGCTGAGGATTTAAATTCTGGTTTATTAATAGAAAACATTTCCTTGAAATCGACACTTTGAGATGCGGTGACTTCGAACAGCTCTTTTTTTTTTAATATTGTTAGTTGAACTTTCAGTTTAGTCAATTATGTGAATAAAGTTAATTGAAAGTAGATCTTATTAAAAATAAGAATGGGAATAGGAGAAGGAGGAGAAAGAAAGGTGAGAGTATAGGTAGTAGGGTAGGTATGATGGGAAGAATCACTATGATCCCAAAGTTGTTCTTATGAAATTCATGAAGTTTGTATTCCTTAAATAAAAAGTTTCTGGGGAAAAAAAAAACTTCCTGAGAAAAATTCTTAATAAGTGTTTTTAAAAAAACATATTTAGATATCTGTACTTGATAATAATTCCTAAATGATAACATTATTTACTGTTTTGAAGCATTTTTTATATTACCAAAACTGTAGGGTTTTTAAGCTGTTTTTTAAAAGATTATTTATTTTAAAGTCAGAGTTGAAAGTCAAATTGCACTTTTAAATAATTTCAGATTCGAGGGCAAATCTGTACTTAATAAGATCAGTTTTTGTTAGATTAGTTTGGGGATCATTAAAGACAGAGTAGGTAAAACAAAAGCTGATTTTAAGTAGTTTTAGAGTAGGTTATATTAAATGCTTTTAAAAATAATTATTTGGGGGCATTGTTTAGGAACAAAAGAGTAATAGGGAAAAAATAAGTAACTGAAGAAATCTGATTGATTTTTAAAAATCCTTTGTAAATCATTGAAGTCTGATGCAATCAAGAAAACATACCTGTGTCTGGTGTTATCAAACCCTGCCTTCCATCTCCCTGTTCATGTTCCCACATCACAAAGAATATGAAACTGTCTATCATGGTCACTAATAAGAACTGTTGAAATGCCACTTCAAGGTTCATTTAGCTGTTCTCTGCTCACTGTTGGGAACTGAATGCTAGAGCATTTAGTTTGAAAAATAAAAAGATCGATTAGTTGGGGGTCTTTATATGCCTAGTGTTTTTCAAAGTGATTAACAGTAGGGGGTGTACGGAAGGTCAAAAGCTCTTCTTTCTAGAGGTCAGCAGAACATCCCTATCTGATAAGATTAAACTAATGTGTCTTTTGGTGTTAATATCTGAAGCAGCAGGTTGCTGTAGTGTGTTTGGAATGGTAGTTGTGGCTTTGAGAGATTATGAAAAAAGGACTGACATTTGAACTCCTTAATAAAAACTGATTCAGATATACAGTATTTTCTTGCAGTTTGAAAATGATTTTTTTGTGTCTCAACTATTTTACATGTTTGCTAATTATTGCATAAGGGATATTTTCTTGAATTATATTCGAGAGTACTTCAAAAAGTTCATGGAAAATGGCATTGAAAGATGTTTATTTTGGCACAAATTTTTTTTTAAGTCCATGCATAGTTTTTCCATATATGCATTTTCCATGAGCTTTCTGAAGATTTCCCTTGTATGTATCTCATTACTATATGTCTTTTAAGTATTTATGTTTTGTTTTATTTCTTCCTTTGTGCTGTTTTCAAGGTTTAAAATGTATTTGAGATAAGTCATTCTGAAATTGGGGATGACCTATGATTTTCAAATTTAGATGTCTAAAGTTAATATATTTATGTTCACTCCATAGTTTTCTGATTATTTTACTGGATATTTCAATGGACAATATTGGCTTTGGTGGATATTCCTTGTACTTGGTAAGTTCATATTTTCTTACTGCATTTTAGTTTAATATGCATTTAGTTTAACTTTGATATTTTGTAGAGCTGTGGGATGTAAATAAATTATTTTGTAACTTATGTGGAAATAATTTTTCCATTGTAAAATTCTCTTATTCAAACACTTATTTCAGCTTTTCAAATAATTCTGTATATCACTTTAGATTTTTTACATTGAAAATCCAGAAATTATCTATTTAAACATTCAGTGGTTAATTAAATTTTGAAAATTCCAACATAATTAAGAAAAAAATTGCCTTCAATAGTTATCTGGGAAAATATACCTGCAATATTTATTTCAATTATTTCAGAAAATTTGAGAATAGAACACTTTGGATATTCCATTTATTCTCTTATTTTTAGATCATGGAAACATTGTGCTTTTGAAATGTGCCCTGCCTTAATTATAAATCACTCAGGCATAAGGAAAAGTTTCATACATTATGAGCACCATATTTCTATTGAGTTGTATTCTTATAAAGTATGTCTTTTTACTAATACTGATGAATTTTATTGATTTTTAGTTTCTGTTTCCTTGTGTTTTGCACTTTAGAAGGTTGATAATTAAGTTCACTTTAAAATGACTTTTATCACTTTAGTCCACATTTCAAATGTATTTACTGATACAAAGAATATGTTATGTTTCTACGTAGGTTTAAAGAAAATTTTTGTAAGAAAATAATTGTAACTAGAAAATAACAGCATTTCAGTAGGTGGCAGTCTTCCCCTTAAATTTTTATTTAGTCATGCTGTTGGATCTTTAGGGTCTTTTTGGAAGCAAATTTTTGGTGGTTGGTTAGCTCACAACAATCTTTTTCTAATAACTAGTGAAATTATTCTAGTGAGACTTTGTTGGGGAATCAGATTTAAATAAGGTTAAGCTAGTTTTACCTGAATTTTGTGTTAGTGGCTGAGTTTCTTTCCTAAAAGTGCAGAATTTATAAAGTCTGTTAAGATAGCACGTTAAAGGAGTGTATTTGCTTGAATTTATTATTATTAAGTTAGAAGAATTTTAGGAAGGTAATTGTGGGGCAGGGTAGACTGCAGAAGTCCCGTTCTCTCTCAGAGTGATATCTATCATTGTATGAGAATGTGAAAATTTAATCACTGATAAAAATGTTGTTCTCACACATACACAAAAGAATATTGCACATTGTAAAATGCTGAAACAATAACTCAGTGACTGGTTTTCAGATATAAATTGGTTTATTTTAGAAAATGCCCGAGCAGAACAAAATGTGTCTTAGAAACAGCAGCTTCATAGACAAAAGAGGGGATCTCACAAATAATTTTGGTTTACATTTTTCAAAAATATTTTCACATTTGGATAACAATACCATTATCTTTGAGCAGCATCTGCAAGGGGCATAAGGGTGGAATTCAAAGAGAGGAAATCACAAATGGAGGGAGTTAGGATATGGGAAGCAGATGGAATTGAATTTAGCTGAAATTTATACTCCTTGTATAAGTCATTGTATAGCTCATCTGTCTGTCTTCTCCAATTTATTGCAAATATGCGTTCTTATATGCTTTGATTACTGTTTTGGAGTTGAGGTACAAATTTAGTTTGGGATTTTTTATTTTAAATTCACAGACCTTTTTTCCTCCTGGTAAATAAAGTTGCATATATACATACCTGCTGTATTCGGTTTTGTACTTTTCCCCTACCATTTCCTAAATATGAATTTACTGGAGTTAATGTTTCCCTAAGAATTATATTCTTAAATATTTCAAAGGCTTATCATAATAATGGTAATGTTTCTATACTTCTCTAATATTATTCATCTGAAGCTTTGAAGCGTCTCACAGGTATTGCTTTTTTAATTATTAAAGATATCTGTGATATAAATAGTTATTACTTTAAATTATTATTTTACAAAGGAAAAACCTGAGATAGATTTAAGATGTATCCCAAATCAAAAATCACTGGAGTTATTGCCTCCCAGATCTTCTTTCCTGACTTTTCTTAAGATTTATCATAGTTTTTATTATTACTTGAAAATAAAAACTCATAATTAAAAATATGTATATAATGTGTATATCATCAAATACTGATTTTAGAGATGACAGGCACTTGATATTGCTAGATAGGCTTATTGTTTATTAGCAGCTATATGTATATATTATACTTTATATAACTAAATATGTCTTAGTTTGCACAGTAGTTATATTAATTGAAAAACTTGCTATAAAATGGAACTTTCTATGAGAATTAAAATTTATGAGTAAGTTTACTATTTAAAGAAATAGATAAACTTTTACGTAATTCTGAATTTTCATAGTTGAATTTGCTTTGCATTAATTTTGATACATTTAAGCTTAACACATTGAAAGAATGGGGGTGGCAGTAAAATTTCGTTAAATGTCCTAATGATGGAGCTATTATTACAGAGTAACATTATTATGGAGTATATGGAGTCCTGCAGATTAAAGTCCTTAAAGCCAAAAGGATAATGAGTATAATTGTCTATTTTAAGTTTATCGTGACTCCTTTCTATATAAGAACATAACGTATCTGTATTATTTCAACTTTCTCAGGCCTGCTTCTTTTCTTCAGAGGATTTGTTAATTATCTAAAAGTTAGAAACATGTCTGAAAGTATGGCAGCTGCTCATAGAACAAGATATTTCTTCCTATTATAGAGGTAAGAAATATGAATATATCAGTTGCTTATTTCCTTTACATTTTCAGATTTACCAGTTATTAAATGTTTAATGTGTACTCAAACTTTTCAGTCAACAAATTTAATATATATTTTAAACTGTTAATAGTAAGCTGTAGATCCTTTTAGATGACTTAGATATTTTTGAATTTAATGTCATAAATCTTAATTTTCTTTTAATATGTAACTGGATCCTTAAATCAGACCTTTTAAGCTTGCTTTAAACATTGACTACAGAATGTGTACAACGTAGCGAATAGCATAAAATTTGAAGGTTTGAGAAACAAAACATGACAAAGTACTTACACAGAAGGCCTGGACATTTTGCATAAACAGTGTGAAATCCGTATAGGCATCTGGTGACAAAAGACAACAAAAAGCAAATCTGTGATTGGAAAACAGTTTGTCATGCAGTCATTTTGGAAATCAGGATCAAGGAATAAAAGTGCAAAGAAAAGAGCAGCTCTACTATTTTTTTTTTTTTTTTAAGTTGTGTCAACAATGAAGGCTGCAACTGGAGTAAATAAGAGCACAGAGAGATGTGCAGAGGTTGCCTTACTAGTTTTCAGTGAGCTTACAGAGATTGTATATATACTAACAGCCTTTCTTTATTGTGCAGCCAGTAAATTCTTCACATAAAGAAAACCTCATGTCTGTACTACCTGTCCTATTGTTCAAAACATGTACCCTATACTTCATAGTTATACAGGATTTAAACTTTTAGAGTGTTTGAGCTCCTTAAGCAAAATATCCACTAAAATACTTAACTTCTGAATGTGGGACTACAAGTTAAAGTATTTAAAGGTTACCATAAGCAAATACAGTTGGCTGGCTGTGTTTGTGAATTCTACCTAACCCAGATCGTGTACTAAATAGTTAGGCCTATCCTTGTCGCATCCTCAATTGAACATGTAGATGTTTTTCATGTCATTATTCCTAAGCAATAAGGTATAACAGCTATTTGTATGGCATTTGTATTGTGTTAGGCATTATAAATAATGTAGACATGCTTTTTAAAGTACATGAAAGGGTGTGCCTAGTACTGCACAATTTTATATAAAGGATTTGAACATCCTTAGATTTTGGTGTCAGTTGGGTGGGAGGTAAGGTCCTGAAACCAATCTCTCTTGGGTACTGAGGGACTGTGTTTATTAATATATATATTATATGTATATAAAATTTGCTTAAATCTTACTAATAAATTATGTGAGGTACACATAAGGTTCTATTTCTGCTGAAGAGAACAGTGAGTACAGATGTATTTCAGGATCATATTAAAGTTTCATTTAAAATGTTCTATTAAGGGGCCTGCGCTGTGGCTTAGTAGGCTAAGCCTCTGCCTGAGGCACCAGCATCTCATATGGCCATTGGTTCGTGTCCTGGCTGTCCTACTTCAATCCACCTCTCTGCTTATGGCCTGGGAAAGCAGTGAAAGATGGCCCAAGTGCTTGGGTCCCTGCACTCATGTGGCAGACCAGAAAGAAGCTCCTGGCCTTGGATCAGCTCAGCTTCGGCCATTGTGGCCATTTGGGGAGTGAACCAGTGGATGGAAGACCTTTTTCTCTGTCTCTCTCTTTAACTCTACCCCTCAAATAAATAAATAATATATTTTAAAAAATGTTCCATTAAGATCTCTCTCCCCAGATGTTACATATTCTTCTGACCAGTAAAATATCTTTGCAAACAATGACATGAGAAGTTTGTCAGTCTTAACAATCAGATAAAAGGCAGAGTAATTTTACTAATTTGAATGGTACTCTGTGAGTTGTAAGTCTGGTTATCTAGTATGCAGTTGGGGGAGTCTTAAAAACGTTTTCTAGATAAGTATTTTTTCCAGAAGCTTTACAATTTAGAATGTATTCTGATATGTAGTACTTGTTTGTGTTATCTTTCAAAAGAACATTATACTTGATGTAATGCTGCTATAAAATGGATTTTTATTATACAAAGACTTAGATAAATGCAGTTTAATACATTTTAAAATTAATTCTTTATTTGTTCCTAGACTGCATCAATCTGACATTCCCTTCTCTACCAATGTGAAATTGCAAGATCATCTGTAAACCTACAACTTAAATAGAAGACTATTAAAAGCAGAAGACAAATTAGTGAAGAAAAGATAGAGCTTCAAAATTGAATGGCAGGTGGTTTGTGCTTAAAAGCCAGTTCTGTTCATTCTTTAAATATTTGTATTTCATTTGTTTTGCACATTTGCGTATGTGCCCATATAAAATTTTGCATATACTTGAAAGAAACCATAAAGTTGTAGCAGTAAAATCCAGTCACATTTGGTTAATCAGTGTTTGATACAATTAAAAGAGCTGAGTGATTGACAGTCTTCCAGCATGTAAATGCCATTGACTTCTGACCTGACATTTAGGATAATAAAAATGAAATTATTAACCATGTCATTTGCTTTAGTTTCTGGCTCTTAGATTCATCTAGTAATTCTACACATGAAGCATTCTTTTGTTATACATAAAGTTTATTGAAACCTGCAGTGCTGATTATTAAAAAGAATTTGTCAGATTTTTAAATATGATATTATTTGGGAAATTTTTTTCTGTAAATAACCACACATAAATTACACTCTGCCTTGTTTTCTTAGAAATTGTGTTTAGATATCTTTTTATTAATTTTAAATTAAGTAAACTAGATATATATAGAAACTTTGAGTATTAAAGATAGAATTTCTTTTAGGAAAAATTTTAAGAAAATGTGGCTTTACCAAATGTCCTCTATTAAAAGAATGTTTAAAGGGACATAATAGTTTTAGGAATTTTCAAATAAGAAACTTCATTTTTAGGATTGCCCATCTTAGAGATTCTTTCAGAAAGAGATTGTACTAGATGTTATATTTATTTCCTTTAAGATAATTTTAAAAATTAATTTTCCAAGTAAGATGTTCTCATTTGCTTTTGTCTTTTAAAAAGCCAATAAAATTGTCTTTCAATATCATTGTAATAATTTTTTTAGATATTTAATTTGTTAAGCTTAGCAAAAAAAATCCCATTCTATTAATAGTTTCTTGCTTTATGATTGTAGGATTAATTTGTAAAAACAGTTTCAGTTGAGATATGTGAGATACTCATTTTTAAGTTAGGGAAATATGACTGGAATATTTGGATGTAGGGTGTGTTTGTGTGTGTGCGTGTGTTTGTGATAAGAGTGTGTAACCATTATTACAACTGGAATCTGCTTTACACTTATAAGCTACATTTCACAGCTTGCAAGTCATTTTATGTCTCACCTGTTTTTCTTTTCCATTATATCTTTGCTTTAAAATGCCAGCATTTAAAATGATGGGAATATCACTTTTAAATTAAAAATCATTTGATACAGCTATATAGAACATATTAAATTGATTATTTTTAGACACTGACTACTACTAAAGGGTCTATCTGATTATTCAGGGGCATTTTTCCATTTTTGAAAAAAAATAAAATTTACTATGCTTTATAACCTCTTGTATTTCTGTGTTTTTTTCTAATTTTTTCATTGTCTTAAATAAATAAATCACTCTGTTTTGTTTTGCTAATTGAGCCTCCTATTTTTTGTTTGCCTCATTCAATTTACTACCTGCATAGAATTTTTATTATCAAAGTATCTAGGTTACACCCCTTTAAGTGAAACAATTATATGAGGTAAAGAAAGCAGAGTATTCAATTTAGTTGCCTAATTTAGAAATAATTAGATTGTACTAATATGTATACAAACTCATGCTGGATCTCTTCTGTATCATTTATATCCCATAGTCCTATATAATCTTAATAATTTTTAGATGAAATTAGCCTTCGATACATGATAGTTTTAAATAACCAGGAAGCTCAGCTATCAAATTCATTAAAATTTCATTGTAGTTTATGGTTTTCATACTTTGTTTTTGAATATTGATGAGTCTCCTTTGACCCAGCATCAAAACTTCACCTTTTATTTTGATTGTCTTCTGAAATCTGTAAGGTTCAAGTGTGCATGTTATCCTCTGTAATTATAGTTATATGTTAGCCTTCTATCTCATCACCCAAGTAGGGTAATCAGAACATTATTTTCAAAAATTTAACATTCCCTTTCAGATTCTTCAAATTCTACATACTTCCCTTCATTTTCTATGAGTTTGAATAGCTGCTATTGTGTTTTAGGGACACTTGACCACCTTTGCACTCTGCCTTAAAGACTGAAAATCAAAACCTTAGTTAGAGTCTAAATGTTTTTGAATGATTGTGAATGGGGCTTGGGAGTTAATGCAAAAGTTTCTTAAATTATTTCTATTGTTTGAATAAGCTAGTTATGGCTAGGATAATCCATTTTTACATATTTATGCAAAATACATTTTTCTATTTAGTGTTCAGAACAGATAATTAAAATTCTCTTACACAGTTAAAATGAAAATCTCTGCTTAATAGAAAAACACAGACTCAAGTAAGATATATATCCTATTTTAGACATGCCTTTAAAGTTTGTAAGTTTTAACCTGTTTAAAAAATCGCTAATATTTTTAGTAATACCTCCTATAGTATGAAAACTACAGTCCAGAATATCTAATTGGAGAAAAAATAAGGGTTTCTTAATTTTCTTACAGTTTTTGTTTTTCAACTGATATGTACTATTTCAAAAAGCACAAATGTAATGATAATAATTCCGATACTGTACATAACAAGTGCCATGTATCTTGAGTTTGCTTAGAACACTAATAGTTACTCCTGTTTTCGTAGTTTTCTCTCTCTTTAAAGCCCTTATTTGAGGGATAAGTTATATGATCACCTATATATAATTTTACATTTGTTTTGAGTAATGATTTCCTTAACTCATTGCCCTTGGAAAGAAGGAACTGAGAAGAAGACAAGAACTGATTGTTTTCTAAGCCTTTTCTATCCAGCTATTTGTTTGATCTGTAAAAGAGGCATAATAGCTTTTTTCCTTCTTTCTTTAATAGAAGTTGCTGTATTTGAATGATTCCAGCTTATAGAAAATAGTAAATAATGGCTTTTATATTTTTAACTGCTATTAAATGTTATTTTAATTGTTATTCTTCAAAGAGTCACGAAATATCGGTGTATTATTGTTTTTTAAAACCTTATTCTTGATGAAATTCAGAATGTTCCATTCATTATTACAGGAATGTCCATATATAAAACATGCTGGCATGTATTTTACTTATTAATAAAGTTGTGTAGATGTGGAAGTGTGATCCTGTGATGCATCCTTTTGAAAATCAATTTAAGATTCTCATTATATTACCATCATGTTAGCCTCACTAAAATGTTTATATGGCAGACTTTTTTGAAGATTTGAGATGAAAACAACTATGTCATAGAATTAGGTGGGAATATACATCATTCAACTTGTCACAGTGGTAGGAGATGGATTACAATTTAATTTTAGGAGATGTACAGATCAGCTTTTTAAAAATATTTTGTGTTCATTTCTACATTATAAAAGATTCATAGTCACCATAAGTCACAGCTGCTTATGGACTTGTGTTCCTCTTTGGGATGTATGACTTCAAATGCAAGTATTTCCTTTGTATTACTAAGAAAAAAAATAGCTCATTTTATTTTTAACAATTAAAAGGAAAATAGTTATTTTGCACTCAACATACTTGCTTGTTTTACTTTCTAGATGTTTCCAACTTAGATTTCATGTTTTTGTTTTTGAGAGGTTGAGCTTCCTGCTTTTAAAAAACTCACCTAATTTTAATAAAAACTATTTAATAACACTCAATGCCGGTAACTAAATAAAGAAGCAATTAAGTATTACCCTGTTAACAGCTAAGGTTGTGGCAAGCCAAAATTACACTTGTCGTTCCCAGATTCTTAAGAGGTTTTCTTATCTCTTCATGCTTGCCAAGAGCCACTTTATTGCTTTTCCCACTTCTCATGTGTGCATGTGTGTGTGCTTGTGTGTGCACAGGCATGCACACGTGGGTGCATGTGCACACTGTGCTTAAATCAACACATCATGATCACTGTCAGAGAATAGGAGCATAACTATCCTTCCTTGGAGCATAGTTTCTTCTCTTAACTTTTCCAGAAATGTAGCAAGATCTGCAAATAAACCAGAATTTTTCTCAAAGCTCTAAAGAAATCTGGAGGGCAGGCACTGCCATTAGAATTTGGAAAGCAAATAACCTTATTGGAAAGTATAAACTTTCAGGCGGAGAAAGTTGCAAGAACAATATGTGTGCTCAAATTACTAGTGTGGAAATATTTCTTTTCCATGAAATTTAGTTTTTCAGCCATCTGAATTCCGGCATAGTGATTTGTTTGGCTGTGCAGTCTGGGTGATTTGAGCTGTAAAATTCTAATTCCCATCTTATTCAGAGAGGTGATCTAAAGACTTTAATTGCTAGCAAGCATTTGTGACCATTCATCCTGATATAATAGGTGGTGATAGAATAAGTGTGAAGTATCACTTTCTAAGTTCCAGACTTTAACATGGCAAGCAGACCATGGAAAACATGTAGTTTCAGTTCATTGGAGATTGTGAACTTTTAAAAGACATTTGAATCTTGCATTTTCCTAATCCTATACGATCTTCCAGAATGAATTCTTTTTTTGTTGTTGTTTTTGTTGTTTTGTTTTTTAATTTATTTCTTTATTTGAAAGGCAGTTATTGGCCAAGAGGGGAGAGATGGAGAGAGAGGTCTTCTATCCACTGGTTCACTCCCCAAATGGCTGCAACAGCCAAAGCTGAGCTGATCGGAAGCCAGGAGATAGGAGCTTCCTCCGGGTCTCCCACACGGGTGCAGGAGCCCAAGCACTTGGGTCATCTCCACTGCTTTCCCAGGCCATTAGCAGGAACTGGATCAGAAAAGGAGCAGGGGCCAGCACTGTGGCATAGTGGGTAAAACCACCACCTGCAGTGCTGGCATCTGTATGGTTGCCAGCTGCTCCACTTCTAATCCAACTCTGCTGTGGTCTGGGGAAGCAGTAGAAGATGGCTTAAGTCCTTGGGCCCCTGCACCCGCTTGGGAGACCCAGAAGAAGCTCCTGGCTCATGGCTTCGATCAGCTCAGCTCCAGTTGTTGCAGCCATATGGGGAGTGAATCAGAAGATGAAAGACCTCTCTCCATCTCTCCTCTCTTGGCCTATAACTCTGCCTTTCAAATAAACAAATAAATCTTAAAAAAAAAAAAAAAAAAGGAGCAGCCGGGACATGAACAGGTGCCCAGATGGGATGCCCGTGCTGCCAGTCGAAGCTTAGCCTACTACACCACAGTGCCCACCCCAGGATGAATTCTTAATTGAATAATTTTTAAAGAAGTCCTCACCAAAGCAGATTACTGTTCAGTACGATTCATCATAATCAGCTAGAAGTTTTGGGGAAAATTCACATACCAGTCTCAATTTCCAGAAGTTACAATTCAATAAATACTGCAATGATAGTATCTCTTCCATTCATAGTTTGAGGTGGTGGATTTTGGTCGAGTAGAAGTGTCAATTCCTTTCTTATCATTGTGTCCTCTTTATATCTAGCTCCTTGTATGGATGTGATAGAAAGTTAAATATGTTCGAACTTACATACAAACAGTTTGTGCTAAGTTAACTTTATAATCCTGAAAAATGAGCAGTGTTGGATTACCCTAACATATAGTCAGTTTTTCCTGTTCACTCACCAAACATTGCTTTCCACTAGTAACTTCCTTTCTTCATTCTGAGGAGCCTATTGGTTACTGAGAGGGAAATTTGTGTTTAAGAATGGGTATTAGAGCTCTATTAACTCTAGACTTGAACATCAGCTGTCATACAGGCCCAGGCAGTTTGCTCAGTTGCAGCCTCAGTTTCTTCACCTGTTTATTGGGAAGCAAACTGTGTACCTGAGGATTAGATGAGATTTATGCTCCCGAAAAAGGTAGCCGTTACCACTACTACTCCCTTTGGGTTTCCTGACTTGGCTGCCTGTTAGCCTTTGCAAATGCCTCCAGGCGATGAAGTGGGCACTTACCTGATGTGGGTGTTGTATCTGCCAGCCCCTTTGAAAAAGATACTTAAGAGTTTGCTGCTTATATCCTCTCTACAGCAAGTGGAATTAAAGCAAAAGTTGCCTGGGTGACGTTTGATTTTAAAAGACAATAGGCAAAGGGAAAAGGGAGTTGCCTGTTTTTGAGCACCCATTTATAGTTCTTGAAGAGCTGAGGCTGTTAACCTTGACTTGTAATTCTTTTTATATCCTATCCTTTTCCCCCACTTTGTTTAAAGAACTGATTCTCTCTCCTCCTCTTTGAATTTGGTCCTCCTGGTTTGCAGAGCCCTTTGCTTTATTTCTGTCAAGCTGCTTAGGTGATGATGCTGTAATTCCTGATTTTTGTGTTAACTATCCTCAGTGCTAGATATACTACATCATACTCCATTTTCATGCCTCCCTAACACCTAGCACAAAGCTCAGTAAATTGAATGGATGCATGGGATGGATGCTAGTGCCAGTGTGTGCTAGGGTGTGCACCAGGTACATGAAATGCTTGTTGGCCTTCAACTCACAGGAAGATTTATAATTAGGAAAAAGTACTAATGTTGAAGTAGAAACAAAATCATGGCTTAGAGCAATTGAATTCTGGAAGAAGCAGCACCCTTCACTATAGAAATGATATTGACAATAGTTGTTAAAGAATATATGGAAATGTTTAAACATTTCATAAACATCTTCCTTTTTTCCATCTTTTACACAATTCTCTGCCACCTTTGATCCTCCTCAGAAGGAAGTAATTATCTTTTCAATTCTCATAGCACTTCATTAAGCCTCTATTAAGCCATTTTTCTGCTGTTGTGTCACAGCAATTTGTGTCCAAGCCTCATCACTTATGCTTCAGGCAGGATCTGTGTCTGGTGTAACAGCATAGTCTTCAGTTTGGCACATAATCAACACCTCTAAAAGATCAAGTTGAAGATTTTTTGTGACATTGTGAGTCCCTTACTTTGGCCCTGCCAGTTACCACCAACTAGACATCAACATTGGTGTAGGCATCCTATTCTCCAAATATGCTGCTACAAGAAACAGAGAATAAATTGTGAGCATTCTTTTTGTGCATTTCCCAACTCCATCTCCTTCTCCGGAAGTAACCACTCTTAATTTATTACACACTCTTATACAGGCTTTTTCCCATATAAATGTTTTACTAGGATGATCCTGTGTTCTATGATGTCAGCATAATTTCGGGTTTCATATAGATGAGGGGATCCCAGGTGCGACGTCTGGAAATGTGTACCTTTTTCTTTGTATTCCAGGAGTCAGCACTCAGGGGAGAGCACTATTTCTTTCTGCGAACACAGTTTACTTCTACTGAGAAACTAAGGTTTATTTCTTTGGTCCTTGCTTCTCTGGATGAAGGGTGACTTGTGGATTCAAGTCCTCTGGGAGCTGGACTGTTGGCAGAATCTGACATTTGCAGCATTTAAACGTCCTACTTAATGATCCTCTTATAACTCTATTTGGTGAGGAGTTCTGTGGAACCAGGTCACTGGGAGAACAGGGTCAGGATTGACCAGAAAAATCTGCCTGGGTATATTTAGAAAACCAAAATTATCCTAGGTTTATGTACATGTGTACATGCGTGTTTACATATGTATGTATGCATGCGTCTGTCATCTATCATTTTATTATGGGAGTTGGCTTAGGCAGTTATGGAGGCTGAGAAGCCCCACCATCTGTAGTCTGTAATTGTGTGTGAGTCTTATGATCTGACAAGCATGGGAGCTGATGTGTAACAGACTCCAAAAGCAGATGCTAGGGTAGTACTGGTGTAAGTCTGGAGTTCAAAACTCTGAGAACCAGGAGCTCCAGTGTCAGAGCAAGAAGAAGGATGTCCCGCTCCAAGAAGATAGAGCAAATTTACCCATATATATGTGTGTGTATATATATAAAATTGTTCCATTGAGGCCCTCAATTGTTTGAATGATGTCCATCCTCATTGATTAGGGCAAATCTCCTTTACTAATTTAAATGTTAGTCTTTTCTGAAAACACTCTCACAGATACAATCAGAAATGTTTCATCAGCTATCTGTGCCCAACTTAGCTCAAAGTTAACACATTTGTCACCAGACCCTTTTTTCCTCTCCCCTAATTCTTCCTGCCTGCACTCTCATATGACATCTGAAATCGGAGTAAGACACAAATACAGTCTAGGTTCTGTGTACTGTGTCCTGACATGGTTTGAATTGCTCTTAACTTGTGAGGTTCATAGTGTCTGCACTGGCAAAGTGTGTGGTTACAAGGCTGTGGGAAATTTTTCACTCAATTCTTTAAAGGTGTTTACAGTAACCCTCTTTCTGTAGAAGTGATGGGACCGCTGCTCAGGCCTTCAGAAGGCACCAACATGTAAAGAAGACAAATCTTGTCTTCCCACAGGAGTTACTGAGCATTCAGACTGCTTGCACCTGGTTTATTTTTATATTTATTTTATTAAATTGAAAGAGAGATCCTGGAGCTGCATCCAGGTCTCCCATGTGGAAGGCGGGGACCCAAGTATTTGACCTATCATCTGCTGCCTCCCAGGGTGCATTAGCAGGAAGCTGTGTCAGGAGTAGAGGCGGGACTTGATCCCAGGCATCCCAAGCTGTGGTTTAGCCTACTGGAAACCATGGTAAGCACTGCCAAGAGATTATGGGGCAAGCGTCTATGCAAGGTCCTGTAGGACCCTCCCCGAGCTCCTGGTTTGATTGTTAGTCAACTCACTACAGTGGCAGTGTGTAAGTGGTTGGTTTGCATTTACTTGACTGTTACCCACTTCATTCTCTTTACTCTCCAGTTACAAGTCCCACAGAGTGACTAACTTCCCAGTTGCTTCTACAGATAAGTTTAGTGAAAAGTCAGTGGCCATATTCAACATCTATCTCAAAGACCATTCAGTGCTACCCAAAACTGACCACCAAGTCTTCGCCGAGGAAAGCTGGTGCCATTTTCAAATCTCTGCTTGGTGAAAAGACACATGAGAATGGCTAGGTGAAATAGGCATTCCATTTTACAGTAATCCAACTCTCAAGTGCATGATCTCAGTTTTATTCTCAGAAATGAAAACTTGTGGAGTAGCCCCTGGCTAGGTCCAGACTGTATCTCAATGCAAAAAGTAGGTAATGGTCAGCCGAGAAGCAAGAATTAAAATAAGAGGACACATTCAAGAATGAAGGCATGCAGGTTTGGGAGAAAGTGAGTTACACTTAACAGGGTTTAGGGCCATCTTTTTATGTGATCTAGGGGCATAAGGAGTGGTGTCTAGGGTGAAACTTACTTGGATATTCAAAGAGGGTGGAGTTTGGGGCAGGCTGGAGTACTGCCCATTTCCTTGCCATCTTTGTAGATCTCTGAAGTGTCCTGGCATCAGGTGTGTGATAGGAGTGGGAGTGTTGGTCATGGTAGTTTTATTATAATGACATTATAATGAACTAAAGGTCATTGGTGGGATGCAGCTGGCACCAGATCTTAACGCAGAAAAACCCTGGAAGCTGCGGTTTGCACAGAAGGGGTTGAGGTGTGGGTGGTGCAGGAGCTGGCTATCCATAGCTCTTGCTAGCTACCTCCCTGCCTGCATTGAGACAAAGTCTGATTCTTCTTGTGACCCAAGGATAGTTCTGGCTCAAGACCTTGCTGCTTATGTAGGTCCAAAGAACCCTCACTTCCACCTGCCCTGAGTTCTGCCCTCTGGTCAAGAGCAGCATGATGACCCTTAATCATTGGTGGAGAGTCTTGCATAGACGCTTGCCCCATAATCTCTTGGCAGTGCTTACCATGGTTTCCTGTGCTGTTTCACCCTGCCCCTTAGTACTAATTAGAAATACGCATCTTGGGCGGTGCTGTGGTGTAGTGGGTAAAGCTGCTGCCTGTGGCACCCATCCCCATATGACGCCGGTTCGTGTCTTGGCTGCTCTACTTCTGATCCAGCTCCCTGCTAATGTGCCTGGGAAAGCAATGGAAAATGGCCCAAGTGCTTGGGTCCTTGCACCTGCGTAGGAGACCCGGAAAAATCTCCTGGCTCCTGACTTCAGATTGGCCCAGCTCCGGTGTTTGCAGCTATTTGGGAATGAGCCAGCGATTGGAAGATTCTCTCTCTCTCTCTCTCTCTTTCTCTCTGTGTGTGTGTTTCTGTAATTCTGCCCTTCAAATAAATAAATCTTAAAAAAAATACACTTCTCCCCAGCCCAAACTCTATTTCCCTAGACAAAAATGGTTTCTCCTCGGATGAGTGAAGGAAAGAAAATATAATGAAGTACAGAGATAGATACCGCCTGCCTGTTAAGGGTCTGAAATAGCCTGCTCCCTCTGCTGAAAAAGTCTCAGACTGTCTGCACCTGCTTGTTATCAGTGATCTCTTCTCTTCCTCTTCCTCTCCCTTCTCTTCTTTGTGCTCCTTCCCCTACTGACCATTCTTTCCTGCCTCTCTCACCATCTCCTTGCTCACATAAACCTAGTTTATCACTATCCAAAGTCAAGAGTCGACAACTCACCTGTAAGAAATCTTGGAAAAGAACTGAAAGAGAAATTCCTTGTCATATAAGGGTACTAACTTCAGTCATTCGTACATAGACAAATCTCTGGGTCCTTAAATTTTAGGACATTGTTTCTTATAATGCTAAGAACTTACATGCCTGTGTACTAGAGGTTTTGTTTTTGTTTAGATTTTATGTACTGTAGGAAGGTACATGGGGTGGAGGAAGTGCCTCCCCTACTTCTGATGTTTCTTCCATGTGGAGGGAATGTAATTAGTGTAACTCTTGACCTCTCTCTACCGCTTTACTAGCTCTTCCCAGGGGACTCATTTACTTGATGGGTAAATTTGAAATGTAAATATCTGGGTATGCTCTGCTCAGCTTCTCCTCTTCCTCTGGGGGCTGACAGCTCACAAGAGTTCCAGCTGTGCTCTGTTCTCCAGGTCAGGCTCTGCTCTGCCCTTGCCCAGGGAAGCCAGTTCAGTACTGGGAGTAAATTTAGCTGAGCTATTTCCTCCAATATGGGTTTATCGCTAATAACGTTAATGTTTGGGATCTCCATGTGCTAATGCTTTGTTTCCTTACTTGTTTCTGCGTATCTCAGATGACAAAGGCGCTGGATTCGGTAACCTTAGAAACTCATAATGCACATCCCACTAGACCTGCTGTTGACCACAGAGGTCCCATTAGCCACCTTCTATGTAAATGACTCAAATGCAAGCCTATCTCAACTCTTATATTTCAAAATTTGTGTAAGATCTCTCCGTTTGCAGGAACAACAAGCACACTTCCTGGCATGTACATTTTTGTAGGAGGTACAGAAGAAGGTCAAGGAGTTATCCTCTCAAAAAAACCTGTTCTCCAAATAATTTAACCAACTGGACCAAGACAGTTTCTTGATTGTGCAGTTTCTGCACAGTCATTTGGATTCAGTCTGCCCTATAATCAGTGTGTTCCACCGTGTCATTTCCAGTCTATTGTTACTTTTGTCAAACATGTACTAACAGGTCCTTGTTACAGGCAGGATTGTGATTTCCAGTCTAGTGATGAAGGAGATTCCAGTTAGTATCTCTCTCCTCTGAACTTCCATTCCTGGCTGCTGCACCTTCTTCTATAAATATTTTGCTTTCTACCAGTGTTACAGTGATTTCTAATTTTGGCTTGTCTTCTTTGGAGGCTTTGTGGCAACTTTTGTTCAGTTGTATGTCTTGGATCATTGTATTCTCTTAAACTCACATTTCTCAAATTTCAATAATTATACTGAAGAACAATAGAGAAAATGAGCAAAGGAAGCTGGAAGGAAAACTTGAATGGAGTATGGAAGGAAAGGAGACAAGTGTGTGGGAAGGAAGGAATAGTGTGCCAATAACTCAGGCTATAGAGTGACTCTGGCAGCCAACATGAGAAACAGACTCCATTCAGACAGTGCAGCAGCGGGACCAAAGACCCATGCTCACCTCAAGTCCTGCACAGAGGTTCACTCTGCGAAGGTTGGGAAACGTGCAAAGATTGGAAACCTTAAGCAGGTTACTATCAGGGTTGCTAGGGGTATCTGATATGAAAATTGAGCGCAGGTCATATAGCTTGTAGGCACAAAGATCTGGAACTAGCAACCGAATAGTCGTTGGGAGCCAAGTCAGAAATACAAGCTCTCTCAGGACCTCTGTGTTTTCTCATCTCTTTGCTTCTCTGAGTGGCTGCTTTTGTTTACTTTTTTTTTTTTTTTCCTTCTGAAGATTGATTTCTTCAGTGCTTGGCTCAAGATAGCCATTTTCAAATATCTAGCTCTATTCTACTTGACCTGACTTCATGATTTGCTGGACACTAACTTATGCAGTCTTCCTGAGTCCCATCCTCAGACTCCCAGGAGATAGAATCTGAAATGCTTCTTTCCCAGCTACACATGTACCTGAACTTGTACATAGTGCCACTGGCGCTGGAAAGAAGGGCAGTTCGTATGTGCTGCTTTTTTTTTTTTTTTAAAAGATTATTTATTTATTTATTTATTTGACAGGTAAAGTTACAGACAATGAAAGGGAGAGACAGGAAGAAAGGTCTTCCATCTCCTGGCTCACTCCCCAAATGGCTGCAATGGCCAAAGCTGGGCTGATCCACAGGAGCCAGGAGCCTCCTCTGGCTCTCCCACAGGGGTGCAGGGGCCCAAGCACTAGGGCCATCTTCCACTGCTCTCCCTGGCCACAGCAGAGACCTGGACCAGAAGAGAAGTAGCTGGGACTAGACCCAGTGCCCATATGGGATGCCAGTGCCACAGGCAGAGGATTAACCTACTGCACCACAGCGCCAGCCCCTGTATCTGCTTCTATTTGGAACCATGGTAGGGGAAGATTCTTTAACTTTCATCCAAGCACACCCCTTTCTGAAAGACATGAAAGGATGCACATTGATGGCATTAAGGAATAAACTAAGCTGTAAATCAACAGGACCAATACGCAAAAACGCTTAAATGGTATTGACAGGGAAAGATTCTTGTGTAGAAAGGGGCTTTACTACATTGCATACCCCTAGAAACATTGCCACGCAGGAGGATCCACTTTACCTGGAATGGGCTTTGATATACTTGGTCAGAACTGAGTTTGAGACAAATTATTTGGCCCTGAAATTAAGTAGAGTTTCAGAGTAAAGTATGGTTCTCCCATAATGATACTGCTTTGTCAGCTTTTGTTCTAGATACAATAAAAGGATAAGATGAGAGGATTTAAATTGAGAACTTCTGCTTCAAAGGAGATGGAGTAGATGTACTTTTGTTGCTTTCCACTAAGTATTACTAGACATCCTAGACATTTTACATAAAGTGAACATAGGAAGACGTCAAAAGGTGGGGGGAATGCAGCAGGTTATGGGGGGACTGTGGGATTCAACATGGGGAGCGAAGACCCTAAAATTTTTTTGCCTCATTTATCCCAGACCTCGAACTGAAGAAACCAGCAATCCGGAAACCCAAAGGGCACAGATACAAAAAACAAACAACAACAACAACAACAGCAAAACTATGATGTGAGGCCCAGAAAAGGGGCCCACAAACAACACAGAAAACTGGGACAGTAGCCACTCTACTACAGCTAAACCAGACAGAAAAAACTGCGGTCCACCACTCTCCACCCATGTAACATAATGAGAAGCCTGGACCCCACCCAGCTGGAGTGAAAAGGCCAAGTAGGGAACTGGACTGGGAGTCTGAGGAAGCCAACCGGGGAATCAGCACTTCCACGTCATCAGCTCACCCCTCCAGGGTCACCAGAGACCAGGCAGTGGGCGGAGCTCCCTCCCTTCCATTCCCACCAGAACCAAGAATGCCCCTCTTTGGGCATCAACATAGGCAGAGTAGGAGACTGACTGAAGCAGCGACTTCCTTCCAGCGCTGGAGAAAGTCAGGTCAGGCAGGTCCAGATATCTGATGGCGTCATACAAAATCGCCAGGTTTCTTTCAAAAATCACTCATCACAACAAGGGCTTCAACGGTGCAGTTACTAAAATTTGCAACCAGTGAAGAAATATCAGTAAACGCTCACGTGACTTTTAATTCATTAATCATACAAGCGACTAATTGCTAGTGATGACAGTTACACATTATTTATTCCAATGTCTTTTACGGATGTTAGAGAAGCAGATAAAGCCTTATGATTGTTACACCCTGAGTTTAATGCTGTGCTGAACAGACGAAAGGTGGCGCCTCCGTGGTGTTGGGAGGAGAGTAAAGTGAAGGGAGCAAGATTATCCAGAGATCCATGACGGTAGTGGTTTTGAATTGGGAGACTAAAGCATTGAGATGTACATGGGACTTATATATTTGAAAATTTCTCTACAAAACTTGGGAAAACAAAGCTTGCAATATGTTTGGAGATGTAAGTATTTTCAGCTTTCATTAGAGCAAGTTTTGTTTTTGAAATTTTTTTTCTTCTTTATTTAATAAATGTGAATTTGCAAAGTGCAACTTTTGTATTGTTGTGGCTCCCCCCCCCAAACCTCCCTCCCTCTCGCAGCCCTCCCCTCCCCCACTCCCTCTCCCATCCCACCCTTCATCGAGTTTCATTTTTAATTACCTTCATATACAGAAGATCAACTTAGTATATACTAAACAAGGATTTCAACAGGCTGCCCTTACACAACCGCACAAGGTATAGGGTATTGTTCGACTAGTAGTGTTGTTTTTAAGTTTAATAGTAAAACACATTAAGGACAGAGATCCTACGTGGGGAGCCTGTACCCAGTGATTCCCGTTGTTGATTTAACAATTGACACTCTTATTTATGACGTCAGCAATCACCCGAGGCTCTTGCCATGAGCTATCTAGGCTATGGATGCCCCTTGAGTTCACCAACTCTGAACTTGTTTAGTCAAGGTCATATCACAGTGGAGGTTCCTTCCTCCCTTCGGAGAAAGGCGCCTCCCTCCTTGATGGCCTGTTCCTGGGGTCTTGTTCACCAGGATCTTTCATTTAGATTGTTTTTGCCACCGTGTTGTGGCTTTCCATGCCTGTGAGACTCCCATGGGCCTTTTAGCCAGATCCGAATGCCCCAAGGGTTGATTCTGAGGCCGGAGTGTAGAGCAAGTTTTTATGTTTTCTAAAGTGGATATATTATTTATTAGTTGTTTATGTTAATAAAATTAAGCATACTTGAAAACTCTTAAGTATTTCTTAGAGGTGGTGTTGAAGTGCAAAAGTTGAGCTGCCACTTGAGGTGTCCACATCTCATCCTTGGGATTGAGTTCTGCCTCAGCTTCTGATCAGCTTCCTGCTAATGCACTTGGGAAGCCAGCAGATGATAGTCCAAGTATTTGGGTCCCTGCCACCCATGTGAGAGATCTGGATGGAGTTCCAGGCTCCTGGCTTCAGCCTGGCCCAATCCTAGCTGATGTATGCAATTCGAGAGTGAACCAAGAGATGGGAGATCTCTCTCTCTCTCTCTCTCTGTCACTCTTCCTTTCAAACAACAAATAAGTAAATCTTCCTAAAAAATGTACAGCATTTCCACTTCTAGTAAATTTTTATTGATAAATTCTACAGATATTTTTGGATTAATTACAGTTTTTTTAAATGGAGATATTTTTAAGTGCAGAAAAAAATACTGCTAATTCCTTAAATAATTTATTTTACATCTCTCTCCATTGCCCCTGGGTCTGATGTTCTTTAGCATTCCTCTATCTATAAAAGAGTATATTCAATTATATAACCAAGTTTTCTTTCTTTCATTTATTATTTTTAAAGATTTATTATTTACTTGAGAAGCAGAGTTACAGACAGAGAGAGAGACAGAGAGAGAGGTCTTCCATCTGCTGGTTCACTCCCCAGATAGCCACAATGGCTAGAGTTAGGCTGATCCGAAGCCAGGAGCAAGGAGCATCTTCTGGGTCTCCCACGCAGCTGCAGGGGCCCAAAGAGTTGGGCCATCTTCTACGGTTTTCCAAGGCCATGGCAAAGAGCTGGATCAGAAGTGGAGCAGCTGGGACTCGCACTGGTGCCCATTTGAGATGCCAGCCCTGCAGTGGCGGCTTTACCTGCTACACCGCAGCGCTGGCCGCCAAAGTTTTCTTTTCTTCATTCTTGAGAAGAAGAAAACAAGCTTAAATGCATTTACCTAAAGGTAATTAATAACTGTGTGCCTCTTATGTATCCAGATGAGTACCTGGCAGAGAAATGATTTGTGGGAGACTCTGGGTTCTGCCCGACGCTTGTGCCCAGCCAGAACGCTCCATAAAACCCTCCCTGTTGTTCTTCACAAGGCCAGCTTTGCCTTCTATAAACTTTTACTGAGGGACTTGTTTGCAACATTCCCTTCCAGATGTAAGTCAGTGGGGCATCCCAGTGCCTTTTCTCCTAGTAAGCTCCTTTTCCTTGTATTTCATCCTGTTGATTGTTTTCAAAGTGGGAATCCCCTTCCCTCTCCTGGAATAAATTCATCGGCCAAAAAGGTTTTTTAAAAAGTAAAAAGAAAAGTATTTTGCATTCACAATAACAATCTAAAACATTTTAATATAGTGATTTCAGAATGCAATGGAATAGACAGTTCGGATTTTAAAATATCTGCTTTAGCCTGTGTAGACGTTGTTCAATGTGAAAGCTTCTTATTAAATGCTAGAGGCAACCCAGCTGCTGCAGTAAGGATAAACTGATATATAATGACACTTGGAAACAAGAAGAAGAAAGAATTAATGCCTGTTATATCTTGATTCAAATCAAGCAATTAGAACACATGGATGCCTCTTAGATATCTTTTAAGATCATTTTACAAATAGAGGAAATATTCATTTGTCCACATAAAGCAAAGCCACTTAACTCTCAGTGTTATTTCCTTCCATTGTTTATTTTCTTTCCTCCAGAATTTACATAAAAGGTGTCAGTTAAATCGATATCTGAATGAGTACTCAAATATGAAAATATTAGTATTCATTTGTTTCAGTAGATCATCCATTGTAACACCCCACTGCTCCCCAGTTGTTCATATTTGTGCCAAGAGTAATACAATGAAAATGGGCTGTCTCTTTTGGCTATTGTTCTATAGCTATTTTTCAACTATTAGAACTTCCAGCAGACCAGGAAAATATGGTTCATGCCATTAAAAAGCTGTAATACTCTGAAGAAAAGGTATTCTTTTTCCACATATGCTTTGAAGAATAAGAATTTTCAGTGAGAAACTAATGTACTCCTATAATTAGTAAACTTCAGTTGTCTTTTAAAATTCCAATAAAATGACATTATTATTATTTTTTTTAATTTTTTGACAGGCAGAGTGGACAGTGAGAGAGAGACAGAGAGAAAGGTCTTCCTTTTGCTGTTGGTTCACCCTCCAATGGCCGCTGCGGTAGGCGCGCTGCGGCCGGCGCACCGCGCTGATCCGATGGCAGGAGCCAGGTGCTTCTCCTGGTCTCCCATGGGGTGCAGGGCCCAAGGACTTGGGCCATCCTCCACTGCACTCCCTGGCCACAGCAGAGAGCTGGCCTGGAAGAGGGGCAACCGGGACAGGATTGGTGCCCCAACCGGGACTAGAACCTGGTGTGCCGGCGCTGCAAGGCGGAGGATTAGCCTAGTGAGCCGCGGCGCCGGCCAAATGACATTATTTTATAATTTTCAAAAGGAAAAAGGAAATTACTCAAAATCCCATTGTACTGATACAATTTTCATCTTGACATAATCCAAGCCAGGCAATTGTTTATTCTCTTTTTTTCCTTTTTATATTACCATATTAGTTTTTTTTTCAAAAATTTTATTTATTTTAAAGGTAGAGTTACAGAGAGAGAGAGAGAGAGAGAGAGAGAGGTCTTCCATCTGCTGGTTCACTCCCCAAATGGCCTCAATGGCCAGAGCTGGGCAGATCTGAAGCCAGGAGCCAGGAGCTTCTTCTCAGTCTCCCTCACAGGTGCAGGGGCCCAAGGATTTGAGCCACCCTCTACTGCTTTCCCAGGCCATAGCAGAGAGCTAAATAGGAAGAGGGGAAACCTGGACTGAAACAAGTACCATGTGGGATGCCAGTACTGTAGGTGGAGGCTTAGCCTACTATGCCACAGCACCAGCCCCTCTCTTTTTTCTTAACAGTGTTTAATCCTTTTTTTTTTTTTTTTTTTTCAAGAGAGAGAGAGAGAGGACTTCCATCTGCTTGTTCATTCCCAAATGGTCACAACAGCCAGAGCTGGGCCAGGCTGAAGCTAGGGTTCCCGAGCTTCTTCTGCATCTCTCACATGGGTGCAGGGCCCAAGCACTTGGGCTATCTTCCTCTGTTTTCCCAGGCACATTAACAGGGAGCTGGATCAAAGTGGAGCAGCTGGGTCTCGAACAGGTTCCCATATGGGATGCCAGCATCACAGGTGGAGGCTTAATCTGCTACGCCACAATGCTGGTCCCTTATCCTAACTTTTTATTTGTCATAACTTAAATTTTTTTTTGACAGGCAGAGTTAGACAAAGATAGAGAGAAAGATCTTCCTTCTGTTGTTTCACCCCCCAAATGGCCGCTACGACTGGCATGCTGCGCAGATCCGAAGCCAGGAGCCAGGTGCTTCCTCCTGGTCTCCCATGTGGGTGGGCCATCCTCCACTGCCTTCCCTGGCCACGGCAGAGAGCTGGACTGGAAGAGGAGCAACCGGGACGAGAACCTGGTGTCTATATGGGATACTGGCACCGCAGGCGAAGGATTAACCAAGTGAGCCACGGCGCTGGCCCCATAACTAAAATTTTAATAACCACATTTATGGTCATTTATCAGTTGGAAAAAATTAAGCAGAAAAAAATACTTTCATAAAGATGTAGCCTCGTACATAAAAATGAAATAGTGAATACAGTTATTGTCCAGCAGTGGTAAATCATGGCCTAGAAACTGGATGGAATATGGTGTTGAATACGCTTTCAACAGTAGCCAGAAGAATGAACATTTTAATCATGGCTCTTCGGTCAGCTCAAGGGGTTCCGATAGTCAAGCTCTTTGGAGTAAGTTTGAGTCATCATTCAGTGAGGTCTCTAAAAAAATCTCACTTGACAGTCAGCATGTGAGGTGCAGACTAATAAGCATGGGCGCCTCAGCCCCACCTATGTGCTCCCTAGTCAGGTAGCAGGGAAGGTGGTACCAACAGTTCTGGGTGTGATGATCATAAAAGCACTACAAAGACAAGTAAGGATCTTAACCAACAAAAAGTCAGTGCTCAGTCTCATGTTCTCCAACATACATGTGACATTCATGGCAACAGTGGACAAGAAAAAGGTTTGAGTTGGAAGAAAGTCAGTATCAGAAAACGGAACTCTGGGTGCCGGTGCCATGGCATAGTAGGCTAAGCCTCTGCCTGTGGTGCCGGCATCACATACAAGTTCTGGTCCCGGCTGTCGCTCTTCTGATCCAGCTCCCTGCTAATGGCCTGGGAAGGCAGTGGGAGGTGGTCCAAATGCTTGGCCTCCTGCACCCGTGTGGGAGACCTGGAGGAGGTTTCTGGCTCCTGGCTTTGGATTGGCCCAGCTCTGGCCGTTGCGGCCATTTGGGGAGTGAACCATCGGATGGAAGATCTCTCTGTTTCGCCCTCTCGCTCTTTCTGTAACTCTGCCTATCAAATAAATAAATAAAATATTTTAAAAAACCCAGAACTCTAAAAAATTGAGGTTATGCCACTGAGCGAGGCATAGGAGAATAATGAGTAGATCAGGGTGGCCCTGAGTTGTTATGTTTTCCAAAGTGGATATATTATTTATTAGTTGTTTATGTTAATAAAATTAAGCATACTTGAAAACTCTTAAGTATTTCTTGGAGGTGGTGTTGTAGTGCAAAAGTTGAGCTGCCACTTGAGGTGTCCACATCTCATCCATGGGATTGAGGAAATGGCAGTCTTAGAGTCAATGATTAGGGCAAGAATCATAAAGATACTATATGAATGGTGGAGATTGGGGACCTTGGTATAAGCGATGAAATGAAGTACTGAGATAAGAGAGCCCAAGAAGGGCATGGAGCTTCAGTAATGTGCTAAGAGTTTAGGATACCCACTATAGGGTGGGCAACAGAGTTCTGGGATCATGAAAAGTCTAGGCAGTGGTGTGACCCTAGCTGATGCTGCAGACATGCAATTTTTGTACTCCAGAACATTTGACTTGTAAGCTCTGTCCCAGAAGCTCAGCTGTCTACAAGAAGGATGAAGATGACATGGAATCTGGGGTCAGGTTTTGCTTGGAGAGTCTGAGCAATTGGAGATGTGGGGAACTTGAGGAAATTCCTGAGAAGGTTATCCAAGGAATGAACCATACAGTACAATGCCAGAAAAGAACTGCAGGGAAGGACAGGGAGAGCTATATGCACACCCAGGCTCACTGCAGCATATTCACAATAGCTAAAACATGGAAGTGTCCCACATTTCCATTTAGAGATGAATAGATAAACAACATGTGGTACACGCAAAAATTATTCACTTTTCTCTTGATATCCTTCTCTCTCTTGATCTCTCTCTTACATTTTCCTTCTCCCTCTTTTCCTTCTTCACCCCATCTCTCCAGTCTGTCAGGTTTCCCCCAATAAACCTTTTCCCTTAAAGAAAATTATTCGCTTCTTAAGAAGGAAAGAGCGGCCGGCGCCGTGGCTTAACAGGCTAATCCTCCGCCTAGCGGCGCCGGCACACCAAGTTCTAGTCCCAGTCAGGGCGCCGGATTCTATCCTGGTTGCCCCTCTTCCAGGCCAGCTCTCTGCGGTGGCCCGGGAAGGCAGTGGAGGATGGCCCAAGTCCTTGGGCCCTGCACCCGCATGGGAGACCGGGAGAAGCACCTGGTTCCTGGCTTCGGATCAGCACGATGCGCTGGCCGCAGCGGCCATTGGAGGGTGAACCAACGGCAAAAAGGAAGACCTTTCTCTCTGTCTCTCTCTCTCACTATCCACTCTGCCTGTCCAAAAAAAAAAAAAAAAGGAAAGAGATTCTGATATTCTACAACATCGGTGAACCTTGAAGACTTTATACCAAATGAAATGAGCCACAAGAAAGAACAAATGTGGTATGATTCCACTTATACAAGGTACCCAGAATAGTCAAATCTAAGGAGATAAAAAGACCAGTAGTTACCAGAGCCTGGAAGAAGGAGAAATAGGAAGCTATTGTTAATGCATTGGGAGTTTCAGTTTGGGATATGATACTATCCTGGAGATGGATAGTGGGGATGGTTGCACAGCATACTGAATCTACTTAATGTCCCTGAACAATACAGTTAAAATGGTTAAAAAGGCAAATCTTCTGTTATATATATTTCACCACCATAAAAAAATAGACTTTGAATGTATCAACTCAATGAGAACCAACATGGTAACCACAGAACTTAACTCTGCTTCTCAATCTACTTTCTCAGTTAGACTCAGAATTGGGCCTGTGGTACAAAACGGGTACTCATCTCTGTACTAAATCTCTATTCCCTCTCTCAGGAGCCTCAGCCCACCAAAAACATAACCTCTTTCTCCTTCTTTAGTCCCATTCCTCATTGTCTCTCAGGAGAGAGGCCTAGAGCTCACATGCCAATCAAGTCAATTTGTGTCCACAGGAGCTATTGGCTCAGCCTCAGTTCACGACCCAAATTTGAGCCAGGTGAGACCCACTGGTAAAATGGCTCACATAGATAATTTTATGCTGAAGTTAATTTTCGGCTTACCTCTTGCAGGGAACTAGAGGAGAGGGGCCATGTCTTAATCATGTATATTTCTAGTGCCTAACACTGTGCCAGACACGTAGAAATAGGCTTTTAGAAGCTCTGTCCAGTTGAACAGGGGATAGTTAAGCTAACTAAACTAACATTTAGTGAATATTGGTATTGGTTATCTATTTCTGTGTCACAAATTAAATGTAGTGGTTAAAGTATCCATAATTATATTTTTTACAATTTCTGTGGCCAAGAATTCAGGGAAAGCATACGGCAGCTTATTTCTGTTCACGATGATTGGAATCCCAGTGGGAGACTTGAAGGCTGGGGCCAGATTCCTCTGAAGGTTCATTCATTCACATGCCTAGGGCTTGATGTTGGTGTCACTCCACGTGGCCTCCTCACTGTACCTGGAATTCTTCCCAATATCATGACTGGTTATATAAAATAGAGAGACAGAGATGGACGTAGATATAGGAATACACACACACACACAAGAGCAAAAGCCTTATTGCCTTGTATGGTCTCAAAACTCACACAGCTTTTTTTTTTTTTTTTTAAGCATTCTGGTGATTGGAACATTACCTGTGTAGGTTTAAAGGAAGGGAACCTAGAACCTGGTGGAGGTGTGCTAATGGCACCTTGTAAGAAGAGCATATGGGATGTGATAAATCTTAACTGTGACCACCTTTAGGAAACAGAACTGTCCAATTATGTGTCAACAGTACACTAGTAATAATTTTGCCTAGTCTATGCTTTTCTTTGGAATATCTGTTTGAAATCAACTAACAACAGATGCTGGCAAGGATGTGGGGGAAAAGGGACACTAATCCACTGTTGATGGGAATGCAAACTGGTAAAGCCACTATGGAAGACAGTTTGGAGAATCCTCAGAAACCTGAATATAGCCCTACCACATGACCCAGCCATCCCACTCCTTGGAATTTACCCAAATGGAATTAAAGGGGGAAAAAAAAGAGCTGTTTGCACCTCAATGTTTGTTGCAGCTCAATTCATAATAGCTAAGGCATGGAATCAACCTAAATGCCCATCAACAGATGACTGGGTAAAGAAATTATGGGATATGTACTCTATGGAATACTATACAGCAGTAAAAAACAATGAAATCCGGTCATTTGCAACAAAATGGAGGAATCTGGAAAACATCATGCTGAGTGAAATAAGCCAGTCCCAAAGAGACAAATATCATGTGTTCTCCCTGATCGATGACAACTAACCGAGCACCTAAAAGGAAACCAGTTGAAGTGAAATGGACACTATGAGAAACAATGACAGAATCAGCCCTTGTCTTGACTGTTGAGGAACAACTTACTATTTAATTCCTTTTAGTATCTTTTTGTTGTTGTTATTCTTTTTGTTCTACTTAATACCACTGGTTGAACTCTGCAATTAATACACAATTATTCTTAGGTATTTAAAATTAACAGAAAAGGGATCTCTGTTAAATATAAGAGTGGGAATAAGAGAGGGAGGAGATATACAGGTCAGTACATGCTCACTCGGACTTACCTCCAATGGTAGAGCTAGAAATGTGCCAGGGGATTCCAATTCAATCTTATCAAGGAGGCATGTACCAATGCCATCTCACTTGTTAAAGTGATAAGTTTAAGTACATAATTGATCAAAAAGATAGGGTAAGTGTCGAAGAGATCTCACAAATAAGACCAGTGTCTGCAAATAATGAAGGATAGAATTAAAAGGGAGAGAATGATCCTGCGGGGGAAGCAGGACACACAGGAGACTCAGAATGGCAAATGCCCTAAACAGTACTCTGGCCTTGGAATCAACCCTTGGGGCATTCGGATCTGGCTAAAAGGTCCATGAGAGTCTCACAGCCATGGAAAGCCAAGACACTGTGGCAAAAACAAACTGAACGAAAGATCTCAGTGAAGAAGACCCCAGCAGAAAGAACAGGCCATCAAAGAAGGTGGCACCTTTCTCTGAAGAGAGGAAGGAACCTCCACTGTGATATGGCCTTGACTGATCCGAAGGCAGGAGCCAGGTTCTTCTCCTGGTCTCCCATGGGGTGCAGGGCCCAAGCACTTGGGCCATCCTACACTGCACTCCCTGGCCACAGCAGAGAGCTATCCTGGAAGAGGGGCAACCGGGACAGACTCCAGCGCCCCGACCGGGACTAGAACCTGTTGTGCCGGCGCCGCAAGGCAGAGGATTAGCCTAGTGAGCTGGCATTCCATATGAACACCAGTTTGAGTCCCCAGTGCTTCAGTTCCGAACCAGCTTTCTACTAATGGGCCTGGGAAAGCAGCAGAAGATGGCCCAAGTTCTTGGGCTCCTACCACTCACATTGGGAGACCCAGATGAAGCTTCTGGCTTCTGTCTTCAGCCTGGCCCTATCCTAGCCATTGTGGCTGTTTGGGGAGTGAATCAGTAATAGAAGATCTCTCTCTCTCTAACTACCTCTCTCTATATATATAACTCTGCATTTCAAATAAATCAATATTTAAATATTTAAAAATAAATATACTTAAAAAAAAAAACACTGCCCGGAATACAAATGGCTTCTTCTCACATGCAAGTTGTACTCTGGTTGATGACAGAAAGCACAATGGTTACCATTTTGTTTATGTTTAGAATCAAGGCAGAATTGATGAATAGGATCACAGATGTATAGAGTATAGGGGCTTTCATTAGGCCATCTTTCTTCTATGATAGAACATATAGACCAGATAGCTGTCCACTCTGCTTTTAAAGTTATCCAGGACATGAAAAAGGTAGTTTAAAATGTTAAAGACTCATTGCAGTTTGAAGCTCATTTTCTCTCTTGCTGGTCAGGTGTTCAGCTTGACAGGACATGACTGGAGCCATCTTGGTTGTAACCCCCACCTTGTCCTTTTGGTGACCCTGACAGTCATCCCAAATGTTATGGGATAAACAAAGTCATTCAGATAACCCAGCACTACTACCTGAACCTGGAATATCCTTTATCTAATGTCTGGAATGTGAATTTTCTTGAGAAAGTCTAGGTGTACTCTGGTCCTTCATGGGACACTTTTTCTCTACAACCCCCTTTCTCCTGTCTCCTTGCAGAGGACCCAGTGTTTTGTGACTGCTCAAGATGACATCTCTGTAAATCCCTAATAACTCACCCCGCATAATCCTGGATTATTCACTTCTTTCTCAGTCTCATGGCTTCATTTGCTTTTGGCAGCTGGTTCTCAAATACCAAATTTCCCCCCAAACATTAAGTAATTGTTGCTGGGTCACTTATTAGATTTTCCTTTTGCTAGCTAACCTTGCTCAACTTTTTAACTTTTCCTCCTGGAAGTATTGTCTATTATTTAATCATTTTAACATTTTTTTTTCTCTAGGGAATCTCTATCCACACTATTTTGAATAAATCAAAGAAACCAGGAAAGTGAGAGGGTAACTTTTGGCTTATAAAAAATGTACTTCTTTGAGTACACACTACTATCACTGGCTTTAACCTAACACCACTGCTTATTTGTGTCATGAAGTCTGGAAAGGTCATAGACTTTTCTATTTCTCCTCTTTGCTATGAAGATTCCAACTGGTTCTTCTTTTTTAAGATTTACTTATTTATTTGAAAGATAGCATGACACAGAGAGAGAGAGAGGAGATATCTTCCATCCGCTTGTTAACTCTCTAAATGGCTACAACAGCCAGGGCTGGGCCAGGCTGAAATCAGCAGCCAGGAACTCCATCTGTGTCTCCCACCTGGGTGGTGAGGACCAAAGTACCTGGGCCATCTTCTGCTGCTTTCCCAGATACTTAACTCACTGCACCACAATGCCAGCCCCCGAACTAAGTGTTTCTAACCTTGTTCTACTTTGTGCTTTATTTTAAATGTCCCTATTCAACCCATTATCAGAACGAACGAACACTTTATTGAAATAGGTTCCAGGATCCTATTATCTTATTTGACATTTAAAATATTCTAAACATTTTCTCTGTCCTCGGGTTGAAATTTCAAATTTAATATGTTTAGCAAGCTAGTTGTAAATATCCCTGGGCCTGGATCCATTCATTGAGCAAACATTTAGTGAGAACCTACCACATGCCAGGCACTGTGCAAGGTGTTAAGGTTCTAAAACTTGGCAAAAGCAGATGTGGTCTTCGTCTTCTTGAAATCTAGTCTTATAGGTGAGGTAGACATTAACTGAATTAGAGACTTCCCAAAAAATCCTTGTTTCATATGGGGCAGAACCCTATGATGTTTTGGAAAGTTTTGATGCTTAGGGGTGGTGGTCTAGGTATCTTAGTTAAATGAACTTTGAATTTAAGAACTTTAGAGGAACAGAAAAATTGAGATAGTACAGAGTGTTCCCAATACTCAATAGCGCACTGGCCTATTATTAACATATCACATTGGGTTGGTACATTTGTTATAATTAATGCACCAGTGTTAATACTTTCTTATTAATTCAAGTCCATACTTTGCACAGCTTTCCTAAGTGTGTTACTCAATGTCCCTTTTCTGCTCTAGGATTCCTTTTTGAACATATTACAAGTAGTTATCATCTCCAGAGGCTGTTCAGCATTTCCTGAGAAATTTCCTAGACTTGCCTTTTCTGTGATGACCTTGACTGTTTTTTTTTTTTCTTTTAATTTATTTGACAGATAGAGTTAGACACTGAGAGAGAGAGAGAGAGAGAGAAAGGTCTTCCTTCCGTTGGTTCACCACCCAAATGGCTGCTACGGCGGGCGCACTGTGACGATCCGAAGCCAGGAGCCAGGTGTTTCCTCCTGGTCTCCCATGTGGGTGCAGGGGCCCAAGCACTTGGACCATCCTCCACTGCACTCCCAGGCCACAGCAGAGAGCTGGACTGGAAGAGGAGCAACTGGGACTAGAACCCGGCGCCCGGTGCCTCAGGCGGAGGAGGATTAACCAAGTGAGCCGCCCCGACCTTGACTGTTTTGATGAATACTGGGCCTGTCTCTTATAGGATGTCTTGCAACTGGAATTTGCCCTATGTTTTTCTCATGATTTGCTAGGAGTTACGTGTTTTGAGAGGAAGACCATAAATGACATTCTATGCCAAAGAGTACCTTCTACCAGCATGGACTTTTACTGATTTTTGTTGTTGTTGTTGATTTATTTATTTGAAAGACAGAGAGAGCGGGAGATCTCCCATCCACTGGTTCACTCCCTATATGGCTGCAACGGCTGGGCCTGGATCAGGCCAAAGCCAGGAGCCAGGAGCTTCTTCCTGGTCTCCCACGTGGGTGCAGGGGCCCAAGCACTTGGGCCATCCTTTGCTGCTTTCCCAGGCACATTAGCAGGGAGCTGGATCAGAAGTGGAGCACCCAGGACTTGAACCAGTGCCCAGATGGGATGGCAGCACTGTAGGTAGAAGTTTACCTCTCTACTCCACAGCGTGGGCCCCAAGGAATTTCACTGTTGATGTCACCCTGATTACCTGCCTGAGGTAAAGTTTGTCAGGTTTCTGCACTCTGAAATTCCACCCCCACCCTTTCCCATAATCTGTGAGAGGAAGTCTTCCTGTGAGTTCGCACTCCAGGACTGGGGGTGGGGGGTTGTTCATCTCCTCAAAGGCACAGTGGCTCCATAGCTCTTACTCAGCACTTTTCCGCATAGCGATTTGTCTTTAAATCTGGTTTCCATAACCTTAGTAACCAACATTGGCCTTTGCCAGTGATGTAAGCCCTGGTAAGAGTGTTTACGTTGATGAATTTGTTTTCTTAGCTTTGAACTTTTTCTACTTCGCATTCACAATTTTTCGAGACATAGAAGGCCAAAATGTTTCGTGCTTTACAAACTGAGAATATGAAGGTCTTATGTCATTGTTTCGCTTAGTTCACACTTCTCCAAAGAGAGCCATCTGCATGATGCTTTCTCCGTGGGAATTGGAGACAAAGGAGCAGCCAGGGGCGGAGAAGGAATTATGGTCTGGGGGGTGGGGGGTGGGGAGGTAGCTCCTGCCATGCGGATGGACCTTGAGTTCCGCCCTGCTTGAAATCTGCTCCCTTCCTGCCAGGAAAGCTCCTAATCTGGGGTGACTGCTGCGGTTAAGATTACCCAACGCAGCCGTCTGAGGGCTCTTAACCAGGTCAGAGGTACGAGCAGAAGAAGGGCTTTTTCTAATAGGAAGGTGCAGAGTCTGAGGTGTCGCCCATTTTGGCTTAGGGCTGTCAGTAACTGCCGCCGCCTCCTTCCCCTTTTGGGTTTTGCCTCTGCCTCAGACGCTCGGAAGAGAATTGTTGCTTTCGGTTCTGCGCGAGTTCCCACCGCCGTTGCAGGTTGTGGTTAGGCTGCGTGCGTTTCCAAGAGGGACTTGAAAGTCAGGTTCGAACAAGGCACACGTGCGTTCTTTGCAGAGGACGTTAAGCTTGTTGACTGGAAGCCTGCTTGCACTCACCAGAAACAATCTGCTATTGTCTCCAGGGAGAAACCAGTGCCAGCAAAACATGGAAACGCCTAGCCAAGAGGCGGAGCGCTGCCTTAGTGCCATAACTGGAGTCCTGATGGGAAAGGAGAGCCAGGAAGACGCTCGCCTTTGTTGTTAGCCTGCAAGTGCACACATCATACAAATGTGGTACCTGCCACTGGGCCTGTCACAACCACACGAAGGCTGCTTCCCCATGAGGCAGTGTCACGGTTAGAGCTCTCCCTTCATTCTGGGAGTTTTTGCAGCTGCCATTGTGCTGGCCTTGGTCCCGGCAGCTGTTACCATAGGGATTGTGCCTGGCCAGGACTTAGGCAAGATAGCAGTGTGTACTTAGCTTTTAGGGTTCCCTAAGGGAAGGGGATGGAATGTGGTGTTCATGGAGGGAGCCAGGGAAAGAGAAGTGAGGGAGGCAAGACCAAAGAAAGTGGAAGTAGGTAATGGGGAGGTTTGTCTTAATTCTTTAATTTGTGGCTTAATGACTATGGAGGCATACAGGATAGAACGGAAAATAAAATTCTCAAAGCCCCTGGCTCGTGTTCTTTCTATCTTTGGATGAATAAAAATCAATGAATATTAATTAAATCTATGTGAGAACTCTGTTTACTTATTTCCCATGTTCTGTCAGCATCTGTCCCTCACTTCAGTTCATAGGAAGCTTAATTGTAAAATTCCTGAGTATACTCCACATTTCCTGTCCTCACACACAATTCAGCTTTACCATTTTAAAATCTGAGAACTGGAGGCTGGCTCCATGGAGCAGCAGGTTAAGCTGCCATCTGCAGCTCTGGCATCCCATATAGGCACTGGTTCGAGTCCTGGGTGCTCCACTTCTGGTCCAGCTCCCTGCTAATGTGCTTGGGCCGCTGCACTCACCTGGGAGACCAGGAAGAAGCTCCTGGCTCCTAGCTTCAGGCTGGCTCAACCCTGGCTGTTGCAGACACGTGGGGAGTGAATCAGCTTATGGACAGTCTTTCTCTCATGGAAGGTCTCTCTCTCTCTGTCTTTCCCTCTCTCTCTCTCTGCAACTCTGACTTTTAAATAATAAATAAATAAATCTTTAAATAAATTTGAGTACTGTATAAGAAGTCAAAACCCCAGAAGTTGTTAGATATCCTGGCTTCAGGTGCACAGGTCAGTAAGAGATACAGAAATGAACCTCCAGGCAACAGCCATAGTGCCCTCCTGGTAACAGCAACCTTTAGAGAACAGCATTCAGAGGATAAGCCCATTGCTGAGTTCCCAGGCTTCCCAGCCAGGTCCCCTTCAAGTTTCATGTTTTACAAATTTGTCTGTGATCCTTTATGAACCAGCCTTAGTTGGGGGGGTGGGTTGATAGGGGGATTCCCCCTTGTTTTAAAGTTAGGGTCTGGCATTGTGGCACAGTGGTTTAAGCTGGTTCAAGTTCCAGCTGCACCACTTTAAATCCAGCTCCCTGCTAATGCACCTGAGAAAGTAGCGGAAGATGGTCCAAGTGTCTGGGCCCCTGAGAGATCCAGATGGAGTCCTGGGCTTCTGGCTTTAGTCCTGCCCCAGCCCCAGGCCTTAGGTGATTCCGGGAGTCAACCTGTGGATGGAAGACCTTTCTGTGCCTGTCTCTTTCTGGAACTCTGCCTTTCAAATAAATAAATAAATATTTGCAAAAAATAAAATTAGGGTCTGACTATTTCAATAGCTGAGTCACTACTGGATATGGTTGTAGTATATATATATATTTCTCTTAGTCCTCTCTCTGGGTGTGTCTGATAATTTTTTTATGGAAGACTGGACATTGTGTAAGGAAAACTGTAGAAGGAAACTTTATTCTGCCAGGACCATTTGGATATTTATAACATCATTTGAGGGCCACACAGCTTAAAAAGTAGCCTACCATTGATTTATGGAATTTCGAGTCCTACCTGCGGTTGCCTTGGCAAAGCAGACCAAATGATTTTGCTGTCTTTATACAGTCTTCAGGCTGTGCATTCCCTACCCTTGAGATGGTGTTCTGTTCCTTCGGAGAGAATGCTGTTTCTTCCAGCAGCCCATTCAATCCATTAGGAACAGGTCACCTTCATCCAATCAGGGAGCAAGTGATGGGCTGTGGCTCAGTCTCGAAGGCTTTGACTATCTGGGGTCTGCCCCTACTTGCAGGGTGTAGGAAGTCGCACCTGAAGCCCTTGGATGCTGACATGGGCACTTCCTTGTTGGTGATTCCTGAGCTCCAGGCTTGGTTTTTATCTCCTCAGCCCAATGAGTCTGGCAAGAGTTCTTCGTAGTGTTCCAGCCTCTTAGCACATTTGGGATCAGCTTTTCTATCTCTTGGGCTGAACTAGAGACAAATGGGTCTGCTGTAAGGAAGAAAATCATGTCCTGCCCTTGTTTTAAGTGCTGCAGATGGAGATATTCTACAGTTGTGCAGTGGTCTAAATGTTTGTGGCCTCAAACACAAGCACAATTAGTATTTTGAAATCTCTTCCTCCCCAGAGTGATGGTGTTAGGAGTTGTGGACTCTGGGAGGTGATTAGGTCATGGGGCGGAGCACTCCTAACTAATATGAAATCATAACTAATCTCACAATGGGATCAGTGCCCTTATGTAAGAGACCTAGTAAGAGCCTTTGCTTCTTCCACCATGTGAGAACACAGGGAGAAGACTGCCATCTATGGGCCAAGAATGGGTCCTCACCAGACAATGACTTTGAGAACCTTTATTTTGGATTTCACAGCATCCAGCACTGTGAGAAACAAATTTCTTTATTTTTTAATTTTTTTTTATTTGACAGATAGAGTTAGACAGTGAGAGAGGGAGACAGAGAGAAAGGTCTTCTTTCCGTTGGTTCACTCCCCAAATGGCTGCTACGGCCGGCACTGCGCTGATCCGAAGCCAGGAGCCAGGTACTTCCTCCTGGTCTCCCATGCAGGTGCAGGGGCCCAAGCACTTGGGCCATCCTCCATTGCCCTCCGAGGCCACAGCAGAGAGCTGGACTGGAAGAGGAGCAACCGGGACTAGAACTGGTGCCCATATGGGATGCTGGTGCCGCAGGCAGAGGATTAACCAAGTGAACCACGGCACCAGCCCCAACAAATTTCAATGTTTTGTAATCCACATATTCTGTTCCAGCAGCCAAAAAAGACTGACACAAATTTCCTTTCTTTGTGTCTTGTTTTGAGCCTTTCATTTGCACCCAAGGAACCAAAAATAGACTTATTTGACTTTACCTATAATGTAAATGCAGCAGGTCCCGTGTCTGGGATTGTGTATGTGTTTCTTTAGGACAGGAGTTCATTTTTCTCATGTCTCTCACTCCGACTTACAGAGTAGTTGCTCCAGAGTAACTGTTGGAGAAGTGAATTTCCCTGTCCTTTGCTTTCTTGCTTGTTTTTCTGTTGGATTTGACTGATGTTACCAATTGCCAATTGTTACCAATTGTTTTCTCCTGTCCCTTCCCTTTGTTCCTCATAATTGTGTTTTTCATAGTTGCATCTTACTGGTAAGAAATCCTCCTCCTTGGGGATCTGGTTGAATCATCCAGGGTGTCAGCCAGATGGAAGTCCCCTGCCTGAGACAGGACAGATTGTGTGCAAAAAGAAAGGAAGCCAAAAGCCAGATCACTTCAGTGTCCTCAGAGTGAAATTAATAGGGTGATGCTAGATGATCTCCAAGTACCTCCCAATCCTATTTAGTTTGTGCCTCGTTTGTTGACCCTTTATTGACGAATTTGTTAAAACCAGTGCCACATTTGCACTTTTGTTTTCTGAGGCTCAGAGGCACTGTGAGATGTTAGGCTGCAGTCTGGGTGCTCAGTTTTGCATTAACGCTGCACACCACAATGGTAGATTCCAGGGGCTGTCACAACAAATGTCCACAAACCTGATGGCTTCAAACAACAGAAGTTTATTCTCTGACAAATAGATAAGCTAGAGGGTCTGAAATCAAGATGCTGGCAAGGTTTTCCTTCTAGAAGGCCTCAGGAAAAATCACCCTGTGCCTCCTCTTTCTTACCTTCCTTGGCTTGTAGAAGCACCTTTCCAATCTCTGCCTGCATCTTCTTATAACATGTGTCTTGCTGTGGTCTGCTCCTCTTATAAGGACACCAGTTTATTGACCACTCTCACTCTAGTATGATTTAATCTCAAAATCCTTAATTAGTTACATCTGCAAAGACCAATGTTTCCAAATACCACATTCTTAGATTCTGGGTGGTTGTGAATTTTTGAAAGATGCTACTCAATCTACTCTAACCGCCAACATCAATCTTACAATAGTATTTACGAGGGCAAGAATCGTGGCTGACTCACTACAGTATCCTCAATACCTCGTTTACTCAAGGCACTTAGTATTTGTTGAACAAATGAATGAGGTTGAAATAGGGCTAAGTGGTAGGAACTCAGCACAGACTGCCAGCTTCACTCGAATTGTCATTCATAAGCCAATCTTCTAAAGTGCTTGTTCCTTAAGAGGTTTCGATATATTTGTGTGAGGTTTGTTGTCTGATTGGACCGATAACAATGCCTCCATTAGGGAAAAGAGTATTGCTTTGTAGCTTACTTTTAAAACACTAATCTTCATATTATTTCTTTACTTTTACTTTCTCTCTTATTTCTCTACCCTTTATTTTCTTCCTTTTTTCTATTGGATTTGTCTGCTATTACCAGTTGCCAGTCCTCTGTTTTCTTGAGTTCCTCTTCTGTTCTTCTTCTTTTACTTTTCCTGTCCTTTCCCTTTTATCAACTCCTCATAATTGTGCTTTCAAAATGTTTAGGTCTCGAATTAATATTTATATATATATATAATCTGTATTAGATGTGAGAATGTATATTTAATATTAGTATTATGTATATATTTAAATAAGACATACCAAAATGATCCTGAACATTGAGGCAGATTTGAGTCTGAGAAAAGAGAATGATGCTTATTAGTGATTTTGTAGTTTCCACGAAGAAAGCAGCTCATTTCGTATTTAAAATGAGTCATAAGGAGAAAAGAATTGCATGTTTTCCAGCACACAATCTTTTAAGGTAAAACTGCCTGCATTTTTTCTAACTATTAAACTCAGACATAATGAGTGAGGCGACATTAGACATAATAAGCTGCTAGCCATCCAACTAAGAAATCCTTTCTCACGCTATTTCCTGCAGAGTGAGATTGTGTGCATGCCTGCAAGTATCAAAACTTGCTGCACTGTTTGAACATCCCTATTACCTTTCTGAGCCTCAGATCTAGTTCTTTGATTCATTCCCTCAAGCTCCTTAAAGCTTCTTCGATGCCAGTTTGGCTGGTATTTAGGAATCTTGATGAATATGCTCATTATCTAATACAAAGTGACATAAAACACTCCTGCCACGAACTCTGCCACATAACCATACCCTGCTGAACTCCTGGGATTCATTCGGTACTAGATTAATAGCATTTATGTTATTCACATATCTCAGTTGACCTTGATCTGCTAGCAACTCCCTCCTTTTTATCTCTGTTCCATACTGGGGAGGTTTTGTCCCACAGTAACAATGGTTCTTTTGTACATCAAAGCACATACCCCCTCCAACATCCCAAGTTTTAATTTTCCTTGCATGCATAATATGTATCTCTCTTCTGTTCACTGTTACCTCTTACCTATGCTTAATTGATGGATAATAGAGTTTTCTATTTATTTTGCAAAAGAAAAGTACTTAGAAATTAACCTTTCAATATCTGAATTAAAGCCTGCAGCTCTGTGAATGAAAAATGTTCACAGAAATCATTTCTTCTTTCTCTTTTTCAAATTTAACATATACAGATTATACACTTAAACAGAGATCTGGCCTCTTATACTTTCATTTGAATGGCATATTTCAAATAACACTAGTAATTTGTCTTGGAAAAACCATGCTGCAATGTCCCTATTTGAGTTGAGTGTTAGAAAAATTATATGTATATATTTTATATGTAATACAATTTTTCTGTATGATCCAGACATTGAATATAGGTTTGTGGACAATAATTGAGAGTTTAATTTAGTGAGTCAAATCTGCCATACCATTTAGGAAGCTTCGTAGACAGGCACTTATTGAAAGGCAAACAATCAGACAAAAATTAGCAACAAAATATAAAAGCAAAAACTCAGACTTCAGAATTATTTTGTAATTCCTTCCCTACTCTCAATGAGACGTCTTCATTGTAAAGCAGCCCTCCATGGTTAGCCTATTTATTTATTTATTTTGTGATCAGTGAGTACTTCTCTGTAATCGAGCAGCTCTGTGTGAAATGTATGTAATGCAGTTCTTCCATCATTACAGCAGTGGCAGCAGGCAGGTGGACAGATCTTTTTAAAGCTTCCCCCATGGAGTCTGATTCAGAGTGTTCAAGCAATCTTTTCTTTTTACTTGAAGATTAAAGTCTTGATTTAACATATTTATTATTCTCCCGTATTACTTCTCTGTGAGAAGATATTTCTTTTTTAGAGATTTATTTTTTATTTATTTGAAAGGCAGAGATACAGAGAGAGGAGGAGAGACAGAGAGATCTTAAATCTACTGATTCACTCCCCATATGGATGCAATGGCCCAGGCTGGGCCAGGCAGAAGCCAGCAGCCTGGAGCTTCTTTTGGGTCCCTCACATGGGTGCAGAGGCCCAAGGACTTGGGCTGTCTTCTGCTGCTTTTCCATTTTAGCAGGGAGCAGGGTCAGAAATGGAGCAACCAGGTCTTTTTTTTTTTTAATTTTATTTAAGGAATACAACTTCATGCATATAATACATACAGATTTGGGAACATGATGATTCTTCCTCTCTCTCCTTCCCTCCCTCCCACCCATACCCCCACTTTCCTTCCTCCTCCCTCTTCCTTTCCCATTCTTGTTCTTTACAGAGATCAATTTTCAGTTAATTTTAGCACTCATAAGATTAACCCTACACTAAGTAGAGAGTTATTGATTCATATGAAGGAAAAAAGAAGTAAAGAACAAAAGCAAGCAAGCAAACAAACAAACAAAAACATCGTTCTTCAACAATCAAGGCAATGGCTCTTCAACACCATCATTTCTCAAAGTGTCTGTTTTTCTCATATAGATTATGTTTTAAAAAAAGATTTATTTATTCAATAGAGTTGCAGAGAAAGAGTCAAGTAGAAAGAGAGAGGTCTTCCATCCGTTGGTTCACTCCCCAAATGGCTGCAACTGCTGGAGCTTAGCCGATCTGAAGCCAGGAGCTTCTTCCAGGTCTCCCACATGGGTGCAGGGGCCCAAGGACTTGGGCCATCCTCCACTGCTTTCCAAAGCACATTAGCAGGGAGTTGGATCACCAGGCACATTAACAGGGAACTGGATCAGAAGTGGAGCAGCCAGGACTCAAACCAGCACCCATATGGGATGCTGGCACTACAGGCTGGGGCCTTAACCTGCTGCACCACAGCACTGGCCCATCATATAGAATACATTTGAAGTACTCTATTAGTTACCACAGATCAGAGAGACCATATGGTATTTGTCTTTTTGTGACTAGCTTATTTCACTAAGTATAATGGTTTCCGGTTGCATCCATTTTGTTGCAAATGACAGGATTTCATTTTTTTATCACTGTGTAGTATTCCATAATGTATATATATATATATATATATACCATAATTTCTTTATCCAGTCTTCAGCTGATGGACATCTGGATTGATTCCTTATCTTAGCTATTGTAAATTGAGCTGAAATGGACATGTGGGTACAGATAACTCTTTAATATGCTAATTTCATTTCCTTTGCATAAATTTCCAGGAGTGGCATGGCTGGGTTATATGGTAGGTCTATATTCCACTTTCTGAGATATCTCCATGCTGTTTTCCGCAGTGACTGTACTAGTTTATTCCCACCAAGAGTGGATTAAGTTTCCCTTCTCCTTGCCAGCATTTGTTGTTTGTTGATTTCTGTATGAGAGCCATTCTAAAGGGGGTGAGGTGAAAACTCATTGCAATTTTGATTTGCATTTCCCTGATGGCTAGTGATCCTGAACATTTTTTCATGCGTCTGTTGGTCATT
Source organism: Lepus europaeus (assembly GCF_033115175.1). Taxonomy (NCBI): domain Eukaryota; kingdom Metazoa; phylum Chordata; class Mammalia; order Lagomorpha; family Leporidae; genus Lepus; species Lepus europaeus. The sequence goes on along the minus strand of NC_084832.1, from coordinate 32,799,204 downwards.
TGAATTTCCTGTTTGCAAACATGTCTGTCAGGTCCTTTGCCCATTTCTTCTTTGGATCGTTTGTTTTGTTGCTGTCCCCAGACACATAGCAAAGTCATCTAAAATATATAAACTAGAAAGAAGAAACACTTCACTGATTTGGCTTTTAATACCTTGCTGGAAGTAGGAAGACAATGCTTTAAGGGAACTGGTTTAGAAAATAATATCGAGTGATGTATGTTATTGGCAATCCGAGTGGTAGGATATTTTCCTTTTGACCCCTAATTAGGCTTTGGAAAAATGAACTAGACCCATGATTACCCAGGCAAAAAACTAGACAGGCTAGGGGAATGAAATTACACACCCAGGGCTGGCGTTGTGGCGTAGCATGTAAAGCTTCCACCTACAGTGCTAGTATCTGATATGGATGCTGGTTTGAGTCCTGGCTGCTCCACTTTCCATCCAGCTCTCTGCTATGGCCTGGGAAAATGGTGGAAGATGGCTCGAGTCTTTGGGCGCCTGCCCCCGAGTGGGAAACCCAGAGGAGGGTCCTGGTTCCTAGCTTCAGATAGGTGCAGCTCTGGCCGTTGCAGCCAACTGCGGAGTGAACCAGCGGATGGAAGTCCTCTCTCTCTCTCTCTGCCTTTCCTTCTCTCTCTGTGTAACTCTGACTTAAAAAAAAAAAAGTGTAACTAACCAAAAAAAAAAATTATCCACCCATTTATACATAATGTTTTGTTTTCTGTCTTCCTGTAATTGTGCCATAAGGATGCTTTGGAAATAAAGTGACTCAAATCGCTAGACAGCTTTTCTTTCTTTCTTTTTAAGATTTATTTATTTACTTGAAAGTCAGAGTTACACAGAGAGAGGAGAGGAAGAGAGAGGGGGGGGGTCTTCCATCCACTGGTTCACTCCCCAGTTGGCTTCTGATCTGAAGCCAGGAGCCAGGAGCTTCTTCCGGGTCTCCCAAGTGGGTGCAGGGGCCCAAGGACTTGAACCATCTTCTACTGCTTTCCCAGGCCACAGCAGAGAGCTGAATTGGAAGTGGAGCAGCTGGGACTTGAACTGGCACCCAGTGCTTCAGGCCAGGGTGTTAACCCACTGCACCAGGGCACTAGCCCCACTAGACAGCTTTTAACTCCTCTAGGATAGATCTGTCATTCCCCCAGGTGACTAAGTATGTGGCTATACATAGTTTGTGTTAACATAATTAGTGTAGTACCTACTTTAAAACTGGGTGATACACTTAATTGTTTCTATCTACCTTTGGCTTCAGTTAATTGCATGAGATTACATATGTGAAAGTACTTAGTGTAGAATCTGACCTGTGCTAAGTACTTGTACACAATTACCTACTTAACAGCTTCCCTTGAGTGACTTGGAACCACCTCACCCTCAATGTAAGCCTTGTTGAACCATCTTTTCTGCCTCCTTTCCAGACTCTTCCTCAAACAACTCACTCAAGCCAGAAATATTTGTTTAATCTTTGGCATTTTCCTGTTCTTCTCCCTCCAAAGCCTATTGATTTGAATTCTGAAATATCACTCATTCACTGCTCATGGATTGCAGCAGTGGACCAGTCAAGTCCTGTACAACATTTCTGGGGAGGTGTGAACATTCTCAGGTCCACAGAGCCCGGTACCTACAGGGAACAGAGACAGGGTGTGTGCAAGGGCAACGGGGAGCCAGGACACAAGATGCCCTTTAAGCCACGTTCAGATCTCTGACACTTCATTTTAAGGACTATGGGAAAAGTCTGAAGAGTTTCAGTCAGATCTGTGCGTCACCAAGATTGCTTCCATGTTTCTCCAGCCCCATTTTTCACATCCCCAAACCTGTCCAGGAGTATTATATACAATCTCCCTGCCTCATTCATCTTCCTCCCAAATACATGCTGCACATTGCAAACAAACACCTGGAACAGAACAACAACAACAGACACCTGTCTGTATACTCATCCATTTCAAATCTTTTAATGATTTTCCAGTGCCCTGGGGGTAACATCCAAATCCCCAAGGCTTACAGCTACTGTTTATTTTCCTGCCTCTTCTCTCACCACTTCCTCGTCTCAGACTCCAGGTGCTGTGAACTTCTTTCCTTTCTTCTAACAAGCCATGGTCTCTCTCACCCAGACCTTCCTGTTCTCCATGCCTGGGCGTGAACCCTGACCAGGTCTGTGTGGGCTGGTGAATTCTTTAAACTTCACTTTGCTCCAGGTGTCTCTTTCTAAAACTTAACTATGAAAGATCCCTGCTAAGCATTACCCTCTTTCCCAGTAGTAATGTTTATCACATTTCTTTGCTAAATGTAAGCTCCACTAGTGTCTGTCCTGGTTACTTTTTCTTTCTTTTTTAAAAGATTTATTTTTATTTATTTGGAAGGCAGAGTTAGAGATAGACAGAGAGAGAGAGAGAGGGAGAGAGATCTTCCATCTGCTGTTCACTCCCCAAATGGCTGCAGTGGCTGAGCTGGGCCAATCTGAAGCCAGGAGCCAGGAGCTTCTTCTGGGTCTCCCACGCAGGTGCAGGGGCCAAGGACTTGGGGCATCTTCTACTGCTTTCCCAGGCCAAAGCAGAGAGCTTGAGCAGAAGTGGAACAGCCAGGATTCAAACCAGTGCCCATGTGGGATGCTGGCACTGCAGGCGATGGCTTTACCTGCTATGCCACAGCACCAGCCCCCCAGTCACTTTTCAACCACAGAGCCTTGCTCAGTGCCTGCTATGTGGCAGGTGCTCAATACACACCTGCAGAATCAATGAATGAGCCATACCTACAAGCTTCCTTCTGCAGCATCATTGAGAAAAAAAATATATGTCAAAATGACATATTTGCTTTGAGTTTAGGTGAAAAATATTCATCCTTTCCATGGTGTTAAAGATACTGAGGAGCAGATGCTTGGCACGGCACGTAAGAAACTGCTTGGTCATGGCAAGAGCCTCGGGTGATCACTGACGTCATAAATAAGAGTGTTAAATCAACAACAGGAGTCACTGTGCACTTGCTCCCCATGTAGGACCTCTGTCCCTAATGAGTTGTACTATGAGAATTAATGGTGAAGCCTATTTTGAAACAGTACTTTATACTTTGTGTGTCTGTGTGGGTACAAGCTGTTGAAATCTTTACTTAGTATAGAGTTGGTCTTCTGTATATAAAGATAATTAAAAATGAATCTTAATGAAGAATGGGATGGGAGAGGGAGTAGAAGGTGGAATGGGAGCAGGTGTGGGAGGGTGGGTATGGGGAAGAACTGCTATATTCTTAAAGCTGTACCTATGAAATTTATATTTATTAAATAAAAATTTGCTTAAAAAAACACTGCTTGGGATGCCTGCATTATTTATCATAGTGCCTGGGTTTGAGTCCTGGCTTAGGTTGTGAATACAGCTTCCTGCAAATGTACACCCTGGGAGGCTGCAGTGCTATTTCAAGTAATTGGATCCTTGCCACCTACATGGAAGACCTGGATTGAGTTCTAGGCTACTGGCTTTGGCCTGGCTAACTCCTAGCTGTTGTGGGCATTTGAGGAGTGAACCAGTGGATGGAAACTTGCTCTCTGCTTTTGTCTCTCTCATTTCAAATAAAATGAAAGTAAATATATATATGTATATGTATGTGTGTATATATTTTCATACACTACACACACACACACACACACATATGTATACATACATATATATGCGTGCCTGGGACTTAGGGCCCAGGACAGGTAGATCCAGATTCCTGCAACTCGGAGCTATTTCCGAATTGATATCTCCTTTACTCACAGTGGCAATAAGAAATGCACAAGGAATAGATTTTTATTTGAAAGTCAGAGCTACATAGAGAGGAGAGGCAGAGAGAGAGAGAGAGAGAGAGAGAGAGAAGTCTTCCATCCGATGGTTCACTCCCCAATTGGCCGCAACGGCGGGAGCTGTGCGTGCAGAAGCAGCAACAGCAGTGTGATTAGAATTCTCTTGAAGACTTTGACCACCTGAGGAAGAAGACCCAAGAGGGGGAGACTTCCAGCTACTGTCAGACTTTGCAATTTGATAATCAACAGTGGTGATCAGATTCTATAAGGGAGACTACAAGAAGGCATAGGTAAAATAGTAAATAAATAAATAAACTCCCAATGAAACTTCTAATCTGTACAGTATATGGATAAATCCTTAAAAGCTTTACCTACATGAGAATAGCTAAGAGTTGATTAAGAGCAGGTGACTTAATGAAGAGCCTTTGCCAGTGGTTCTCCATCTTGTCTGGGCATTAGAATCATCTGAGGGACTTAAATCCAGCTGGGCAGACTGCAGCTCAAACCAAGTAAATCAGAATCTCTGAAGGTGGAGCCCAGGCTTTGGTAGTTTTTAAAACTCCCAAGGTGATTCCAATGATCCAAAAATTCAAACATAAGAAACATCGCCTGGAATCCTCTTCTTTGGCTGATCCAATAGGAATTACCCCAATCTTAGTTTTATGACCCTGGATATAGTATTTCTGATTACTTCAAGAAGTGCAGAAAAAGTTCTCCAAACGTTGAACCCCAAATGTGTTGATATCTGTAGTATATTACAACAACCAATATCCACCAGAGCACTCATTTAAGTCTAACACAGAGCCAAGTGCGTTATCTAAAATAGTGAACTATTTGAAGTCTTATAATCTTGAGATTTCATTATTCTTTCTTGATGAGGGGAAAACTGAGGTTCAGTATTTGTATTATCTGTGTAACCACATAACTGGTTTGAATGTGGTGTCCCTTCAAAATTCATTTTGAAACCTAATAACCCAGGTGATGGTATTTGAAAGTGGAGCCTCTGAGAGGTGATAGGTCATCAGGGCTCCTCCCTTTTGAATAAATTAGGGGTCTTATAAAAAGGGCTTGCAGGCTGTGTTCGGTACCTTTGTGGATCTTCTGCCAGGTGAGGATCCAGTGTCCTCGCATTCCAGAGGGTGCAACACCCAGGCACCCTCTTGGGAGCAGAGAACAGCCCTCATAAGACATCATCCCTGCTGACCTCCAGAACGGTGAGCACAAAATCTCTGTTCTTTATCCAGTACCCAGTCTCAGATATTCTCTTAAAGCAGCACAGACACAGACCAAAACAGAGGCAGAGTTAGAACCTGTCTGCCTGCATTCACAGTCACCAGCCTTTCAACTGTTCTGTATGTTTGCTGGGCAGGAGATGATATTAAATAAGAGCAAGCTGTGCAAAGAGGTTAGGACTTTCTGAGACTCATGCTAAAGCTAGATAATTGTAGGCTTAGGTTTTCCACTATTGCTTTCAAAATGTACCAAAATTTAATTTTAAGCTTATATTGTTGAGTTAAAAGTGGGCAGTGATATTTGCAATTTTAAGTATTTTTCATACATATGGGGATCTTCAAAAAGCTCAAGGAAAATTCATATTGTGAAAAAACTGCATGGATTTCATTTTTTTGCACCAAAATAAATGTATCTTTTTAAAAAAACATCTTTTGAGGGGCTGGTATTGTGGCATAGTGGGTTAAGCTTTTGCCTGTGATGCCAGCGTCCCATAATGGCACCAGTTTGTGTCCTGGTTGCTCCACTTCTGATCCAGCTCCCTTCCAATGTGCTTAGAAAGCAGCAGAAGATGGCCCAAGTCCTTGGGCACCTGTACCACATGGAAGACCTGGATGAAGCTCCTGGCTCCTGGCTTCAGCCAGGCCCAGCCCTGGCTGTTACAGCCACTTGGGGAGTGAGCCAGCAGATGGAAGACCTCTCTTTATCTCTGTGTTTCTCTCTCTCTCTCTCTGTGTGTGTGTGTGTTTCTCTCTCTCTTTCTCTCTTCACCCCCCCCCCAACCCTCTCTGTAACTCTTTCAAATAAGTAAATTTTTAAAAAAATAAATCTCTGAGAGCGCCCCCCCCCCCAACACACAGGGGGGGAGGGGGGAGGGAGGAGGGAGGGAGGAGGGGGGGAAATGAGCTCCCATCTACTGGTTCATTCCTCAAATACCTGCAACAGTCATGACTGAGCTGGGGCTGAAGCCTGGAGGCAGGAACTCAACTCAGGTTTCCCAGATGGGTGGCAGGGACCCAATTATTTGAGCCATCAGTGCTGTTTCTAGGGTCTGTATTCTTAGGAGGGTGGAGTTAGGAGCCAAATCTGGGAAATGAACCCAGGCACTCCAATGTGGGAGGCAAGCATCTTTATCATTAGGGTAAACACCTGCTCCTTAAACTTATCCTTAAATTCCATACTGTCTTATGTTTATGTGATGAAATTCTAAAGAGTTTTAAAAGTATTTAGTGAAAAGCAATTCTTTTCATCCTCTATTCTCAGCCACATGGTTTCACAGAGACAGTGGTCTAGATATTTTACTATATTCCAATAAAGAGAATGGAATGATCATTGTCTTAATATGCTTCAAGATTAATCTCCTGGGGTTAGGGAGAGCCTTAGCAAAACCCATCTATTAGCAAAAGAGAAGACTAGAATGCCTTCCATGGTTTAAGGGACTTGTCACTTTTTTTTTTTTTTTTTTTTTGGACAGGCAGAGTGGATAGTGAGAGAGACAGAGAGAAAGGTCTTCCTTTTGCTGTTGGTTCACCCTCCAATGGCCGCCGCGGTAGCGCGCTGCGGCCGGCGCACCGCGCTGATCCGATGGCAGGAGCCAGGTGCTTCTCCTGGTCTCCCATGGGGTGCAGGGCCCAAGCACTTGGGCCATCCTCCACTGCACTCCCTGGCCACAGCAGAGAGCTGGCCTGGAAGAGGGGCAACCGGGACAGGATCGGTGCCCCGACCGGGACTAGAACCTGGTGTGCCGGCCCCGCAAGGCGGAGGATTAGCCTAGTGAGCCGCGGCGCCGGCGACTTGTCACTTATTTAATGGCAATTGCCAAGCTTCTGCTAACATAGATAGTACTACAGAAAAGACCTATGTATGACTTTGTGCATGCACACACTTTTTTTTTTTTTTTAAAGATTTATTTACTTGAAAGAGTTACACAGAGAGAGGAGAGGCAGAGACAGAGAGAGAGAGAGGTCTTCTATCCGCTGGTTGCCTCCCTAGTTGCCCTCAATGGCCAGAGCTGCGCCGAGCCAGAGCTGCGCCGATCCAAAGCCAAGAACTAGGAGCTTCCTCCAGGTCTTCCCATGTGGATCAGCGGCTCAAGGACTTGGGCCATCTTTTACTGACTTCCCAGGCCATAGAGAGAGCTGGATTGGAAGTGGAGCAGCTGGGATTTGAACCGGACCCCATATAGGTTGCCAGTACTGCAGGCAGCGGCTTTACCCACCATGCCACAGCGCCGGCCCCACTCACACACATTTCTGTAGGCTAAGTTCCTAGAGGTAGATTGAGTCAAAAGTATGTGCCTTTAAATCTTGAAATAATTTCAGCTGCTCTCCATTGAGTCTGGATTCCTTTATACTCCCACTGGCAACAACATGGTGCCCAGTTCTCCATAATACTTGTCATCATAGTACATGATCAAACCTTTTGGTCTTTGCCAATCTGATAGATGAAAAAGAATTGCAACATAGTAGTAGTAATCACTTAAGAATTCTCCAATTTAAGATCCTCTATATTTTTAAGAGATATTTATATTTACTCTTCTGTGATTTGTTTCTAATCCTTTGCTTAATTTTCACTGATCCTGTCCTGAAATTTAGAAGCTCCTGGTGTTAGAAAATTATCCTTGTTTGTTTTACATGAATTGCAAACATTATTCCAAGCTTGTTTTTGGCATTTTGACTTTATGGCATGGATGTATTACTTATTACATGTAGAAATGTTTTACTGTTGTGGAATTTTTAATTTGGAGACTGACTTTATGGCTTCTGGATTTTGTACCAATATTCAAACTTCCTCCTGAAACCACATTATCTAAATTTTTTCAAGGTCTTTTTCTAACTTATAAAGCTTTATTTTCATGTTTAAAAATTTGATCAATCTTGGATTTTTCACAAGTTATGAAATAAGGAATCGGTTATTTTTGTTCGAGATGGCTACCTTTCATTTTATTGAATACTGCACCTTTTCTCCACTTCTTGGAAGTGTCACTTTTATCAAATATTAAACACCTTTAATTTATTCAGTTTCTATTCTGTTCTATTGATCTGTCTTCATTTTCAAATGGCCATACCATACTGTTTGTGATAACTGTAGCTTTATAATTGATTTAATTTCAGAACAGATAGGCTCTCTTTTCCACTATCATTATTTCAGAAACATTGTCATTATCTTTTATATTTTATTTAAAATTTTTCTTTTTCATTTGATTGCTTAAATTAAAAGATTCCATGTGTATTATTTGATTTCATTTAGATTTATAAGCTAGTAGAGAAATCTCAGTTGATATTTTGCCTTTCTATCAAAGAGCATCAAATACTTCCCATTTCTCTCAATTTTTGTTTTTAAATTAAAGAATGTTTAGTTCTTAGGAAATTTGCTTTTAGGAAATAGGAAAAAGTATAATATAATTTTTTGTTTAGGCCTTTAGATTTGGTCAGAACACCCAATTTGTGGCTGAGATTACAATAGAGAAAAAGCAGACTCTCTATAAAGTCTCATGACTAAAAGTTTGAGTGGGTAGGTGAATCATAGCAACACCAACTCTGCTTTTTGTCCTGAGGCTTGGCAGAGAAATGAAACTGTAAATACTGGCCAACATGATCCTTACTCTTTCACTTGGTATTTGTAACTCCTGCTGGTATATCCTGTGGCTGTCTCTTCTACAAAGATTAGCATACCTTGTGTGACCTTGGGACTCCAGGAGCAAGGACAAGGTCACCCAGTTCAGGTATCACCAAGGCAAGTAGCATATCCTCATTTCATAACCAAGTTCACTGTCGCACCAGCATTCAAAAAGGATAACCTACGCAAATACTTATTTGATTTTTTTTTTTCCTTAAATTCCGCAAATCAACCCCCCAGGTAATACGAACATCCTTACCAGTGCTGGGCATGTGCTGTAAGCACAGTGTCCTCGTTTGGAGGAGGACACGGATTATGCCCAATATCCCTTTCAGTTTGTAAGGAGCCACTGTGCAAGTCTTCTGAAGTGATTCTGACTTCTCTGCATGCTTAGACTTGCCATGAAATAAACAACTTCCTCCCTCAGCTAACCCGCTTTCCTGATTCTTCACTGCTTTAAGTTTAAAGACTGTTTCTCAGATGTAATCAGAAATTACTATGTATTACATATCAGACATTTAACTGAAAATTGTTATTTGTGGTATAGAACCATGGCTCTACTCTAAGGATCAGCATATCTTTTTTTCCTTTTAAAAATATAAGAATATGATGGAAAGCCAAGACACTGAGGTAAAAAATGTCCTACATGAAGGATGTCGGTGGGTGAGACCCCAGTGGAAAGAAATGACCATCAAAGAAGGATATATTTTTCTCTGAAGGAAGGAGAGAACTTTTTTGCTTATGGCCTAGTCTAAATACTGATGGAGTTTGTGGATTCAAAAGGCTTTCATAGCCTGGACAGTTCATGTCAAGAGCCTGGTCACTGATGTCATATATGAGTGTTAATTGTTAAATAACAGGAGTCAATGTGCACTTACTTCCCTTGTAGGACCTCTGTCCTCAATGAGTTGTATTATAACCATGTCTAAGTGCTCTCAGAAGATGTATTATTCTTAGATGCTTTAAATTTAATTGTTTCTAAAAAAGTGAAATTTAAGATGCACTGACTTTGAACAGCTCTTGTCTCCACTGTTGAACAGTATTTTTAACTGTGCAAATTGTTGAACTCTTAGTATAGAGTTGATCTTCCGTGTATAAAGTTAATTGAAAATGGATCTTAGTGGAGAATGGGACTCGGAATGGGAGAGGGAAGAAATGGAGGGGTGGGAGAGTGGGTATAGTGGGAAGAATCACTATATTTCTAAAGTTGTACTAATGAAATGCATGAAGTCTGTATTCCTTAAATACAAGGTTTTTTTTGGGGGGGGAAAATAAAAAATTAATCATATGTAAACATTGACTGTATTTGAGGATGAATGAAGAAACTAAAGATGCATGATAAATTAACCTTACAGTGTGCAGATGTTTAATTTGGGGGAAAAACCCTTCCAAAAATGTATTTACTATCTTATTTTTTGCTGTGTAGCTGCATAGCATCCAGTCAGGGCCCATAGTGGTATCACAAGTAAAATTTAACACACATTTACTCTTAGGTGTTGAAATTTAACTGAAAAGTGATCCCTGTTAAATATAAGAGTGGGAATAAGAGGGAGGAGATGTACAATTTAGAACATGTTCAATCGGACTTGCCCTAATTGGTGGAGTTAGAAATGTGCCAGGGGATTCCAATACAATCCCATCAAGATTGCATGTACCAATGCCATCTCACTAGTCCAAGTGATCAATTTCAGTTCACAATTGATCACACTGATAGGTCTAAGAGTCAAAGATCACACAAGACTAGTGTCTGGGAATATTAACTGATAGAATCAAAAAGGGAGAGAACGATCCAACATGGGAAGTGGGATACACAGCAGACTCACAGAATGAAAGATGTCGTAAACATGGCTGGCGCTGTGGTTTAACAGGCTAATCCTCCGCCTTGCGGTGCCAGCACACCAGGTTCTAGTCCCGGTCAGGGCGCCAGATTCTATCCCGGTTGCCCCTCTTCCAGGCCAGCTCTCTGCTATGGCCCGGGAAGGCAGTGGAGGATGGCCCAAGTGCTTGGGCCCTGCACCCGCATGGGAGACCAGGAGAAGCACCTGGCTCCTGGCTTCAGATCAGCGAGATGCGCTGGCTGCAGCAGCCATTGAAGGGTGAACCAGCGGCAAAAAGGAAGACCTTTCTCTGTCCACTCTGCCTGTCCAAAAAAAAAAAAAAGTCGTAAACAGCACTCTGGCCTCAGAATCAGCCCTTAAGGCATTCGGATCTGGCTGAAGAGCCCATGAGAGTATTTTAGGCATGGAAAGCCAACACACTCTGGGAAAAAAAAAAAGACCTAAATGAAAGATCTCTGCGAGTGAGATCCCAGTGGAAAGAACAGGGCCATCAAAGAAAGAGGTACCTTCCTCTGAAGGGAGGAGAGAACTTCCACTTTGACTATGGCCTTGTCTAAATAAGCTTGAATTCGGCTAGCTAAAAAGGCTTCCATAGCCTTGGAAACTCATGACTAGAGCCTAGGGAGATTTCTGACGCCATAAACAAGAGTGTCAATTTAAGTCAACAACAGGAGTCACTGTGTATTTACTTCTCATGTGGGATCTCTGTCCTTAATGGGTTGTCCAATGTGAAGTAATGCTATAACTAGTACTCAAACAGTATTTTACACTTTGTGTTTCTGTGTGGGTGCAAACTGATGACGTCTTTACTTAGTATATTCTAAATTGATCTTCTGTATATAAAGACAATTGAAAATGAATCTTGATGTGAATGGAAAGGGAGAGGAAGCGGGAGATGGGAGGGTTGTGGGTGGGAGGGAAGATATGGGGGGGGGGAAGCCATTGTAATCCATAAACTGTACTTTGGAAATTATATTTACTAAATAGTTTAAAAAAAGTGTTCAGACAAGAGAGAGGGCTCTGGCTGCTTTTAATTTATTTGCATCACAACTTTGAACTCATTCCACTATTACACTATTAACATGCACTGCTCTTTGTGGCTTTGATTTGATTTCTCCTGCAGTGTCAAAAAGGAATCAGTAAATGAGTAAGAGCTTTGGTGATTTGGCTTCAAGTTCAAAATCAAACAGGGTTCTGGGTTAGAGGAGGGTGGGGTTGTTCATAGTGTGTTCAGGAACAGCCAATGATGTGTCAAGAGATGTGGATGCATGAGAGGACTGTGAGTCAACCACATGAAGATCTGGGAAAAAACTTCCCATGCAATGACTAGGGCAAAGGCTCCAGGATAAGCCAAGTCTAATGTATTCAGAGGGTGGGACAAAGGGTGGTGTCAGGAGAATGGAGAACAATCATGGGAGGAGGTGGAGCTGAGGTTCAGGGGCAGGTGTGGCTTGCAGCTTTTGATGTGACTCCTAGTGAGTCCTGCCTTCCGGTATTCATGTCCTGCAATACTCTCCCCTTGTGTCTGGGTCAGACTCAAGACTTCTAACAAATAGCATATGGCAAAAGTGACGAAATGTCATGGCTGAGATTAGGCTGCAGAAAACTGCCTACTTGTTTCCTTTTCCTCTTTCTGGCTCTTTTTGGTTCATTCCCTTTGGTAAAGTAAGCTATGCTTTGAGCTTCTCTGTGGACAGATTCAAGTGACAAGGAACCAAAGGTGGCTTTTTGCCAACAGCTAATGAGTAACCAAGGCCATCAGGCCAACTGTCCCCAACTAACTGAATCCCACTCTGTTAGTCAGCTTTCTGTTGCTAGCACAAATGTCTTATGTTGGGCACTGTATACAGAAAATAAGCTTATTTAGCTCACAGCCTTGAGACTAAAAATCCAAGATTTGGTGGTCCCATTTGTTTAACCTCTGGGGTTCTGGAGGGGGAGTCCCCCTGGCTGTGTTACAACATGGTGGAAAAGCAGAAGGGGAAGAATTAACATGCACAAGGAGTCAGCATATGGGATGGCCTCATTTTATAACAACACACTCTCATGAGCGCTAACCATGGTCTCATGAGAACTACATTAATCCCTTTTAAGGGTAGCAGCCCAAGTGGCCTAACCATCTTCTACTAAGCCCCACCTCTAAAAGCTTCCCACACCTCAACATTGCCACACCGAAGACCAAGCTTCCAGCACAAGAACCATTAGGAGTCAAACCACATCTAAACCGTACACCTACCAGCTACTATGTGAGTGAGCTTGGAAGAGGACCCACCCCAGTTGACCACTTGCAGCCCAAGCCAATATACCTTGAATGTAGATTAAAAGGGGCTCTGTGAATTGAGCTGCAATAAACATTAAGGTGCAGGCAGCTTTTTTGTTTGCCAATTTAATTTCCTCTGGGTAAATTCCAAGGAATGGGATGGCTGGGTTGTATGGTAGGGTTATATTCAGGTTTCTGAGGAATCTCCAGACTGACTTCCATAGTGGCTTTACCAGTTTGCATTCCCACCAACAATGGGTTAGTGTCTCTTTTTCCCCACATCCTCACCAGCATCTGTTGTTGGTGGATTTCTGAATGTGAGCCATTCTCACTGCGGTGAGGTGAAACCTCATTGTGGTTTTGATTTGCATTTCCCTGATGGCAAGGATCTTGAACATTTTTTCATGTGTCTGTTGGCCATTTGGATTTCCTCTTTTGAAAAATGTCTATTGAGGTCCTTGGCCCATCTCTTGAGTGGGTTGTTTGTTTTGTTGTTGTGGAGTTTCTTGATCTCTTGGCAGATTCTGGTTACTAACCCTTTATCTGTTGCATAGTTTGCAAATATTTTTTTCCCATTCTGTCGGTTACCTCTTCACTTTCCTGTTTCTCTTGCAGTACAGAAACTTCTCAATTTGATGCAATCCCAAATGTTAATTTTGGCTTTGACTGCCTGTGCCTCCGGGGTTTTTCCAAGAAGTCTTTGCAGGGTTTCTCCAATGTTCTCTAATAAATTGATGGTGTCGGGTCATAGATTTAGGTCTTTAATCCATGTTGAGTGGATTTTTGTGTAAGATGTAAGCTAGGGGTCTTGCTGCATGCTTCTGCATGTGGAAATGCAGTTTTCCCAGCACCATTTATTGAATAGACTGTCCTTACTCCAGGAATTGGTTTTAGATCCTTGATCAAATCAACCTAAATGCCCATCAACAATAGACCGGATAAAGAAATTATGGGACATGTACTCTATAGAATAATATACAGCAGTAAAATCAATGAAATCCAGTCATTCGCAACAAAATGGAGGAATCTGGAAAACATCATGCTGAGTGAAATAAGCCAGTCCCAAAGGGACAAATATCATATGTTCTCCCTGATCAGTGATAACTAACCAAGCACCAAAAAGGAAACCTGTTGAAGTGAAATGGACACTATGAGAAACGGTGACTTGATCAGCCCTTGCCCTGACTGTTGATGAACAACTTAATACTTTATCCCTTTTAGTATTTTTTTGTTCTACTTAATACTATTGGTTGAACTCTTTAATTAACACACAATTATACCATGTATACCAGTATTATACCATGTTTTCCCTGACCTCTGTGGGCCTGCATGGTCTCCACCTCACTGCTGGATGCCTGAGCTCCAGCTCCATGGAGAGCAGGTGGCGGTGGGGACGGTGGGTCTGCTCTGTGGAGGTAGTGGGAGCCACAGACCTGAAGAGACGGCATGAGAAGGGTCTTCTGCAGGCAGGCATGCAGACAGGTCTGGCCTTGCATCCCCCAAGGCCTCGTGGTGCACAGCAGCTGCTGGCTCGTTGGGCTATCTTCTTCCCATTCGAGCTCTCAACTTGGATAGCACATGAGTCAGGGTTTAGAACATAACTTGCCCCTGGAGCTGTGCTACTCTTAAATTAGATCTTGAGTCTAATCCCTCCCAAGTTTTGCCTCTCTTCTGGTTATAAAAGATGACAACCTCTTTATGTGCTGCCCCCCTGGCTTAACCACTTATATCTTAATGGGTGATTAATCACTATCAGCTCTTTATCATCTTTCTCCAAAGCACTGATAGACCCCAGCGATATGCTTCCAATTGTGTGATACATTGCATTAATCCATTCACCTCTCCACTGTTGAGAGTTTGAACAATTGCACTAATACTTGTGCCAGGAGCTCTCTGTGCTCTCTCCCTAAGACCAGTGAGGGGATCCTTATGGCCAGCAGGCCAGCTGTTGATAGTGCTGATACTAAATCCAATTCCACAGTCAGCTTCCTTGGATCATGTTGGGTTTCTTGGAAAGTGGAATTGGAGGCAGATTCATGCACAAGACATTTATTGGAGAGCAGGTGAGTTCATCATCTATGGGCACAAAGGGAGCAGGACTGTTCCTGAGAGAAGGTAAACTACAATGCATTTACAAAAATGCCCTCAGCCAATCTGAAGGCCTTTAACAGCTTCTGTGGTCAGTGACTAGATGAAAAGTATGGGGTCCTGAACCTTGGGTGCAGGGATTGTCTGTAACACAAGGACAGTTCCTGGAGGTGGATGCAGCTGAGAACTGTAGCACATGAAGCAACTCTGAAACGCACACCCAATCCTAGAACGGGAACCGAGCCAGCCCCCAGTGCATTCAAGCGTTCAGTGGGAGTGGCGAAATGGACCAACCTTCCCCTAAGGAGACCTTTAGTCTTCACCTTGTGGAAGTTAGTCCAGGATTTACCAGTAGGCTGAG
Source organism: Lepus europaeus (assembly GCF_033115175.1). Lineage (NCBI taxonomy): Eukaryota > Metazoa > Chordata > Mammalia > Lagomorpha > Leporidae > Lepus > Lepus europaeus. The sequence goes on along the minus strand of NC_084832.1, from coordinate 32,784,040 downwards.
CATCCTCACAATAAGGGTGACTGGGAAAGTGATAAAGAATGTATCTGGAAAGATGTAGAAATGAAATAGCTTTATCTCTTGAACACAAATCTGGGAAATCTTAACATTGAATATTGTCAGCAAACTGGTCTAATTTTTTTAAAACTCTAACAATCACCTTTATTTTTTTTTTAGTTTTTGACAGGCAGAGTCGACAGAGAGAAAGGTCTTCCTTTTTCCGTTGGTTCACCCTTCAATGGCCGCTGCAGCAGGTGCACCACGCTGATCCAAAGCCAGGAGCCAGGTGCTTCTCCTGGTCTCCCACATGGGTGCAGGGCCCAAGGACTTGGGCCATCTTCCACTGCACTCCCGGACCACAGCAGAGAGCTGGACTGGAAGAGGAGCGACCGGGACTAGAACCCGGTGTGCCGGCGCCTTAATTTAAAGGTTTTCTGAAGGGAAAAAAATGGAAACAAAACCCAAAACCTTTTTTTTTGGGGGGAGGGAGGGATGAGTTTGATCAGCTGTGTACTCTGAATTCCTTTCCCTTTAGATGTTGCCTGCAAGCATAGCTTTTATAATGTGATGTTTTTTGAAAACATGAGGAGTAGCCTTGGCAGGCGCCTCGGCTCAATAGGCTAGGCTAATCCTCCGCCTGCGGCACCGGCACCCCAGGTTCTAGTCCCAGTCAGGCCGCCGGATTCTGTCCCAGTTACTCCTCTTCCAGTCCAGCTCTCTGCTGTGGCCCGGGAAGGCAGTGGAGGATGGCCCAAGTGCTTGGGCCCTGCACCCGCATGGGAGACCAGGAGAAGCTCCTGGCTTTGGATCAGTGTGGTGCACCAGCTGCAGCTCACCAGCCACAGTGGCCATTGTGGGGTGAACCAACGGAAAAGGAAGACCTTTTCCTCTGTCTCTCTCTCACTGTCCACTCTGCCTGTCAAGAAAAAAAACAAAACAAAAACAAAAACTTGAGGTTTCATAGGTCCCCAGACTGCTGCTTAAAGGTAACAGAAGAGATTAAGCACAGGTTGAGAAATGTGCTAATTTTGCTTCCCTGATAGAAATGATCTGTTGTTAAACACATCCTGAGTCAGTTTTTGTTCTAACGGGAATACCACTGAAGGAGAAAGCAAGAAGTCTGGGTTACCAGTAGCGGTGTTCACTTTTGCCAAGTTGTTTTGTTACCTTGTTATTCTCACAAACTGTGATTACAAAAAAATTCCCCCAAACGTTATACAATTCCTTGGTGTTACACATAATCTTGTATATTAAAAAAAAATATATATATATACATCCTTGTTATGTTACAAGATGAACTTGGGTACACTAACATTTTAAAAAAAATGAGTTTATTTGACCAGACTGAGATAGAAGACTTGGGCAGCTACAGACCGCATGTGGTCCAGGGCTCTGCCGAAGGGACATCCGGGGGAGGCTTTTCCAGGGTCAACGTGGACGCGAGGCAAAGAAAATATTTGATTGGTTAAAATGGAGCAGTAGCCTTATTTGGATCTTTCCAGTGGAAAGTCCTTACTTAGAGGTTAGTTGGCAGTTTCTGATTGGTTAATACTGAATTTCACTTTATTATTTACACTGAGTTGGGTTTTGGTTTGCTTATGTAGGAACCCAGGGTGCTGGAGCCACCTCGGTCTCATGGCCTCCTAATAATTTTACCAGTTGTTATTGCCTACTTTTAATGATGAGGACACTGAGACTCTTAGGCATTAAATGAAATGCCAGATTCCGCAATTCAGCCTTACAGAGCCTGGGACTTTTCCAAATACTACAAGACCTCGTACATATTTATTTATGGTCTCTTGCAGCCAGATAATTTAGTAGTTTATCTATAATTCAGAAGCAAAGAGGGTGGAGGACAGAGTGTGAGCCCTTCTGACATGAATCCAATTTCATGGCATAAAAGTTTCATTTTGCCTTGGGCAGTGAAATGCCTTGGACCCACCCTGGATATAGGAAGGGAGAAAAAGACCAAAGGGATGTGAAGAATTCAAGAGATTTACCCCAGGGTAGGGAAGTGATTCTGATGAAATGGCACCTGAAAACCACATTTGTTCTGGGAACCTGAGACCAGGAAAGATGTAGACATTTTCTTGGAAAAAGTTCAGACGAGAAGTCAGGAAGATGATTGGGGGTACGGTGGGGGTGGGGGTGGGGGTTGAAGTGATGGACTTAGGAAGACAGGTTAAAGGAATTAGTCACCTTGGCTGCGAGACAGCAAAGATAGGCTTTGATAGCCATCTGCAGTTATTTGGGTGTCTAAACACAGAGGAAGGTAAAGCGCCACTTGGGGTGTAATAAAGGAGTATAATTACATGAAAATTAAAGCAATGAAAAGAAGCCTGAATATGAATCAATTCACACAAGAATTTTCACAGCAGTTCTATTCTAAACTTCATGGTTTTAAAGAACTATTTTATAATAAACTACAAAGCATTGTTTATCATCTCAAAAAATAATCTTAATACTGTAAATTGCACTGAGCTTGAATTTGGGTACTATGGAAGCACAATGTTGCAAGATTGACTAAACAGAATACAACCTGATTTAGTTGGTACCAGGATACCCCTGCCCCATGTGCCAGGAGCCAATGGTGATAGGGAAGGTGCTGGGTGTTCTCTAGGATAGAGGTTCAGTGACTCCTGGGAGTGCTACAGCCAAAGGTTACCTGGAAAAGTCAGTTTGACTGTGGTTGGGCAGGGTTGAGGTTCATTCCTTGTGGTATTCTAGATGGCTCGTTTGGTGAGCCCTGAAAAAGAAACTATGAATTAAACCCCACTTTGATTTGAGTAACCTTGACTTTTGGATCTTGTCCTTGGTTCTCTTATGAGTTTAAAGTCCAGTCTTTACCTCAAGGTATGTACAAAAGTACTTCAGAAAATTCCTGGAATTAAAAGACCAGTTTGGTGCAAAAAGAACAAAAAAAAAAAAAAAAAAAAAAAAACCCACAAAAACCCAAAAAACAAACAAACCTTGGGATGCATAATACTTTTTTCATAATATACATTTTCTAGGAACTTTCTGATGAGTCACTCATACTTGTGTGTTCTGCTTTTGTAAGCTGGTCAGAAAATTTTCATTTGTAAATATTTCTTTCCTTAACTTATTTACAAAAGATTTTGAGAGCGCATATGAAATTCCTACTATATACTTATTTCCACCAATATTTTTGTAGCCTGGGTATTGTTTTACTTTCGGGAGGAATTTTAGAATCCGATAGTGTTTCTCAAAGGTTTTTGTGGTGAAGATTAATTTCTTTTTTAATTTTCAAATTCTTGTGGACTGATACTTTTTAGGATACTGCAAAGTTAATTATGAGAAAAATGCTCTACCGACTGAGCTAGCTGGGCCTTAAAACATATAGAAACTCTAATTTATTTTAGATTTAACAGAGAAAATTTATGTTGTAAATTGTTACATAATTTGTAAACACCTTCAGTTCTGTATTCCACACAGGAGTGTAGGGTTCTATTTTTCATTCTGCCATTTCCCAATCATAGTGCCTCAAACAACACATTTGGCTGCTTAGGGTATAGGTTTTCTTGCCCTTGAAAGCGACACAATGATCCCTTTCTGTGGGCGTGGTGAAAAGCTTGAGCAGGGAGGTAGCTTGATCTGTAACTAGCGAGGTGCTGGTGGCATGGTAGAGCGGGCAGGAGAAATGGATCAATGGTGGGATATTCCTAAGATGTTAGCATTTGTTCCTAGCAAATGGGTGAGATTTTTCACACAGCTGTATTTCTTACATTTAAGAAACTGCCTTACATTCTGAATTAGCTACTTTTGGATGGTTTTCTTTTAGGATTTTTTTTTTTTTCTTTTTGCATTTTACTAGTTAGTGAAACCTAAAAGCCAGGGATCTGTTAGTGCAGATCGCCAGCAGTTATGTGTGTCAGGATACTGTGGAGCTTTTTTCGAGCTACTACTCATCGTTAGTCGACTGCCTCGGATTCTCATATAAACCCCTTCTCACAGCCTGGGACATAATTTTTCAAAGTCATACATTAAGCCTCTTCCCTAAGATTTTGGCAGCTGTCTCTTAGGTAGTCCTCAGGATATTACCAAAGAAATGTTAGTTTGGCTGTCTATGTGCACTAGAGAGCCCAACATTGAAGCCATGGCACTTATTTATTTTAATTGAAACAGACATATCTCTCATCTATTGTTTTTTTTCCCCCAAAGGCCCTTAAATGAGGGTCAGGAGCTAGGAACTTAATATAGGTTAAGTGGGTGGCACATGGGTGGCATTACCTGCTGCCTCCTGGGGTCTGTATTTGCAGGAACCTGGAGTCAAGAGCCAGAGCCAGGTATAACACCAGGTATTCCCATAGGGGACATGGGTGTCTTTTTTCTTTCTCTCTCTCCTTTTTAGATTCTCTCTCTCTCTCTCAGCTCTGCCTTTCAAATATATGAGAGAGAGAGAGATTCTTTCTATCCCTGTTTTTTTTTTATTTTTATTTTAATATTTATTCATTTACCTGAAAGGCAAAGCCCACAGGCAGGCAGAGACATAGAGAGTGAGAGAGGTCTTCCATTACCTAGTTCACTCCCCAAATGACCAGAGCTGATCCAATCTGATCAGGAGAAAGGAGCTTCATCCAGATATCCCACTCGGGTGCAAAGGCCCAAGCACCAGGGCCATCCTCCACTGCCCTCCCAGGTGCACCATCAGGGAGCTGGATCAGAAGTGGAGTATCTAAAACCCAAACTGGCACTCACATGGGATACTGGTGCCACAGGCCTGGGTCTTAACCTGCTGTGCCACAGTGCCAGCCCCCCACCATGGGTGTCTATTAATTGGCATCTTAACTGCTAGGCCAAATGCCCACCTCTAGTGGTCTTTCAGGAGGGAAAGTTTATTATGAGGCAGCCAGGAGGAATGTGCAAATCTTCTCAAAACAGCTTCTGCAAGAGATGATTATCAGAAGGGACAAGGGGTGGGGCTCTGACGTGGGAGCTGATCAGTCAGCCAAAGAACGGGCATTCTTGGTTCTTCTGCCAGATGCAAGTCAGCTACATGCCTGTTCATACATTGCATGTATGAAGAGGGCAGCCTTGGCCTGCTTGATGGGTGGAGACTTCGATTCAATACCTTTTTGTTTCACACAGTGGTCAGTAGCACGGGTGCTATTTATCCTTTTGAGGTCCTGACAGGTCTTAGCTGGCTTGGAGTTTCAACATAGTTTCTTACTGCTAGAAGGGATTATGAGTTATTGGTTTTTTATCACTGTAGGGGATGATTCTGAAACCACCAGAGGGGTGGAAGGATGGTGGTAGCATAAACTTTTGTTCCTCTCTACACAGTCAGCAGGGCTACCAAGTAGATTCCAGGAACTAACAGACTGAGCATTTAGACAGCACGTGTGCTGGTATCATGAAAAAAAATACCTGTAAAGTAATTGAGAAAATTATAAGCTGGGGATAACTCAAGCAATATGGAAGCTATCATAAGTAACAGAAATTCACCATTATTAAGATTGTTGCAAGAGCAAGGTATGTTTAGCTTTCAATAGACAAGAACCTACTAAATTACTGGACTTTCAAGAAAAAGTATGAATATCTCATGGGTTTTCTGTGCTTCAAAATTCTTATGAATCATAATTCTCTTTCCTGGACCCTAGACATGTGTCCTGATATGGGACTCCTGACGTTCCAAAATCCCCATAGTGGATTGTGTGTCATCTTATCACTTTTCTTTATTTATCCACATTTGTGTATTAACTCAATCACTCAGTTATGTAACAAATTCTTTTTTTAAAAAAAAAGATTCACTTATGTATTTGAAAGTCAGCGTTACACAGAGGAGGAGAGAGAGAGGTCTTCCATTAGTTGGTTCACTCCTCAACTGATCGCAATGGCCGAGGCTGTGCCCATCTGAAGCTAGGAGCCAGGAACTTCTTCCTGGTCTCCCATGTGGGTACAGGGGCCCAAGCACTTGAGCCAACTTCTACTGCTTTCCTGGGGCCACAGCAGAGAGCTGGATTAGAAGAGGAGCAGCTGGGACTAGAACCAGCGCCCATATGGAATGCCAGCACCACAGGCAGAGGATTAACCTACTGTGCCACGGCGCTGGCCTCCCAAAAAATTCTTAATACTCATTAAATGTGGGACACAATAAAATGAGATTGATTGACATGTCCCTTCATACAACATTGTTTTGTGATTCTGCTATATGACATGCAGTGCATACTTGTAAAAGGAAACCTCAAATGCTCTAAAATAGCTAATAACTTAGAATCACAAAACTGCCCAGAAAACATCATATATAAAGTTTACTCTCCCATATTTTCTTTAGCAGACAGTTATTCATTAGATTCTCATGGCTCTATTAGCTCAAAACATTGTGAGGTTGGAGCAGGCGTTGTGGTGCAGTGGGTTAAGCTGCTGCTTGGGATATCTGTACCCTATACTGGAGTGATGGTTGGAGTCTCATCTATTTCATTTCCAATCTAACTCCCTCTTAATGCACCCTGGGAGGCAGCATATGATGGCACAATTTCTTGGGTATTGCCCATCCACATGGGTGACCTGGATGGAGTATCTGGCTCCTGACTTCAACCTGGCTCAGCCCTGGCTTTTGTGGGCATTTGGAGAGTGAATCAACAGATGGAAGATCTCTCTCTGTGTATCTCTCTGAAGTTTAAGAAGATGAAAATGAGTAAATAACATAAAAAAAACTTTGAAGTTTTTGGGAAAAAGATATAGTTAATATAGACATTAGAAATGGAATGATCTGGTTCAATGATATAGAGGAGAACTTTTTAAAATTAAGGTTCACATTAAAGGAGATGGGGTGAGTTTGAGATTCAGAAAGGGCTGAGTATTTAACCCTGCCTTATCACTTTAGTAGAAGTTTGACATTGTGCAAGTTGCCTGATTTCTCTGAGCCCATTTCTTCATTTGTGAAATCTATTTTTTTTTAACTAAAATAAACCTTTACTAAGGTAAAATGACTTTCATAATGGATCAATAACTGTTTACATTCAAACAGGACTTGGAAAGTTTCAGAATTAAATATATACAAGGGATATACAAACACAAAGAACAAAGATAGCAGGGATGAATACATTAATATCATGAAATGAGGAAGGAAGAATATAGTATTATGATGTAGGCATAATTCATTGAAGACAATGTTTACAAATACCTATATAGCAAATAATATGGCATCCACATTTTTTTCTAGTTTTAAATATTTTTATTTTATTTGAAAGTCAGACTTAGTGAGAAAGGGAGAAACAGACAAGAGAGATCTTCAACTGTGACTAACCCCTGCAAATGGCTGCAACAACTAGGGCTGGGCCAGGCTGAAGTCAGGAGCCAGGAGCTTCATCCAGGTCTCCCACCTGAGTGCAGGGGCTCAAGCACTGGGACCATCCTCCACAGCTTTCCCAGGCACATTTGAAGGGAGCTGGATAGGAAGTGAAGAACCGGGTCCGGAACCAGCATTCATACAGGATGCTGACACTGCAGACAGTGGCTTAACATGCTGTACCACAGCACGTCCACATTTTATAGGCACACATCCTCTGATCTGGGCTGAGTGGAATCCAGCAGATGAACTCAATCCAAGTTTCCCTTGTTGGGGTTAGGGACCCAACCTCTTGAGCCATTACTGCTGCTCCCAGCGTCTGCATCAGCAGGAGGCTGAAGTCAGAATTCAGAGACAAATATGGAACTGAGCCACTCCAGTGTGGCACCCTGTCATCTTAACTGCTGTGTTTACTGCTTTGTTAAATGTCCACCTAGGAGTTTGAGTTTTGCATGTTGAAAAAGGTGTTTGAAATTGGATGTACAACAACAACGAAAAGTACTTAATACTACTGATCTGAACACTGAAAATTAAGCTGGTAAATTTTATGTTATGTCTATTTTGCAATAATTTTTAAAAAAGACTTACAATAATTCAAAACCAAGAAAAACCCAGAATGTCTGATTTCAAGAATTTTACTGTAGATTACAAATGTTTTTTTCTATACTTTATGATGTTACATAGTTCATAGCATAACTTTTAAACTGTCATAATCTTGGTATTAGGACATGAGGAATGTAATTTGTACAATTAGGAATGTTATCTCTCTCCTGTGACCCTCATTGCCTGTAATCACGATTATGTAAACAGGGTTACAGAAAGGTTAAAAAGGCAGCTAGGACTTACTAGTTTGCTGAAACATATAATGCCTGTATCAGTTTTCTCTGATCTTGGCCATGGCAGAGTACAGACCTCATTAACTTTACCATCTCGTTTTCAGCATGTTTTCTTCATCAGTTTTCATTTCTGTCAGTCAGTGTCACATGGCACTTCCGGCTTCATCCTTGCTTGACAAGGTTAAGCCCGTTGATGATCTGCAGCTCTGTTCAGCTTTATTTTTCATAGATTTCTCCTGATAACCACAGCATGAACTCTAGAGGATGTGTGAGGAACTGAAACGAAGCCAAAAGGTTTTTATTAGAGTCTGTATTCCCACATTCACTAATTCTCTGAGGGGTAGCAACGTGTCAGTGTCCTCTCTGAAAAAATGTAACCAGGGTAAAAACATTTTTCCTTTTTTTTCTACACTAAACCAAACTCAAATGTTAGTTTTTTCAGTGACATATCTTTATGCTGTCTTCAAAGTCAACTTCTTCAGTGTTTCTCTTTATCCACTTTTTAGAGTACAACTAAGTGATTATTCTGTTACTTTTTGCTTTGACATATTCTGAGCTAATATAGAAATTGCTTTAAGTTTCAGTAAATATTTTAGGAGTCTTCACCTTCTGTATTAGGTGTTATAAGGAAGATAGAGAATGCTTTCATCTACTCTTATGTTGTGTTACACTGCTATAAGTTTGACCTGTGGATACTTTGATTGAGCTCAGTTGATAACAGAAAGAAGCGGAAGTCCTCTGTATTAATCATGGCCTTTGTCTTTCCATTGAACAGAGGATGAATGATTGACTGCTGGTTCAATATTATCTCCTTCCAGAGCACTGGTCCCCATATCATTTGTGCACCTCAGCTGATACAATATTTTCTCAGTATTTGGAGATAAATATACTGAAAGATCACAGCAGCCTTTGCCTTTCTATTTTTAGTAACTGGAGCAGTGAATGAATGATTTCCATAAAAAACGAACAATTTCTGATAGTTTGCAGCACCAAACCTATTTCTGAGATAAGAGATTGTGAAGTGAAGCAACTTTCCAAAGGTCACATTCTGGATCAGTTATCAGGATAAAGCCATATTACCCATGTATCCTAAGTAGTCAGTCCTGGCCATGGAATTTGATGGTAACTCCTGTCAAACTCTAGGGATGGAATCAGGAGAAAAGTCACTGATGTGGGGTGGAGGGGATATAGAAAGGGTAAATGGAGGGAAGAAAGTGAGAACTGGGGACGGCATTGTATGAGGCAAAGTCGGTTCCCTAAATTTACACACAACCCAAGGAATAGGTTTAGGTCCATTCCCAGGCAGGAGCCAAAGGAGGAAGTTCTCATCTGCCAGGGTAGGTTGTAGTGCGCTCATGCAATTTCTTTTTCAGTAATGATTCTGTGTCAAAAGGGAATCAGATGATACACTTGAGTTTTGTAAATGAAAGGACCACTGAAACTTGAACCCAGAGGTACAGACCTTGAAATCTGGGGGATCCAACTGAAGCTAAGGGCTAGGGCCCTATCCCCAAAGTGAGTTTTGAGTGACAACTGGCAGTTGGAGACCTGGAAAAAATCCATTTGCTAATGTGCCAGGATTCCCAGCTCTCCCCGGCCCAGGAGAGAGGTTGTAAGTGGGGAAAAAAGCATTACAGGTAGCTGGACTGGGATTAGAACAGGTGGGGACTTTCATGAGGGGCTGTGAACTGAAGGTAGAAGCTATGGGCTTGGTACTTTTCCAATCCTTCCTCCCATGAAGTGAGGTGATTCGACTTTCTGCCCACCCCTGCAGGTTTACCATTTCTTGAATTCTGAGGTCCCTTTCCGAGTTGTAGTAGAAGGTCCCTCCAGAACAGACTGCCTTAGCAGTAATTTTTTCCTGCTGTGATCTTTTACTTCTGATCACTGAGTTTTTCTATCTCAATCTAGATTCATCTGGATCATATCTAGATTCACTCTACCATCTAACAAATAATCTGGAGCAAATTGTTTAAACTTTCTGAGTCTATTTCTCTATATGTTTGTTGTTCAACATAATACTTCTCATCTGAGGGTTTATGTGAAGTCTAATCGACATCATTTTTATCAAGTAACTGGCACACAGTGAGTACTCAGTGATGGTTCTTTCCTGCTTCTAACGGCTTCATGGTCCCATTTGACAGAACAACCGTGGAGAGAGCAGGACAGGGGTAGAATTCTCAGTCAGCAGCCATAGAAATAAGCCTCAGGTAGCCGTGAGTTAGATTAAGTGGCTGCTGATCAGAGGAGCCTGGCTTTTCACCCAGGCTCCTGACTTCTGTTCAACGCTTTTCTCATTTAATGATGTTGCTTTTACACATAAAGTTTATAAGAAAAGGTCTACCACTGCTTGTGATTTATTTTGTAAAATGTTGGTAAAAATAGCTAAATGGCTTTTGTAGGTTTTTTTTTTTCTTTGCTCAATTCTTGCTGCAGATTGTTTTTTGTTAATTTGTCCATGCTGAACATAGATGCTACATGGGAATAAATGTTTGGCAGTCAGTGGCATGTATTTAGTTTTCACAATGGAGCAGGACCTTAAAGTACTTTAAATGTTTATTTATGTTCCTTTCCCACATTTCAAGATGATAAAACTAAAATAGAACTTACATGAGTCCATGTTTGCATTGCTAGTAAGTGGCAGATTGTGAATTTGACCTAAGTCTGCCTGGCATCAGAACCTAAAACTGCTTATTTTCTTAATTATCCTTTTATGTAAGTGTCTAGTACACTTATAATTTATTGCCATCTGTCTTGGCATTGTTTTATTGGTAAGTTGAACACCTGTTTGTACGAGCTTGAACTGAAGGGGGCAGAACCAGCTCAAGATGAGAAGAGGACTCTGGATTTCAGCTTACTGCCAACAGGAAAGAGCTTGGAAGACTACTCTGCTGCGGCCCCAGGCTATTTCTTATGGAAGAGGAAGGATGACTCAGAGCAGAATCAAGAGCATCTTGAATTATTCATAGACAGGAGGCCTGGACTGGGCTGGGTGCAAACAATCACCAACTGTAGTCATCACCTTACATATTTTACTTTTGACCTATTTCTTTAAGAAAGTGGTCTCTGCTCACAATTTACACCTGTGCAATGAGTGTTTATGCTTGCAAAAACACTTTGCCTGTTATTGCCAATTTTATTATCTAAAGTGGCCTAGGAAGTTTTGTTTGTATGTATTTGTATGTATTTCTCAAATAATTTGTCTTTTAAAAATGCAAAAAAAACTTAAAAAAATCTTTTTAAAGTTTAAAATATTTTTAAACTTTTTTCCCATAATTTTCAGGATTTTGATCTTTAGGGATTTTATACTTCAGGGATATTGATCTTTGAGACTTCAATAGTCAGGATTATGGCATTCAGGATTGTGGCCCAAACTTGCTATCTTCAAGAGGCATGTTTAAAACAAAATGGTAAAAGTACCCTAAAAGTAAAGTTATGAACAAAGATATGAGGCATATAGAAACAGAGTGTAGGAATAGAAATGCTGATATTAGAAAAATTAAAAATTCAAGGCATGTGGGCTTGAATATGACAAAGAAGGACTCTTAAATGCTAAAGCCCACACTTCACAAGGCAGAACAGACATGAATATTTGTGCAATAAATAACAAACAGCAGGTGTTTAATGCAGAAATTAAAAAGATGCAAAAGTCATGGTGACTAAATAAGAGGCATTACTTTATAGTACAATTTAAGACATATTAAGTGAGCCAAAAATTAGAGATAAGCTCTAAGCAATATTGCACAAACACTACTTCAAAAAGTTGCAGAAAGATGGCATTAAAAGTTAATTTATTTTGGTGCAAAAAATTTTGAATGCATAGTGTTCTCATAATAGGCATTTCCATGAACTTATTGAAGACTCCATGTATATAGTATCTGAGTAGTATAGCATAAAGTACATATATACTATTTTATGTATATAGTGTGTACATTTGAGTGAAAGTGTGTGGCACTAGATGGGTTAATAAGCAATTAGGGGGCTGATGCTGTGGCTCATTAGACTAATCCTCTGCCTGTGGTGCCAGCACTCCGGGTTCTAATCCCAGTTGGGGCGCCGGTTCTGTCCCGGGTGCTCCTCTTCCAGTCTAGCTCTCTGCTGTGGCCTGGGAAGGCAGTGGAGGATGGCCCAAGTGCTTGGGCCCTGCATCCACATTGGAGACCAGAAGGATGCACCTGGCTTCTGGCTTTGGATCGTTGCAGCACGCCGGCCGCAGTGGCCATTTTGGGGGGTGAACCAACGGAAGGAAGACCTTTCTCTCTGTGTCTCTCTCTCACTGTCTAACTCTGCCTGTCAAAAAAAAAAAAAAAAAAAAAAAAAAAAAAAAAGGCAGTTAGGGTGAAAAACAAAATTCCTGCTTGTTCTTGAGAGCTGCCTTTGCCAGTACTTGGTTTCACCATGAAGGATGAGTGAAGAACCAGGTGTTATGAGAGAGAGCCCAGAAATACCCCTCCACACACACCAACTGCAGTGACAAGCAATGAGACCTATTGCTTGCAGATTAGACATAGTTTCAATGTCTATCTCCCTGATAGGTTGTTAGCTCCTACCTACATAAACAATCAAAAATGAGTTTTTCCAAAAACCCTTTCTGTCCTACTGATTGGACATATCTTCAAGCCCTTAAACTAGTCAATCAAAGGGTGATGCACCCTTTTTGACACCATTGTGTGCAATAAAAGAGCCTGCATTTGCAAGCTGTACTCGCAACTCCTCCTTTGGAGCCCCTTCCTGGATTCTCTAATAGGAGGGTCCTTACTTTCAATAAAACTTCTGCTTTGCCCACTCTCATTGTCCACATGGAGCTTCTTTGGGCTGAGATAAGAACTGCTATCCTTCTCCTCCCATAGCCAAAGCTCTAAATGTCAACATGGATGAATCTTAAAAACTACTGAAAGAAGCAAACCATGTAAGCACAGATATTGTATTCTCAATGTTGGCAAAATAAAAGCCTGTATGTTTTGAGGCAATAGGCATTTGGCCTGGCAGTTGAGGTACCTGCATCCCTGTATCAGAGTGCTTCTGTCTGATGCTCAGATCTGGCTCCTGGTAACGCAGATCTGGGGAAGCAACAGTGATAGCTCAAGTGTTTGAGTCCTTGTCACCCATGTGGGAGACCTGAGCTGAGTTCTCAGTTTCTGACTTCAGCCCTGGTCACAGGCCACTGCAGGCGTTTGGGGGAATGGGCCAGTGATGGGCACTTTGTATCTCAAGTAAATAAATTTGAAGATAGAATATATGTTTCATGTACTATTTGATACTTGTGACATATCACATAATAAAAATAGTAAAATAGTTTTAGAATAAAGAAAAAGGCTGCCTGGGAAATATTTAACTTATCAAAAGCCTCTGCTCTTGTAGGATATTCTTTGTAGTTTATAGAAAATACATAGATTGTAGTCAGTCTGTCTAGTTTGTTACTTAAATTGAATCAGGATTTATCTTTTCTTTTTCTTTTTCTTTTTTTTTTTTTTTAAGACATTACACTGTTTAAGAGCAGGGTCATATACTTCAAGGATGTTTCTCTGATCAAGAAAAAAAAGTGAATATAATAATTTGTCTTCATTTCTATCCCACACTTAAGTTACTAAAGAACATTAGCCCACACTCGGCTATCTGCCCTGTAATATGCAACCAGGGTAGGGAAAATAAATTGTGTGAATTCAGAGACTTATCTCCCTGATGTTCTGGCTCAGAAAAGGGAAACAGGAATATAGTCCTATCCATCGAGCCAACACTTTCCCACAGTCGGTCTCAAATTTCATAACCCTCATTAAATAAGTTGATAGTATCAGTCCTATTCCCAGTAAACAAATGTTAATATCATTTAAATAGAATCTGAGGAGGCGATTTGGTGACCCAAAACATTCACTGAAGGTATTGTGAGATCAAAAGTGCAGAATGTAAGAAAAAAGCAAAATTCTTTGCCCCATCATTTTCCCAATTATTTAACTGTGTACTTGAGGGAGGGAAGGCAAAGATCTGACTTTAACTTTTTTGCTTTACTGTGAGCAGGTGCAATCCTAGAATGCCCATTTTACATTCTTCTTCCTCCTCTCCTTCCTCTTCTTCACTTTCTCCCAACTTCTATGTTCCCTAATGTTCTTAGTTTTAGATGCATCAGATAGTTAGATGCATCAGATAGCAACAAGTCCAGGTCTAAGATTAAGTAGGGTGATTTGTGTTTCCCTTTTGCTTCAAAGGCTGCTTGCTACAGGCTGGGTGTAAGAATAGGTAACAGTTTTTCACTGCCACTTACATTAGGACCCAGAAATAGAGTGGGCAAATATGGGACCTAAATTGTGCCTTGTGGATGGAAAATCTTTCTATCAAATGTCTGTCTTAAGTGGTGAGTGGATGTTGAATGAATGCCAGAACTTGAGGACACGATAAGCAGAGACTGGAGCATGGCCCATCTTGCTATATGAAGCCCTGATCCTAGGAAAATAGCTCTGTTTCTTCACCCGATTCATACCTACATGCATTTCTGTGCAGCACACAGGAAAGAGGGTATTTAGCAGGGTTTAGAATTATTTAGGAACTTAGATGAATGATTTGGCATATAATTTCCTATTTTTAAGTTAAGATATAAAAACATCCACAACCTTAATTTTAAAATGTCATCATCTGTGTCTTGGAAATAAATTTTTTTGGTATTCCAGTTATAGGCAGTAAAGAGAACAATTCCTTATGACTGACAAAAGGAAGAGCAAAATTATTATCTCATTGACTTCATTTGTTTATTCAAAAAAGAGACAGATTTTCTCTCTGCTGGTTTGCTCGACCAACATTTGCAACAGTAGAGGCTGGGTACAGCTGAAACCAGGAAGCTGGAACTCGATCCAGGTCTATTATGTGGGTGGCGAGGAACCAAGTCCTTGATTCATCACTTGCTGCCTCCCATGGTACACATTATCAGGAAACTGGGGTTGGGAGAACTGGGACATGAACTAAGCATTCCAATATGGAATGCACATAACCAACTGGTGTTTTAACACCTATGCCAAATGCCCACCCCAGAAAATTATTTTTTTAAAGGAACCCTACTCATGTTAAGTAAAAAGGTTACAGTCATTTCCATTTTTTTCTGCCTACAGAAATATAGATAGATATAGATTGAAATTCTTAAGGTTAGAATTTTTGACCAATTTCCATAGGGAATTTTATTGGTTCTCCAAAACCAAATGCTAGTCTGAAAAAGTGAAATTGAAGAACTGAGAAAAAGAGTGATTATCGGGATGGGTTGATAGGTCTATAAAAATATTTGACAGTTACTTAAAATTTTTACCAAATAAATGTTTCCAAGTGACTACTATTAAAATACAAATTACTTGTCAAAAGTTAATACCATGATGAAATTGATAAATGTTTAAGGTGTTAGGTAGACTAATTACCTGATATAAACACTGCATAATTCATATATATATATCAAAACATCACATTGTATCCCATAAATGTGTACAATTATTCTGTTAATTAAAAACAAAATTTAAAAGATACTTAATGCCTTAGTGCACAAGGTAATTTGTACCAACATCCATGTTAATACTCCAGTGTGGATTTGTTTCTCAAAGAGTTAAAGTGAGAAAAATGTGAATAAGTAATTACTTTGCAAGTAAGAATCAATATAAATCATAGCGAAAGCAATCCAGTTTTATTTTTTGCTTTTAGATACTTTGTTAGCTTTTTGCAGGTCTTTTTTTTTTTATTTAACACAAGATCAAATGTATAAATTAAAGGGATTATGCTCTTATTGAGGGGATTTCAGCCTTCACTTAGTGGGTAAGGGAGACCCTGAGGTGTTTTTCATCCCTCCCCCTGCCTCCAGAAATCACACCAAGGAGGCAGCTGCTTACTCCCATTTTGAGGGTGATTATAAGCTTGAGGCTAGCTATCTTTGTGGTTATAAACATGCAGTTCCTAAAAAAGGAGTTTAAAGTTCACGTGGGTTGCTAACTCCGTAAGTGAATACTTGGAAACACATACACATACCCATACCCATTTTTATACATGTTCTGGTCTATCTGACAAAAGATGCTATTACAATATTCCCCCCTCCCCTTATTAAGCTTACCATAATGGGTGGGTAGGAAGAGCATGGGCTCCAAAGATAAATACAGAACTGTTTCAAACTGGCTCTCACTTACTATTAGCTGAGTGACTTTGATTTAGTATTTGACCTTCAGTTTCCAAGCTAGTAAAATGGGGATAATAATAGCAATTGTATTGGACTCTTCTAAAATCTATTAGGAAATACTTCATGAGATAACACAGTGGTTATAACAGATAGAATTCTTTTTTTTTTTTTTTTTTTTTTTGGACAGGCAGAGTGGACAGTGAGAGAGAGACAGAGAGAAAGGTCTTCCTTTTGCCATTGGTTCACCCTCCAATGGCCGCTGCGGCCGGCGCACCACGCTGAACCGATGGTAGGAGCCAGGTGCTTCTCCTGGTCTCCCATGCGGGTGCAGGGCCCAAGCACTTGGGCCATCCTCCACTGCACTCCCTGGCCACAGCAGAGAGCTGGCCTGGAAGAGGGGCAACCGGGACAGAATCCGGTGCCCCGACCGGGACTAGAACCCGGTATGCCAGCGCCGCAAGGCGGAGGATTAGCTTAGTGAGCCACGCGCCGGCCCATAACAGATAGAATTCTAATATTTAATGGGCAGTGAATAACATTGATAGTACTTTGCTCAGAATAGGCAAGCAGTGAATGCAGTATTGGTACATGTAAAGTTAACCCAGACCATAGTGTTGGACACATTCAAATAACATTTTATCTGAAAGATATGTTAACTATATTATTTTTCTTTCTTTCTTTTTTTTTTTTTTGACAGAGTGGATAGTGAGAGAGAGAGACAGAGAGAAAGGTCTTCCTTTTTGCTGTTGGTTCACCCTCCAATGGCCGCTGCGGCCGGCACATCTCGCTGATCCGAAGCCAGGAGCCAAGTGCTTCTCCTGGTCTCCCATGCGGGTGCAGGGCCCAAGGATTTGAGCCATCCTCCACTGCCTTCCCGGGCCATAGCAGAGAGCTGGCCTGGAAGAGGGGCCACTGGGATAGAATCCGGCACCCCAACCGGGACTAGAACCCGGTGTGCCGGCACCGCAAGGCGGAGGATTAGCCTGTTAAGCCACGGCGCCGGCCAACTATATTATTTTTCATCCATATATCTTCAACTGAAACACTGTGTGAAGGAGGAAGACATTTTTTCCCCAAGGAAATTCTCATCCCACTTGCATTCTTTGTATATTCAATACTTGTTGGTATTTTTCATTAATGTTGTAACATTGATAGCATTTTAAATTGCTGAATTGGGGTTTTCATAATTTTTCTCACAAGGAAGCACAGATATAATTCCATGTTGCCTTAACTGAGAACCATAGAGTATGTCTAAGAACACTTCGAGGCTATCATTTTTTTTTAACTTTTATTTAATGAATATAAATTCCCAATGTACAGCTTATGGATTACAATGGCTTCCCCCCCCCCCCCATAACTTCCCTCCCACCTGCAACCCTCCCCTCTCCCGCTCCCTCTCCCCTTCCATTCACATCAAGATTCATTTTCAATTCTCTTTATATACAGAAGATCAGTTTAGTATATATTAAATAAAGATTTCAACAGTTTGCACCCACACAGAAACACAAAGTGAAACATACTGTTTGATTACTAGTTATAGCATTAAATCACAATGTATAACACATTAAGGACAGAGATCCCACATGAGGAGCAAGTGCACAGTGACTCCTGTTGTTCAATTTTATACCTTGTCCTATTGGCTATATATTTTATAAATGTTAAAGGGTCCTTGCTTAATTACACTCATAGGAATACCATAGTTGATGACTAAAGTAAAGTGGATGGAAAAGATGGTCTTTCACAGGAGTTCAGTTCTATCAGAATTTTTGGTTGCTTTATGTTTTCTCCAATCCAGCTTAGATCTCTATTTAACTGCATTTCATTTCTTGGTTTCCTCAGTACGATAGAAATAAATACTTACTGAGTACTTTTCTATGGAAGCGTCACAACAAGTGTCTCCTCCTGAGGTGACAGCACTGCCATGCATTGTCCCCCTGGAGGAGCTGGACTGCTAGAAATCCCACTGCTTCATGCCAGTGGTGCTGCTACCAAGTACAGTCCTCAGCCTGTGGAGCTCCCCACTGGATCAAGGTCTCTGGAGCTCTATGAGAGACTGAAATACACAAAGGGAGAGTGGCCACACCACATAGAAAATAGAGCTCTGACATATAACCTGCATAAGTCAACCAAGTATTTAATCCACGTAGGAAGCCAGTCTACTGTCTATAAACCAGACTTGTAGGAAGTCAGACAGCTATCTCTAGCAACCAACTCCCAAAGCATTGGACTTGATTGATAATTGACAGCTTTCCTAATTGTTGTTTCTGCTTTTGTCTTAGGACCAAACCAAGAAAGGTAAATATGCAGCCCTAATGGGTCACATTGGATAGCTTGATTCTGGTCAGCCCACCTACGGCTACTCTATACCAATAACCACCAAGCATTGTAAAGTGTTCTCACTTTTTTGCTGCTTTTGAGTCTCTCCTTAAATACAAGCAGTGGTGCCCCACTGCCTTGCTGCAGCACGTCCTGGATAAATAGTCTTTGTTCTCATTTGGTTGGGATTCATTTGTTTTCACTCCTAGCTCCTGGCCAGGTTTGTGAGGTTTGTTTTTATGTCATTGCCATGCCTGACTAAAGATGTCACTTTTCAGTGCCAAGTGTTGCCCCTTGCCAGCTCAGTTTTGTACCCAGGTAGGCTGCTGCCTTCCAGATGTGGCCAGCCATCCAGGGATAAGGCTGCATTCAACCCTCTTGACTACAAAGAGTTTGTTCTTTGCCTCATTGTCATGCGACATTGTGTGTTGTATAGGACTAGACATCAGATGATGCAAGTCTATGTTGCCTTTATCAAGGCTATGGAGGCACCTTCACTCCAAACGAAGTAGTTAAGATGCTCTTTTTTCCCTCGTTGCTGATGCCGAGAAAATCAAAATATTAATGAAATGTTTGGCATACCTACTTATCACAATTAATTTAATTTCATCTCACTAGAGTCCACACAGCTTCCTTGAAAGTCAGCTGAATGTTTCAGTCAGGTGCACGTTCATTGTCTGAACAGCTCGAGTTCATCTTTCCTATTGTTGAAAATTCTATGATGAAATCCTTAGGGCTGAGTCATTTGTACCATCTTTAATATATTACCTGGTATATGACAGCTCTTTCAGTCTCTTACACACACAGCCCTGGTTTATCTTCTTGTTTTCTATCTTTGGTTAGTAGAGCCTCAACAACACTAGGTCATTATTTTAGGATAAAGCAGTCACTTTTCCAGCATCAAATATGTACTTCAATTATGGTAAATTTGTGTTCTTCAGCTTCATTTATTTAATTTCTTTCTTATCCTCCTGCTTACACAATATTTTATTGTTCCAAGGATGCTTAATAGTATAACCTTTATGCAAACATGTAAACTAAAATGTTAAGTATGTACCATGTACAATGCAAAAAACCTAGGTGACCTGGCTATCTGATATACAGACGCTTTCCTTTCTTACATACTTTCAAGTGATGGCAGCATCATCGCAGTTTTTTTTTTTTTTTTGATACTGACTGTAAAGACATGTTCTGATTTTAAAAACATTAAATTGAGGGGAAAAGGCACCTTAAAATTGAGAAATATGGTCACTATAAAATTGATAAAACCTAGCCAGGATTTACCACCAACATGGCCAAGCAATTGAAAGAAACCCTGCCTCCAGAGATCCACTGCAAGAGTTAAAAGCCTGAAAAGGCAAACGCAACACCTGCCTTTGTCTTGTTTCTCAAAGCTTGCTAGTCTTTTGACAAGTCCTCTGATTCTGCCTCCAAAATATATTTGAACTTTGTGCACTCACCTCCATCTTTCTACCACTACCATTACCAAGGTCCCATCACCTTGCCTTGGGCACTGCAGTACCTCTCTGCCCTCATTTGTTCCTTCTGACCCTCCATTTTTCATAGCACATGGAGAATAATTTCTTAGTAAACGTGATCATACCACTCTTCTCCCCACCGATTCAACCACAGATCTCAGTTTTAAATCAGATAAGTCCAAACTCATCCATGATTGGCGATGCCCATTTCTCCAAACTCATCTCCGTTCCCCTCTTCATCTACCTCAGTCATACCGGCTTCCTTCCTATACTTGTACTGTCAAGCTTTCTTGCTCCAGGGACTCTCATCCTATCTATGCTATCACTTTCTGCTCACTGCTGACCCATCATTTTCCAGGTCTTAGTTTAAATGTCAACTTCCTGGAGAGGCTTTCCTGACAATCCTGAACAAATAAATTTCCTCTGCTTTTGTCCCCATGCCACCTGCATTTCTTATATTGCATCATTTCTTTGTAGCACTTATTATGTGAAATTATACCCTTATTTGTTGGTGAGTAGATTAACCTCCACAAGGGGAAGCAGCATGTTTGTTTTGTCACCAACCAAGTGCTTGCCACACAACAGTGATCCATAATTATCTCTGGGATAATGACATCAAAGGAACAAACTGCAGACACAGGACTGGAGGACTATGACAGTACACAGGGCCCCAAGTCCCAGACCACAAGGACGGAGCACATCTAGTGGGATAGTTCTCCATGGCAGAAAGAATATTGGCTGGGGAATACAAGGTGTGATTTTGGGTTTTGCCTTTATCATGTAATAAAATGCATTAACTGGAGCACGTATTTACCCTCTTTACGGTTCTCTTTCTTTGTTGAGAGAACAATAATACCTATGATACTCATTAATTACTGTAAAGGTTATATGAGATTGATGAATGTTAAATTGTCAGGCAAAGTGAAGTCATTATTCAGATATGAAGGTAAGGAATCGGCTACAGGAATTGTTTCAAGGAGACTTGTCACAGCTGCTGATAAAAGATCAAGTTCTAGTCCTATGTACAGGATCTGAGCCTGGACTGACTGTAGGTGTGATTGGCTATGAGTTTCTAGAACTAATGAGTTTTGGATCCTTACTTTTCCACTGCCAGCACTGGACTTTGTCCCATAGTTTAGTTGAGCAGGAGAATGTCCATGGAGAGCCCAGAACTCTGGCTATAGGTTTGAGTTGACCTCAGAGGAAAGGATTCCTTTTCCTGCTCCTCTTCTCTTCTCCATATTCTCAGGTTTTCTTCTTCTAGTGCTTCTTTCATCTTGTCAATTTCTTCTGCAGAGGAAGAAATGGAAATCCATTCATGAAGCAAGAAAAGAATGTTCATCTTATAATAAGTGGTCACAGTCTTTTGTTAGACTGATGACATTTTTTCAAATTTCAGGCTTTATCCAGTGAATTTGGGGTACATTTGCAAGTAATTTGTGTGTCTCACTCCTGTAATTCTGTACTTATGGTGGAGCTGGCTCACCATCCCTTAGAATTTGTGCTCTGAAGTGTAGGCTGTATGAACAGTGGCTGTTCAGCCAGTACTTGTGTCCCAGTCCCCTTAATCTCTGAGTCACATGAGTGATGTGTGTCACTTCTGGGACAATGCATCTGATAGATTTTGTATCCTCTTCATGCTTCTTGGCCCCTTCCACAGATGAATACAGAAGACGACATGATGCTAATGGATGGCAGGACCACAGGATGGATGGAGTCTGTGTTCTTGACTGTTCATGTAATGGGAAGATCTCTTCTCTCCTGAAATACCCCCCTAGACTATTAGAAGGGAGAGAAATAAACCTCTATTGTGTTAAATCACTGAATTTTTGGATTTTGTTGTTTTTGTTACAACCACTAGTTATTCACATAGGAAGCATTTTCTGGGATTAAAAACGAAGAAAGAAAGCAATTTTGTCAGCCTCCTCATATCATAATGAAGTATATTATAACACAGAAATTATTTATTACTCCAACAGGCATCAGCACTAAATATCAGGGAAGTTAGTGAACAACAAAGATCATAAAGTTCATCAGCATTAGTAAATGTTTCTAATATGTAAATTAGTTTGGAGACTATTTTCCCATCTTCTAAGATGACCGAATTACCAATGTTGAATTATGGAAGCCTGTAAAGCAAGTTAAAGGCTGTAATCTTTGTAGCCATCAGACAATGATGATTTAGTTTTATTTTTGACATTGCTTTTTCCTGCCCTTTTAATCTTTGTCTGCCTTATTGTTTCTAATATTACTTTGAGAGTAAGCCAGAAGGTGGTAAAAGCCTATGTTTCTCTAAGTCACGGAAACAGCTGACATCCTGTCTCTCTCCATTAATGAGTAATAGACAGGTGGATATTTACCAGTGGCTCCAGCTGAATTATGACAAGACCCATCATGAGCCAGGCTGGGAAGCTTGTCTACTGTGTGAGTAAGGGAGGCTCACCAGAATAGCTCCTGGGGTTCTCAGCAAGTGGGGACAAGTTTGTACATTGCTGGCTCTCTCCAAATCGTCCTAACAGTTGTTTTTGTAAAGGGCATTACAATTATTCTCTCTGCTGCTGTTTGTTCTGCAGGAAATCTCTGTTAGGCCTTTTGTAGGTGAAGCTAAAGCACACAGACCTTCAAAAAATTGCTGAGAATTTAAAATGACATTAACATTCAGTGTTCTGAGAACTCTTCATGTTATTAAGACCCATAGAAAGAGACTGTGTGGATAATACACTAATGATTTCAAGGCAAAAAAGTCTTATTACTGGCCCACTGAAGTAATGCAGCTTGGTAAGCCTGGACAGAATCTGTACCTGGTAACCTTAGTTCAGAAAGCTTTCAGGATTTACAGCAATTATCTCATTCATTCATCAAGCCCTTCATTGAGCAGGTGCATAGTATTTTCACCCCTTTCCAAAGGTGATAGAGACAAAGCAGTTGGCTGAAGGTGTTATTCACACCCAATGTTTTTAATTTTTCTGGAGCTGTGTCTTCTCTACCTTATTGAATGTATGAATGGATGACATGAGGTTTGGAACAACTGAGCAAATCTTTGAGCAAGATGTCTTATTATCAAGATTTCTTAACATTAGGGAAGCACAGACTTTGCAACTCATGTCATTCTTACTGCAGTTGACTTTTTTTAAAAAAATTATTTAAGTTATACAAGTTTCATGTATTTCATATATATAGATTTAGGAGCTAGTGATACTTCCCATCTTACTCTACTTTTTCTGCCCAGGCTCCAGCCATCTTTCTGCTCTTAATTTTTACAAAGTTCTATTTTCAGTTTACTTAAGATCATATAGTTAACCCTACACTAAGTAAAAGAGTTCAACAAATAGTATGAAGAAGAAAACACTGTAAACAATCACCAAATTTGAAAATGTCCTTTTAACTCCAATACATTACATTTTAAGTACTCTATTAGTTACCTCGGATCAGGGAAAACATATGATATCTGTCTTTTTGGGACTGGCTTATTTCACTAAGTATAATAGTGTCCAATTGTATCCATTTTACTGCAAAAGACAGGATTTCATTTTTTTTTTTACAGCTGAGTAGTGCTCCATAGTGTATATATACCATAATTCCTTTATCAAGTCAATAGTTGATGGACATCTGAGTTGATTCCATATCTTAACTACTGTGAATTGTGCTTCAGTTAACATGGGGGTACAGGTAACTCTTTCAGATGCTGATTTCTTTTGGTTTGGGTAAATTTCAGGGAGTGGGATGACTGCATCATGTGGTAGGTCTATATTCAGGTTTCTGAGGTATCTCCATACTGTCTGCCACAGTGGCTATGCCAGTTTACATTCCCACTAACAGTGAGTTAGGGTACCTTTCCCCCCACATCCTTGCCAGCATTTGTTGTTTGTTGATATCTGTATGATGGCCATTCTAACTGGAATGAAGTGAAACCAATTGTGGTTTTGATTTGCATTTCCCTGATGGCTAGTGATCCTGAACATTTTGTCAACTATCTGTTGGCCAGTTGATTTTCCTCTTGAAAAATTCCTGTTCAAGTCCTTTTCCCATTTCTTAACTGGATTGTTTTGTTTTCATTTAATTTGAGCTCTTTAAAGATTCTGCATGTTAACCCTTATCTGTTGCATGGTTTGCAAATATTTTCTCCCATTCTGTTGGTTACCTCTTCACTTCACTGAGTGTTTCTTTTGCAGTGCAGACGCTTCTCAATTTGATGTAATGCCGTTTGTCAATTTTGGCTTTGCCTGTGCCTTTGGTATCTTTTCCAAGAACCCTACTTATGCCAATGTCTTACAGGTTTTCCCCAATGTTCTCTAGTAATTTATGGTATCAGGTTATAGATTTAGGTCTTTGATCCATTTTGAGTGGATTTTTGTGTAAAGTGTAAGGCGGGGGTCTAGTTTCCTATTTCTGCATGTGAAGACCCAGTTTTTCAAGCACCACTTGTTGAAGAGACTGTCTTTGCTCCAGCGATTGATTTTAGCTTCCTTTGTCAAGGATAAGTTGGTTGTAGATGTGTGGATTGATTTCTGGCATTTTTCTTCTGTTCCATTGGTATACCTGTATGTTTTTGTGCCAGTACTGTTTTGATTATAACTGTTTTGATTATAACTGCCCTATAATATGTCTTGAAATCAGGCCTTGTGATTTTTTTTTTTTTTGCTGATTAAGATTGTTTTAACTGTTTGGGATCTCTTGTGTTTCCATATGAATTTTAGCATCATTTTTTTCTAGATCTGAGAAGAATGTCATTGGTATTTTGGGATTGCATGGAATCTGCAAACTGCTTCTGGTTATATGGACATTTTGATGATGTTAATTCTTCCAACACATGAATATGAATATTTTTCCATTTTTAAATGTCTTCTATTTATTTCTTTAGAGTTTTGTAATTTTAATCATAGTGATCCTTGACATCTTTAGTTAAATTTATTCCAAGGTATTTAATTCTTTTTTGGAGCTATTGTGAATGGAACTGATCTTAAAAGTTCTTTCTCAGCCATGGCATTATCTGTGTATAGAAAGGCTATTGATTTTTGTGTGTTGATTTTATATCCTGCCAGTTTACTGACTCTTCTATGAGTTCCAATATTCTCTTAGTGGAGTCTTTTGGGTCCCCTATATATAGAATCATATCATCTACAAATAGGGATGGATAGTTTGACTTCTTCCTTCCCAATTTGTTTCCCTTTGATTTTTTTTTTCTTGCCTGATGTCTCTGGCTAAAACTTCCAGGACTTTACTGAATAGCAGTGGTGAGAGTGGGCATCCTTGTCTGGTACCAGATCTTAGGGGTATGCTTCCAGCTTTTCCCCATTCAGTGGAATGCTGGCTGCTGTGGGTTTATCATAAATTGCCTTGATTTTGTTGAAGGATGTTCCTTCTATATCCAATTTGCTTAAGGTTTTCATTGTGAAAGGATTTTTTATTTTATCAAGTGCTTTCTCTGCATCTATTGAGATAACCACATGTTTTTGTTCTTCAGTTTGTTAATGTGATATATCACATTGATTGATTTGCAAATGTTGAGCAATCCCTGCCTACTAGGGATAAATTCCACTTGTTCTCGGTGAATGATCCTTTTGAGGTGTTGTTGGATTCAGTTAGCTAATATTTTGTTGATGATTTTTTCATCTATGTTCTTCAGGGATATTGGTCTATAGCTCTTTCTCTGTATCTTTTTCAGGTTTAGGAATTAAGGTGATGCAGGCTTCAAAGAAGGAGTTTGAGATGATTCCCTCCCTTTTAATTGTTTTGCAAAGCTTGAGAAGAATTGAAGTTAGTTCTTCAAATATCTGGTAGAATTCAGCAGTGAAGCCGTCCAATCCTGTGTTTTACTTTGTTGGGAGGGTGTTTGTTATTGATTAAATTTCCATCTTGGTTATTGATCTGTTTAGATTTTCTATGTCTTCTGACTAATTTTTATAGGTTGTATATGCCTAGGAATCTATCCATTTCTTCTAGTTTTCCCAATTTGTTGGCATAGAGCTCTTTGAGTAATTTATGATTTTTTTTTCCTGTGGTACCTGTTGTTACATTTCCTTCATCTCTAATTTTATTGATTTGGATCTTCTCTCCTCCTCCCCTTTTTGGTTAGTTGGGCAAATGGTGTATCAATTTTATTTTCCAAAAACCAGCTCTTCATTTCACTAATCTTTTGTTTTGGTTTCAATTTGGTTTCTTCTCTAATTTTAATTATTTCTTCCCTCCTAATTTGGGATTTGTTATTTTTTCTAGATCTTTGAGGTTCACTGATAATCCATTTATTTGGTGCCTTTCCAATTTCTTCATGTAAGCACTAATTGCTGTAAACTCCTCTCTTCACACTGCTTTTCTGTATCCCATAAGTTTTTTTTTTTTTTATTAAACTTTTATTTAATGAATATAAATTTCCAAAGTATAGCTTGTGGGTTACAATGGCTTCCCCCCTCCCATAACTTCCCTCCCGCCCGCAACCCTCCCCCCTCCCGCTCCCTTTCCCCTTCCATTCATGTAAAGATTCATTTTCAATTCTCTTTGTATACAGAAGATCAATTTAGTATATATTAGGTAAAGGTTTCAACATTTTGCCCATATAGCAATATCGAGTGAAAAAACTACCATTGGATTACTAATTATAGCATTAAATAGCAATGTACAGCACATTAAAGACAGAGATCCTACATAATTTTTTTTTTTCAAAATAATTAATTTTCTATGCCATTTCCATTTTAACACCAGGTTGTTTTTTTTTTTTTCATTTCCAATTCTCTTTATTGTATCCCATAAGTTTTGATATGATGTATTGTCATCTTCATTTGCTTCCAGAAATTTTTTAATTTTTCTTTTGATTTCTTCTATGACCCACTGTTCATTCAGGAACATGTTGCTCAGTCTCCATGTGTTTGCATATTTTCTAGAGATTCTTGAGTTGTTGATTTCCAGCATCATTCCATTGTAGTCAGAAGATGCATGGTATAATTTTGATTTTTTTAATTTGCTGAGACTTGCTTTATGGCCTAGCATATAGTCTATCCTAGAGAAAGGTCCATGCATTGATGAGAAGAATGTGTATTTTATAACTGTGAGGTGAAGGGTTTTGTAGATATCAGTTAAGTTCATTTGGTCCCTAGTGCTGATTAGGTCCATTGTTTGTTGATTTTCTGTCTGGCTGATATGTCCATTGCTGAAAGTGGGGTATTGAAGTCCCCCATTACTATTGCATTAGAGTCTATATTTCCATTTAGATCCATTAACATTTGTTTTAAATAGCCAGACTCCCTGTAATTGGTTGTGTATGCATTTATTATAGTCATATCTTCCTGTTGAATTGATTCCTTAATTGTTACATACTGCCCTTCTTTGTCTCTTTTTAACAGTTTTTGTATTAAAGTCTATTGTCTGATATTAGGATGGCAACACCTGCCCTTTTTTGCTTTTTGTTAGCATGGAATATCTTTTTCAATCCTTTCACTTTCAACCTGCATGTGTCTTTGTTGATGAGATGTGTTTCTTGTAGGAACTAAATAGATGGGTCTTGTTTTTTAATTCATTTGGCCAGTCTGTATCTTTTAACTGGAGAGTTGAGGCCTTTTATATTCAAGGTGAATATTAATAAGTAACTACTTGGCCCTGCCATTTTTACATAAATATTCCTATTGTTTATTTGGATTTCCTTTGTACTTTTACTGGGGGATTTTCTTCCTTCACCTTCTTTCATAATGATGGCTGTCTTTTTGTGTTTCTATGTGTAGCACATTCTTAAGCATCTTTTGTAATGTTGGATGAGTTGTGACAAATTCTTTCAATTTCTGTTTGTTATTTGAGGTTTTTATTTCACCTTTATTCATTAATGACAACTTTTCTGGGTATAGTTTTCTGAGTTGACAGTCTTTTTCTTTTAAGACTTGGACTATATCTTGCCATTCTCTTCTAGCCTGTAGGGTTTCTGATGAGAAGCCAGCTGTGAGTCTAATTAGAGGACCTTGGAAAGTAATTTGGCATTTCTCTCATGCATATTTTAGAATTTTTTCTTTATGATTTACTGTGGAAAGTTTGATTACAATGTGTCATGATGAGATCTTTTCTGTTCATGTCTGTTAGGAGTGCAGGTGACTTTCAAAACATTAACTATTTTTGAATATTACTTTTAAAAATATTTATTAATTTGAAAGTCAGAGTTACACAGAAAAAGGAGAGGCAGAGAGAGAGTCTTTCATCCACTGGTTCACTCCCCAACTGACCTCAATGGCTGGAGCTCTGCCATTCTGAAGCCAGGATCCAGGAGTCTCCTCCAGGTCTCCCACATGGGTACAGGGGCCCAAGGACTTGGGATATCTTCTACTGCTTTCTCAGGCCACAGCAGAGAGCTGGATCAGAAGTAGAGCAGTGGGACTTGAACAGTGCCCATATGGGATGCTGACACTGCATGTGGAAGCCCTACTGATCATGCTACAGCACCAGTCTCATATTAACTAGCTTTTGATGTTTATTTTATACATCAAACATCTACCACATTTAATAAATATCAAAATTCTCTTGTGTTGTAAGAAGGGAACTCAGTAACTCCATAAATCTTTGAACTATGCCCATGACAATATTTCAACAAGTGAAAATAGCTGTTTGGGAATTAAATAATATAGCACCAAGAATAATTATAATATCTTGATAATAAATAAATTATAAGAGAACTGAGGGAGAATAAGAATAAAACCTGGGCTATACACACATCTTCTAACTTGATACCATAATTGTCAGAATGCTGGTGTTTACTGGTTATCCAAGAAGAAGGGGCTGATTATAGTGAAAGGGAAAAATTTTAGATTGCTTATTTTGGGCCTTTGGATAGAATACCTCAGAACAGAGGCATCTAATATAATTAAAACTATGGACTTTAACTTCATTTGGACCTATGTATTAGTATCTGGCTTTGAAATGCAACAGCCATGCTGCAGTTTCCCTATTTGTAAAATAGGTTATTTACTATTTATCATTATAGTAAGGCATTTTTACAATAATTATTCTTTTTCTGTGTTTAATTAGGTTGTTTGACTAGTTATTTGAAAGCAACTTAGAGAGTCAACACTTTGACACAGTGAGTTAAGCTTCTGTCTGCAGCACCAGCATCCCATATGGGCACCAAATGGAGTCCCAGCTGCTCCACTTCCTATCCATCTCCCTGCTAATGCACTTGGGAAAGCAGTGGGGATGGTCCATGTCTCTGGACCCTGCCACCCACATGGGAGATTGGGAGGAAGCTCCTGGGTTTGGCTTGGCCCAGCCATGGTTGTTGTGGCCATTTGGCCAGTGATCAGCAGATGGAAGATCTTTCTTTCTCCTTCTTTCTCTGTAACTCTGCCTTTCAAATTAGTAAGTAAATCTTTTTTTTTTTTCAAAACAACAATTTAGAAGATGAATTACATGAGAGAGAAGGTTGTTTTTCCCAGTTTAATGAATGTTTTTAAAGACTTTTAGCATATCAAGTATTACTCTAGAGTTTACTTAGCTTTAACAAAAAAGTCAAAGATACATTATGTGACAAATCATGTAGAATATATGAGTTGGGGATTCTCTGGTGATTATTGAATTGTAGACATTCACCAGCTCATTAGCAGAGCTTCATATCCTAGTCTGGTAGATGGAGTTAGCAAAGTAGTATGAAGAAATTATCTTGAAGAGTATTGATCTACTTAATAATAGGAATATGGAACACTTTAATTAGCATAACTTCTATAATTTAAAAATTGATACATATAATCTGTAAACTTCTACACACATACAAATACATTTCAAGAGAGAGTATACCTGCTGTCTTTAGTAGCTATAAAAATCATGAGAAGACTGCTTAGTAAACAAATGTTGCTTTATATTGAATTGGCGTGTCAAAACTAAGCTGCTTATTTCTAAAATTTCTTAGTAGTCGGTAATTTTACTTATGGTTAAGTAGAACCATGAGGGGAAAATAGCAGAAAACAATATTTCTTAATCTTATTTTCTTATTGTAAGTTTTTTTTAACTTTTTCAATGGAAAAATCTCAAATATACTTAAGTTGACAGAAAAGTGTCCATAAACCAATAATTTTTAAGTCTGGATCAAATATTTCATGTATTCCTTCATCAGTTTCTCCTCTCCTGATTTTTAAATTATTTTTAGGACAGTTTCAGATCTACAGAAAAGCTAAGATGGCATGAGAAGGTTCTTAGATATCTTATACCCAGTTTCTCCTTTTACTAACAACTTACATTAGTATGATGCCTTTGTTATAAATAATGAACCAATATTGATATGCTATCAACAAAAGTCTATAATTTTTATAGATCATCTTAGTTTCTGTCTAAAGTTTCTTTTCTGTTCCAGGATCCTATCCAGGATACCACATTACATTTAGTTGTATTGGCTATGACAATTAGATTTTCCTTGTTTTTGAAGATCCTGATTGTTCCAAAGATTCTTAGATATTTTTAGAGTCCCATACTCAGAATCTGTGTGATGTTTTCCTCATAAGACTGGGGTTATGGGTTATTGGGTAGAGGACCACAGAGGTCAAACACCATTTTCATCAGGTCATATTAGGGTATGTGCAATCCACATGATTTATGACTGCTGATGTTGGCCTTTAGCACCTGCCTGAACTAATGTTTGTCAGGTTTTTCCACTATTAATTTACTCTACTCCCTGGAAGGCACTAGGCCCAATCCACAATCCTGTCCCTCTTCCTTGAGTGACCATCTACATAAATTATTAGGGATTCCTCTGCATGAAAGACTTATTATTAATCACATATTTGAACATAATTATCACATTTAAAAATCAGCAGTAATTCCATAATATCACACCTAAAATTAATAGTAATTCCATATTATCAAATATTTTATATTTTATATTCAAACTTTCAATTACTTTATAAACATCTTTTTTTTTTAAAAAAAAAGATTTACTTATTTATTTGAAAGGCAAAGTTACAGAGAGAAAGAGGGAGAGATAGGGTAAGAGAGAGCGAGATCTTCCATCTGCTGTTTCACTCCCCAAATGGCTGCAATAGCCAGAGTTAGGCTGGTATGAAGCCAGGAGCCAGGAGCTTTTTCCTAGTCCTTGGGTACAAGGACCCAAGGACTTGAGTCATGTTCTGCTGTTTTCCCCGTCACATTAGCAGAGAGCTGGATTAGAAGTGTAGTAGCTGGCAGTCACACTGGCACCTATATGGGATGCTGGCATTGCAGGCAATGGCTTTACCTGCTATGCCACAGTGCCAACCCCTACAGACAACTTCTGAAAAAACTTGTTTGATTTAAACCAAATAAGAATTACATGTTGTGTTGGTTAATATGTGAGCTAATTTCTATTAATCTATAGTTCTCTTTTTGATCTTCCATTCTTGCAACTTATTTTCTGGAAAATTTGTTATATTTAATAAACTATTATATTTTAAACTATTTTCACTTACGTTTATCCAACAGGTATATTTTAATTTGGAATATAAGCTTATTGAAAACTAGAATTCATTCTCAAATCAAAGAATCTAGTATCCATCAACTAATACTTACTGAGCATCTATTTGGTGCTAAGTACTATGACCAGTGCTAGGAATATAATGATGAATAAGTAGAAGATGAATAAGCAAATTACATTTAGTCCAACTTCACTAATCTCCCCTTCTTTGTCTCAGAAGTAATAAAAACAAACATTTGATTGGGGGTATATTTTGCGCCTGGCACAAGTGAATATTATTTTGCTAAACATTTTCTCATTTTAAAGACAAGGGTGAAAAAACCTGAACTGTAGATTTTAACTGGTTAGAATGTTTTATTGCGAATTGGTCTTGGGCAGTCTAGCTCAAAGACTAACCAGAGGTTGGCAAATTATTTCTGTAGAGATCTAGCTAGATAATTTTTAGGCTTTGCAAACACATCTGAACTCTGTCTCTGTCGCTCCTTCTTCTTTTTCTCTTGCAATTCTTTAAAAATGTGAAATCCAGTCTTATGGACCAT
The DNA here is from genome assembly GCF_033115175.1 of Lepus europaeus. Lineage (NCBI taxonomy): Eukaryota > Metazoa > Chordata > Mammalia > Lagomorpha > Leporidae > Lepus > Lepus europaeus. The sequence goes on along the minus strand of NC_084832.1, from coordinate 32,752,021 downwards.
ATGAAAACAGTCCACAAACTGAGTTTGGTTCACAAGTCATAGTTTTCCAAGTCCTGCTAACCACTGAACTATACTGCCTGTTGTCAATGTTGTGATGGTCACTCCCAGAAATGCTGCCATGCCACGGGGCTTAATGCATTGGATCCATCTGCTCTTATTCTCATCATCCATAAAAGCATGGAACAGTAGCCTGAATTCCTAACCTAGGGAAAGCAATATAAAGAACTCAAATATACCCAATGTCAAGGAAATTCTAATATGAAGGTAGTCAGCCAGTCTGAGTGATTTCTAGAGTACACAAGGATGAGTAGCTCAACTAAGCAATGAAAGTGGAATAAACAGTTCCTCTTTGCAAATGAACAGAACAACCTTGACCTTGTGGTCACAACTTCACTGTAGGGTCTTCACTGTTGCTTAGATGGTCATAAAAATATAAGCATGCTGCAGTTGTTTAAAAATGTGAGCTATTCAGCTACTGACTTTGACTTTCCAAGCTCCTGGTCTCATGCACTATGTAATTCTATGGATTTATATCATTCAGAAACTCGGTGACTGGAAATTCTTATTAGATAGCTGAAACTAAATCTATGGTTTTTGCAATCAGATGACCTATGTTTAAATTATACATCTGTCACTTTAAAATTGTTGTCCTGAGCACTTTTTTTTTTTTTAAAGATTTTATTTGAGAGGTAGTGTTACAAACAGTGAGAGGGAGAGACAGAGAAAGGTCTTCCTTCCATTGGTTCACTCCCCAAATGGCTGCAACAGCTGGAGCTGCACCAATCTGAAGCCAGGAGCCAGGTACTTCTACCCAGTCTCCCATGTGGGTGCAGGGGCTCAAGGACTTGGGCCATCTTCTATTGCTTTCTCAAGCCACAGCTGGATTGAGAGGAGCAGCTGGGACTAGAACCGGCATGCATATGGGATGCTGGCGCGGCAGGTGGAGTATTAACCTATGTGGCATGGCGCTGGCCCCTGAGCAATTTGTTCAATCTCAAATCTTAGTTTCCTTAATTATAAAATAGTGGTAATACTCCCTCAAAGAGTTATGAAGATGATAATATAAAGTACTTATCAGTACCTGCCATAACTAATACATACTACTCATTATTATTGAAAACAATATTATTAAATTATATAATCCATACTATACATTATGTGAATTGATTTTGATCCTATGTTTTGGTCCTCTTGGTCTTTTTTTTTCCCCTGCAACGATCATTGATTTATTTAGAAAATAATTTTATTCGTGCTTTTATTTAGTTACTGTATTTTCTCTGCTGTGCATGGTGTCATAGAAAAAAGAAGGAAATCGGCTAGTTTTCCCCCCAAGGAAATGATCACTTTTATGGGAGATTAGTGTAACAGAGATTCTCATTCTCAAGCTTCAGTCTGCCTAGCGATCTCTTGGGGATCTTGATAAAATGCAGTTTCTAATCCAGCAGGTGTGGGATGTGGCCTAAGAGTCCGAGTTTCTAATAAGACCCCAGGCAGTGCCAGTGCTGCTGGTCTTCAGAATACACTTAGAGAAGAGGAATCAGACTTGCAGGATTTCACAGAGGGCAGAGATTAGGCTGACCCTGCCTCATCCATAGTAAGAATGAAAGAAAGCAAGCCAATATAGCTGCTTTGGACGCCATTTCAAAAGTGGAGGTTTAAGATTTTTTCTCCTAGAATGAGAACAAGTAAACCCTACCAGAAAGGCAATGCTCAAAACTCTTTTACTGCATTTGTAAACTATAGGCCTAGAGGGGTGCTAACTGTCCTGTGTTCTAATATTTTTGTTTCTATTCTACTTATTTTGCATATTTTCTGCTGTAAGTTATCTCACATTTTCTTTACTTGAGAGAAGTAAGATGTAAAATGCATTTAATTCTTTTGTTTTTATAGAACTGATTTTTAAAAAATGAAAGCTTTAATTTAAATCCAAGTGAAATAGACCACATATTACAGAATTCTAAGGATGGGGCATCTTTTATCTATGAATCCAGAAGCCCTTTTATCTCCTTATATGAAAAAAAATGCTGTGTGGTGGAATCATATTTAAGACATGATCTCCATACATTTTTACTTAGGTATTAAGATCCACCTAAAAGCTATGATAATGCTTTTTAGGAATGGTAAGTCATAATAAGTACTAGAATCCTGGATGGAAGATCCTGCTAACATATTTATTCAGGTCAAGTGTTGGAATGTCAGTGAAGGTTATCAAGACACGGCCGGGTTCAAAGGGGAATGACTTTGGTGGATCTCACTCATTTATTTCACAAATATTTCTGTCCTATTCACTTTTGTCTAAGAGTTGCTATTATTTCTGCTTTTGTCCTATTTTGCTTTCATCTCACATATCAGGGATCAAAACCCTTGTTCCTCTAATTGAGTCTGACACGAAGCTGTCAATCTAACCTCTAAGGCCTTTATAGAAATGCTCCAGATGTGTGGTCAGAGTCCAGGGCTATGGGCGCTGATTGGCGAATGGTCAGTGCATACTCTCTTTCCACAGCCTCCAGGGCTGTGCAAAAAGTCATGCTTGTAATGGCACTTCAAAGCACCTTTTTTATCTGGCCTTTTATTTGCCTCCTTCAGAAAATGACCAGCACAGTGTGTCATTTTCTCTTACTGACAGAATGCAAGCCTCCAGTTCCCAAGGGAGCACAAGATAGCCCTCTCCCAAAGACTTTTACTTCTTCAGCTGACTGGTGTAGGCTCTGTGAATGGACCTAGGGTAAAACTGCAGAAATCATTTCCATGTTCACATAGGCCAAAAATCAAATGTAAGTGTATTGAACGAGAGTACCGTGATTGCTAATCATGTGCCCATTCTCTATTATTTGAAAATGCAATTTTAAACTTGTGGATCCTTGGAGAGCTCTCTTTAGAGCCATATACACTTATCAGAAGGACAGCAACACTTTTTTTTTCTCCAATCTATAATATGAGCTGAGGTATAGACCAAAGGATTTGTTTTCAGGACATTCTGTTCTAGTTGAACTATATTCATTGTTATTTAATTTAATTTAAATTTAATTTAATTTATTTTTTGAGAGAGAGGGAGGGAGAGAAAGAGAGATCTCCCATTTCCATGGCTGGGCCAGGATGATACTGGAAGCCAGAAATTCAATCCAGGTCTCTTATGTGGAGGACAGAACCCAGGATACTTGAGTCATAAAGTCCCAGGGTCTACATTAACAGAGTTGGAATTTGAAGTGGGAGCCAATATAGAACCCAGGAACTCTGTGAAGTGGGACAAGGTTGCCTTAACTGATCTATTAACCAGTCAACCACTGTCTGCCTGCCATTTTCAACTTTTGGGTCAATATGACTTCTGTAAAACCTGGTTGTACAGATTGCTCTCACTGTTCTTTTGAATGTTATAAGCTCAAGATGACATTGCTACTTTCCCACCCCAATTCCCTTTTGTTTTTATGTCACTAAATTATTCCTTGATGGTCACAGTGAAGTCTAGATTTTGTTGATTCAATATCCTTTTTTAAATTTCAGAATGCTAAAAAGTCAAGAAGATATGCAAAGTCCTTGTTGGGTAATCTTTATTTAGCCCAGTAACACAAATAGCAGAATCATGCTTAGTTGTGACTCTATCAATTTTTACCTTATAGTTATACTAATTTTACAGATTTCCTCATCTGACTGAGGATGTGTCTCTTTTACTTGGCTGTGTTCACCTGGAGGGTGTGGACTTGGTCTTGACTTTCTATCTTGGTGGGAACTTGGTCCATTGCCATGGAATGATTGATCAGTTTTTCAAAAACTTGCTTACTCTCTGGTTCAAGTTATTAAAAAACTGTAGATTTTTTTCCCCTAAGTTTTAGACATGCTATTTGTTTTTTATACAAAGAAATTATGTGCACTCAGTGAAGAAGGTAGTAGCTAACATGAGTGGTCAGTGCCTCTCTCACTTTAATGTGACTATAAATATAGAAACAGGATGAAGCCCAAGATTCTGCATCTCCAAGAAGCATCCAAGGGTTGCTGCTGGTGGTGTTCTCAGAACCACATTTGGAGTTGATGAGGCTCTATGAGTGTGGGTTTTCCCTATTCTCAGATCCCAATTTATGAATGGATTTTCCTGATTTCTTATTTTTTTCCCAACCCCCAATATCTGTTTTAAAAAATTGACACTACAGAAATACACGATATAGGAAGCAAAAGTTCCAAATAATCTTTCTTCCTGGAGACAGTTGCTATTAAAAATTTCATGCATATTTTTGAAAATTATTTTCTACGTATACTCACATGCATGTGTGAGGTTAATTCATTGAAAATGAAATTAAAACATGTTTATCTTGGTGCAAAAAAGTTGAAATCCATGCATATGCAGGGGCTTCAAAAACTCCATGGAAAATGTGTAGGAAAAGTGTGCATCAATTTCAAAAATTTTTGCACTAAAATAAACTTATCTTTTAAAAATTCATGTAAAATTAATTTAATAGAATCCTCATACATTTATATTTATATAATTGCTTTTTTCTACTTTTCAATAAATTTTTGGGCTTTCTTCCAATTTAAGAACTTATGTCTTTCGTTTTATTTAAACACCAATACCAGAAGCGTTATTAGAAGTTATATTATTAGGTGTTTATGTAAACAAAACTTTTTAAGGTTAAAACAGATTTTAAAATTTGGCACAGCAGTTAAAATGCTGCTTGGGCCCCCTGATTTCCATATTACAGCGCCTACGTCTAAGCCCAGCCTCACTTCCCAGTCTATCTTCCTGCTAATGTGCTCCTTTGGAGGCAGCATATGATGGCTCAAGTACTTGAGTCCCTGCCACCCACATGGGAGACCCAGATGGAGTTCATGGCTTTGGCGTGGCCCAACCCGGGCTGCTCTGGACATTTGCAGAAACCAGTCCATGGAAGACCTCTCTGTGATTTTCTCTGCCTTGCAAATCAAAATGAGAATAAATAATTTAAACTAAAATGAAATAAACAGCAGAGCCATTGGCAGGTGTCAATGTTATATATATGAATAGTTTACCAGAGAAAGAAAGAAACTTGCTGCGGGTTCCTGCAATGATAGTTTTAAAGAAATGAACAAGAAGAGGCTCAAAGGTGTCACTCTGGGGCTAAAAATGGGAACATGATCACCTCCCTCAACAAAAGGACAATCTCCCAGGGCTTCCTAGAGTTTTAGGTCTAGAACATGGTAGGGCAGTGACCATAGATATCCTGAGTTAGTCCAAGACCCAACACTGGGAGGTCCGCAGATCACAGACACAGCCCAGTGGATGCTCACCACCCCTCCCCGACATGCCACACCTGGGACCTTAAGCCTTTTGCTCAGGCACGTGGAGGGAGCTGAACCACACAGCACGTGGCAGCCCTGGTTTTCCCTGGGCCCAGGGAGGACTGACTCTGAGACAGTGGCTGATTCAGACTGCCAAGAGCAGCCCCGCAGGCCTGGCGGGGATCCCTTTCCCCTGCAGGTGAGGCTGGTGGCCCGTGGGGTGGAGTTGCTGTGGCCCCCTAACCGTGCCAGCAATTCTTCACCTAGCAAAGGGCGGGCTTGGTAAGAGGAGCTGCTTTCTTCAAACAATAGGCAGAATAAATTAAAAATTGCTGCTCGGATGGTTGTTTAGGCTACAGGGACACCTGTGTGGACTTGAGCTGTCTGTCTTTGATTCCTCCCCAGGAATTCCTGTAGACGAACATCCATGCCCAGCCTCCGTCTCACTTCAGAATAAGGTTCTCTGGCCAGGGAAGATTGTCTAAATCCCAGCCGGAATCAGAATGACCAGCTAGAGATCTTAGCAATTAGTTTGACTGAGACTCTTTCTGCAATAAAAAGGTACTCTTCCTCCCTCCCAGTCAGGCTGGAAATATGATAGATGCAGTTAATCTTCGCCAGGCCATTTCAGACATTTCAGATCCACTTCTCCTGTGTGATTAATTGCTTCAGCGTTTGGCAAGAATGAAATGGGAGAGCTCTGTGGGGAGGAAGCCGGCGAGCAGGCTGCAGCTGGCCCGCTGCTTGTTACTGCTCAGGCCCGGCCTTCACTCGCCCTCAACAAAGCACAGCTGGTTTATGTCTGTCACAATCAATGGGATGACATTTCCGAACTGGTAATTACCCAAAGGATTCCTGTTGATGCCTTTTGGAACTGCCAATCTTAAAGGTAGCTCTTGGCTCCCACTGAGTACAGTACGTCTGCATTTGGCTTTTTATCTCTTTTCATAATTGAGCTGAAAGAAAGATCTGTGTGGAGACTTGCAGCTCACTTCCTCACACCTCTCTCCCTTCCTCTCACCCATCTGCGTGCTGAAGAATAGCACAGAGTCCCTCAAATCCTCTGCATGCCCTGAATAACACCAACCGGGGAGGAAACTGGGCCGGAAGTGCCTAGGAAACACTCGTGAAAAGCTACTGGGAATCTCACGTGGAGGGGTAGAGAAATGGCTAGTATTAGATGGGGTGGGGGCTTTAATGAGAGTCTTTCTTTTTAATTGGGTGTTCACTGAAAAGAATAATTTAGAAAATTCACTGGATTCAGCAATCTAGGAGAAACACCCCCAACTTGCCAAGCGTCTCTTCACATCACAGTCTTTTAAGCACTAAGAAGCCATTTCTTAGGCAATTTTTGCTGAAAAGGCAATCATGCTCTAGCCTGCTGGCTCAATGGGAGGGGCAAGCCAGTAGACATGGAGGAATATGTTCCTTCTTTCCTTCACTCAACAATTTATTGCAGGGGTGCAATATGCCAGGCATTGTTTAAATGCTGAGACTTGAACCGTAACAGATAGAGCCTGGGGTGGGAGAGGGAACACTTCAGATGGCTTCCTACACTGCACTGGAGAGACACTCCCTACCTGTACTTTCCCCAGCAATCCCAGACTCTCAAGTCCTAGGTTCTTCAGTACACAGTAGCTTTCCTGGCTTGTCTTGTTTGGATGATAAAATGTCTGTTGTCCCTCAGCCTAGGAGTTACCAGAATCAAGAGTCATTGGATGAGGACATGTTAGAAAACAGAGGTGCGTGAAACTCGGCCAGGAAGGAAGGGCAAGGAGACATTCAGGGCAAAGCCATCATTTAAAACGGTAAAGAAAATGAAAAATACACGAAAAAGAAAAGGAAGGAAGGAAGACAACAGAAATCTTTGTCCGTTGTGTAGATTTATTGTTTAAAAATGAGGTGCCTAGTGGTTGCCAAGGGATGGAGGTCGTTGAGAAGGGGAGCTACTTCTAATGAGTTTAGGGTTTCTTTTTGGGATGATGAACATATTCTTTTTTTTAATGTTTATTTATTTGAAAGGCAGAGTTACAAGAGAGGGAGAGACAGAACAGTCTTTTCATCTGCTGGTTCATTCACCAAATGACCGCAATGGCTGGAGCTGGGCTGATTGGAAGTCAGGGGCCAGGAGCTTCTTCCAGGTTTTCCATGTGGGTACAGGGGACCAAGCACTTGGGCCATCTTCTACAGCTTTCCCAGGCCATAACAGAGAGCTGGATCAGAAAAGGAGCAGCCAGGACTTGAACTGGTGCCCATATGGGATGCTGGCACGACAGGCAGAGGCTTAGCTCACTACACCACAGTGCAGCCCCCATGAACATATTTTAAAGTTAGATAGCACTGATGTTTGCACAAACCTGGAAAAAACTTACTGCATTCTACACTTTCAAGGGGGTAAAGTTTATAGTATATGAATTACATCTCAATAAGGCTGTTATAAAAAATAAGATACTGATTCAACCTTGTCTAAGGAGAAACGCCATTTTCCTGTGATGTAGGGACCTTCATGGGCTGTTGCTTCAACAGAAAATATGACTTCTGAATTGCTAATACATTCAATTTTCTCTTTAGATTTTGGAGAAGCTTATCCCAGTTTTAAGCTTTAAAGGTTTGAGTTTTTTTTGGCTTAGGAAATGGGAAAGAGAGAACATCAATTATTAGAAACTACTATGGTAGAACTGGTATTATTGGAGTAATAGGTTTCAAACTAACATGCCAGAAGGCTGTGGGTCTGTGCATCCCTGGATGGTCCATTAGCTTAGCTACACATGGCTATTGCAATTTAAACTAATTACAATTGAATAGTCAGTTTCTCAGTCACCCTAGCCACAGTTGAATTGCTTGATAGCCACACATCACTAGTGGCAGCTGCATTGGATGAACTTTGGACACTCTGCTCTGGGGGTTGGGTGGCTGTGGTGCCCTATCTTACAACACCTCACAGTTTACCTCCATAGTAGAATCTGCAACAGAGTATCTTCTGTAAGAATCCACATAAAGAGAATTGAAAATGAGCCTTGATGTGAATGGAAGGGGAGAGGGAGTGGGAAAGGGGAGGGATGCAGGTGGGAGGGAAGTTATGGGAGGGGGGAAGCCATTGTAACCCATAAGCTGTACTTTGGAAATTTATATTCATTAACTAAAAGTTTAATAAATGAAAAAAAAAAAAGAAATGCTTATGTTAACTAAAAAAAAAAAAAAAAGAATTCACATTTTGGGGCCGGCACTGTGGTGCAGAGGGTTAAAGCTCTGGCCTGCAGCGCCGGCATCCTACACGGGTGCCAGTTAAAGTCCTGGCTGCTCCTTTTCCAATCCAGCTCTCTGCTATGGCCTGAGAAAGCAGTAGATGATGGCTCAACTCCTTGGGCCCCTGCACCGGCATGGGAGACCTGGAAGAAGCTCCTGGCTTCGGATCAGTTCAGCTCTGGCCGTTGAGGTCATTTGGGAAGTGAATCAGCAGATAGAAGACCTCTACCTCTAACTCTCATTCATATAAATACTTTTTTAAAAAAAAGTAATCCACATTTATAGCTCACTGAAACCCAGGAGTATCCCAGTGAAAATATTGGTCTTCTTTGCATTGACTCAGGGCTTTCACATGGTAACACAGAAATTCCTCAGTATCACTAGTTTTGTACTCCCTCAATCTGGGTTTTATTTTGAGAACTGAATTAAGTTTCTTTGTGGAATTTCAGATTATTTCAGCCTAAGAATTTTTTGGGTGGGCATTGTGGTTCAGAATGTTAAGCTGCTGCAAGGGACACCCACATCCTATATTGAAGTGTGTGGTTCAAGTCCTACTTCTTCCACTTCCGGTCCAGCTTTCTTCAAATGTATCTTGGAAGGCAGTGGATGATGACTCAAGTACTTAAGTTCTGGCCACCTCTATGCGAAACCTGGATGGAGTTCCTGGCTCCTGGCTTTGGCCTGGCTCAGTCTTGGCTGATGTGGACATTTGGGGATTGAACCAGTGAATGGGAGATCTCTCTCTCTCTCTATGTATTCCTCCTTCCCTGTCATGTGATTTTCAAATAAATAAATCTTAAATTATTTATTTGTCTGAGAGGCAGAGAAACAAAGGACAGATACAGAGAGATAGACAGATACACACACATACACACACACAGAGCGAGTTCCCAACCACTGGTTCATTTCCCAAATGCCTTCAAAGGCCAGTGGACTGGGCTAAAGTTAGGAGCTATAATCTCAGTTCAGGTTTCTCGCATGGTGGTAGGAACTCTGCTGCCTCCCAGGATCCACATTAGCTGGAAGCTGGGGTCAGCAGCTGGAGCCAGGTCCTGAATCCAGGCGCTCCAATATGGATATGGGTATCTTTACTGGCATCTGAACCACTAGTCTAAAGTCCAATCCTATTTCATCTTTTGTGACTTTTAATTTTAGTAACTCAATTTAAAAATTTGATAAATATTTGGTAAACACTAGAGCCCCATCCTAAATATTTACCTATCAGACTGTTATTTACTTAAATAATTTCTGTCTTCATTTTCTCTCCATTTCTTGGCTTATAAAACATTGTTGGAATTTGTACTTTCTTTCATCATGACATTTATAAAATTGAGATTTGAGGTTATTGTAGGGTGCCACAAAGAGAAGTGTGTAAGGTAAAGTAAAAATTTCTTTTAAAAATGACTTGTAATGCCAATCATTGTTACCTCCAGGAATGTTGGATAGTATCTAATAATTTAGAAAGAAAAATCTAACAGCTAACTGTAAGGCATCTCTCAAAGATAAATATAAAAATTTGGTTGTATTTTTTTTATCCTTTACATACCGTATACAATTTCACAAAATTCAAAGTATATTGAACGTATTCCTAAATTTCAGCCCCAGGCTTTGTTGGTGTCACTAAGCCAAGAAGTTAAACAACTTTGGAACTGTGTCTACATTCTGTACTAGCAATGTGCCCTGGTTGGAAATCAGTTTCAACTCCTTGACTGGTGTGCAAAGCTCCCAAGGTGACTGTGAGGTTCACATGGGTTAATGGTGGAAAGCACATGGGTCAGAGCTGGGATTAGAACTCAGCATTCCCATGTGGAATGCAGGTATCTTTAATTGCTAAGCCAAATACCCACCCCTAAAAGTAAAGTCACTTAATTAACATTTCAGATTATATTCAACCTAAAATTATTTGAGAAGATTTACATATACTCACAAATGTAGATTTTCCCATTTTTTTGATATGCAGACAATGAGTGAGTAGAGCTAAATGTTGAGTTTCTCTAAGACACTTTTTCAAGCATCCTTTAGAGAATGTCTTGTATTCCTTTCTTGATGTGAGTTTAAACAGGTCACTAGTTTTAAGAGACATCATTTCCTTTCCACTGGCCACTGGGTATCCCATAGGAAAAGTCTGTTTGAACAAAGAGTGTTATCTTCTTCACTGGGCATTTGTGCTCTCCTGTTGCTTAAGGATCAATCACATCCTTCCAGGGTTCAACTCAATGGCATCTTCATGAAAAACTGAAACATGGTAAGATAAATCATAAAAAGGTATGTTTACTTTAGGTCAGATATTGAGAAACTTCTGATGTATAGTCATTAAAGTGAGCGGAAGTAAACATCCTCCCAACTATCCAGGATAAAGAGAGTTCACAATAATTTTTCTTGTTCCTTATCTCTGTCTTTCAATGAGGTGTCACTGAGTGGTGGACACTGGAATGCAGCCATTTCCCTTGCTAGATATTCATTGGCAGGTCTGAGTCTGCTGACCTGGAATCTAGTTTTGCTGTTGTTTAACTGGTGCTGGCATAACTAGTGCTAACTTACTTAATCAGTACATTCTATTCTTCCTGAATATACTTCACATTTAATAAAAACTAGTTTCATACAAATATTGAACACAGATTTGAGTCTAAACTTTTTCCTTTCCCCTTCTCAATTGTGACTCTTTGGTCATGAGAGATCAACTTTCTTCCAACAGTTGTGAAGTCAAGTTAAGAGTTCCCCAGAGTAAGAGGTGCTTCCGTGGGCTTGTTGTGTTACATTATTTATTAGATGCATTTTCTTAGAGTTTTTTTTTTCCCCAAAAGTACATTTCATCTAATTTTAAAGTACTCTGTCAGACCTTAATGTTGTTAGAGAATCTTTAATCTTTAAAGAAAAACTATTATATGAATGGTCATCAAAAAGTTTAGAGAAAATCCATTAAAAAAAACTATGCAAACATTTCAAGATTTCTTTTTGCTATTGTAAAGTTCTTTTAATTACATTTTCCATAAACTTCTTGATGTACCTTTACATAACATTAAATATTGATGTTATTCTAACAGGCTGACTAGTTTGCAAAGACTATAGATGAAAGGAACAGTGCAAAGAATTAAAAAATGCTAATATGGCAAGTCCTATGTTTAGATTTGACATAATATAATGTCTAGAGAAGTTTTGCATGAGTATTGCTAAGGAGTGCTTGAAAGTTTCTCTGATATGACATTAATTAGAGAACTTCTTAGTGACAGCATGACTCTTTGGTGCTGAGGGCATGTAGTGTGCTGCATGTTAACATAAGAAGTTGTCTTATAAAAATAAATAATATCAATATAAAATCTGATGAAAAGTCTTCAGGTGAGAACATTCCTTCCCCAGGTAAAATGTTGTTGTGAAGCAATGCAGTTCCAATAAATTCATTCTACTACATAATTTTATTTATAGAAACTTCTATAACAGCCTTCCCATGGTTTTAATAGACATCTTCATCCTATAGATATCTACTTTTTTTTTTCCTTTTTTTTGACAGAGTGGACAGTGAGAGAGAAAGGTCTTCCTTTTCTGTTGGTTCACCCCCCAATGGCTGCTGTGGCCGGCGCACCGCGCTGATCCGAAGCCAGGAGCCAGGTGCTTCTCCTGGTCTCCCATGCGGGTGCAGGACCCAAGCACTTGGGCCATCCTCCACTGCACTCCCGGGCCACAGCAGAGAGGTGGACAGGAAGAGGAGCAATAGGGACAGAATCCGGCGCCCCGACCAGGACTAGAACCTGGTGTGTGGGTGCTGCAGGTAGCGGATTAGCTTATTGAGCTGCGGCACCGGCCATAGATATCTACTTTTAAACTGTTTTCATTTCTTTGTGAGAGAGAGAGAGAAAGAGAGAGAACTTACAGCTGGTTCACCACCAAATACCTGAAGGCTGTGCCAGGCTTAAGCCAGGAGCCAGGATTCCATCCAGATCTCCGACATGGATGGCTGGGACACCAGTATGTGAGTCATCTTTTACTTCCCAGAATGCTCCTTAGTAGGAAGCTGGGTCAGAAGCAGAGGAGCCAAGACTTGAACTAGGCACTCCAACATGGAATGCAGGTGACTCAAGCAGTGACTTAAGCCACTGAATGTTGGTCCCCTCCCATTGAGATCTCTCGAACACACTGTGTGAAAGGCAGTGTGCCAGGGACCTTGAGTAGAACAATGTATGAGATACAGTTGTATCTGTGAGGATTTTATTCTCATGTGGAAAAAAGCACCTTATGATAAACACTAAAAGTCATATTCAAAGTGACATGGAAGTACTAAAGAGGAATTTTCTAACTCCTGCTGGCAAACTAAACCCAGGTAGATTTTTCAAAGGACTCTTGCGTCCTTTCACCTTCACCACTAAATCCATACATGCCCCTTATCCCCCAAGTGTTCTGTAGAAACTTCCAAAGATAGCCTTGTCATTGTCGAGATTCCTACATTCTCACATCCTTCATTACTGCACTCATCTGGGTCTGGTGGCAGAGAAGGAGGAAATTCCAGGCATATTTGAAGTTTAAAAGTGCTTCCAGATAGCTCTGCTTTATGGACAACAGAACTTAGCCTTGTTTTTTTCTTTAAAAATAATAAGGTCTCGGTATTTTGCCACCTGTGAGTTGCATGGAGGCGTGGGGGAGGGGCGATGAGGAAAGTCCAGGAGGAATCCTCTGGAAACAGTTGGAGACCTTTTTCCTTTTAAGTGCTTTTTAAATAGATGTACTTATCAATGTAGTTGGATAACTTAGGGCAAAAGTCTGGGAAACTGCTAAGGACTTCCTCCATTGTCTTTGCATAGACTCTCTGTACAATTCTCTTGTCCTTTTTTATTGTTTTCATGAAGATCTGTGGTTAATTCCTAAGAAAACCAAATGTAAATGCACGTAAAGGCAGGAAACAAGCCTAAGTCCTAAAATTTAAGCTAATGGCATAATGATGATGGTTCTACTTAAGTAAGTACTAAGGACCAAAAATTTTTTTTAATGTTGAGCCAAACCACTCCAACTCTGCAAGGGATGGTAGCACAAGAGGAGTGATCCTCATTAAATGTCTGCTGAGGGCATCAACCTCACACTCTTTCATTACCTCCTGACCAGAGGGAAATTTACTACAATGATTTTCCAGAGTGGTTAATGGAAGATAATCATTAGACTAAATCCCCTTACAATTACAACAGACCCAGTCCAGTGCATTGATGAAATAGGACTCCTTGAAAAGAACCAATCTGATTGTCTGTAACATGGTACCAGAGGATTTTATGAATGTAAATTCCAAATGTCATGAAACGATGCATTCAAATATCAAGGCTCCATTGCTACATCCTGTGGTGTTTGGTTGGCTCACAGAGATATTGGTTTTCTTTAAACAGCTTTACTGAGCTGTGATTTACATACAAATTTTCATGAGTGTATAAGTTTTTATAAGTATACAATTAAATGACTTTTAGTCAATTTATAAGATTGAGGAACTATCACCACAATCCAGTTTTAGAACATATCTACACCTCAAAAAATTCCCTCATGTCTGTTTATAGAAAGGACCCATTCCCAGTCCTAGTCCACAACTGATCTCCTTTTGGTTCTATAATTTTACTTCTGAACATTTCATATCAATGAAACCACACAATATGTAGTCTTTTGTGTCTACCTTTTTTGTGGCATGTATTGTTTTTTTTCCATGCATATCTCCTATATTTCTCTTTTCCCATAATGGTTACTGATGTTTGTGTTATAATGTTTATGTAAATTAAAGAGAATTGATTATAGGGAAACAATAAATGGGTCAATTTGCTCCAATTTTAAAACTTCCAAAGTCAGAAACAGGGGTTTGAGTCTTGGTTTTACAACTTATTAGCAAGGTTCTTTTTCTTTGAGTGCTTCAGTTATCTTACTGCAAAACAATGACAGTAAGATCTTTGAGTTCTGACAGTTTTCAGTATAGTTTTATATAGAATCAAAGAAAATAGTACACAAGACTCATTTTTAGCTTGAAATAGAGCTAACACTTACTGAATATGTATTCAGCAGACATGCATTAAGGTTGTGTTAGGCATTATGGGGCTATATAGTGTCAGGAGACATTACACCTCTAAAGATTATGGTCTTACAGGGTAGACAGATATTTAACTATAATCACATCACACAAATATCAGTAGAATAACCTATTTTGTTAGTGTTACAAATGAAAAGCACAAAAATCTTGCAAAATAGGGAGATTGAACCTTGGCTAGGGCTCTGCCAAATAATGCCTTTCATTCCTTTCAACATCCCTATGAGGCACATTATATCTCCATTTCATAGATTAAAAAACTGAAGGTCACAGAGGTCTATTGACTTCATTTCTTCTCCCCTTAATGGCACTTGTTGAACATCACTATACAGTGCTGGACTTAGAGTTAAGGGCTCCAGCAATGCTTTTCTGTTGATTGAGCAGTTGTAGTATTCCTACTTCTCAGAAAACTCATGGAACCAAAAGCTACTTTCTCTCACAATCTGACAAAAAGGACCTGGAGTTATAAATGAAAGCCATTCTTTTCCAGTTTTACCATATAAAAAATCCCTAAACAAAGCATCCTCATTTAATGCCATATCACCAGACCATTTCTTAGAATCCTAGAGAAAGTACCCATAGTTCAGAGTTTAGTGGATTAAGAAGAACCATTTGGAATCCCAGGTAGCTTCTGGAGAATCTATCAATAAATGTGTGATCTGAGGGGGGGGGGGTTCACCTCTCCACTCAAATACCAAACTGCATTTAAAATTGGTGTCACTTACTGTACATTTATGTGGGTGAGTCTTGAGACAATTCAATGGTTTACAGCCTCAGGGGCCGGATACAAATGACAACAAGCAATAGAATGGCAAGGCAAAGTGTCAGTCTTTCTGTCCTTTCAAGGTAGGACAGGTTAGGGTTAAGATTGGATAAGATAAGAAGGGTCATGAACCTCCACATCCCCATTTATGCTTAGAAAAGGATGGGTTCCTTACAACTCAAAGTATATTTAAAACTTTCATAGAGCTCATAATTTAGATAAGAAAAATTAATTTCTGGGCTCTTCTCAGCAATCTATCTGCATTAGAGTTCTGTTGGAGGTGAGGTTACTGATGCTTCCTTCAAGCATCACCTCTCCTTTGAATGAGTTCACAACAGGGAACCTCACTCCGATCTTCAGGAGAAGTTAGAATTTCCTATGTACAACTTTCATGTCCCCCCTCCTCTGTGAACACCTGCTTAAATGTCAATTTTCACACACTATGTGGACTCCTGGAGGCCATGGCATTTTATATATCCTGTGCCTAGCATAGTGCATGGCACAGAGTAAGTTCTCAATGAAATTGAAAAAATGAATAGCAAAATTTAGGAAGAGTAGTAACCACAGAGCTTTCCCTGCTAGTTTTACTAGTGAGGAAATAGAGACTCAGAGGAGTTAGAATTACATAATTAGAGTCTGATTCTGGAATACAACCAAAGTGTTTTGAGTCTTAGTTGGATGTTCTTCCATTGCATAGTATGGCATGATTAATTTGATATTCTTCTAAAGAAGGGCTCTTTAGTGACAAAATGCAACTTAGGAAGACAAGGTTTATTGGTAGAAAAATACAAAAGTTGATTTCATTTACAGGAGTTAGCATACGGTTCTACTGCATTTATCTTTGTATCCGAGGCAAGAAAAGGATGCAAGTGACAGAAAGTGGGCAATAGCTCTAGTCCCTGAGATGACTGTCATGGAAAAATGATAGCACTTTACCTAAACTTATCAGTTAGTACTGGGTAATTCAGAAAGATTCGTTCCATCAACCTCGAAAGCAAGGAATGGAGATGTGGAAACTTCATGATCCTTAGGGATCAATGTTTGCCTGGAGGGGCTGGCAGCAATAAGAACAGGGAAGGAATATTTCTTTTGAAAAGGAGCCAGACACACATTTCATTATTCTGGGTTGTGTTTGAGGCAAGTGATTTGGCTGAAAACATTCAGCTCTGCAAGGAAGTCGTAATTTTTGTCTTTTCATAAAATCTTTATATATGTAGAACTAAAAAGAAGTCTGGGGAGAAAAGTAAAAATTAATATTTCATTGTCAAATGAAGATGCTTAGAGTTAGGGCACACACTTTAGGATGGAAAAGGTAGAGTATTTCTTTTATTTAGAGTGAAAACAATTACAAATGAGTATGCTTGGTAGGGAAATACTTGCTCTAGATAACACATCTCTTTAAAAAGCATGTGTCTATATCACCTTACTAGATTGAGATAGAGATGACATGAAAAAACTAGATTGTATCTAAGACATATTTTAGGAATTTTGAAGTGCAGCATTTGGAAGAGTGATGCATTTCAGAGCTGCCAGCTCAGTTGCTGATAGAAGAGCTTGGGGGCCTGTGGAATTTGCAGCAAGGAACCAGTTGCTGCTCTTGAGAACAGAGAGAAGAGGGAGCCAGGAGGACCATGCTGAGGCTGGAAGTGTCAGGAGGGACCACACAGTGACCACTGAGGAGGACAGAAGTAGGTCTGAGTGGCAGAGATCTGAAAGGGAAGGCACCAGCCCTCTTTTAGCAAAAAGAAAAAGGGGATTAGGAAGAGTAGACAGGGCATATTTGTGAGAATTATCATCAAAAATAATTTCAGTATGGATATATCTGCTGCAGTCTTAACTGTGTAGATAGCATATCTTTGAGATGATAGAAGAATCAGAATTCACTGTGAGTCATGTCTCATAGCATTGTCTTCTGCATTTCCTAGAATCCTCACTAAGAACCATGAGATCAGGAGGCAAATTTCATTACTTTCTGAACAGGGCAGCTCTCCCTATACTAGTGTTCAATAAGCTCAGCTTAGGTTTGGGACCATCACTTTCTCTTCCATGATTCATCCTCATGCCTCCATGGCTCCTTCATGTAGCTATTGTGTTGTCCAATGATCTCATGTACTCTTTTCATGGTCTGGAACTTTCGTCTTCTTTTTTTCTACTATTCATCGACAATCCTAATTTATTCCCTTTCTGGGGCCAGCATTGTGGTGTAGTGGGTGAAGCTGCAGCCTGAAACATTGGCGTCCCTTATGGGCACCAGTTTGTGTCCTGGCTGCTCCACTTCTGATCAGCTCCCTGCTAATGCTCCTGGGAAAGCGGCAGAAGGTGGCCCAAGTCCTTGGGCCCCTGCAGCCACATTGGAGAGCCAGAAGAATCTCCTGGCTCCTAGCTTCAGGTTGGCCCAGCCCTGGTCATTGTGACCATTTGAGGAGTAAGCCAACATATGAAAGATATCTTTCTCAGGCTGGCGCTGCAGCTCACTTGGCTAATCCTCAGCCTGCAGCGCCAGCACCCCAGGTTCTAGTCCTGGTTGCTCCTCTTCCAGTCCAGCTCTCTGCTGTGGCCTGGGAGGGCAGTGGAGGATGGCCCAAGTGCTTGGGCCCTGCACCTATATGGGAGACAAGGAGGAAGCACCTGGCTCCTGGCTTTGGATTGATGTGGTGTGCCGGCTGCAGCGTGCTGGCCATAGCAGCCATTTTGGGGGTGAACCAACGGAAAGGAAGACCTTTCTCTCTCACTGTCTAAATCTGCCTGTCCAAAAAAAAAAAAAAAAAAAACACAAACAAAAAACAAAAAAACCAAGATATCTTTCTCTCCCCTTCTCCCCCCATAACTCTTTCAAAATGGATAAATCTTTCAAAAGTTAATTCAGTTTCTTTTTGCTTCTTTAATAATCTTCTCTCTACTTTTTAAGGGATCAGCCCGCATCTGACAAAGTACTGTGTAATATGTTACCCATCCCGGAAAATACTTTGGTATTTAAATCACGCCCTACTGGAAATACAATTTTTTGTTGATATCCTCAGGGGGATTGGCCCAGGACCATGCCCCATCCTAAGCCCAAATCCTCTAATGCTCAAGTTGCTTATATAAAGTGGCCTGATATTTGCATACAATCTATGCTTGTCCTCCTATATACTTTAGATCATCTCTAGATTACTTACAATACCAGATATAACATAAATGCTCTGTAAGTGACTGTTACTCTGTATTATTTAGAGAACACAAGCATGATAAAGGTCTGTATATAATCAGTGTAGATGCAATTTTTTTCTCAAGTTTTTCAAACCTGGCTGGTTGAATCTGTGCTTGGATGAACCTACGGATGCAGAAACTGGATTTGGAGGGCTACCTATTTAATGGAGGGTGACTAGTTGTTCAGGCACTGTGGCATCACATAGGGGAGTCTTTTGGAACTAGAACTTGAGGAAACATTGGAAAGCCAATAGACTCTTCTGAAGTATTTTCAAAATGCAGAATTTCAATAAGAATTATATCAGATAATATATATAAAAGGGTTTTGGGATTTTTGCATGGAAAATCCTAGTCAAAAGCCAAATATTAGTATTCCTGTCATTATAGAGTCCCAGAGCAGGGAGGCACTAAGGAATGTGCAATCGAATATCCTCAGCCAGGCCCTTTAGCACCTTCTAAAGGTTCATAAATCGGGGGATATGCCGTGGTTTGCTGAAGGGATAAGTGTTTGAGAGGCGATGAAGTTTACTCGGAGAATTTAGAGTTCAGTTTTATTTGAATTAAAGTGTGAATGGACCCACAGTGCTGACGATCCTTCTGGGCCTGTTTAACTAGTAGCTCCAATTCCCTTCTTGGGCAGTTTTGCATGTCAGCCAGAGAGTGTTACAAATGCTGATCTGTGTTGTGTAAAGCTTTCTCCTGGGGCAGGGCATGGTGTCAACTGCTGGCAACCTAATCCTTCAGACACCAGCTCAAGTCGTGTGCCTGCCATGAAGCTTTTCTGGACAAGTCTGAGACCCTCAGTCTCCAATCCTTCCCACCTTTGAATGCACGTTCATGCACTGAGGTCGCACTATTAATTTAGCCTTTTGTTTAGCAAGTGGAGAATTGTATATGCCTGAGATACTGGTGGCTGCTCCCACTTGGGAGAATGACATTTGCAGTGGCTGTCTGGTGAGGAAGACCACTCAAGGACAGGAAAGTGAGTGAAGGAAGGTTGTGAACTACTCCAGAGAGTCGAAGGAGGAAGGACACAGAGAACCTAGCATGGTGGTGAGGGAACTTTGTGCATGAGAGGAAGTGGGAAAGAATTCAAGCAGCTTCACTCAGTGTGTGCTTTGGTATAGATAATACTGCTAGTTATCTAGTAAGGATGAGCAAGTAGCTTTTAAAGGGCCCATAACCATTATGTAGTTTAGTCTTACAATTGCTCTCTTGTTTCTGTTCATTTGTTCATTTATTCACTGGTACATCCTTTGCATATTTATTGGCCTTCTTTTAAGAGCCAGACACTGTGCTAGGTCTGGATGTTTTGCAGTGAGTAACACAGACAGATACTAATAGACAAGTAAAGTAGAAACAGATGAGATAACATCAAATATCATTAATGTCTAAAGAAAACAGAACAGGAGCATGTGGTGGAGACTGACGTGTCTATGGCTTATTATCCAAAAGTAGATGTGCCCAGGACCACGCCTTACACATGTTGATCTCCACTCACCCCACAGACTGCTTTATGCCCTTCTAGTTGTTCAATGTTGCAAAAATATTTATGAACTCAGGAAGAGTTTTGCAATGGGACAATGAATTTCATAGGGATTTTCAGCCTTTTGTTTAGTGCCACCATACTTTTGATAATTTGTACAAGCCTATAGGCTGCCTTTCAGAATACTTCCAATATGCATAAAGCAGTACACAGAATTGCAATGGAAACTGGCAGGAATAAATATAGTTTATAGTTTTCTGATCCCAGGCCAGTTCCCACTGAAAGACAATGTAAGTATCTTCCATTGGAGATATTGTGAAGAGGAAGCTAAACATTAGGGATCATAGCTGTTTTTATTTTTACAACATGGACAAAACTGAGCACAAATGACTAAAGCACAGTGTTTTTGGTGCTTCAGGGACAGGGATGGCAATAAGCCTTCCGTGCTTGCCTCGCAGGTGAAGTAAGACAGAGTTAATATAGGTGGTGAGAGATCCAGAGAGAAAAGGCCAAGCTCCTGGCTTGATATTCCCCTAGTCAAGCTTTGGAGTACTAGTTTTGAACACGAGGAATACACCTGGGAGGGTGTTCAACTTACTGGAAATAACTATTGTAACACAGGTTGATAAGGAGTTGTGCTGTGTGGTCCACACAGGATGGAGCCTGCCTGGACCTAGTCTACAAACTACCTGCTCAGTGGGGCCAACGCTGCATCAGGTGAACAGGGTAGAAAGACTGGCATCCAGAGCAAAGGAGCCAGAATTACTGCAAGGATCCAGAGGCCCTGATGGAGAATGCAAGTGAGCAGGCTCTAGGCTTTTCCAGAAGCTCAATTTCATGTGACATCCCCTGCGAAATGAGAAATTATTCCAAAACAAGCCTACTTCTTCCCTAGAGCTGCGCTATCAAACGGGTATCTTAACATGGGTCTCAGCAAGGGTGTAGCAACAAAGCCATGGACCTTGGGGATTGTGATTCTAGAAAGCAGTTAAGAGCTCTCGGCACAGTTGCTGTAGCATCTGACTCGCCTTCATCTTTTTCCAGTCTTCTATGGCCCCATTGACTGGATATGCCCTACAATGACCTCACACTCAACCTATGCAAGGCTGATCTTATCAGCATCTACTTTTCCTTTGTTGGTTTATGATAACATTCTTCCCCAAGTTACATTAATTAAAAAACAATGGAGCTTTTAAACTCCTTTTTCTTCATGGCTTGCCATATGCAGTCATGCAAGCTCCCTGGGTCACACACTGAAAGCAGATCTCATATCTTTTTCCAAGAGTACCAGCAAGGACAATATCTCCTCATTTCTAGATTGTGATATAGGTTCTGTTCTCTTGCATCTTTCATAAACATTCTTCGTTTTTCATCCCTGAACCCTATGCTGTCCCCTTCAAGGAACAAATACAAACTACAACGAAAGAATATAATGAATCTTAAGCATCATTTGTTTAACACCCCCACCCCCCACCCCCCACCCCCAGGTACAGGTTGTTTTTTCTTGCTTTGCATGCTGGGTAACTTGATTAAATTTCAGATATTGTGAATTTTATATTGTTGAGTGCTGGATTTTATCTTATTTTTAGTATTTCTTTAAATCTTTTTGCTCTTTGCTCTTAGGTGCAATTAAGTTGGTTGGCATCAGTTTAATCTTTTTGAGGCAGGATTTTAAGCATTCTTAGGCAGGTCT
Organism: Lepus europaeus; assembly: GCF_033115175.1. Classification (NCBI taxonomy): domain Eukaryota; kingdom Metazoa; phylum Chordata; class Mammalia; order Lagomorpha; family Leporidae; genus Lepus; species Lepus europaeus. Next base: position 32,730,354 of record NC_084832.1, on the reverse strand, counting down.
GGAGTAGCCTGTAGTCTATGCCTGATTTGGCACCAGTAATAAGGCAATACGTTTCTCAATGCTTCTTGTATTATGAGATCTTTCCACTCTGGCTGGTGGAAACAGGAGCTCTTCCGAGCCCTGCATGATCTCCAGGGATGATTTCCTCTACTCCATTTGTGTGGTTCTTTCCTGGATTTATTAACTTTCTTATGTGCTGTTTAGTACTCAAAGAAGCAAGAAAACGTCCTATAGATTTCTAAGCTGACTTGGTCTTTGTACATGTCTCCTCTACGGTACTCTGCCTCTAATTCTAGCTGCCGAAGCCTTTTGATTTTCAATTCTGTATCCTGGAGGGGGCTATCACACTGTATTTGTTTCTTCTTCCTCTGCCACTCTGGAAAACTCTCTAGACTTGGGACAGGAGTCAGTTGTGTTGCCTGGGAAGTTCACCCTGATTACCTTCTCCTGAATATCATGTCCTATACTACCTGATGTCCCAAATCAGAATTGTGTTTTCATGCTTTTTATCTGCTCATTTTATTAGTAGTAAGGCAAGTGGATAAATCACATTCCGGTTACTCTAGCTGACAAGAAGTACAAATTAAAATCTTTATATTTAGGTCAAGTTTTTGCCCTTCTATCCTCATCTTCTATGATTTTTTTTTTGTTTGAACTGTAGTTCATTTAAATAATTTTTTTTACTTTTGCAGTCAAGCCTAGCACCATCAACACTTCATATGTATTTGGATGGTTAAGATTAATGTATGAGCAAGTGCTACATAAATTCCAGATAGAATAGTACTCATATTTGAAAAAGCCTATTTACTTTTTTTTTTAATTTTTTTTTTTTTTTTGACAGGCAGAGTGGACAGCGAGAGAGAGAGAGACAGAGAGAAAGGTCTTCCTTTTGCTGTTGGTTCACCCTCCAATGGCCGCCGCGGAGGGCGCACTGCGGCCGGCGCACCGTGCTGGTCCGATGGCAGGAGCCAGGTTCTCATCCTGGTCTCCCATGGGGTGCAGGGCCCCAAGTACTTGGGCCATCCTCCACTGCACTCCCTGGCCACAGCAGAGAGCTGGCCTGGAAGAGGGGCAACCGGGACAGGTTCCGGCTCCCCGACCGGGACTAGAACCCGGTGTACCGGCGCCGCTAGGTGGAGGATTAGCCTATTGAACCACTGCGCCGGCTCCTATTTACTTTTTTTATAAAAACATATAGAATGAAACCAATTTTATCTCTTGGTAAGTTGGATGACAAATGAAGTGAGAACCAAAGTGCTGTGCAGTTACCTCTGATACCTTCTTTCATCTCAGTGTACCATACCTATCCCTTCATTAGGTGGATGGTTGCCGGATATTATACCAACTTTACGGGCAAAAGGACTGATCACTGACTCCCTTGTGGCCTTCAAAGTGTGGTTGACACGTGTGCACCTTCTGGCTCTAGTGGTGGTTGAAGTTCCTTACAGTTAGAACACGGAGATGTTGAACATACTGTAATGAATAGTAAGTTATATTAAAAGGCTATTAAGACAAGAGCCTGCCTATGGTTAGCTAAGGCTTTGCAGTGGCAGTGATCCAGTCTCTGAAGTTTATATTTCTAGACTCAAGGAGAATTTTCATAAAGTACAGATAAATCAAGCAGATTTTGTTTTTGCATGTTCAGATACATGCAGGGGAAAAAAATCTGCTATTCAAACACAATGAAATATAGCCTTATAAATTTCCAAATCTTGAATTAATTGTATGAGTCTTTCATAATCCAGATATATTAATACACATTTTTAGTTGACCAGCATTTTTCCTTAGTTTCATGGTACATTAATCCTTATGCTATTACATATCTGGAATGATAATTTAATAAGCAATTGTCAATGTTTACTCTTAAAATATGTAGATCTTGCTCAAATGGAAAAACAAGTGATTTTTGAAGTAAAGAATTTTATTAAATTATGTGAAAACTGTAGTACAACCAACAGCCACCGTTCATGAGCATTTACAGTGAAGTTGAAGACAATTGGCCCTAATACTTTGCAAATGAGATGTTATATTCTAGCTTTCAAATAAAACATAGCATAAACTCATGACTCTGGTCATTTTCAATTATGTAAACCCCACTAATTGTTTTTGATCACCAAGTGTCTACTTTCAGAAACCCATTTTGTCAAATGCAGTAGGATTAAGGTGAGAGTGGTTACCTCTCTATTTGAAAACCTTGTTCCCTTTCTCTCTACCCTTGGTTTCTGGGTTGTTTCTCTAGAGTTAATTGAGAAGGTCTACGGCCATACCACCCTGAACGCGCCCGATCTCGTCTGATCTCGGAAGCTAAGCAGGGTTGGGCCTGGTTAGTACTTGGATGGGAGAGTTAATTGAGAAGGAGGAAGGAGAGAGAAAAGGGGCACAAGGAATCCTTCTTGAGTGTCTGTGACATGATAAAGGTTTCTTGTACCACGGCAGTGTCTCAGGTACTGGGGGTTCTTGAAGCTATCCTTCCATCCCTCACCATCACGTGGCTCTTATACATGCTGTTTCCTTGATGTGGTGAAGACATCCTCTTTCACCATCACTTAGGATTCAGCCATCATTTTCTGAGACTTCCAGCAGTTCCCTCAGCATCATCCTGCTGGTTCCTTTATCCCTCCTGGAGGCTGTCCTATATGGGGTCTATAATGGCTTCTCATCTACTTGCTCATGATCCACACTGAGAAATGCGTATCGGACATTCCATGGCCATAGGAATGATATTGTTTTTCAAACTACAGTTTGAACCCTGCTTCCCAACCAAGTTCTTGTCTTTTAGATCATTCAGGTATGACTCAGAGAGTAGTCCACTCTGTTCCTCAAACTTCAGGAGACACATTTCAAGCTCCCTGAAAGGTCTCCAACTCCTTATAATCAGGCTTAAAGTTAGGAGATTCCATGCAGCCATTTCTCTTTCAAAGTGAGGGTGGCAGGAGATGCCACACAGCTACAAAAGTCTCTAAAGGAATCCTTTCTCCAATTTCCAACTCCCTTCAGCTTCCCCATTTCAGTTTCTTTATACCTGGTAGGTCTGAAGAGTTAGGGATAAACTCGTTTCTCAGTTACTTCTTTGCTAATTGTGCATAAGTGATACAGGATTATATTTTTGGATGTCAGAGTAATTGACACTTTCTTGCATTAAGAACTCAGCTGAAACTGAGACCAAAATAGTTCCATGTTAAAACCTTTTACACTTACATTTTAAGACACATTAACTTGTCCAGACCACCAAAAGAAAAATATCCCACAAAGGAACATTTAAGAAATGACATTAAATATTTGTTTTACATTCTCAATGTTTGTAAAAGCAGATTTTGTGTGTTTTTAAAAGTTTATTTTCTGATCAATTTTGCTATTTTTATCTTATGTTCCACTCCCAGAATGGATTCTTAATTTACAACATTGTGCCTTTAGGAAATAAGGTCAGAGGATGAACTAGATTGTAATTCAGGGATTACATTGATTCACACTTTAGACAGAAAATTCCGCTGTTAGTGTAGCAATCAGAGGTAGAAACAGTGGAGAAGAAAAGTCCTTAACACATGGAGCTCCTTCTCAAAGAGACCTCGGTGAAGGCATTAATGCCTCCTTTGGAGAATAAGGTTATGCCTCTCCGGTGGTCTTTGCCATAGCTGAACAAATAGTTTTTTTCTACCCTCTTAATTTCCCATCTTCAGAATCTGAAAAGGTGCTCCATCTTGGATGAAAATTCTCTGCCGGATGTCCTGTCTGGAATCTAGCACAGTTGAGTCAGCAGGTGGCCACCAGGGGGCAGCTACGGAAAGCTTTTGAGTTTAAGTCTGTAGGCACTGGGGAATTATGGAAGGTTTCAGAGCAGGGTAGTGACCAAGTGAAAATGTGCGTTAGGAAGAATAACTGGCAAGTGGGGTGAAGGGTCAAAAATAAATGCAACATCAGATCTAGAGCTACCACTGCAATCTGAGCATAAAGAGCAAAACAGTGGTTTCTGGAAAGATACTTAGCAGCAGGAAGAGCATTTGTGAGATATTAATGAAAGAAACGTTAACACAGGATTGTATGACTGAGTGGGTACAGAGGGAGGGAAAAAAGTGGAGAACAAGTTTCGTGCTTGGGAATGTTTCTGAAGAAGGGACTCTTTAAACCATTTAGCCATTTCCCCACTGTATAATCCATTTCATTTCATTGAAATTTATCAAAACTTTGAAGATAATTGTTGAAATTTTCATCTGTCAAAATAGACTTGTGGGAACATTGGCAAATACAGTCCTTGGCATTCTAGAGAACTAGGAGAGAAGTGTCAGTTGGCTTGTTAGGGTGGAGAAAAGCAACCAATGCAGGGCAAATGTGGCTGCCCTACTTTGCCAGCTCCTAATCTTTTTCTCCTTTGTTTAATTATAAGAGAAACAAGCCCTTAACTCTACCTCTGGTTGAGTAGAGGACAAAGCCAGTGGAAAATTGTGTCTTGGAAATATATTGTTTTAGGAGATCTTTGTGTAGCTCAAGTCCATATTCCTTTACAGAGTCTACAACCTCACCTTACTGATAAGATGAGGATTTAGTAAAAATATTTCCCCAAACATAAACACCTGCCACACATAGCTGAGGGGAAGTCCCAGTGTATTGCTTCTTTAAGCCAATAATGCTGCCAAATCTCAAACATTAAAGAAAGAAGCCCCAACGACAGAGGTTAGAAGCCAGATGGTGACAGAGACCACTCTTAATGGAGCTGATGTATATTCTAATTTCTGCTTTGTATTTTGTACTGGTCTTTAATTTTTCTTGTTCTATATACTTTCTTTGTTTTGGAATGAAGGCAGAAAATTCAAAAATAAACCCAATGAAATTCTGAGGTCTTGCCCTTAGGGAATCCTGAATCAATAATTTTGATATAGAATTCAGGATAAAGAGTATCACGCCAGAACTTCAAAATTATGTGATAAATTTTAGCAAACAGCCACTTAGGATAAGAATTTCCAAAAGCTATGTGTCTGAGTGGTTTCTCCGTTACTACTTCCTGGAGTCCAGGAGCCACTTGCCCCAGGTCTCTGCTGCACGATGCTTGCTTTGCTGGAAGACTACACTGTCCAGGATGCCCCATTGAGGTCACTTACATGGAGGCACTGACTCATCTGGGGCTTTGGTAGTGCCTTTCACCACCTGCTCAAGGGTTTCATTACTTCTCCCTCTGCTGGAGTAGTAAATATACCTTTCCTTCTTATATAATTCAAAGTGTACTCAATTGGAATCCTTTTTACTTATAGCTACTGTCATTGACAAGCCACCATCATCACTTACCTGGTTCACTAAAACTGCCTTTAACTGGTCTGCCTGCATTTACCATTGCTCCCCCTACAGTCTATTTTTCAACATTGCAACCAATGAATTTGGCTCTCAGTCCACGCCACTCTTCTGCTGAAAACTCTGCAGTTCTTGATTTCACTCTTAATGCAATACAAAATCCCTATGAAGACCTAAAAGTCTTTGCTACTCTTATCTTATCTGCTTATTTATTACATCCTATGCACACTCGTCTAGCACATTCTAGACATAGTGGGAAACGTTTCCTTTCAGGCTTCCTGTAATAGTACCCATGGAATGAAGCCAACCCTGGCCACCCTGTTTAAATTGCACCCTGTCCCCCCCCCCCCCCAAAAAAAAAAAAAAAAGAAAAAAGAACTCCTTTATTCTGTTACAATGTTCCCCTGTGGAATTTATCTGTATAATTCAAACTTACTATGTTTTGAAATTAAATAATAAGTTTTTGTTATCTGTTCTGGTTTTTTTTGTTTGTTTGTTTTTGCTTTTCTCTCCAATCTACCCACTGGAATGTGAGCTCCAAGAAGGCAGGAATCTTCATCAGCTTTGTCCACTGATGTATTGCAGCTACCTAGAGTGGTGACTGGACCCGGGAAAGAACAATAAGGGTACAAAAATACTGAAAGAACATATTAATCCTTCAGGAATTGCTTTTATGTACTGATGAAATTTGAGTCGGGTCTGAGGATTCCATGTAGCTATGTAGGTATGATTTTCATGGTTTTGCAGGCAACGTTGACATTATGTAAGAGAACATCCTTGTTTTCAGAACATAAACACTAATGTTTTTGGGAGCCATGGGGCACCAGTTTACAACTTACTTTCAAATCATTTAAGAAAGAAATGATTTGCATTTTTCTTGTGATGTTTCAGGAGGCTGGAGATTCGAAATAAAATGTGCTATGAAATTATTTTTCTAAGGGCTAGGAGGATAGATGATATGTAGGAAAGGAAAGGGAATATCACCCATCAGAATGATTTTGGGTCCTGGCAATATTTTTATTTTCTTGTTATTTATGGAGATGCTCATTGGGTTGTTAGGGCTTTTGGTTTTACCTCAGGCTGGCTTCTCCTCAGAGTTCATGGAGTACCAGGAGACTGGGCCAGGAGGTTCACACGCAACCTCACCTGGGGCTTGGAATTAGCTTTTGCTCTTCTCACTAGCACGTTGTTAAAGCCAAGCCGTGATGAGAGCTCACCGTTTAACAATTATTTTAGGCTCCTGGTCATGTTTTGTGTTCTATGAAGTTTCTCCAAGTACTTCTTCATTTACTATACAAGAGTACTTCAAAAATTTCATGGGAATGAAATTAAAAGAAAAGCTTACTTTGGTGCAAAAAATCTTTGAACTTGCATATATGAGGAAGTCTTTAAAAAGTTCATGCATATTATGAAAATAACTATGCATGGATTTCAAAATTTTTTCTATTAAACTTATTGTTTAATTTTCCATGAGCTTTTTGAAGTGTCCATATACGTCAGAAAACACCCTTACTTTTCTAATGTCTTTGTTTATATGCCATCTTCTCATGTCTAAAATTGCCCCCACTCCTATATTCCTATTTCCCTTTCTTTCTCTATTTTCTCTACAAGACTGTCATCTCTAACATCCAGCATCCTTTCCCTATTTTTGCTGTTTATCCTATAGAGAAATCAGGCCTAGGACGGTAGAGGATTTTTGTTGTAATTGATGTGTGCTCAGTGGGTAGCACAGTACTTGGTGTGCTCAGAACTCTATAAATATTCTGTAAGTTGAAGGAGTAAATCCTCTTGTCATCATGGATAGGACTCAAGGAGTTGCAGAGCATGTGCTGGGATGTGGGGTGAGACTGATCTCATACACTGGCATCTGAGCTTCAGCTCTGACCATGGCAGAAACCCAGTGAGTTACTTTCAGTAATAAATAGGGAGAGACTTTTCAGCTCTGGCAAGGACTAGGTGATCCTCTCAAAAATTTTTCTTCATCCTAGTTTGCAATAGTTCCTGTACAGTTCATCTAAGTATGCAACATACCTCTCTGGTATGGGAGGAAGAAAAATAGCCTTCTCGATGGTCTCTAAAACTTAGTGGCTTGCAACAGTGGCAAATTATATTTTGTTCATGAATCTGCCAGTCAGGCCAAGCCCTGTGGATATAACTTGTCTCTCATTCGGCATCAGCCACGGCAGTTTGAAGTCTAGCTGTTACCATAAAAGGCAGCTTGTTCATCCACACATCTGATGGCAGGTGCTGTCTGTTGTCTGGGACTGGGAATAGGACTATTGCCCGATGTCTGTGTGTGGGCCTTTCCAGGTGGCCTGGGTTTCCTTATAGCATGGTAATATTACACCCAGAGGAGGGTGTTTGGTGTAGCAATTATCACTTGGGATACCCGCGTCCTGTATCAGAATCCTTATGTTTCAGTCCATTTCCAGTCCAGCTTCCTGCTATTGTGCACCCTGAGAGGCAGTAGGGAAAGACTCAAGTATTTGGGTCCCTATCACCTACAAGGGAGACTCAGATTTAATTTCTAGTTCTTGCCTTTGACCTGGCCCACCTCTGGCTGTTTCAGGCATTTGGGGAGTTAACCAGGGGATAGAAAATCTGTCAGTATATCTCTCTGCCTTTCAAATAAATAAAATACATTTTTTTTAAAAAAAGCAAACTCCTGAGTTTCATATCCAGAGTCTTATGAAAGAGAGAGAGAAAGTCATGTTGCCTTTTATGATTTAACCTCTGAAGTCACTTAGGCATCACTCTGCCACATTCTCTTTTATTCAGGGAATCACAAAACCTTACCAAGTTTCTAGGGGAATAGAAAGTGACATCACTTCTTAATGGAAAAGTAGCAATTTCTGAAAGAGTATGCAGAATTGAAAATATTGCTATGACCATTTTTGGAAAATATGAACTGTACTATTAGATCTCTGGCTATTATAATAGTGAAAGTATATTCACTTCTTTTTAAAAGATTTATTTGTTTGGAAGGCAGAGTTACAGAGAGGCAGAGGCAGAGGCAGAGAGAGAGAGAGAGAGAGAGAGAGAGAGAGGTCTTCTTCCATCCACTGGCTCACTCCCAAAATGGCCACAATGGCCAAAGCTTCACTGATCTGAAGCCAGGAGCCTGGAGCTTCTTCCAGGTCTCCCATGCAGGTGCAAGGGCCTAAGGACTTGGGCCATCTTCTGCTGCTTTCCCAGGATTATTAGCAGAGAACTGGATCAGAAGTGGAGCAGCTGGGACTTGAACTGTCTCCCATTTGGGATGCCGGCACTGTAGGCGGCGGCTTTACCCGCTATGCCACAGAATTGACCCCTTCACTCTTCTTCCAAGACTCCTAAAAACTTCATTTTCTCTCAGAATCAGATTCAGGTTTGAAGTCTGGAATCTTACTATTAACATAAAGTCCAGATCTTATGAGGCTGTGGGAATGTGGACCATCACGTAGTGATTGAGCCCCATTCTTTTAAGTCAGAAGCTCTGTGAGCTACAGAGATGAATTGTCTGCCCCATGTTTAATCATCCTGTGATGGTCAGACAGCATAGTAAAACTTCTGTAGATATTGCCTTCCAGAAAGGATGCTTGGAGAAGAGAAATTTGAGGCACGCAGTAGTCAAAAGTCCATAGAGAACTTGAAATCCATCTGAGTGTATCTTGCTAACCCCTTGAGCAATCATCAATCTAATACCTGCCTAACAATAGGTTGAAAAATCTACACGGACTTCTCCATGTAACCTAGGCTTCCTTCCAATATGGATGCAAAATCTCATTGCAATATTCAGATGGAGGATAACATTTGTAGTTTTTAAGTCAAATGGCAAGCCATCTTGAACAATATAGTAAGATAATGTACTGATTTTTTTTCTGCTTTTATCAAAAAGGATAGGAATAAAGTAGCATTTGTGAACTATGAATAACATGTAGTATTTGCTGTGGTTAAAAAATAGAGCACTGGGTGGAATTATAAATTCAATTTTGGCAGCATATTTTGAAAGAATATAATAAGCAGCACTCATATTTGTGGTAAAATGTTCTGTAAACTATTATCTAATGTAAAAGGAGAAACACTATTTATAAAATGATTTCTACAATTAGGGAAATTTTATAAGTATACATCCTTATATCATATTAGAGCCTAAAAACTTAAATTCAAGGGAAGGGTTTAAAAAGAGCAATTTTAACTTGGGAGGGAATATGGTGGGAAACAAGTAGGGAGAATGTTCAGGTTATCTATTGGGGTGTAATCAACTGTCAGAGCTTAGTGGGTTGAGATCTGTTTTCTTCTTCTCAGTAATGAGAACAGGAGTTTGACAGCGGTCCCACATAGTGTAATTCAGGGCACCTTGGCTGTGGTATACAATTTTTTTTTTAAAAATATTTACTGGGGCCATTGCTGTGGTGTAGTGGGTAAAGCCGCCACCTACAGTGCCGGTATCCCAAATGGGCACCGGTTCGAGTCCTGGCTGCTCCACTCTCGATCCAGCTCTCTGCTATGACCTGGGAAAGCAGTGGAAGATGGCCCAAGTCCTTGAGACCCTGCACCCTAGTGCAAGACTAGGAAGAGGTTCCTGGCTCCTGGCATCAGATCGGTGTAGCTCTGGCCATTGCAACCAATTGGGGAGTGAACCAACAGATGGAAAACCTCTCTCTCTCTGCTTAACTCTGACTTTCAAATAAATAAATATAAAAAATATTTCTTTCATCCTAGTTCACTCCCAGATGGTTGCAACATCCAGTATTGGTTCAGGCCGAAGACCAAGAGCCAGAAGCTTCTTCTAGGTCTCCCACAGGGGCAGCAGGCGCCCAACCACTTGGGCCATCTTCTGCTTTGTCCAGGTCATTAGCATGGAGTTAGATCAGAAGTAGAGTGGCTGGGACATAACCAGTGCCTATATAATATGCTGGCATCACAAGTGGTATCTTTACCTACTGTGCCACAACTCCAGTCCCCAGCATTCACCTCTCCATTCATACATCTGGCACCTCAGTGCCTCACGGCCTTCCCTTATCTGTGCACATGGTATCTTGTTGTAATGGACTGAGTATCTGTCCCACTTCAAAGTCATATGTTGAAATCCTAACCCCCAATATTAGAAGGGAGCTGGAGAGAGGCAGATGGAGAGAAAGAAGGGAAAAACTTTCGGAATTCATTAGGTCAAGAGTGTGGAGCCCTCTTGAATGGGATAGTGTCTTATGAAAAGAGGAAGAGATGTAGAAATTCATTCTATGCTCTTGGCCAGGGGAATAACCCATGAGAAGGTGCTATGTGCACACCAGGAAGCAGGCCCACATCAGACCCTGGATCTATTGTTCCTTGACCTTGGAGTCCCAGCCTCTAGAACTGTGAGAAATCCATTTCTGTTTAGGCTTTCCAGTTGAAGGTCTCTCTTTACAGTAGCCCTAGTTGGTCGTGACACTCATTCTCAAGGGCTTGCCAGATGCATTATGCCTGTCATTGATAGGGGCTTTAATATGGGGCTTGGGACTGGCAGAGAATGTTCCAGTAGGTGCTGGTAGAAACTGAAAGCTTTTCTGCAATCTCATCTGAGACATCTCAGGATGAAATACTGTATTCTGTGGGCCAACCAAGTCAGTCAGGCTGGTCAGGAACCAATAGAAGAAGTAGCAAAGAGTTTGCAGACAAACTTAATCTATTAAAGGTTGCCCTTTGGCCACAGGTTATTTAAATTCTTCCCAAATACCCAAATCATTCACATACCCTAAATCCACAGATATTGTTTTTTCAGTGCTGGCCTGAAATGTAGGATCTGATCTGCTTAATCAGGTCCAGATGTGAGTAAGTTCTTTAGGTGAAGTTCCCCAAGTACAATTTACCTCAATGGGAAGACTGCAAAGTTCTAAAGAGACAAGTCTCCTCTCACCCTCCTAGTACCCAAAATGAAATCATAGAACTGGCATAGGACAACCACAACTGACATTCAAGTTCAAAAACAGGGAAAATAGAAATCATAGAAGTGGTCTCTGGTAAATACAATTGTGAGATGCAGCTGGACATGTGCAGGGCCCAGCTGGGTGTGGGCCATTTCCTCAACTAGGGCCCAGTCCTGCTCTCTAGAATGATTCTGTGGAGCTCTCCCCTCCACCTTCTGGATTCTTGGCTCTGTCCATTGAGCTGTTCTTCCTTTTCCATAAGAAATAGTCCCTGTTTCCAGCTGGGTAGTTTCCTTAGCCTTCTTTCTCCCCAGAGAAATGCAAGGATACACATGTTTCTTTTCATTATGGACATCTCTTTCCCCTCTCATTTTGAACTAATATAATGCCTTCAAAAGCTTTCTAAACTTCATATATTAAATTATAATCCACTTAATTGTTCAAGACAAGACTATTCTTTTAAAATGTGTTTTCATTTGCTAGTTTTTGTTTTTTAACTTAAGACTCAGTCAGGAGTCTTATCTGGGACCAGATAGCAAATGCCTTTAGGATTTTTAGGGACCCTTTTTTATCTTAGAGAAGAGAATCTGAGAGTCAAGACCTTAGGAATGGGTTTAAAATATTTATTTTATTTATTTAAAAGGCAGAGTGGTGGAGACAGGGAAAGACAAAGTGAGAAAAGGATCTTCCATCTGCTGGTTCACTCCTCAGTGCCCACAATGGCCAGGGCTGGGCCAGACTGCACCAGGAGCCAAAAACTCCACGTCTATGCTCCAATATGGGTGTCAGGGACCAACTCTTGGCCCATCTTTTGGTGATTTCCCAAGTACATTAGTAGGGGGCTGTATTAGAAGCAGAGCAGCCAGGGCTCAAACCAGTGCTCCTAAATGGGATGCCACTGTCACAAATGGTAGTGTAACCACAATGGTAGGCTAAGACATTACGATTTTTAGAGGTCCTGGTACATATACCCTTAAATCATGATGAGTATTCAAGAGTCTAATGGAATCCATACTCATTCCATGCTTACTGTTGGTACCCTGAAGCTGGTATTTACATAATGATCATTTTGCATTTTGAATCTTTTGCTGACTGGAAAATGGGAGCTAAAAGAACTGAAAAATTGTTTTGTTTTCAAACCTAGCAAATTTTGGTTCCTTTATGCTTCCTCTCAATTTTGTTTGATATTTGGAGAGTCCTTTTTTTTTTATTATGTCCATATCTTTCTATTCGCACTTTATCATACAAAGCTGTAAGAGTCTGGTGTCACTTTCTGTGTCTGCCTGGACATCTCTTTAGATCGACCCATTTATTTATTGATTGTGTGTATTTAATTTTTTCCTCATATTTCAGGGGTACACACCATAGCCAAAATTTTCACCACTATAAAATAAAGGTTTTCATGAAGATGGCAGAATACGGATGGAGTTTGCTGCTCTAGTCTAGAAGATAGTTTAAAAAAGTAGAAAGAGTGCAGTCTCAGGGAAGAGTTAGGGAGAAAACATCAGAAGAAACTCTACGCAAATTGGAGGGACATGGTGGACCTACATGGTAGGTATGGATGTGCACAACTCAGGACCCCAGCAGCCAAGAGCCTCTGCACCAGCATTGGAGAGTGAGGTGAGACCAGGCTGCAGCAGCCCAAGCCACTGGTGAAAAAGCTGCAAGAAGAGCCTAGAGAATCCGGCTTGGAATCTCATGGGTAGTGTACCTGTCAAACTATAGGATAAAAAACAAAGTGGGGGCATGTTTCTCTCTCCCCTATCACCCTGCAATGGCATCCTGCAACAAGATGATCGAGAGCAGGTACCATTTTGGACATTTGTAACAGCTGCACCAGCCCATGTCAGCATCCACTTACTAGCCAAGCAGAGACTCCTGAGTCTGCTGGAGGAGAACAGACAGGAGGCTGGGTGCTCATGACTGTGGGAGGCTTGTGTGCCAGGACTGTGAAAACACTGAGGCTGTGTGGGAAAACTCAGGCTGGGATTTTTGGCAGTCATGGTGGGAGGATCCACATACTCAGAGATCCCTAGTTACTTAGTGAGGGGCATTGCTGGGGAATCTGAGCTTACTCTGAAGACTGTACAGATCCTTTGTGTGGTTCTGGTGGCAGAGCAGATGAATAATATACCTATTGGGGCTATTGCCCAGGCACTGATCTCCTTTGAGGAGAGGAGCTTAGCTGAGTCTATGCCGACAGACAAGAGCAAACCTCCACTCTGATTTAAAAAAAAGGAGATTTACCATGCCTAACCTGGGTGTGTCACCTCAGACATGTCCTTCACCCTGGAGAACTGAACAGAGCTCCCTGGCCACACCCATCACATGCATCTAGGCATTCACTGAAAGCAGACATTCCACTAATCTACAGAGGAATAGTACAAAGATAAAAGCTGCCACAGTGAAAAAACAAAGAAACCAACAAGTATCTCTACAAATGCTGAATAACAAATGCACCAATTCAAGAAACAAGAGTAAGGAAGACAATATGATGCCTCAAAAGGACATAACACTTCAATACTAGATTGTGAAGATGATGAGATGAAGAAATGCCAAAAATGAGATTCAAAAAATTGATCAGAAGCAAATGCATGAAATAATGAAATACGTACATGACATGAAAGAAAATTTCTCCCATGAAATTGAGATCTTAAAAAGAATCAAAATGAAATGAAGAATTCAATAGAACAAATAAAAATGCAGTGGTAAACAGAAATCAGTGAAGCAGAAGAAAGAAAATCTGACTTAGAAGACAAAGAACAAGAAATTATACCGTCAGAGCAGACACAAGAAGAGGAATTAGAAAACTAAAAAACACTGTTGGGAATCTACAGGATACTATCAAGTGATCAAAAATGCAGGTTCTAGGAGTTCCTGAAAGCATGGAAAGAAAGAATTAGGAAGACTTTTTAGTGAAATAATACAGAAAATTTCCCCAATTTGGAGAAAGAAAGGGGCATCCAAGTAAAGGAAGCACATAAAACTCCTACTAGACATGACCAGAAAATATCTTCACCATGACACATCATAATCAAACTCTCCACAGTAACACAAAAAGAAAAGATTTTAAAATGTGCACAAGAGAAATGCCAGATTACATTCAGAGGATCTCCAATTAGACTCACAGTGGACTTCTCATAAGAAACCCTACAGTATAGGCGAGATATATTCCAAGTCTTAAGAAAAAAGAACTGTCAAACCAGAATACTATACCTTGAAAAGCTCTCATTTATGAACAAACATGAAATAAAGACCTCCTATGACAAACAGAAACAAAGTATTTGTCACCACCTTTCCAGCCCTGCAGAAGATTCTTAAAGATGTGCTGCAACACAAGTATGGTCATTATTATGAAAGAGGATAAAGGAAGAAAATCTCCCAGTAAATGTAAAATGAAGGGGCCAGTGCTGTGGCATAGTGGGTAAAGCTACCACCTGCAGTGCCAGCATCTCTTCCCTCTCTGTGTAACTCTGACTCTCAAATAAATAAATAAATCTTTTTAAAAAAGTACAAAGAAAATCCAGAGTAAAAAATAGGAATATGTATGGAAAAATGGCAGGGCAAAGTCATTACTTATCAATCGTCATCTTGAATGTAAATGGTCTCAACTCTCCACTTAAAAGACACAGCCTGGCTGAATGGATTAAAAAACAAAACTCATCTTTTTGCTGCCTACAAGAAACACATCTCCCCAGCAAAGATGAACACTGACTTAGAGGATAGAAAAAGATATTCCATGCTAATGGAAAACAAAAGAGCTGCTGTAGCCATCCTAATATCAAACAAAATGGACTTTAACACAAAAATCATTGAAAGAAACAAAGAAGGGCATTATGTAATTACTAAGGGATCAATTCAACCAACAGGAAGATGTCACTATTATAAAAGCCTATGCACCTAATTACAGGGCACTTTTCTATTTAAAGGAAATGTTAAGGGACCTAAAGGGAAACATAGACTCAAATACAATAGTAATGGGGGGAATTCAATATCACACTTTCAGCAATGGACAGATCAACCAGACAGAAAATCAAATAGAACAGCAGCGTTAACTGACACTATAGATGAAATGGACCTAACATATATCTACAGAACTATTCATCATACAGTTGTAGAATACATATTCTTCTCAGCAGTGCATGGACTTTTCTATGACCATATTCTAGGCCATAAAGCAAGTCTCAGCAAATTTAAAAAAATCAATCATACTGTGCATATTCTCAGACCTCAGTGGAATGAAGCTGGAATTCAGCAACTCAGGAATCTCTAGAACATATGCAAACAAATGGAGACTGAATCAATGCTCCTGAATGAACAGTGGGTCATAGAAGAAATCAAGAGAGAAATAAAAAAATTTCTGGAAACACATGAAGATGACAACACAACATACCAAAACTTATACAGCAAAAGCAGTGTTAAGAGGGAAGTTAATAGCCATTGGTGTCTGGTAAGAATAATAGATACAATTAAAAAGAAAATGTTCCAACTTGGGGAGCAGTTCACACAGCTGACTCATAGAATGACAACCACTTTAAATAGCACTCTGCCCCAGAATCAGCCCTTAAGGCATTCTGGTCTGACTGAAAAGCCCATGAGAGCATTTCAGGCATGGAAAGCCAAGACATCATGGCAAAAAATGCCCTACATGAAGTATGTCTGTGAGATCCCAGTGAAAAGAAGTGGCTATGAAAGAAGGATTTAGTTTTCTTCTAAGGGAGGAGAGAACTTCCACTTTGCTTATGGCCTTGTCTAAATATTGATGGAGATCTTGGACTCAAAAGGCTTCCTTAGCCTTAGCAGCTCATGTCAAGAGCCTCAGATGATTGCTGACATCATACATAAGGTCCATGCAGGACCTCTATCTTCATTGAGTTATATTATGAGAATTAACTGTAAAACTTGTTCTCAAACAATTTGTGTGTGTGTGCACACAAATTATTGATATCTTTACACAGAAGACCAACTCTATACTAAGCAATGTTAATTGAAAAGGAATCTTGAGAATGGACTGAGATTAGGAGAGGGAGGAGGAGGTGGGGTGGGAATGGGGTGGGAGGGCAGATATAATGGGGAGAATCACTATATTTCTAAAGTTGTACTTATGAAATTTGTACTCCTTAAATATAAGTTTTATTTGGGGAAAAATATAAAGGTTTTCTTTTACCTGTTTTCCAGTAGCCACTTCCTTATAGTTCACTAAGCCCAGTGAAGAAAGCCTTTCAGCTTGTGCCCAGTGCTGGGCCCAAAAGCCAATGTCACATGTTTAAGTCTGTTGTAAAAATGTCTCAATCCCAGTATAAAAATTCTGTTTTCTCTATTGATGTGTTACAATCTATCCTGAAACTTAAATGGCTTCAACAACCATTTTGTTTTGTTCAAGATTTTTAGTCTGGGAATCTAAGCAAGGCTCAGGCACCTTGCTTGATCCTCATGTGGTATCAACTGGTCAATTTGAGCTGGAGAATCCACGACAAGAAGGGCTTCCTCACATATTCATTTGATGATCCTTGGTCACTCATTCCATGTGGCATTGCATCCTATAGAATCTCTTCATGTGGACTATATTTTTCACAGCCTGGTGATATTATGGGGGTTGTGGTAATCACCACTTCTTAGCTCCCTACTCCCAGAGAGGGCATTCCAAGAGACCTGGGTAGAAACTGTAATACTTCTTATGACCTGACCTTAGAAATGCCAGATCAGCTCATCTGTGGGACATCCAATGCACCAAAAATGTCCAAACTGAAGAAGAGAGAGGGAAGTTAGACTGAGTCTGAATGATATGAATAGCAAAGAATTTATGGCCACCATTGAAGATCTCCTTAAGAATTGGAGCTTGAGTGGTGCTGGCTATCAATTAGATGTTAGAATGTATTTGTAACAAAGACAGTTAGGCATTATTTATCTTTTCTCTTCAATACAACATTATGTTGTGGTGAAAACACTCTAGTCTTGGGAATTTGTGGAGTCCACCAGGATATAGAGACAGCTATAGAGTTTTTTAAAAGAAACCCAAATTTACATATGCATTCATTGGTTTTGCTCTCTAGAGAAGGAAATTTGGTCACTAAGATATATAAATCAAATATCACATTTATTACTGAATTTTCCTAGGCACCAAGATGCTGGATATTTTTATAACTGACTAATGAATTTCATTGGGTATTTGACTTTTCTTGAATTTCAGGGAAACATAGTACTTATATTTTCAGTGACAGTACGTATATGGGAGAATATAACCAAGAAGAACAGAAATTTCTGCAATCTTATATGGCTCTGTCTTAATAGGGAAAAATCCATGGAAAACTCACATTGTCACCTCCTTTCTCACAGTCTGATTCATGCAATTTCTGAGACTCCCTGCTGATGTTGGAGAAAAGAGGTTTTAGGATCTCTACAATAATTAAGGTCTTGTGGGAAAGAAAGAAAACTTCTACTCACATTTTTGAGGTTGTTTTGAGTTTTTAACCCCTCTCCCCCCCCAAAAGGAAAAAGATGAAATTTCTTTCCCTAATATCTTGGCAACTTGAAGACATATTGCTAATTCTAGTTCCTGATTACCATGAACTTTATAAAAACATTTTTCTATTAGTCTTGTAGAAACTTTAGCCCTTTCTGAAGAACTGATTTACTTATTTATATATGCATGTTAAAAATTCTAAATATTGTTAAAGGAGTATAAAAATCAAACTTTTTCATGTTATTTTTCTTCAAGATTTCTAAACTTGCTGTGTAGGCAGTTGAATCTTAATCTTACCACAGTTTAGTTTTTGCCATTTTCCCAGCAGCCTGGTAACTATTGGCATTAAGGTTTTGTTCTCAGGCTTAGGGTAGACAGACATGCAGTTGTCCAGCACACACATAGAACTGATGGCAGTAATTAGATAATGACTTGATAACATGCATATGTTCCTCACTGTTTGAGTATAAGCTTAGGCGAGTATCAGTTATGACAGATTTGGACCCCTTATCCAAGTAGAACTAAACCAAGCCAAATATCACTGGAAATTTTCTCCCATGAGTAAGATATTTTTATGTAGCAGCTAACTTCAGACATGGAAATAGTTATTTCTGAAACCAATGTACTTCTGTTTACATATTCAGAGGTAACTATCAGTGAAATGGCAAAACTTTTGCAGAAGCTTCTGCTAATTTGGATGCTGGATGATGATCAGACAAAAATTTTAAAAAGACATGATAATGAAAATATAGGGCATAGGGAAAGCAACACAAAATTTTAATTTTACTAGACGGAGAACATGATAGTTGATAAGTTATTCCAATCAATAAAGTATTGCTACTAATGTGTGAGAAAATAAAAGTGGACACAGTTAGATCACATCAATCAGCAGAGAACTCGTGTGCAGTCTGGTTTTGCTCCTGAATAGCTATTTCATGTGCCCCCTTTCCCTTCTACTTAGCACAGAGGAACAATACAAGGGGACTTTCAAAAGCCTGTGGAAAAATAAAATTAAAAGATAAAAGTATAAAATATAAACTTCTATTTCCCAACATAAGTTTCATCAAGTTCAAGTTTTTTTAAGTGCTGATCAGAGTCATTTAATCCATCTCGGTGACAACTGAGCGCCAAAGGGGAAACCTGTTAAGTGAAATGGACACTATAAGCAACAATGAACTGATCAGCTCCTGTCCTGACTTTAGATGTACAATGTAATACTTTATCCTTTTTAGTATTTGTTGTTGTTGTTGTTGTTCTAGTACTATTGGTTGAACTCAGTAATTAACACATAATTATTCTCAGGTGTTTAAATTTTAACTGAAAAGTGATCCCTGTTAAATCTAAGAGTGGAAAAAGAGAGGGAGGAGATGAACAATTTGGAACATGCTCATTCGGACTGGCCGCAAATGGTGGAGTTAGAAATGTGCCAGGGGATTCCAACACAATCCCATCAAGATGGCATGTACCAATGCCATCGCACTAGTCCAAGTGATCAATTTCAGCTCACAATTGATAGCTCTGATAGGTCTAAGAGTCAAAGAGATCACACAAACAAGACAAGTATCTGCTAATACTAACTGATAGAATCAAAAAGGGAGAGAAAGATCCAACATGGGAAGTGGGATACACAGCAGACTCATAGGATGGCAGATGTCCTAAACAACACTCTGGCCTCAGAATCAGCCCTCAAGGCATTCAGATCTGGCTGAAGAGCCCATGAGAGTATAGCAGGCAAGGAAAGCCAAGATATCATGGAAAAAAAAAAAAAGACCTAAATGAATGATCTCTGTGAGTGAGATCCCAGTGGAAAGAACGGGGCCATCAAAGAAGGAGGTACCCTTCTCCGAAGGGAGGAGAGAACTTCCACTTTGACTATGACCCTATCGGAATAAGATCAAAGTCAGCAAACTCTAAAGGCTTCCATAGCCCTGGCAACTCATGACTAGAGCCTAGGGAGATTACTGACGCCATGAACAGGAGTGTCAAATTGTTAAATCAGCAACAGGAGTCACTGTGTACTTACACCCCATGTGGGATCTGTCCCTAATGTGTCGTCTAAAGCCAAGTGATGCTATAACTAGTACTGAAACAGTATTTTTATACTTTGCGTTTCTGTGTGGGCACAAACTGATGAGGTCTTTACTAATTATATACTGAAGTGATCTTCTGTATATAAAGAGAATTGGAAATGAAAAAAAAAAAACCTGGTGTTAAAATGGAAATGGCATAGAAAATTAATTAATTAAAAAAAAATTATGTAGGATCTCTGTCTTTAATGTGCTGTACATTGCTATTTAATGCTATAATTAGTAATCCAATGGTAGTTTTTTCACTTTATGTTGCTATATAGGCAAAATGTTGAAATCTTTACCTAATATATACTAAACTGATCTTCTGTATACAAAGAGAATTGAAAATGAATCTTTACATGAATGGAAGGGGAAAGGGAGCGAGAAAGGGGAGGGTTGCGGGCGGGAGGGAAGTTATGGGAGGGGGGAAGCCATTGTAACCCATAAGCTATACTTTGGAAATTTATATTCATTAAATAAAAGTTTAATTAAAAAAATTGATGGTCTTGGAACAATAACCATGCCAACACAATCTTTTTATATTGTTAACTGAAGAAAAATTTGTGCCTTTAAGGATTTTATTAGGCCAAATCAGGTGTGTAAGGTTGATGCCTAATGATTTCCCATAAAACCCAGCAAAATTGTGAGAAATTAAAACATTAGTGGAAAACGAACCTAAGGTTCAGCAATGAGTAAGGTAAACATTTGGAGTAATGGTTAAAGAGTGAGGAATGAGAGGGAGGAATGTAGTCTTAGTGGATCAAGCATGAGTGTCAAGTGGTTTTATGAGATCAGAAGTCTGTTTTCTTTTAAAAATTTGAAAGGCAGAATTACACACACACACACACACAGAGAGAGAGAGAGAGAGAGAGAGAGAGTTTTTTATCCTCTGGTTTACTCCCCAAATGGCCACAATGGCCAGATCTGGGCTGATCTGAAGTCAAAAGCCAAGAGCTTCCTCTAATTCTCTCACATGGACACATGGGCCCAAGCACTTAGGCCAGCTTCTGCTGCTTTCCCAGGTGCATTAGCAGAAACCTGGATTGGAAGTGGAGCAGCTGGGACTGCCTCTAGAAATCTGTTTTCTAATCAAACAGAAAATAGGCGGCTATGTCAGAAGAGGCTACTTAAGGAACTACATATTTAGGAAACCCCAGAAGATATTTGTGTATGGAAGTTCAGAGAGCATGTAGTAGAATTTTGGGAAATGAGACTTAAGAGGCAGACAGCTATAAAAATCCTGAAAGTCCTAGTACTCTATTTTAAGGTGTTTGGAGCTTCTCTGAATATGTTCAGAAGACATTGAAAGATTTTGAATTGGAAGATTTTCACTTTAGGAAATTTTCTGGGGGCTGACATTGTGGTATGGTGGATTAAGCTGCCACCTGAGGTGCCTGCATCACATGTGGGCATCATTTCATATCCTAGCTGCTTCACTTTTGATCCAGCTTCCTGCTAATACACCTGGGAAAGAAGTGGAAGATTTTCCCCTTGCCACCTGGATGAAGCTCCTGGCTCCTGGCTTCTGCCTGGCGGCAACCCTTGTAGTTATTTAAGATGTGAACCAGCTGTGAAAGATCATTGTCTCTCACTTTCTCTCTCAACTCTGACTTTCAAATAAATCTTAAGAGAAAATTTTCTAGAAGTAATATCCAAGATGAATTAGGGGTTACAGCAAATGAATTGAGACATAAAGCAGTTGTGTATGTGCACTTTCTCTCAATTCTGAGTTTAGAAGAATTTTTAAAAATTTTCAACGAGTATTTTTTAAAGAAATTGTAATTAGAATTTTAAAGAATATTTTAGGACCAGTTCAGCTTTGTGGAAAGATTGAAAGGAAACTTTAGAGCTATCCAATATGTCCTCTGCTTCTACACAAGCATAGCCTTTGACATTATCAACATCCCCACTAGAGTGGCAGATTTCCTTCTGTTAATAAGTCCACATTGACATCTCATTATCTCTCCTTAGTCCATGGTTACATTGGGGATCACTCTTGTTGTGGTACATTCTTTGGGTCTGAACAAATTTGACATGTATAGATCTAACATGGTACATACAGAATATTTTCATTGCCCTAATAATGTTCTGTTTTGTGTCTATTCATACTTCCCTGTACATCAATTCCTGGAAACCAATGATCATTGGTTTTTTTTCCAGAATGTCATCTATTAAGAATCATACAGTATGAAACCTTTCAGATTGTTTTTTCACTTAGTCATATATATTAAGTTTTCTCTATGTCTTTTCATAGTTTGATGGGGCAGTTATTTTTAACACTGAATAATATTACATTGTTGGGTTATACCACAATTTATTATCATCTTATCTACTTGAACATATAGTGTCTAAAGCATTTTATAATTTATTTTTAAATTACAAATAATAATTGTATGCATGCTTTTTAATATTTATTTATTTGCAAGGTAGAGAGGGAGGGAGGGAGGAAGGGATAGAGGACGTGAGAGACAGGAAGAGGAGAGATCTATCTTCCATTTGCTGGAAGATCAGAATGCCTGCCACAACCAGGAGTGGGCCCAGGCATAATTTCTAAATGTTCTTATAAATTTTTTGAAATCCGTATCTTGCATTTCTTCTATCTCATCATCTTCATAATCTTGGATTGGGGTGTCTTGTTCATTTGGGGGTGTCATAATGTCTTCCTTGTTCTTGTTTCCTCAGTTTCTGAGTTTGTTGCTTGGCATTGTGGAGACATTCTTTGGTTTCTTCTTTTTCCTCGCGTTGGTGGCTTTTCTAGTTATACTATGACTCTGGATTAAGTGGACTATCTGCTTTTGGTGAATCTCTAGAGGATTGTGGTGGGTGTGGCCAGAGAGCTCTGTTCTTCAGGGTTAAGGGTGTGCCAAAAGTGACACACCTAGGTTTGGTAAATCTCTCTCTCTCTCTCTCTCTCTCCCTCTCTCATTCAGAAGGGAAGTAATTCTGCACAGCTGAGCTCTTCTTGAAGGCAATCAGTGCCTGAGCACTAGCCCTGTGGGAATAATATTCATCTGCTCTGTCCCAAGAACCACACAAAGGATCTGTGCAGTCCTCAGTGTAAGCTCAGATTCCCCTGCAGTCTCCCATCAGGTTGCCAAGGTTACTGAGTTTGTAGCATCTCCCACTGAGTACTCATGTCTCAGGCACTCAGTGAGTTCTCCCACACACCCTCAGTTTTTTTCACAGTCCCAGTTCATAAGTTCCACACATTCACTAGGTCTTAACCTCCTGTTATTTCTCCCCACCAGAGTCAGGTTTTTCTGTTTGGCTGAGGGCGGGTGCAGCCCTGAGCTGGCGCAGCTTATGTATGTCCAAAATGGCGCCTGATCTTTGTCTTGCTTGCCTTTGTAAGGTGAGTGGAGAGAGAGAATCGTGTCCATACTGGTCTCTTTTATCTTTTTCCTTTCCTCTAGTTAGCCTGGTAAACTTTTCCCCACGGAGCTTCAAGCCTTGTTCCCTCTAGGCTCTTCCTGCCACTTTTCCACTAGTGTCTCGGGCTACTGCAGTTTCGCGTCATCTCCCGTTCCAGTGCTGGTGCGTAGCCTTGGCGGCTGGGGTCCTGAGCTGTGGGCACCCGTGCCCTCCATGTAGGTCCACTGTGTCCCACTAGTTCTGGAAGAGATTCCTCTGCAGTTTTTTCCCTAACTCTTTCCTGAAACTATAATATCTCCACTTTAATTAAACTATCTTTTCCCGGACTATCAGTGCGCTCCCTCTCTGTTCTGCCATCTTGGAGCCGCTCCTTATATCTTTTTGATATTAATCTCTTATCATATGGTTTGCAAATATTTTAAACTAATTTGTGGGTTGTCTCTTCACTCAGTTAATTCTTTCCTTGACTATGAAGAGGCTTGTTGGCTTTATGCAATTTGTTGATTTATTTTTGTTTCTGTTGCCTGTGCTTTTGTCATATACAACATAATCATTGTGAGGTCAATGCTGTGGCACAGTGGGTTAAAGCCCCAGCCTGCTGTGCTGGCATTCATATGGGTACCAGTTTGACTCCCAGCTTCTCCACTTTTTTTTTTTTTAAACTTTTATTTAATGAATATAAATTTCCACTGTACAGCTTATGGATTACAATGGCTTCCCCCTCCCATAACTTCCCTCCCACCCGCAACCCTCCCCTCTCCCGCTCCCTCTCCCCTTCCATTTGCATCAAGATTCATTTTCAATTCTCTTTATATACAGAAGATCAATTTAGTATAAAGATTGCAACAGTTTGCACCCACATAGAAACACAAAGTGAAACATACTGTTTGAGTACTAGTTATAGCATTAAATCACAATGTACAGCACATTAAGGACAGAGATCCCACATGAGGAGCAAGTGCACAGTGGCTCCTGTTGTTGACCCAACAAATTGACACTCTAGTTTATGGCGCCAGTAACCACCCTAGGCTGTCGTCATGAGTTGCCAAGGCTATGGAAGCCTTCCAAGTTTGCCAACTCTGATCATATTTAGACAAGGCCATAAAAGACAGAGTGAGGATAGTAACCAATGATCCTAAGAGTGGCATTTACCAGGTTTGAACAATTATACAGCATTAAGTGGGGAAGAGGACCATCAGTACACACAGGTTGGGAGTAGAGCCATTGGTGGTAGAGTAGAGGTTATGATTACAAAGGAATGAGGCCCAAGTGCACTAGACAGGGCCTAGAACAAAGGACAGAGTCATTATTAGAGGAGCTAAGAAAGGTGCTGTCTAAGCTACAATTAAGTTTTCTGATTGAGAGGCAAATAGAACGTGATAGAAGGGACTTGATAATAATCTGATGGGCTTTAGGCCTTATAAATTCAGAGGCCCAGACCTATCTATCTCTTCCCATGGGGT
Source organism: Lepus europaeus (assembly GCF_033115175.1). NCBI lineage: Eukaryota > Metazoa > Chordata > Mammalia > Lagomorpha > Leporidae > Lepus > Lepus europaeus. The sequence goes on along the minus strand of NC_084832.1, from coordinate 32,705,819 downwards.
ATATCCTAAGGGAGGTGTGAACCTCCTAGGGGAAGGCACTCTGTTGATTTTCATTACTTGGCTGGCCTGGGAGGAGAGCTGGCCAGGTAAAGGCAGGGGGCATCTCTAACAAGAAATTTACAGTTCTGCCTGCAATGTTGCTGACCCTACTTGACCATCCCCTCAGCTGCAGTGGTCACTTTGGAAGTTGGGCTGAGTGAAGGGCTTTTCAGCTTAGAGCCAATAAGATCTGTGGCTCTGACCTGGGCATCCTTCGACTCCAGGGCAGGTCCATTTCCAGTGATCCAACTCTTGGCAGAGCTGCCAGGGCTCTTCACAAGCTGACTTCTGCTGAAGCCCAGGCTTACCACATTGAAAGCCACTGCAGTGGACTGGCCTGTGGGGTCTCCTTGAGGGCAGATCACTGTACAGATCAGCCATTAATAGGCCTGCCACCCATTGCTTCTGATGCCGAGCTTTCTTTTCCTCCTGGTTTGTGTTAAAGCAGACCAGAGGATGCAAGTCAAGGGAGTGCCCGTTTCCCATCTCTAATCTTCGGTGGCCTGAACTACAAGTCTATAGTCACAGGCATGTTCTGTAGTAGTTTTTCTAAGGTAGACAATGCCCATGAGGAAAATTATATTCTCACTTTAAAACTTTCTTTCCCTTTGGTCTGAAAGGGAGGTTTTTTCTACTTACTGTATACTTCACTGATGGCGAAGTGAATCTAGCTATGAGATTATTATTTAAGTTCTTATTTTGGCTACGCTATTACAGAAAAATGTTAGCCATCTCTTTTATAAGGTCTAAAGATTAAATTGTGCATCCTACAGATTCCTTCCTAATAGAATTAGTTTCCTACCTTGAAGAGAATAGAGAAATGAAAGAACAAGTTGGGCTTAGAATAGAGAAATGAGGGAGCAAGTCCTAGATCGCTTGCTGACAATCCAGCTTCTCCACTTCTGATCCATCTCCCTGCTAATGTGCCTGAGAGTGCAGCAGAGAATGGCCCAAGTCCTTGGGCCCCTGCACTCATGTGGGAGACCAGAAAGAAGCTCCTTACCCTGGCTTTGGATTGGCTCAGCTCCAGGTGTTGCAGCCATTTGGGAGTGAAGCAGCAGATGGAAGACCTCTCTCTCTCTGTCTTTATCTCTCTCTGTAACTATTTCGAATAAATAAAATCTTAAAAAAATCATTGTGTAGGCCAATGTCCTGAATATTTTCCCCTACATTTTATTCTAGCAGTTTTACAGTTTCTGATATTAAAGTCTTTAATTTTAAAATGGTTTGTGTAAATGGTGTAAGGTAAGGATCAAATTTCCTTCTTCCCCATGCGAGTATCGATTTTACCCAACATCATTTATTGATAATACTATCCTTTCCCTATTGTATGCTCTTGGTACTTTCATTGAAAATCAGTTTTCCATAATAGAGTGAGTTCATTTCTGAGCTTTGTATCCCATTTCAAAGGCTCATGTATCTGTTGAGAATTTTTTTTTAAAGCATGAAAGGGTATTGCATTTTCTCAAATGCATCTATCAAAATGATCTTATATTCTTTTGTTCTTTATTTACTATTATGGTGGGTTATACTTACTGATTGCATAGCTTCAGTCATTATTACATTCTTAGCATAAATTTCACTTGGTCATGGTGATTATCATTTAATATCCTGTTGAATTTGATTTATTACTATTTTGCTGGGAATTTTTGCATCTATGTTCATCAAGGATATTGGCCTATACTTTTCTTCACTTCTAGTGACCTTGACTGGCTTTGGCATTAAGGTATATTGGTTCTAAAATATGAATTTGGAAATATTACCTCTTCCCCAATTTCTTGGGAAGAGTTTGAGGATTGGAATTAATTCAAGTGTTTGAGACAATTTAGCAGTGAAACTTTTCAGTCTCCGGGTTTTCTGTGACAGGAGACACTGTATGACTGATTCAGTCTTCTTGTTTATTGATCATTTTTTTATTAACTCATGATTTTCCCTTGCTAGGTTGTCTGTGTAAGAATTTTGCATTTATTCTAGGTTATACAATTTGTTGGTATATAATTGTTTATAGTAGTCTCAGGATTCTTTATCTCTGCAGTGAGTTGTAACATCTCCTCTTTCATCTGAAGAAAGATGGAGTCATTCTCAAAGTGTGGCCAATTTTGTTTATCTTCTTTAAAAACCACCTTCTAGTTTCTTTGATTTTTATATTTTTCTAGTATTTATTTTATTTCCTCTATGACCTTCATTATTTCCCTCTTCTAACTTTGGGCTAAACATTTTATTTCTTTTTTTCCGGTTATTTGAGGTATAACATTAATTTGAAATATTTTATTTCTTTTTTTAAAGTATGTTTTTATTGCTATATGCTTCCATATAAATAGTCTCTTTGTTGCATCTCACAGGTTCTGGTATGTTGTGTATTCATTTTTGTTTGTAAAGACTATTTCAACAATTCTGTTGCAAGATTATGAGGACCTGGGGACCCACTGTTGTGACAGAGCAGGTAAAGCTGTGATGCCAGCATAATATTAGATGTGGCATGTTTGATGTTTATGTGTAGAGTTAGAGGGGTGAGTAGGGGTAGACAATGTCATTCTAAATCTGTTGACTTTGAAATGTCTCTGCCTCATCCAAAGTCATTCTAAACATCAATCTGAAGGTCAAATAGAAGTTGTTTTTTTTTTTAAGTTTATTTGAAAGGTGGAGTGACAGATAAAAAGTGAGAGAGAGTTCTTCATCTCTCCAAATGCCTGTGACAGCTAGGGCTGGGCCAGGCTGAAGCCAGGAGCTCCACCTAGATCTCTCATATGGGTTGCAGAGTCCCAACTATTTGAGCCATCATCTGCTGCCTCCTAGGGTGTGCACAAGTAGGAAGTTGGATAAGAGATGAGATTCTCTGAAGCACTGTGGTATGGGATGCAAATGTCCAAAGTGGTAGCTTAATCCACTGCGCCATTATGATTACCTCAAATATATAGTTTTTAGAAATAGATATGTGGTGATTTATAAGTAGGTTGCTAACTCAGCAACTCATTATAATCTCTTTCTTTCTCTCTTTTCTTATTTTATTGAGAAGTATTAGAGCTCTCCTCTTCTGAAGCTTCTACCAGTTTTCCTTGTCTCTTAATTTTTTTTTTTCTGTTTGAAACCATTTATGTAATAAGTACCAATTTCATAAGTACAACTTTAGGAATATAGTGATTCTCCCCATAATATCTGCCCTCTCACACCCACTCCCAGCACACCTCCTCCTCCCTCTCCCTTCCCAGTCCCATTCTCCATTAAGGAAAAAAAAAAAAAGAACCTTAACATTTCTTTTAAATAGCCAGGTGCCCTGTAATTAGGTGTGTAGATGTTTACAATAGTCACATCTTCCTGTTGAATTCATCCCTTAATAATCACATAGTGCCCTTCTTTGTCTCTTTAAACAATTTTTGTGTTAAAGTGTATTTTGTCTGATATTAGGATGGTATACCACCTATTTTTAGGTTTCTGTTGGCATGGAATATGTTTTTATATCTTTTCACTTTCAGTCTTTGTGCATCTTTGTTGATGAGATATATTTCTTGTAGGCAGCAAATAGATGGGTTTTGTTTTTTAATCCATTCAGCCAGTCTGTGTCTTTTAACTGGAGAGTTGAAATCATTACACTCAAGGTGACTATTGATAAGTAACAACTTTGCCCTGACATTTTTGCATATATATTCTTATTTTTTACTTTAAATTTCCTTTGTATTTTTACTGGGAGCTTGCTTTCTTTTACCTTCTTTCATAATGATGACCATGTTTCTGTGTTTCTGTGTGCAGCGTATCCTTAAGCATCTTCTGCAGGCCTGGATGGCTGGTGACAAATTCTTTCAGTTTCTGTTTGTCATGGAAGGTCTTTATTTCACCTTCTTTTATAAATTAGAGATTTGCAGGGTATAGTATTCTGGGTTGACAGTTTTTTTCTCTAAGACTTGAACTATATCCAGACTGTCTTATTTCTTGTCTGTTGGTGTAGACTCAGCTGAGCTCCTCTCCTCTAAGATGACCAGTCCTGGGCACTAGCCTGTGAATATATAATTCATCTGTTCTGCCACGAAGACCACACAAAGGATCTGTGCAGTCCTCAGTATAAGCTCAGATTCCCCAATGTTTTCTCTTGCCAGGTAACCAAGGAGCCCTGAGTGCATGGAGCCTCCCACAGTGACTTCCCAAAAAGTTCCAGCCACACCCTGAGTCCTCCCACGCAGTGTCAGTGTTTTTTGTAGTCCCAGAACACAAGCCTCCCACAGTCACTAGCACCCAGCCCCCTGTCTGTTCTTCCCACCAGACTCAGGAGTCTCTGCTTGGCTGGTTACTGGTTGTGGTCACAAGCTGGTGTAGCTGTTACATGTTCCAAAATGACACCTGCCACTGTGCCAGGCCTAACTCGGATTCAGGAATTCCATCCAGGTCTCCAATGGGGATGGCAGGACCCCAAGTACTCGAGCCACCATTTACTGCCTCCCAGGATGCATTAGCAGGGAGCTGGATTGGAAGCAGAGTAGCCAGGACTTGAACCAGCACTCTGATATGGAATATGGGTGTCCCCAGTGGTAACTTAATCCATTGCACCACAATACCTACCTCAAACATAAATAGAAAAAATACTGATACTTCAATAAAAAAACAAAGATAGTCACACTTCATTTTAAAAATCTGCTGTTTAAAAGCATATGCACACCTTAAATGTGACAATATAGAAAGTTTGAATGTGAAAAGAATGAAAATAATATATCATTCAAAAGTAAAATTTACAGGAATGGCTGTGTGGTAGAGTGGATAAGGCTACTGCCTGCAATGCTGACATTCCATATGGTGCCAATTTGAGACCTAGCTGCTCCACTTCTGATCCAGCTCCATGCTAATGCACCTGGGAAAGTACCAGAAGATGACACAAGTGCTTGGGCTCTTGCACCCATGTGGAAGACCCAGAAGAAGCTCTCGGCTCCTGTCTTCAGCCTAGCCCAGCCCTAGTCATTGTGGCCATTTGGGGAGTGAACCAATGGATAGAAGATCTCTTTATGTTTCCCTCTATCTCTGTAACTCTGCCTTTCAAATAAATAAATAAGTTTTTAAAAAAGTAAAATTTACAAAAAAGCTAGTATAATTTTTATTAGATAATATATATCTTAGCCAGGAACAATTGTTAGAGCTTAAGAAGGGTATTTCATAAATACCAGAACGTTATAGCAATTCTAAATTGGTATTAAGAAATTAAGAAACTCTTTCAAATTTATCGGGAAGTTAAAAAAACAGAAGTAATGAAGACTATCTGGAAGAAAAAATAGGAAGATATACTCAAGACTACAATGATTGGGGCCGGCACTGTGGCGTAGCGGGTAAATCCACCCCCTGCAGTACCAGCATCCTATATGTGTGCTGGTTTGAGACCTGGCTGCTCCTCTTCAGATCCAGCTCTCTGCTATGTCCTGGGAAAGCAGTAGAAGATGGTCCAAGTCCTTGGGCCCCTGCACCCATGTGGGAGACCTGGAAGAAGTTCCTGCTCCTGGCTTCAGATTGGCGCAGCTCCAGCTGTTATGGCCATCTGGGGAGTGAACCAGCAGATGGAAGACTCTCTCTCTCTCTCTCTCTGCCTCTCTCTGCCTCTCTGTGCAACTCTTTCAAATAAATAAATAAATAAATATTTAAAAAATCTACAATGATCAAAACAGTGATATTAGCATAAATATACAAAAATGGATGAGTGGAACAGATAGTTCACATCCAAATATGGGTAGATAATTTGATGTAGGAGGTGACATTGTAGAAAATTAGGAAAAAATAAACTTTTAACAAATGAACTGTCGGCCTAATGATGTCAATCTTAGGAAAAAAAAACTTGTACCCATTCCACAGCATATACAAATATCAGTCCTGCAGGAATAGTAAATCTAAATGTGATATATAACGCATAGCTACTAGAAGCTCATATGGAAGAACATTTTCATGATCTTGAATAAGAAGTTGATTTTCAAACAGAACAATAAAAACAAAGTACTGTCCACTGAGGCAGTACTTTTTCATTAAAATAAAAAATTCTGTCTATCAAAAACCACCATGTGGAGAGCTAAGTGTCAAGACCATAGAATGGGAGATTTTTGCAATATATATCTGAAAAATTACTAATATTCAAAATATATAAAGAATTTCTGCTAATCAAATTAGACAATCCACTAGAAAATAAGCAAGAAACTTGAACAAGTACTTCACAAAATGATGTATCTGTACAGCCAAAATACCTGTGACAACATGCTGAGTCTCCAGTTCAGGGCCAAGGGCAGCCACTATGTTTTCTGTAAGAGAAAAGTCCTACTTAGAGAACCTCATAGAAGAGCAGCTTAGTGAATTACTGTGTGAGAGAGAAACTACATTCCATTCCATTCTAATTTTGCTACAGCTTAACCAATATACTTGAAAACCAAATGGCAAAATTTGACAAGTTTACTATGTGTAACACTAATACAGAAAAATCAATTGCATTTTTATGTTTCAGCCACATACAAAAGGAGTCACTTTACAAATACACAGCTACAGAAATCAATACATAGGTCAAAGCAATTTCTGTAAGAAGTTTTGCATAGAACGTGATGAACTATTTTAAAATGATCATGAACATGCAAAAGCTCAAGGATAGGCAATACTTGAAGATCAACAAAATGAGGGGATTTACTTTTTTCTTTTTAAAGATTTATTTATTTGAGAGTTTGAGTTACACACAGAAGGAGAGGCACAGAGAAAGAGAGAGAGAGAAAGTGAGAGATTGAGAGGGAGAGGTCTTCCATCAGCTGGTTCACTCCCCAATTGGCCACAACTGTTGAAGCTGCACTGATCGGAAGCCAGGAGCCTGGAGCTTCTTCTGGGTCTCCCACGCAGGTGCAGGGGCCCAAGAACTTGGGCCATCTTCCACTACCTTCTCAGGCCACAGCAGAGAGCTGGATCAGAAGTGAAGCATCCAAGACTTGAATCAGCACCCATATGGGATGTCGGCACTGCAGGCGGTGGCTTTATCCGCTACAGCACAGGCCCCAGGGATTGATTTTTGTGATACCAAAGGCTATCACACCTGCAACATTAGTACACGGAAGCATAAACGGGGCAATGAATGTCAGAAAGTGAGCCAGTTGTGTCTGGAAATCAGTTGCATAATGAGTGAATGCAGAAAGATGAACTCTTCAATAAACTGCTTGATTATTATTCATATAGAAAAAATGAAATTTCTTTCATACTATACTAAAAATTTTATTCCAGATGTTTTCAATATAGTAATGTAAAAAAACTCTAAAAAAATTTTAGAAGGAAATATAGAAGAGTAATTTTATGACCTCATGAAGGGAAACATTTCTTAAGCAAGACATAGGAAAGGAAAAGCCATAAAGGAGATCAGTAATTCACCTCTGCTTATATTAAGAACATCTGCTCGTCAAAAGACATCATTAAAAAGTGACAAGATACTACAATCTGGTAAAAACATAAAAAATCAGGAAAAGATTTGGGTCCAGGAAAGATAAAGAATCACCTGCAAGTTAATAAGAAAAAAAAATCCCACTGAAAATGTGGGCAAAAGATAATTTTTTCACATGAAAGAACAGAGAAGAACATAAAAGAACAATAAATAAGTGACTATAAGCCTAGTCTCTTCACAATGAAATGTGAAACTGAGGCCACGATGAAGTAGGATTTTCCATTCACTAGATTGGCAAACATTAAAACATTGGACAGTATTAGGTTTTGTTGAGAAATGTGTTATATACAACCGATGGAAGTATAAATGGGAATAACCATTTTGGAAAACAATCTGTTATTGTAAAGCTGTGTATGTGTCGAATCATGGCCTAGAATTGAGCTCTTACAAAGCATACCAGAGCATATAGCACCAGCAAACACAATCCTAGAATGGGGATAAGAATTGATGTTATGCACAGGGTGGACACAGGTTATGCTGAAGATTGTACATAGGCAGCTGTGGACCTGGGGTAGTGCTCTGCGGGTGGGTTCTTTCTCAGGTCCCATGGGGTGATGAACATAACACCAGCAGTCACAGTCTGAGATGTGCAGGACACAGAGGGGAACAGCTCTAGGCCCACAGCTTGTGTCCTGATCCCCCAGAACCCTAAGGCATGAGGGAGATGCAGAGGGGGATTTCCTCAAGTCCTTCAAGTGCCTGTGTGTTGACTGCTGCCAGCTCTGAGCCCCAAGAGGCAGAGGTGAACTTGGGCAGTTCAAACAGAGCAGCGAGTGTGGCTCCTGCCCTTGTGCACAGCAATCCCATGCTGGGTACGCAGCAGGGCCTGCTGTCTGCCCTGGGACCCACACTGATTCTATGGGCTTCTGGAAGTGATAATGTCCCTTAAGAATGACATCTGGCTCTCTGTAACTCTACCTGTCAAATAAAAAAAAGACATCTGGCAGTGCTGTGCTGCAACAGCTCCATTCTGGGGCTTGCGAGGGGGCAATGTGGCTTCCTCTGTTGGAGCAAAGCAGTCTCTCAGATCCCTGTGCGCTTCCTAGCCTGGACGTAAAGCCCCTGAGGACTGGGGGATTCTCTTGTGCTTAGGGCTGCTGGTCTACAGTGAAGATGAGGGTTGCTGAGCTCTCCTGGCAAGGTGGAGTTCCTGGCTGGGAAGCTGGTGGAGGTGTGTAATGTTCCTTGCTCCTGTCTCTGTGGCTTTCCCAGGGGCTGTGCTCTTTGGGCTTCTTGTCGCTTCTTTACTGAAGTTTCTTCTCCATCTCCTGCAAACAGTGTTCTCTTGTCCTGGATCTTCTCTGTGGTGGAGGTGAGTTCAGGGCTTCTCTTCTGCCATTCTGGGTCCTTTCTCTCTGTTCTTTTTGAAGACATTTCACTATTCTAGGTCCTTCCTATGCCCACTTCAATTTTGAATTTGCCTATATATTAAAGAGGGCTACCAGGATTTTGATATAAATGGCTATAGGTAAACAGATAAATTTGGGAGGAAATTTACATCTAATACTGAGTTTTCCAATGTATGTACGTGGTTTATCTCTCTTTAATTTTTATTTATTTATTTTGAAAACCAGAGCATGGAGAGAGATCTTCCATCCACTGGTTCACTCCCTAGATGGCTTCAACAGCCAGTGCTGGGCCAGGCTGAAGCTAGGAGCCAGGAGTTTTATTCAGGTCTCTCACAAAGGTGGCAGGGATCCCAATTCTCTTTATATACAGAAGATCACTTCAGTATATAATTAGCAAAGATCTCATCAGTCTGCGCCCACACAGAAACGCAAAGTATAAAAATACTGTTTCAGTACCAGTCATAGCATCACTTGGCTTTAGACGACATATTAGGGACAGATCCCGCATGGGGTGTAAGTACACAGTGACTCCTGTTGCTGACTTAACAATTTGACACTCCTGTTCATGGCGTCAGTAATCTCCCTAGGCTCTAGTCATGAGTTGCCAGGGCTATGGAAGCCTTTAGAGTTCGCTGACTTTGGTCTTATTCCGATAGGGTCATAGTCAAAGTGGAGGTTCTCTCCTCCCTTCGGAGAAGGGTAAGAGAATTGGAAATGAAAAAAAAAAAAAAAAAAACAACCTGGTGTTAAAATGGAAATGGCATAGAAAATTAATTATTTTGAAAAAAAAATTATGTAGGATCTCTGTCTTTAATGTGCTGTACATTGCTATTTAATGCTATAATTAGTAATCCAATGGTAGTTTTTTCACTTGATATTGCTATATGGGCAAAATGTTGAAATCTTTACCTAATATATACTAAATTGATCTTCTGTATACAAAGAGAATTGAAAATGAATCTTTACATGAATGGAAGGGGAAAGGGAGCGGGAGGGGGGAGGGTTGCGGGCGGGAGGGAGGTTGTGGGAGGGGAGAAGCCATTGTAACCCATAAGCTATACTTTGGAAATTTATATTCATTAAATAAAAGTTTAATAAAAAAAAAAAAAAAACAAAGGTGGCAGGGATCCCAACACTTGGGTCATCTTCCACTGCTTTTCTCAGGCTATTAGCAGGGAGTTGGATTGGAAACGTGACAGCCAGGACAGAAACTGGCTCCCATATGAGATGCTGGTGTTGCAGGTGGCTGCTTTATGTGCTATAGCACAGTACTAGCCCTGGTTTCTCTCTTTACTTCGGTCTTTTCTAATTTCTTTCCTTTTCAAGAATTTTTGTGAGTCATTACAGTGTTTCAAAGTTTACAATGTAAGAGTTTCACACAGTTTTTATTAAATTAATTCCCACATATTTTATGTTTTGAAAATTCTCTTATAAACAGAAATTTTAAAATTTATGTTTTCCAATTGCTTTTACAATGAGAAATACAGGGGTGGATGTTGTGGCACAGCAGGTAAAGCCACATGGGCTGGCTGCTACATTTCTCATCCAGCTTCCTACTAATGTGTCTGTGAAAGCAGCGGAGGATGGCCCAAATCCTTGGGCCCCTGCTACCAATGTGGGAGACCGGAAGAAGCTCCTAGTTCCTGGCCCCTGGCTTCAGACTAGCCCAGATCTAGCCAGCCTTCAAGGCCATTTGAGCTTGAATCAGCGGATGGAAGACCTTTCTCTGTCTCTCCCTCTCTCTGTAACTCTGCCTTCCAAATGAATAAATAAATCTTTTAAAAAATAGAGAAATACAATTCAGTTGTTATTGATCTTGTATCTTATGACCTTGCTAAATTTAATTATGAATTATGATAAATTAGATTTCTTGGGAAATTTTATATAGACCATTTCTTGTTGTTTAAATTTATTTGAGAAATAGAGAAGGAGAGAGAGAAGGTGCAGTTTCTCATCTGCTGTTTGACTCTTCAAATACTTGCCATAGCTGGGACTGGGCTGGGCTGGGCTGAAGCGAGGAGCTGGAACTCAACCTGAGACTCCCACGTGGGTGGCAGGAGCCCAACCACAATGAGCCATCACTGCTGCCTCCCAGGATCCACGTTAGCAGGAAGCTAGCAACAGGATCTGGAGCTAACAGCTGTACTCAGGTACCCTGGTATGGGACACTGGTGTCCTAACTGGCAGCTTATTCCTAGGCCAAATTGCCCACCCCAGTGTTCCTTTTAATTTCTTCTTTTTTCCCCTATTACATTGACTAGGGTCTCTAATATAAACATAACTGTTCATATTAATGGTAAGAGTAGGCATCCTTGCTTTCCCATTTCCCAAACTTAAGTTTTAATATTTTGCTTTTTTGTTAGGTGGAGATTTAGTACACTGAGAAAGTTTCTGTATAAGAATTTGCTGAGAGGTTTGTCTTTTTTAAAGTCAGGAATAGAGTTTTAACTTTCCAAATGCTTTCTCTGTATGTGTTGCAGACCAAATGACACTTTTTTTTTAAACTTTTCTAAACTGTTAATATAAAATACGAAGACTGCACATTGAATATGGAAGCAATCTTTCGTTCCAGTTCTGAACACAACTGAGTTATGATGCATTATCTATCTTATATATTCCTTGACTCCATTTGCAAGTAGTTTGTGAGAACTGTTACCTGTGTTTGTGAAGCATGTTGATCTGTCATTTTCTTATCTTGTGAATTCTTATATCAGGCTTCAGACTGGCCTAAACCATTTGTGAAATATTTTCTTTTATACTTTATTAAGGAGTTGGTATAATGTTAGTATTTTTTCTTGAGGTGCTTTCTAAAATTCCTAGTGGACACGTACAGATGTTTGTAATTCCTTTATGCCGCTCCCTCTTTTTGAGCTTCTTCTAATTGCCTATCTTCTCTGGCAAACCCAAGCTGAGCCTCCCAGACCCATAGGTTTATGGCTTTCTCCCTGAGTTTTCACCTCTCCGTGCCAAACGAACAGAAAGTAACAAAAGTCACAAAATGTACATTTTGCCTTGAGACATTCCCTGCTTCTTTTCCAGTCTTGTCTCTTCATTTTTGTCTGCTTTTATTCCTCACTGTCTTCAAATGGTACCTGATATATTTATATTTTTCCAATGTTTGATGTTATCTGGGGAAAGTTTAGTTTAACAGAAACATATTGTCTATCACTTAAAAATCAAACTAGTTTGTATCAGAAAAATAGGAACTCCAAAGCTAACCTATTATTAGAAGTGGCTTTATGAAGTAGAGAGCTAAGTCGACCTGGGATATTCAGGCAGGGGCTATATTAGAAGGTAATTTATCAGTGGTTATTCATCACATATAGAACATAGCACATGGAATAATAGAAATGAGTCTTGAATTAGATGAAAACTGGATGGGAACTATTGTGTTTATACCATCAAATTGTATCTGGCGGTCTAAGTATTCATTCTGATTATCATCAAGATATAATATTTTAACTTTACATCTATTGGGATGATTGTATTTTTTTTTTTTTTTTTTTGGACAGGCAGAGTGGACAGTGAGAGAGTGAGACAGAGAGAAAGGTCTTCCTTTGTCGTTGGTTCACTCTTCAATGGCCGCCGGGGCCGGCGCGCTGCAGCTGGCGCACCGCGCTGATCCGAAGCCAGGAACCAGGTGCTTCTCCTGATCTCCCATGGGGTGCAGGGCCCAAGCACTTGGGCCATCCTCCACTGCACTCCCTGGCCGCAGCAGAGAGCTGGCCTGGAAGAGGGGCAACTGGGACAGAATCCGGCGCCCTGACCAGGACTAGAACCCGGTGTGCCGGTGCCACAGGCAGAGGATTAGCCTATTGAGCCACAGCGCTGGCCGATTGTATGTTTTTGATTATTACTCTGTTCATGTGATTTATGACATTTCTTTAAGTATGGAAACACCTGCGCATCCCTGGATTATCCCACTTGATCATGATTTGTGATGTTTTTAGTGTGTTGTTCAGTTCAAACATTGAAGAGTTGGCATTTATAGTATAATAAATATGTTTATTTCTTAAAAAAGATATAATAGCCGGCGCCGTGGCTCAACAGGCTAATCCTCCGCCTCGCGGCGCCGGCACACCGGGTTCTAGTCCCGGTCGGGGCACCGATCCTATCCTGGTTGCCCCTCTTCCAGGCCAGCTCTCTGCTGTGGCCAGGGAGTGCAGTGGAGGATGGCCCAAGTGTTTGGGCTCTGCACCCCATGGGAGACCAGGATAAGCACCTGGCTCCTGCCATCGGAACAGCGCGGTGCGCCGGCCGCAGCGCGCTACCGCGGCGGCCATTAGAGGGTGAACCAACGGCAAAGGAAGACCTTTCTCTCTGTCTCTCTCTACTGTCCACTCTGCCTGTCAAAAATAAAAAAAAAAAAAAAAAAAAAAAGATATAATAGTTTAGATATTTGTCAGAGAATTTAACCTCAACCTCACTGTCACCAAGACTAATTAGAAGTTTTACTGGGAGAAGTTATATTTCTATTTTATTTTTTTTTAACTTTTATTTAGTAAATATAAATTTCCAAAGTACAGCTTATGGATTACAATGGCTTTTCCCCCCCATAACTTCCCTCCCACCCGCAACCCTCCCAATTCCCGCTCCCTCTCCCATCCCATTCACATCAAGATTTATTTTCAATTATCTTTATATACAGAAGATCAAAGAATGTACAGTGTACACAAAGTTTCTTGGTTCATCCTGAAAATAATCCAGACAGTGTAGTGTTGTGTATGTGAGCATAGGTACTGGGGAGACCCTGCTGGGGTTTGACTATGAACTCTACTGCTTTTCATCTCTGTGCTATTGGGAGAAAGCTCATGTTTTCTGTATCTCAGTTCCCCAGTGGATAAAATAAAAATGAGAATAAGAATTCTTGTGGGGCTCCTAGGTTCAATGTGCATTGTATGATAAGCACCAGGAAAGTTTCTGACACATAGAAAGTATTTAAAAACATTAATTCTTGTTATAGAAACCCAGATCCTGAACCCAAATATGTTATTTCATAGGCCTGCTTTGTACTTTGTCTCACTTCTGAGATAAGGGTCATGAAAGAAAATCTTCTAAATTTATTGCTATAAGCAGGTGATGATATCATCTCTGTTTTACAGATGAGGAAACAGATGCTGCAGAGAGTTTTGTAATTGGCTCAAACTCATTTTGTAAACAGCATACACAGCCAGACCTGTATGATCTCAAGCCCTGCCGCTAACCACTAGTCTGTGTTTTATTTGGCCTGACCAACCGCAAGCATGACAGAGCAGAGACTGGCTTGCCGTGCATCCGCAAGAAGTCATTATATTCCACTTTTGTGGTTTACACATATTCCTTATGACTTAGGGGAACGCTGCTTAGTTTGCTGTTCTGGGTTAAAACATACATTTAGTGGGACTTGGAGAGCTAACAGTGCAAATTCACTTTGACAGGTAGAAATCATTACTATGCTTATCACTGTCATTACTGTCCTGATAATTAACATCGTCATAATAATGATACTAATATAGAATCAAATGGCTGGAAAGCCTCGTCAGAGAACACTTAACTTCCCCTCTTCAGTCAGCTAAGAGTCTTTCCTGCTTTGAATATCTGTAAGGTCAAATGACCCATAGTCCTAGATGGCTCAAGAGTTTGCCAGAATGGGAATTTCATTGCTAAATCAAGGAAGCCCTGTGTAAACTGGAACAAGTTGTTCACCCTATACGGCAACCTTCACCTTTTCTGCTTAGGTTTGCTGCTATCTTGTTGCTCCAAAGTGCATAGAGGCAAAGACAGTTGATTACCTTTATAAAAATAATGCTTCATATAGTCATTTTTTATATTCATGTATTTAATGAAATATTCATATATTTAATATATTCATATATTTAATGACTGTTATCATGTCATCCTTCTCCACCCTGGGCCAATGAACAGGATTTTAGTAAGGACTCACTTGACCTGGGTACTATACTCACTGCTCTGAGGGACACAAAACAGGCCGTATGCAAAAGTACTGCCCTGAAGTTGGTTCCAGTTTCTTTCACCTTTGCCCATAAGTCTTGTTTTCTAAACCTTTAATTATCTGTATTGATTTGCATTGAACATTGGGCAAATTCATCCTGCTCCTTGTCATTTTTGGAGACATAAATGCGTGTAACACTTAATTGTTAGGTGACTGCCATGCTGCATAAAGAAAGATTCCCACAGGGCTTCTAAGGATCCTGCTGCTACTTTTATGGTCATTTCTTATGTCTGCTTTGCATTCATCACCATCCCAGTTCAGATTCCAGTTTGCCTTGACATTGGCAGTGTAGCTAATTTGTATCTAAGATTGAGGTTATTTATTTATTTTTTATCACAAGCAGCAGAATTGCTCATAACCCACTCTGCTTTGTATTAATCTTTGTGGTTTGAAATTTAAAAATTATACTTGATCTGGTATTTACAAATAGTTTGCACAACAAAAAAATGAACTGTAAATATTCCATAATTCTAACCATTCTCACTTCAATTTGCCATCTGCCTTTTATTAAATTGCATTTGGACTTTCTAGGGGAAGAAAAAAAACCTCTACCTTTGCCAATTGCCCTCTTACACATATTAGTTTAGGAATTCAAGCCCATATCATAGTGACCTTGTTTCTTGGTTTGAATCTTTTCACCATTTAAACTTAGAAAATGTTTCCTTGTAACAGGTGTTTAGGCATATCTGGGCAACCCCAACATCTTACAAAGCCATGAGTTGACTTCATGCTTCCAGCTTAGGCCCTGGAACTACTTAACCATTTAACATTTTGTTTTTGAAATACAGTATCATTTACGGTCTAGACACCATAGACAGCTGTTCAAATTCACTTGGAATGGGCCCTGTTTCTGCCATATTTATTTAGCCTGTCTCGCTAAATCTCTGGGTAATCTTGGCTTTAGCCCTTAAATAGGGATTAAAAAATACCAATTGTTGATATTCTTTTCTTTTCAGGTACAATCTAAGGAGGCATTTTTCTACAAAAGTTTGGTTCTTAGTTTTAATAAAATAATTGAGTTATTTTTTATTTGATCTTCCATATATGGCAGGTGGTCTGTCTTGCCAAAATTTTAGGAAAAATTCATGAAAAAAGTAAATGTAAATGGAAGTTTACCTTGAGATATAATCTCTCTTTTTAAAATAAAGCTTTAGATATTCCTCCTCCCTAGAGACCACATTGCATGTTGCCACATTAGAAACTATAACTGCTTTTATACTTGAGGTAACAGGGTTATTTGAACATAAACATATATTAAAAATATGTCTTTCTGTCCTACTCATGAATGCATACTTGTGTAAATTTTATGCAAGTGTGGCAATACCATGAAAGTCTGGAAGTCTTCTCCTAACTATGCGTGGCTATTAAGAAAAGTAAAAATTTGGATATGTTTGTTTGGCCTATAAATATGAGAATATTTAATTTTTCTGAGTGGTATTACTTTTAAGAATACTTTTTTAGTAATTTATATTCACTTTTAAATTGTTAGGAACTATAAAATTGTATATTATTAAAATTAAATTATTTTTTTTTTCAAAATAGAAGTATAAAATTTATTTAAAACCACCCACAAAGTTCTGTGTAATCAGGAATGATACAATTTGCAATAGTTTTTTTTTTTTTAAAAACTCATGACAAAGATTTAAAATATATTTTCAATTACAGTATTCATTTAGCCTTATTCAGTTAGAACAATTAAGAAAAAGAAACTTTATGCTCTAAACAAATGACACACAAGGAAAATATAATAGACAATTTCCACAACTATCTTTACATGTATGTTTCAATACTAGTACATTTCAATGCATTTTGCTACATAAACATGAAATCATGTACAACTGCTGTGCACCAAAATTTAGCTTAATTAGATCTTTCAAGTAACATGCAATTCCAACTCACAAATCTTCAAGTACTGCTAATAAGTGTTCCCTTGCTGCAGAGGACTAAATATTGATCATGAGTTGAAATCATGATCATCCCTTTCCCTTCTACATGGTGAAGTGCTTTTCTTTGAACTGTTTCCTCCATGTATTAAGAACTAAAATGGATATTTGTGGAGTTTTAAAAGCATTTCCTTACTAACTTATTTCAATGTTGGGAATATTTAATACAGTAGGACGGCAAAAAAAAAAAAAATCAGAGGTAAAAAATAAATAGTAAATACATCCAGGAAGAGAACAGTCAGCTATGGAAAGGAATTATTAACTTATGAAACTGATGTTTCTAATTGGGAAATCAGTACTACTCTATTTCACCATGACGAAGAATCTGTGAATATTTGTTACTCCCACCAATAAGAATTCTGGCTTCTCCTTTAAACCAAGGTAATGATATGCACTTGAGTTGACTTGGTAGCTCACAAGATAGCATGAGAGAAAACCAACAAACTAGAATTCATGTTTCTCTTTCTGTCAAGGAGTTTTGCAAGTTTTTGTGTAGGGAACACTTCATGACTTCTTACTAACCCAAATATGACAACCCACCCATACGTCACAATGCAAAACCTGCCCTTAGTCTTTACTATAAAACCGTTTCTGGAAAAATATTTCTCTTAAAGCACCCATCACAATGTCATCTCATAAAAGTTAAAAAAAATATGATGATACATTGCAATAAAAATATTTAATTATTGTTTTTGTAAAGTCCCATTGTCATCAGCCATGTGACCAAAGCACAAATAGGTGTTGGTGATGAGAGGCAGTTAGTGAACTCACCAAAATGGGGGCTTATTAGAATCTTCAAGACTGTTTGTCCTGAGTTTTTTAAGTGAGACAGAATATACTGATGGGTAAAATTAAATTATTTAATGTATTTGGATAAAGGTTTATCATTGCCACTTTTCTCTTCATACCATAAGAGAGAAGAAGGAATCAGTCCATGGCTTTGCGATGTCAGGGCACGCTTCTTTGTTGGTTTGTTTTGAGGTAACTGTTTTTACCTGGGACTGGGCAAGCATAGCCATTGGGGTCTCCTGTGCATGCAGGGTGGGGGATAGAATTCCCTATCTCTGATGTCATTAGATTTTTCCCTTATGGTTTTTTGCTCCTCATTTCAGGGGGAGCAAGTAATTAATTCTGCCTACTATGATTAGTTCCACACATCTGCAATAATGCTCCCATTTATTGTTTTGAAACAAGACACAGCTTCCATACAGCAACATTCACCCTTTGCATTGTACAGTTTCTGTGATTTTTGTCAGAACAACCACCACAATCAAGATATAGAACTGTCCCATTGCCCTCCTATTTATTTTTAAAGTGAAAATTAAAAGAAGCCCTGTGCTTTAAGCAGACACATTAGGACTGTTTCAAATACATAAACAGGGACAAAGAAGCCCAGAGGGCTAATCTATCCATTTTCATATTGTCCTAATCTTTTAAAGATTTTATTTATTTATTTGAGAGGTAGAGTTACAGACAGTGAGAGGGAGAGACAGAGAGAAAGGTCTTCCTTCTGTTGGTTCACTCCCCAGATAACGGCAGGAGCTGCGCCAATCCGAAGCCAAGAGCTAGGAGCTTCTTCCAGGTCTTCCACATGGGTGCAGGGGCCCAAGGAGTTGGGCCATTTTCCACTGCTTTCCCAGGCCACAGCAGAGAGCTGGATTGGAAGAGGAGCAGCTGGGACTAGAACTGGTGCCCATATGGGATGCCAGCACTGCAGGCGAATGATTAACCTACTGTGCCACGGCACTGGCAATATTGTCCTAATCTTGTAATCATAATGGTGATAACGACAGTAACAAATCCTTGAGAAAAATTTTGGGCCATGTTCTGTGCTAATTGCATATGCATGTTGCATTTAATTGCATCAATAATTCAAGACTGACTACAAAAATTTTATAGCTTAAAGACAAAAACTCAGATACAGGGCAATTAATAAACGCTCTATCACATGAACTGAAAGTGGTAGAGGTGGGGTTTATACCCATATATAGTTGCTGAGTGTATGTTTTTAAACCAGGGTGTCATTTCACCTGGCTTTTGGTGGTGTTGGTACTATTTAAAGATCTAATATTTGCTTTCTATTCCTGACCTAATCGTCATGAACAAATGATAAAACATTGAACTATGTTGAACTTAATTTCCTTACTAGATGCACTAATCGATTCAACATATATTTATTTATTGGATGCTTGCAATATGCTAGGCATTGCCTTTATAGCAGTGAATAAAGAGATAAAAATCCTTTCTCACTTGAATCTTTATTGTAAACAATTAACAAAATAAACAAGTGCACAAAAAAATAAAGACTACTACATGATACAGCTAATCCACTATTGGGTATATAGTCAAGAAAAAAGGAATCAGTATGTCAAAGAGATACACGCCAAAATTTTTGTGGAATCTAATGAACATAAGATTCCACATGTTCATTGTGGCACTGTTCACAACAGCCAAGATTGTGGAATCAACTAGGACATCCACCAATAGATGAATGGATAAAGAAAATGTGGAATACGCAATGAATATTAGCCACAAAACAGGAATGAAATTTTGTCATTTGTGGCTACATGGATGAAACTAGAGGAGGTTATATTAAGTGAAGTAAGTCAGGCATGTAAAGATAAATACTGAGTGTTCTTATGCATATATATATATATATATATATATATAAATTTTAAGTTAGTAGGTAAATTTTGAGTTAGTAGAAGTAGAGAGTAGCACAGAGGACCCTAAAAGTCAGGAAGGGTAGGGGAGAGGGAGATGGAAGGAGTTGGATACTATATGTACCACAGTGCTGTTGCATAGGAAGAATAAATTCTAGCATTCTACAACACAGTGGGGTGGCTATAATAATTCACAAAGGAATATTTTATAAAGAACTGGAGTGCAAAGGTTCCCAACATAAAGGAATGATATTTGCCAAAGGAGCCGGAAATGCTCATTGCACTGATGTAATCAGTATGCCTTCTAAGTAGGTTTCATCACACTGTACTCCATAAATACATACAATTATTATGTTAATAAAATGTCTCTTAAAATGAATATAATAAATGACACATGTGGAATACATACTACTCAGGAGAAGGAAAAGTAAAAGAGGGGTTAAGGATTATTGAGAGCATGTTTCTGTTTTAATAATGTTAGTCAGTCACTGAAGAGTTGACCCCTGGGGTGCCAAGGTGGGCTGGGTGTTGATCTGACTAGATCAAAGCTGCAGAAAAGTGGACAGGGAGGTACTGAGAGATAGAAGGATCTTGACTTTGACTGACAGTGTTTGGTGAGAAGACAAGCTGCCTTAGGAGGATGTTGCCATGCCTCCAAATGAGCTTCCTGCACCTGACAACAGTGACACCACAGAATCTGTCAAATAACAAGAAATGAAGGGAACAGCCTTAGCCTCCTAGGACCTCTGTGAAAATGCTCCCTGCCTCAAGAACTGACACTCGGCTCCTTTCTCATGGACGTGTTTTTACAAATACATAGATAGAAAATATTTCCTTTCAGTCTCCTGAAAGAAAATGCTGACACGTGAGTCAAGACCTCAAGGAGAAGTATCCTGCCCTTCTGAGGGAAGAATACTCCTGGCAGGATGATGGCAAAAAAACAACAACAACAAGAAAAAAGTGCTGAGCCAGGTGGTGATCTGTGCAGAGTGGTAGGGGGAAGGTGAGAGACCAGCACCACTGTCCTGGCGGCTATTTTGAAAACGGATTCAGCCATGACACGATGGCAAAAAACAATCTAAATGAAAGACCCTGGTGAACAAGACCCCAGCAGAAGGAACAGGCCATCAAGGAGAGAGGCGCCTTTCTCTGAAGGGAGGAAGGAACCTGCACTGTGACACGGCCTTGACTAAAGTTCAGAGTCGGTGAACTCAAGGGACTTCCATAGCCTAGACAGCTCATAGCAAGAACCTCGGGTGATTGCTGATGTCATAAATAAGAGTGCCAATTGTTAAATCAACAACGGGAGTCACTGGGTACATGCTCCCCACGTAGGATCTCTGTCCTTAATGTGTTTTACTATGAAACTTAAAAACACTACTAGTCGAACAATACCCTATACCTTGTGCGGTTGTGTGAATGCAGCCTGTTGAAATCCTTGCTTAGTATATACTAAGTTGATCTTCAGTATATGAAGGTAATTGAAAATGAAACTCGATAAAGGGCGGGATGGGAGAGGGAGAGAGGAGGGCCACGGGAGGGAGGGAGGTTGGGGGGGGGGGAGCCACAACAATACAAAAGTTGCACTTTGTAAATTCACATTTATGAAATAAAAAATAAAAAATTAAAAAAAAAAAACGGATTCAGGAAGATCAGTTAGAAGGCTTTTGCAACCAGCACTGTGAGAGATGATGTGAGATGATGGTGTTGGCAGAAGAGGTAGTGAAGAAGTGGCAGGATTTGGGAAGTGTTTTGGAAGCAGAGCCCTCCTCATCTGCTGGTGGACGGGATGTGGCTTTTTAAATAAGTTGAGAAATTAATGATGAATCCAAGGTGTCAGGTCTAAGCCAAGGGTTACCAAATTATGGCCCACTGGCCAAATATGGTTTATGCTTTATTTTTGTATGATCCATTAAAAAAATTTTAAAAAGCTTTTGCTGACCTCTGATCTAAACACTGGGAAAATAGAGAAACCAGCAACCGAGAGGAGAAAAACTGAGGCAAAAGCAATACTTGGAGAGATACATTAGGAAGTGAACTTTGGGCATGGTGAGCTTGAGGTGCCCAGTAGACATGCAAAGGGGCCCTGAATCTCTGAGGTCAGAGAGAGCCTGTGCTGGAGATGACATTCAAGAGTCCCTCCTGTAAAGGCAGGATTGAGAGTTTTCCTTCAGATGAATCACAAAAGGAGTAAGTGTAGATGGAAAATAGAAGGGAAGTCCAAAAGAGGAACCCTGGAATGTGCCAACATGAAGAGATCAGGGGGATAAGAGAATTGGAGACCACAGGGGTTGGAGAAAACCAGGGGAGTATGATGTCCTAGAATCAAGGAGAAAATGCAGCAGATTGTGTGAATTTGCAGCCTTCTAGGAAAAATGCAGTATAGTAAATTTGAAATTATGCTTTAATGGCAGGGCTGTAAAGTGTTGACGATTTGAAACAATCTTCATAACTGACATTTGGGTAATATATGAAATATTAAT
The DNA here is from genome assembly GCF_033115175.1 of Lepus europaeus. Taxonomy (NCBI): domain Eukaryota; kingdom Metazoa; phylum Chordata; class Mammalia; order Lagomorpha; family Leporidae; genus Lepus; species Lepus europaeus. The sequence goes on along the minus strand of NC_084832.1, from coordinate 32,683,921 downwards.
CTACAATAAGTAAACATGTCATGTAACATTATTTTGCTGGATATTATAGATATATACCTATAAAAGAACTTCCCTCTTTCCATTTAAGTAGTTTGTATCGCAAGCTGCACAAATGCATGCATACACAAAAACACTTGTGGTGCTTGACAAATGGCACCTATAAATTCTCTAGCAAACAACATACTTTTTCTTGGTCAACACATTAATTTATCAAATATATGAAGTTTTTTGGGTTTTCAGATATAAAGATTTATGCTTCTGATAATAGTCCAAACATTTAGAATGAATATTATCATGAGGACTGTTTAAAGACAAACTTGAGCTTTAATGTGTACTGTAAAACAAGGAATGGACTTAAATCTGAGAACTGCTGAATATAAATTTTAATGTCTTAACTGAGAAATAAAAACTTTTTTATAAAAGTGCTTATCATGCAACAGAATTTAGAAAATAATCACAGGATAAGGAATGTAAACATTACCTGGAATGCTAAAATTAAATTTAGATTGTCATTGAAGAAAAAGTTTCTAAGAAACACACTAGAGATATTATCTTTTTATTCCTGGTTTCTAAATTTATCTTATTGATATAAACTGTTTTCCCACATTCCACATGTTGTAATTAGAATGAGTGGGCCCTAAGATTACCTCATCTTTGACATTCTTCTCTTCTGAGAAGTATGACATCTAGTGTCTTTAAAAGATCTTTATCAACCCACCAGATCAGAACATATCTTGTTCTAGTTATAAGTACTTGAAACTGATAATACGTACTAACAACACTCTGATATGAAAGTGAGTTAAACTAACTAAATAATGGAAAAAGTATTCACACATTTAAAGTTTGAAGTAAGAGGTGAAAGATTTATTCAACTTAAAGAGAAAAATGAGATTGTATTAAATCCAAAGATTTTTTACACAGCAGAGGAAACAATTGGAATGAAGAGACAGCTAACAGGTTGGGAAAAATAACTTGAAAATAATGCATTGACTGATAAAATATATAAGGAACTCAAAATCGAAAAAACAAATAACCTGATTAAAAATTGGGCAAATGACTGGACATATCTCAAAAGCAGACACACAGCATATATATTAAAAGATGCTTAACGTCTTAAATGCAAATTAAGAGAGGGAGAGAGAGAGAGAGAGAGAGATTTCTCCCATCTGCTGGCTTATTACCCAAATGCCTGCTGAGAACTCAAGCTAGGTCTCCTAGATAGATGACAGGGACCCAACTATTGAGGCTCTCATTGCTGTCTCCCAGGGTGTGCATCACCAGGAAGGTGGAATTGGGAGCCGATCTTGGACTAGTGCTCAGGTACTTTGATATGGAATATGGATATCCCAAGCATTGTTTTAATCATACCCCAAACTCTCACCCCCACAGAAATTATCTTTGCTTCTGATTCTAGACCAGATAGACGTGGTTTCTTGTTATCTTGTTATTGTGTGGATTATTTTCTAAATGTTACTGGTATTGTTGTCTTTTATGCTAGTATATGGTTCTTACATGTTCCTGCTCTATGTAGGTGCAGGCTACATTTTCTGCACACAGAGTAGGGATTAGAATTCAGACTGTTGTTGATAACTGAGGCCCACAAACATGTTCCCTTTAGGGTAGCTGCAGGAGGTTTCGTTTGGTTACCACCACTTTGGTTTTTCAATTCTAGCTGTGCTTTTGGTATAAAAGCTCTCTCCCTTGTGTACTTAGAAGCTTATCTGCGTTTTAAAGGATACAGGTGGTATTTTAGCCAGAATGCCTTGGTGTTTTGTAATGAGTAGTTTATCATGTCTGTCTTTTTGCAGATTATCTTTTCTGTCATTTTTCGGGAAAGAAATGTACACAATTTACTTTTTGAAAATTATATAAAACTATAATTTTAAAGAATAATTTTCCTACTTAAAACTTTTAGGATCTTGTCATTTTAGTGTATCTTTTTTTCTTTGGAATATAATTGTATTTTCTTAAGAAATGAACAGCAAAATAAATTTGAAATCATGACAATTTCAGCAGTTTTAATGGTGCTTCATTCTTGGCAAGATGTCGGTAGTTATTTCAATTTTGAATCACTTAAATAAATACCTTCTTCTATGTGAGAAGAAACCCTTATATGAGCACTTTTAAAATCAATTTTCATAATGATAATACTACTCTTTGATTTATTGACCTATAACTGTCACACAATAAGCTGGGCCTATCTAGAATATATATAATTAATTTTGACATATACACGCACCTGTGAAACCATCATCATAATGAAGAGAGTGAAAATATTCATCACTGCCCAAAGTTTCCAGATACCCTGGAACAGTTCCTCCCTCTTGCCTCTTCCTACCACCTAACCCCATACCTAGGTATTCACTGATATGTTTACTGTCACTACAGATCCACTGAATTTTCTAAAAGTTTACATAAATGGATATAGTATGTATTCTTTCAGCCAGACTTCTTTCTCTCACCATAATCATTCTGAGGCTTGTGCCTGTTGTTCTTTAATGAATGATTCATAGAAGTAGTATTCCATACTTTGTTTATTCATTCACCTGTTAGTAGAGCATTTGAATTATTTCCAGCTGGGGGTTCTTACAAATAAAGCTGTGGGGAATACTAGTAAATTAAATCTTCATTAGGACATATAGAAATAATGAAGATGCATATTGGTTGGAGAATATGAAAAAAGGAGAGGAGGGAAGAATTAACTTCAAGATTTTTGGCCTGAGCTACAGAAATGTGACATTGTTATGGATTGAAAATCAGAAAGCTGCAAGCAGAACATGTTTTGCTGCAGGCAGGGAGTTGAGTATAAGTCAGTTGTTTGATTTTAGACATAGTGAATTTGAGGTGCCAATTAGAAATCTAGTAGAGATGTGGATCGAGTCATTGTTTGACTGAGTTTGAAGTTTGAGGAAAAGATCTAAGCTTGAGATATGAATTTGAGTTGTCAAAATATGTAATATTTATTTTTTAAATTAAAGTAACATTTTAAAAGTTTTATTTATTGATTTGAAAGGAAGAATGACAAAGAAGGAATGACAGACACATAGAGAAAAAGGGAGAGAGTCTGAGATGGGGGAGATAAAATATTCCATCTGTTCATTTACTCTAAGTGCTCACAGAGCCAGGGTGGGCTAGCTTCCAAAACCAGGAGCCAGGAACTCCATCTGGGTCTCATACCTGGGTGTCAGGGACTCAGATACCTGGACCATCATTCATTGCCTCCCAAGCACACTAACAAGAAGCTAGATTGGAAATGCAGACAGGACTTGAACCCAGGCACTCCGGTATGAGATGGGAGTGTCCCATGTGGCAGTTTAACAAACTGTGCTACAACACTTGTGTCATATAAATGTTAAGTTATGTTGGGCAGAATGTGGCCATCCAAAGACATTTACTTCCTAACTCCTCAAATCAGTAACTGTGTTATGACAGAAGGGACTTTGGTAAATGATCACGCTAAGGATCCTGAAATGAGGACTATTATTCTGGATTATCTTATTGGATCCAGTGCAATCACATTCCTGAGTCTGCCTTATTAGGCAGCTGTAATCAGGATCTGGAACCAAGGATTGAACTGGGTACTCTGATATGGGATGCAGGTACCCCAAGTGACATCTTAACCACTAGCCAGAAGTCTACCCCTCTACAATCACATATATCTCCTCTACTCTGAGTTCCAATCACTCTCTGCCCTCGGGGTGAACAGGATGCAAGGTTTACTCACTTTGACAGTCTCTCCTCAGGTCTGATAATTTTTCTGCTGTGTCAGCTCTAGGATTTTGAGTTGTTGCATGTCTTGATCATGGAGTTCACTCCTTGGTCTCCCATTGTTTGGCTGTGTTTCTGACTTCTAAAAACCTAGATCTTGTTTGGTGTCTCTGCAGCTCCTCTACCTCTTGGTTCTTAGCTGTTGATCTTGTTTCTGAGCACTGATTGCTCATTGTGGCTTCATCTTCCTGGTTTTGAAACTGTTGTTGTTATCTTTCAGCAGGTAACACCTTTCAGATACTCGTTTCATTTTGTCAGCATAACATGTCCAAAAGCTGTTTAAAATGAAAGAAATAAGACTTAGAGAGCTTTGACAATGTATTCAAGATTCCCATTGTCGGAGCTGGGTTTGAGTGCAGATGGAAAAGTCTGTGTTCCTGTTTACTCCTTGAACCCTTGATCTCTCAGCCTTTGGAAAATCAGATAATGGCTCTGACAACTCTTCTCCCTAAGGGCTAAGTGCACTTGTTCCATCCAAGAATTTTCTCTGCTATTCTGGCAGATGAGCACATGTCTGCTGTTGCCTTATTCTATCTTTACATATTTTCTCTGTATTTACAAATTTTAGCTAAATGCATTCAGAATGTTGTGTTTGCATACTTTGTTTTTAAAAATTACATAGTCAACCTCAATCCTTCCTCTTGTTAATGGAATTGAGATAGGGAAAACCCTTATATTCTTAAAATAACCCAAACTGTTTAATGTTTTGCTTGAAAATTCCACAATTTTCCTTAACTACCATGACCACAACAAAAATACAAGGGACCAGCATTGTGGCATAGTGGGTTAAACTGCTGCTTGAGATGCTGGCTTCCCAAATCAGAGTACAAGTCAATCCCAGCTGCTCCACTTCTGATCCAGCTTCCTGTTAATGCACCTGGGAAAGCAGCAGAAATTGCCCCAAGTACTTGGGTGCCTCTCGCCCATGTGGGAGGCACAAAGGGGGTTCTAGGCTCCTGGCTTTGGTGTAGCCCAGCTTCAGTCATTGCAGCCATTTGGGGAGTGAGCCAGCAGATGGAAGATCTCTCTCTTTGTCTCTGTCACTTTGCCTTTCAAATAGCTAAAATAAATCTTTAAAAAAGTCATTAAAAATCTCACGTTTTCAATGTGTTGCCATTTTGCGTAACAAAATTATTTTTATAAAGTACTCCATTCATTTGTAATTCATTATTTAGCCCATATCAAAGATCAGGCTCTTTACTAAAGACAGAAAAAAATCAAGAGCTGCACAAGCCAGTGAGTCAGCAACACAGTCACTCTCACACCTCAGGGTTTAGTTGTAAGAGATGAAATGTGAAACTTCTATAATAAAAAAAGTCATAGCAGAATTGTTATTTTTACTCAACTTTTACGTAACTTGAGTCTTCTCAGCCTCGAGATTCAGGCTTTCTAAATCATGGCCCACCCCCAAGGAGAGCTTTCATGACTCAGCGGTTCTGGTACCTCTGAGTACCTCTGGTCTCCTTGAGGTTGTTTCTGGTTTCATCCCTGGGCCGCTGCTGAACTCGCCGTGAATTCTGGGGCAGGCAAGACTCTGCATCAGGCAGGTAACTCAGCACTATTGGGGACTAGGCCAGCATCGCGATGGCCATCTAGCAGGTTGACAGTGAACTAACTGACCCTTGCCTGTGTCAGCCGTGCCTCAAACATAGCTGGTGTTGGAGGCTCTGTAGGACCCCAGAAACACCACTCATGTTTTAGAGGGGAGTGAACTGCTTCTCACACATCCTCTGCTACCAGGACATGCAAAGAGGAACGGGGCCAACCTGGACAACAGGACCGCTTCTCTTTGCAAGCTGCATACAGAGCGCTGTGTGTTCCTGACCACTGCAGTACTTCCCTTCTGCCAGAGGGAAGCCGGCCTCCCCAGGGCTGTGGAAAGTAATGCTTGTTTCCGAATTGGTTAGAGTTCAATCTTAATTATGTCTGGAAACAACACACGGTCCTTTCCCCCTTCTGTGTGACTGCAGTGTTAACTTTCAAGCAAACTTGAGCAAGTTACTTTCAAGTGGAGCCACACAACCTTGACATCTCTTGGGCGCTCCCCCTAGAGCCATCGTGGCAGTGTGGCCTCAGAAGGTGCTGTCTCCTCTCTGGGGGCAGGGAGACTCAGTCTTTCCAGTCGTCTTGTGCCACCCTAGGGCCAGGCTGTGAGAGGATCACATTCAACTCTGCCTCTCCACTACTCACACAAAACCCAGTTTCAACTCTCCCTTAGTGAGATGAAGCTAGAACCCCATGCCAAGAGCAAGAAAGGGAAGAAAGATTATATAATTTCATTTTTTTTGCCATTGAAAGCAATTATTAATATGCAAATTGGCTGGCAATGTGGCTCACTAGGCTAATCCTCCGCCTGTGGTGCCGGTACCCCGGGTTCTAGTCCCGGTTGGGGCGCCAGATTCTGTCCCGGTTGCCCCTCTTCCAGTCCAGCTCTCTGCTGTGAGCTGGGAGTGCAGTGGAGGATGGCCCAAGTGCTTGGGCCCTGCACCCGCATGGGAGACCAGGAGGAAGCACCTGGCTCCTGGCTTCGGATTGGCACAGCATGACAGCCATAGTGGCCATTTGAGGGGTGAACCAATGGAAAAAAGGAAGACCTTTCTCTCTGTCTCTCTCTCTCTCACTGTCTAACTCTGCCCGTCAAAAATGCAAATAGCTGGTTTCCTGGATTTTCAAAAAGTTGTATGCTCACAAGCACTAAAATGAAAGCAGTCTCTCTCTTACAACTGTTTTTCTACATTTATTGCTTTTTTAAAGGATTAATATTTCAGCTATGTTTCTGAATTCTTTAATGTTCCTCAAAAACATACTTAATACAAACACTGATCAGATGAAGAAATGAGTGTCATATTTTTAAACACACACAACAGTCATGCGGTGCACCTGTTTTAAGGATCTGCACATACTCAGCCAGGGTGTGTTGCTGAGTCTGCTCCTGCAGCTGTTGTTTTGCTGTAAAAAAAAAATACTACTGTATTCATGTAGGCTTAAGCCTTGTGAACTCTATAACTTGGACTTGTTAAAAGGAGGTCCTGAGACTGTCTGGACTGCCGATAATAGGTTAGATAAAGATCTGACGCTGACTCTCTCACACAACAGCATTTATTCTAATGGGAGGAAGTTTCTCAAACAGTCTACAGTCCAGCAGACAGCATATGTGGACCATGCAAAATTAATGATTAACTGCATGCCACTGTGTTTGTCAGGGAACAGTACTGCCCTTCAAAGGGCTTATGTAGTCCACGAAAGAAATTAGTTCATGAGAGGGACTCAGGCGGAGAAAAGAGAAAAATGTAAGGAGAGGCTTCGCACATCCTGCCTTTCTCATAGGGCAAAAAGTTCCACATACTGGTCTCCTTTTTATAATGTGGCGTTCTGACTGTGGAGTTGGGGCAAATCATCCGCTTGTTAAAACAAGACATGCACATGCTTGCTATTTCTTAAAGGGGAAAGGGGAGGGTGTGTATTCAACTTGAACTTTTAAATGTACAGAAATAAGGTGGGTGGTGACAGTTACCCTGGACATTGAAGACCATGAAACTAAAATAGTTAGGAAAGTGACAGCAAACTAGTGGGTAAGACAAGATGTTCATAATTCATTATCCCTCTGATTATATGGAATTTTACTGTTCAGACAGTCTCATCAAAATTCACAGGTAGAACTGAAGTAGTGGTTAAGTACTAGTAACCTTGTGATTTATCAAAGAATATAATCTTCCAAACATGATTGAATTTCACCATGATAATTTTCTCAGATGACCTAAATTGCCTTCATGAATCCCAGTTATGGCTCATCAGTTTAAAGATAATAGGAATCTAGGGATTGCTAAAACAAATGTAAATCTTGTTTATGTCACTGAAGAACTCCTGGGACCCCTGTGTCCTGCCAGCTGTGCAGCCCCTCCCTCCAGTCCGCATTTGCTTTAGCTGAGCTGGCACATCTGTGTACCAGCAACGTTCAATCCATAGGCGCTGAATGACTGTTTACAGAGCTTAGTGTCTGGTACATTTTGCTTGCTTTCTTCTCTTCCCCCTCCCCCTCCCCTTCTGCTCCCCCTACACCTCCTCCTCCTCTTCCCCTTTATTTTATTGAGTAAAGAGTAAGGTCAATGGGATTAAGGAAGAAGAGAACAAGCAAAAAGGAAGAAATAAAAGAGGGTGGCTGGCACTGTGGCATAGCGGGTAAAGCCACAGCTTGTAATGCCGGCATCCCATATGGGCACCAGTTTGAGACCTGGCTGATCTACTTCTGATCCAACTCTCTACTATGGCCTGGAAAAGCAGTGGAAGATGGCCCAATGCCTTGGGCCCCTGAGCCCGTGTGGGAGACCTGGAAGAAGTTCTTGGCTCCTGGCTTTGGATTGGCCCAGCTCTAATCATTGTGGCCATTTGGGGAGTGAGCTAGCAGATGGAAGACCTCACTTTTATCTCTCTGCCTCTGCCTCTCTAACGTTCCCTTTCAAATAAATAAATAAATCTTTTTTTGGAAAAAAGAAAAATAAAAGAGGATGAGATGCTTTAATTTTTCACCTTTTGTCCAACTTCTTCTATTGACTGATTTAGATCTCTTTATCTAATTTCGTTTCCTATGCTCTCCCTCTACCATCCACCCCATCGTGATTCTTCCATTCAGGTAGGCTGTTTCTTTGTTGATTCTTCACATGTGCTGTCTTTACAATTACTCTCTACCTCCTGAAGCGCTGAGAAGTAATCTTTCCAACACACATTAGTCTTTTTTAATTTTTAAGTTTAATTTTATCTTTATTCCATAATTCAATTCATGTTCTCTTTTGGTATGCCTTTCTTTTTGAGACACATATGTTCAGTTCCTTGAGGACAGTGTGTGTGTGTGTGTGTGCGTGCGCGCACGTGTGCATACTTCCCATGGGAGATATCTAGCATAGAGATAGATATGATCAAAAGATGACTAATTAAAACTGAAGAACAGGTGGCTTATTACACTAATGCTATTTGTTTATGTTATTCCCCCTTCAGTTTTAAATGGTGTAGTCCTGTTTGCATAAGAATGAAATCGCTACATTATAACTTCTGTGACCACTCTCTTTCCTACCAGATCTCTTTTTCTTTCTCTCTTTCACTGTGGTCCTGAGGTTGTTTGGCTCTCCAGGTTGGTTTTGTTCCCTGGCTAGCTGGGCCAGTGCAGGAGGGCATAGGATTGGACACTTTTTAAATATTATGCCTCTGGTCTCCTTTCTTTTATGTCTACAATTACAGCTGTGACTTTACTATTATTTAAATATGGAAAGTAAAAAATTATTGGAAATTAATAATGTTTTAGACATATGAAAACTTTTATTTTGAGGGGTCTGGTTGTCTTCCTTAGGAGCAGTTATGGGCTTTCTTTTGATAGCACATCTGCCAAAATATCGTAGAATATTGTAGAGGGCCAGCAAACTAAAATTGTCTATCTGGAAAAGTAATTTGTATACTTTCAGACTAAAATCCACTAAATTAGGAAAAAAATTGGAGATAGACTTTAAAACTTTTCAATACGTAAGGATGTTTTAAGAAAACCAAAATAATAAACGTTTCACATGAAAATTATAAAAAATAAGTGACAGTCCTTAAAATTCAACAAATGTCACTTTCTGAAAAAGCAATCATACTACTCTTATTTTTCTGGGAACTTCATAACAGACCAGCACTCGTCTATGATTAGCGACTACTTGCTCAGACCAAGCAGAGGAGATTCAAACTCAAGCTGCTTCTCTTTGCCTTGCTGGTTGGGCCCTATTTGGAGAATCTTTGCCATGATATACTACTGAACAAGTGAAGAGAAAAGCCCTCAGGAGAGATTTGGGAAGGGGAAGGGCTCAAACATAAGTGAGGAAAAACAGGAAGGCCTCCATGACTGTCTACAGCTTGAATATCCCACATTTCTGAGACTACTGGGAAACATGGAGCAACCTCTGTGGTATGGAGCATCAGTTGTTGAGACTGACTGGTCCATCAGAGATGTGTACACCCAATTCAGCTACCATGTGATGTATGCTTTCTTAAGAATCACTGTGTCAAACTGTGTAATTGGATTGTACAGTGTAATATCAGATATGGAGAGTGGCTCACAACACTTATACAATGATCTGAGAGAATTGGTAGATGTTTGGGATGGTGTGTGTGTGTATGTGTCTTATGTGTGTATGTGTGTGTTGGGTGTTCCTATGCTGGGTGGAGCTCTTATATGCACCCTGTTTTTATCTTGGAAATAATTGTACATAAGCAAATATGAGAAATTTGTGTTGTACTCCCATTGTTCACTAATTAACATATTGCAGCAAATTTGTGTTTGCAAAACAAACTTAATAACAGGATTGTGTATGTAAATATAAAAACAATGGCATGTTCAGCAGACAGCAAGCATGACTTCAAATCTAAGTAAATTCAATGCAAGCCAGATATCAAATGGAGAATTCTTGACTCTTGATATCTACATAGAATGTTCTTAGGCCCCTTATTCCATAGCCTGAGGAAAGTCTAATTGTCTCCAAGATTTCCAAGTTCTTGTTATCATGTGTATCTCCTAGTTTCTGGAATTCTGAATTCTCAATTTCTGTGCTATACCCATTGACCCATAAGTGAAACTCAACAGCTCTAAAGAATTTACTCATAGAAAGTATTGCTTCCCACTGAGCTTTATCAATGGAGGGGGAGGAGCACCAGTGGGAAGAGGGGAGCAAGTGTGTTTGGCCAGGGTACTAAAAAAAACCCTCCAGCTTCCTCTCTGTGTTTATGATGGGCTGGCCGTGTCCTTGGCTCAAGGTCAAAGCTTCTGAGAGCCCTTGTCACATGGTTTGCTGATGACCTCCACTTCCTTGGCTCCCACTGAAATTAGTCTTGGAAGTACTTTGTGGCTTCCTTGCACCTTCCTCGTACATTTATTTACTCTCCAGTTCCAATTTTGTGTGTGCCATATGTTTCTCACTGTAAGCATGAACAGAAACCCTGTAGACCTGCCTCTTCTGTTACTTTGAGTTTAGCCTTAAGCATATTATACTTAAACTTCTGGCTTCAATTACACCACTTATAACACGGAGGTAGGATCACTTAAGGTCGTGTTAAAAACTAAATGGGAGAGGCCAGCATTGTGGCACAGTGGATTGGACCACTGCCTGCAATGCTGGCATCCCATATGAACACTGGGTCAAGTCCCTGATGCTTCTCATCCAATCCAAATCCCTTCATGGTTCAGTTCCAGTTGTGGTGACCATTTGGGGAGTGAACCAATAGACAGAAGACCTCTCTCTCCACCCCCCTCTCCTTTCTCCTTCCCTCCCCCCACTCTCCCTTCCTTCCTTCCTCATACTCTGGAACTCTGCCTTTCAAATAAATAAATCTTAAAGAAAAGAATTAAATGGGGTTAGATAGGTAGATCAGTAGTATATGAAAAATATAAGTCAATGAATGAAAGCTATTAATATTTTAGTGGTTATTATTTTAGCTGTTTTTATTACAATTATTCTTTCTGATAGTTTCACATTAAATCTGAGTAACAGTTAACCTTGGTTGGGCAAACTCGAAATTCCAACTTGATAAGATGAATGAAATATAATTTTCTATCAGACTTAAATTTCTTCATAATGGTTTTTCGAGGCCACCATCTTAACTAATAAAAGCTAAGCATTGACTGTGAGAAGAACTATGCTGAGAGATTTGTCTTTGTTGTACTTCTCACCCATGTGCCAGGCTAGTGCAACATTTTTTTAACAATAAGAGTCTTGGTTATTCAAGAGGGCAGGTGTTGTTAAACTTTCATTGGGGGATGATGGAGAGAATATTGACACTGAGCATCCCACATGAAACAACTCTTAAGCCTAGAAGACACATTTCTCTGTCTCAAAAGTAATTTCTGGGCCAGTTCTCTCAGTTCGTTTGCTCGTGAGTTTTCTCTTTCTGCACTATTCCTCTCATAAATCTAGCCTGGATAGTTCTTCCTTATTTCCTACTCAGATTCTCTTCATTATCCTCATTTTATTTTTTAAAGATTTATATATTTATTTATTTGAAAGAATTACAGAGAGAAAGGGAGTGAGAGATTTTCCATCAGCTGGTTCATTCTCCAAATGGCCGCAATGCCCAGGGCTGGGCCAAGCTGAAGACAGGAGCCAGGGGCTTCTTCTGGGTCTCCCACATGTGTGCAGCGGCCCAAGCATTTGGATCATTCTCTGCTGCTTTCACAGGTGCATTAGCAGGGAGCTGGATCAGAAGTGGAGCAGCTGGGACTCAAACCAGCTTCCATATGGGATGCTGGTGCTGCAGACCAGGGCTTAACTAGCTGTATCACAACGCCAGCCCTACCCTCATTCTCCCCACCCCCCTTTTTTTCTCTAGCCTCATTTCTTAACTTCAGTTCTTCCCTTTATATTTCCAGATTTGGCTCCCACACTTACAAACATAAAACCAGTTCTATGCACTGAAGGCTGTCTGTCTTCCTTAGATAGCAGGCAGAGTCTCAGTGTGGCAAGCCATTTCTTTTTCTGATATGAGGGTTCTTCAAAGTTTGTGGAAAATGGGACAAAAAGATAATGCAAATTTTACATGAACTTTAGGAAGCACCTGAATACATTTCTGTCTACCCCCCACAGACTTTAACAGCATTTCACAGGCGCCCCTTCCCTGTAACGGATCATTGCACATGGCAGGTAGTGGAGTTAGTGTAGCTGCAGGCACACTTTCTCCCCTGTTTAGCATCTGAGATAATCTCAGGCAGCTACAGTGGCTGCTGAAGATCAAAGGTATCCTGCCTGCCTGAGGTCAAGACTGCTCATGCTTTGCAAGTCTGCATGTACTGAAGTTATGTCGGCAGATGTAAGACCACTACTGGCTCTTCACAAAGATTTAGCAAAAGATACTAAGTGAAAATAAAACCTTTCCGAGGCTGCTCCTACATCATCTAAAGGCAGTTCTCTGAAATCATCTATAGGTTTTAAGCTGTCTTGACTGTAAGAGAGACCCTCTATTTCAGGCCTTTCTGGATAGAGAAAGTAAACAAACCATCCTCTAACTAGTTCTCTCCCCAAGACCCCACTGGAACACACCCAACCTATACTCACAAGTTGTGTGAATGAGCTTAGACAACATTATTTAAAGATTTAAAGTTAAAAATTCATACCTCCTGCTAAGTACATGTTTGAAATGTTTACCATAGATAAATGTAAAAAAACACATATTATAGACAAAAGGAAGGGAAAATTGAAAAACTGAGTAATTCAGTGCCACAGTGTGCTAAAGCGATGAAGTTGTCTTAACTGGCTGGTGTTTTGTGCTTTGTATCTTTGAAAGGCAACTAAAACATTCATAACAAACTAATTCAAGTGAGAAAGGATAGTATATTGCAGGGATAGACACACGTATATAATGACATTTAAAAGCAAGAAAAAATTGAGTCTAACTAGAGGTTACAACAAAGACCTGGAAAAGAGAGACAGTTAATACCCCACCTTTTTCTCTTGTGTCTACTTCTGGCTGCACATCTAACTTCTATTTCTGTGTACAGGCCTTCTCTACTTCTCCTAGCATGTGATAGATAAATTTCCACAGTTTGGGAAATATTCTGTGTTTTCTCTGTTCAATATGGAAAATCATAGGTGGCTACTGAACATTGAAATATGGCAAGGATGTGAACTTTTTATTTTAAGTAATTTAAATTCATTCAATTTTATTTATTTGAGAGGCAGAGAGATGATAGAGATAGAGATAGAGAGATAGAGATAGAGATAGAGATAGAGATAGAGATAGAGATAGAGATATCCTCTCTGCTGGCTCATTACCCAGATGCCTGCAACAGCTTCAGTTGGGTCAGGCCAGAGGCAGGAGCTTAGAACTCAATCCAGGTCTCCATGTGGGTGGAGGGACCCAGTACTTGAGCCATCACCCACTCCTTCACAGGGTATGCATTAATAGGAAGCTGGAATTCGGAGCTGGAGCTGGTGTTTGAACCTAGGCACTTGCACCCAGGTACTCTGACCTAGGATGCATGCATCACAATTGGTATTTTAACTGCTAGGCCAAAAGCCTACTCCTCACTTAAAATTTGCATATGTGCTTAGTGGCTGTCGTATTAGACAACATGATACTAGATGACTCTTTGGTGGTAGCTGATTTGCAATCCTGAATTCTGTATCTAAATTCGCAAGAGGAAAACATTGATTGGCCTGCTTATTTTGGGTACCACCTCTGGTTCAACCAGCTTTGTCGAAGTAATGCATTTAAGTAGTATGATCATGATCACCAGGAGACAACCCTTAAGTATTGAGCAGGGATGCAATTCTGAGAAAAATTGTCCATATTCTGGGTAGTTACCCCTAAATATCTCCACACCTTGTGTTTAAACACTGATTAATTTATACATCCTTTTACTTTATGGAAAGGATATTTAGAATTGTCATTGATACAAAAATAGGGATAATACTATCACCAACATCAGGTTAAATGATAAGGAAAAATTTGGGGGTTTGGCATTGTTGCATAGTGGGTTAAATCACTACCTGGGACACTGGCATCCCATATGGGCACCTGTTTGAGACTCAACTGCTCCACTTCCAATCTAGTTGCTTGTTAATGCACCTGGGAAAGCAGCAGAAGATGGCCCAAGTCCTTGGGACCCTGCCAACTATGTGGGAGACCTGGATGGAGTTCTAATCTCTTGGCTTCAGCTTGGTTTAGCCCTGGATGGAAGAGATATCTCTCTTTCTCTCTGACTCTTCCTCCCCCCCCCCCGCCCCCCGTAACTCTGCCAAATAAATAAATAAAAATAAATAAATAAAAACTTGGCACTGATTCAGAAATCTATTTCAGGGGTCATCTAGTTCCATTTCAGTTTTCTTTTTCTTAGACAATTTTACTTGAGGGGCTAATAGACTATTAGAGAAGACCTCTAGAAACACAGACATATTATTGCTCTATCATTTTTTTGTGCTGTCACAACTTACCTCTAGTTCCCAAGCAATGGAACCAGTAAAAGCGTCCACATAGCTGGGCAGCTCTTGAATCTGGGATAGAGCCGTCTGCCCCAGATTAAGCAACCTTTCCAGTGCTGGTACATGAGAAGTGTAGAGCACTATCTGAGTCCACAGCTCCCTGGGAAGGGTGTCCTGGACACAGTCTATCTCAACACTTTGGCCTTGTGTTTCCAGCTCCCTCATTTGTTCTGACCTCTGAGTCCCATTGGCTCATTAAGATTTCGGCTATTGCCATCTGACTTGCTCTAGCCTCAAGCCTTGCTTTCTGACTCCTCACCCTGAGTGCTCCTGGATCCCAATTTTTAAATCAGTTTACCAACCTCTAGCTTGTCATGATCCATATCAGGCATGGTTCTTTTTTTTTCATTTTTAATTGACTTTTTATTTTTTAAATTTTATTTAATATATATAAATTTCCTTCATAATAGAATTAGTTTCCTACCTTGAAGAGAATAGAGAAATGAAAGAACAAGTTGGGCTTAGAATAGAGAAATGAGGGAGCAAGTCCTAGATCGCTTGCTGACAATAGCAATATTACATGAATACTTAGCAAACTGTTTCAATCATTAGATAACAACTTAAGAAAACATTTATCAGAAGGTCCAATGCCTTCTATACATTTTAAGAATCATGTATTTGAAAACACCTCTTAAATATCTAACATGGTGTAGTTTGTTTAACCAGTAAACTTAAGCACAACCATATAAAATGTTTTTAGTTTCTTTCTACCAACACGTTTAAAACATATGATACACAGATTCAGGTCCCACAAATTAAAATGTATCTTTGATTGATTTTAGCAGCTTAAATTTATGGACAATCTTATCTATAAGCCATTTAAAATAAAACTCTTAATAAAATTTCCCCATGTGGACATACAATATGTACACACATATAACATAGCATAATAGACCAATATAGCAATTTTAAGAATAGCTTTTAAAATCTTTAACTCTTTTTGTAGATTGCCAATTGATTTGAATTGCTTTTTGTTTTTAGTAACCTCAGTTAACCATACTTTCTCTCAGTTGGTACTGTTAATACATTATTGGCTTCATCTGTTTACAGAGCCATCCCAAAGTACTGAATACAATAGAAGTGGCTGGAAAAAGTCCATAGGAACCTATAGGAGGACAGCTAAACACAGAACCAACAACGCTTTAGTTTTATGAGCAGCACATCATATATAACTGTGGATGACAAAAGACTTTAAGTCGCCATGTTTAAAATTATAAACTCATCAACCAACAAGAGGCACTTGCTTACTTCACAGTATTTTTGAAAGCACCTGTAGGATTTTACAAGTATTTAACCCTTTAGGCCTCTGGGGCTTTCTCATTAAGATAACTATCATGTCTAGTAACACAAGATCATTAGACTTTTTAATTCTCAAACATTTGTATTAATAGCATTTTCCATTATAGAAACTTAAAGTTTGGTACCACGTCACATCTTGACAGTACTTCTAATATAATCCAAATAGACTGATTAGTTGGTGTCTCTATAAGATGAGAGACATAGGTCCTTCGATTTTTTTCAGTTGGGCCCAAACTGGAAAAACTAAAGTCCGGGATTTACTGGAAATTTTAGAGTCCAGATTGTTTGAAACTTTGATTTTTTGAATGCCTGTCAAGAATGCCAAGAAGGCTCAAAATCCAAAATATCTGGTTGAAATAAGATTCCTTAAAATCATGACATAACATAGACCAAATCTGATCATTGTTACAAGGTGATTATCCAAATCTTTGAACATAAGCACATATTTAAATAACCCATAGCTCTTAATAAAAATTCAGCTGTTTTTGAACAATTAGAATTTAACAGACATCAAGAGAACATAATAGATTACTTTAACACATTGCTTTAACAGAGCATCAGAGTTTAATTCTATGTCAAAGAGAAATTGAGCTTCCTGTGATCTTTTGCTGTGAGGTTTCCTTCCTTTACCTTCTTTCATATTGGTGACCATGTTTCTGTGTTTCTGTGTGTAACACATCTTTAAGCATCTTTTGCAGGGCAGGATGAGTGGCAACAAATTCTTTCAGTTTCTGTTTGCTATGAAAAGTCTTAATTTCACCTTCATTCACAAATGAGAGCTTTGCAGGATATAATATTCTGGGCTGGCAGTTTTTCTCTCTTAGTACCTGGGCTATGTCTCGCCATTCCCTTCTAGCTTGTAGGGTTTCTGAAGAGAAGTCTGCTGTGAGTCTAATTGGAGATCCTCTAAGAGTAATCTGACGTTTCTCTCTTGCACCTTTTAGAATCTTTTCTTTATGTTTCACTGTGGTGAGTTTGATTACAACATGTCATGGTGAGGATCTCTTTTGGTCATGTTTATTAGGGGTTCTATAAGCTTCCTGTACTAAGATGCCTCTGTCCTTCTCCAAACCTGGGAAATTTTCTGCTACTATCTCACTAAAAATGCCTTCTAATCCCTTCTCCCTCTCTATGCCTTCAGGAACTCCTAGAACCCGAATATTAGGTTTTTTAATAGTATCCTGTAGATTCCCGACAATATTTTTTAGATTTCTAATTTCTTCTTCTTCTCTTTGGTTTGCCTGTTTCCTTTCCTGTTCTCTGTCTTCTAAGTGATCTAGGACTTGCTCCCTCATTTCTCTATTCTAAGCCCAACTTGTTCTTTCATTTCTCTATTCTCTTCAAGGTAGGAAACTAATTCTATTAGGAAGGAATCTGTAGGACGCACAATTTAATCTTTAGACCTTATAAAAGAGATGGCTAACATTTTTCTGTAATAGCGTAGCCAAAATAAGAACTTAAATAATAATCTCATAGCTAGATTCACTTCGCCATCAGTGAAGTATACAGTAAGTAGAAAAAACCTCCCTTTCAGACCAAAGGGAAAGAAAGTTTTAAAGTGAGAATATAATTTTCCTCATGGGCATTGTCTACCTTAGAAAAACTACTACAGAATGCCTGTGACTATAGAATTATAGTTCAGGCCACCGAAGATTAGAGATGGGACTTGGGCACTCCGTTGACTTGCATCCTCTGGTCTGCTTTAACACAAACCAGGAGGAAAAGAAAGCTAGGCATCAGAAGCAATGGGTGGCAGGCCTATTAATGGCTGATCTGTACAGTGATCTGCCCTCAAGGAGACCCAACAGGCCAGTCCACTGCAGTGGCTTTCAATGTGGTAAGCCTGGGCTTCAGCAGAAGTCAGCTTGTGAAGAGCCCTGGCAGCTCTGCCAAGAGTTGGATCACTGGAAATGGACCTGCCCTGGAGTCGAAGGATGCCCAGGTCAGAGCCACAGATCTTATTGGCTCTAAGCAGAAAAGCCCTTCACTCAGCCCAGCTTCCAAAGTGACCACCGCAGCTGAGGGTATGGTCAAGTAGGGTCAGCAACATTGCAGGCAGAACTGTAAATTTCTTGTTAGAGATGCCCCCTGCCTTTACCTGGCCAGCTCTCCTCCCAGGCCAGCCAAGTAATGGAAGTCAACAGAGTCCCTTCCTCTAGGAGGTTCACACCTCCCTTAGGTATATCCTAGGATGTACCCCATGTGAAGAGATAGATAGGTCTGGACCTCTTAACTTACAAGGCCTAAAGCCCACCAGATTATTATCAAGCCCCTTCTATCAGGTTCTATTTGCCTCTCAATCAGAAAACTTAATTGTAGCTTAGACAGCACCTTTCTTAGCTTCTCTAATAATGACTCTGTCCTTTGTTCTAGACCCTGTCTAGCGCACTTGGGCCTCATTCCTTTGTAATCATAACCTCTACTCTACCACCAATGGCTCTACTCCCAACCTGTGTGTACTGATGGTCCTCTTCCCCACTTAATGCTGTATAATTGTTCAAACCTGGTAAATGCCACTCTTAGGATCATTGGTTACTATCCTCACTCTGTCTTTTATGACCTTGTCTAAATATGATCAGAGTCGGCAAACTTGGAAGGCTTCCATAGCCTTGGCAACTCATGACGACAGCCTAGGGTGGTTACTGGCGCCATAAACTAGACTGTCAATTTGTTGGGTCAACAACAGGAGCCACTGTGCACTTGCTCCTCATGTGGGATCTCTGTCCTTAATGTGCTGTACATTTTGATTTAATTAGTACTCAAACAGTATGTTTCACTTTGTGTTTCTATGTGGGTGCAAACTGTTGAAATCTTTATACTTAATTGATCTTCTGTATATAAAGAGAATTGAAAATGAATCTTGATGCAAATGGAAGGGGAGAGGGAGCGGGAGAGGGGAGGGTTGCGGGTGGGAGGGAAGTTATGGGAGGGGGAAGCCATTGTAATCCATAAGCTGTACACTGGAAATTTATATTCATTAAATAAAAGTTAAAAATAAAACAGTTAAAATAAATTTCCAAAGTACAGGTTTTGGATTACAGTGGCTTCCCCCCGCCCATAACTTTCCTCCTACCCGCAACCCTCCCATCTCCCGCTCCCTCTCCCATTCCATTCACGTCAAGATTCATTTTCAATTATCTTTATATACAGAAGATCAATTTAGTATATATTAAAGTAAAGATTTCAACAGTTTGCACCCACACAGAAATACAAAGTACTGTTTGAGTACTAGTTATAGCATTAATTCACATTGTACAACACATTAAGGACAGAGATCCTACATGGGGAGTAAGTGCACAGTGACTCCTGTTGTTGACTTAGCAATTGACACTCTTGTTTATGGCGTCAGTAATCACCCTAGGCTCTTGTCATGAGTTGTCAAGGCTATGGAAGCCTTTTGAGTTCACCGACTCCAGTCTTATTTAGACAAGGTCATAGTCAAAGTGGAAGTTCTCTCCTCCCTTCAGAGAAAGGTACCTCCTTCTTTGATGACCTGTTCTTTCTACTGGGATCTCACTCACAGAGATCTTTCATTTAGGGCTTTTTTGTTTGTTTGTTTGTTTGTTTTTGCCAGAGTGTGTTGGCTTTCCATGCCTGAAATATTCTCATGGGCTCTTCAGCCAGATACAAATGCCTTAAGGGCTGATTCTGAGGCCAGAGAGGCATGGTTCTTGATTACTCAGCTTTTCTGTCTTAAAGATCTTCCTTGAGGGCTCTAATCTGATAAGTTCCATTGCCTGGCATGACAGAAGTGTATTTTTAGCAAATATTTTCAGATGAATGCTTTTTTTTCTTTTCTTCTGTTAAAAAGTGTATGATAGCTCAACTAATGACATCTCTGTTCAGGGCTAGCATTGTGACATAGCAGGTGAAGCCACTGCCTGTAGCGCCAGCATCCTATGTAGGTACCAATTGGAGTCTTGGCTTCTCCACTTCCCATTCAGCTCCCTACTAGGGCTCATGGGAAAACACAGGAAGATGGCCCAAATGCTTGGGCTCCTGCATCCATGTAGGATACCTTAAAGAAGCTCCTGGCTCTTGGCTTCAGTCTGGCCCTGCCTTGGCCGTTGCAGCTGTTTGAAGAATGAACCAGTGGTTGGAAGATCTCTCTCTCTCTCTCTCTCTCTCTCTCTCTTTAACTCTTCCTTTCAAATAAAATAAATCTTTTACAAAGTGACACATATATTCAAATCATGCTTCTTAAATATTGTCAGAAACGCTAAAAACCTGACTGGAGTAATAAGAGAGGGGGAAGACTTGTATTCTTATTACAAAGGAAAATTATCCCAAACCATTAATTATCCAAAATAATTAATTATCCAAAATCCAGAGGATGACTGCAATGTATCTTTTTTTTTTTTTTTTTTGACAGGCAGAGTGGACAGTGAGAGAGAGAGACAGAGAGAAAGGTCTTCCTTTGCCATTGGTTCAGCCTCCAATGGCTGCTGCGGTCAGTGCGGTGATCCGAAGGCAGGAGCCAGGTGCTTCTCCTGGTCTCCCATGGGGTGCAGGGCCCAAGGACTTGGGCCATCCTCCACTGCATTCCCAGGCCACAGCAGAGAGCTGGCCTGGAAGAGGGGCAACTGGGACAAAATCCGGCGCCCCGACTGGGACTAGAACCCGGGGTGCTGGCGCTGCAGGCAGAGGATTAGCCTATTTAGCCTTGCAATGTATCTTAATGTCATATTGGAGGGACACCCCCAAATCATTTAATTTTGTAGGCCAACGTACTATTGTTTGACTTTGCCATTTACTATTGATTTGTGCTGAGACATTGTGTAGTTGCAAGTTTATTAGTAGTGTTTGTGCAGTATACAAATGAGTTCCAATTGGTAGAAAGAATAGACAATGCATTATTACCTTGTAGGACATTAATCAGATTTGTGTTTAAACTAGAAATCTTATTTTATTATTATTATTATTATTTGAAAATGCCTATAGTCATTTCCTCAAAATGCTTTCTCAAACAACTTTATGTCTGTGAGTTTGTCCATTAATTAATGAGTTGAATAAATTTTGAATGTTTATTGTATAGTTTTATGAGCCATATTTTTAATTATGAAAATTTTATTTTGCCATTGTACATGAGATATAAAGTTTAGAGATGCTAAAATAGTATTAGAAACAAAATCAAATTTGACTTTTAATGGGGGTGGGAGGAAGCTTCATTGAAGACTGTGGGGTTGAAAGGAGTGAGAGTGCAGATTGACAGTCAAGGACCAACATGCTAGACAAAACAGGGTTATCCTGGGCTAAGTTTTCTTTTTATCCTATTACCAAGAAGCCATGGAGGGATGACCCCCACATCCAAGTGCCTGGATTCAATACCTACTTCTGGCTCTTGACTCGAGCTTTCTGTTACTGTGGACCCTGGAAAACAGCACTGATGGTTCAAGTAGTTGGGCTTCTTCTACCCATTGGGAAACCTGGTTTGTGTTCTGGCTCCCAGCTTTGGCCTAGTCTAGCCCTGGCCCTTCACTTTCTTGGCAGAGAAGAATTAGAGGCAAATGTGGTGGTGGATGGAGAAATCTTAAGCTCCTCTGATAACGCATGTGGGAGAAGAAGCACTTGTTCAACCCCTACCCAAATTTTAAATTTATCTTTATTCCTTTCAAGTAGGTTGCTCAAGTGTATTTGGTAGATGACAAAATGGTGTTTTCAAATCGTTCTTTCACATTTCACAGATAGGAATGATAACAGATTTACCATTAAAAAAAAAGTCACAGCTGAGCTTCCAGTGTGTGTGTGTGTGTGTGTTTTCATTAATGGGCTCTTTCCAAGGCAGGATATCAACGAGAGAGAAAATTTACAAAAAGATTCAGTTCAAGAATGCTGTTCTGAGCACTAGATTTTCTTTTCTGCTTTAAAATATCCCCATTTGTCTTCACATTTCCTTTTCCAAACTCCTCCCCATCCCATTCCAAGTGGGTAGATGCTTAATATGCTAACACTGAGGAGAACAGAAGGCTTTCTCCGGAGAGAGTCACAGAGCTGTTTTGTTTAACTGCCAGAACCGCCAACCTGAACCTTCCCTACACACCCACCCAGCCCTGCCAGGATGCAATCTGTGTCCAGCCCCACAGCAGACGAGAGGCCCTGTGGCACTTTGGGTTTATGTTCTACTTCCAGAACTAGACGATGGCTTCAAAGATTGAGTGAGGTCTCCAGAAAGTTATTTATTTATTTATTTTTTTAAAGGTTATCTATTTAGGTGACAAAGAAAAAAGGAACTAGCAGGGATGTGCTGCTGATTTTTTTTCAGTAATTTCTCTATTCACTCCAGGCCTCTTTTCATTCAGTTAAAAAGATTTTGTTTCCAGAAAAAAAAAAAATAAAAACTATGCTGTTACTAATGTTCCTTTCTGTAGTGCCTGCTGCACTGATCAAGATAAAGCTCCTATCCTACAATTATACAAGTTAATGTGTATAATTATGTGGAACAAAAAAGAGAAGGGAAGAAGTAGAACATAATTTAATAAATGATTGCTAGTTTCTTGGAATTTTCAGAGGACACAGAGGTAAGGAAGAGGACAT
Organism: Lepus europaeus; assembly: GCF_033115175.1. NCBI lineage: Eukaryota > Metazoa > Chordata > Mammalia > Lagomorpha > Leporidae > Lepus > Lepus europaeus. The sequence continues at coordinate 32,661,326 of NC_084832.1, read as the reverse complement.
TGTATCAAGTCTCAAGAACATTCGTTATCTTTGTTGTTCTTTTCAATTCAAAAATGAAATAATTAGGATAATTTTTCACCAGTAAAGATGGCAAAGATTACATTTATATGATCATATATCTCCTAGTATGAGTAGGGGTGAGGAAATAGACATTTTAAACTCTGCTCTTTCAGAATATAAATTGCCTAAATTTTTGGAAGCCAATTAAAAATACACATAATTTATAGATGAAATGACCTTCGGCTTGTGAAGAATAAGACAAGGTAGGTCATGTATTAATAATTGTTGCAGTCTACTAATGAATAAAGTGTATTGAATACTTTTCTCTAATTTGTGTGTGTTTTTAAATCTCCATAATGGCACTGAAAAGGAGAAAATGACATAGCACACATGTTTTCATTCATTTGTTTATTTACTACATGCATTTCTCAGGTGCCTACTGCTGTGTCAGGTTGGGGTTACAGCAGGGAACAAATCTATCTCTGTTGTCAGTGAGCTTAATCCTGGGGGCAGGAAAAAGGCTATAAAGACATAAAAAATGAACATAAAACGTATCAAGTGGTGATCGCTGCTATAAAAACAGAAGCAGATTAAGGGAGTGGCAGGTGGCGTTGGTTTTGTGCTTTTCAAGGCAAGGTCCTTATGGAAAGCCTCTCTGCATGACACTTAAGCAGAAGCCTAAAGAAATGTAGGAAGCAATCTCTGAATATCTAGCAGAAGCACATTCCAGAAACATTCCTGGGAGAGGGAACAATAACTACAAAGTCCCTGAGGTGAGTCCTTGGTGTTTCAGGACTAGCAAGGACAGGCTAGGAGGGGCTAGTGGTAGTGTAGGAGAATAGGGAGATGCACAGAGGCAGGATCTCTGAGGGCCTTGCACTGAGGGCCATGGGCATACACTGACACTGCTCTACCAGAGAAGCCACTGGGGTTTGGGACAGATGAATGATGAAGTCTGGCTACTCCAGGAAGTCTTTTGGAAAAGGAGGCAAGTGAGAGTGAAGATAGACCAGTCTGGAAGCATTTCTTCCACGTAGGAGAGAAACTATAGTCAACAGAATTGGTGAGAAGCCACTGGATTTCTGTACATTTTGGTGACAGAAGCAGGATTTCCTGACGAGATATGCAGGATGGGAAAGGCAAAGAGACTTGCAAATTTTTTGACCTAAGAAACTGAACAGAGTTGAAAATGTACATGTTTGCATGCTAAAAAACAAAAAAAAATCAAATGTTAGCTTTTATGTAGGTGAAGGCAGAGATTGCTATTGACTGAGATGATATAGTCTGGGGTTTAGAGGACAGGTACAAATTATATATATAAATTTGGAATTGGTTGGTATAGAAGTGTTAGCGCAAGCCATAGAATAAAAGGAAATCACAAAGAATATTTATGAACAGAGAAGAGAAGAGGCAGTCTGACTTCACTGACAGGGGTCAGGGAGGTCAGGAAGAGGCAGAGGGGAGTTGAGAACTGCAAGTGGTATCCCTGGTGACCAAAGTGTTTCAGGAAAGAAGATGCATTCACTGGTCCAGGTGCTGCAGTTGGACTAAGAAAGGTGAGGACTGAAGTCTGTGTTTTGGATGTGGCCATATTGGGTACTTTTCTGGTTTGTGGCAGTGGTGGGACAGAAGCATAACTGGAGTTTTTTGATATAAACAAAGAAGAGAATAAGTATTGGCAGTCAGTCACCAATTACAACTCACGTGAGATTTGCCGTAAAGATAATGCCTCCATCAACAGCAGAGCTGTGAACAGTTGGCACTCTCAACTTCAGCCATTTGGGATATTAATGAATATATTATGTATTACTTGCAAAGGTCTGCATAAGGAATAGAGAAACCACAAAGGGTAGTGAACTACCCTGGGCTACCCAACAGTGGGCTCTATGATTTCCCTAGATTTGATGAAGAAAGGGACTGGGTCATTATTAGAACCTGGAGACAGAGGGGGTAGAGCTAAGTAGAGAGGGCTATCTAATGAGACTTGCAGTACTTAGTGGAGGGATGCAATGAACTCATGGGAAACCTTCCAAAGGATGAGAAATCAAAGGACTATATACCCCAACACCATTCTCCTCTTTCTATACCTGAATTTCACAGGATCATACCTCGGTGGAAGAGCCAACCCAAAGACTAGAGAGCCTATGTACTTGCTAGTGATATCCATACAAATCCATCTGCTGACACAGAAGAAAAGCAGACGGTGAGCCTAGAGAGTTAAATGGAAGATACTTAGCACAAAGAATATCAGAAATGGATGAGTTCCTAGAGGAAAAAGAGAGTTAATGTATGGAAAATTGATGGCACCAAGATTGCACTGCTAGGAATTTCTCCAAAGGATGTAATATTTGGTCCAAAAGTTTTAGCTATAAATTTACATTTCAGGATTGCTAACAGTAGCATAAAATGGATATCTGTAAAAATTTGTGAAATATTTATCTACACAAAGGATTGCTCTATAGTAATTAAGAATAATCTTATAGAGAAACATAAAATCTTATAGAGTAACATAAAAAGTCATGATGAATTAATTGAATAAGTGTGTTATTTCATTATGAAATTACTTTTTTTTCTTAAAGATATATTTATTTGAAAGGCAGAGTTACAGAAAGAGAGAGAAAGGCAGAAAGACAAAGAGATCCTCCATCCACTAGTTCATTCCCCAAATGGCTGCAACAGTTGGGGCTTGGGCCAGGCCAAAACCAGGAGCCTGGAGCTTCTCCCAGAAGAATTTATTTAGCAGGAAATATAATTAATACATGAACCAAGAGAATAAATAATATGTTATAATAGGCCATAAATTATGTACATTTCAGAGGAAACAAGGAGAGTGGAATTAATTAAGGAAATCTTCACACAGAGATTTTGATCTGAACTCTGAAGGAAGAGCAGGGCTTGGAGAAGAGTCAGGACAGAGTTTGGGGGGAGAACTACACAGCCAGGGGCTTGTCGGGCTGGGTCGAAAGGCACAAGATGCAAATAAGGGTAGGGATGATGGCAGATAAAAACGCTTTCTAAAAGTAAACTTGAAATTCTCCACGTTAACATATGTGCATCAGAGTGCTCTTGTCCTTGGGAAAACTGACTATGACATGATTTGAGAATGAAAATAAAATATTTGGAGCTAGTTGGTAGGGAGATGTTTTCATTCACAACATCGGAAATAAGAATTTTAGTTTCTGTAACTGCTCTGTTTTCCTATCAAGTCCATTCATTGCTCTGAACTTACATTGAGGGAAACTATTATTTATTGATTGCTTCCCCCATGCTGGGCTTCTTACATACATTACTTTGTTTGATTCTCAGAACAACCATGGGAGTGAGATTCCTGTTTTTTTGTTTTGTTTTGTTTTGTTTTTTAAATCTCCATTATACAAATGAGGAAACTCAGTACACCAACTCAGAGAAGTTAAGAAATTTACCCAATCTCACCCAGTTAGAAATGGTACGGTTCTGATTTAAACTTAAGCCATCCAACTCTAGGACACCATGGTGTCTTAAGTAGCCCTGATTTCAGAATGTCAACGTGTTCTCTAGTCAAGCAGCAAAAACACATATGGCGAGATTTACGTAAGTTCCACCTTTTCTAACCCTTGTAGATTCTTGTTTTTCCATCTTGCGATAGGGCATGACTTAAAACATAACATCGCTGCACGTTTCACAGGAGAACTCCTTAAAAACTGAAGTATCTGTTTCAAATAGCACTGAAATTCTAGAGGCCAATATGTTTTCTAAGAGTGAAAAGTTCTTGGCCCAGTACCCAGGCACAAGAGTCTCCTGTTATGTGCTTCCATGGAAACGGGCCAGGGATGTCCATAGCTACACAGCAGAGGAATGCGGCCCTTGCAGAGATAGTCAGACAGGGTGCTCAGCAAGAGGAGGAAATAGCTACATTTCAGTAACCTGCAGGACTTGGAATTCACAGGAAATGATTTCTTCCCTTGTGGGAGCTGAGGCATTCCAGTAAATCTGAGCCCCCGTCAGAGAAGCAGCCACCACTAATCTTGCTGATTACATTTGCAGCTAAAACCAAAAAGCCCCACTCATACTAGTTTTCACTTTGAAAAATAAATCTTACTAGGATCTTTGCTAATGTCTCGCCTACAAAACAGATTTAATCTTCAGTAAAAATCCCTGCAGCCACTGAGATAAGCCAACCAGGCACATGCAAAGTAGCATGTTTTCTCAAAATGTAGGTGGAATTGAACTTGGTGTGTGCAACAGTTCCTACATACCCAGATCTGCCTTGAAGTTTGGGTAATTTCTAACAACACTACCTTTTACCTCCAATTCACAGAAGCCCATTTATGTTGCTTTCCAGGGTTTTATAGCTGGTGTCTGACTGGTTTTCTCAGTGGGGCCATGGTTTGGTTAAGAGGACTGTATTCTTGCACCAGCTCAAAGGCCAACTACTCAGCAACCCTGAAGATGTCAGTGCAGATTGTTGAAATAATGCCGGCACTGCTGGCAGCTCACCACGGCAGTGTTGTCTTGTTCCTCTGAAAACCCTTGACATTTTAGAAATTTCTGATGTGTGTGGGGCGCAAGGGGGGAGGTTGGGGTCGAAAAGACCTAATGGAAAACTGAAAAAAATTTTTTTAGAAAAAACACGTGCTATTTCAGAAAGTTTGTTGACATAAGGGGAATTAAAAAATAAGTTGTATCACAGTATGCATTTTCCGTGAATTTTTTTGGGAGATCCATTCTGTATCTGTTTCATATACATTCTTCTCAGAATTATAAAGAGGCCTCTGCAAAAACACCAGAAAAGAAATAATGATTTAACACAGTTCTCTTAGACTGAGAACCACCGTCTTCTGTTCCTCAGTGGAAATGTCCATCAAGTAGGAAGAGTGAGGCCAACATTGTGGCACAGCAGATTCAGCTGCTACTTAGCACAACAGCATTCCCATATCAGAGCGCAGGTTTGAGGGCTGGCTGCTCTTCTTCCAATCCAGCTTCCTGTTGATGTGTTTGGGAGGGCAACAGATGATGACCCAGATACTTGAGCCCCTGCCACCCACATGGGAGACCCAAATGGAGTTAGCAGCGGCTGCTTTCATTCCAGCTCAGACCTGGCTATTTCAGCTATCTGGAGAACAAACGAGTGGGTGGAAGATTTGTGTGTTGCTCTGCTTTTCACATAAATAAAAATATTTAAGAAACAAATAAGAAGAGTGATTTAAAGATAGTGCTGTCCAGCCCTTTGTTCCAAGAGGAGCAGAGGTGGGGAAGCAAGACCCATCTCCTTAAAAGCCCCCAGCCTCAACTGGACTGCGCGCTCAGCTCTCTGCATCTTTGCTGAGCCGCCCGCCTGGCCTGGTCAGGTGTACTCTCTCCACTCAACATGTAACCTCCCTCCTTCCTCCTCCCCAGTCTCTCAGGCTCTGTCTGAAGAGATGCCCTTCCGTCCTTACAGATGTCCCATCCCTAATAAACCTTGCTATTTTACCTCCCACTGAAAAAAAAAAAAAAAGATAGTGCTGTCCAGATGTCAGGTTGAGAGAGAAACCCTCTTTTAAGTCTTTCCATAGACTCCCATTGAGGCTTGCATGTCAGGTGTGCAGACTGCACTTTTGGACTTGGAGATGGAACTTCTAACTGCAGTCTGGGATCAAGGCAACCTTTCCTTCCTCATCAGTGCTTCTCTTTAACCTTGGCCCTTTCAGATCACCCCCTCCAGATTTGTTTCCTCTGTTTTCACTCCTTGCTTTCTTCTCCCTCCTTTTCCTTTTTCTGTTTCATATGCAGGTACTTCAAAAAGTTCATAGAAAAATGAATTAAACATGAATTAATTGTGGTCCAAAAAATGTTTGAAATTCATGCATAGTTTTTTCAAAATCTGCATTTCCTATAAATGTTTTGAAGGCCCCTCATATGTCTTTACTCTTCAGTTTCCACTTCCCTCTCTCAAGACCAGATAAATGATTGTACACATACACTCATGTGCACTAGAATGTTCAGTGCATGGGTAAACACAGGCCTTCCAAGTAGTCACCTTCAGTCCAACCCAGCCTTTTGGGATTATGCCTCCTGAGCAGAGAAGAGCCTACTTCTGTATACTCTTGCTTCTAGGCTGCCCTTCTAAAATATTTACATGGCAACAGGATGATGAAAAAATTAGAATATTGCCATGGGTCATTAGTTTCATGCTGTTTTAAGAGTAGAATTGGCAGAAGTCATATCTTCATAAAATGCTAGATTCACAATGATTAATGAAAATTAGATATAAAACTGTAACAGTCAAGTAGTCAACAAAACATGGTTGAATTCCTATTAGCTTTAGGACAAGATGAGGCACAGAAGCAAACATACTGTGCGTTCTCAGGCTAAGGTAGTTTAAGAGAGATTACACAAGAAAAAATAGCTAGAAGTGGCTCTGGATAATATTTATTGAGCATCCTTTATATGTATTCTCTCTTGTAATTCTTTAAAAAAAACTTTTTAAAGATTTCCTTATTTGTGAAGTAGAGTTACAGAGAGAAGGAGAGACAGAGAGAGAGAGAGAGAGGTCTTCCATCCGCTGGTTTACTCCCCAAAGGGTCGCAACAGCTAGAGCTGGGCCAATCCAAAGCCAGGAGCCAGGAGCTTCCTCTGGGTCTCCCACATGAGTGGGGAAGTGGGGCAAGCACGGGAGCCATCTTCTACTGCTTTCCCAGAACGTTAGCAGAGAGCGGGATTGGAAGTGGGGCAGCCAGAACTCGACCCAGCGCTCATATGGATGCTGGTGCTGCAGGCAGAGGCTCAGCCTACTATGCCACAGCATATGCCCCAAATTTTTATCTTTACTTAGTGGAGGTTTAAGCTTATGATTATAAAATAAACTGAAAGTATGTCATAAAAATTAAAGAATAAGGAAGGAGGAGGGAGGATAGAGTGGGCAGTATCACTATACTTTTAAGTCTGTATATATAAAATACATGAAATTTATATAAATAAAAAATTAAAATTTATATCTTTATCTATTTGATAGGCAGTAAGACAGCAAGACACAGAACTTACATCCACTGGTTTATTCCTCATTTACCCTCTTCAGCCGAGGCTGGACTGAACTGAATCTAGGAACTTGATCATGAGTGACAGGAAACCAACTACTTGAACCATCAGGATCTGTTAGTAGGAAGCTAGGATCATGACCTCAAGCCAGGTATCGAACTCAGGCACTCTGATCTGGGATGTGGGATATGGGCATCTTAACGGGCATCTTGCTCTCATAATTCTTGAAACAACTCTATAATCTATGCCATATATCATTATGATCTACATTTTGTGGATGAGGGAATGGACACTTAGACATGAAGTAACTTGCTCAAGATCTCACAGTTAGCATGTGGTAAAGCTAGGATTTGAACTAATGTAAGTCAGTAAATGTTAAATGCTAAATGCATGGGACAGAAGATAGTGTTTTAAAGAGGGAAAATCTTTGTGTACTTGGGAGATTACAAAGATACAGCATCTCAGAACTGGAAGGGGCCTTAGAGACCAGAAATGTTCCCTACTAATATCACATTTGGAGGAACTGGAACCCAAAAGGAGAGACAATCTGCCAACAGAGATGGACTGTGAGTGGTATTTGAAAGATAAGTAGGAGCCTGATACAGAGAGAGGCACAGAGGACATTGCCAGAGTGGGAAACAGGAGTTTGGGTGTCAAGAATCAGCTACCAAGTGTTTTTTAATATTGTTTATTTTCAATAAGAGCTTTTCATCAACATTTGGGACCCAGGGAGAGAGAGCAGTTTGAGGAAGAGAGGAAGAAAAGGAGCATATTTTAACCATTATCACCTCCCCCAGGTCGGAGTTCTCAACCTCAGAGACTCTAGTTCAGTTGATGTAGTCAGTTGTTACTGTCTATCTGAAGAAGAGCCATGGATGTAAAAGGTTATAAGCAAGGATAGGTAATAGCATGAATGAAATACCATAGAGCTCTAGTAGACAGATACAATAGAAAATATGTCAGAATTCTCATACCACTTAAAACATGGAAACTGAACATTTCAAGCTTGCAGGAAAATCGGACATAGTCTCTGTGCTCTGTGTTATCCTTGAACAGAGCAGTTTTATATAGAGAGTTTGCTGAAAAATGAGACACAAATAGTTCCGAGGATTAGCTTTGAATTTCCTGGATTTGGTGGGTGTAAATCGGGCCTTCATGCTATTTTAACACTTTTTGAAAACAAGGTCCTTATGAATAAATGGCAAAAGTGGGTCAAGTAATACTTTAGTCATTAATAACTAAAATCTAGAACTTGGAGTAATGCTCCCTAATTATGAAATGGGCAGCACTCTGTACTGTTTTCTGATTGGCTTACATCAGTTTGAATGCAAAGCTTTATTTCACTGCAGAGTCCTGGCATACTTCACACATTAAAATTCTAAGCTGTCTAAGTAGGTGTGAAACTAATTTTGTGTTTATTTTTTAAAACCCACCTATGATCATTTAGGACCATCCACTTCACTTTGGGAGGGAGCAGTGGTTGTAGGTGGGCCCTGGGAGACAATAAAGGAGAGGATAATTTCTTAAACACCTTAAACCAGAATATTTATAGCTTCCTGGAATAGTTGTAACTACTTATCCATTTTTCCAGCCACAACTTTTCTTAATAAGAAGGGCTTTGAAAAACCTGCTAAATCTGGGCATAAAAGGAAACAGAAGTTTTCCTAGAGCAGTGGAATTTTTTAAAGTCACATAGTAAGCTTATTGATGAAATCAGGAAGAGACACTTTCGGATCAGACTTGGGGAAAGTTGTTTACACAACACAGGCTTTCCACAGCACACCAGGCACGTTCAGTGAGGTTTCCTGCAACGGGAAGACTCACCCGATGATGGGCTTTCGATCTGGTCCGTCTTCAATGGGGAACGTAAATGGAGTTACTAGCAACTGATTCTTTCAGAACCACTGGGAAGACTATTTGGAGAAGTCGTCTGGCACTTTAAAACAGAAAAGAACAGCAATAAAGTCAGACTCATTAGCAATTAATTTGAAAAAAAAAACAAAAAAAACAAACACCACACAACCCAGAATCTATTTTTTTATGCTTGGATAGAATGTAATATTGTTGGATTAGTCTTCTACAAAAACACTTTGTTGTATATAATGGTCTAAAATCTGATAAAATTTAGTATAAGAATTTAGTGTTTGGGGTGTGGACAATCTGACCTAATGTACATTTTAGAAAAGCTATATTTACACTATGAACACTGATCATGACTGAGACAGTGGTTTGGTATTTTTTCTCATAGAGATTTTAACCAGGTTGTTTGTTTGTTTGTTTAGAGAGCAGAGACAGAGATCTCCCACATGCTGGTTCACTCCCTAAGAACCTTGGTGGCTATGACTGGCCCAGGGCCTAAACTAGGAGCCAGAAACAGAACTTGGGTCTCCCACGTGGTCGCAGGACTGCAGTGACTCCAGCCATCACTGCTACTGTGCACGGTCTGCATTAGCAGGAAGCTGGAGCCAGAGCTGAGTGTAATCTATATGTTCTAGTGCAAGACCTGGAGGTCTTAAGGGGCAGATTAACTGCTAGGCTAAATGCCCATCCCTTAACTGTGTTTTGTCATAAGCCAAAGGTCTCTAATTCAAAGTAGAGTCCTTGGAAGTTCTACGAAGAAGAGAAGTTGTTTTTTCCCCCTTTTCTTTTACCTGATCCTCTTCTCTCTAGAAAAAATTAAAAATTACTGATTAAAATAATTTTCATGCTTTAGATTAAATTCTTTCTCTCCTGACTGGTGGCCTTCTACTTTGGAGATCCCTATTCTCTTACTGAATTTCCTTCAGTTGATCTTTAAACAAACGATAAGGAGAAGTTGAATGTGGTTTCTGCCTTATATCTATGTTTCTTCTTACAACTGAGTCTGATCAGGGTTCTGTAGCTGCATTTCATCCATCATGAAACATTGTAGAGAGGCTGGGAGGCCATCAAAATGTTGGTGTCTACTCTCTGTATGAGATAGACCAAGCCTCCAAAGTGGCCTATTCAACTGCAGTGGGAGTGGCCTCTTCTGTGCAAATACGAGAACAGCGACTGCCCCAGACAGTAGTTGTGCTGGGTAGATTGTATTCTTTTGAGAAGCTGATAATGTATGAATGCTCTCCAAGGGAAAAATGCATTTAAAACTAGTATTTTCATCTAGCATCAGCAAGTTTATAGACATCATCTATGGACTTTTGCTGGAGGATAAAATTAGAAGTCTAAGGCTGTAGCATAGTGGGCTAAGCCTCTCCCTACAGTGCCAGCATCCCATATGGGTGCCAGTTCTAGTCCTCGCTGCTTCTCTTCTGATCAAGCTCTCTGCTATAGCCTGGGACAGCAGTAGAAGATGGTTCAAATGCTTGGACCCCTACACCCATGTGGGAGACCTGGAAGAAACGCCTGGCTCCTGGCTTCAAATCGGCCCTGCTCTGGCCATTGTGGCCATTTGGGGAGTGAACTAGCGGTTGGAATACCTTTCTCTCTGTGTTTTCCTCTCTCTGTCTGTAACTCTAGCTCTCAAATAAATAAATAAAATTTTGAAAATAACTCTAAGGCTGTATGCATATTAATTGATATGACTTTTACTTATCTTGAAGGAAGAACAACATCTACTATTAAAAATATCATTTGACTCTCAGAAAGTGAAGGTGAAATAAAAGATGGCTTTTAAACTAAATTGATTGCTATGCATTAATAAATTTCAGGTTTTTTTTTTTAACTATTAAGGGATTTTGTTTTGTGCATCCTAGCATACTGGTCAACATCAAAGAAAAGTAAGTTTACTTATTTTGAAGTGACTCATTATTTTTTAATTTGTGAGCAAAAATGCCTTACTTAGAGGGTAGTTATCTATGCTAGATAATTGAACATTTGGACAGAAATTTATTTTGAGGACCAACTTGAGTCTGAATCATTACTTTTGTCTTCAAACTGAGGGTTAAACAGCAACTGACTTTATAGAACTTTTGAAGATAACAGTCATCTCCCTTCCCTTCATTTCTACTTTAACCTGCCTACTGCCATCTGTATCCAGAAAGCAGCCTCAGGCAATGATGACAGACAGATGTGGCCTTTTGTAAGAAACAATGAATAAAAGTTAGTCTTACCTACCCAGCCAACTTTCCATCTGTTAATTTTTTTCCTAAAGATTTATTTATTTATTTGAAAGGCAGAGTTACAGATGCAGAAGCGGAAAGAGAGAGGTCTTACATCCACTGGTTTACTCCACAAATGGCAGTAACGGCCAGAGCTGGGCTGATCCGAAGCCAGGAGCTTCTTCCAGGTCTCCCACATAGGTGCAGGGGCCCAAGGACTTGGGTCATCTTCTCTGCTTTTCTAGGCCATAGCAGAGAGCTGAATTGGAAGTAGAGCAGCCGGGACTCGAACTGGCACCCATACGGGATGCTGGCACTGTAGGTGGCAGCTTTACCTGCTACGCCACAGCACAGGCCCCGCAGCTACCAATTCTTTTCCTGAAGATGCTCTTTGACCCTCATGTACCATCTCCATTTGTCTATTCTTCCCCTGAAGATGCTCTCCCACCACCATTCACCAGCATGTCTACATCCTTTCCCACTCTGACCTCCCTATTTCAATCCATTCACCTGAACCTCAGGAAGTACTGCTGCCTGCTATGGGCCGTGCAATGTCCTTGATGAATTACATTCATAATGCCATTTAAGTGTGACCAAAGCTTGGCCTAGAATTATTATCTCCATTTTCCATAGAAGAAAAATAAGGGTTTGATAAATTAAGAACTTAAACCTTAATATGACTCATCCCATGGTTCATAATCTGTAACTGTAAGTATGAGTGTTTTGGAAAGACCATTTTGCAGACATATGGAACAATTAAGAGAAATGGCATCAGGAGGAGTAAGGATCTAATTTAAGAAAAAAAAATAAGAGTAATAGGACTAGCTGTTGAAGAGTAATAAGGATATGAGCTGAAAGAAAACATTCATTGGATTTCATAAATATATTTGCTGAAGTCTTTGGGGGAATTTTCATTATCAAAATCTCTTTTGGGGAATGAGGATGACAGTTCTTGCTCTCCTGAAATGCAGAATCCTTTAGGATAGGCAAATATCAAAGGAAGAATTACATGAATATTTAATTGCAGTCCTTATGAAGGAAGAGCATAAAGTGAAATACTAAAGTGCAATTCACTGTAGTCTGATGTGTTTTTGGGGGGGATCTATAGAAATTATGGTGCAGTGCAGCTAAGGAAACCTTCCCAAGGGAATACCTTCTTGTCTGGCATTTGAGATGTGCAGTCCCAAAGGAGTGGTAATGATTGATAGGGAAGTATTGTTCTACAATAATTGTGTAGAGGTGGGCGGCAGTCATGGTGGATGTTCTGTATGTAGAAGATGCTGGGGAGGGCATAAAATTGAATTATCAAACCCAAAGAGGTCTGAGAAGTTATTTCAAGAATGGAGAAAGAGAATATTTTTCAAGAGATGTCCCAAAGGGAATATGAGAATGTCCCTCAGATACCAAATATGAGCTGAACACAGGAAAGGAGAATGAATGTGAAATTCAGGGACTAAGACAGTCCAAAGCAGAAAGCAATCAAATGTGGGTCAGGTCTTACAGACCATGACTTTCGTTAACTCCTGAAGACAGGAGCCAAGACTGATGACATAAATGTTTAAATGCTTCAGCCTGGGAGGGGTCGAAGAGGTTGAAAGACACAAAAACAGAGAAGCAACCAAACAATGAAAGAGTATTAAAAAAAGGGAAAGGATAAGGCCAAGCAGAAAGAGCCATCTCAAGGGGACGATAACAGCCAGAGATCAGATTGCAGACTGGGAGGGAGGGTAGGGTGGAAGAATCACTATGTTCCTAATGAATTTGTATATCTTAAATAAAAGGTTTCTGGGGAAAAAAAAGGGACTAACATCATTCAGGTAACTATATTGCTATAAAAATTATACGAGGAACCACGTATATAACTTAACCTTTTTCTTTTAATCACATTTGAAAAACTGAATACATCTGAAATTATCTAAATAATATGGTGAACCAGAATATCCAAGATATTAAATTTTTCACATGTAATCTGTAGAAAAATTACTGATATATTTTATCTTTTTAAAATCTGTCTCCAAATATTTTTTGAAGATTCATTTTCTTTATTTGAATGGCAGTGTTAGAGGGAGACATAGTAAGATCTTCCATCTACTGGTTCACTCTTCAAATGGCCACAATGGTCAGTGATGGGCCAGGCTGAAGCCAAGAGCCAGGAGCCAGGAACTTCATTTATGTCTCCAACATGGGAGGCATGGTTCCAAGGACCTGGGCCATCTTCTGATGCTTTCCCAGGCCATTAGCAGGGAATTGGATCAGAAGTGGTGCAACTGGGACTCAAACAGGTGCCCATGTAGGATGTTGACATTATAGGTGTTGATTTTATTCACTACACCACAGTGCCAGCCCCACTTTCCGAACTTTTTAGCCTGGACCATCTACATTTAATTTGCTAAGTGGTCACATGAGACTGATGGCTACTGTATTAGATATTACTGACCCAGAACTTTCCAACTGTTGACCAATATTTTGATCTCCTCAATCTTTGAAGGAGATGGGTTGGGTCTGCAGCATTTGGAGCCAAACATGTGAAGCATAATCATCTACATATTTGCTCAGCATGCTGCACAGATATAATGGATGCCATGATAGGAAAAATTTGGTCAAAGTACTGCTTAAAATAATGGACAAGAACTATAAAGATAAAATCTCAAAAGCCAACCAAGATAAAAAATTATTTTTGGGAATCTTTTTTCTCATGCCTGAAGTTATTCCAATAAGTTGGGCATTGAAAATGATTAACAGATGGTAACAAATAGTCTGTTAAACACTCATAGCACCATTAGATAGCCCTTCCAAAAGATGAAGGGAAGTACAGGTGTAGAAAAGGAAGTTCCCAGGAATATAACCTGAATGCCTAGGAATATGACCCATCAGGCACTGATGACAAAAATCAGGTTATTTATGACTGAATATACGATGTGAGATGCTCCCTTTCTTTATTTTTTTAAAAGATTTATTTATTTATTTGAAAGCCACAGTTGCACTGAGAGAGAAGGGAAGGCAGAGAGAGAGGTCTTCCAACCACTGGTTCATTCTCCAATTGATCGCAATGGCTGGAGCTCAACTGATCCAAAGCCAGAAGCCAGGAGCTTCTTCTGGGTCTCCTATGTGGCTGCAGGGGCCCAAGGACTTGGACCATCTTCTACTGCTTTCCCAGGCCATAGCAGAGAGCTGGATCGGAAGTGGAGCAGCCAGAACTTGAACCAGCGAGCATATGGGATGCTGGTACTTCAGGCGGCGACAGCGCCGGACCCTCCCTTTCTTGCCTGACCACCCAATGTCTCATCTTCCTATGTTCCCCTCTTCAAAGTTTCTTGAGAACATTTAGGGAAGGCTCCCATTCCCTTCAGAATTTTTCCTGCTTATCCCTTGTACCTACAGGTAGCTTTGGGCTGCCCTGCTTTTCTGAAGGCTCTGTGGGCCACCACAAATCCAACTACTCCCAAGTTGATGCCACTCTCTCATTCTCAAGTGTCACCCAAGCTTGCTCCTTGCAGCATTTACACTCCTTCACATTTACTGTAGTCTAACAGAATCACAAGAGGGAATTTCCACACAGGTCTTGAGATTATACCCTAAATATAGCTGCTCTCTGAGTCCTCAGGCCCAGATCCCTACAATGGCTTTCTGGTGGTACCTCTCCTCTGAACTTTTGACTGGCTTCACCTTTATAGGAGTAGCTTCTTCCTCTTGCTTTAGATCTGTTGGGACTAACTCATCTCCTCCACAAGAGAGAGTATTCTACAACATTATCTCTGATATGTGTACACTTCCAGGTTAAGGAAGGAAGGTATTTTGCTAAAGAATTATCAGCTCTAGCCACAGAAAGTATTTCCCTTCATAGTCTAGCTCCTCTATCTCTTAAGGTCTTGCAATTTTAGAAAGAGATCTTGGTTTTCTTGTTGAATAACCTGAAGATCCATTTCTCAACGCATAACCAAAAAAAAAAAAAAAAAAGAAGAAAGGAAAGGAAAGGAGGAATGAACAAAGGAAAGGAAGAAGGAAGAAGAGAAGGAAAGAAGGAAGGGAAGATAAAAAAGAAAATAAACAAATAAAGGAAAGGACCAAAGAACTTTTTTTTCCCTGTTTTTTAAAGATTATTTACTTGAAAGTCAGAGACACAGAGAGAAGGGGAAATGGGGTGGAGAGAGAGATCTTCCATCTGCTGATTCACTCCCCAGATGACTGCAATGGCAGGAGCTGGGCCAATCTGAAGCCAGGAGCTTCTTCTATTTCTCCCACATAGGTGTAGGGACCCAAGGACTTGAGCCATCTTCTGTTGCTTTCCCAAGTTCATTAGCAGGGAGCTGAACTGGAAGTGGGACAGCCAGGACTCGAACTGGTGCCCCTATGGGATGCTGGTGGGGCAGGCAGAGACTTGACCCTCTAGGCCGCAGTGCTAGCCCCAAGAACTCTTGTTTTCTAAAACAGAATTCATGGTTCTACCTCCAGAGGAACAGAGTTTCTGCTTGCTCTTTAAATGACAGCTTATTCAGTGATTCTAGAGAACAACATTTTACAAGGAAACCAGCAAATAGCTGGGAGGACAGTCTCAGCTAAATCTCCCCATTACTTCATGTGTTTCTGTGCACATCACTTTATGAAGCTATTTAGGAATGGTAAAAGGGTTCATAGATAAATTTTAAGATAAAAATTATACATAAAAATATAAATAACATTTCATATTTTCTTTTTAAAAGACAGCTTTTAATTATTGTTCATTCAGATTGAAA
The DNA here is from genome assembly GCF_033115175.1 of Lepus europaeus. NCBI lineage: Eukaryota > Metazoa > Chordata > Mammalia > Lagomorpha > Leporidae > Lepus > Lepus europaeus. Next base: position 32,645,521 of record NC_084832.1, on the reverse strand, counting down.
ATCACTTTTACATTGGATGATTTTCCATGTGAAAGTTTTGAATCAAGATAAGTGAGCCACTTTTGGAGTCTAGTTCAGGTTCATGACTGCCTCACAATCCTGGATGCAACTCATTTAGGCATCCATCTGCCACACTTTTAGTGACATCCAATCATATGCATTAGCTGCCTTGGCACCAAACAAATTAAAGAACTCTGAGGAGTTTCCAAGATATGTATTGTCATATTCAATACTTCAAATAAATACAAAATTTACTTTATAAAATGTTGGCAGCTTTGGAGTCTAAACTAATGACAAATTTTAAAATGATTTTCTGTGGCCAGCACTTGGGCCATCCTCCACTACTTTCTTAGACCATAAGCAGAGAGCTGGATCAGAAGAGGAGCAGCAGGGACACGAAACGGTGCCCATATAGGAGGCTGGCACAGCAGGCAGACACTTAGCTTACTATGTCAGAGCACCGGTCCCTGGAATAATGTTACTATTTTTATTTATAGGTAAGGAAACTAAAAATTCAAAAGATTAAGTAAGTTGATAAGTTTTAGGAGCTAGACCTCAGTCAGGTCTCCTTATTCGAAAATCTATTCATATTGACTCTATTATACATTACTTTATTCTGTTCATTTATGCAGCACATTCTAATTATTTATTATCTTTGAGGATGGAAGAGAAATAAAAGTCAAGATAAATCTGGTAAGTGTTTGATAATAACTAGCATTCTATTTCAGTACAAGGGAGCTACAAAAAACTTCATGGAAAATGCCCATTATCTTTTCATCCCATGTTTATGAATTTTTAGTAGCCCTCTTGTATACTAAGGATGATTCATGCATCTCCTTCAATTCCTACCACAACTTCTGGTATATATTTTCTCTAGTTTACAGATGAGGCAAATGGAACATGGATAGTTTAAGTAACTTACCCAAAAAGCAAGATTTGAAGCTAAATCTGATTCTGGAGCCTGCACAACGAAGCCTTATGACTGGTGGAGCTCACTTGTCTCCAGCCATTGAGTGCTATCTATGTGCCAGGTGCTTTTCTTAAGACCTGTTCATATAACATGAGTAAACAGTCTGACTCCACCTTGTTGCTTTCTCACTGGCAGTTTTTTAAACCTTCATATGTCGGTTTGGCTGAATGTACACATAACTTTACACTGGAAACAATCTGCTTACACTGCTGAATTTTGTAGTAGCATTTTCTGTTGATGATGAAAAGTCTGGTGAAAATTACGTTGCAAATAAAAATTTATTTTTTTCCCTGAAAACTTGTTAGTTCTAGTCAATATTCTTAGAAACTTCTTTACAATCTGCCTATATACAGATATTTTTTCCATTTATCTTGCCTCACATTAGGTAACTCTCTTCAATTTGATACTTATACTTAACTTCAGTTCAGAAGGAAAGAGAAGTTTCTTTGGTTATATTCATTTATTCATTTCCTTTTTAGTTTCTGGAGATATTATTGGACTAGATTTCATACTTCTGGATATTTTCCATTTATTTGAACTTTTTTCTTATATTGTATATCTCTTTGTCTCATAAAGAGAGAAATTTATTTCACTTTATCTTTCAGCTATCCTATTATATTTTTAAATTTACCAATCTTATGCTGAAATTATAAGAATCCTTTCACATTCTCTGGTGGTTCCTTTTTCATAGCAAACTGTTCTTGTTTTATGATTGAACTATCTTATGGCTATTTTTGAGAATATTATATCAGTTGTAAGCATATTTAGTCATGAGTAATAGAAAATTTAATTATAGTAACTTAAAAACAAAGAGATTTATTTATCTCTTGCAGCAAGAATCTGTACATAGGCAGATCAGAACTGGTCTTTTAAGTAGGGTCAGCTTTGGGGCGTATTTAGCATGTGGGCCTCTTTCCTCATGCCTGTCCCTTCATGGTCACAAAGACCTGCTGTTTAAGACATCACATCAGGTTCTAAAGAAGAAAAAAGAGGAAAAAAGCAAAGACTGAATTTAAGCTTTGTTTTTCTATTTTTGATATCTGTATCTTTCAAAAACTTTCCTGAATGTCCTACCCAGTGACTTCAGCTGATATAACTGTCTAGAACTGAGGCATGTAACTATACTAGTTCAGTCATTGACAGTTGTTTTATGAGAAGCTATGAGTCAGCTAAATGATGTCCCCCAAAGATCCTAACCAAGTTTTTAAAAGTACCATCTTATATTCTTTGTGCTCTATTATTCTTTTATTCTATTATTTCTCAGATAACTGGTCATCCCTGGTAACTAATGGACTAGGTTGACAGACAAAAAACTGCCTTTTCGTATTTTGAATCATCTTTCTCTTATCCCATATTTATTCTTTATGCTAAATTTAAAGTCTCTAAAGTGTTTTTAAAAATCTATTTAAGCGAGTATCAGTTTGAAAAGTTTGATCTACTACTTTATTATCTTATAAGGTAGGATTATGGTCATAATTTCCTGATTTTGCCTGACTATCAAAGGTAACTAGTCACCTCCTTAATCAGATGAATAATTGTTAAGTACTCTGCTTACTTTATTATACACACTTACCATTCTTCACTGTGGATATGTGATCTTGGTTCTTATTTGATGTCGGATCTTTGCCAAAAAAACTTGAACTGAACCAGAACAGCTCATTTTCTAAGATTTGTAAAAAAGCTTAGCTTACATTTGTTTTCCATGGAATTCTGCGAAGATTCTGCTTTGAGTTTTGGAGTAGAGGAAAAAGGAAGGAGGAAAAAATAAAATGAGATGGAATTCAGCCAATACAATAACAAAGGTATGATATTTTTGTCGAAAGTTTTTCCTCCTTAAATTAGTGTAGTTTTACATATACGAGTATTGATTTTGTTTTTATTAGCCGCAAGCTAATCCTCAAAATTAAATTTTTACAAATGTGTTGAGAAGACACTGATCTAACCATTTACATATGTAACAAAGCAGAGACTGGGATGTAATGGAAGATAGAGTATAGGGAGGAGGAAGACTGGTTGGTATAGGAGAAGCAAGCTCTGACTTCTCTGGGTCTTTGCTATGAGCTAGGAAGAGGAAAAAAGACGTATTAAGATTGTCTTGATTATATATCAGGAAACTCAGCAGGTGTGTATGCCTACGGTAAGTGTTGAATGAACATTTGAACCCTGAATATTTATGTAAGTGGTGAAATCATGAAAATTTATAGAATAAGCTCAAGAAGTCATTGAGGTAGGGGCAGCTATATAGTTCAGATTGACCAGAGTGGTTTTGATTTTGTATGTATTTGTTCCTTTCAATGGTGTATTTTGTTAAATATAATTGCCATTAATACGCAGTTTCCCAAAAGACACTGCATATCAGTATTTATAAAAAATATTTTATCAAATTTTATGTGCACATAAACCAAATTGCTACTAGAAGAGGAAAAAATAGGTAAAATTACATTCCAAAAATTACTCACTCACTCGTTGAAGAGAAAGGGTTTGTGCTTGAACAGCTGTATTGTGTCATTGTTTTTAATTTTACAACTCTCATAGAAGGCATTGTTATCTGTACTTTATTTCACTTTAATTTATTGAAGAGACAGAGAGACAGGGAAGCACACACATAACAGAGAGAGAAAGAGAGAGAGAGAGAACGAGGGGGCAAGAAGGTGAGAGACTGAGATAGCGAGATCTCCCATTCACTGGTTCACTACCCAGATATCTCCAACAGCCGGGGCTGGGCCAGGCCCAAGCCAGGAACTGGGAACTCAATCTGGGTCTCCCATGGAAATGGCAGGGACCCAACTACTGGAGCCATCACTGCTGCCTCCCAGGGTGCACAATAGCAGGAAGCTGGATGTGTGATAAGATCTTGAACCCAGGCACTCAGATGTTGGATGCAGGTGTCTCAAATAGCAGCTTACCCACTGTGTTAAATGCTTACCCCTGTTATCTCTATGTTAGATTCAAGGAATCTGAGAATATTAGTAACCAGTTAAAGTTCTCAGAGTTGTTATTTTGCTGGAATTGCAGTAACAAAACACTATAGCACTATAGTTTTCTGGCCTAAAGAAGAGAAATTACTTTTCTTTCTTTTTTTTTTTTTTTTTTTAGAGATTTATTATTTATTTGAAGGAGTTACACAGAGAGAAGGAGAGGCAGAGAGAGAGAGAGAGAGAGAGAGAGAGAGAAGGAGGGGAGAGAGAGAGAGAGAGGAAGGGAAAAAGGGAGGAAGGGAGGAAGGGAGGGAGAGAGAGAGAGAGAGAGAGAGAGAGAGAGAGAGGACTTCCATCTATTGGTTCACTCCTCAATTGGCTGCAATGGCCTGAGCTGTGCTGATCCAAAGCCAGGGCTTCTTCCAGGTCTCCCATGCAGGTGCAGGGGCCTACGGCCATCTTCTACTGCTGTCCCAGGTCATAGCATGGAGCTGGATCAGAAGTGGAGCAGCCGGGTCTTGAACTGGTGCCCATATGGGATGCCAGCACTGCAGACAGAAGCTCTACCCACTACACCACAGCGCTGGCCCCAGAGAAATTACTTTTTTCATAGTTCTGGGACCTTCATGTCCAAGATCGAGGTTTCAGGGGGTCACACTCTTCTGAAGCCTCTCTCCTGGGCTTGTAGATGCCATCTTTTTGCCATTTTCTTGTGTCTCCTGGATGTGCACACCCCTTATAATTTTTGTGTGTGTCCGTTTCCACTTCCTGGAAGGACTCTAGTCATTTTGGATTACTGCCAACCTTAACAGACTCATTTTACTAACTCACCTCTTTAAGGCCATATCTTCCGTATGGTCATAGGCTGATGTACTGGGGGTTAGAACTTTTAACATGTGAATTTTGCAGGATGACATAATTCAGTCTGAAACATGGGGTCCATTGTATTTTATGAATCATGAAATGGATGTTAGCCACAATAACTTTCCTCTGTTCTATTCTCCAAGTGTTCTGCAGTATGGAGGGAACCCTTGACTGGAGGGAATTAATTCCTTATACAAATAAACCAAATGCATGTCTTATGCTAGAATATTCATCTTGGGAGGAACTTAGAAACAAATTACTTAGTCTAAACTCTTCACTTTATGAATAAAGAAACAGAAGTCCAATTACGCAATGACTTGCAGAATATCATAAAATTAGTGGGTCAAACAAGGATAATATTTTAATAACCTGCTATTCATTGAATATATATTTATATATCTCATTGAATATACTTAATAAATATAAACACACGTACATGTGTGTAGCTCTTAAATGATATTTGGAGGTGGTCATTATCTCCATTTTAATGACAAAAATGCTCTGATGATGAGATGTAAATTTGAGTTTTTTATGGATTTAATATTTTTCTTCTCTTTTTACCTTGTTTGATATAAGGAGAAGTTCATGAAATTCTCAGAAGGAAGGAAATATCTGAAGAAATTAGTATATGCAATGGCTACTAGTATGCACAAGAATATTTCTTAGTCACTAATTTTTGCGTTGACTGTATAACCATGACCACCACAATGTGATGTGACTAAAGACATAGCTAATTTGGTTGCTCTGTGAGTGGAAAGACTGTGCTTTGAAGATTCTGTTCCTTACGAGGTAGTGTAAAGAGAATGTTGTTGATGAAACCAGTGAAATTTCTCATATCTAATTTCACTTTTTCAGGAAGTTGCATCAATAGTCTAGAGGTACAGCTGTTTTTCATCTGAGAAAAAAAAATACTTATTTTGTTGAAATGTGCTTTGAAACTTGCCATCTTCTGTTCAAGTCCCAGCCCTTTCTGTTGAGATTGGGCCTATAGGTGGCAGCAACTGTTAGCTATTGAACTTGGATGACATGTGCTAAAAGTTCCCCTGAAATACTTCAAATAGTTTAAATATTCTTGGATACATGAAAATGAAATTTTCTCTAGATAAGAAAGTGAAAGGTCAAACTTGAATTATGGCTATTGAATGATTCATACACTACCATTAATATTATATAGATTAAAAATGGAGTAGAAACTTGAACATTATATATATTAAAAATTTGTGATTTGATGATAGTTTGGTTCAGTTGTAAGATTTATTATTGCTATGGTCAATTTGTTACCCTTTGTTTTCCATTATTTTGTACAAATGGATTTTTGAACCTAGAATAGCTTAGAAAATGAATCAGTTCTTCTGTGCTTAACATCAACAACAATCAACATTAAAATAGAATTTTAATTCTATCATGTTTTACATAAAGAATGTGTCATAGAAATGTTTAGTACAATTCAATTCTTTGCAAATATTGCTTACTTCCATAAAGCAAGTTATACTTGAAGGGTATCTTGTAGGGTAAAGCATATTACAGCTTAACTTATTTCGAAGCAACTTTTTTTTTTTTTAAGAGTTCGGAATTTTGTTTTTTCTGCTTTCCTAGATGAGGGACACCTGTATTCAATAATGACTTCCAAGAGGTTGTTGGGTCCTGTGGGAATTAAGACAATATGGACTTTTGCTGACTGTCCATAGGTGATTGCTAAACTACACTTTGGCATGACTAATCTAATCACATCAATCATCTTCATGGTTTATATTACTTGTGGCCTCAACCCATTGGGGAGATAGCAGATTGCCTCAGTCATTTTGCAGCCAACTGGACCCAGCCTTTGTGTTTCCTCATTCTGAAAAAAAAAAAAAAAACTTAAAATTGTGCTTCTCTAGCCACTAGATCCTAAGCAACACCTTAAACTATCCTGTTGTGTAGAAGACTAGCTGCTTCTAATATAGACTTTTGCTCATTCAACAAAAGTAGGCTCATTGAATTTAATAATTTCCAAAGAAATTATTTTGTGTGCCTTATTTCAATGGAGGTAGTTCTGTGTGAAAAAAAAATCATTCTCCTTGATTACATTGACCCAGTTTGAAAAAGAAAAAAAATTGCATGATTTTTGGAACAAAAGTTTTAACTCATGCCAACAGCAAAACTCACTGAATTAAAACAGATGGTGAAAAAATAGTTTGGAACAGATGCATCTATACTATAGATGTCTGTGGAAGAATTTGAGAAAAGTGAGATATAGCCTTTTTATATTACATCCCTGGTAATAATTCATAAATTTTGATTTTGAAATAAAATCGCTGAAATTGAAATTGAGTGTGAACAACTGAATGTCATTTGTACTGGGGTTTATCTAAGATTAAAACCAAAGGGTTGACTTCCTCCTTAGGGATTAGCCCCCAATTGGTCCCTGAGTTTCTTGTTGTTAGTTTGTTTAGTTTAGTTTTTTTTTTTTTTTTTTGAGTGTGCTATGTGGAAGGAAGGAAGCATCCAACTGTTGCACATTCACATATAAAAGAAAATATTTTGTATAATCAAATTAACTTTCTGTTTATATCACTGGACAAAAGTTATTAGGTACCTCAAGCAAATGAGTTGGATAACAAATGTCACAAAAGTTTTAGGGTATTACAGAGAGAAGAGCCCAATACAATGGGTACAAAGCAAAGGTAAAAGAATGAAAGAAAGTGCTTCAAAGAGATGGATATTTTCTACAGAGAACTTCCGTGTTGTCCTTGCACTTGAAAGTACAGTATACTGTATTGAATCCTTTAATCCTTATCTTTGAAGATAAGGATTTATCCAAATGATTATTTTATTATTTCTTCAAAGCTTATATAAAATGTAAGAAGCTACAATTTGTTTTTTAAAGGACATGGTCTTTCTATCTTTTGAATTCAAGTTTTATTATTATTAATAAATAGGTCTGTTTCAGTGCACCAAACAAAATTTAGCAGAATCTGTGCTTAAAAAAGAGTTAAATTACATATTTGTTGTCCACTTTTTAATGTATAGGCCTTTCTTGTCTCTTTATTTTGTTGTTCGTTATTACTTCCTTGTACTCAGTGAAAGTTCTTGATGCTGGTCTCCCTTGCCTTGAACTGGGTGAACTGCAACCACTTGGTGCTGTAGAAAATGTTCCTAGAAATAAAATTTTCCTCAGGTAACTGTGATTTTGGAGATAAAAATACAGAGTACCTTCAAGACCAACCCCCTCTCTCTAAAATAATCCCTTCTCTGTGATAATTTCTGAATTCTACATTTTAAAATGCATCCTTCACTCATCACACACACACACACACACATCAAATTAAACTGTGATTAATAGTACTACATCATGGGCCGGCGCTGTGGCTCAACAGGCTAATCCTCCGCCTTGCGGCGCCGGCACGGCACACCGGGTTCTAGTCCCGGTCGGGGCACCGATCCTGTCCCGGTTGCCCCTCTTCCAGGCCAGCTCTCTGCTGTGGCCAGGGAGTGCAGTGGAGGATGGCCCAAGTGTTTGGGCTCTGCACCCCATGGGAGACCAGGATAAGCACCTGGCTCCTGCCATCGGAACAGCGCGGTGCGCCGGCCGCAGCACGCTACCGCGGCGGCCATTGGAGGGTGAACCAACGGCAAAAGGAAGACCTTTCTCTCTGTATCTCTCTCTCACTGTCCACTCTGCCTGTCAAAAATTAAAAAAAAAAAATAAATAAAAAATAAAAAAATAAAAAAAAATAGTACTACATCATTAATAGTACTACATTAATAGTATTACTACATAAGAGGTCTTTTCTCCATAGAACAGAATCATAAGCCTTCAGCACTCTTTATTAAATGTTCATTGTTAGAGAAAAGTGGCCAGAATGATTAAGGTTAATCTGTAGTCTTAGTGCAGTTGTATTGATTATATAGCAAAATGATAATGATCTCTAGGATGTAAGCTCCATGATGTCAGACTTCTCACCTATTTTATTCTTTGCAGTTTTGCCAACACCTTAACAGATCTTGGCACATAATAGCTGTTTAATAAATATTTGTTGAATGCACAAATCATTAAGAAATTATTGGAACGAATTTAATAGTTTTGCTATGATACAATGTCTACATTTTTCAGTTTAGAATTAAACTTAGCTTCATCCAAACATACTGATATTCTGCCTTCTCATTAAATTCCTGAATTTCCCATGGAATTATTCTGTTCTGGTTCACTCATCAGTACAGAACATTTTCTCTTCTCTTCAAAACACAACAAAACTACCTTTAACCCAACAAAGAATGCTTTTGGATTTCCCTTACTCTTGAGTGCTCTAAGGCATTGCTCTACTATCCACTTGAGCAGCTGATAATAGTCCTTTGATGTAAAGCTTTGAAGAGGAGATAAGAAATAGTACTCCAACTGTAGCCTATGCTGATAGTCAACAGGACCATCTTGCTACTCAAGCCATTAAAGATCATTTTCCATCTGGCTGTCCAATCAAGATAAAAATTCATGCAAAATTATGTGGAAGCCAAATAATGTATCTTCTAATTTTCTACTTTTCTCTTTCCTTCTCTTCTGGTTGCTCTATTTTCCTTAAGTTCTGTCAAAGGATAGACATATAGGTGAGAGACATTCTATTCAGTACCACCTGATGTGAAGTAGGGTCTGATTGTAAAAATGTGTACCTTTCTTTCTGATTAAGCAGTTTCAAATAGGAACCTCACAACAGAAATATTCTTTTAAAAAATATTCATGTGAAGGGCCAGCCTTGTTGCATAGTGGGTTTAAGCCACTGCCTGCAGTGCTGGTATTTCATTTGAGCACTGGTTCGATTCTTGGCTGTTCCATTTCCGATCCAGCTCTCAGCTAATGTGCCTGGGAAAACGGTAGAAGATGGCCCAAGTGCTTGGGTCCCTGCACCCATGTGGGAGACCCACAAGGACTCCTGGTTCCTGGTTCTTGGTTTCAGACTGGGATTTTGTGGCCATTTGAGGAGTGTTGCTCTCTCTGTCTCTCCCTCTCTCTTTGTGGTTCTGCCTTTCAGGTAAATAAAATAAATCTTTTGGGGGAAAATGTTTATTGGAAACACTAGAAAAATTTTTTTTCCTGTTGCTAAAACAGATATTGTGCTACTCACTCATTTAATCTAGATTTGGAAGAGAATCTAGTCTTGGGTTCTTATGTTTTAAAAAATCTTGAAGTCAAGTCTCAAAAATGGCTAAAAAGCCCCAGGAAAGCTTAGGTTACCTTTCAAAGATCTAACCTTCCTTCCACTTTTCCTTCTTCTGCTTTTTTTTTTTTTTTTTTGGACAGGCAGAGTGGACAGTGAGAGAGAGAGAGAGAGAGAGAGAGAGAGACAGAGAGAAAGGTCTTCCTTTTCCATTGGTTCACCCTCCAATGGCCGCTGCGGCTGGCGTGCTGTGGCTGGCGCACCGCACTGATCTGAAGCCAGGAGCCAGGTGCTTCTCCTGGTCTCCTATGCGGGTGCAGGGCCCAAGGACTTCGGCCATCCTCCACTGCACTCCCAGGCCACAGCAGAGAGCTGGACAGGAAGTTGTCTAAGAGAAAATCAGTGGAAGGGCTCATTTAGAAACATTTTTATTCTGTTGAGGCTGGTTCAAACATTTCCCCAAGACTTCTTTGTAGAGCAACTGATTTTCCTGCCAAAAAAACTCACTCGCACTGCTGCTCTGTTTCTTGGGAGCTGGATATTAGCTATTGATCTCTTTCTGTGGTGGTCTAATTTTGTGTTCATGTTAGACTTGCTCGCCTTAAGAAATCTAAACTTATTGGTCCCCGTTGTTCAAAGCAGAACCAGAAGAAAAGGCAGCTCAGGTGACAAGACTGTGGCTGAGGTGTGGACACTCCCAGTGGGCTCTCCTTGGCCCTCCCCCTCCACAGAGCTAGTGCCCAGGTTCCTGGAGTGAGATAATGTATTGTCATGCGGATTACACCGATTAGCTCCAAGTCAGTTAGGTAACAGGAGCCCTTTCAATGGTGTCCTAGGATTCTGTCAGGTTGACTGTTCAAACACTGGTTCTTGGGATCCCCTCCAGCATTCCTTAATGTAATCCAGGCATGTTATTGCAGGTTCTTTTTTGAGAAGGGGCTACTTACTTGTCACTTAGAATATTTTCAGTTTCAAGTCAAAAACTTCTTAGCAAGAAAAAAAAAAAGCACAAGAAATGAGAGAACATGGTGTAATGTGGAGGCAGGGGGTGGCAGGGAGGGGTGTAAGAAAAGAAGGAAGTGCAGAAGTGTATCAAATGCCAAACTTACATTAAGTACACATGTGCTCTGGGGAACGAGATTTCTGTTTTGTTTTACATAGAAATGGCAATGCTTTTTGGACTGTTTAGAGTTTTGCCTTTCTTAAGTAACTACTGAGATCCAGAGAATTCAAAGGCTGAGGGCTACGGGGCTGAGTTGCCAACAAGGTTGGGAGCTGTGCTTCTGTGCTCTGCTCTCACTGGCTGTGGGGTGCACAAGTGCTATGGGCTACTGCTGGACACCCAGTTTCATCATCTGATGGTGTTAGACCACATGCTAGTAAGGAGCTGGCCAGATTCCTGGCTACCAGTGCAGGGCCAGTGGTTCCAGAGGGTCAGACTGGGTTTGCTGCCATTGCTCCCTTCCTGCTGCAAGGGCAAGACTCAGCAGCTCCTTGGAGGTAGGTGCTCAGAAATTGGGGTAAAGGCAGGAGGAGATGAAATTTTCAAAGACTAATCATTTGATGCCTTTTAAGTAGATAAGAATCGTCTTATTTTGACAGATTTTTCTGGGTACAATCCCATCAAATCACCACTATGAGTAGGCTTTTCTCAGCCCGTCATGGAGGTGACCTTGGCTTTGGAGGGAGGGGAGAAGGGACACTGTAGATTCTAACCAAGGATCTTTTCCAGAACTGACCCTTTCTCCTCTTTCATTCTTCACCTGTCCTAATCCCATCCTGTACTGCTGGGAAGATTCACATTGCTGGGATGGCATGTAAATTATGGCGTATAAGTATAACATAACTGAGAATCACCTTTAGGTTAAATCTACTGGAAATACGTGGTAGCCCAGCATGGCCTTTTTCTTTAAGAGTTCCGGATTATTTAGTAATAATGCATCACCCCTCATCTCAATCTCTAATACATACACACCAACCAATACACACTCACAGATGTGACTAAATATTCTGGCCATTCTTTTTTTTTTTTTTTTAATCAAATTGTACCTGATAGGTCAGTGTAATGTGGCTGAAATCAGCCCAGCCAGGGAGAAAATGTGCAAAATAAGAAGTGCAGGCAGAGTAAATATATATTTAATTTTTTAAAAATAATTTTTAGACATATATTTAATTAAGTTTAACTATCAAGTATGTCCTTGAGTAGTTGATAAAAATTCTCTCCAAGTAGAGGTCCTGAGTAGCAAAAAGAAAAAGGCTTCATAATTTCTATATAATGTTGTCTTATATATATATTTTTAAAGATTTTATTTACTTGAAAGTCAGAGCTACAGAGAGGCAGAGGCAGAGGCAGAAGCAGAGAGAGAGAGAGAGAGAGAGAGGTCTTCCATCCACTGGTTCACTCCCCAGATGGCCGTAACAGCCAGAACTGTGCCAATCTGAAGCCAGGAACCAGGAGCTTCCTCTGGATCTCCCACGAGGGTGCAGGGGCCCAAGAACTTGGTCTATCTTCTACTGTTTTCCCAGGCCATAGCAGAGAGCCAGATTGGAAGTGGAGCAGCCAGGACTAGAACCAGCACCTATATGGGATGCCGGCACTGCAGGCAGCAGCTTTACTCACTATGCCACAGCACCAGCTCTATATATGCATTTTTGATAGTGTGTGTGTCAGTGCCTGATGCATTATAAGCATCTAATAAATGGCGTTTCCAGTTTTTTGTTTTTTATAAGTTAAAGGACTTCTTGTAAGAACTGATGCCTAAAATAAAAATAAAATTGTGAATATTTAAAACATCTGAAGTACGTTGAAGAGTGAGTCTGTGTCACTCTGTTAATTTCCTTATATAGCTAGGCTTCTTTGTAGTTAAAAAGTCATTGCGGTAATACATAGATACCGCCCTTGATTTTAGTGATTACATAGGCTTGGTGAATTATTAACTAACTCATAAGCTTGTTGACAAAACAGACGCAGTGAGCTGCAAGAATATCTCTATATCTCAGTTTATTTAAAATACAAAATTATGCTTTCAAAATTATGCCGTTCTTCCTGAAACCCTCTATGAACCCTACAATAAAGAATCCATCTCTGATGCTATTCATTGACTATGATGCTATTTATTGACTATGTTTTTTCCTATGGGCCCAACTTGAGAGCAAATATGCCCAATGGTACTTTCTTCAACACCATCCCAGGACTCCTTGCCAGTAAGATGCTTTCTTATCTTCTCTTCCCTCCCCTTCCCTCCTTTCTCTTCCCTCTCCTTCTTTCCTTTCCCTCCCCTCCACCCCCCTCCCCTCCCCTCTCCTCCTCCTCTCTTCTTTTCTGAATTCTGGCTTCTCCCAGCTGTTGGAACTGTCTCTGGATGCTACCAGCCTGCACAGCCCCCTGGAGAAGCCATGTCAGCTACAGGTTAGAAAGAGGGTGAGGGGAAGGGGGATGCACAGCTATATTCCATCTGAGACAGAAGCCATAAGGACCAATTACTCACTTATGTATTCTTCCCTTACAAGTTGTTGTTATTTTCTTTTTGAAAGTCAAGTTTTAAAAGGAAAAAAAAAAAGAAACAGGCTAAAAGAATCAAGGCAAGGGAGCAGGAGTGGTTGCTATGAGCTTTGAAACATGCACACGAGCGTGCGTGCACACACACAAATGCGTGGACAAAAGGCTAAATTGAAAAAGAATGCAGCAACCCTTGCTTGGTTTAGCAGTCTGGTCAGCACCACAGATGAGGAAGTGCTGCTTTGTCCCAAGCTAAAGCCTTGTTTTCTTGTTCATTGTCTTTCAGGGTAAAATCAGGGGGGAAATTCACCTGTCTGATGCAAAGTTAAACTGCTGGCTTTAATGTGACTGCATGGGAACTTGGGTTTATTAATGAATACAACATACCCTCTTTGATTTGAAAGCTTTCACCCTGCTGAAAAGATTCAAAAGGCATCGCTTCCTGCACCAGCGGCATTCCTTTATCCGTCTCAGTGGTTCACCCCTACCCAGCTGCTATATCTCATTAACAAGCATTTGACCACTGCAGCCGGCCTGGGAGTGTTGACACTTGAAAGGCCCAGGCAGGCGTGGGCAGGCCATCAGCTATGGCAACAGGAAACTGCCCCGGAGACAACACTGAGAAAATAGCAGCTGCAAAAGCCAAAGTCAAAGCAGACATAAAGGGTTGCCTATACCCACGTTGGTCTGGGGTATCAGTACGTGCTCATGGGTCTGAATCCACACAGCTATTTATATATTTAGGGGATACAAGGGTTGCCATCAGACCGTGCCAGACTCAGGGTTTGATGACAATCCGGAATGATTTTTTGACTTATAATATGCTCTTGAATTCCTAGGCTTCAAAACTCTTCTTATTCTCCTTACAACATGAGTTCTTGTTTACACACTTGAAAATGTTTGGTAGAGGCCTCAGACTTGACATGCACATTCACTTTGGTGGGAGTCATACGTACAGTAAAAAGCATGTATCACTGGATGCTTATACTTTTTTATGTTAGCACATTATTTTTGGAAAAGTAAGCCAGCCTGTAAAACTGTCATAACAATATGTAAGATTACTCTGAGTCTTTGGTTTAGGAATCAAACGGTGATGGTTTTACGTAGAATATTTAAATAGAAACATCACTTCAGTTGTATGAAGGTAGCTCAAAAAATTAAGTGGGATATTCCTTTTATATTATTATTGATTTTAATTATTTTAAATCCCCATTTTAGCAACATTTATTTACAAGTTGTTGAATTGTAGACTTCTTGATACCATACTCCTGAATCAATTGCTGTATCATGTGATTTCTGTATTCACCAGAAGAGCTCCATGTGCAGACTGTTTCATGTAATGCTTGGGGCAATATTTTTTCCACAGTTATGTCTATTTTCAAACCTACAAAAAGCAGTTTTAGTGGCTAAGTTAGCAATAGTCCCAAATCACGCATAAGGAAAGTGACCTTTTAAAATAGGAGAAAGAGGTGACTTCATAAGAGAGGAAGAAAGAAAGCTAAATGAAAAAAGACACTAATTCAAAGTGTAACAAGTGAAGGTCGTTGAGCATCAAAGTTTATGAATTATTTTCTTGTCATCATCAATACAATAGACAATTAGTGATTCTTACGTTGAAATATACTATTTCTTTGGTACAGAGAAGTTTCTGATTCTACCTTTGTCTACCTGTTTTTTCCTTTTCCTTTTTACGTCCCATAAGAAGAGAAGACCATGCTAGCCAACACTGGATATTTATGTTCTTGATTATATGGTTGACATACAGACAGTCTCCTGATGTCCTGTAAGATATTTCTGTTTGACTCCAGTTTCCCAACTCAATTGCATCTGGCTACATTCATATGGGATAGGCAACAAGATGCCCAGGCTCTGAAAACAGCTTGAGAGCAGCTCCCAGTTCTGCCGCCTATACCATAGGGCAGATCTTGAGGCAGACTTAAGTCTTCTGTGTCTCAGACACTCAGTCTGTTAAATAAGAGTAAGTTTAATAACAATAAATGGGTGCTATAGGATTAAATAGAAATATACAGACATACACATCCACTTCAAATAGTTTCTATCACACTCAATAAATGTTAAATATTCTTATTAACATCAGCCTCTGTTTCCATCATCATACTCTATCCCATTATACTGTTTTATTTCTTATTTTTGAAAATATTTATTTATTTAAAAAACAGAGTTAGAGATGTCTTTCATCTACTGGTTCACTGCCATAACCAGGGCTGGGTCAGGCTGAAGCCAGGAACCTGGAACTCCATCTGGGTTTCCCACATGGATGGCAGGGGCCCAAGTACTTGGGCCATCTTGTGCTTCTTTCCCAGATGCATTGGCAGGAAACTGGATAGGAATGGAGTGGCAAGACTGAAACTGGCATTGTTACAGGCAGCAGCTTAACACAGCTCCATTCTGTTTTATTTTCTATATGTTTCTATTGAACTTTTTCTAGCTTATATTGTCATATATGTGTGCTGACTTATTTACTTTATAACAAAATTCCTCCCTTGCCTTCCCCTACCCTAAGACATGCACATAGGAATTTAAGCTCTCTACAACCATGGGTATCTCTGTCTTGTTTACTATAGATTTGCTGGAATCTAATATCATATTGGCACATAGTTATAGCCCAATATATTTGTTGATTGTTGAGTGAATTTGTGTAGATCTAGGCTCAGAGACAAAAACATAATCAAGGATAAGTGCATTGCTACAATGAAATACCTGAAACAACTAATTCTATAAGAAGAAAAGTTTTATTTAGCTTACAGTTTTGGAGTTTCAAATCCAAGATTGGGTGGTCCCATTGGTTCAGCTTCTGGTGAGAGCTGCAGAAAGCAATGGAAGGGGCCAGTGCCACGGCTCACTAGACTAATCTTCCGCCTGTGGCACTGGCACCCCGGGTTCTAGTCCTGGTTGGGGCGCCGGATTCTGTCCTAATTGCTCCTTTTCCAGGCCAGCTCTCTGCTGTGGCCTGGGAAGGCAGTGGAGGATGGCCCAACTGCTTGGGCCCTGCACCCACATGGGAGACCAGGAGGAAGCACCTGGCTCCTGGCTTTGGATCGGCGCAGCACGCCGGCCACAGCACGCCACTGGTAGCAGCCATTTGGGGGGGGGGGGGTTTGAACCAACGGAAAAAGGAAGACCTTTCTCTCTGTCTCTTTCTCGCACACTGTCTGGCTCTGCCTGTCAAAAAAAAAAAAAAAAAAAAAAAAAGCAATGGAAGGAATATTCGTTGGAGTGAGTAGCCACATATTGCGCCAGGAAGAAAGACAGTGATAGACAATGAGAGAGAGAGAGAGAGAGAGAGAGAGAGAGAGAACAAATGCAGGCTCTTATCAGACCCTCTTTTATAAGAAGCCTCTAAAGGAACTCAAGACATCACATGAGAACTACGTTTCTTCAAAGGAGATGCCCGAAGAGACCTTAGAATCTCCGATCAGGCCCCAACTCCTAAAGATTCCACCCACTCCCAACAGCAGTACCTTGGGCCCAAGCCTTTAACATGGATATTAGTAGGGTACACCCAAATGAATATCCAAACCATAGCAGATGAATTTTAATAAGTTAACACATTAATGGGAAAATGCCTGATGTACACAGTCCTAGGAACAAGATGAATATTATTTTAGTGAATATTATATTCACCTATGTAATAAAATTTATGCCAATGCTCTTAAAAATAATACTACATTGATAATACTGCCTCATAAATAATTAATTCTATTTGGACTGGTTATTACATTTCCTATTGTATTTTACTGTCATTATAATCGCATTCAAGGAATATTGTTTATGTCAGGGTCCATATGTTTTTTAATTAGTCAATTTGCAATATTTTATTTTTTCCAGGATTTGTTCCTAAAGAAAGGTTTACTTTGATAGGATAGATATTCTGGTTGGTTGGTTATTTTTATGGTGAATTTCTATTTGCTTTTGACTCTATTGGTTTATTTCTTTTCTTCTTTTTTTTTTTAACTTTTATTTAATGAATATAAATTTCCAAAGTACAGCTTATGGATTACAATGGCTTCCTCCCCCCATAATTCCCCTCCCACCTGCAACCCTCCCCTTTCCTGCTCCCTCTCCCCTTCCAATCACATCATGATTCATTTTCAATTCTCTTTATATACAGAAGATCAGTTTAGTATATATTAAGTAAAGATTTCAACAGTTTGCCCCCACATAGCAACACAAAGTGAAAAAGTACTGTTGGAGTACTAGTTATAGCATTAAATCACAGTGTACAGCACATTAAGACAGAGATCCTACATGATATTTTTAAAAAATTGATTAATTTTCTATGCAATTTCCAATTTAACACCATGTTTTTTTTCCATTTTCAATTATCTTTATATACAGAAGATTGATTCAGTTTATACTAAGTAAAGATTTCATCAGTTTGCACCCACACAGAAACACAAAGTGTAAAAATACTGCTTTAGTACTAGTTATAGCATCACTTCACATTGAACAACACATTAAGGACAGATCCCACGTGAGACGTAAGTACACAGTGACTCCTGTTGTTGACTTAACAATTTGACTCTTTTGTTTATGGCGTCAGTAATCACCCTAGGCTCTAGTCATGAGTTGCCAAGGCTATGGAAGCCTTTAGGGTTCGCCGACTTTGATCTTATTCCGATAGGGTCATAGTCAAAGTGGAAGTTCTCTCCTCTCTTCAGAGAAAGGTATCTCCTTCTTTGATGGCCCTGTTCCTTCCACTGGGATCTCACTCGCAGAGATCTTTCATTTAGGTCTTCTTTTCTTTTCTTTTTTCTTTTTTTTTTCCCCAGAATGTCTTGACTTTCCATGCCTAAAATACTCTCATAGGCTCTTCAGCCAGATCCGAGTGCCTTAAGGGTTGATTCTGAGGCCAGAGTGCTATTTAGGACATCTGCCATTCTATGAGTCTGCTGTGTATCCCACTTCCCATGTTGGATCGTTCTCTCCCTTTTTGATTCTATCAGTTAGTATTACCAGACACTAGTCTTGTTTGTGTGATCCCTTTGACTCTTAGACCTATCAGTGTGATCAATTGTGAACTGAAATTGATCACTTGGACTAGTGAGATGGCATTTGTATGTGCCTCCTTGATGGGATTGTATTGGAATCCCCTGAGGGCCCATATGTTAAATACTGTATTATATACCATGTTCTTCAATAAAATTGACATTGTTTTCAAAGCGTGGCTTGGAGTGTTTGTAAATTGAATTTTGGTTTTCAGTAAACTTTTTCCCAGTATTAATTGGTGCCACCAATTGGGGCAGGGGGGAGAAGTTAGAGGAAGCTATTGATCAAATATGATCATCTAACTTTCAACCAAGAGAGAATTGAGTAGAACAGGTATTAAGATATTTCTCAAACATTCTAAAACTGCAATAATGTCTTTGAGGTGCATCCTATGCAGTTTCTGGAACTATGAGTAATTTCTGCACATTTGTGATTTTGCTCCTCTTGCCTTGCTATTTATACTTCTATTCTGGATATACTTTTATATCAAGAAAGTGGGGAGCTTATAATACTGCCTTCTGCCTTGGATTTTATCCCGCAGACTGATGGACTCAGGTGAGGAGGCATCTGGGAGGAAGAGCACAGGTAGCTGATGCCTTAAGGATCATGGGGATGAAGTAGAGACTTCTGGGGACAATGTGGAGCCTAATCTCAAGGCCTTAACCACACTGAGGCTTGAGGTAATATCTTAACACTGGGAAGGATGGGTTCTACTATGCCTGTGGCAGAGACAAACTGTGGGTTATTTTGGGGAAATCAGATTTTTTCAGAGTTGAAAATTTTCCAAAATACCCCAACAGCCTTGTGATGAGCTCCAATCTGTTGGCTATTAGCAAAAGAATTTACCCCACAAAATTAGCATTGTTTTACTTAATTTTATCTTTTTAAACCTTCACTCACATCTTGAATCTCCCTGATCCTTTAATCACTCATTTTGAAAAGGTGAGAATTAACATGCATACTAGACAGCTTAGTGGAAGGACACATAATTTCTCATTTAATTCTGGCTATGGCCCATCAAGATCAGTGTTTTTATTCCCATTTTTGAGATGATGATGTGAAAGGAGAGACCAGTTTTAGTAATAAGAAGAAGTCAAGTTCATTCTCAAATTTTACATTTTGGACATATGTTTTTAACATTTTCCAAAAACATTTATTGATTTACTTGAAATACAGAGTTACAGAGAGTGGAAGAGACAGAGAAAGAGAGGGGGGAGAGCTAAAGAGAGATCTTCCATCTGCTGGTTGACTCTCCAAATGGCCACATTGACTGAGGCTGGGCCAGGCTGAAGCCAGGAGCCAGGAACTTCTTCAGGGTCTCCTACCTAGGGGCAGGGGCCCAAGGACTTAGGCCATCTTCCATTGCTTTCCTGGGTGCATTAGCAGGGAGTTGGATCAGA
Source organism: Lepus europaeus (assembly GCF_033115175.1). NCBI lineage: Eukaryota > Metazoa > Chordata > Mammalia > Lagomorpha > Leporidae > Lepus > Lepus europaeus. The sequence continues at coordinate 32,625,728 of NC_084832.1, read as the reverse complement.
AGTGGATCAGTTAAGACTTGAACTGGTGCCCATATGGGACACCGACACTGCAGGCCATGGCTTAATCCACTACATCACAGTGCCGGCTCCTCAGACATTTATTTTTTAAAAATGATACAAAACTGTTGCTTCCCATAAGAAAACAAGTAACATTTAAGACACTTGCCCTGGGGTTACAGCTGAATTAATGTATTAGACGTAGAGACTGCAGTTTTGTTAGGTCATCCCCATTAAAAAGAACAGGGAGAAAAGCACTGAGTTGTTCAGCCTTTAAGGCACATTTTTTTTTTTTAACTTTTATTTAATGAATATAAATTTCCAGTGTACAGCTTATGGATTACAATGGCTTCCCCCTCCCATAACTTCCCTCCCACCCGCAACCTTCCCCTCTCCCGTTCCCTCTCCCCTTCCATTTGCATCAAGATTCATTTTCAATTCTCTTTATATACAGAAGATCAATTTAGTATAAAGATTGCAACAGTTTGCACCCACATAGAAACACAAAGTGAAACATACTATTTGAGTACTAGTTATAGCATCAAATCAAAATGTACAGCACATTAAGGACAGAGATCCCACCTGAGAAGCAAGTGCACAGTGGCTCCTGTTGTTGACCCAACAAATTGACACACTAGTTTATGGCGCCAGTAACCACCCTAGGCTGTCGTCATGAGTTGCCAAGGCTATGGAAGCCTTCCAAGTTTACTGACTCTGATCATATTTAGACAAGGTCATAAAAGACAGAGTGAGGATAGTAACCAATGATCCTAAGAGTGGCATTTCCCAGGTTTGAACAATTATACAGCATTAAGTGGGGAAGAGGACCATCAGTACACACAGGTTGGGAGTAGAGCCCTTGGTGGTAGAGTAGAGGTTATGATTACAAAGGAATGAGGCCCAAGTGCACTAGACAGGGTCTAGAACAAAGGATAGAGTCATTATTAGAGGAGCTAAGAAAGGTGCTGTCTAAGCTACAAGTAATTTTTCTGATTGAGAGGCAAATAGAACCTGATAGAAGGGGCTTGATAATAATCTGGTGGGCTTTAGGCCTTGTAAGTTAAGAGGCCCAGACCTATCTATCTCTTCACATGGGGTATATCCTAAGGGAGGTGTGAACCTCCTAGAGGAAGGCACTCTGTTGACTTTCATTACTTGGCTGGCCTGGGAGGAGAGCTGGCCAGGTAAAGGCAGGGGGCATCTCTAACAAGAAATGTACAGTTCTGCCTGCAATGTTGCTGACCCTACTTGACCATCCCCTCAGCTGCCGTGGTCACTTTGGAAGTTGGGCTGAGTGAAGGGCTTTTCAGCTTAGAGCCAATAAGATCTGTGGCTCTGACCTGGGCATCCTTTGACTCCAGGGCAGGTCCATTTCCAATGATCCAACTCTTGGCAGAGCTGCCAGGGCTCTTCACAAGCTGACTTCTGCTGAAGCCCGGGCTTACCACATTGAAAGCCACTGCAGTGGACTGTAAGGCACATTTTGGATTTGAAGATTTTAAGGTCTGTAGTATAATATCAGACTTACAATAGCCTCCTATTTGGTTTTCCATCCCTTTATAATTGTTATTTCTTCTAATAGTTTTACAAATCCAGATTTTATATTTAAATCCTTAATGCATTTTGAGTTCATTTTTACATATGAATATGGTGTGATTTTGGGGTCTAACTTAATTTTTCTCCATGCATATATGCACTTTACGACACCTCTTATTGAAGTGACTGCCTTTTTCCATTGTCTGATTTTGGCACCTTGATTAAAAATCAATTCGCTATACACATATGGATGTATTTCCGGGCTCTATGTTCTACTCCATTGGTCTATGTGTCTGTTATGCTAGCACCATGCTGTTTTGATCACTACAATTTTGTAGTCTATCTTGAAGTCAACTAGTATAACAATGCCTTTAGCTTTGCTCTTTTTGCTCAAGATTTAATTACGAAAATTTTTTGTGTGTGTGCTTTCATTAAATTTTGGTAGTGTTTTTTTCTATTTCTGTGTAAAATGTAATTGGACTTCTGATAGTGATTATGTTAAATCTGTAGATTGCTTTGGGTTTGTGGACATTTTAACAATATTAATTTTTCCAATCTGGGAACATGGGATTTATTTCCTTGTTTTTTGTCCTTTTAAACTTCTTTCACTAGTGCTATTTTTTTCATTGTATAGTTTTTATATCCTTGGTTAAATGTATTCCTAAGTATTGTTGCTTTTTTGTAGCTGTGGCATATGTAATTGTTTTCTTGATTTCTTTATGATAATTTTTTGTCTGTGTACAGAGACACTACTGACTTTTGTTTTGATTTCTTTAATCTTGTAACATCACCAAATTTGTTAATTAGTTTTAATAGCTTTTGGTGGGGTCCTTTGGGTATTCTATATATAAGATCATTTTGTCTGCAAAGATAATTTCTCCCTTTTTAATCTGAATGCATTTAATTTATTTCACTTGTCTAATTGTTCTCACTAGAACTTTTAGTTCTATGATGAATAGAAATGGCATAGTGGACAAACTTGTCATAACCCTGATTTTAGAGGAAAAACTTTAAACTTTTCATTACTGGTAATAAGTTAGTTGTAGACTTGTCATATGTAGCCTTTAATGTATTGAAGCATGTTCATTATGTACCTATTTTTTGAGAATTTTGTCATGAAAGGATGTTGAATTTTGTTAGATGCTTTTTGTGAATCTGATGACAAGACCCTATGTGTCCTTCATTCTGTTATAGTATATCACATCTATTGATTTTGATTTTTTTTCTCCTCTGTATCTTTTCCAATAATATGTTTTGAATTCACAGATTCCCTTCTTTTTCTGCCAATGGGTACTAGTGTTGTTGGTCTCTGTTGTGTTTTTTCTTTCTTTCTTTTTTTTTTTTTTTGCCAGGCAGAGTTAAACAGTGAGAGAGAGAGAGAGAGAGAGAGAGAGAGACAGAGTTATAGACAGTAAGAGAGAGACAAAGAGAAAGGTCTTCCTTCCGTTGGTTCACTCCCCTAATGGCTGCTATGGCTGGCGCTGCGCCTATCCGAAGCCAGGAGCCAGGTGCTTCCTCCTGGTCTCCCATGCGGGTACAGGGAACCAAGCACTTGGGCCATCCTCCTCTGCTCTCCTGGGCCACAGCAGAGAGCTGGACTGGAAGAGGAGCAGCCAGGACAGAATTCGGCACCCCAACCGGGACTAGAACCCGGGGTGCCGGCACCGCAGGTGGAGGATTAGCCAAGTGAGCCACAGCACTGGCGTGTTTTTTATTTCTTTAATTGTATTTTTCAGAATCAGAATTTTTCTTTCTTTTTCAAATAATTTAATCTCTATTAATTTTCTTATTGTCATTATTATTTATTTGAGTTCATTGAATTGGTTTGCTGTTTTTTCCCGAAGTTTGCTGAGCTTCCATAAAACAGTTACTCTGTATTCTTTGTCAAGAACTTCATGTCTTCATTTCTTTGAGATCAGCTATAGGTAAATTATTCTTTTTAGTGGTGTTACGTCTCCTTCCTAAGTTTCTCATGTTTCTTTATGTCTTTTGTTGATGTGACACATTTTGAAGCAGTATAGAGTTATCCCAGTCTTTGCAGAATGGAGTTATCTGTGATAGTCCTTTGCCAGTTAGTCCATCCAGATTCTGGGAAGCCTGTACTTGTGCTGGAGTCCTGAGGCGGCATTACCTTGTTCCTTGGTCAGCCAGTAGGTGTCTGACATCTGCGTCTAGAGATTTGAGCTTGGCACCTGCGTCCATGGGGTAGATCTGTTGACTGAGTCCATGGGGGTGGGCCTGGAGCTTTGGTCTAAGGAGGCAGTCCAAAGTGTAAGTCCATATAATGGACCTGACACAGGAACAAGCCTTAAGGCTGAATCTATGGGGCTAGCCAGGAACTGGGATGTGGTTCACACATGGGCCCACTGGAGTGAGGCTAGAGCCTGGCATGGCAGTGAATGTGGATCTGAAAGAAGGCCTGAGTCCTCTGTCCAGGGGGATAATCTTGGAGTCTCGATCTCCAAGGATGTTCCTGGATCCCTAGTCTGGCACTGGAATCTCTTAGACAGTATGTGGACCCTGAGTCTCTTAAAGAAGGCTTTAACACTTGGTTCATTGAAGCCTGGGGTCGTGAGATTGGCCTGGAGCCTGGATTTAGACTGTTCTAGGGAACAATTGAAACATGGCCTCCAGGAGCCAGCCTGGCACCTTAAGCCATGGGTCTGTGTAGCCCCTGTGCCCGCCAGAGCTCACCTGGAGGTTGGGTATGTGTGTCTGGCCCAGAGGCTATGTCTTTGAAGGCTGGTGTGTGTATTCTGTACGCTCAGGGACATGTCTGGAACTTGAGTCTACAGGGACTGGTCCAGTGCTGTGGTCTCCTTCAAAGGACCTGGATCCTATGTCTGCAAGAGCAGGTTTGGACTCTGATCTGCTGGCACATGAGACCACAGGGACCACTCCGGCATAGAGGAGGTCTAGAGTCTGTGTTGATGAATGCACGTCCGTCTAGTGCCTGATTCCAGATGCTATGATGTGGTGCTAGGGAGGGCCTGGAGCCTGGGCCTGTGCTGGCTCTCCTGGCTCTGGGCTGACATAAAACCTGGGGTGGGCCAGGAGCCTTTACCTGCAGAAGAAAGGCAAAGAGCTTGGGTCCATGGTGCTAGCCTTATGAATAGGGCTGTAGGGGCTGACCTGCTGTGGGGCCTTTCTGGGGGAGGGGTGGAACTGGAGGCTCAGCCTTCAGGTATGGGCCTGGAGTCTGGGTCACGGTAGTCTGCCTATCAGTAAGTTGTATTGGGGTTGGCCTGGTATAGGGGTCCAAGGCAAAGCTTGGTTCTCACTTCCCTTTTCTTCCTTTGTGTGCAGGTATCTCTCTCCTTGCTGTGCTTCCAGGGGTTGTAGGAGGGATGTCACAGGTAATATACAATTGTCATTCCTAAACTTTTCAATGCATTGTTATTTTATTCTTATGGTATACTCAGGTGCTGTAATCTCTCACCTATTCCCTTAAATCTTGTGAAGGTATTATTTTACTTTATTTTATTATTTTATTTGAGAGGCAGAGTTACAGAGAGGCATAAGTAGAGAGAGAGAGAGAGAGAGAGAGAGAGAGAGAGAGAGATAGGTCTTCTATCTGCTGGTTCACTCCCCAGATGGCTGCAATGGCTGGAGCTGTGCTGATCTGAAGGCAGGAGCCAGGAGCTTCTCCTAGGTCTCTCTCTCAGGTGCATGGGCCCAACGACTTGGGCCGTCTTCTACTGCTTTCCCAGGCCATAGCAGAGAGAGCTGGATTGGAAGTGGAGCAGCTGGGACTCGAACTGGTGCCCACATGGGATGCCGGCACTGCAGGCGGTGGCTTTACCCACCATGCCACAGTGCTGGCCCCGTGAAGGTATTTTTATGAAGTTGCTTGGGCTGATGTTTCCATGGAGGTTGAGGGCTGGAAGTCCTTTTCTGCCATCTTGCTGATGTTCCCTCCTTGTGGTCCTTCTTCTGTCCACTGCTCACTACAGTCGGTTTTCATCTGCAGCCATACTCGTCCTGATGAATCAATCTATCTTGAGTAAGTTCTAGAGAGTTCACATATGGCATAGGGGCTATAAATACCACTTTTGTATTATATGCTCGATATTTATTATGAGGTTAGGTCTTAAATGTTCTCATCACACAGAAAAATGTAACTAGGTAAGGTTATGTATATGTTAATTATGTTAATTGTTATGATGACTTCACAATGTATACAATTGTCAAAACATCAAATTGTATAGCTTAAATATATATGATTTTTTTGTCAATTTTGCCTTAAATACACTTGAAAAAAAATCAGTAAAACTGCAGCTACTTAGTAGGTCCTCTCATTGAGTTGTGGTAGAGAGGATGGCATTTGGTACAGCAGTTAAGCCACAATTTTGGGATGCCTGCATCCCTTGTTGAGTGCCTGGATTTGAATCCTCACTCTGCTCTCTACTCCAGCGTCTGGCCAATGGGCATCCTGGGAGGCAGCAGGTGATGGCTCAAGTACTTGAGTCCCTGCCACCCACTTGAGAGACCTAGTTATGGCTCCTCGTTTTGGCCTTGTCCAACTTTGGCTATTGTGGGTATTTGAGGACCAGCGTAGCAGATTGGAGATCTGTTTCTGTCTCTCTGCCTTTTAATTAAATAAGTAAGTAAAAATTTTAAAAAGTGTGTGGAGAGTCAACCAACAAATATATGGCTCTCTCTCTCTCTGAACTCTGGCTTTCAAATAAATAAATCTTAAAAATGCTCATTGTTATATGAGCTGAGAAGTTGTGGTTGCTTGTCATGTGTCATAATAATAGCTAATTTTATTTTTTTAACTGATATACAAGATCAGTCCCCTAGTGAGTAGCAGATATAGAATTTAAGCCTACTATAGAGCAGAGTACATGCTCTTAACCACTACATAAATGCCATTCTTAGAGCATTTTATAATCTAGTTGAAAGAAATACATAATAAATAAAAGTATTATGATACCAAATAGTATACACACCATTTGGTAGTGCCTAGAAAAGGAAGCAGTCAATTTTGTTTGAAGTGGAGAGAACAGAGAAAAAGAAATGATCAAAGACAGTGTCCCAAGGATGATTATCATCACAGCTGAGTTTAGGTAGAGTTATCTAGAATATACAAGAGAAGGATTTTTTTTTTACCTTTTTTTTTTTTTTTGGTAGAGTGTGAGAAAGAGATACTCATTAAAAGCTCTTAAGCTGGAAATGCTATGATGAGGTTCGTGTTTGGAAAGATCAGTCTAGCAGCAATATAGTAAATGCACTTAGAGGTGGTTATGATGGAAAGGAAGTGGTACCTTCTAAGGCTGTTAGAAACTTCTGAAAATACTGAATGATAATGGTGGTGCTGAGTATGAAGATGAGAGAACAGTGATACTTATTTGGAAGAGATGAGAAAAACAGGTTTTTTAGAAACTGTGATATTTAAATAGGCCTTTGAAGAATAAGTGGTTTCAAAAGTAGAAATACAGGTAAGGATATTCCAGGCCAAAGAAATGGCATATGTAAGGCTATGAAGGTAAGGAATTCTAGATCATTTTCACAATGCAGCTAATGTTATAGGTGCATAAGTTCATGTGAAGCCTAGACTATAAGGTTGATTGCTATTAAAATATAAGAAAGGTTGTAAAAGCAAGAAAAAAATATAAGGAAGGATATATAGTATCATAAAGCTCCGGAAGATTAGATCTTTTTCAGATCAACAAGTAGAACTGAGGCCATGGTATATAGGGCCTTGAAAGCCAGGCTTAGCTCTTTTTTATAGTCTGTGAGAGAGCTTTCAGTAGAAGGGAAAGTAAAATGTGGGTTTGGAAAATTTTAACACAGAACTTATGGGAAATGACAATATGATCCTACTGACAAGTTTGCTTTAAAATATTGAACATTATGGGCCATATTTTTAAAAAACTATTCATTTAATTAATTTATTCGAAAGGCAGAGTTACAGAGAGAGCAGAGAGAGAGAGAGAGAGAAAATGAGAGAGAGATTCGTTGGTTCACTCCCCACATGGCTGCAAAAGCCAGGATTGAGCCAGGCTGAAGCCAGGAGCCAGGAGCTTCTTCTGGATCTCCCATGTGGGTGTCAGGAGCCCAAGAATTTAAGCTTTCTTCTGCTGCTTTCCCTGACACCTTAGTAGGGAGTTGGAACAGAAGTGGAGAAGCTGGAACTCAAACCTGTGCCCATATGAGATGCCAGTGCTGCACCACGGTGCCATATGAACCAACTTTAACAAAAATAATTCCAGAGAGTAACTTGTCTGTCTAGGAAGGAAGGTCAAATGACTTATGTGTTGAACTTATGCTTCTAGAATTATCTATGGCTCTGAAAGGACTCTCAAGTTGACATATAGAGTACTGAAATGGAACTGGATGTTTGGAGCTTAGAAAGAGGAGCAGGGCTAGAGCAGTCACTTGGCAGACGTTCATATGGAGGTGATATTTTGGTGCTGCAGAGATGGATATTACAGATGGAAGGGAAGAAGCCATGACCATACATGGTTTATCATCTAAAATGGAGGATGCACTTTTCAGAGAAGGGGATGATATTCATTATGCCATGACAACAAGCTACACCAGGATAGTCTGAAGCCAAGTGAGATATTTTGGCAGTTTAGGAAGAGATAACAGACTGTTGAGGCCCTCTGCGGTTGTTGATTGACAAGGAGGAAACTTGGGAAAGGCTAGGAGAGAAGATGCTGCAATAGGGAGGGGTTGATTATAGAGTCTTTTCTGTATAGCTGGACCTAGGTAACCAGGATGGGTCAACTGAACTGTGTTAAAAAGCCTAGATATGGTGTTGGCATTGTGGCATAGCAGGTAAATCTTCCACCTGCAATGACAGCATCCCATATGGGCACCGGGTTGAGACCCGGTGGCTCCACTTCTAACCCAGCTCCCTGCAAATGCACCTGGGAAAGAAGTGGAAGATGACCCAAGTACTTGGACCCCTGCAGCCATATGGGAGACCTAGAAGAAGCTCTCAGTTCCTGGCTTCCGCCTGCCACAGCCCTGGCCATTGCAGCCATGTGGAGAGTGAACCAGTAGATAGATAGATCTTTGTCTCTCCTCCTCTCTCTGTTACTCTGCCTTTCAAATAAGTAAAAAATAAATCTTTTAAAAAATATTAAATAAAATCCTAGGTAGAGAGGATGGGTTCCAGCGAAGGCAAATACCACTACAACCATAGTATGTGTAGGAGCTTCTACCCACAAAATAGAATCTGCTTTTGAGGTGTTAAAACTGGCTATTCCTCAACGATCTGCCACCTCTGTTTTTTTCATGTTAAAAAGGACTTTCCGCTCTGAAACCTTACAGGACTACTCATCAGCATAGCCAGGAGTTTTATAGCCCTGCACAGAGTGCAGATGAATTGTTGGCTGTTTCCATTTCATGCTGTGGGTGTATAGTTGTAGGTCATGTAGCTTCTCATCATCACTGAAATTTGTGAACATTTTTAAAGCTTCCAAGTGTGTCAGGCTCTGTGATTTCAGATAAGATTGGATTTTACAGTCTGTTGTGTGTTGAACATTTCTTATGCTGAGCAAATTATAAAAATAAAGCAAAGCAAAACACCTGCTCTGTGTGAAATATCTTCTGAGTTCTCCTTAGTGAAATTTGGATTGAGAGGGTGAAATTGCCTTGTCAAGTGTAAATTTATGAAAATATTATTTCTTGCATTGTTACTTTTCCTATGATTTCGGAATGTTGTGGTATCCAGAGCTTTTGGTGGTGGCTTCTGTTTAGGTGGTGGCTAGCTTTTTAATCTGAGCTGTTTCTCAGGCACAGATCAGTTTGAGCCTGGAGGGATCATTTTTTGGCTGAGACAGTAAGTTGCCTTAAATGCTCCAGGAATTTTGGGGGGAGTAAATGTATATCTTGTCACTTGACTTGGTTGGGTAATGAATCCACTCACTCAGATAAAAAGTTTCACGTTGACTAAATAGTCATTTTCTATCTTCCTCCAGGTCTTTGTCACCAAAAAATATGTCTTACTGATCTCTTCCCACACCTTTTATCTATTATGGGTCTGCTGAACCAAATTTGCAAAACTGATTACTGCTCACTGGCCAGTGGAGGGCTTGTCTGTGTGAAAAGGTGCATAGTCATGTGTGACATTTATAATGTATCACTGATTTGTTGTAGGGTGGCTATGTACTCATTTTTTTAATTAAAAATTTCCAAAAATAATTTTCTGCAAGGAAGTATTCTCCAAGGTATCTCAAATATCAGTGTAATTCCAAAAGAAGCTGTCTACAGAGATTAAAGTAAGTTACCATTGATTTGTTAAAATACAATCCCAAGTTAAGGACTTTGAAGCTCATGTTATCAAATGCTCTCATCTTTTGTGCCAGGAAGCAATGGACTTAGCCGGTATCCACATGTTCCTGGTGGCCAAGTCAGGCCCAGAACCCAAACACTGGAATCCAAGCTCTGTGCTTTTCCCATTGTGTGACTAACACAACAGGTGTCTCCTGATCAGAAAACCAGAGTATGGCAGCAATCCATTGTCTGACACCAAGGGTGATATATGGGCCAGCTGCGTGGCATCCTGTCTTTGCTAGAGAAAAATTTTAGAAACTCCATCACTTGTAGATGCAGGGCACATTTTTGTATGCATAGGTCAAAAACAGCAATAATGCTCTTTCAGGGTCATAGCTCTGGCTTCAACACCTGCAATTTGTGCAGGTGACAAGTGGATCTTTGATGAAAGGTGGAGACATTTATGGGAAAGGAAGAATGTAACTTGTTCACTTTGTAAATATTTACCCAAATTGTTTTTCCTTAGTGAAGGCAGTGTTTTAAATAGAGTCCCTAGCTTCTGTAACGTGAATTCTCTAGTAGTCTGATCAGTCTTGTCCTACCCTCTTCGAAATTCTGTGCAATATCATGATAGAGATGGCACTGTGTTCAACAAATGTTGCTCAGTGGCCATGTTTTTAAACCTAAAATGAGGACACACAGTGTGACTAGCCTCAGTATGCTCAGTGATATATGAAAAAGAGTATTTGAAACCATGCCATCTGGAAAATTCTGCAGTGGATGATCACCTTGGCAACGTGGCTAAAGAGATATTCATGAGGAAAAAATGAGAAGACTTTAGAGAAAATTCAATGAATAGACATTTAAAAAATAACAAATTCCAATTCTTCTTCTACTCTCAAGTAAAAGTGACACTGAAGGTATCCAGAAGAGACCTGTAATGTGAGTCTACAGTCTTCCTATTATTAAACTAAGGAGTCATTTTTGAGGCCAACATTGTGGTTCAGTGGGTTAAGCTATTACTTGCATCTTCCCATATTGGCATCCCATATTAAGAACCAGCTGGGGTCCTGGCTGCTGTGCTTCTGAACCAGACTCCTGTTCATGTGCCCGAGAAGGCAGTGGATAATGTCTATGTGCTTGGGCCCCTGCCATGCACCTGGGAGACCCAGATGGAATTCCTGGCTCTTGGCTTTGGTGTGTCCTAGTCCTGGCTGTTGTGGATATTTCAGGGATGAACCAGTGGATGGAAGATCTCTCCCTCTCCCTCCTTCCCTTCTTTCTTATGTCTCCCTGTCTCTTCCTCACTCTTAGACACTCTTTCAAATAAAGCTTTCTTTTAATTTTGTCCATTAACATGCAAAAATTTTAAGTGCAATATTTGTATTCAAATTATGCAAATGATTGTAAGGAATAGAGAAGCTTAAGTTCCAGTTGATTAAGCAATGGTGTTAGAGGTGTTCATAATACCTTTGTGTAAAATATATGCATGAACTAATATTTGGCTCTAAAATAATATTTGCACCAGTTCTCCCTCTTTGGGTACTCCTAGGTTGAAAAAAACTATTCTGTTATGGTACACAAGAGAGAATGAGAACATATTTATTTATGTCATGATGCCATGGCTATATGAGGTTCATGGGGGAGTTTTTGATACATGATCCCAAGTTGGAGTGATAGGCACTAGCAGACCCTGAAATGACATCTATTGAATAGATCTCAGAGGCCTTTTTCTTGGACGAATTTCTAATGGAAAGTTCTGAAAATTTTCAGGAACTAAAGCAATGAAACTACACTGCATTGCAAAGGATTTGAGGGTGGGCCAAAATGTGGCAATTAGGAACTCTAATATTTGTCTGAGAATTGCTTAAGTACATGGAAATGGACAAGGACAAGGGCACTTCAGAAATAGTTTCTGACACCTTTCTTTTTCTGTTTTTGATTGCAATTTCCAGAATCAAAGGCCCCTTTTCCCATTCTTTCTATTTTTTAGTCTGTGAATACAAGGTCATTAACAATTTGCCAGACCAAATTAATATGATCGAATTAACTCCCCAAATAGAAGGGAGGTGAAAGAGGAAGGAGTATATAAGTGAAATCATGCTACTCAAACAAAAACAATGTTGAGCCTTCCAATGAATTCTCATTGAAATGTCAATGAAAGACACGTATATAATACATAGCACTGAAGACTTGTGTATTCACATGTATACTCATATGTATCCACATACATATATCCATATATTATATCAACTATTAATACATATTATAAATAAATAAGTATATTAACTTCAAAATTCCATTTTCTGTCTTGGAAGAACCAATAGGGAATTAGTGACACAAAGACCCTGATAGGGCCATGGCCAGATGCCGTATCTTTATAGTTTAGTCCTGTGACCCAATATTAAAGATTCAAATAAGCTCCAGATCCAAAAGATCATCATCAGCTAATGATGGTATTTTGACTTTATTGTTGGAAACAAACCAGGGAGGACAATAAGGAGAATGAACCGAGTTTGGTTTTAGTTTTGTTGCAGCTGGATTACTATCATCTAGGAGCCATTTAGCAAACAGACAATAGACACATGGCTTTATTTATAACAGTCTGGAGGGAAGGAATGCAGTCGATTGTGCCACCTCTTCCGCAGCAGTTTAGCTACAGAATTACTACTAGCAGGTGGAGGATGCATTAGGCAGACAGGCTCATTCTGGAATGCAGGCTGATTGGTCTCTAAATGGGTGGTGATGGTTCATTAGGTAATGCAGTCTCACCTGGGGAGTGACAGTTTTGTATGTGGAGGAAATTCAGTGCAAGTGATTTCTGGGAAACACCCTTGAAATAAGCATCGCAGGTTTTTTTTTTTTTTTTAAATGTTATCTTCCAATTTAGAGACCATGAGGTAAAATTATCCTAATGATTTATACCATTGATGCTTTTCCACCATATGCGGGTGATGCCCATCCTGTTTCAATTGCACTGCTTGATGGTATCGCACTTATATCCTTCATTCTGAAATAAACATTCCCCAAAGCTCTCAAACAGATAGTGCTCAGAGCTTTCCCCTGGGTCCTCTTTTGAATTAAATCAATTAGAGGAAGGCCATATGTTCACCATATGTATGTCAACTTGCCAAGGATTCTTAAAAGAAAAGGAGAAAGACTTTAAAAAAAAAAATCACAAATCACTTGAAAACACACAAACTGAAAAAGAATTAATCAACCAACCAGTTAAATCTATATTTATGTAAGTCAAGAGTTGATTAAAATTAGACAAGATAATGTATCTCCTGATTATTGTTATATGTTATACTTCCATTCTTTTTCCATTCTCATATGCAATTAATTTCTTAGGCAGCATAGGGAATCAATCACTCTTTATCCAAGTTTTCTTCACCTGTTTACTCACCTGGAAAAAGTAAAATGATTGCCAGGCCAGTGGTAGTGAATCTTAACAAAATTATTCAGAATTCAATAATGTACAGACTATATGTAACAGCATTCGGTGGGTATTTTTGCCTGTCCTTATTACTGGGTTGGTAGTACTAGTAAGTTTTATGGCATGTAAGAGTTGGGATATGCAGGACTGGATGCTGTTGTGACTTCTTCATTGCAGATATGCCATTATATTGAATATTGATTTTTGAATCCTTTAGAATGCCTCGTATGACACTCAGCATGTAGCAAAAGTGCCATACATATTTGAAAAATTGAAGCATGAAGGAAACAGAGGGATGGAAAGTTTATGTGATATTGGCAAGGTATCTAGTTAGAGAATGGGTCATTTGACTCTTAAAGCATTTAGGCTCTACATTATGAACACTTTCAAAGATTCCTCTCTACAGACCCCATACCCATGTAAAGCACCATGTTCTCACCTGGACGTTCATCAGATCTGCTCAACCTCATCTCCCTGGACTCATTATTTCCTGATGCACTTGTGTTCTATTCCATATGTTCTCTGATTTTATACCCATGTTTCTTTTTTCTGTCTTTGCTCAAGCTGTTCTCATGATATTGATAATCTTTTCTACCCGTCTTTACTTTTCAAAATCCTGTCTGGCACTTAGTGAGATTAGAAGTAAATTCAGAAGAGGCTAGAAAACTGAGATTAAATAAGTTTTTTACGTTAATTATAAACATTAAATATCCTAGATGATTTCCAGAAGGGTTGCAGAACTCAGTACTTGAATATGTGCAGTAAGATGCGTTTATAGCCCCCATCACAGAGAGTTGAGGTACTAAGAATGTAGGATGAAGGTCTGGTTAGACTCAGCCCTGGAAAATTTTCAGACTACGTAGAAATTATTTTGGAGTCACCCTTAATCTTCCCTTCCTTCTTTGGCTCCTTTTCCCTCATCTATTTCCCAAATGTGGTAGTTCAGAGTTCTAGTGCGATCCCTCACTGGCTGCCTTTTCAAAGGTCAAAATACAAGTTTCTTCTTGGTTCTGTCCAGTATCAACTGCCGTCACCAAAAAAGATTCTTATGGAGTGCTTACCATGTGTCATAGAGGGTTTAAGTAACTTGTCAAGTTACCCAGAACCCGTATTTGCATCTGGCTTCAGTGTGTGCTTGAACTGGGATGGATAGCCTGATGTATATGGAGAATGGTGATTGGGGGTATACTTAATTCTGTTTTTACCTGTCTATCCTATCTGGAATCTTTAGATTTCTAAAGAAATAAACAATTTTCTAATTTCTTTCTGTGTTCTTTCTGGCCTGAATGGAGTCCTTCTCCTCATAAAATTAGTTTGGAAATTATTAAATCAATGAATATTTAAATCACGTTAAAGATAATCCTTTTCCTTTTCACTTTCAGTTTTATGAAGTATTCAGGTTACTGACCATGACTCTGGCCTTGAATTTCTCACCTTTTTATTATTTCTTCAGATTTCCTTGTTCATCAAAAGTACCTGCAGCTATGCATGGCTCTGCCCTTGGGCAACACATGTTATGAAATTCAGTTGAAACTCTTATTTTTCATGTTTCTATTCAGTATCTCCTTGTAGACACACCCATGATGATTGCTTTGTGCATCATCCTCTAAATTCCCGAGACGTACCATTTACACCTCCAATGAGATATTTTTGACTCCTAAATTCTATATACAGGTACAGAAGAGCCTTGGGAGAGGTGCATAACAAATCTCCTTCTAACACTGGAGCAGAGCCACATATAGAAAACTAATGTCCCATATGTTTGTATTTTGATAAAGATATTTGAGTTAGAGCTGCAAAAAACATTCAGTCACCATGAAGATTATGGAAATGTTGATAGTAAACTAGAATGAAGGCAATGACAACAAACCTAGACAAAGGACATATGGTAATTCAGATAAAAAAAAAAAAAACAAGGAACAGCTGTATGAAGAAAAATTCACAAAAAATGTTAAATCATCTGAGAAGAGAATCACATATTTTAAGGAGAGAACCACTTATATCTGAAGAACACATAGACTCAAAGAAGAAATAATGAATGGAATGGGAGTAACTTATCTCCTGCTAAACAGAAAATAAACAGACAAAATGAAATTAACCCTTGGGATTCAATGCCCTAGTGGATTTTTTGGAACCTGCCAAAAAGATGGGCCATATGGTTAGGAGTGCTTCTGTGACAACAGAGGCCCAGAGGAAATTTCAAGGATTATAAATCCTCTTGTTTCATCTCATAATTTGATGACCAGCTGGCACTAGGAAGTATAACATTGTACAAGTAAGTGCCTATTGGTTTTTACATCTTCCTCAGTAGCATCCAGGGTTGGCCCCTGGAAAACAGAATGTGGCACTACTCCAGGATTGTCATTAATCTGCCTCCATAGGGCAGTCTTCCCACATGGGGATCCATCCATAATGGTTTGTTGTAGCGATCTGTCACGCCATATGGGGGAAGAGAAACAAGAGATTGAGCAACAGAGGGACACACATAACTTGGAATCCTGGCAAAATGGAAAAGAAGCAAGGAAGCATTGAACATCATCTGTCCACATAACTGAGCAGAGGTCAAGCAGTTAATTACATGCCCATTGCTAGGTGTTAGAGTCTGCCATAGAGACATGGAGGGGAAAGGGGGAGCCAGCAGGGAGAGTAAGCCAGTGTTTCTGGAGTGGTACCAAAATAAAAATCCTTCTTGTGATATCTTTCAGGGCTGGTTGAATGTGAGAGCATGCGACTCCTGGAAGATACTGCTACTGCTGTGTGCACAGTGCCTGCTCATGTGGTATAGGTAGTGCAAAGAAGGCCCTGGGGAGGAACGAGATGAAACCATGACTATGTCCTACAACTCTTTATTATGATGGTGGGTGAAAGTTATGCCATTTTCTAGTTCAGTTTTCACCTACCCGTTTGTCCCACCCAATGCTGCAGCCATATAAAACTACTATGCTCTTCAGAGCTTGGACAGTCCTAGAAGTAGAAGATATCAGTGCTGGAATGGAGAATAGAATGTGTTGGTTGGATGAATACATGTATGCATGCAATAATGAATGAACAAATGATTGCACTTAGCAGTACTTTCCATAACCAGTCAGCTATTTCGTACAAATGCTAGTGGTAGTGAGAGTCTTAATCTCCTGAAAGTAGTTTTTGAAGATGAGAGAGAAGGGAAGTAGCAGGTGAGTGGAAAATAGATAGATAAAAGAGGAAAAAAAAAATCACCCTGATGGGGGAAATTCTGTGACTTTATTATTTAAATAAGAGTGTTCTTCATATATTCTGTTTTCCTATGGTGCTTCAGTTATTTCACATGTGATTTCCTTAGCTTTGAACATTTTAAAACACCAAATGCAAACACTTTTAATGCGACGACGTTCAGTACTCATAGATGAATGGATAACAGGAAATGCAAATTGGGAAATTGTTGAAACCAAACGGAATGACCACTATTACCTTGCATATTGCCTCCACTGTCTCAAGGTAAGACAGAGCTAATGTCAGCTCAGCTGCAACAAGGACAATAGGGTTTGGTGACTGGGGAGAAGGGAAAAACAACCTCTCTTTTTCAACCTTTCAGAGGAAGGAGCGCTCTCAGCAGGAGGGATCGCAGGGCTCTGGGAGAGCAATTGCATTGGAGGGGCGGGGACAACAGGAAGTGAGTGCAAACAGACCCTCTCCTCAACATAAACACACACAGACTTAACCTATGGCTGAACTTCTGCCCTTGAGTGACCAGCGCCATTAGGACACAGGTCAAAAGGTTGTGGTGCGACAGAAAATGGAGCCTGATTGAATGAAAGAGAAAATGAAAAATTCTTTTGTTTGCTTCACTCTGTGGTTTGTAAAGGCGGCTGTGATGTCATAATGGAGACCAGAGTGGGAAAAAGAAGTCCCTGATTTATCACAGTCTGAGAAAGGCAGTCGGAAATTCAGTTAAGCATTGAAAACCAAAATTGGCTGGGAGACCTACACACAATAAAAGTGAGTCTCACTGCTCTTAAAGGGAAGGGCAGACGTGATGTGTCTCTGGTGGTGGTAAGAAGGTTTGCGCACATTAGAAAATTTCTCTTTCCTTTATGTGCAGGATGAAGAAAATACAGACACAAATACACAGCTGGCTGACCCACCATCTTCCCTCCTTGCTTCTCCCAGCCAGGAAAAAATCTTAGTGCTTAAAGCAGTTCACTCTGGGAGCACATTCAACAACAATATTTGTTGTATGTGCTTGAGTGCACATGTGTGTGTGTGTGTGTGTAAAACCAAACCATCTACAAAAAAACCTTGGAAACATGCAGCTCACCTGGCAGATTCCTTGACCTCACAGATAAGTATAGGAACTGCTTTCCAGCTGTGATCAGCTATTTCCACCCACTTCAAACTCTGAGCACATTTGCAAATTCTGGATGATTCTTTTTTTTTTTCCAGAATATTTCTTCAGGGTAGAAAGTTATGACTATTTAAATGAATACACAAAAGACTGGACTCATTCTGTTGTTAGAGATCACATTTGAAAAAAAGGGGATTGGGAATCTGGAGAGACATAAGATCACAATGCTTTTTTTTTTTTGGTGATAATTGAGCTCCTAAACGTCTAGTTTTCTTCTAGAACCCTTATTACTGAGTGCCTTCTCAAAGATTAAATTTTTGCTATGTATTTTTTCCTTAATATCAGAACAAATAACGAATTTCACTTCAAAGTAAGTTTTACATTGGAGATAACTGATGTTTGGGAACACCTGCTATTATTATGTTTAAAATGCAGTTTTCACTAGCCTACCTTGGAGCAGTCAGGGATTTTTGTTTCTTAGGGCACTCCCATGTGAAACCACCAGAAGCTCTCAGAAATAAGACTTGAGCTCCTCACAAATGCTGGGCGGACAGGAACACCCTCCTGGGAGATTGATGAGTCCTATTAACCTTGTTGCATAGATGGAAACTCAGAAACAAAGTGACTTTGAGGATTAAGAGGAAGTCAATGTCAGCACTAGGATTAGAATTCACACTTGCCTGGTTTCTCAGCCCATGACCAGCTCCCCCACAAATCCCAGCTTTGTCCCCCTAACCTGGGTGAGGCACCAGGGTGTTCCAAAAGGTTGAAAGAAATCCTGTTACCTCAGGCCTCTGCCTTGCTGGAAGGGCCTTCCTTTTAATAAATTAGAGCCAGGAAGTAACTTTGAGGTGATTTATTCTAACTCACTTTATAAGTGAGAAAAAGGCCATAAAAGTATTACAAACAGAGCAAGAATGCCCAGCTTGTAGTAATATAATAGGGAGATGAATTGGTGAGGTGAAAAGTATTGGATGGGATGGGATTTGGAGTCCTGGTTTGCTTCTTGTTGAGACTCAGGTTCTTTGTTAAAAGGAAGAGAGTCTATTACCGCAGTGTTTCACAAAGATTACACAGGTCAAGTTAAGATGTTGTAGATACTTCTTAAATGTTTGCCCATTCACATTTTCATCTTCTTTCCCATTGTAGTGACATAAGGTCTCTCTAAAAGAAAAAAAGTCATCAAATATGCCTACTTTGGGGATGAATCTCAGAGCAGTGGGATTTTGGGAAACTTTAATCTTGGAACTCTCTGGAACCTGATATCAAGAATTAAGGCCTAACACAGCCCTCAGAAGTTTAATGCATTGAGCTCAGAGTTGTCCAGAACCCTCAGTAGTGCTTTTTCCCCAAGATTAGGATTTCAAGAACCCCACATGCAGAGTACAGAGACCTGAGCAAGAGTGAGGAGGGGGCAGTCTGGGGGAGAGGAGACCATGTTGAATGTCCAAGCTCTGGAAGGTATCACTTCTACAGGAGAGTGCTAAGGCAAATTCATAACTGCATTGTTTTCTCTACAGACTGTTTGTGGGCATTTGGTGCAGCAGTTATAATGTCACTTGTCAGAATGCCTGTGGTTGAGCCCTGGCTCTGCTCCTGACTCCAGCTTCCTGCTAATGCGGACCCTGGGAGGCAGTAATGATGGCTCAAGTAGTTGGGTCCCTGCCACTCATGTGGGAGACTTGGATTGAATTCTGGACTTCTGGCTTCATTTTGGCCCAGTATTGGCCATTGTTGGCATTTGGGGAATGAATCAGGGGATGGAAGATCTGTTTCTCTGTCTTGCAAATATAAAATAAACACATAAATAAATATTTTTTTTAAAAAAACTCTTCCTTGTCAACCAAACCCCTATTTTTCTTTTGCCTACTTCTCCAAGAGAACATCTAGTTGTTGTATTAGACTAGCATGTTCTTTGTTCTCTATAAAACTGTTAAGCATACTTTGCCTTATTTCTTTCAAGACAAGATTAGCAATTCACCTTCATGAGAATGAAAAGAGGGGCAAAATCCACCTTTACTCTTTTATTCAATTCTGAACTGGGAGTTTTAGACCAAAAACTCTGAGAGGATTGTTGAAACAGGTGAACACTATTCAAGGGGATGATTTGCTGGCCTCTGCCTCCCAGAGGTGGCTCCCACACATTGTACATGAAAATTGTTTACAGCCAAAATGTGACCCAGGGGGAGGATTGAAAGCAGGAAGGACTGGGATTATCATGACCATAACCACAGTCAAGAATCTACCAAGGGTGATGCCTGTGCTGTGCTCTTCATATCCAGTGTCTTGTTTAATCCTTGAAACACCTTTGTGAGGCAGGTTCTACTCTCATCACCATCTTGCAGATGATAAACTAGGATGCAGAGAAGCTGGACCCATGACCCAGGCAACAGATCTTATAGCCTGCACAGTGGAGGGACATTCGAATCCAGAGTCCTTATCTTGACCAGCTGTTCTGCCAGTCCTGGCTTGAGTAAACTCAGGTGCTCCCCTCCACTTCTCTTATACACCAGTCCTAGGAACTCTCCTTTCCTGATCCAACAGAGACCTATTTCCCTGCTCATCCTTGCTCTGTTCTCCCAAGCTGTGGTCAGCAGTGTGCATAGCATCTGCAAAGGCATCACTCAGGTGCTCCCAGGTGGTAACCCATTCACCTGTGCCTATGGTCCAGTGTGACTGGGGTTGATAGTGATAGAAGATTAACCAGTTCCTGGGGAATTGGTTGAGAGCAGCAGGCTAATTATGAACAAGCTTGCACAACAGTCTTTCGCATCTGATACTGAAATAGAAGGGAGGGAAGGATTTGCTGAATGCCCCTGTAACAGGCTGAGCAGAACCCTCCCAGTCTACCTTTAAGGTCATTTTTTAAGCTCTTCATAGCTATGCTCACCCACAGTAGTTCTCTGTCATCATCTCATGCTAGGATTTTATTTACAAGGCTTATATTAGGAACTTTCTTGTGCTAAAATATTTATCATTTTCCACTTCCTGGAGACCAGACAGGATGATATTCAAGACTAGTTTCTTAATCTATTGTTTTGTTTTTTTGTGGTTTCTTTAGATTTCATAAATGGCTAGTAAGATAATGTTTTCAGAAAGGCTGAGTATGTCTTGAGAGTGACTTGATAAGGTCTTATTTGAGTGTATCATGCCGTCTGAGTCCTTTAAAGACTGTTTACTGCTAGAGCCCTAAGACCCTCCAGCCACTTCTCCAAAGCTCTTCTGTTGGTTTGAGAAGGTATGGATGCTCTTGGTCCACTTTTCTGTCTTAGGGATGACTTGCACCCTCTGCACATGCTCCACACAGATTATCAGTGGGAATTGACCTTTCCATGGAGAAGTGAGGCAAGAAAATGAAGTGGAAATCCCCTCAGTTTTTTGCCTCTTCTATTATTCCTCACCTCATATAACAAAAGGATAGCTCTTTCTTTGGCCTTACACTTGAGCTTGCTGTATTTAAAAATTCAAAGAATGTAAAGAATGCCTACTGCAAACTGTAAGAGTATAATTCAGCTACAAATACACTTGTTGCCTCAGCTTCTGGGCAAAGATAGGAAGGAGGAAGGTAGGCAGAAGTCAGGGGTGTGTGTGGGATGTTGGGGGGTAATTGGGGGTGACACATTCATGTAGATTGTTCTCTTTTTCTTCCTCAAAATTTGTCATTCTCTTTTTCTTTTGAATGGTCTTGACCCATTTATTTCTGTATTCTCTATTCCATTTCATCGATTTTTATGCTTGCGCTCATAGTCCATAAAATTTTGATTGCTGTTGATTTGTAGAAACTTTTGACATTGAAAAGTTTCAGTCCTCCAACTTTGTTCTCCTGTTTCAAGACTTTCTAAATCCCTTTTAGGTACCTTATAATTCCACAGAAAATTTAGAACCAGCTTTTCAATTTCTGTTAAAAAATGATAGCTATGATAGAGATTGTCTGGAATCTCTAGATAAATATAGGAGCATTACTGTTTTTATAATATTGTCTTCTAATCCATAAATATGATGTTTTCCCATTTATTTAGATCTTTAAAAATTTTCTTTCAAGAACATTTGTATTCTTCACAGTATAAGATTTGCATTTCTCTTGTTAAATTTATTCCCAAGTGTTTTGTTCTCCTTGATAGTATTGTAAGTGGAATTAAAAAATAATTTTTAGATTATGAACTGCTAATGTATAGAATATAATTGATTTTCATATATTGATCTTGTATCCTGAAAGCTTGTTGAAATCATTAAATGGTTCTGTTAGTTTTAACAGGATTTCTTAGAATTTTTTTCTGTACAAAGTCATGTCATTTTCAAGTGGAAATAGTTTTACATTTTCCTTTTCTAAATGGATCATTTCCTTTTTAATTTTTTAACTGACAATTTGCCCTGGCTAAAATCTCAGGTATATGTTGAATAAGAGTGATAAACGTGACATTCTGTTCTTGTTACTGATCTTGAGATAAAGTATTCAGTCTTTAAATGTGGTGTTATTTCTGGATTCTTCCAGAAATATGTTTACACGGGGGTGGGGAACCTTTTTTTCTGCCAAGTGCCATTTCGATATTTATAATATCATTTGCGAGCCATACAAAGTCATCAACTTAAAAATTAGACTGCTGTAGATGTATTACATTTCGAGTCTCACCTTGCCTTAACCAAGTGATTTCACAGGCCTTCTACAACCTGCAAGTCAGACATTCCCCACCTCTGCTTTGTCAGATGGAAGAAGTTCCATTCTACTCCTGTTTCATTAAGTGATTTCATCATAAAATGACATTAGGTTTAGTCAAATTCTTTTTCTGCACCTATTGAGATTATTATGTGGCTTTTGTTTTCCATTCTATTGATGGTGGTATACAACATTAGTTGATTTTTGGATGTTAAGCTACTCTTATGTTCCTGAACATAAATCTCACTTGGTCATGATGTATAATTTTTTTGTATGGTGTTGGAATTGTAGCTTTTTTTTTTTTAAAGATTCATTTTATTTATTTGAAAGACAGAGTTACAGAGAGGCAGAGACAGAGATAAAGGTCCTCCATCTGCTGGTTCACTCCCCATATGGCTGCAATAGCCGGAGCTGCACCGATCCGAAACCAGGAGCCAGGAGCTTCTTCCAGGTCTCATGTGAATGCCAGGGCCTAAGGACTTGGGCCATCCTCTACTGCCTTCTCAGGCCCTAGCAGAGAGCTGGATCGGAAGAGGAGCAGCTGGAACTAGAACCAGCACCCATATGGGATGCCAGCGCTTCAGGCCAGGGCTTTAACCTGCTGTGCCACAGTGCCGGCCCCAAGTCTGTAGCTTTCTTGTAGTGTCCTTGGTTTTGATATTTGGGTACATTGACAAATATTCCCTTCTCTGTTTTTAGTTTTGAAATATTTTGTAAAGAATTCCAAATTAATTTTTTAAATCTTTGATAGAGTTCGCCAATGAAGCCCATTAATGCTGGGATTTCTGTGTGCATCATAGTTTGATTACTAATTCAGTCTCTCTATTTGCTATAGATCTATGCAGATTGTCTCTTTTTTCTTGAGTTACTTTTGGTATACTGGATGTTTCTAGAAATTTGTCTATTTCATTTCAGTTTTCTAGTATGTTGGTATACAATTGTACTCCTATATCATTTTTATTTCTTTTAGTTAGATAATAGTGTTCTTTTGTATTTCTGACTCTAGTAATTCAAAGTTTCTTTTTGTATCATACTCAATCTAACTAAAGGATTGCTAATTTCACTGATTTTTTTCCAGAGAACTAGCTTTTGATTTTATTGACTTTTTAAAAATTGTGTTTCTGTTGAATTAATCCACTATAATATTTCTCGCTTCCTTTCTTTTTTGCCCTGAGTTCAGTCTACTCTTATATCTCCAGTGTCTTAGAATGGAAGGTGAGGGAATTGATTTGAGACATGATTTTATTTTAGCTTAGAGATTTACAATATAGATTTCCCTCTAAGCACTGCTTTAGCTACACCGCATACTTTTAGTATGTTTTGTCTTCATTTTAACTCATTTCAAAGTATCGCCTAGTTTTTCTTTTGACTTCTTCTTTGACACACTGCTTATTTAGGAATATGTTAATTTCCACATATCTCCGTTTCAAAATTTCTTTTTGTTACTGAATTCTAATTTCATTCCACTGTGTTCAGAGAATATTCTCTGTGTTATTTCTATCCTTTTTAAGTTATTGAAGGTTGTTTTATAGTCTATCAAATGGCCTATCCTGAAGAATACTGCATGTCTGCTAGGCCTAGTTGCTTTATATTTTTGTTCAAGTCTTCTGTTTCCTTGTTGGTCTTTGTCCCAGTTGTTTCCATTATTGAAAGTGAGGTAATGAAGTTTGAAACTAAGGTGGATTTTTTTTCAACTGCCTGGCTCCAGAGCTACTCATCAGATTGAAACCACTGTTGAAAGTGTATTCCAGTTCAACTTCTCCCTCTGCGCAAAACCACTTCCCTTCCTTATCACTGTTGCTTCCAAGGGCTCTCCTAGTCATATAGCTGCACAAAAATATTTGTACCAGTGTCTACTTCATAGGGAACCAGCATCTGAAATGATCTTAGGAGCACACTTAAAGTGGGATTTTAGAGTTAGCTCCAATGCTGATTGACTGGCAATGAGGATCACATCACTGGTAGTTTTTGGAGCACTGAGATAAACTGACAAGCTGTGGCAATGTAATTTTTAAAAATATACCTGACTGTAAAATGAGATAAGATAGCAGAGGAAGGAATGCACTGGTGGGTGTTATATCTTAGCCACTTAGAGGTTTGTGGGGGAGAAGCAATTATAAAGATTATGGAATCAGATGGCTCTTGCTGGTTGCTCTTAGTGCATTGATGAAAGAAAATAAAAAGCTGAGGGTGATTAATTATGCATTTAAGGTGAAGCCTATGAGCCACAGGGCCTCCTTGGCAGCTTATAAAGAGACTCTTCTTTTTATTGCTTAAGGTTTAAAAAAAAAAAGCAAACGATTAGGCACAGGACTTAATTAGAAAAGTAGTATAGCTCTAGAGAAGTTGAATTCTCACCTGAGCCAAGTCTGTTATGCCAAGATTGGCACTCTGAGAAGAAGGAAAAAACTGATACCCAAGGTAGGTAAATCTGGGTTGATACATTCAAAAACCTTGAGTCTTAGATTCTCTTAAGCCTTCTGGGCTGGAAGAACTGGCCCACTTCTTCCAATTAAAGGCTAATATTCTGGCCCCTGCTTCAATATAGAGAGGCTTCTGCCCTTCAGGTAGCCACAGCATCTACCACTGGGCCCCCCTTATTAGAACCGTAACTAGTGGAGACCTGGCCTGTTAACGATGAACTCTGTACTGATGTGCACACTCATAATCCAAAGGGGTCAGGATTCTGAGGGACTCAGATCAAGGGAAGTAGGTAGAGAACATAAACATGAATGAGAGAGAGAATGTCAACATGCTTCTCTCATAATGCGATTAAAATACCCTAGCAAAGTCACTGAGAGATGCTACTAACAAGTACTATGATGGCTACTGAAAGCCTTGAAAAAGCAGTGGCATACACCAAGTCAGGTAGAAATACCAGCATTACCATGGCAGACAGTGGTAGAGAGGTAGGCATTTAAGAGTGGACATACTATGTGATGACAGAAAACTCACCAGTTCACTATGTTCCATAGGAGAGCCCAGAGAATAATGCAAAGAGGAATACAAGCATAGTTGAAAAGCTCAGTGGTAAATTTCCTCTGTAAGCCAAAACTGATTGTAGAAGATGCCATGACAGAACTGGGCTCTCTGAGAGCCATGGAGACAAAAACATCCAATATAATAAAAGCCAGGTGTCTGTGCTTAACTGTTAACAGCAAGGTGAGTGCAGTTTTCAAAAATGATCATCAAGGTCAAAATGATACCCAGGGGCAGAGAGCTATGGAAATGCTCTCTAGGAGCAAGATAGATGGGCAGCTAGCAAATATATTCTTAACTTATGTTTTATAAAGTATGGGGTGGCCAGTAGACTGAAGGAAATTGCTCTCTGTTAAGATCTCTTAGTTTCTTGATTTCTGTGAGATCTCATATTCAGAACCATTGACTGAAAAGGGTGGCTGGGTCCCATTAAAAAAGACCTTGCAGCAACGAGGCAATTGCATGTCATGATTTTACTTCAGTCCTTACCCAAAGGCCTATGGCTATTTACATAAATAGTCATACACAAGAGGAAGAGGAACACTCAACTCTGATGTTTTTAAGATTATTGGATACACATAGTAAGTTGATGCTTACACATCTTCCTCTCTCCAATCCAAAGAGTGGAATGTGTGAAGAGAGGTAACTAAGGAAGCACTAGTCCAGGTTTGTTTCACTGTGGGCCTACTGGATCCATGGAGATAATAGTAGGCTCAATCCTTGAATATGGAGTGTCTATTGATAGGGAATATATTCTGAATTAAAGAGAAATTCCATAATAGTCCCTTGAGCTCTGTCAAGAGCAACCATAGTAGGGAAGGCCAAATGGAGGATTAAGAAACTACCTCCTCCAAAAGGTAACATCATAAATCATAAACACTATCAAATTTCAGAGGGAATGGCAGAGGTGAGAGCTGCCCTTAGAAGCCTAACAATAGCAGGGTTGAAAGTCACTGTCATACTTCCTTTAATTCACCAGTTTGGCTCCTACCAAAAACAGATGCATTGTAGTAGTTGACAGTAAGCCAGCACAAATTTAACGAAGTAGTTGGCCCAACTGCAGTGCCTGTGGCAACTGTGGATTCTCTGCTGGAATGTACTAGCACAGCCTTAGCTACATGGTATGCAGCTACAATCTGATGAACATATTCTTCTCCATCAGATAGACGGTCAGATGCAGATCTCATTCATGTGAGAGAGACAACAATGTGTTTCATACAGTCTTTCCCCAGGGCTACATTAACTCTCCTGCTCTGTATAATAATATAACTTAAAGAATCTGTGCCATATAGTCATTCCTTAGATCACTTGCATCCATAATATTGATGACTTCATTAAATGAAATAAATGGACTGAAAAAAAACTGCAGGTATACTGGAGGATTTGACAAGACACATGCTCTCTGGAGTTTGGGAGAAAAATCCCAAAAATATTCAGGGATTTGTCACATCAATAATGTTTTTCAGGGGCACAGAGCTCTGGGATGTATTAGGACAATTCCCTCTGAAGAAAAGGACAAATTCTTTTTTTAAAAATTTGTAATATATACAAATACATAAATTCATAAATACAACATTAAAAACATGGTAATTTTTCCCACCAGACCCGCCCTCCTACTCACTCTTCTCACCCTCTTCCTCCTCCCTCTCCTACTTAGTCCAAGAAATAAAAAGAAAAAGAAAAAAGAAGAAAAAAAATGAAATAAAAAAAACTAAGAAAACTGTTCCTCAACAGTCTAGACATGGACTATTAAATGTTATTACTTCCCAAAGGTGATTTTGCTATTTTTCCCCCTTCCTCTTTTCCCTTCCTTCCTCTCTCTTCTTTTAGAAACTTAATTATCTTTAAAGAAGAACCCCAGAATGCTACATTTTTTGTGAGCTCTTAGACATAACTATGAGATGTAGTAATATCCTCCATTTAATACACTAAAAGGAAGTGGTTCTTGAGAACAAGTTTTACTGTTAGGTCTCATGATACAACTCTTTGGGGACAGAGGTCCTCCATGGGAAGTTAGTGCACAGTGACTCTTGTTGTTTATCTAACCAATAACACTCTTATGTATGACATCAGCAATCACCCCAGGCTCTTGACATGAGCTGGCTTGGCTGTGGAAGCCTTTTGTTTTTTTCCTTTCTTTTCTTTTTTTAGAAAGCTGTTATTTAATGAATACAATTTTCATAGGTACTTCTTTAGCAATATAGCAGTTCTTCCCTCCCATACCCGCCCTCCCACCCCAACTCCCGTCCCACCTCCTATTCCCTCTCCCATCCCATTCTTCATTAAGATTCATTTTTAATTATATACAGAAGACCAACTCTATACTGAGTATTTCAACAGTTTGCACCCACATAGACACACAAAGTACTGTTTGAAGACTTGTTTTACTGTTAATTCTCACAGTACAATTCATTAAGTACAGAAGTCCTACATGGGGAGCAAATGCACAGTGACTCTTACTGATTTAACAACTGACACTCTTATTTATGATGTCATTGATCACCCAAGGCTCTTGTCATAAGCTGCCAAGGCTATGGAAGCCTTTTGAGTCTCCAAACTCTGTCATTATTTAGATACGGCCCTAAGCAAAGTGGAAATTCTCTCTTCCCTTCAGAAAAAGTATATTCTTCTTTAATGGCCCCTTCTTTCCACTGGGATCTCACTTTCAGAGATCCTTCACATTGATCCTTTTTTTGTAACAGTGTCTTGGCTTTCCATGCCTAAAATGCACTTGTGGGCTTTTCAGCCAGATCTGAATGCCTTAAGAGCTGATTCTAAGTTTGGAGTGATACTTAAAGTGATTGTCCTTCTATGAGTCTGCTGTGTGGTCTGCTTCCCATGTTGGAAGCCTTTTGGATCCATTAGCTTGACAAGGCCAAAAGCGAAGTGGAAGTTCTCTCCTCCCTTCAGAGAAAAGTACATATTTCTTTGGTGGCCACTTCTTTCCACCGTGGTCTCACCCACAGAGGTCCTTCATGTAGAATATTTTTTTGCCATAGCGTCTTGGCTTTCCATGCCTGAAATGCTCCCCTAGGCTTTTCAGCCAGACCAGAATGCCTTAATGGCTGATTCTGAGGTTGGAGTGCTACTTAAAGTGATTGTCCTTCTATGAGTCTGCTGTCTGGACTGCTTCCCAGTTGGAGTTTTCACTCCTTTTTAATTCTGTCTATTATTATTTCCAAACAGTCATATTTGTATGATCACTTTAACATTTGATCTTATATGATCTATATGGTCTATGTCTTAATGATCTTATGTCTTATATGATCTATATGGTCTATGGTCTTATATGATCTATTTGGTCACTTTACTACTTAATCCTATCCATTTGATCTCTGTAACACTTAAGCTGATATTTTTGCCAGCCAGCTTAAGAGAATTTGGGATCCCATGGAAAAGTTAAACTGTAGCCTTAGAAGTACGTCTGTAGGAATGTATGCAGGACTATACTGCTTTGCAGTTATCAACTTCATACATTTCACAATTTCAACTTTAGGATCTTGGTAATTCTTCCCACCATGCCCACCCCCCCCACACACACACACTTCCACCCCCTTTCTTTTCCCTTTCTGATTCTCACTCTTATTGTTTACTAAGATCTGTTTTCAATTAACTTTATACATATACGGTCAACTCTATGTTAAGTAAAGAGTTCAGTGATTAGGATGAAATAAAAAAGATAAGGAAAATATTATAAAGGAAAAGAAAAGAAAAACAAAAACAGAATGAAAAACGATTCCTCAACAGTCAAGAGAAGGGCTGTTCAAAGTCATTGTTTCTCTAAGTATCAATTTCATTTCTACATGTTGTCTTTTAGGTGCTCTATTAGTTATCACAGGTTAGGGAGAACATATAGAATTTGTCCCTTTGGTACTGGCTTATTTCACTAAGTATGATGTTTTCCAGTTTAATCCATTTTTTTGCAAATGACTGTATTTTTTTTTACTGCTATATAGTATTCCATGGTGTACATTCCCATAATTTCTTTATCCAGTCTTCAGTTCATGGGCATTTGGGTTGATTCCATGTCTTTGCTATTGTGATTGAGCTACAATAAACATGGAGGTACAGATAGCTCTTTCATATGCTAATTTCATTTCCTTTGGGTAGATTCCCAGGAGTGGGATGGCTGGGTCATATAGTAGGTCTATATTCAGACCTCTGAAGTATCTCCATAGTGTCTTCCATAGTGGCTTTACCAGTTTACATTCCCACCAACACTGGATTAGGGCACCCTTTCCCCATATCCTCGCTGGCATTTGTTGATTTTTGATTTCTGTATGAAAGCCATTCCAACCGGGGTAAGGTGACACCTCATTGTGGCTTTGACAAATTTTTTAAATATTATTTATTTATTTGAAAGGTAGAATTACAGAGGGATACTGAGAGACAGAGATATTTTGCATGTGCTGGTTCACTTGTCTCTCTCCCTCTCTCCCTCCCCCTCCCCTCCTCATCCCCCTCCCCCTCTCCCTCTCCCTGTAACTCTACCTTTCAAATGAATAAACATTAAAAAAAGAATATGGAAGCAATATAGTCTATCCTTGGGCATGCTAAACTAACCCAACCCTGAATGGGGTCTCAAGCAAAAAAGAGCTGTGCCACAGGTCTAGACTGCAGTTCAAGCAATATTGGTACTTTGGGAAATATAGCCCATGGGATTCAACAGTACTGGAAGTTGCTGCAGTGGGAAAAGTTGCTGTGTGGAGTGCATGTGAAACCCCACTAGGCAAATCACAACCTACACTACTCGAATTCCTTGGAAGGCCATGATATCTGCAGCAGAGAACTACTCACAAATTCTATTTTCTGAGGCTTTTGCTGCAACTTTAATACAAAACTCAAATTACAGATATCTTATGAAGGATTGAACGAAGTTGGTTCAATAGTATTCATAGAAAGCAGAACTTTTAAATGCATTTCCAGTTCAAATCCAAATCTGATTACAAGAAAAGATCAATGTTAAGTACATCCCATTGATTTGGAGAAAATGTAATGAAAGAAATGCAGATCATGTCTCCCCCAAAAATGTCTTGAGCAAAACTGGTGTATTGTGCTAGATCCAGACATTACCCAGGTTGGGAGAATGGTGTGGTCAACAGGCAGGCTGGTATCCAAATATTAGAGGAAACAGGATGTAAGTTTTTCTGTTATATAGGCAGCATGGAAAAAGAAAGGAAGAAGAGATATTTGTAGGCTCTCTTCTATGTGAGTGATTCTGGTCCTTGTTATCACTAGTTCTGTGGGGAGAAGGCCCTATTCCATGTGTATTTGGTGAAGTTATCCCTTTGGAGTCTCCACCCTTAGTATTCCATCCCAGTACATTGTTATGAAATATGACCAATCTTTATCAAGGTAATGGAGTGTTTTGTCCTTTATCTTAACTAATTCATAAAAAATGAAAGGGAAGGACAAGGAAGTAGAGGTCAACTGCATGGAGTTGGGTGTTGGATGTTTGATATGTATCAGGAGTTGCAAAATAAAAGTCATAAAGATTGCATCCTTGAGGTGTTGGACAATATTGGCCATCTGGGTAACTTAAGTATAGATGTTATAATGCTAGCCTCTACTGGCTATTTATAGAGTTTTAATGTCATTTCATGGGGTGATAACATTTTTCAAGTTTGACGCTTGAGTCTACTAATGGCTGTCTGTTTTATCTACACTTCTGGCCCCTCTGGTCCAGGATTCCAAGTCACCTGCTTACTGCTTAACATTCACTGTGGCTATACAATTACAACATTCTTCTGTTAAATCCCATTGGAGACCCATGCCAACAATAGTAACTTTAGCTCAAAAGCATGAAGAAGTTGCAGTTGTTAAAGATTAAGGCACATCAGTACCAGTCTGGACTAAACTCTTTTGCTACCAGTGGTCCTATAAACTTGAAAAGTGCTCTCTCCTGTGCTTACTCAAGAGTCCTCCATGCATGCCCTGCAACCTTGATTATCATTCAGCAGTGACATAGCCCATTTAATTCTGCAAACATTCTAGATACATGTGTTTAGGGCAGAAGTCAGGGTCATACTTGTGTTAGGGTCATCTTATTTCAGGATGGATCATTGTCATTATTGATAGTGCAGGGCCAAGTTGTGTTGGAATAGATAAATATCTAGGTGGATAGAAGGATGTCATTTTTTAAAAATTTATTTAAGGTATACAAACAATGCATTTCATATATGCAAATTTCGGAAGATAGTGATTCTTCCTGCCCTACCCTACCTCCCAGCCTTCTTCCTTTCTTTTTCTTCTTTCTTTTTTTCTTTCTCTTCTTCCTATTCTTATTTTTACAAAGGTCTATTTTCAGTTACCTTTAAACTCATAAGATTAACCCTATACTAAGTGAAGAGTTTAACAAATAGTATGAAGGAAAAATAGAAGAACACCATCTCAATAGTCAAGGGCTGTTCTAAATCATTGCATCTCAATGTGTCATTTTCAGTGCTACAGATTACCTTTCAGGTACTCTATTAGTTACCAGAGAGAACATGTGGTATTTGTTTTTTTAGGACTAGCTTATTTCAAAGTATAATGTTTTCCAGTCACATCCATTTTGTTGCAAACAACAGGATTTCATTATTTTTACTGCTGTGTAGTATTCCATAGTGTATATATATACCATAATACCATATATATATATATATATACACACACACACACACACACCATATATACCATTTCTTTATCAAAGTTTCAATTTATGGAAACCTGGGTTGACTACATATCTTAGTTAATGTAAATTGAGCTGCAACAAACATGGGGGTATAGATCACTCACTCATATGCATTTTTCCTCTTGTTTGGGTAAATTTCCAGGCTTATATGGCAGATCTACGTTCAGATTTCTGAGGTCTCTCCATACTGTCTTCTACAGTGGCTGGACAAGTTCACATTCACACTAACAGTGGATTAGGGTACCTTTCTCCCTCATATCTATGCCAGAATTTGTTCTCTAGTAATTTAAGGTTATTGGATTGTAGATTTAAGTCTTTGATCCATTTTGAGTGGATTTTTGTGTAAGGTGTAAGGTTGGGGTCTTGTTTCATACTTCTGCATGTGGAATTCAAGTTTTCCCAGCAATGTTTTTTGAAGAGACTTTTCTTGCTCCAGGGATTGATTTTAGCTTCTGTGTCAAAAATAAGTTGCTTGTAGATGCATGGATTGATTTCTGGAGTTTCTATTCTGTTCCTATCTATATGCCTGTTTTTTTTCTTTTTTTTTTTTCCCAGTATTAGGCTGTCTTGATTATAACTACCCTGTAGTTTATCTTCAAATCTGATGTTGTGATGTCTCCGGCTTTGTTTTTGTTGAATAAGATTGATTCAGCTATTCGAGGTCTCTGTGTTTCTGTATGAACTTCAGCATTGTTTTTTCCAGATCTGAGAAGAATGTCCTTGGCATTTTTACTAGAATCACATTGAATCTGTAAACTACTTTCTGTAGTATGGACATTTTAATGATGTTCTTTCTTCCAATTCATGAACATGAAAGATTTTTCTACTTTTTTGTGTTTTCTGCTATTTCTGTGATGTTTTGTAATTTCCATCATTCCTTTCACAGAAACTTTTGACATCCTTGACTAAATTTCTTCCAAGATATTTAATTGTTTTTGTAGCTATTGTGAATGGAATTGATCATAGAAATTCTTCTTAGCCATGGAATTTTGGTGTATAAAATGGCTGTTGATTTTTTATTTATTTATTTATTTTAATTTTTGACAGGCAGAGTGGACAGTGAGAGAGAGAGACAGAGAGAAAGGTCTTCCTTTTGCCATTGGTTCACCCTTCAATGGCCGCCGCTGCCGGCACTCTGCAGCCGGGGCACCATGCTGATCCCAAGGCAGGAGCCAGGTGCTTCTTCTGGTCTCCCATGGGGTGCAGGGCCCAAGCACTTGGGCCATCCTCCACTGCACTCCCTGGCCACAGCAGAGAGCTGACCTGGAAGAGGGGCAACCAGGACAGAATCTGGCGCCCAGACCGGGACTAGAACCCGGTGTGCCGGCGCCGCAAGGTGGAGGATTAGCCTGTTGAGCCACAGCACTGGCCTGGCTATTGATCCTTGTGTGCTAATTTTATATCCTGCCACTTCACCAAACTCTTTTATGAGTTCCAATGGTGGAATTTCTGATGATTCTCTTTATTTCTGTGGTATTTGTTGTTACATTGCTTTTTTATCTCTGATTTTATTTATTTGGGGTCTGCTCACTGATTTAGTTTTTTTTTTTTTTTTTGGTTAATTGAGTCGGTGGTGTATTTTTTTCAGAAAACCAGCTCTTCATTCCTTTGATTACTTGTATTTTTTTTTTTTTGCTTCAATTTTGTATATTCTCTAATTTTAATTATTATTTTCCTTGTTGTTTTTCTAGGTCCTTGAGATGCATTGATAGCTCATTTTTCAGTGTCTTTCCAATTTCTTGATGTAGGCACCAATTACTATAAACTTCCGTCTTAACACTGCTTTTGCTGTATCCTTAAGTTTTGACACGTTGTATTGTCATCCTCATTAATTTTCAGAAATTTTTGATGTCTCTTTTGATTTCTTCTATGACCCAGTGCTCATTTAGCAGCATGTTGTTTAATCTCTATGTGCTTGCTTATACAGATTCTTGAGTTGTTGATTTCCAGCTTCATTCTGTTGTGGTCAGTGAAGATGCATGGTAAGATTTTGAGTTTTTTGAATTTGCTGAGACTTGCTTTATGGCCTAGCATGTGATCTATCCTAGAGAAGGATGTCATTTTTAACTGGGAGTCAGTCAAATGTCTGCCTCTTCCTAAGGTTGATGAGTCTTGTTTAAAGGGAATAAACATAGTGTGAAACATGTCAGTTTCTGGTCATTCTTCTTTGTGCTGAATGCTTCTAAAATCAGTGTCTAATACTTTATCTAACATTACATGGTTCATTTCAGTGTGTCCAGGATCTCTACATTTAGGATACTGAAAATACATTCTTCCACTTGGTGTGAAGACAGCTGTGCCTCAGTTGGTGTAAAATCCCTGATTCTGGGCTCCAGAAAGTTTATGAGGTTTTTCTCAGAGTTAAATAGTAAGAATTTTGCTGAAGACTTACAAAATCCTTAACTGTGCCTTTGAATAATAATATCCCATTTTGTGCATGAAGAAATCATCTGAGTAGTTGAAAACTGTCCTGAGCAGAATTTTGAACCCTGGACTACAGCAAATTCTTACACTAGAACTCCTTCCCCTCCCCTCCCCTCCCCTCCCCTCCCCTCCCCTCCCCTCCCCTCCCCTCTTCTCCCCTCCCCTTATTTATGGCAGAGAGAGAGACAGATGTTGTATCTACACATTTACTCCCTAAATGCTTTCAACAACTGGGACTAGGCCAACTTGAAGCCAGGGGCCAGAAATTACAGCTCTGTAATTTCAAGAACCCAAATACTTGAGCCATCATCTACTGTCTCTCATGGTGTGCATTAGCATTAAGCTTGGTTGTAAGTGGAGGGGGTACTGAACCCAGACACTCTGATATGGGATATAATGGAGACAACCTACTGTGCCAAAATCTCCTGCCATTCTCCCACCCACCATGTTCTTTTCCTAATGGCATATTGCCATCCAAAAAGGGGTAACACAAAAACCAGACAAATCAACCAAAAATCAGGAACATCTGTTGATTAAATTTAAGAGAGCTTGTGGAATGCCCAGAAGTAAAGTTAAGAAAGTTCTTATGATTGTCTACAGATTCTTCTCAGAACAACCAAGCATAGTATTTCAAAATGGATCTGGGTATTCCCTTTCTACACAGAGCCCCTTGAAGGATGGGCATTCTGATTCAAGGTTCTACTACAGTGATGTCAAATTTTCATTTTTTCCCTATGCTGCTCATTATTACTTTATTAGGTATTTACTTAAAACAATATTTTGTGTTGCTTATATGAACAGGCCATAGGATTTAATGCCATTTAAGGAAAAGTGACTTTTAGATAGGAGGAAAAAATTGTACAACATAGTATAATTAATAACAAATATTATATGTTTGAAAGTTGCTAAGTAAAGGTTTTAAGTTTTCTTCCCACAAAAAGTAGTTATGGATGGTAGTGAACATGTTAATTAACTTGATTGATCCTTTTCACTATATATACATGTTTCAAAATCATATTTCAAGACATAAATATATACAATTTAGTCAATTAAAATTTTTTAAAAAATTTAAAAAGAACTAATTTAAATACAAACAAAAATAAACTGTATAAAAATATAAATAACAGAAAAGTAGAAATAAAATAAAAATTGAGAAACTTGTCAAAAACGTAATTATATAATGTAACATATAATTCCTTTATGTAACATGTTTTGTAATGATAACATATATAACTTATATATATATAACATATAATTTAAATATAAAGGAATACCATAATAGATACATTATATATAATTTATATATATATATATAGTATAAGAGATAGAAACATCATCAGAAAAAGAAAAAGAAAATCTGGCATGTTCCAAAGAAAAATATAGTAACTTAAAGACATGGTCAGTGTTTTGTTCTTACTACTGTATTCCAGAATGGTATATTCACATTTGTGTTTGTATTATATGTTACGTACATAGTACATTTCTTAAAATATACATTATAAATATGAGAAAAATACCCTGTTTGAAAAAAACAAAATCAAATCCAACAGGATCCAATTTGAAATATATAGCACAAATGAGTCATTAGCATTTTACACTGGCCATATGCAAAAAAGATCACCTGATAGACAACCAGAGAACAAGGGGTATGTTTATGGGGTAGTTAATACTTCTCTCTGCCATTCCTTTCCCAATTACTTTTGAAATTGCATTTTTTTTGAAGGAGTCTCAATTGATGTCTTCAAAAGGAAAGTTTTTTGACTGAACCGTTGGTTTTTAAGAAAAAATTCAGTGTGGAATTGGCAGCATTGAGAACTGTTCATACCCAACTCAACTGATGGGAAAACGATAGGGACTTCCTTGCATGGAGAGGTCAGAAAGTTACTTTGTTATTCTTGGGAGTCACTCAGGATTGCCCTGCAAACCACAAGGGTGATGTAAAAGGGAAAAAAAAAAAAAGGAAGTTATTGCTTTAAGCCCTTGAGATTCTCCCCTCATTGCAACCTATCCTAGATAACTCTGATGGATAGGGGCCCCCAATGAATGACGGAACCCAAAGCACAGAGGAAATAGTGCATGATATTAAAGTAGATGAGTTGATATTTAAAAGAAGACCCTATTTTCATTTGTTTAAACATTGGTCCATTGCAAGTTTGTATAGAAGAATGACCTAATTAAAAACACAACAGGAAGCAGCAGATGTGCTGGGACCCCGGGGGAATCACATTATATCACTTTATTTCCTGAGTTTATTTTTTCTGTTTCGCAATCTAGAGAAGTCTGAGCGTATGCTTCCAAAAGGAGCATAAATAAATAAATATCTAGACATTTCAGCAAAACAAAAAAGCCCATAAATCAGGAGAAGGCTTCTGCCTCCAGATTAACAGGCAAAGGTTGATCTCATTGGAAGCTGGCTGGAGTGTGCATGTGTTGGGGAGACGCTAGGCTCTGACCCATTGGCCCCTGGCATCACAGGTGGTGAAGAAAACACAAAGACGGCTTGGATGGGATGTGGCTTGGGGCACTTTACAGAGGCTGGATTGTAAACTTGTCCATTTATGAGTGTCCTGCAGGGGTTCCCACCAACTCTGTGGGCTAAGCCAAAGCTTGGAAGGAATAAAACCTCACCATAAAAGATCCTCTCACTGCCACTGTTTATTAAAAGAGAGGCAATAAACAAATTTATTGTGTGCTGTTTCCTATTCTGGGTGCTTTTCTACCTTTCTGAGCACAAGTGTGTACACATGTATGCAGTTAGGATGCTGTAGTCTTTATTTCCAGAGCTTCCTGTGGTTTCCTTTAGTGACAGTGTGATCATCAGAAGTACATAGGCTCAGAATCCTCTCAGTTCTCCCAGATCACTCTGTGATTAGAACAGAGACCTCAATCCTCTTTCCCTAAGCACATATCCAAAGCAGATGTGGTTCATTATTCTTTTTCTGCAGTAAAGGGATGCAGCAGTGACATTTGGATTACCTTTCTATATAGCAGGTATTAGCTGAACAGGAGAAATTACTTATTTCTCATTAAAATTGGGCTACTAAGAAACCCTAAATGTCACAACCATGACTTTGTGCTACATTAGGGTGACTAATGGCAATACGTGGCACTAAATGACCTGAGTGACAAATTGTGGCTTCATTGGCCAGGAAAAAAAAAAAAAAAACAACTCATGTTTTGGATTAGATGGCTTATTTTAGGTCAGAAAAGGGGGCAGATGAATTAGCCAAGGTATCAAGGGATTCAAATGTCCTTAATTAAATGGTCACTTTTGCAGAGTGCTTTATTGTAAAAAGACCTCATTTACTCACAATTTAACACTGTAATGGATGTGAGCGGGGGTGGGGGAATGCTGCTCTAGATTAAAGTCAATCTACACTGCTTCCTACTACCAACTGGGAGACACTATTCTGAAAATCCACGAAATCTCTGTAAACTTCAGTTAAAATGGGCTAGGACTCTGGATGCAAAGGGAGCCTTTCTATAGAGCAAGTAGGGTTTTATATTCTCCATCAAAACTCCTTGAAATTAGAGGATGTGAAACTGATTAAAAATTATAGATAGCAGTAATAATTTAGACAAAAGCAGCAATTTTTATTTCTAATTGAGGCAAATACATCTCATTTCTTTCTTTGTCTTTGAAGAAAGATTTGTTTATCTATTTGTTTGAAAGCAACAGTGATAGAGAGAGGTGGGGGAGAGATATCTTGTCTATTGGTTCACTCTCCAAATGCCTACTACAATAGCTAGGGCTGGGCCAGGAACTCCATCTGGGTCTGTCACGTGGGTGGCAGGGGCCCAAGTACTTGGGTCATCATATGCTGCCTTCCCAGGAGCCTTAGCAGGAAGCTGAATTGGCACTGGAGTATCCAGGACTCAAACCAAGCACTCTGATATGGGATACGGGCATCCCAACTGTGCCACAACACCCATGTCTCCACTACACCCTTTAAAGCTAAATTTATTTGCAAGGCAGAATGAGTGAGTGAGAGAGAGAGAGAGAATGAATGAGAATATTTCCTTTTTTATTTGGGAAAAATAAATCTTGGCAAAATTTGTCTTGTTGATAAAATCGCTTGGCAGCAAAAGAAAGATAATATGGGAAAACAGGTAGAATCCTTTTCTGCCCTCCCCTGGATGTTTAAGTGGTGCACACAGGTCCCACCATCATACAAAATTATTATGACTACATAACAGATGAAGAAAGTGCTGAATATTCAATGAGCCCTCTATGTCTAAGAAGAGGAGATTCTGCCTCTTCACCTTCAAGACCTTTATCCGTTGTTTCTTTTGCAAGCCCTGGCTTGCAGAGCACTGTGGTAGTGCTTAACCTAGACACTAGGAT
Organism: Lepus europaeus; assembly: GCF_033115175.1. Lineage (NCBI taxonomy): Eukaryota > Metazoa > Chordata > Mammalia > Lagomorpha > Leporidae > Lepus > Lepus europaeus. Next base: position 32,587,134 of record NC_084832.1, on the reverse strand, counting down.
CTATTTACTTGAGTCAATAATTAAGTTGCTCATTGGCTTTGTTCTCATTGGCTTAAAAAAAAGATAGTCATGTTATATTACAGTTATTTAGCGAGATACTACTGTTTTTTAATGTGCTTTAAGAACTTTGAAGTAAAGGAAGTACAAAAAAAAAAAAAAAGCCAGAAAATCATTGTATGCTCTGGTGCATTTTTATCAGGTTTGGATAAAACCTCCTCTTTGAGAAAGAGTAGTCACAGCAGCTGAGAGTGACAAGACATTTTCCTTAGGAATCCAGAGGACTTTAGGTTATATGATATTAAATGCAGAAAAGATTAAGTTTCAAAAGTATTTTTTAAGTGTTCATGTATCAGATAACATGAAGAGTCTACAAATGTGCTTCCTGAACATAGAAAGAATAGGGTCATTCTGGGCACATTCTAAGAGTTGAGTCTACTTTGCTGTACTTATCAGATACATTGAAATGTTCCCTACCAGAGACTGGAGTTGAAAGCCCATGAGAAATATCCTTTTTAGTTAGTATATACATTTTCCAGAGCTAGTCCATGGAGTGAGTAAACAGCAACAAAAGAAGTAGACTTGCATTATTAGCAAATTCTATGTATAAACTTATTATCAACTCGTCAAGATTCTAAAAAAAATACAGAAAAGAGTTTGTGTCTTTGACTTGCTATTTGCTTTTTAATGTTCATTAAATACCAATGCACAGATGAACTGGAAAGAATACAAATGTTTATCATAATCTTACAGCTGTATATAAAATGTAGCCAAGTTTTGGCATAAGACTAGAGCATTATGTGCTTCTGTTATATTCTGTAAAATGTAAGAATATGTGTTTTATAAAAATATTTCACTATAAAAAAAAAGAGTTAAGTCTTTCTCCAGATAGGAAACTGCCAACCCAATGTTGGATTTTGGCACACTGATGCTTTCTCCTCATCTCCTCCCTTTTCCAGTAATTTACCTTCCACCCTTGGCATGCTCTTCGGCTTTTTTGTGTGTGTGTGTCCATGAAGGTATAATTCCTCCAGCAAGCTCAGGTTATTTCTAGAGTTTTCTCAGTAACTTCTCCTGAAGGTAGTTATTTCACTAGGGTACTTCTGTACCCTTGTACAATTTTTTTGTTGTTTTGCTCTTTTTTGTGTGTGTGAATTTTAACTCCCTAATGTCATCAGAAGTTCATGGAGGCAAAGTTCTTATTTCATTCCTCTATGGTTCTAGCATAGGATTGTAGAATAACAGTTAAATATAGCTACTGATAACATTCATTATATACGATAAGGAATAAAAGAAAGGGTGTAGAGAAAGAAAAACATCTTCTAATAGCATAACATGGAAATCAATTAAGTGCAATGAGACTTTGCTTCTCATTTCTAGAACTGATAAAAATCTTAATTATGATTTCTCTCTTCCATCATTGTTTTTAGGTCTCCTCTGCCTTTTGCCAGGTCTTCAGTTGGTCAAATCTCTTAACCTAATTCAATGACACATATCTTAATTCTTCATGGTTTTGGGCCCTTGGTGGCCCTATCTGCTAGGGTATGAGTGACAGTCTTCCTTTTACCTTTAGCACTAAGCCTGGCTTCACAGTTAAGTTCATCAGCTATCTTGCTGGGTGGTTTTTTCTGGTTTCCTGATGGCATGATCAACTGGAAATGATAGTGTTACTCTCAGCTTCCACTTCAGTGAGGCCATTAATTTTTCATTGGTGGAAGCATTTCCCTATGGATTACTAAGACTTCTTAAACAGCAGAACCTGGGAAAACATTAAAGAGGCAAGAACATTGAGAGTGAATTACTGTAAAATAGTCAGAGGTAATATTCCCACCTTGACCTCTGGTTCCCAGACTCATGTATTTTTCTTCTGAGAGAAAAACCAGTGGCCCAAAGTAGACAATAAACCTCACAAAACAAAACTCGACTTCACAAATATTATCTCTTTCCTGATACTAACCCACTCTTGTCTAAGGCAGCTTCACCGAACAGTGAAACAGCTAAGAATGTAGCTGTCTGTAGGTGAAATTGGGAAAGGGGTTTACGTGACTCATGCAAAAGGAATCTGATGGCAGACGACCTGGCATTTCGTGATGGCATTAAGGACTCCTTCTGTGTTTCTCGTCTACCTTCATCTTCATGAATGTTGCTTCATGGTTACACCAGACATCATGTCTGCCTTCCAACCAGCAAGGATGAGGAAAGGAGGGTTGAAGAGAGAGGGACCAGCTGAACTAAAATTATCTTCAAAACTCCCAACAGAATTTTATTTACTTGCATTTGATTGATCAGAACTGAGTCACATGATCCCCCAGGAAACTTAATAACTACTGACAGAATTGTGACAGGCAAGGACAAGTCATCAGAATAAATCTATTTCAACAGGAAATTGCTGCAGGTTAGGGATCCAGGAAAATGGACCTGTCGCTATCTGGTTTCTGGCTGGTTTCCTTGAATGATGGCATGGGATCTCAATCGTTTCACACATGCCAAATTGGACAGTTGGCTGTAAAATTGGCTAAGTCAGTCTTAGTGGTGGGTGATAGGGATCATCCCACCGTAGCCTTTTACTCATGATTTCATTAAGGAAGCACAAGGTTGCCTGTGGAAGAACAAAGACTAATAACCATCAAATACACTATCCTGCACACAGTAAGAAACTAAGCAATGACCAAACATGTTGACCAAGTCTCACCGTTCCCACTTTAAGGACGAATGAGCCCAGTCTATCCTAATCATGCTTGCAGGTCCAGGTTCATTCTGAGAGTTCATTCACATAACCCTTTCTCAAAACTTCTTATTACTAATCCTCAGTGCTCCTCTTTCCAAGTGCTTGGTCATGGAACCAGATCAATAGCCATGGCCAAGGAATCCAAGAAGCTCAATATTTTATATGATCTTTTAGGAAAAGAGAGAATAAAATGTTCACTTAAGACTATTCTGTACTCCACAGTAGTCCAAAGTCACCCTTCAAACAGATTTGCATTCCGTAAGAGTTATCTTTCACCTAGTGCCTGCCCACATCATCTCTAAGTCAGGACAAACTAAGCAATGATGAGCTGATAGTCATCATCATACCTGCTCCTTATCTCTTGTTTCCTCAGGGATGGTATTGCTTCATGTACTCTTTGGGTAAAGAGGAGCTAAGCTGATGAATTCCACTAGGCCATTACTTCAAGGCCCAAGGGCCAATGCAGATATTCTGATAGTCATTGACTATATCCCTTTCATCTATATCCTGTGAAACAGGGCAATGATCCTAGCATGTGAATGAATCTCACAGCACCTACTGCAAGGGCCAAGGAGATAAGAATGTTAAAGAAAATCCGTTGAGTGGACTCACAGCAAATTTCATCCTTGAATCCCAGGTCTTACTACAGAGGCAGTTCCTAAAAGAAATCACAGTTTTCAGGATTTCCTTTTCATCTAGGTCAAGGGCAGGAGAAATGTTTATACCATAACTGTTGGTATAAAGAAAAGACACTCCTTGAAGTTACCCTGCCTTTCTTTAATTCAGGCTGCTCAGTGTCTGAGAAGTGACTTGTATTAGGTATAGGAGAGGCCAGGACACTCTCGTGGGGTGTTTGAGCTTGGCCTCTGGTATAGATTTTGTCAGTCATGTAGGCTACCCGTTTAATTCTACATCCTCAAGATTAAGTAGCCACAGGGCTGTTTTCTGACATCAGATTTCCAAATTAGGAAATTACCACAATTATCCTCTTTCTTTTCTACTTTGTTTCCTCTACATTGTACTTTTTTTTTTTTTTTTTTTTTTTTTGATAGGCGGAATGGATAGTGAGAGAGAGACAGAGAGAAAGGTCTTCCTTTTTCCATTGGTTCACCCCCCAATGGCCGCTGCGGCTGGCGTGCTGCGGCTGGCGTGCTGCGGCTGGCGCGCTGTGGCTGGCGCACCGCACTGATCCAAAGTCAGGAGCCAGGTGCTTCTCCTGGTCTCCCATACGGGTGCAGGGCCCAAGGACTTGGACCATCCTCCACTGCACTCCTCCATTGTACTTTGATCTTCTATGATCAACCTTCCCAGTCTATTAAGCCCAGTTATTGAATACATGCTAATTAAAGATTGGGTTGCTTCCCCCTACCTCAGTCTATTATTATAAAGGAGAAGATCATCTTTGGGGCCCTCTTTAGGGACTGGTTAAAAAGTGGGTTGACCAGTTGCTTCTCTTCCAGTCCAGCTCTCTGCTGTGGCCCAGGAGGGCAGTGGAGGATGGCCCAAGTGCTTGGGCCCTGCACCCGAGTGGGAGACCAGGAGGAAGTACCTGGCTCCTGGCTTTGGATTGGCACAGCGCCAGCCTTGGTAGCCATTTGGGGAGGAACCAATGGAAGGAAAACCTTTCTCTCTCTCTCTCTCACTGTCTAACTCTGCCTGTCAAAAAAAAAAAAAAGTGGGTTGAACATTCCAATCAAATTTAGTGTTCCCAAAGTTCTTTACATCCTCGCTCCATGTAAAATAAGGATCTCCTACATTTTTGATGTCATGCATTGTGATCCTATGTTTGATCTCAGTTTGAAATTAGTTAGCTCAGTTACTGGTTTCAGCTGCAGTCACTGCCTAAACAGGCACATTGAATGCAGACACTATGGTGGCTGTACCTGCATTAACAGTCATTGTCACCCAATCCAATCCAAAACTATGCTTTGCCCTCTTTGCTCCAACATTCTTCAGAATGTTTGACATAAATTTCATTTGTATTATTAAAACTGTGAATTATGGAATCGCTGTCATTCTCTCTGGGAATAATTCTTTCTTCTATACTCAGATGCCACATTTTATCCTTTGGAATACATTATGGTCCGATGCTAGCCACTGATTAACAATAATGAAAGAGTCTTGAAGGAAATGATAAAATATGAAGAATTTAAATTTGGGTTCGAGGGTTCTTCACAGGCAGAGTCCTCTTTGGAGTCTTCACAGACAGCCAGTCCCCTTGTGATTGTAAGGATGCCTCACTTCCCCAGACAGTGCCTTAACTGTTACACAGGAGAGCTAGTAAGGTTGTTTTTTAGTAACATGGAACGTCAGTAGCTGATTTTGGTTTGGGAGTTCTCAGACCTAACATCTGCAGCAATGAGGAATTTTTTTCAGATGGTCACATGACACTAACTACAGGAAGGAAATATTGATTGAGGGTAGAGGGGAGAAAGGATCCTGTTGAGCAGCATGGCTGAACTGAACTGAGGAAGACTTTGATTCCAGGTAGGGAGGTGGCAATGGAAAGGAAAGGTCTTGTTAGTGCAAGAAATGTTTGAGAAGTAGAATCAGCAGGACTTGGAGAAAATCAGATATAATGAATAAGGAAGAAACATGCCTTTCACTTGTATAAAATGGATGAATCCCTTTCCTGGGGCAGAAGATGTAAGAAAAGGAGCATGATTGTCAGGAAAGTTGATAGGGTGAGCCTTAAACACTGTACTCTGAGATGTTTACTAGCTTTTCCTGATCAGAACCTCAGGCAAGCCTTGGTTGTTATATTTTCAAATGTAAGTTGCTTAGCACATAGAGGGGGGACCCAGTGCTAAGAAGGCATGAGTTCTCTGTTCCTAACACCATAAACATCATCCATCTCCCTGACCTTGTTTCTCCTTCTATTTAATCACGGAGGGGTTTCCTACAGAAGATCTAGGCACTTGTCTACTTGTTTATTAGGATCAGTCCAATATTTCATTTAACTTAGAATTCTCTCACACAGAAATCTGTCTGTGACATTCAGCCATTTTTTTTATCAGCTTGGCCAAATTTTCCAGGCACTTACAGCTGGTAGTGAATTGATGAATTTAAGAATGTGTGGTAATCTGGTATATGACACAATTCTTCACAGACCTTGGGTTTCTAAAGCAGTTTCCCTTTCCGATTAGTGGGTGTGAAAATTTAGTTTCACCCTTTGGCAATATCAGATGAGATTTCTTTCCTTCAGCTTTCATTGCACCCTGAGTTTTCTTGGTTTTGAGCTAATGAAAGTTTTCCCAAGCACAGTCTACTTTCAAATATTTTCTCCTAGACACTGAAAAAGACTGAAAGCTTCATCTTGCTGTTCCCTCAGTAACTCCACAATGCTGTCAGTGAGAATGGCCCTGAATTCTGTTTTGGCTTCTGGTCCTCATCACTGGTCTTTAGCATTCACAGTACTTCACAGAGGAAGCTTGAGAAAAAAATGCCACATATTGTGAAAACTTGTGTTTCATTCAGCATATTCTACCTTGATGTATAAAGAACTTTGACCTATAAACACCATGCAAAGCAACTATACATCTTTATATATCTTTCACACAAAATATTTCTGGTAGTTGAACTTGTTTGGCTAATAAAAGGTTTGTAATTGATTTCTTTAAAAAGTCTATGTAGCACAATTCTTTTCGTAGTAGTGCCTGGCAACAGTCTTGGAGACAGAATGAAATCTGGCTTGGCTGGAATTTATAGATTGCAAGCACAGTCTGAGAAAGAGCTATTCCCATGTTCTCCTTCTCAAAAAGATTATCACGTGATTTGGCCCCACCAGGCCAGGATGCTGAGAGCCACGAGAGAAGTAGCCAGGAAAAACATTCCCTTCTTTATTTCTTTTGGATTCAACTTGTCCTGAAACATCCAGAGACAAAAACGACTTCTGTTGTTCTGGTAGCTGTATGTGAACAACAGACTTCTCAGTACTTATTTCTGAACCGTGAGCTATGCATTGTCTCACTGACTGACATTTAAGGGGTCAAACCCAATGCACAACTTGTATTGCTGTACTACCCCAAAACCGGGTTCTCCCACTGCTCCAAATAATTTGCTTTAAAAAAGGAATACATCTTTATGAATTTGTTTGCAAATTTTCTTTGGAAAAAAAATTTTTTCTTATGTTGTGAGGGAGGTGGCAGTGAAAGGATTCTTGCATCTCTATTCTGTATTTTGGATCAAAAAAGTTTTTAAAAAAGTTTACCTTTATAGCCTATGCCTCTTGGAGGCATATTTTTGGATCCTATTAGGGGTCTTCTGAAAGTTCATGAAAAAGAGGTTTATAAAAAACTCTATATGGATTCCAAAATTCTTTTGCACCAAAACAAGCATCTTTTAATTCCATTTTCCATGAACTTTTTGAAGCACCTTTTTTACATCCTGAACTTGAAATAAATGTTGAGAAACTTCTGCTAAACAGTCTGATTCTGTTTTCTTTCTGTACCATGCCACTGTCAAGGTAATTACAAGGTCAATTTTGGATTTTCACAATCTCTGCCATTTTCCATAAGGTTTAAAGCTAATTTGTGTCTAAAACCAAAGTCAATTTTCCTTCCACTGAGTGTCATAGAAAAACTATTAGAGAAAATAACTAATAATAAGTTCTATACTCTTTAATTGTGAACAGAGGTAAGGAATTGTGATGCCATGAAGTGCTGTCCAGGACGCTCAGCTGGGGCATCATTCAGGCGTGGGTGTATACTGGGGTCATGGGAGGAAAATGTTGAGAGTTGAAGCTGGAAAGGTAAATAAGCTGACTGGGAAAAGATACCTGTGACCCATGCTAATTACCCTGGCCTACAGGGATCTCTTTCTCCCCATTTCATCTTCCCTTTCCTTTGCTTCTTATCTTCTCATATTTCATTCTTTCTGTAGCTCTTGTTTTTTTCTCTGCCAGTGACCGTGAACCCTCAACCTCCCTGTCTCCACAGGGATCTGTATCAATGTCCCTTGATTCTCATTGCCTTGGCCACTCCTAACCTGTTTGGTGTGAATGGTGTCACGGCTACACAAGGCATGTGTTCTGAAACAGAGGTGGCACAAGCAAGTGCTTAGGTAGAACTACCTTCTGTCCTTGAAATACCCTAGGATGCCATCTACCTTGATAATGTGTTCCCTATGCCATAGTTTGAGTGAGGAGAATACCTTGCTACATGACATTCTCTACTATACTTCAGAGGACAATAGAGAAAGGCACACCAAGAGGAGCCTTTAATGTCAGATGAAAGTGAGAGTGCAGAAATATTCAATTTCTGTTTTTTTCCTCCAAAGTAAATTTGAGGGATATTCTTCAGTTGTGAGTGACAGCTATTAAGGTTAAGAGAAAAGATAGAATTATTATAAGAATACTGGGCTAAAAAGTTAAACTGGCCTATTATTTCTGAGGGTAGTCAAAGGTCTTGTGGATATGGGTCCTTGAATCTGTCAATAAGCTGTAGGGGTAGCTGGACCACATATCCTGTGGAACACAGAAAGATGGAGCAAAGGTTGAGATCTGAGGCTAGAAGTTTATCTTCTTCTCTTGGAAAAATGTTGGCCCTGGATAACTGAAGGTCTGGTGTGGGAAGATCTAGAAAGAAGTTATGTTCACTAAGAGCCACATTCACTTTCACTTAGAATTCACATTAAACTAGTTGCATTTCTTTTTTTTAAGATCTATTTATCTATTTGAAAGTCAGAGGTACACAAAGAGAGAGAGCGAGAGAGAGATCTTCCATCTGCTGGTTCACTCCTCAGATGAGTGCAACAGCCTGAGTTGAGTAAGGCTGAAGCCAGGACCCACGAGCTTCTTCCGGGTCTCCCATGTGGACAGCAGGGGCACAAGTACCAGGGCCATCCTCTGCTGCCTTTCCCAGGCCATTAGCAGGATGCTGGATTGGAAGTAGAATAGCTGGGGCAGAAGCAGGTGCCCATGTGGGATGCTGGCATTGTAGGTGGCGGCTTTACTTGCTATGCCCCAATGGCAGCTCTCTAGTTGCATTTCTTATTTTGGAAAGTATTAGGTTGATTAATAGGAAAGTAAAAAAGTGTATTTCTGCATGTCATTTGATAAAATCTCAATTAAGAGTTAGGAGTTTAGATTCTGGAGTCTTTTGGGAGCTGAACTGAAACATCCATGTCACCACTGTCTGATCAATCTGTCCTAACTTCTTTATGTAATAGGAAAGAGTAGTAACATGGCTTTCTTCATGGAGCTGTTACACAGAGTAAAGGAGATAATGCATGTAAACCTCTTATAAAAAGCCCAGCACACAATGGACTCATAATACCTAATATGTATTAACTTTCATTGTCAGGGTGTGAATATTACCTTCACTCCCTCAAGAAAAGCAGACAGTACTGTGTGTTTCAGAGGGTTATAACTCCTGAATAATGGTATTAGTTATTTTGTTGGTATCAGTCACAAGCAGGAATCTCTAGATTGTATTTTAGGTCCTTATTCAAAATTTTGCTGATTATTTGCAGTGTGATATGATGAACAGTACATATAAAAACTTACAGTAAAAGAAAGTCAAGCAGAATAATTAAGTTAAATATTACAGCTGGAACTTAAAAATAAAAACTAAAAGTTGAAAAGATGGACCAAGCCTCACAAAATGCCTTTGATAAGTCCAAGTGAGAAACTTTATATTTAGGTCCTAAAAATTAGCTGTGCAAATATAGGGTACCTACCATCTGATCCAGGAATAATTCATATCAAATTATGAATAAAAACTTTTTAAAATATTTTATTTATTTATCTGAAGGGCAGAGTTACAGAGAGAGAGAGAGAGTGAAAGAGATCTTCCATCTGCTGGTTCGCTCCTCAAATGGCTGCAATGGCCAGGTCTATGAATACAAAACATTTTAAAAGCTAACAAATTCTTAGGATGATGAATATAAATAAAGGCCATCCTTGCACCTGCTTTGAGCTGGTCAGACCCTCAGGAATCATTGTATTTGGTTCTAAGTCATGTGAATCAAATAGGACATTGGTTGTGAGAACTTTATTGTAGAATATAAGGGAGGTGTAGACTGTGGTATTTGATCAATCATTGAAGGAATTTGGGAAATTGGCCTGGAAAAAAGAGTAAACATTTAGATACCTATTGTTAAAAACCTACAAATACTTATTAGGGAACATTGATTCAGTGAGTGCATGTAACATCAGAAAAAAACAGTGCATATATATGTAAATTATATTGAAACAGGTTTCACTTAATGACTAGGAGATTTATAGAACACTGAAATTTTTAAGAGTTAGAACTATTTTGTAAACAGAGAACTTTTTGTGTCTTGAAGCATCTTCATATTATCAGAAAGACATTTATATTAGGAATCTTGTGAAATAGCATTTGGGTTCTCTACACTTTAAGATCCCTGATTCTCATCCCAATAGCCTACTGTCTCTACTGGATCCATTGTTACAGAGACAAACTTGAACATGAGCAGTTATGAGACTAGGAGTCGAGGTGGAAATACAGCTAAGCAAGGCATGGAGCCCTGGAAATGCAACCTCCACAGTACTAAAAACATGCTTTAGACTGGCGCCAGCTCAATAGGCTAATCCTCCGCCTGCGGCGCCAGCACACCGGGTTCTAGTCCCAGTCGCCCCTCTTCCAGGCCAGCTCTCTGCTGTGGCCCAGGAGTGCAGTGGAGGATGGCCCAAGTCCTTGGGCCCTGCACCTGCATGGGAGACCAGGAGAAACACCTGGCTCCTGGCTTCAGATCAGCATGGTGTGCCAGCCGCGGCGGCCATTGGAGGGTGAACCAACGGCAAAAGGAAGACCTTTCTCTCTGTCTCTCTCTCTCACTGTCCACTCTGCCTGTCAAAATAAAAAATTAAAAAAATCATGCTTTAAACAAACAAATTGCTAATGATCTTGTTTAAGAATTGTATAAAGCAATCCAAGAGAATGTGGGGGGTAGATGGGGAAATGAATAGTTTGCAATGAACCATGAAACAAGGTCCAGAATGAGTAGATGGAATCAGTGGTAAGAGTACAATTAGGGAGAAGAACAATCGACCTATATAGTATTCTGATATGGAGGGTGAGGAATGCCAATGGAGCATAGTAACTGGAAAAGGCAGAATTAATCTTCCTGAATGAAACCAGTTTATGAATACAGGTACTCAGCAGGATGGAGCTAGAGGGCTGTTGATTTGTTTTGGAACAGTGCCAGGAAGTGTGGCTTTTCTCTCCTTTTACCTGCTGGAGGTATAGACAATATGTAAGGCTAGCTTGAAGACACATATTACTAGACATCGAAAAGGAGGAGAATATAAAACCAATTTCAAAGAATGATAGTTTAAAAAAAATGTTTGAGGAATAATTCTCTCCTGTACCCTGTAAGAAAGGGATGTTTTCAGAGACAAGAGTTGCCTAACAAAGGTGAATTAGCAAGGATGATGCCAAAAGCAATCACCTAAGCAGCAAAGAATCTGGAGACTGGTTTAAGAAGACAGAGTTGAAGGATAACTCTCAACTCATGCCAGGGCCAGGAAGTTCATTAATAAGAAGGGAAAGGGGACATGCAAGATAGATACAATCTACTTACAAGAAAGCAAAGTTAATAGACAAAATAGAGAAGGCAGGTGTGTAATGGAAGTAGAAGCAATTAACTTTGAAATGGCAGGATTTGTGGGGGGAAAGGTAAGCAGAGTGAATAATTTTGTTTGGAACAGGAAAAGAGGAAGGTGATGGAAAGGCTGATAATTATAGGGTGAGAAGAATGTTCTCTTTCAGGATACAAAAGATTGTTACGAGACCTGGGTTGAAAAAAGAGGGCTCTGAAATAAACTTGTGAAATAAAATCCTCAAATTCAGGATGATGGATAAAATGCAGAGTCAACAGCACAAAATTTATTGAGTGACCAATATGTCACAGGCACTATCCTCTAATAAAGACTGCCTTTCTTTGAGAAGCTCAAAGTCTGAGTAAGAATAATAAAAATAGTATTTATCCAGAGCTTCTATGTGTCAGGCATTGTGACAAATAATTAACATATATAATCTCATTTCATCTTCATAGGAACACTTGCAAGTAGACATGATACTATGAATATTACCACTACGCAGATGAAGAAATGGAGACAGAAAGGATTTAAAAGGTATGCCTATTGTAACACAACAAGAAATCTGTATAACTGGGAAATGACTTTGGGTATTTTGACTCCAGATCCTGTGATCTTAACCAATAGTCTTTTCTGTCTTTCAACACGAGGTTGCTATTTATTTTTTTTTATAACCAACACCTCTATTTTTGCTACTGATTCCCCTATTACGAATGAATAGACTGATTTCAGAGGCTAAAAGTTTTCCTTACCCTCAAATATCTTCTTTGAGAGAATAGCACAGAAATTGAAATTCCACCATTAGTCATTTCTTCTTTAGTATGAATTCATTGTGGAAAAAGAAACTCATTTGCCTATTATCAACCCCAGACTCCTTAAAAATGTATCTCCATTCATTCAATAACTATTTCCTGAGTCTTTACCAGGTGCCAAGATTATTCCACACCTTAGGGATGCAGAGATAAATGAGATGTTTTCCCCATCCTGAGGCGCTGGCTATACAGGATACTGGCCAGTCTGCTGACCCAAGTCACTATCTTTTCCCTGGACTCCAGAAGAAGCCTTTGAACTGGTGTTTCCACTCTAGGTCCCTCCCACAAATTCCCACAGGAGTCACAGTTGTCAGTTTAAATGCACATCTCAGCTTGTCTCTCCCTATTGGAATCCTTTGATGGCTTCCCACTGCTCTTGGGATTAAGACCCAAATCATTAAAATGGCCTACATGTTCTGGCATGAGCTGGCCTCTACCTAACTTTCTAGATTAACCTTGCTCTCCTCTGCCCCTTCTCTTCCAATGTCTCTATGATATCATGATTCTTCCTAAATTACTTCTGCTCACTTAATTCCTATTCATCATTTTAGATCTCTCTTCCAATGTCACCACTCCAGGAAGCCTTCCCTGAGCTCCTGTTCCCCTGTCCCTCTCCCTCACACAAAAAGTTAGCTCCTCCTCCCTAATTTCATTTTGTAATTCTGTTTTTACCTTTCAAGCATTTACCAGGGTTTGTGTAATTACTTGATTAATGAATGGCTCTTTCAGTAGACTTCATAGGACTGGGATTTTTTTCTTGGCAGCAAGTATTTGCTAATCTTCTTCACCAAGATTCTTGTGATTTTTGCTACAAATTTTTCACTTTCTTTACTGTCCTCACTGTTCATACTCAGGCATGGCTTCTATTGCATCATGACTTGTACAGGTGGCAATATTTCTGTTATCCTGTATTTCTTGTCAGCCTCTCTGAGTATTTGACAATAGAATCACTCAGAGATTATTCTAAGAGTTTATTTGATAGTTATCCAATATAGAGAAGCATCTTGGGCATTTCTTATAAACTTCTAGAAGGCGAATAGATGGCTATGTTTGGGTCAGATGCCGATTTCTAATCCAGACAGATCTGGTCATGGTAGTAAGGTCATTGGTATACAAATCACTAAGATCTACATGTAAGACACTGACTTTGTAAAAGGTTTTGTAAACTTGGCAGACTTCCAGAGCCAGCATCCAGCACAGTATTTGGAAATATTACAGACTTACTATGTAATCACTGAATGATAATGACTAAGCTGAGGATATATAATAGCAATGTCAGAGCTTGGTGCTTCTATGAGAGTTCCACCTCCTGATCACCTTTTCACGGTCATTGACTAGACTGTTTTGCTCATAATGATCAAATTAAATAACTAGAAGGTGGACATCTAGAGAAAATAACCAGACCTTGAATATAATGTTAGCATATTGTAAAGGATAATTTGTTTTGTTTGCTGTTTTGCTTCCTTGCTTCCCTGTTTAACATTACTATGTAGTTGTTAGAGGCTTTCCCCAGGAGGAAAAGGTCGTCTCCACCATCAACCACCTATTCCTATACAGAAAACCATAGCTTTCCCTGCACTTTGCATTCCCTGATACAAATTACGAGTGGAATTTTTCTGGTTTCCAGAACTTATGAATTATTCCATGGCAATAATATTTTGAAGAGCTTGCTTGTTTGTATATATTTTGAAGATGCTTTGGGACAGGCAAGTGAAAAAAGAAAACTTCCAATATGCATGGGAAGCAAGTATCAGGGAGGGCCTGAAAGAAGGGACTATCTGCAATTGAAATGCTGACATTATTCTTTCAATAAGTTACTTTTTATAATGAATTGTTGACATTTAAGATAATTGAGGTCACTGGGGTCTTTTTTGGGGGGACAGGTTTTTCTCTACTCTCTAGAACTATAGAGACAGAGGTAATACAGTTAGCTCTTTTTTTTTTTTTTTTTTTTTCTCTCTTGAGCTTTGTTTTGTGGGGATTCTGAAGTTGCTCTTAAAAGTTAAATGAACTTTTTTTCACTCATGGAAATAAACCAAGCACAGCCTTTGGAGCAATAGTGGACTTTTTGTTCTTCTATTAAAAGCCTCTGGGATTGGTAGCTGATGAATCACCGTGGTTAGATCCACAGACAAAAGCCTTCTGATTGGCTGTCACTGGGTCAGGTTCCCACCTTGTCTTATCTCAGTCACACCCTTGTAGGCTCACAATGAGACTGGGTGTATGATCATGTTCGTTTAGGCAGAGATAGTGTGGCTTAGACGGAGGCTTTGCCTGATACCTGTGAAGGTCTGTATTTCATTCTAGTGATGTCAAGTAAACAAGAGATGGAAAAGTGCTTTGCAAGGACTAAAGAGCTATATACAGTGAGGGATTCAGTGAACAAGAAAGAATGCTGCCTCTGGATAAGACCATTGTGATCTTAGGAGCTTATTTGTTGTAGGCTGAGCAACTTGAGGAAATCTTTTATCAGGGTGCTTTAATTGAGATGGCTTTACAAACATAACACATACATTGTGGGCATTCAAAAAGTGTGGGCTGCTGCATTTAAGGATGGAGTTATATTAATGTAGAAGGGGCACATAGGTTAAGAAATGACAAGAAAGAACAGTTAGCTGATGGAATATGCGATTTCTGCACTTGCTAACAGAAAATCCGGGCTCTTATTAAAGAGAGAAGGACACTGAAATCCAAAAGGTTGAGGGACTTGTTTAATGGCACTCTGCAAGTGTGTGACAGAAGTTCCTTTAGAACTCAGCTTCCAACTCCTAGTTGCAAAAAGCGTACAAGCCTATGTATCTGAAACCCAGATTCAAATCCTGTCTGTCCTACTTACTTTGTGCCTTTGAAGCTTTTTAAACCTACCAAAAGACAGTCAATAATCCTATTCTACCTGCCTCACACAGTGGCTATAAGGGTAATAGATGCCAAATTATTTTGCCAAGACATATAGTTGTAGCACAGGGTTATATAGCATTTGCTTGCTTACTTCAAAGCATTACCATTTGATACTATCTGTTTGGTAAACTTAATTTTCTAAATAATAAAACAATGGCCATGAAAATCTGTTTAGTCATTTTCTCTTAGCCTTTAGAGTCTGGCACTAGTGGTGGGGACATATTGTTATGTTTAACAGAGCTTAATAAATACTTGATTTATTGAAGAGCAGATTTGTAAAATTCAAATGAAAATAGGATTTGCTTTTTTAAAAAATCTTGTTTTCAGAGAATGTATATAAACAGATCATAATCCAAAATTAATGGTGCTCATTAATATTTTTTATGCCATGGAAATTAATGAACTTCTGTTTAAAATGATCAAGGAGGTAAATACTTTCTTGCTTGTCAAGGAAATATTCTGCATTAGTAAGTCACGAATTTAACCCTGTTTTCATGTTCAGACTCAAATCATGTCCTGTAACATTATCAGGATATTGACACATTCATCATTGATGTGCATTCAATGTTTTCTCTAAACTCAGTATAAGTTTATAAAAAAACTATCATAGAGGAATTGCTGATCCTTTGAAAAGTATAAATAGACAACACTCAGCATGCCACTCTTCACAGAGCTGACAACAACATGCTTTGGGACTATGAATATTATAATACAAACTTTTCCTTGAGTTGAATTTCACTCGTAAAATACATAAAGTTAAACATTTTAAAGTGTGCAATCCAGAGGCATTTGGTACACTGTTGTGCAACCACCATTCCTATCTAGTTCCAAAACATTTTCATCGTCCCAAACAGACTCTGTACGCATTACTCAGCCACTCTGTACTCCCCTACCCCTACCACAGAAATCACCTATCTTCTTTGGATCTCTGGAGTTACCTATGTGATCCAATTCTGCTGGTTTATAGCCTCCTGTCTGGCAATATTTCCTTTAGCTTCACACTCATTCTGAGGAAGATGATCAGCTAGTAATTTCCTTTCTTTATTATAAAATGAAGAAATAAAGAGAAATAAATTGATTTCCCACAGGCCAGTCAGAGCATGGCTGGATAACTACACCAGAAAGATAACAGATTATGACAGGTGACATGTATGATCAGCAAGGAGAGGACCACAGATTAGCATCTGTTTGTTATTCACGGTAGCCAATCTCAGAGGGTGCTGTTGGGTCCTTTGATTTGAATAGGGTGGGCAATAATGTCCTTTCATTAAACAATGATTGAATGACTAGAATGTACAAATTCCTGGGCAATGTATTATAAAGGACTGCATGCATTGCAAATTACAGTTCCTAAATTCAGGCAATTTTGCAACCACTAGTTCTCACAAATCATAATATGTCAAGTAAATATTATGTTCTTAGAGAAGGATCTATCAAGTACACATACATGCTTGTTTGTTAATATTTCAAAATCAAAGCTCTTTTAAGCTGGACCGAGCCTTAGTAAATGTCTAATAACATAACCCAGATATACTCAGAGAGCTCCTTTCATGGTCTCTGGGCTCATAGGTGGGTGCTTCTGAAGACCTGATTGAGATGACCATTGGATGAATCAGTATGCTCATAAAGTCTCTCAATCAAGAGATCTACAAATGTGCATTTATGTAGCTCCACTGCAGTCTCCCACGGAAACAGGGCCCTTGATGCCTTGATGTCTAGCCGCCAGTCTTTTCTCTATGCATCACATGCGTAGGCACAAGATGGAATGAAAACAAGAGTGCGAAGTTTTGAAATGAGAAAAATCAGAGGACCTAGACAGGTCATTGGTGGTCCTGCAAAAAATTATTTTGGGCGTGACTTTAGGTTTAACCTAACCCATTTTTTGTTTAAAAGAAATAAAATTACTCATGGAACTAGGACCTGAGAACTCTAAGCCCCTCCCCAACATCATGGTCTGCCTGGGCCTTCATGATAAGAAGTTTCAGGTTATTCTATTGAAATGCAAGGGACCAAAGAGTGTTTGTTATCTGTAGCCTTTCAAAGGCCTCTAAGCAGTGAAATACTATCTGGGAGAGTGAAAGAGACACAAGACCAGACTAGCAGGTGTTGATCCAAAAAGAAGAGAAAGCATTCTCAGCACAAACTTACAGCCAGTCTGCTTAATTTATTTTTGTGCCTTCAGGTAGGAAATGCCTAACAAGTGGGACATTATCTGCACTTTAGTCTTATGGAACATGCTTTAAACTTTATGGTATGTGTGCTTAACGAAATAGTTAATTTATATACCACAATACTGAATTGTCTCCTCTAGCAGGGGAAAGATGATGTAAAGGTTAATGTCGAGATTAATTTGTAGTCTAGGTCAAGAAATTTTCTGTTTTGAAGAACATTTCCCCATATGCAGATTAATGTGATCTTTTATTATTGAGTTTTTCCTGTTCAAAGGACAAAAGTGTCCATATTTCTTAAGGGAAAGGACTTCCATTTGACTTTGAAAAAGTATAAGGGAAAATATTCTTTAGCTGTTCTTGTTTGCTGTATTTTCTAGTGAACTCTGCTGGCCATATCAAGATTCTCCTTTGGAAATGATTAGTTTTTCCCCAAATAATCCTAAATTTTGAAGAAATTTACATTATGCAAAGAAAAATATTTCTCTTTAGGAGTTCTACATATCTATTCCTCTTTGATAATCTTTGATAATCCTCCAGATCCCTTTTCTCTTTCAAATCAAATCTAAAAATCTCTGTTTTCTTTAGAAAGGCTCCCTGATTTAACTCGTGTACAGTGTAGTCTCATACAAGGCCATACAGAATTCATTTGTGTGAGTTGAAATCTTTCTGTTGGTAACTTCTTTTTTTAAATTTAAAAATTTTTTTTTTTTTTTTGACAGGCAGAGTGGATAGTGAGAGAGAGAGACAGAGAGAAAGGTCTTCCTTTTTGCCATTGGTTCACCCTCCAATGGCCGCTGCATCGTGCTGATCTGAAGCCAGGAGCCAGGTGCTTCTCCTGGTCTCCCAAGGACTTCAGCCATCCTCCACTGCCTTCCCGGGCCATAGCAGAGAGCTGGCCTGGAAGAGGGGCAACTGGGATAGAATCCGGCGCCCCAACCGGGACTAGAACCCGGTGTGCCGGCACCGCAAGGCGGAGGATTAGCCTGTTAAGCCACGGCGCTGGCCGCTTTTGGTAACTTCTCCTGAGCGTATTTTAGCTTCCCCAGTTAAGTGGATGCCTGCTTAGGATGGATGGGGATCCTTGAACAAAGTCAGTGTCAGAAGGAGATCTGGTCATATAGGAATACCCAGTGAATATTGACTGACTCAACCAAATGCCAGTATGTTTTCTGCCTTTATCCTTTTTACATCCAATGTCTGTGCAATAAAAGTTTTCGGAGCAAAGCATCTCCTGCATAGTCAGCGAAGAAGGGAAAGAAAGAAAGAAATCGGGAAGCAAGTGGAGAGACAGAAGGGAGGAGAGAGGAGGGAGAAAAAGAGAAGTAGGAATAGAGAGATAGAGGAAGAAGGAGGAAGGGGATGGGAGAGGTTTTTATCTATATACACCAGCCACTATGCTGCCCATGGTATATTACACCAGCTTACACTTTAATGTGAGAATAATTGATCACAGTTCCATAGGTGTTAAACAAGCACTATAGTGAGAGGGAAGGGGTAGTGGGTTTACCTGCACACTGTTTATTTGAAGCATGACTGTCCAAATAAGTCCTAGAATCTTGGATGATTTGGAAACAGTCAATGAGGAATAGAAGAAAGGAAGTCAAACTGGTCCCACTGCCTCATCACTAAGGGATTTAAAACTCCTTCATAACATTTCAGGTCTTCAAAACCACAGTGAGTTTTCTGAGTTGTATGGCTTTTCCAAAACTCTTTTATGTTCTAAGATTACTCCAGTTAATTTTCCATTTCAGTTCATTCATTCAATAAACATCCATTGAGTGTTGAATGTTGTTCCAGATGCAGTTTCAGGCCCTAAGGATAATGTGACAAAGGAGACAGTGTAATCTGCTCTTGTGGGATTCAGATCCAAATAACTAGGAACAGACAATAGAATATATATGGCGGCTATCTGTGTGTTTTACTACTATGTCCTCTTCAGTTTTAGCTCAAGCCCCACTTCCTCTGGGATGTCTTCCTTGAAAATTGTTTCCAAATGCTAGATGTCAAATTCCAGATTAAAAGTTTCTGTATGTTAATTTTACATATGTTTTTGTAATTATTTGATTAAAGCTTATATCTTCTACTACACAGGAAACTGCATGAGGATGGAGATTATGTCCTTGTTTTCACACATTTTCAGCATTTAGAACAGTGCCTGGAACATGGTAGGCAGTCAATTAATACTTTTAAAATAAATACATATGTAAGTGAGAAGGGTAACTAAGATTCAGACATCTTAGAGTTTTCAGACTAGTTTTAAATTTCCTGGGAGAAGTATTTTTAAGACTTTTTTTTTAGATACCTCACTCAGTTACAAATTTAGGTGACATTACAGGTTGAATATCCTTATGCAAAAATGCTTATTTCTAGAAGAGTTTCAGATTTCTGAATTTTTCAGATTTTAGAACATTTGTACAGACTTTAGCAGTTGAGCATCCTTAGTCTGAAAATTCAAATTTCAGATGCTCTAAAATCTAAAGCTTTTTGAGCACTATGTCTGTGTTCAAAATGTTTAAGATTTTTAGGATATTTTAGATTTCACATTTTCAGATTAGAGTGCTCAATCTGTAGTAGAAATTCAAGTGAAACAAAATGGAGAAAGCAGAGTAGATGGCTGTTGGGAAGAACTGACAGGTCAGCTATGCATCTAAAAAGAGGAAAGGATCGTTATGAAGGGTGGCAAAGATTACTGAAGACAAGTCAATGTGTACAAATTGAAGTCATCATCAACTCCTGTTGCCTTGAGAAGTCTCATTTATTTTCCAGTGGGACCACCTTAAACACTTGGTAACTTAAATTCTGCTTAGAATTTGGACTCTGTTTTCTATTCACGTATAGACAAAACTAGTGTGTGTTCATAGTAGCAGCATTTTGTGTCCACTTAGCAAAGCACTGTAGAAACTGTTGAGGAAGTGGTCAGCAACAGAATGAGAACGCATATTATGTGAGATGACTCCTCCTGGAGTAGTATTTGCAATGCTAGGAAATACACACACACACACAGAGCTTTTTATTGTCTTTTGACAATGTGTGTGTGTGTGTATGGATTTATTTATTTATTTGAAATGCAGGGTTACAGAGAGGCAGAGGCAGAAAGGGAGAGAGAGAGAGAGAGAGAGAGAGAGAGAGAGAGAGAGGTCTTCCATCCACTGGTTCACTCCCCAAATGGCCGCAATGGCTGTAGCTGCGCCGATCTGAAGCCAGGAGCCAGGAATTTCCTCCGGGTATCCCATGTGGGTACAGGGGCTCAATGACTTGGGTCATCTTCTACTGATTTGCCAGGCCATTGCAGAGAGCTGGATTGAAAGTGGAGCAGCCAGAACTCAAACCGGCCAGCACTGCTGGTGGCTGCTTTATCCACTGCCACAAGTGCTGGCACCAAGAGTATATTTTTAAAAAACAAATTGTAAGTGTCTAGAAATTGACACTGGAGGTGGCCAGCATTTTGTCACAGTGGGTTAAACCACTTTATATGGAAGTGTACGTTCTGGTCCCAGGTCCTTCACTTCTGATCCAGCTCCCTGTTAATGCACCTGGGAAGGAAGCAGAAGATGGCCTAAGTGCTTGGGTCCTTGCCAAGTCAGTTGGAGTTCCTGACTGTTGGTTTCAACCTGGCCCAGACCCTGCTGTTGTGGTCATTTGGAGAATGAACCAGTGGATGGAAGATCTCTCTCTGTCACTCTGCCTCTCAAATCCATTAATCAATCCTTAAAAAATAACACTTGACGTTTAATTAAAACAACAACAATAACATCAACTAACTATATTGGCTTCTTCTCAGGGATGCCTCTGACCCAACAGTGAATGATCCCTGTCCCCTACTCAGCAAAGCAGACTGGAGCTAACATTTATTATCTGTAATCATGTGGTGAAATATAAGTAATGTTCCCATTTTGTTTTGGGAAAAATTTATACACAGAATGGTAAGACAGAGGCTAAGTACCTTGCCTGAAGACATGGTTATTACATATCAGAGCTAAGATATGAGTAAACCCTAGATAATCTGACTTTTTTTCACAATAAAGTAGCAACTCTGAATTATTACAGGATATAATTTGTTCAAGGTACTTTGTCTTGCATAATAATGGCTTTTTTTTGTCTCTTGACAAATAATCAGCTTATTAGCAGGATACTCTAAGGAAGGTGTAAGGATTCTTTCTGTTGTTTTCTTTTTATAGCTAGGATGAATTTTGGATTTTCTCCTTATATTGTAAAACTATTTATGTGAATATACAGGTAAAAGGTCAGATGACAAAATGAGATAAAAATATGAAAATACCTTAGAATTAAAAGTATTCTATTGTTATTAATTCTGTTATGTAACTTTAGATAATGTTTTAAGAGTATCGACAGCAATGAAAAAACATGCTGGAACTCAACTGTGGTTGCTGTTTTCTACTATTTATCTAAGACAAGGTACCTTGGACTTCCAAAATCTAGGGTTTTCTAGAGATATCAACAATTATCACACACAGAAAGTATGAGGTGAGAGATATATTAATTAGTTTGCTTTAATCATTCTGCAATGTATAATACAGCCTTCCTTCCTCATTCATAGATTCAACCAATCTTGGATCAAACATATTTGGCCAAAAACAAAATTTGCATCTGTCCTGAGCATGTACAGACATTTTTTCTTATAATTATTCTCTAAGCAATGCAGTACAACAACTATTGAATAGCATTTGCATTGTATTAGGTATTATAAGTAATATAGACATTATTTAAATCATGTGGAAGAATGTGTGTAAGTTATATACAAATACTAAACTATTTCATATGAAGGAACTTAAAAAAGTTCATGGAAAATGCATATTATTAATAAAACTATGCATATAATTCAATTTTTTCACAACAGAAATAAATAGCAGCTTTTAATTCCATTTTCCCACAAACCTTTTGTAGTATTTTTATATGAGGTACTTGAGCATCCATGGATTTTGGTATCCTTGGGGGTCCTAAAATAGAGAAGAAAGATTATATCTTAAAATATTATGTAGTATACCATAAATATGTGTAATTTTTTATAAAAATAAGAAAATAATACATTTTCAAGAGCAACTTAAGACTGTGATTCCTATGCCTCCAAATCTTTCTATAATTCAAGCCAAATACTCTCTTTCCAGTTACCTCTTTTCAAATTTGTTGTTGAGTGAAGGAAATTTATCTTTTCCCCCTTCCTGTTTGACTTATTTTTTCCTGATATGTGAGATCATGCCAGAATTACATTTGTTCTGGCAGTTATTTGATCCAATAGCTGTGACACTGAGTAGAAAAAGAATAACACAGGTAAGTGGACTTAAAAAATATCAAATTTATCATAGAGGGCAGATAACTTACCAATGTTCCAAGCACCGCAGATTAATGCTGTATTTTGGTTTAGGGTCCTGCAACCCCAAGTTAAGTGTATAAGAGACATTATTTTTCTCCCAAAAGGCAGTAAAAGCCAGTTTCTCTCTCACCCATGTTACTCATTAAGCACATCAGTGTTTACTGAAGGATCTTGGAAAAAAAATTACTTCTGATTCATTTTTTCGGCTGGCACAAAATGAGGTTTTTTTTAATCCCCCATCTGCAGTTAGAATCCACTTCAAGAAATGCATTAGTTGGCTTCCTATTTCCCAAGGGACTTGAAAGCAAACTTGCTGTATGTTGATATACTACAACCATTGGTTCTCAGGTATGCCCAGGTATGCAGCCTGTCTCCCTGAGGTTGTTAGCTTCACTAGTTGAGAGAATTTTAATCTCCAAGATCGACCTCTTTCAGAAACAAAGGGGGAGGGGAGTAAAGAACGAAAAAGTACACACCTGCAACCTATTTCTTTTTGAAGCAAAGCCTTTGAGCAGATGGGAGATGAGATAGAGAAAGAAAACAGGCCAATTGCCAAGAGAGGTTTGTTTACAATACAGGCAAGTTCCTTCAGAAGTTGATAGGAAGCTGTTGCCATGGAGATGAGGAGAACTATTGCTGCAGGGTTTCACAGAACAAATTCCTACTATAAATGTACCTGGACTTGAAGGTGATGGAGACGGGAAGGGGGACAAAGGGCTTCCTGAAGAAGTGTGAAGTAGTGCATCTCTTCAGAGGGGGCCTGGCCTCAGAGTGTGAAGATGCATGCCGCTGTTCTTCTGTGTTCAATGGGATTCCTAACTGGGAAAGGAGGACTGCACAGTGTTTAAGTGATAAGGCTACAGGACATGATATATTTTAATTTTGAAACTTGGCTATTGTTAATAAGACTCTGAAAACAAATGATTATTAAAAACAACCCAAGCAGGAGTTGTTTTTTTAATGCTAGCTGCAGTAGCATTGACAAACTGTGCCTGTCTCTATATAGTACATTAGAGTACACTGTTCCAAGTGTACAGACACAAACTTTAACAAATTCAGTAGAATTTATTCTGCCTGCTTCCCCTTCATAAAAACAAAAACCAAAGCAAAAACAAAACCCTCAATTTATAATTCATTGCCTGCCTCAAAGTCTAATCTTTATTGACTTCCTCCTGACTTTTAAGAAGACAAAGTGTTGGTACTTTTTTTTTTTTTTTTCTGAAATGTACATTGTAATGTGAAGAAAGTTTAGCCCTATAAATCTTCAGCTTTCCAAATTCCCTCTCGGGAAGTACTTAGTAAGCTATTTTCTTCCTTTTATCCTCTGACAGCAGGGATGACGTCACCTTTTCCTTTCCTTTTCCCACCTCCCACCCTTTTATCCCACTAAGGTTCTTGTTAGGCTTTAATTGAACAAAGCAACACCTGTGTTTTTTGCTTGACTTCAAACTTCTATTTCGAATCCCGTTTCTTCAGCTGCCTACAAGGGTTGTTTTCATTGACAACAGGTAATTAGCAACTTCACACAGATGGAGGAAGAGCTGTCCAGAAGCCTGTAGAAACCATTGCAGCATATTACTCATATAAAAGTAAGTTCAGATGCGAGTGATCAAAACATAACATTGCTTATTAGACATTGTAGCATAGGATTATTAGAGAAAAGGCAATAATAAACTAAATTAAGGAATCTGACTGCTCCTGTTGGCCCTAACGATAACCAGCTGGAAAACTTAGAAAATTTGTCTAACCCACTCTAAGTTTTAACTCCACCACTTGACCTTGGAGTAGATAATATTTCAAGTCCCTTGTAATTTTATTCTCTGAGAATCATGTAATTCATGCAGTAATGCATATGTATGTTTGCAACATGGCTCATCAACTTCTAGAAGCTACCATAGCATCATAATACTATTATTATCTTCTTCTCTGTTCTCATCCCTGTTCCCTCTCTCCTCTCTCGGGCTCACATGGACACTATCCCTTCCCCACTGCCAGGTAAACTCTCCCTGTGATACTCAGACCAGTCTTTGCTGTTTGAACATCAGCTCTAGCCCTGTGATACTTAGAGCGGTCCTTGCTATTTGAACGTTATCAGCTCCCCGTTATCAGCTGCCGGGCTGGCTGTGCTGTTGATGTAATTTTCTGCAGGAGTCCTCAGTCCTCGAGGGCATGCACAAGTCTGCATGTGCAGAACCTGGGGATTACCAAGTTGCCTCACCTTTAGTATCAGGCCACTAGATGTGAAGACTTCAGCAGATGAACCAAAGCAGACCAGAGGATGGTTGCTTAGAGATGCTCAGTGTTACAAGTCTGTCAACAAGAAATGCATATTCCAATATTGACTGTGTCTCGTAAAAGCTGTGTGCCTTTGCATCAGATGCTTAAACTCTCTGTGCTCTGTTCCCTCATTCGAAAACACAGAGACATTAGTAGTACTCACCTAAATTGGTTGATGAAATGAACCCATGTAAAATGTGCATAGCAGTGCTTGGCAAGGAGCAAGCTGTCGCCTGGCATTGACTTTCTTACTGGGGAAGGAAATGCTCATGAACCTGTGGTTATATTTTCTGATGATTTTCAAATCCTGTTTTTTTTCCAGGGTTCTAAATAGTTTCCCACTTCTTAATTATTTTTAAGTCTTTGTTGATCAATGTTTCCTTTCCTCTCTCCTTTGTTTTACATTCAGGATATCCATTTTATGTTCTACTTCAACCAATCTTTAAAAAGGAGAGGTGCAGACATTTAGCCCAATGGTTAGTGACTCTCGTTAAGATGCTGGCTTCCTATGTTAGAGTGCCTGAGTTTAATATCCAGTTCCTGACTCCAGCTTTTGGCTAATATGCACCCTGGGAGGTAGTGGTGATGTGTCAACTAGCCAGGTTCCTGCCAGCCACCTGAGAGACTCCAATGCCATTCCCAGCTCATGGCCAGCTTCAGGCACGGTGGGTATTTGGGGAGTGGACCATAGGATGGGAGCACTCTCTTTCTATCTCTCTCACTTTGTCTATGCCTCTCAAATAAAGAAGATAAAGAGGTAAATAAAAGAGACCCTTTCCTACTCTTGAGTTGTCCAAGTCTCCTGAAAAGGGAAGAAAGATAACTAATTCATCTTTCTTCATCGAAATAGATTGCCCATTTAAAGGCAATCTGTAGTTCTGTGGTTCAGGAAAATAGGATATTGATTTTTTCTTCTTTGATCCATCGGAGTAGTTGGTGTGCTTGCTTCATTTTGTTGCAAGAACTTAGAAATGGGGACCCTATTTCATGATAACACTAACCTTATTTGTGTGTGCTCCAACATTACATCCCAATAGGAACTTGGGACATGTTCATAAATGGTTTTTCTTGTTTTAAAATGAGAGCTTCTGGGGCCAGCATTATGATATAGTGAGTGAAGCCACCTCCTGTGACACTGGCATCCCATGTGGGTGCTGGATTGTGTCCTGGCTGCTCCATTTCCCATTCAGTTCCCTGCTGATGGCCTGGGAAAAGCAGTGGAAGGTGGCCCAAGTGCTTGAGCCCCTGCCACCCACATGGGACACCTAGATGAAGCTCCTTGTTCCTGGCTTCTGGCTTTGGCTTGGCCCAGCCCTGGTCTTTGTGGCCATCTGAGGAGTGAATCATTGGATGGAAGATTCTCTCTCTCTCTCTCTCTTTCTCTCTCTCCCATCTATGTATATTTCAAATAAATATATAAATCATAAAAATAAAATAAAATAATATGAGAGCTTCTGAAACATCTCCAAAACAGGTTGATGACTTTTAAAAGTAGTTGCAAGAGGAAAGGTGAAGGGTGAGAAACAACTCCCAAGCCTCTTCTCTTTGGATCTTTCCTGTCTCCTATTACTGGGCTTTGTGAGAGTAGAGACCGGTTTAAGTTATTGCCATTACTGTCACTTACTTGTGTTAGTAATTCACTATAAGGCACAGTGAGTTTTTAAAGGAAAATTCAAGAAAGCCTGGGACCTTTTGGCAATGCACCTATTTAGGGGGAAATAACGATCCTATATTCTGGAAGAGCCACACTGCTGCTTCCTGATTCCATCTAAAACAGGGTCTTGAGAGAGCCTGGAGTGCTCTCCTTCACTCTTTGCCCCTCAGTATCTTGGTTTGTTACCACCGTGATAATAGCACTATAGCATTTTGAAGATTAAATGTGTTTCTAAGCTAATGATGCTTGGAATGGAATAATTACTCATAGAATGTAGCAATTATTGTTCTCTTTCATGTGTTACTCTGTAGCCATGGTTGGGTGGGTGCAAGGAGGACTTACTTATCCTTCCCTTGGAATCTTTCCCTGGAATGTGTGTCATGATCCCACCATTCATTTCTTCTTAAGTATATGGCCTCCAGATTGCAAAAACTTAAGCAATGGCTGTCTGCTCTCCTCATGAAAGAAGTGGACCCAGAAGTGAGTAACTACCTTGAAGTAAGATTTCAGATTTTTCTTATTTGCTCTGTAAAATAGGACTGTATTCCAAACAATGGTTGTGTAATTTCCCAATGAGGAAATTTCTGTCCTCAGTTCCTTCTATAGGTTTGGAACTTGATGTTATTACTCACCAAAGAGAAAATGAGTTTTGTTTTTCTAGAAAATACTTAGTTTATACTCTGAAGTCTCAATACCATTTAGAATCCTGAGACTGAATAATCATTTGGTAGCAGGTGCATAGGGCAGGGTAGGCTGGCTGCTGCAGTAGCCACCACATCTCAGTGGCTTATCATAATTACCTTTAATTTTTGTTTACAGCATAGTTAAGTGTAGGATGGGCTGGAGTTCTGCTGCCATGAAGAGCCTCTGCCACTCACTCAGTGGACTCTGCCACTCACTGGACTCCCTGCACCTGATTAGCAGGTTCACGAAGCAAGACAGTGTGGAGAGTGCATGGCAGGCATTATGGGCCAGGTCTGAACAGAGTTGTCTGTCTCTTCTTCCCACAGTCCTTGGGACAGAACTCATTGGAAGGTGGCAAGCACCTAACCCCAGGGAACATTGAGATTTTTAAAAGCAGTTGTTAAGTATGCAGAAAAACAAGGGATATAGTGAACAACTGTTTCCAAAACCCAAAGTAAGCCATTGGGTCACAACTTTTAAATTATGAAACATTTCTCATAGCTATACACAGATATATATGTAGGAGCTTTGGAAAGAATAACAAGAGTATCTGATTGTAGAAAAAGTGCATGGTCAATGCAACCTCAGTCTCCTATCAACCTCTGCTTGCATCTCCTTCTGTATTTCTCACATGTAATGCTATTTTGTGCTTTTTGGTCATCCTTTTATGATAGATATATTTATAGCCAAGCTTAATTTCCTTTTGTTACTTTTGGTCTTTCTGCAATGGTATCCTAGCTTATGTGTTCCTGGATGCTTTAGTTTTCTCATTCATCTTTATTTTTTTTTAAGATTTTTATTTATTTATTTGACAGGTAGAGTTACAGACAGTGAGAGAGAGAGACAGAGAGAAAGGTCTTCCTTCCGTTGGTTCACCCCCGAAATGGCTGCCACGGCCAGCGCTGTGCTGATCTGAAGCCAGTAGCCAGGAGCTTCTTCCTGGTCTCCGATGTGGGTGCAGGCGCCCAAGCACTCAGGCCATCCTCCACTGCCTTCCGGGGCCACAGCAGAGAGCTGGACTGGAAGAGGAGCAACCGGGACTAGAACCCGGTGCCCATGTGGGATGCTGGCACCGCAGGCGGAGGATTAACCAAGTGAGCCACAGCGCCGGCCCCATCACTCATCTTTATGATTCTGAAATTCATCCATGTCAATATGTACAGCTGTTATTAACCCAATTTTCTGCTTTTTAGTATATTCTTTTTGGAAGCAATACTGCTATGAATATTCTTATGTGTATTTCTTCCTATTCTAAGGTATGAATCTCTGTGGTATACCAAAATACCACTCTATTAAAATTGTATACTGTAGTGTGGAAGCTTCAAGGAAAATTTAAATAATTTAGATTTTCATTCACTCTGGCTACCTGGTGTAAGTTTGTTCCTTCTGGTGCTGGCTTCTTGGAGTGTGGGCTAAGATAGACTAACATATTTTACTTCCAAAGATCCATTATCTTCCTTTGGTTTTTGAAGAAATTTTACAAAATTGAAGCCCTTAAGGCAGCTGTGCTTCCATTATTAACTGTCTCACTTTGTGCAATGTGGCTAGGTTGTTTTCATGGCCTGTTAATTGCATCTTACTCTCTGAGGTACAGTGTTGTATGTGACACAGCATTTCAGAGCTAAAAAGGAAGAAGCCCCTAAATATCTTTTTCTGTCCACTAAGTGAAACTTTAACTTCCTAGCTTCATTCTTTTGACTCAAGATTTTATGGCTTTTAAAAAGCCATGCATTCTTCTTAATAATACAACAGGAATAAGCACACTAAGTTCAGGAAAAGCAGAAATATTTGTAATTCCAGAAACAGGAAGAATTGTGCTCAGGTTTCTCAAATTGGAGATGATTTGTGGGAAAAAATTATGTTCTCCATGTCATACCACAGCAAATGACAGTGCAACTTTCACAGGCCTGTTTCTTTTTTTTTTTTTTTTTAAGATTTATTTATTTATTTGAAAGAGTTACAGAGAGAGGGAGAGGGAGGGAAAGAGAGAGAGAGAGAGAGATCAAGGTCTTCCATCCGCTGGTTCATTTCCCAGATGACTGCAATGGCCGGAGCTGTGCTGATCTGGAGCCAGGAGCTAGGAGCTTCTTCCGGGTCTCCCACATGGGTTCAGGGGCCCAAAGACTTGAGACATCTTCTATTGCTTTCCCAGGCCATAGCAGAGAGCTGGACTGGATGAGGAGCAGCTGGGACTCGAACCAGTGCCCATATGGGATGCCAGTACTGCAGGCAGTGGCTTTACTCACTATGCCACAGTGCCATCCCCACAGGCCTGTTTTTCACAATGCCATTCACTCAGGCATATGGTACCACCGTGATGTGACATTGAGTCAGAGCTGTCCCTCAGTGGGATGAATCTATGAGTTTTAAAATAGACCAGTCGAAGAAAAATGTTGTCAACAATATTAAAAATAATGAAAAATTAGAAAGCTAGAAGGAGTGATAGAAGAGAGAAATCTGTTACTGTTGCACAACCTGGTTAAAGTTTGCAGACACCGGATCGTGTCACTCCTCCTAAGTTTCTGCTTGGTCTTTCACATGACTCAGAGGCTTACCTAGAATTTGCCTATGTGGGGAAATCCCTCACACCTTACAGGCTAAAGAATTAGAGGAAAAATAAAAAGACTAACATTTTAAACTGCATGTTTTTAAAATGACACGTTTGAAAAAACTTCCACAGTTCTAAACAACATGGTAATGGAGAAAAATTTGTTGTCTTGCGTACAAAGCTGTGTTATTAGAAGAGTTTTTCTTTAGGGCAGGTAGTCAGAATTTCCTAACTCCCTTTTTGATTTGCTTCCTTATAAGTCGTTAGTCTTGGGCTCTTCAGAATCTGCTACCTGTAGCTTGATTGCCTAGCAGCCTAATACATCATGTGCTGGCACATCATGATAACTAAGGCTTGAAGGGCAAAAATCGCAACTGTCTTACTCTCACTATGCTCCCAAATCTATCTGTGTCTCTACTGCCTAAACTAAATATTAATACAAATTTTTAACTTTTAGAGTTTCAGTAAGGAATTTTAGTTAATATAGTCAAATTTTCTAGTTAACCCTATTATATTATTTGACTCTTCAAGAGATATTAGTGAGCCTACTCTTTCCCAGAAACTGTGTTAAGCGCTGGTGATGTAAAGATAATGCTACTGACTTGGGGATAGTGCAGAGAATGGTTTAGTGGGGATGCAGATACTTTGTGTACAGGAAAATAACACAATCACATTATGGTAGGCACCATTCTGGTGTTTATGTTTCTTTGTGTCATCTTCAGTACTTCATAATTGAGTTTTGATTTACCGTTCAGACTACTGTAACAAAATTTCATACATTGGCTTACAAACAACAGAAATTGATTTCTCACAGTTCTGTGAGACTGGGAAGTACAAGGTCAAGACGCTGGCAGACTCCGTAAGTGGTGAGGACTGCCTTCTGACTCGTGGGTGGTGCCTTGTCTCTCTCAGGGCTCTTTTATAGAAACAATAACCCCATTCCTGAGGGCTCTGCTTCATGACCTAGTCATGTCCCAAAGATCACACTTTGCCATCATCTTGGGCACTGGGACTTCAACATTGGAATTTTCGGAAGACACAAACATTTGGATCACAACAACTTTAAGGTAGTAGTTTATTATTATAAACATCCCTTCTTAGAAATAGTAAAAAGAGGGAAGAAAAAACCTGTCTTCATCATGAGATTCTTTAAGTTCATGTAGATTTTCTGACATGCCGCTGAGCTGGGAAGGAGGCAGAGGACAGACTGAACAGCCAGACTGCATTGGTATCAGATGTATAGGCCAGGTCATCTCCATAATACCCCTGGCCTCTTGGACAAATCGTGAGGAAGAAGCTCCTTTTTTTCTTGTGTCTTGTCTCTGGATGAGGTGATCCATGTTTACCATTCTCATGGATTCAATACGTCCAGCAATGTTCTTCAGATGGTTCCTGCAACTCTTCACACTCTTAGGCACTGCTGTTAGACTACAGGCATCCTCCTCTCCCCTGAGTGTCCACAGGGAAGCGCCGGCCGGCAAAGAGGGTGCACAGAAGGGATGAGTATTCTGCTTCTCTGTTGGTGACCTACTCAGGGCAGGAAGATGAGAAAGCTCAATTTGGACTCAAACCCATACCCGTGCTCTCTCTAATACAAATTTTGATGCCTAAGCAGATCTTCTGTTTCTCTGTTAGAACAAACTTAACAGGAAGAGGCATATATGGAATCAGCCCCTCAAATCCAAGGTTGTGCTTTTTAGTTTGTCATTTACCAGCACGGTTATTTTAGATATATTCTCTAGGGTGTATATTCTTTGCTGATGCTTTGTTTTATCACTTCTACTCATTCACAAGTGATCGAAAAAGTGATTCACCCCCTCCCCACTTCTCTAAACTTAAGGGATTATTTGAACTAGCTGCGTTTTGGGGAGTAAAAAAATATGAAAAAGCTTCAAGAAGTTCATAGAAAAGTCTCATTACCTTTTAATTTCACTTTTCCACAAACCTTGTGAAAAACCCTCATATATACATTTTATTTGTAATGATAAACCAGGTTTGGGCTTAGAAATATGAGGTAGCATTTACTCTGTCATCTAACTAAGTACTTCTTTTTTTTTTTTTTTTTTTTTTTTTTTATTAAACTTTTATTTAATGAATATAGATTTCCAAAGTATAGCTTATGGGTTACAATGGCTTCCCCCCTCCCATAACTTCCCTCCCGCCCGCTACCCTCCCCTTTCCCGCTCCCTTTCCCCTTCCATTCATGTAAAGATTCATTTTCAATTCTCTTTGTATACAGAAGATCAGTTTAGTATATATTAGGTAAAGATTTCAACTTTTTGCCCATATAGCAACATCAAGTGAAAAAACTACCATTGGATTACTAATTATAGCATTAAATAGCAATGTACAGCACATTAAAGACAGAGATCCTACAGAATTTTTTTTTTTCAAATTAATTAATTTTCTATGCCATTTCCATTTTAACACCAGGTTATTTTTTTTTTCATTTCCAATTCTCTTTATATACAGAAGATCACTTCAGTATATAATTAGCAAAGACCTCATCAGTCTGCGCCCACACAGAAACGCAAAGTATAAAAATACCGTTTCAGTACCAGTCGTAGCATCACTTGGCTTTAGACGACACATTAGGGACAGATCCCACATGGGGTGTAAGTACACAGTGACTCCTGTTGCTGATTTAACAATTTGACACTCCTGTTCATGGCGTCAGTAATCTCCCTAGGCTCTAGTCATGAGTTGCCAGGGCTATGGAAGCCTTTAGAGTTCGCTGACTTTGATCTTATTCCGATAGGGTCATAGTCAAAGTGGAGGTTCTCTCCTCCCTTCGGAGAAGGGTACCTCCTTCTTTGATGGCCCCGTTCTTTCCACTGGGATCTCACTCACAGAGATCATTCATTTAGGTCTTTTTTTTTTTTTTCCCATGATATCTTGGCTTTCCATGCCTGCTATACTCCCATGGGCTCTTCAGCCAGATCCGAATGCCCTGAGGGCTGATTCTGAGGCCAGAGTGTTGTTTAGGACATCTGCCATCCTATGAGTCTGCTGTGTATCCCACTTCCCATGTTGGATCTTTCTCTCCCTTTTTGATTCTATCAGTTAGTATTAGCAGATACTTGTCTTGTTTGTGTGATCTCTTTGAGTCTTAGACCTATCAGAGCTATCAATTGTGAGCTGAAATTGGTCACTTGGACTAGTGCGATGGCATTGGTACATGCCATCTTGATGGAATTGTGTTGGAATCCCCTGGCACGTTTCTAACTCCACCATTTGCGGCCAGACCGATTGAGCATGTTCCAAATTGTTCATCTCCTCCCTCTCTTTTTCCACTCTTAGATTTAACAGGGATCACTTTTCAGTTAAAATTTAAACACCTAAGAATAATTGTGTGTTAATTACTGAGTTCAACCAATAGTACTAGAACAACAACAATAACAACAAATACTAAAATGGATAAAGTATTACATTGTAGATCTAAAGTCAGGACAGGAGCTGATCAGTTCATTGTTGCTTATAGTGTCCGTTTCACTTAACAGGTTTCCCCTTTGGTGCTCAGTTGTCACCGATCAGGGAAAACAAATGATATTTTTCTCTTTGGGTCTGGCTTAATTCACTCAGCATGATGTTTTCCAGATTGCTCCATCTTGTTGCAAATGACTGGGTTTCGTTGTTTCTTACTGCTGTATAGTATTCTATGGAGTACATGTCCCATAATTTCTTTATCCAGTCTACTGTTGATGGGCATTTGGGTTGGTTCCAGGTCTTAGCTATTGTGAATTGAGCTGCAATAAACATTAACGTGCAGATGGCTTTTTTATTTGCCAAATTAATTTCCTTTGGGTAAATTCCAAGGAGTGGGATGGCTGGGTTGTATGGTAGGGTTATGTTCAGGTTTCTGAGGAATCTCCAGACAGACTTCCATAGTGGCTTAACCAGTTTGCATTCCCACCAACAGTGGGTTAGTGTCCCTTTTTCCCCACATCCTCTCCAGCATCTGTTGTTGGTAGATTTCTGAATGTGAGCCATTCTCACCGGGGTGAGATGGAACCTCATTGTGGTTTTGATTTGCATTTCTCTGATTGCTAGTGATCTTGAACATTTTTTCATGTGTCTGTTGGCCATTTGTATTTCCTCTTTCGAAAAATGTCTATTGAGGTCTTTGGCCCATCTCTTTAGTGGGTTGTTTGTTTTGTTGTTGTGGATTTTCTTGATTTCTTTGTAGATTCTGGTTATCAATCCTTTATCTGTAGTATAGTTTGCAAATATTTTTTCCCATTCTGTTGGTTGCCTCTTCACTTTCCTGACTGTTTCTTTTGAAGTACAGAAACTTCTCAATTTGATGCAATCCCAAATGTTAATTTTGGTTTTGACTGCCTGTGCTGTTGGAGTATTTTCCAGGAAGTCTTTGCCTGTGCCTATATCTTGCAGGGTTTCTCCAATGCTCTCTAATAATTTGATGGTTTCGGGTCGTAGATTTAAGTCTTTAATCCATGTTGAGTGGATTTTTGTGTAAGGTGATAGGTATGGGTCTTGCTTCAAGCTTCTGCACGTGGAAATCCAATTTTCCCAGCACCATTTATTGAATAGACTGTCCTTATTCCAGGGATTAGATTTGGATCTTTGGTCAAATATAAGTTGGCTGTAGATGTTTGGATTGATTTCTGGTGTTTCTATTCTGTTCCATTGGTCTATCCATCTGTTTCTGTACCAGTACCATGCTGTTTTGATAACAACTGCCCTGTAGTATGTCCTAAAATCAGGTATTGTGATGCCTCCGGCTTTGTTTTTGTTGTACAGGATTGCTTTGGCTATTCGAGGTCTTCTGTGTCTCCATATGAATTTCAGCATCGTTTTTTCTAGATCTGAGAAGAAGGTCTTCGGGATCTTAATGGGTATTGCATTGAATGTATAAATTGCTTTTGGGAGAATAGACATTTTGATGATATTGATTCTTCCAATCCATGAGCATGGAAGATTTCTCCATTTTTTGGTATCCTCTTCTATTTCTTTCTTTAAGGTTTTGTAGTTTTCATCGTAGAGATCCGTAACGTCTTTGGTTAAGTTTATTCCAAGGTATTTGATTGTTTTTGTAGCTATTGTGAATGGGATTGATTTTAGAAGTTCTTCCTCAGCCGAAGCATTGCCTGTGTATACAAAGGCTGTTGATTTTTGTGCATTGATTTTATATCCTGCTACTTTGCCAAACTCTTCGATGAGTTCCAGCAGTCTCTTAGTAGAGTTCTTTGGGTCCCCCTCCTCCGTTCCCGCGCTGGCGAGATTCTGAGGCTCTGGCTCCTCTCCCGCCGCTGCCACTCGTCTCGTCTCGGTTGGTTTTCCACGCGGTGGGTTCCCTGTAAGTCCTCTGTGTCTCATCCACGAGATCCGGAAGCGTTTCCTCTGCAGTTTTTTTCTTGAGTCTTTTCCTGAGGCTGCAGTAATTCCACTTTTATGAAAGTTTATTTTCCCAAACTAAGGCACACGTCCTCACTATCCGCCATCTTGGCTCGCCCCCCCTAACTAAGTACTTCTAAAACATTATAACAGATCTTCTCTGTTCTGAACACAGTTGCAGAATGCTTCTGGAATTTGCTAATTAGCAAGATCTCACTTCCCCTTATGATTTCTTATCACATTGTTTGTCTTACCATAAAATCATCAAATAGAATTTCATAAACATCAACATATGGTTTTTAAAATTTTTTTTTCAGACTTTCCTCATCAGGAGAAAACTTCATTTTTCACAGCTGTATTACTGATTTTTGTCTTGGCTGGTGTAATGATCTTTAAATGAAATAACACCTCAGAAAGTGTCAGAAATGCTGGCATTTTTTCAGGCTCTTATTTAAGGCATTTATGAAGATCGTGGTGTATTACTCATCCAAAAGCTCTCTACCTCTCATTTTAAGGGCTTGCTTGCTTCAGTTAATAGTAACAGAATGGCAAGACCCACCCTTCAAAAGATTCTTTGGAGATATAGCAACTGTGATGATGACTAAACACCTTTAAATGACAACTTGAGAAAGAAAGTGCTTTCTGTTTACTGTGAAAGCATAATTTTCAGACCTTTTTAATAAGATTTGGATCTCACTACAACTCTTCAAAGAGCTTCTATTATTTGGGGCTACATCTGGTAATTCCCATGAAAATGATCAACTGCTAAAACCTGAAGGATGGATGTGGATTGTTTAAATGGGTGTGTGGGTGTGTATGATATCAGCTTTGATCTGTCAATTACATATTCCTTATTCTTCTTCCTTAAAATTTGTGTGGAATCAAAGACAATCATATCATAGGCATCCCTGCAGGTGCAAGAAAGGGGAAAGCAAGAAGGATCTTCCCAACTATTTTTGCTCCATCAGGGTATGCAAAACCTTTGGGTGTGCAAAGCCCCGGGCAAATATTGATTTACTTATCTCTAATTATTACTGCCTGCATCTATGTGAAGGCTATTAAAATGTATTGAATTATTCACAAGGTTATGTACAGTACCCTACCAATGAAAATGTAAAATAATAGGTAAAGAAGAGGCATTTCTATCTTTATTTATTGTCCAGTCAGAGTCTGCGAAGATTCTTTGTAGTGTTCAGATATCACTTTTTTCTGTTCAGGCCCAAGTACATCTCTTTATATTCTGAACTGTTAAAGGTAACAATTCCTACTGTGAGAATTAAGGTGGCAGTGTTACTGTTACTAACAGTATCATGGCTCTTTGGGTCCTGTTTGAATAAAACAGCAATTGGTCTTTTTGCCTCTAAAAGTCCCAGTAGTATTTATTTCATTTCTTTGTTGCTGGTTGCATAATGAATCTTGGACTCTATTGTGCATACTTCTGCCCATTGCAATACCCATTCCACTGCTCTTGAGTACTGGTGTCCCAAGACTCTCTGAAGATTGTTACTTGCAAATCTTACTAAGATTACACAATATTGTAAGCAATAACCCATGTTATGGTCATGTTAAATTTACTGCATGGAGTTTTGTAGCATAATCTTAGAGCAAATGCATCTTCTAACCGTGTCATCTGCTGAACTCTATGGTCCACATCACTGCATTCCTAGATTGTGAGGTCTTTTAATGGTGACCAGTTACCTGCCTTCTTACCATCAGGAAGGATACACAAGGGGTGAAATTGGGTATACAAGGGAGAATCTTGCAAATAAATTGTATTCTTTATTCAGCAAGGCTTAAGATCAACCCCAAGAGTACATTGTCACTACACGGGTGGGAAGGGCCCATTGCAATGGGGAGCAGTGAATGTCCTAGGAAGGAATAGACATAGCCCTTCTGGAGGACTGCCTGCCACACTTTACAGAACTGAGACAGGTGTGAGGGTAACCAATTTGAGTACCAGTGTGGGGCAAGGATGACTGCACTAAGGAAAATGTGCTGGTGCCTCCCTTCCATCCTCAGGGACATGGCAGTTGACACATGCAGAGGGTCCATGCATACTGCACGAGCCCCAGGGTTGGCACCAAGCCTGACTGATCCTTTACATGATGCAAATAAAAGTTTATCCAACTCAGCTTGTCAGCAGCACTCTCTGACAGTGAGAATGATCCACTTGCTTGGAACAGTGGCCTAGAACTTCTGCATTTTCACAGTCTCACCCTGGTAATTGTGTTCTTAATCATCACTCTAGTTCTTTATGTTATTTCACTTATACAAGCTATGGGGCTCCAAGATGATTGCGTAAATAGAAGTCCTGCAAAACAAAATTTTCAAGACTATTGCTGCATGGAAACAGCTCAGGGCATCTGGTAAACCTCACATTTGCGAGAGGCGGATTAAGGAGGATTAGTGGTTTGGAGAGCACCTCAAAGTTGAGGAACAAAACTAGGGCCTGTGTGGGTCCTGACCAAGGCTTATGGCACCCGGCCCAGATAATACTGTGACCCCTGCTAGTCCCCAGCCCAAGAAGTGGACTTGGAAGAAAATATAGAACATTCCAAAGAGCTGAGTTCCCTTGAAATGCAGCAGGGGTATCTCTTACAGGAATCTAATAACCTCGGGTGATAACAGGTATTTGTGTGTGTGTGTATGTGTGTGTGTATGTGTGTGGAGTTGGGGGGTTAGTTAGACTGATTATATGTATATGAAATCTTGTTTTAGTACCTGCTGGCTGGTGACATTCTCTTTTCTTCTTCCACCCATCATCTGTTCATCAGACATTGAATGCTTTTGCTGTGCCCACCAGGGCTAACATCTATCAGGCACTAAGGCCAACAATGCTTTAAGGAGTCCAGTGTTCGTAATGATTTTACAATAACAAGGAAAAAAAACATTTGGGCCCAAGAAAATGGTTTAATTTAATATTAATTTATTCACCTATACCAACAGAGTCATAAGATCTACTTACTATTTTTTTGAATGGAGGAAGGGGCCCATAAAGGCTAAAGTACCTAGGCCTGGGGAGATCACAAAGCAGCCTTGGTGGCCAGAACTGCACTGGGGCTAAGGAGGCAACAGAGAGCAGGAGGCAGTGACTTTCATAGTTCATGAGAATAGAGGAAGTTGGAATAGAACCTAAGGAGTTA
Source organism: Lepus europaeus (assembly GCF_033115175.1). Lineage (NCBI taxonomy): Eukaryota > Metazoa > Chordata > Mammalia > Lagomorpha > Leporidae > Lepus > Lepus europaeus. Next base: position 32,548,975 of record NC_084832.1, on the reverse strand, counting down.
CATAACAACACGACCCATTCTTCCAACAGAGGTAAGCCTGGGGAACTTGTATGAGGCTTGGTAGCAAGGCTGGGGTTATGTCTGCACATATCAGTGATGGATTGGAATCTATTGCCTTATTTCACCATGCTGTAAAACCAGTTCAGTGGGGTTTTACACATTATCCTCATAATTGATGCAGATGACGCTTCATGTGTATTATGGACAGCTATTAAAGTCAGCTACTGGTATAGATTTAACTTTGATAGTGGTTGCTTTGAAATATAAGCACCCCATCTGAAAGCATTTTTGAAATAATTGTGAAATGTGTAATAAATGTATATATAATTTGCTACCTGACTCTACAACCATGATTACTTCCAGGTTCCAAATCAATGGTAATCCTAACATGCCATATTTCAGCTGTGGAGACTGAAACAGACATTTCCAAGTGATGCCTTTTTAAATACCCCCCCCCAGGTCATGATCTCATTACCTCCTCTCAGCCTAACTCACAAAGGACAGATTTGTATTTTAGTAAGTTGCTTCTGTAACTCCTTAGTATGAAATAAGAATAATAACACTAACAATAACATTTATTTTGTCATAACAAGTAATGATGCTAATATACATGCTTTATTCATTTGGATTATATTTGATAATCATATTTTCTTAAAACCATGAAAGTGATATATTTACTTTTTATTTATTATTTTTAAATACATTTATTTTAAAAATCAGAGTTACAGAGACAGAGGGAGAGAGACGGAGAGAGAGGTCTTCCATCTGCTGGTTCACTCTCCAGATGGCTGCAACGACCAGCTCTGGGCAAGGCCAAAGCCAGGATCCAGAAGCTTCATCCAGATCTCCCATATGGGTGGCAGGGGCCCAAACACTTGGGCCATCTTCCACTGCTTTTCCCATGCCATTAGCAAGGAGCTGGATCAGAAGTGGAGCAGCTGGGACACAAATAGCTGGACACAACATCATATGGGATGCTGGTATTCCAGGCAGTGGCTTTACCTGCTATGCCAAAATGCTGAGCCTTTACATTTTATTAAAGAAAGCAGACATTCAGTCAGAGATATGCACTTTATTCCATAAGCAAATGTTTACTGGACACTCACTGTTGTGCCATACATGATATCACTGTACAAGGTACTGGGATTATTGAAATAAACAAGGCACAATCCTTGCAGTCAAAGAACTCGATTCAGGGGGGATTCTGAGCAAGGAAAACAGGGTTTCCTGAGTTGCTTTTATGCTCACCTTCAGTGGCAGAGAGACCCTTCACACCAAGTTTGTTTTGGACATTGAGACTTCTGATGCCACCTGCAGGAAAAGGTTTGTGACTTACAAAATTAAGATCTTTGAGAGGAAAGAGCTGGCAAGTTTACACTAGCTTGGGCAGGCAGATAAAGGAGGCTGGCTTGGGGTTTTAACAGAGTGACTGTTCTTGTATGTGGGGAGGGGCTTGTGGAGTCGAATCTCCCACCAATGTCAAAGATGGTAGTGCCTAGACTTTCTCACCAGCTTGTCAAGTTATGTGACACAAAGAAATGAAGAAAAAAGCGTGAGTCTTAGCAGCTTTCCCAACAACATGGAGCCGGACTCCTTTACAGGGGGACCAACAGTGCTACAAGGAGACTTGTATGGGGTGTTTGCCTCATTTGGTTATTTAGGCCAATGTCAGTGAATCCAAGACATTTCCCTGGAGAAAAAGTGCTCTTAAATTGAATCATGAAGGGTGAGAGGAAGAGTAGGTGGATGATGGCCATGGGATTCATTCAAGGCAGCGTTTGTGGTAGAAGTTATGCTTGAAGCACCAAGAAATACAGGTACACAGTACCCTCAATTGGGGCAAACATTTGCCTGTGCCAATATCTTGCAGGGTTTTCCCAATGTTTTCTAATAATTTGATGGTATCAGGTCATAGATTTAGGTCTTTAATCCATTATGAATGGATTTTTGTGTAAGGTGTGAGGTAGGGGTCTTACTTCAAACTTCTGTATGTGGAAATTCAGTTTTCCCAGCATCATTTGTAAAAGAGACTGTCTAAAAGTGTTAATTTCACTTCTATAGATTATCTTTTTGGTGCTCTATTAGTTATCACAGATCAGGGAGAATATATGGTATTTGTGCTTTTGGAACTGGCTTATTTCACTAAGTATAATGTTTTCCAGTTTCATCCATTTTGTTACAAATGACAAGATTCATTTTTTTAACCACTGTGTAGTATTTCAAGGTGTACATATCCCATAATTTCTTTATCCAGTCTTCAGCTGATGGGCCTTTGGGTTGATTCCATATCTTCACTATTGTATTTGAGCTACAATTAACATGAGGGTACAGATAACTCTTTCATATCCTGCTTTCATTTCCCTTGGACAATTTCCCAGGAGTTTGATGGCAGGGTCACATGGTAGGTCTATATTCATTTTCTGAGGTATCTCTATATTTCTTCTTCTTCTTCTTTTTTTTTTTTTTTTGACAGGCAGAGTTAGTGAGAGAGAGAGAGAGACAGATAGAAAGGTCTTCCTTTTTCCATTGGTTCATCCTCCAAGTGGCTGCTACAGCCAGTGTGTTGTAGCCAGCGCGTTGTGGCCAGCGTGCTGTGCTGATCCAAAGCCAGGAGCCAGGTGCTTCCTCCTGGTCTCCCATGTGGGTGCAGGGCTCAAGGACCTGGGCCATCCTCCACTGCACTCCCGGGCCATAGCAGAGAGCCGGATTGGAAGAGGAGCAACTGGGACAGAATCCAGTGCCCAACTAGGACTAGAACCCCGGGGTGCTGGCGCCGCAGGTGGAGGATTAGCCAAGTGAGCCACGGCGCCGGCCCTATACTGTCTTCTGTAGTGACTGTACCAGTTTACATTCCCACTAGCAATGGATTTTTCCCCACATCCTCACCAGCCTTTGTTGTTTGTTGATTGAAAGTCATTCTAACAGGGGCGTGGGGGGGGGGGTAGTGAAGTGAAACCTCTTCGCTCCAGGGATTGATTTTAGCTCCTTGGTTAAATGTAAGTTGGTTGTAGATGCTTGCATTTATTTCTTGTGTTTCTATTCTCTCCCATGGGTCTATCCTTCTGTTTTTGTACCAGTACCAGGCTGTTTTGATTATAACTTCTTTGTAGTATGTATTGAAATCTGGTATTGTGATGCCTCCAACTTTGTTTCTGTTGTATAATATTGCTTTAGCTATTTGAGGTCTCCCATGTTTCCATATGAATTTCAGCATTATTTTTTCTTTATTTGATAAGACTATCCTAGGTATTTTGATTGGTATTGCACTGAATCTGTAGATTGCCTTTGGAAGTATGGACATCTTTTTTTTCTGCATCTATTGAGATAATCATATGGTTTTTTCTTCAATTTGTTAATGTGATGTATCGCATTGATTGGTTTACAAATGTTGACCCATCCTTGCATACCAGGGATAAATCCCACTTGGTATGGGTGAATGATCTTTCTGAAGAGTTATTGCATTCAATTGGCTAGAATTTGGTTGAGGATTTTTGCTTGTGTGTTCCTCAGGGATATTGGTCTACAGTTCTCATTCTCTGTTACATCTTTTTTCAGGTTCAGGAATTAAGTTGATGCTGGCTTCATGCAAAGAATTTGGGATGATTCCTGGCCTTCAATTGTTTTGAATAGCTTGAGAAGAATTGGAGTTAGTTCTTCTTTAAATGTCTCATATAATTCAGCAGAGAATCCAACTGGTCCTGCACTTTTCTTTTTGGGGAGGGTCTTTATTACTGATTCAATTTCCATCTTGATTATGGGTTTGTTTAAGTTTTCTATGTCTTCATGGCTCAACTTAGGTAGGTTGTATGTGTCCAGAAATCTATCCATTTCTCCTTGGTTTGTTGCCATACAGCTCTTTATAGTAATTTCTGATGTTTCTTTTATTTCTGCAGTATTTATTGTTACATTTCCTTTTTTCATCTCTAATTTTATTAATTTGGGTCTTTTCCATCTTTTTTTGGTTAGTTGGGCTAATGGTATGTCAATTTTATTTATTTATTTATTTTTTAAAAAAAAACAGCTCTTCATTTGGCTGATCTTTTGGGTTTTTTTTTTTTTGGTTACAATTTTGTTTATTTCTTCTCTAATTTTAATTATTTCTTTTCTCTTACTAGTTTTTGGTTTGATTTGCTGTTGTTTTTCTAGATCCTTGCAATGCATTGAAAGCTCATTTATTTGGTTCCTTTCCAATTTCTTAATGTAGGCATTGGTTGCTCTAAACTTTCTTCTTAACACTGCTTTTGCTGTATCCCATAAGTTTTGATATGTTTCAATGCTGTCTTCATTTGTTTACTGAAATTTTTTTATTTCTCTTTTGATTTCTTCAGTGACCCTCTATTCATTCAGGAGCATGTTGTTCAGTCTTCATGCATTTTCATATGTTCTAGAGATTCCTGAGTTGCTGATTTACAGCTTCATTGCCTTGTGGTCTGAGAAGATGCATGATATGATTTCAATTATTTTGAATTTGCTGAGACTTGTTTTATGGCCTTGTATGTGGTCAATCCTAGAGAAAGTTCCATGCACTGGTGAGAACAATGTGTATTCTGTGGCTATAGGATGGAAAGTTCTGTAGATATCTGTTAGGTCAATTTGGTTTATAGTATTGATTAAGTCTGTTGTTTCCTTGCTGATTTTCTGTCTGGTTGATCTGTCCATTGCTGAAAGTGGAGTATTGAGGGACTCAATCACTTTAGCCATTTTCGCTTTTCCCACTATGTGCATTAGCAGGAAGCTGGAATTGGGACTTGAACCCAGGCACTCCAAAATGGAATGCAGGTGATTCAGTAGGTATTGAACTCTATACTGAATGCCTGCCCCACATTGCATTTCAGAAGGTGGTTATTCTATTTCTAAGATTCCTGAGGTTTACCAAGAAGGAAAGAAGTAAAATCCATTAATGCTGAGAGATATGACTTTGTTAGTTAACTCAGTCTTGGTAATCACAGTCTTAATGATTAAAGCAAAGATTTAGATTGGTTTTAGTAGTGGTTATGTAGTGAACAGTGGGGAAGAAGTAAGGGATAAGAACCACTTGAAGGGCCAGTGCCATAGCTCAGTTGGTTAATCCTCCGCCTGCAGCGCCGGCATCCTATATGGGCGCCGGGTTCTAGTTCTGGTTGCTCCTCTTTCAGTCCAGCTCTCTGCTGTGGCCCAGGAGGGCAGTGGAGGATGTCCCAAGTGTTTGGGCTCCTGCACCCGCATGGGAGACCAGGAAGAAGCACCTGGCTCCTGGCTTCGGATCTGCACAGCGCTGGCTGTGGCAGCCATTTGGGTAGTGAACCAACGGAAGGAAAACCTTTCTCTCTGTCTCTCTCTCTCTCACTGTCTATAGCTCTACCTGTCAAATAAAAAAAAGAACCACTTGAGATGTCATTTCAAATGTGGACATCACTGTGCTCTCCCATACCATCCTTATAAATCTTCCTAGGGAAGGTATTCTCTATCACAAAACAGAACAGAACATTCAGGACATTTGAGAATGAGATATAAATTACTAATACTAATACTCATGGGGGGTCTTCTAAAAGGCTATGGGAAAAAAAACATATCATGAAAAAAATCAGACATGATTTCAAATATTTTTGCCACAGATGAACAACCTTTAATTTCATTTTCCACAAACTTTTCAAGAACCTGCATACTGATCTCAATCTTAATCCTAATGAGACACCTGTGATGTGTAGCCATGGTTTCTGACCTAGGTTCCCCTGTCACTTTCTCAGCCAGTGGGCTTTGTCTTCTTGCCACCATTTCAGGTAGCCTCCTGGGAACGCTCGTGAGACATAGGAATCAGCTGCCCTGGAATGGCTCTGTGCTATTGGAGGCAAGAGAAAAGAGTAATCAAAGTTGGCGCTGGTCTGCTGAGCAAAGGCTCCCCATTTAAAGGAGGATGCTGAAGAGTTGGGGGAGGGGGGATTTGATTAAAGGGAGAAAACCCTCTGTGACCAAGGCAACCAGAAGGCCCCCAAAAGCCTGTGGGAGTTTGGGGGAAGACACATGAAGAAGTTCTGTAGATTTGTTACATCAAGATGTTAATGTTTTTCGTCAAGGTTCCTAGGTGACTCTCAGGCAATTAGCTCATGGTCCAGTTGTCCTGTTATGTATCTGCAGCTGATTCATTTCTTTGTGCTTCTCTTCTCTTTTCCTGACCACCACTATTAAATCTGAGAAGTGGTGATCACCTGCTGCATTCCACATTAATTTAATACAAGTGTTCAATTCATTTCTTCCTCTTTTGTAGCTGGTTTGGAAAAAGGAAGAAGTTAATTTCAATCAAGGTTTAATCCTTCTAAGAAAAAGGGGAATAATTTAACCACATGGATCATGGTGTATCTTAAACCAAACAGAATAATAAAATAATTCTTACCATATGAATGAACCTACATTTTGGATTCATTGCCAGGTGCACCCAATGCGAGTGGAAATAGATTTATAGGCCAATGTTCATTCAAAAATTATAGGAAAATAATTATAGAAGTACTGTTTTAAGAAACTAAAATCTCAAGAGTAAAATTGCAAATGTGTGTTTCAATAATGTTAGGCACTCTTTTTACCATTGCATGAACTTAAGAACCAGGGAAATTGATGATTTGTTTTTAACCCTACGAATTGAGATAAAACAAACTTTGCACTGAACATAAAAGCAGAGATAAAAACTGATAAAGTGTTTAATAATATGGCATTTAAACAGAAGAAATATTGTGTAATTCAATTTGCTGTGTAACATTATTCTTAAAATGTTTTATATTGCTTCACTTGACCTCATCCAGTGCTCTTTAAATTTTTTTCTTACAAATTAGTTTATAGGATATTTGGTTCATTGGTGCCAGCTCAGAAGATACTCAGGTATTCACAGGAAATAAAAGCATCTACTGACTGGACTGCTGAGGCACAGATTTGGCCAACTTAGCAGGAATTACAAAGTCAGGATCTTTAAATTTCTCAAGTTTTCCAGAGGAAATGGAGCCCAAGCACTGTGGCAATATGCTTAAATGAGGAAGAAGGAAGCTGTGGTGATCTATGGTTGCTCTCTCCACCATATTTAGGGAACATGATGGTTGACTTGTTGACTTCCAGGTAAATTCCTGAAAATAGTTCATTTTACAACCTTTCAAATGAAATATGAAGACTAGTTCTTGGTGATAAGCATTCTGGTTTTCATGACATTGCTCAGTGTGTTTTGAGTATTTTTTCTTGAATTTGTACAAGGACATCCATATTCCTCCAATGTCTTCTTTTTGCTAATAGGGATTTATGAGTTAGTGTTTCTAAGTTTTGGGAAGGTATCTAGGTCCACATCTTAACATGAGATCCTAGGATAATTCAGACTCCCTTTCTTTTTATTATGTTTGAACTGCTTATGCTACATAAACAGAAAATCAATATTTACTTAATGAAATTATCAATGCATACCAAGTAATATAAGGTATTTTGGACACATTTACAGAATAGTTGACTCAGTACCTTTCTTCAGTAGATTGTTTTATTACTCCATCTATGCCTTTTTTCTGTTTTAATTTTTTCTTCTTGTTTTAAGCACTTTTCTTTCAGTTTTGAGAAGCATGAATGATCTGAGAATCTCTAACCCAGACATCCTCAAGTAAATTATTTTTCTCTGTAACTGGCATCATCTCATGCTAACCTAGTAATGATACTAATTTTTGCTATTTAACAAGAAAACTCTGTGCTGCTTATTTCTGTTAATCATTTGTTCAAGAGAAGGGATTGTGACATTTGATCTCATGGTCCATCTGGCTGGAGTTGGTACTTTGCTCTAATTCAGGCCATACCAGCTCTGTGTGAGGATTCTAGTCTTTTTTATTTTTCTTAAATATTTGAGAGTGAGGGAAGGAACGAGAAAGGGAGAGGGAGAGGGAGAGGGAGAGGGAGAGGGAGAGGGAGAGGGAGAGGGAGAGGGAGAGATGTCTTCATTTCATTTCCATTGGTTCACTCCCCAAATGCCTACAACAGCCAAGGCTGGGGGCTAGGCTGAAGCCAGTAGCCCAGAACTCAATCTGAGTCTTTCCCCTGGTGACAGGGACCCATCATCTGACACCTCTCAGGGTGCACATTATCAGGAATTTGAAATCATAAGTCAAGCCTAGACTTGAATCCAGAAACTCGGATATTATATGCAAGTGTCCCACTCAAAAGCTTAACTGGTGGGCCAAACGGCCTGTCCTGATGCTAATCTTTTTTTCAGTTCTCCCAAGATAGGGTCTCTCTCTTTCCCTGTTCATCTAAGGAAAAACAAGTAGTATAAACTTGTTAGCTGGAGGAGGTAACTTCTTCTTCTTCTTCTTCTTTTTTTTTTTTTTTTTTTTTGTGGTTTAGTAAAATATACAGACTACTAATCAGAGATCGTAAACTAGATATTCATTCTTCTGACAATGAATATAATCTAATTTAATATTTGTCACTCAATTATAAAAAAAAATGAAGTAATTTGCTGGATAATGAAATGAAGTCATATTAACGGCCCTGATTGCTCAGTCTTCTACTAAAGCAGAAGCTTGTGGGTTGGGAGTTCAGGCACAGCAGGGATGGATCATTTCAGTTTCCCCGCATCTGAGGCATCATCCAGGAAAGATTTGAATAACTGGATATAAAGTGAGCCACCAGTGGCTCCAATGGTGTGAAAGCTTCTACGTTTATGTCTTTTATCTGCAGAGATGACTTGAAGCCTGGACTTGGATGGTTTTACTAATCAGAGCTGTGACACATCTCCCTGTGGTTTGAGTTTTCTTTTAATATGGTGCTCAATGATAATGGGCTTCTCATGTGGTGGTTCTGAGCTTGTGAATGTGCATTCTGAAAAAAAATATGGCGTTTTGAGGACTAGCCTTGGAATTCATTTCTACTATATAGGTGAGCCTTGTGATGAGGCCACCAAGATTCAAGAGGAGAACAACAGACTTCATTTGTAGATGAGAGGGGTGTTGATGAATTTTGACTTTGCTTTAAAGGAGCCCTCAGAAGGAATAGTATTTGTATTTATTCCAATATCATGTATGACACTCATTTGATTATTCACTGAGTCCATGGTGACTGTTTACATGTGCATGCAACTCTTCTAACCCGATGTCTGCTAAACACTTGACTGACATGACAAGAAGAGGATGATTAAATTTTGCTATTACTTATTTATGTCATAGATTTCATATCAGCATTTATATACTTAATCTATCCTGGGATGAAATCCATCTTAAGACATTTTGCAACTGTTTCTTTCATGGACCATTGAGAATTTGGTTGGTTTAGTTTCCTTAAAGACTACCTATCCTGAGCCACCTGATTGTGCTTGATCACCATCTGAGTTCTCTCACAGAGATTTGTCCTTTCTTGACAACAAAACAAATTAGGATCCCTAGGATAAAAAAGAAGTCAAATTCCTGCATCTGCCTTAAATGTTAATGGACGTTAAGATAAGAGTGGCAAATGTTTCATGAGGAACTTCCTTAAAGGAACTTACCATCTAATGCAAAAGGTAAACAAGCCCATGTACCCTCTTAAAAATGTGCAGGTGCTGCAGAAATATGAAAAACTACTCACAGCATGTAAACATCTCTAAATACAACCATTCTTAATAGGTGGCTGAACTGGAATGCATGGAGGATGAGAGGCAGGAGGTGATAACAAGGAATGCTCGGTGGTGAAGGTGAATCTTAAGGGCAGGAAACAGATACCATGGTGATGAGGTAGAGATGGCACAGTAAGGTGGAATTACAGAGGTCTATCTAGGTTTCAGAAGAGTTGGGATATTTTGATGTGTTTGTCATAGATGTGTGCTGCTTTTCTTCCTAAACTGAACCTGTGGGTCTAATTCCGACTAGAAATATTTCATATCCAGCATATTCCCTTCTACCAACTTTCACCTCCAACAAATTGCCAAGATCATGTATTTCATCAAATAAAGCAAGACTCATGCCTCACTAATCTCAATGTCTTCTGCAGAATCTAGAACAATGCTTCAATCTAGCTTGTGCCAGGTATATTTAAACAGAATTGGATTACCTCAAGCTGACTTAGCTCTTGATGACTATTGACAAGAGCATAGCTTCTTAGATCTTCGTTTGCTGAGTTTCCTGTAATTCCTTTGGGTTACTCTTAAGTCTGCTTGCTAATCTAGAGTTTTTCCATAAAACATGATTCCTTCAGAGAGTTACACAGTTGGTATATTTTCTTGGTTATGTTCTACTATTTTTTGAGCACATTAGCCTTTGTTGAATGAGCCCAGAGCTTGAGACAAATGCTAAACATATATAAGATATACACACATGTAGTATATATGCATGCATATATATGTATGTAGATATAGACATATAAGTATATATTTTCAAAATATTATTTGAAATCAAAAGAAAAGCATGATCAAGATTTCAGAATTATCTCTTCTCTCCTTGCTTAAAATATTTTAGTTTGTACTGTTTTCTTATTTTTTTGTTGAAGCAGTTCTAGGTTTCAAGGCATGTTTCTTCTCCTTGTGCATGCTTTTTCATATATTTCTAATCCAAGGGATTCTGTCATTTACAGGCAGGCAAAGCTAATGAAAACACATCATACTGGTTCACAGGCAGAACTAGCCCACAGAAGTCCTATTGGTTGGCCATTGCTGCTGCTACCAAACCTCTACTGGCCCCTTGGAGAAAAGCCCAGAAAAGGCAGGTTTGTTAGGGCCCTGACAGAGTTATCAGAAAATCCCCTACACCAAGAATTCTAAATCTGACACTCACAGTCTTCACAATGGCATCAAAACAAAATGAAAAGTGATCCTGCTCTTGTAATCTTAGCTTTGCACAGGTCATCATCTTGCCTGGCTGGTTTTGTTGATGCCAACATAACATGACACAGATTCCAAAGGCGGAACCATCTGTGTGTTGGGGGAGGTGACGGTGGTGCTAGATTATATAACTGACCTGAGGTGGTGTCAGGCTTATCAGAAGCTGATAAGTAACAATTCACAGCTAGTTGTCTTGACCAAAACTTTTGGAGACACAGTAAAAGGGTTTGAAATCCAATGAATACATAGTTTATTAAGATATATTTTTTAGGTAAAATCTATAATTCATTTAAAAATCTATTCCTTAGTGCTTTCTTTTCCAGTTGTGCATCTAATCTTTATCAAGGCTTATAAATGATACAGAGAACATTAGGAATAATAAGACTCCTAGAATGATGAGAATGGTTTATTAGATACAAGAGACAACAGTTGGTGAATTAACCAACTCAATTCTATTTCAATAAATAGCAGATTCATTTGAGATATAGAAAAAGAACAAAACCCATGAGTGTTGAAATATTTATTCATTTGAAAGAGGGGCAGGTAAAGCTTCCATTCACTGGCTCCAACAGCCAGGTCTGGGCCACACCAAAGCCATGATCCAGAAATTCCATCCCTGCCTCTCACATGGATATCAGGGGCCTAAGTACTTGGCCCATCGTCTGCTGCCTTCCCAGGCACATTAGCAGGAGTGGTAGATCAGAGGTGGGGCACTCTAATATGGGAGGCAGGTATTACAAGAAGCAGTTTAACCTGCTGCACCACAATGGTAAGATTGTTTGGTTCAATGATTCCCTATGGAAAGAACCTGGTTTTCAGGTTGTATATAAAAAGGAACAATTATTAAAAAATGTTTCCCAGTCTTTACTCCACATCAGCATACTTTCCTATATTCGGTCTTAAAAATGTTATAGACTAAGTTGAGGTGAGAAAGAATGGAAAGAGTACACATAAAGGAGTATTTTCCCCAGGTCTAGTAATGAAAGACCCCAAAGATTACACACTTTTTCTGGCTTTTCACTGATTAAAGGACTCTAGGAAGCCAATCTACACCCAGGGTCAGTGAAAATCATGGTCTGAGCATCTGCCCTCAGTCCTTATTTCCATAACCCTCTTCCTGGTCATGGGACAGAGCCAGCCCTATCTTTCTGGCAACATGCAGGTAGGAGTCATTGTTTTATAAACTGCGGGAATTCAGTGGAAAGAATAGGTCATCAAAGAAGGAGGTACCTTTCTCTGAAGGGAGGAGAGAACTTCCACTTTGACTATGACCTTGTCTAAATATGATCAGAGTTGGAGAACTCAAAAGGCTTCCATAGCCTTAGCAACTCACGACAAGAGCCTAGGGTGATAACTGACGCCATAAACAAGAGTCTCAATTTGTTAAGTCAACAACAGGAGTCACTGTGCACTTACTCCCCATGTAGGATCTCTGTCCTTAATGTGTTATTCAATGAGAATTAATGCTATAACTAGTACTCAAACAGTATTTTACACTTTATGTTCTGTGTGGCTGCAAACTGTTGAAAGCTTTACTTAATATATGCTAAATTGATTTTCTGTATATAAAGATAATTGAAAATGAATCTTGATGTGAATGGAAAGGGAGAGGGAGCGGGAGAGGGGAGGGTTGCAGGTGGGAGGGAAGTTATGGGGGGGAAAAAGCCATTGTAATCCAAAAGCTGTACTTTAGAAATTTATATTCATTAAATAAAAGTAAAAAAATAAACTGTGGGAATTATTTTGACTTAAACAAAACCTCATATTATGTTAATTATTATTATGAATAATGATGGATTATATTCGTAGGGTGTCTCATCTCTTTTAAGGCACTATCATGTCTATTTTTTCTTAATTGATTAAAGCAACACCTTTACAACATTGATAAAAAAAACATTATTCAGGTAAAACTACTACTCAAATAGTACTCTATACTTTGTGTGTCTTTGTGGGTGCAGTCTGTTGAAATCTTTACTTAGTATATACTACGTTGATCTTCTGTATATGAAGATAGTTGAAAATGAAATTTTTCAATTTTGACCATGTAGATGCTTCCATTATGGCTGCATTCAAACTACCATGGTGATGTCACTGGACTCAAAGTTAGAAAGAGATGCCCACAATCTCTCACAAGCTGGTATAAGCCAGGTGTACCATACTACTGGAACAATTTTGGGAAACTGTATACTTAGCCATTTTGAAATTTTACAACACCAATTAGCTTTATTTGTGGTAACCTTTTTGATAAGAATCTGCTTAACTTAGCATTCAAACTTATTTGACAATATTTTCCCATGAATAATAGACATTGTTTGAAAACTTGGAAAGCTGGTGTCAAAATAGTGTGTGCCACTCCATCTTCTGTCTCTTAACCTAGGCTTCCCTGCCCTGCCGAACCCAGTCTGTGAATATATTTTTACTTTTTTCTAATTATCTCATAATAATTTGGGAATATGAGTCTAGGGGCCATAGCATGGGAGAAGCAAAGCTAGGGAGAGGTAGTTGTAGATAGCCCTCATCACTGACTACTCATTTCACGCAAATGGCAACAATCAACTGATTTAAAAATTATCTATATTGATATCAAGATCTGCTGATGTCAATGGAGAGGTGCTCTTCTCTTCTTCCATGATCAGTTTGATTTGGTAACCAAATGAGGGCCACCTTACTTCAAAGGGAAGAGCTTTTGAGTGCTAGGTATTGATGTAATAGGATAAGTTACATTTGCTCTGTGAACTCAACTCCATGTAGTTCCCTCTCATAGGCTTTTTTTTTTTTGACAGGCAGAGTGGATAGTGAGAGAGAGAGACAAAGGTCTTCCTTTGCCGTTGGTTCACCCTCCAATGGCCGCCATGGCCGGTGCGCTGCGGCCAGCACACCATGCTGATCCCAAGGCAGGAGCCAGGTGCTTCTCCTGGTCTCCCATAAGGGTGCAGGGCCCAAGCACTTGAGCCATCCTCCACTGCACTCCCGGGCCATAGCAGAGAGCTGGCCTGGAAGAGGGGCAACCGAGATAGAATCCGGCGCCCCGACCGGGACTAGAACTCGGTGTGCAGGCACTGCTAAGTGGAGGATTAGCCTGTTGAGCCATGGCACTGGCTCTCATAGCTTGGGGGACTCTTTTGATAATGATTTAGATTTTCACCTGAGTTTGTTACTTTTTTTATTTTTTATTTTTTGACAGGCAGAGTGGACAGTGGGAGAGAGAGAGACAGAGACAAAGGTCTTCCTTTGCCGTTGGTTCACCCTCCAATGGCCGCCATGGCTGGTGCGCTGCGGCCAGCGCACCACGCTGATCCCAAGGCAGGAGCCAGGTGCTTCTCCTGGTCTCCCATGGGGTGCAGGGCCCAAGCACTTGAGCCATCGTCCACTGCACTCTCTGGCCACAGCAGAGAGCTGGCCTGGAAGAGGGGCAGCCGGGACAGAACCGGCGCCCCGACCGGGACTAGAACCTGGTGTGCCGGCGCCGCAGGCGGAGGATTAGCCTAGTGAGCCACGGCGCCGGCCCTGAGTTTGTTACTTTTGATTGTTAAGGGCATAGGGATGGAGGTAGAGAGTTTTAATCTTGCTAATTAACTACATTTCTGCTTTTTCCTGTTTGGATAATTTCTGTTGGGTGACTCAGCCTGATCATATTCCCCAATTATTCTTCCCTGAGGTGGTGTTATGGGGCCTTAGAATCCTGTGGCAGCAGGGTTGGGCTTCTCTGAATGTAGCTTCTTATTCTGTGGAGTCTTGTTAGGTTCTATACTGGCTCACTGGGGTTTCCTGATCTGGGACTAGCTCCATGTGTCCTTTGTAGAAATCATGCTGATGGTCACACCTGACCTCTGTTGGTTCATTCATCACCTGCTGTCTCAAGTTTCCATGCTATGCTGCCCTTGCTTCCAACCCATACTTCATCCAGGCCTCTCAATATTTCTGCATGACTTCTTTGTAGTTTACAAGGTCCAGATACGTCCCCCACAGATGAATGCTACCTTAGGATGTCGAGGGACTTCCAGTCTTGTGCTGTATTTCTGTTCTTGTGCCACATTGGATGAAATACAAAAACAAATGAGGAGCTTCTCTGTTGCTCAAATTATACCAGAGAAAGGGAGGCACTAACTGTGTTGCTGTTGGATATTGCAAGATGTGAGAGGGCGCTGGGGACCAGACATTTATTCTAGTTCTATTATGATGCCCCAAACTTCTTTACTTCCTCTTGCATTCCACTGTAATCAAAGAGGTGGCTTCCTGTAGCAATTCCTTGTTTCCTTTTTGACTGAAACCCTGCTGAGGACAAATCTATTTCAATAAGTTTAATGACTTGTGTTTCCTGTGTGCAGAGATATCCTTTTAAAAAAAAAAAACTTTTATTTAGTAAATATAAATTTCCAAAGTACAGTTTATGGATTACAATGGCTTTTTCCCCCCCATAACTTCCCTCCCACCCGCAACTTTCCCCTCTCCCACTTCCTCTCCCATTCCATTCATATCAATATTCATTTTCAATTATCTTTATATACAGAAGATTGATTTAGTGTATATTAAGTAAAGCTTTCAACAGTTTGCAGCCACACAGAAACACAAAGTGAAAAATACTGTTTGAGTACTAGTTATAGCATTAATTCTCATTGAATAACACATTAAGGACAGAGATCCTAGATGAGGAGTAAGTGCACAGTGACTCCTGTTGTTGACTTAACAAATTGACACTCTTGTTTATGGTGGCAGTAATCTCCCTAGGCTCTTGTCATGGTTGCCAAGGCTATGGAGGCCTTTTGAGTTCACTGACTCTGATCATATTTAGACAAGGTCATAGTCAAAGTGGAAGTTCTCTCCTCCCTTCAGAGAAAGGCACCTCCTTCTTTGATGGCCCGTTCTTTCTACTGGGATCTCACTCACAGAGATCTTTCATTTAGGTTTGGTTTTTTTTTTTTTTTTTTTTTTTTTTTTTTTTTTTTGCCAGAGTGTCTTGGCTTTCCATGCCTAAAATACAGAGATATCCTTTTTACGTGAAGGAAAAACTCTAGAATGTGCAGTGGCCAGTCTTGGATTTTTATATAAGGAATTGTTGAAAAATTAGTGGGTAAGGATTACCTAGGATAAAAATGCATTGACTTAATATCCTAACTACTCCTATTATACCTGTCAATAGAACTGTGCTAATAAGAAGGTAAAGCCCCTCCTCTTTGCTCCCATTACAGGCCACTTAAGAATTTGTTAAGAATTTTGAGTATTATAATTAATGTGTGTGCATTTATTAATTTGCTTCTTTCATAAGAGCTAAAGTTATGGAAAACTGTTGGACATTAGTACATGCTTTATCCATGGACAAAGGAGTGTCTTTATTTCCTACATAAAAGCCTTTATTTCTATACCTATTCCCCTAGTAATTTGTATTTTGTTCTGTCATCATTTATTATGCCAAATTGTAAACAGTCGTTTCCATATTTTCCTTCCTCTCTCGACATTTGTCCTCATGACTATAAAAGTGAGAATTTTATGACATCTGTGGCTGTATTTTTTCACATATATACCCCAACTAGTATGCCTGGCGCATAGTAACTGTTCAATTAATGAATGAATGAGGTGATTTGTTATATATTCTTTCAGCCAATAGAATGGCAGAGAAAACAATCTTGTTTCACTATTTATACAATGTGGGCATGATGACTCAGTGGTACAACAGACTGAAAACTTCACTTTCAAAAATGGGATTTTTTTTTATCAAGTTTGACAATGTGTTCCAACTGTATATAAGTTATTCAACCTATTGTACATGTTGACTGAAGCTCCAGAGCAATGTTTTTGATGACAAAATAAGAATACTTGGAATGGGCAAGTAGTTTTTTCCTAAAATATGGACATAAACAAAGAGTTTTAAGCAGGTTCAATCAATCCAAGAGCTTAATAATTGGTATGATGCTTCTACTACCACCAGATACAAATAGTCTGAATCTTACCTGTTTTGAAATAAATGGTACTCAGAGATTCGAAGATGGCTGAATAGGGAAAAGACAAAAGGCATTAGATGACAGGAAAATAGCAGAAGTAGGGGAAGTGCATTTCTAGGGGAGAGTTGAAGAGATATTTGCAGTGGAAATTCTACAGAAGGATGAGGGACACCATGAAATAACATGGAAAGTACGGATGTGCAGCAAGGAGCACAGATGTGACATGTGACCCCCCCCCACACACAGTGGGAGGATACATCAGGTTTGCAGAGCAAGGTAAGAGCAAACTGTGGAGCCCATGCCACTGGTTGTATTGCTGGAGGAAGAGTCTTGTGGACCACACGGTCTTCGATCCAGGCTGGAGCCCTAATGGGGCAGAGTACCCACCTAATCCAGTGAAAGCATAGCATGTTTCTTTCTCCCCATCCTCCCACAAGAGTGCCTAGCAATTGGCCAGGAGAAGGTGCCATTTTGACACAAGCAGAGGCTGTGGCAACTCTTGTGTATGCATATGATCAGGGGATTTTACCAGAGTTAAAATCTGTGTTCCCTACTAACTTTGAGTCTGGCTGAAAGGGTTGACAGGGGGTTGGGCATCTACCTAGGACCAGGGGGAGCCCCCATCCTCTCAACATATCACAGCTACAGGGCTCAAACTGCCAACGTGTAGCATCCAGAGGTAGATGGCTATGGGAACATCTCTGCTCTCACCATAGATGGGACAGGCTAGTGGAGTGAAGTGGAGCCTTTACACTCCATGACTTGGGAACCTTGTATGCTGTGTCTGTGGGCACTCTGTGACTGCACGAGAGTGTGAGGTGTAGCTGGGTCTCTGGGAAGTCACTGTGTTTGGCCCCAGAAGCTCAGTGCTCCCTGAATGCCTGGTGTGTCTTTGCAGAGAGATCCATACTCACACTAAGGACTCACAGATCCTTTGTGCTGTTCATGCAGTAATGCAGGTGAGTGTTGCACCCACTGTGGGCTAATCCTGGGCATTGATCATCTTGGAAAATAGGAGGTGAGGGTGTGAGAATGCCCATAAAGTTGATCATATCCTTCCCCACACTAAAAATAGAGACTATCTACCACACCAAGCTTGGGTGTCATCCTGGATACTCATCCCACCCTGAAGCACTGAACAGAGCTCCCTTGGCCACACCCAGCCCACACTGAAAGAGCTAAAACTCCATTAAGCCACAGAGACATAGTTCATTGATAAAATTCATCAGAGGAAGAAAAAAAAGTTGTTCCACAAGTGCCTAAAACTAAGCACAGAAATTCAAGAAACAAGAATAGATAAGAAAACATGATTCCCCAAAGGAACAAATAACACTTCAATTTTAGAATGTGAAGATGAAGAGATTGATGAACTGCCTGGAAAGGAATTCAAAATATTGATCAAAGGATTACTCAGGTGCAATAAGAAGCAAATTCATGAGTTAAAAAAAATCCATATGGGGCCGGTGCTGTGGACAGCAGGCATCCCTTATGGGCACTGGTTCGAGTCCCAGCAACTCCACTTCTGATCTAGCTCCCTGCTATTGTGCCTGGGAAAGCAGCAGAGGATAGCCTAAGTCCTTGGGCCTCTGCACCCTCATAGGATAACCAGAAGAATCCTGGCTCCTGGCTTCAGATTGGCTCAGCTCTGGCCATTGAGGCCATTTCCAGAGTGAGCCATTGGATGGAAGACCTCTCTCTCTGTCTCTACCTCTCTCTCTAACTCTGTCTTTCAAAAAATATGATAAATCTTAAAAAAATTAAAAATCTATACAGGACATGGAGGAAAAATTTTCCCTCGAGATTGACATTTTGACAAGAAATCAAACTGAAAGTTTAGAAATGAAGAATTAAATTCGAGTAAAAAATACAGAGGAAAGGCTTAACTACAGACTTGGTGAGGCAAAGGAAATAATATCTTAGCTAGACCAAAAAAAGAAGAAATTAGAAAAATTAAACACAATGTTGGAGATTTATGGGATTTTTCAAATGACTCAACTTATGGGTCTTAAGAGTTCCTGAAGTTGAGGAAAGAGAGAATTGATTGTAAGATTTATTCAGTGAAATAATTTCAGAAATTTTCCATAATTTAGAGAAAGAAAGGGACATCCAAGTATGTAAGGCTCATAGAACTCTTAATAAATATGACCATAACAGATCTTAAACATGACACATTGTAGTTAAACTTCCAATAGGAAAACATAAAAATAAGATTCTAAAATATGCACAAGAGCAATTCCAATTTACTTTCAGAGGATCTCTAATTAGAATCACAGCTGATTTCTTATCAGAAACTCTATAGGCTAGGAGAGAATGGAGAGACATAGTCAAATCTTAAAAGAAAAAAACATCAACCTAGAATACTGTACCTTGCAAAGCACTGATTTATGAATGAAGGTGAAATTAAGACCTAATATAACAACTGAAATTGAAAGAATTTCTCATCAGTTGTCCAGCCTTACAAATGATGCTTAAGGAAGTGCTTTATACAGAAACACAGAAAGATATTCATCATTATGAAAGAATATGAATGAAAATTGATCATAATGATAGGACTAAGAGTCAAAGGGATCACATAAACAAGACTAGTGTCTGGTAATACTAACTGATAGAATCAAAAAGGGAGAGAACGATCCAACATGGGAAGCAGGATACACAGCAGACTCATAGAATGGCAGATGTCCTAAACAGCATTCTGGCCTCAGAATCAGCCCTTAAAGCATTCAGATCTGGCTGAAAAGCCCATGAGAGTGTTTCAGGCATGGAAAGCCAAGACACTCTGGCAAAAAAAAAAAAACAAAACAAAAACAAAACAAAACCCTAAATGAAAGATCTCTGCAAGTGATATCCCAGTGGAAAGAACAGGTCATCAAAGAAGGAGGTACCTTTCTCTGAAGGGAGGAGAGAACTTCCACTTTGACTATGACCTGGTCTAAATATGATCAGAGTCAGTGAACTCAAAAGGCCTCCATAGCCTTGGCAACCATGACAAGAGCCTAGGGAGATTACTGCCACCATAAACAAGAGTGTCAATTTGTTAAGTCAACAACAGGAGTCACTGTGCACTTACTCCTCATCTAGGATCTCTGTCCTTAATGTGTTATTCAATGAGAATTAATGCTATAACTAGTACTCAAACAGTATTTTTCACTTTGTGTTTCTGTGTGGCTGCAAACTGTTGAAAGCTTTACTTAATATACACTAAATTGATCTTCTGTATATAAAGAGAATTGAAAATGGATCTTGATGTGAATGGAAGGGGAGAGGGAGCGGGAGAGGGGAAAGTTGCGGGTGGGAGGGAAGTTATGGGGGGAAAAAGCCATTGTAATCCATAAACTGTACTTTGGAAATTTATATTCATTAAATAAAAGTTAAAAAATATATAATTAAAATAATTTTATTTTGGTATAAGGAAAAATAAAAGAAAGAATGTTAATGCAGAAATTTTCCCAGTAAAAGTACAAAGGAAATCCAAAGAGAACAATAGGAATATTTAGGGGAAAATGGCAAGGCCATGTTACATATCAATAGTCACCTTGAATGTGAATGGCCTCAATGCTCCAACTAAATGATACAGACTGGCTGAATGGATTAAAAAACAAGACCCATCTATTTGCTGCCTACAAGAAATATACCTCACCAACAAAGATACATGCAGCTGAAAGTGAAAGGTTAGAAAAAGATATTTCATGCTGATGGAAAGCAAAAAAGGGCACGTGTTGCCATCTTAATATCAGACAAATTAGACTTTAACACAAAACTGTTAAAAGAGACAAAGAAGGGCCTTGTGTAATAATTAAGGCATAAATTCAACAGAAAGATGTGACTATAATAAATATATATACACCCAATGCGAGGGCACCTGGTTATTTAAAACAAATGTTAATGGATCTAAAGGGAGGCATAGACTCCAATACAATAGTAAAGGGGGACTACAACATCCCACTTTCATCAATGTACAGATCAACTAGTCAGAAAATCAACAAAGAAACAAAGGGCTAATCGACACTATGGACTAAATGGACCTAACTGATATCTACGGAACTTTTATTTTTAGTTGTTTTCTTAAAATAAGAAAATTTATTGCCTGCAACTCTACCTTCCATAAATCTCATCCTTGTTCTTGGCTCTTTTGTTTGAGTCAAGAGCTCTTTCTGGGCATGGTCCCATCTGGTAATGTTCCTCTTGTGACATGGGTTGGTCCTGTGAGCCCTCTGGACACAAGATCTGGGCTCATCTGATTTGGTTTGACATGATCAGAGAAGAAGATTCTGCCCTTAGGAGCCTAGACTTCTACAGAACCTTTCATTCCACAGTTGCAGAATATACATTCTTTTTACCAGGGCATGGAACTTTCTCTAGGATAAACAATTTGCTAGGCTATAAAGCAAGTCTCAGCAAATTATACAACATTGAAATCATACCACGCATCTTTTCTGACCACAATGGAATCAAGCTGTGAATTAATAACTGAAGAATCTCCAGGAAATATGCAAATAAGTTGAGACTGAACAACATGCTCCTGAATGAACAGTGGATCATAGAAGAAAACAAAAAGGAAATAAAAAAATTGTGAAAATGAATGAAGATGACAATACAACATATCAAAACTTATAAAATACAGCAAAAGCAGTGTTAAGAGGTATGTTTTATATCAATTGGTGTCTATATCAAGAAATTGGAAAGGCATGAAATAAATGAGCTATCAATGCATCTCAGGAACCTAGAAAAACAACAACAAACCAAAACCAAAATTAGAGAAGGTAAGAAGTAATTAAAATTAAAATCAGAAGCATGCCCACTAAGTTCCAGAACCAGACAAAGATGTCCACTTTCACCATTGCTATTCAATATAATCCTGAAAGTTTTAGCCAAAGACATTAGGCAAGAAAAAAAACAAAGGGAGACAAATTGGGAAAGAGGAAGTCAAACTATCCCTATTTGCAGATGACATGATTCTATATATACAGGATCCAAAAGACTCCTATGAGAGACTATTGAAACTGTTGAGTTTGGAGAGTTGCAGTGTGGTGGAATGAGGTGAAAAGGTCATATAAAGATGGCTGCTGAGGTGAAAAGTTCATGCCAAGATGGCCACTTTTTTTGAAATCAACGGCAACATTGCAGGATATAAAATTAACACAAAAAGCAATAGCCCATGTATACACAGAAAATGTCATGGCTGGGAAAGAACTTTTTTTTTTTTTCTTTTTTGACAGGCAGAGTGGACAGTGAGAGAGAGACAGAGAGAAAGGTCTTCCTTTTGCTGTTGGTTCACCCTCCAATGGCCGCCGCGGTAGGTGCGCTGCGGCCGGCGCACCGCGCTGATCCGATGGCAGGAGCCAGGTGCTTCTCCTGGTCTCCCATGGGGTGCAGGGCCCAAGCACCTGGACCATCCTCCACTGCACTCCCTGGCCACAGCAGAGAGCTGGCCTGGAAGAGGGGCAACCGGGACAGAATCTGGTGCCCCGACCGGGACTAGAACCCGGTGTGCCGGCGCTGCAAGGCGGAGGATTAGCCTAGTGAGCAGCAGCGCAGGCTGGGAAACAACTTTTAAGATCAATCCCATTCACAATAGATCCAAAAAAAATAAATAAAATTAACCATAAAGGTAAAAGAGCTCTATGATGAAAATTACAAAACACTACAGAAATAGATGACATAAAAAAATGAAAATGTCTTCCACATTGTAGATGGAGGAATTAACATCATAAAATGTCCATAATACAAAAAGCAATTTACAGATTTAATGTGATCCAAATCAAAATATTCAGAATATTCTTTCAGATCTAGAAAAAATGATGCTCAAATTTATATAGAAATATAAGAGACCTTGAAAGCAATCTTATACAACAAAAACAAAGCCAGAGGCATCACAATACCATATTTCAAGATATGCTACAGGGCAGTTAGAATCAAAACAACCTGGTACTGTCAAAAAAGTAGAAGTGTAACCAATGGAACAGAATAGAAACTCCAGAAATCAATCCATGCATCTACATCCAACTTATCTGACAAAAAGCTGAAATCAATCCCTGGAACAAGGACAGTCTCTTCAACAAATGGTGCTGGGAAAACTGGATCTCTGCATGCAAAAGTATGAAACAAGACCACTGCCTTACACAAAAATCCACTCAAAATGGATCAAGAACCCATATCTACACCACAATACATTGAAATTATTAGAGAACATTGGGAAAGCTCTGCAAGACATTGGTATAGACAAAGATTTTTTGGAAAAGGTGTCAGAAGCACAGGCAATCAAAGCACAGACAACCAGAATTGACAAATGAGATTACAGCATGCTGAGAAGCTTCTGCACTGCAAAAGAAATACTCAGTGAAGTGAAGAGGCAACTGACAGGATTGGAGAAAATATTTGCAAACCACGAAACTGATGAAAGATTAATATACAGAATCTATAAGGAGCACAAGAACCTCAACAACAACAAAACAAACAATCCAATTAAGAAATGACAATGTATGGGTATACTGCATTTTGCTTATATGTTCATTAGTTAATTATTAGCTGATATCCTCTTTGTATAGTATGAATAATATTACTATAAACGTTCTTATAGTAAAAGAAGAAAAAATTGACAAAGGACTTGGAGGCATTTGTCCAAAGAGGAAATTCAAATGGCCATCAGATGCATGAAAAAATGCTCAGAATCACTAGCCATCAGGGAGATGCAAATCAAAACTAGAATGAGGTTTCACCTCATCCCAGTTATAATGGCTCCTTTTACAGAAATCAACAATCAATAAATGCTGCAAAGATGTGGTGAAAAAGGTACTCTAATCCACTGTTTCAGGTAATGCAAACTAGTATAGCCATTATGAAAGACAGTATGGAGATAATTCAGAAAGCTGAAAATAGATATACTATATGACTCAACAATCTCACTCAACCAAAATGAAATCAGCATATGAAAGTGATCTATATCCTCATGTTAATGAAGCTCAACTCACAATAGATAAGATATGGAATCAACCCAGGTGTCCATCAACTGATGACTGAATAAAGAAATTGTACTACATATGTAGTAAAGTGTACTACTCAGCCATAAGAAAGAATGAAATCCTGTCTTTTGCAACAAAATTGATGCAACTGGAAACCATTATACTTAATGAAATAAGCCTATCCCCAACAGTCGATTAACATGTTTTCCTTGATCTGTGGTAACAGAGTACCAAAAATTATAATTTATAGAAGTGAAATTGATATTTTGAAACTTGACTGTTATAGCCCTTGTCTCTACTGTTGAGGAACAGTGTTTTTTTCTTCTTTCTATTTTTTGAACTCTTTACTTAGTGTAGGGTTAAACTTATAAGTATAAAACTGAAAGTAGATCATTGTGAAAATTGAAAGTCGGAATAAGAGAAGTAGAAGGAGGAAGGGTGGGAACATGAGTGGGATGAATGGTAGGGTGAGAAGCATCACTGTGTTTCCTAAATTTATATATATGAAATACGTGAAATTTGTCCACCTTAAAAAATTTAAAAATATATAATTTATTAATTAGTTAAAAAAAGAAATGGTAGTCTTTGTTATTCCTGTATCTGTAATGAGGCATTGATAGTCCAACTATTGCCACCAGCTTGAAACTGTGAGACCATGAGAAAATACCTGGCATTGCTGGTGCACAAAGTTGGAATGATAATACATTGTACTTGATCATAATGGGTACTGCCATACTAGGCCTGTGTTGCTATATACAGAGTTCTCGTAAGTGGTTAAAGGATGACCTAAAAGGCTAAAGTAAATTTCACCTTTCTGCTAGTACAGACATCTTTAAGAGCAGAAATGAAGAGAGAGACCGTTCACAAAAATGAATGCTTCTGTGTTTTGCTCCTCATGTGGGATCTCTGTCCTTAATGTGCTGTACATTGTGATTTAATGCTATAACTAGTACTCAAACAGTATGTTTCACTTTGTGTTTCTATGTGGGTGCAAACTGTTGAAAGCTTTACTTAATATATACTAAATTGATCTTCTGAATATAAAGAGAGTTGAAAATGAATCTTGATGTGAATGGAAGGGGAGAGGGAGCAGGAGAGGGGAGGGTTGCGGGTGGGGGGGAAGTTGTGGGAGGGGGAAGCCATTGTAATCCATAAGCTGTACTTTGGAAATTTATATTCATTAAATAAAAGTTAAAAAAAAAATGAATGCTTCTCTGCATAGTGGGCTGGGCCCTCCAACAAGAGTTAAGTGTGAGCCTCAGAAGTCTGCAAACGTTAAATTCTATGTATGTGTGTGTGTATCCATCCACCCATCTATTCATCATCTGCCCTCTGTCATCTATGTGGCCTAGACCAGAGTCTCACACATGATAAATATTATGTGTTTGCTACCATCATTATTGTTATTGCTCATAGTACACTGTTACCAGTTCTATAAACTATTGTATTTTGTGATTTTTACCAACCACCTCGTATCTAGCCTGTGATAACTATTCTTTTTTATTTTTAAATTTTATTTATCTTATTTTTATATTTTTCATTTATGATTTAGTTTTTTTATTAGATGTATCGTTATGTAGTAACTATTCTCATATCTATTTCTGTGAGTTCAACTTTTGTAGATTCTACATATGAGATCATGTGGAATTTGTCTGGCTTATTTCACTTTATATAGTATCCTCCAGTATCTTCCATGTTGTTGTAAATGACAGGATTTCCTTCTATTTTAAGGCTGAATGATATTTCATTGTGTAGATACACTGCATTTTTTTTTTATCCGTATACCTGTTGATGGACACTTACATTGAGTACACATCTTGGCTTCTCTGAATAATGCTGCAGTGAATGTTGGAGTATAGGCATGTCTCCGATAAGCTGATTTTATTATCTTTGGATGTGAGGTTGCTTGATCTGAAGCTATTTGATATTAAAAAGTACTACTGATTTATTTGAAGAACACTTATAACAAAATATTTTTTTAAAAGGAAAAACGGGAGCTGGTGCTGTGACATAGTAGGCTAAGCTTCTGCCTGTGGTGCTAGCATCCCTTATGGTCACTGGTTCTAGTCCTGGCTGCTCCTCTTCTGATCTAGCTCCTAGCTTATGGCCTGGAAAGCAGTGGAAGATGGCCAAAGTGCTCGGACCACTACACTTGAGTTGGAGACTGGAAGAAACTCCTGGCTTTAGATTAGCCCAGCTCTGGCTGTTGCAGTCATTTGGAGAGTGAACCAGCAGATGGAGACCTCTCTGCCTCTCCCTCTCTCTCTCTGTAACTTTACCTCTTAAATAAATAAATAAATAAAATTTTAAAAGGAAAAGCATCAGTATTACTATCTGAAGATAATCATCATTAATAGTTTGGTTATGTATTTATTTTTCTCGAAGAATATAACATCATACTGTACTTACTATTTTATAAAGTGCCTTTGTTTTGACATTATAATTATAATATTGTTGATATCTGCTTAATAGTTCCCTTTCTGGTATTCTAAGTACTAAGTTATATTTTGAATATATATTTCAATTACATGAGGCATTAGAATATGTATATATATTTCTTATACTAAAGAAAACATTTGGTTTCATTTAGCAGGATTTTCTTTCTACCATGTCTAAGAATCTTTTGTGTTTTAGAAATTCCTTCTTTTTCAAACTTGAGAAATGGTTTTTCACTGGGATAAGCAATTAATTAATCGACTATCCCCTGGGTATTGGGCCCACCTGTGACTCTCAGGGGGCCCACAGTCTACCTTCAGATTATCTTTATACTGTTGCAACACACTCACCAACTAATGGCTGTTGTCTTTAATACAGTTTAAACTAATTGGTTTAAAATATGGGCCTATTTCTTGGTGTGTGTTTTCAAGTGAAGCAAATTTTTGGACTGTGAACATGTGTTTGAAGGTGAGCATCTCAACAGTGTAGGGTAATTTCTAATCCGTATGTGACTCTTTAATGGTCTTTGGCTCATCTGTCCAGTGAATTATATTATGTAGGCATTTCTCAAGTACAACATACCTGCGTGTCTCGGAATGCTGATTTTCCTTGAGGCACCACTGAGAACTTAGAGCAGTAAAAATATTCTTAGGGCATTATAATACTTTGAATAAACAGTTGCTGCTTATTTGCAATCTGATATAAATATAACAAGCTGAGCCAAAGAGGAGAATTGTATAGTATTTCATGTAGCAGGAGATTTATAAGCATATCAGCAAGGGAAAACCAGAGTAGGTGAATAATTATGAGAGAATTTTAAAGGCAGAGCCAACTATAAAAGTTCTTCATTAAGATGTTTTCTACATGAAAGATATCAACGTTATATACTTTATTCTCACATCTACCATAAAGTGCTACATAATCTCTACTTGATAAAGTATTCCGATGACATCTTTTGATTTAGTTTGTG
Organism: Lepus europaeus; assembly: GCF_033115175.1. NCBI lineage: Eukaryota > Metazoa > Chordata > Mammalia > Lagomorpha > Leporidae > Lepus > Lepus europaeus. The sequence continues at coordinate 32,521,888 of NC_084832.1, read as the reverse complement.
TGCTATGTGAATTCAAAGATAACAACATTGCATTCATTTATGCATGCTTTATTATTAATCTGTCCAGAATATAATTAAAAATATTTATTAATTTGAAAGGCAGAGTTATGGAGCAGGGTGGACATGGGACAGATCTTCTATTCATTGGTTCACTCCCCAAATAGTTTCAATGGCTAGGGCTGCACAAGACCAAAGCCAGGAGGCAGAAACGTCATATAGATCTACCATGTGGGTGTAGAGGCCCTAGTTTTTGGGCCATCTTCCACTGCTTTCCCAGACACATTAGCGGGAGCTGGAACAGATGTAGAACAGCTGGGACATGGACCAGTGCACATATGTGATGCCGTTGTCACAGGTGGTGACTTAACCCACTACAGCAGAATGCAAGTGATGCCATTTTTTACAGTTTGTTATATTTAGATAGATTTAGAGAAATTGTAAATTAAATGGTGAGTACATTTTAGCATCACTAGTTGAAAGCAAGTTTGTGTTCCTTTTAAGACTCAAATTGCAATTTTGCAGTGGAATAATATAATCATTGTATGGCATAGGATAATCCAAAATTCAGTTTAATTAGAAATCAAAGATTGTATAGGAATGAAAGCAAAGTATAAAATGACTGTGTGATTAGGTCTATTTTCTAGTCTTTCCAGAAAGAACTTTGTTTTGGTAATGCAAACTTAAAAAAAAAAAAATCTGTGAGCTGTGTTGTGGTATAGAACATTTAATTAACATTTGACTCTAGGTTCTTGCCTCTGTGTGTGTGTGTGTGCATGTGCTCAGTTACAACAGGATGCAATTATAAATGTCTTCTAAGAAACAGAACCTCATAAGAAGTAGAGCCAAATTCTTGGGTGAATTGTTCATGGAAAGTGACATCAGTAAAACTCAGTGTCTATTAGAAATACAGGGCAAACAAATGTTTCCTTTTCTTATAGACATTGAATGTTTTGTATGAGACAGATGTTATAACATTACCTGAGTGAATAACTAAAATAGCCTTTTACTTACTATATTTATAAAATTAAGTGATCTAATTTTATTTGCTCATTTAAATAAATAAGACATTTTCATAGTCCTATAAACTAAGATTCTGTTAATAGAGAGTTTTACAGAAATAGGATATATGAATGTATTTTTAAAATTTTGTGGGGGCCAGTGCTGTGACATAACGGGTAAAGCCATTGCCAGCAGTGCTAACATCCTATATGGGCGCCAGTTCGAGTCCCGGATGCTCTGCTTCTGATCCAGTTCTCTGTTATTGCCTGAGAAAGCAGTGGAGGATGGCTCAAGTCCTTGGGACACTGTACCCATGTGGGGGATCTGGAAGAAGCTCCTGGCTCCTGGTTTTGGTTTGGCACAGCTCCGGCCATTGTGGCCATCTAGGGAATGAACCAGGGGATGGAAGACCTCTCTCTCTGCCTCTGACTCTCAGTAACTCTGACTTTCAAATAAATAAATAAATCTTTAAAAAAAATTGTGGGAAATGTAATTAAAAGATAAGTTTAGTTTGCTACAAAACACTTTGAAACACAGGCATACTTGGAAGCTTCAAAAAATTAATAGATAATGCATATTATGAAAAAACTATGCAGGAATTTAAAAATTTTTTGCACCGAAATAAACTTACCTTTTGTTCTATTTTCTCACAACTTTTTGATGTACCCTAATTGTTTCTGTTTCTCTCTGCTGTAGGCAAGAATCACCATGAGCTTTATGGAAACACTTCCAATTAACCATAATTATATTTGTTATGTGCAAAGGTGTGTGATGGACTCCGATATCTAAGATCTATTTCACTGTAAAATTTTATTCTAAGTTACTTCTCAATAAAGCTTAGCATTTTCCAAGTTGTTTGAGTAATGTTTAGAGAAACTGAAATGTAGACGTTTACTATATTTAAAGATCATGACAATAATGACCAAAAGTGGTAGGCATGCAGGCTTTGGACACACTGGTGCTTGGGAGAAGATATGAGCCTATGGAAACAAATAGCTTCCTTTCAAATGCTCCAATCATAGCATGCTCAGAGCTCACCTTTGGAATTAACTGTGTACTTGTGAACACTTAAATCCATCCAATGGCTATTGTAAACAAGCTCACCAGAAGGGTTTTAGTGGATTAGAAAGATCAAAGAGGAAGTGGCCATAGAATGTCAGAAGAGATGTTTAGAGATTAGGAATGAGCTGCAAGACAACTTCAAGGTTGTTGTCTTATAAGGAAATTTCATTGATTCTTTCAACAAACTGTGGTTGAACAACTACAAAGTAGAAACCACTGTGCATGTGTTGTGAAGGGTCTATTTGTGCTGTTTGATATTTGGCTGCAAGTCACCTGTGACTATTTAAATTTCAATTAATTAAAATAAATGAGCATTCCCCTCAGTCACATTGGCTACCCTTCAAGCACTCTGTAGGCATAGTGTGGCTAGTGGTTGCCATATTGGACAGTGTTTGCTATCACTTGGATATAGTTTGAGTTTCTCCAGTACTTTGTGGTTGAAATATTGTGAGGTATGAAGGAGGTATAAATTTAACCTAGCTATGATGTTTGGAAATGGGGCTTTTGGGAAGTGATTAGGATTAAACAAGGTTATTAGGGTGTAGCCCCCATGACTGAATCCTGTTGGCTTTAAAAGCACGGGGACAGAGACAGACATGTATCTGCACTCCCTGTCTCCTGCCACAGAAGTCTGTTAGGCTCCTAGACTTTGTGTGAGCCAACATAAACCCTTTTCTTTACAAAATATCCAGCTTCAGGTATTTTATTATAGTAACAAAAACAGGTTAACAGTACACTGTGAATGCAAAACATTTACGTTATTAAAGTGCTATTGTAGAATGTTGGCAGAACAAAAGATGTGTGCTAGTGTTTTCTAAGCTGGTAATCCATTCGAGAAAATTATGTAAACCAATACCACAGTAACAAATAGTGTTTGATATGAGAAAGTTCAGAGATATAGACAAGGCAACTGAGTTAAAGAAGGGGACATCACATCACATAGGGAGCCAGAATAGAGTCACAGCAAAAGTAGAATTTCCAGTCAAGAGTTAAGATAATTAGTTTAGCAGTTATCTTAGTCATCCCACACTGCTATAACAAAATGCCATAAACAGAGTAGTTTAAACAACAGATATTTATTTCTCACGCTTTTGGAGGCTAAGATGTTCAAACTGAATTTGCTAGTGGATCCAGCGTATGATGAAGGCTTGCTTCCTGCTTTGCCAGTGGCCACCTTCCTACTGTATCCCTACATGGCAGGTGAAGAAAGAGAAGGGGGAGGAGGAAGAGGAGGAGGAGGGGGATAGGGAGGAAGCTCTCTCGGGCTTCTTAGGACACCAATTCCATTCATGAGAGATCCACCTTCATGACTTCGTATAGTCCCGATTACTTCCCATGGACTCCATCACCTAAAACCATCATGTTAGGGACTGGGGTCTCAACATCTGAATTTGGGAGAGATAAAAGCACTCAGTCCAGATCACAGCTAAACGCGAAGTGAAAACTGTCTATGTAAAGGAGGACACGAGCCTAGCGGCAAGAAAGGATGACAAGCAGGCACAGGGTTCAGTGAAGAGCTTAGCAGAGACGTGTGAAGCAAAGTTAGTGGCATTCTTGCTATGAACAGCCTTGAAGACTAGAGGATTGGAAACTACTGAATTCTTGAGTAGGAACTATGATTCAAGTGTTATTTCAGGAATATATATCTGGCAGCAGTGTGCAGACTGGATAGGGTGGAGAGAGAAGTTGATAGACCATAGTGAAGTGTGTTGAAAATAGACCATATGTGCTGTTGTAAGGATCTGGACTGGAATATCAGCAACTTACTTTGAATACATAATATGGTGACCCTTAAACAAAATCAGCATATTTTCTAGCAGCATTATTAGAAATCCTGATCCCCCTATTTCTCAAAGTGACTGATTTCTTTATATCTCTCTCCTTTGTTATCTTCACAGTTAGAAGGATGCTATTGCCCATAAGATACGGCAGAGCAACAGGAGGGACTCGGGGACAGGAGGGTAAGATCACTGGAAAAAATCTAAGGAGATGGAAATAATTAAGCCTGAGGGGGGGGAGAGAGAGAGAGAGAAAGAGAGAGAGAGAGAGAGAGAGAGAGAGAGAGAATCAGGCAATTTTAGAGTGGAAGTCACTGGAGCGATTTAAGGAGCTGTTAACAACGTCCAGCCTCAGGGCTAATTCTGCTGACAGTGGTGTGGTACAGCAGTGGCTCACAAGGTGTCCTTAAGCATTTTTTCTCAATTTTTCTTTCAGGGAAGTCTTGTAGTGAGAATATTTACAACATGGGAACCGGCAAATACTGTAAATCAGAACTGCTGTCACCCCTAGCTGTGCTACACAGGAACTACACAGACAAGCTTGATCTTTTCTTTAAAAGACAAGACTAGAAACTACAGACACTGAGTTTCCATCATAGTCATACTAGGGGCACAGAGGCCAGTTCTTCCAAAGTGGAGTTTGCAATTCTAGGTGTACATTATGGATCCACAGTGCTTCTCAATGTCAGGTACATCATAGCTGCACAGACTAATGCTTCAAACACTAAATGTTTCCAGCTCTCTTCTTCCTTTATTGCTCTGCCATGGACTTCTCAGGAGTCATTCAAGAGAGTGGAGACTCCCTCTTCCTGACTTCCTTGTACAAATTTTATGTAGCTTGACCTGTGATTTATGGACAGGAAAGCTGACTGCATAGTTATACATTTACTAATGAATGTGTATAGCATGTGTCTCTAAGTTTAGAGCATAAAAGTTATTTTTTCCTTCTTTTAATGAGCTTAGACTCCTCCATAATTGTGTATTTTTCCTTTTGCAGCTGCAGTGAGGGACCCCAGCTAAGGCTGGCCTGGGTTGAGTGATTATTCCTCAAATGAACCTTGTATAACCCTAAACGCTTTCCATGTACTGTCCCATTCAACCTTCTCCAAATCCATTTAGTTAGAAATTGTTCTCATGTGCCAGATGCGGAGATGCAAAACTTGCTCAAAGTCACGGTGGGGGTTGAGCTGGGGTGCCAAGTCAGATCTCTGACCCTATAATGCTGCCTGCTCAAGCTGTTCCTTCACTTTGAGCCACACTGCAGTGACAAGGGCTGCCAGGAGCTCTGGTAAGTGAAAAATGACAGCCCTCAGGGCTCTGATGACCTTCTGTGTGCCCAGGAAAGTGCACTGCTCTTCCCTGATGGGCTTGAGAGGAGAATAAAGATCAAAGTGCACGTGGACAAACAGGGGTCTTTGTTCTAGAGATCTTACATCCTCTTGAAAACTCAGGTAAGGAATGAATGAGGTGGTTCCCATACATACCAGTGAGAATTCTTAGATTGAGTCAGGGTCTTGAGATTGAGAAAACCCCTGCCAAAGTTTGTCCAACTCTTGCTTCTTTCCAAAGCTGAAATGTTTTAGAAACAACAACAATAAACTCTTCAGGCATTTCTGAGATTTGTAAGTAACTAAATCGTTATATAACCTACACATGCAGCGGTGGGGATGGGAAGTAAGGGATACACCTCGTGGATACCTACAATACTGAATACAGCATGGGCAAGTGATTCGTGGATCAGAGTTGCACAGAACGTGCTTGCAAAAGGATCTAATTACAATAGCAACTAAGGATGGTGGAAGTGATGCCATTTCATGAATTGGGTGTGTAATGCAGCAAAGCTGTCTACTTTTATAATGTCATGTTTGTGTATATTCACACTTACGCATGGACATGCTTCTATTATAGTAACTTGGTAAAATAACCAGAGGGTATGGAAATTTCTGCCTACACTTGGGCTTTCCGACATGCTTCCTTTATTCTCAACACCCATCATGTCGAAACTGCAGCTTGAGCACAGACTTGGCAGGCAGAGCCTGCTCACGGCTTTCTTAAACTCTTCCTTTCTCTGCAGTGGTACCTATTTTGGGGGCACTGAGCAGCTTCACACTTGCCTAACAGGCTTCCGAAGGGTATTGAAGACTTGTTTGGAGTGCATAATTTATGCTGCACTGAAAAATAGCTGAACTGTAATGGTGCCCAGAGAATCCAAGTTCTCTGAGGACCAGGATCACATTAATATGCAGTATTTCATTTATAACCCCCTTCTAAGGAGGTTTGAGAGGATAATGCCTTGTTTGAATAATAATATAGCACATTTTGCTATTCAAAGCGCTTTCACAAAAATCATCCATCTCATTGCATTTTTGAAACAATGAGGGAGATAAGGCCAAGATTATTACCTACAGGGATACAGAAGCTCAGAAAGATCAAGTGATTTACTCAAAGTCACATTGCAAATTCTCAGCACTGCTGAGATTAGGAGCTATGATTCTTTATTCTTGGCTCAGTTGGGTCTTTTTAAAAGAATGTTAGTCCACACAGCTTCACTGGCAGAATACTGAAGGTCTCAGGAGCAGCCTCTTGCTGCTAACTGTTCTATGTCCATAGTTTGCTTCCAGAATCATTTCGATTCTGTGACCTTATAAAATGGCAGAGAATTTTGAATAAAAATGTATAGATTAAGCTTTTCTCTTAGTAAATGACTTTAATAATCTAAACTAAAAGCATGTCAGTTTTTTAAAACTAGATTTGCAAAATTGCATACAAGTTGAGTATTATGACATTGATTCTTGATATTTGTTTTTCATCCTGTGTTTAATGATAGGCAGGGTGTGAGTTTTTTATGAGACAGTTAAGGAGAAAGCACTTAGTAACGTCTGAAGCATTGAAATCGTGAGAGCTTATATGAGATGTACTATGACTGTCTCAAATCATTTACTTGACCTAATTAGTAATTTGATAGTTTCAACTTGTTAGAAATGGCATTTTTTTTGACAAATGCCCTAAACAGCACTCTGGCCTCAGAATCAGTCCTTAAGACATTTGGATCTAGCTAAAAAGCCCATGAGAGTATCTCAGGCATGGAAAGCCAAGACACTGTGGCAAAAAATTACATAAATGAAAGATCTCTGTGAGTGAGATCCCAGAGGAAAGAACGGGCCATCAAAGAAGGAGGTGCCTTTCTCTGAAGGGAGGAGAGAACTTCCACTTTGAATATGGTCTTGTCTAAATAAGATTGGAGTTGGTGAACTCAAGAGGCTTCCATAGCCTTGGCAGCTCATGACAAGTGCCTTGGGTGATTACTGACGTCATAAATAAGAGTGTCAATTGTTAAATCAACAACAGGAGTCTCTATGTACTTACTCCCCATGTAGGACCTCTGTCCTTAATGTGATGTACTATGAGAATTAATGGTAAAAGTAATCTTCAAACCATACTTTATACTTTGTTGTGTCTGTGTGGGTGCAAACTGTTGAAATCTTTACTCAGTGTAGAGTTGATTTTCTGTATATAAAGATAAATGAAAATGAATCTTAATGAAGAATGGGACGGGAGAGGAAATAGGAGATGGGATGGTTTGCAGGCGGGAGGGTGGTTATGGGGGGAAGAACTGCTATAATCCAAAAGTTGTACTTTCTAAATTTATATTTATTAAATAAAAGTTTTCTATTAAAAAAAAAGAAATGGCATTTTAAAAAAAAGATTTATTTGCTCGAAAGGCAGAGTTACAGGGAGGCAGAGGCAGAGAGACAGAGAGAGAGGTCTTCCATCTGCTGGTTCACTCCCCAAATGGCTGCAAGGGCTGGAGCTATGCCAATCCAAAGCCAGGAGCTAGGAGCTTCTTTCAGATATCCCACGTGGGTGCAGGGGCCCAAGGACTTGGGCCATCTTCTTCTATCCCAGGCCATAGCAGAGAGCTGGATCAGACGTGGAGCAGACAGGACTAGAACTGGCACCCATATGGGATGCCTTCATCTCAGGCCAGGGCTTTAACCCGCTGCACCACAGCACCAGCCCCTACCCATGTGTTTCATAATTGATGGTGGTAACCATATTCACGTCAGTGAAGTGAGAAGTAGAAGTAGAATGTTATACAGTCCAATATGGGCACTACTTGGCATGCATTGTTCTTTCTCTTAATAAGTGCTTGGCCCCTATCAGTCTTCATGATTGCTTTCATTCTGTTACCAATTAGGTACACATATCAGCTCTAAGACTGTTGTCTTAGTAACAGTAGGCTTATAATTACAATAGACTCAAAATGTATCATTGTCAGCAAAGTATTTGGCAAAATCTGGAAATATCCTTACATGTACTAAAGAAAGTCCAGCTAGATAAGAACATAACTGCAGACTGAAGGCCTATATCCTAAAGCTGTTGATTAGTTAAATGAAATTCTGAAGTTTTATAAAACTTATTTTTCATCAGCCATGAATTTACTGAAGGCAGGGTCATTACATTCACAAATAATAGGTAGAACTGAAGAAAAATTTCCTGACAGGAATTGACTCAAAACCACCTCAACAGGCTATATCCAAATAGTAACATTTACTTAGGATATTAGTAAAGGGTCCTATATTGATTTAAAAAGATCATAAACACTGCATGTACGCAATACAAATATCAATTTTTTATCATCTTCCTCAGTTACTAATGAGCTGTATTTCCTTGTGCCAGAAGTACTACTATGGGTTTTGATATTAATTGGCCTCTGAATTCATGTCAGTGTTTAAACTCCAAAGTCATAGTTAATAGAGGGTATATATAAATTAATTCAACTCTGGAGTTTAGGAGATAGGCCTTAGGTCTTTGCAGGTGTATCCTTGGAAGGTAGTTCTTGCAAGAGGGTTGGTTATAAAAGCCTGAGTTGGTCCCAGCTTCTCTCTCTGCTTCCTGGCCATGTGCTCCACCACTGCCATCTGCCATCCTCATACAAGGGCAGAACCAATGGAGCCATCTGATCCTGGATTTGAACCTCCAAAACTGTGAGGTAAGTAAACCTTTTCTTCTTGTAAATTTAGTTGCCGCAGGTATTTCATTGAAGTAACAACAAGCTGACAAATACAAATACTTAAGAAACAATGGGCCGTCACTGTGGCTCAACAGGCTAATCCTCCGCCTAGCTGCGCCGGCACACCAGGTTCTAGCCCCGGTCGGGGCGCCGGATTCTGTCCCTGTTGCCCCTCTTCCAGGCCAGCTCTCTGTTATGGCCTGGGAGTGCAGTGGAGGATGGCCCAAGTGCTTGGGCCCTGTACCTCATGGGAGACCAGGATAAGCACCTGGCTCCTGCCTTTGGATCAGCGCGGTGCGCCGGCCACGGCAGCCATTGGAGGGTGAACCAACAGCAAAAGGAAGACCTTTCTCTCTGTCTCTCTCTCTCTTACTGTCCATCCTGCCTGTCAAAAATTTAAAAAAAGAAAGAAAGAAAGAAACAATGGAATTTCCCTACCTCACGTTAAATAAAAGATTCAACTTCAGTGTTCCAAGTATCAGAAAATATATTTTATAAATAGTCTTAGTCTGGATCACTTAAGGTCAGTTCAATTCAGTAAATGTGTGACAGGTGCCTATTATGACTTAGACACAATGGACCATTACAAGAAAAAGGGAATGAATAAGATGTTGCCTCTGTTCTTTTTTTAAAATTTTTTTTATTTTTTTAAGGAATCTTTTTTTTAATTAAACTTTTATTTAATGAATATAAATTTCCAAAGTACAGCTTATGGGTTACAATGGCTTCCCCCTCCCAAAACTTCCCTCTGTTCTTAAGGAACTCAGAGTTTAATGAGCAAGGTAGGCACAGAAAACACACTGTGCAAAGATATGCACTAGAAGGGCACTAGGGTTATGTAGTTATCCGTTGAAAACTTGGAAACAGATTTTAACTTTCATTTACACCACTTCTCCCTACAAGATGTTCCTTGCCCTCTTTTAACTTGGCCATTGAGGAGTGAGGCAGTGAGTTATCTCAGACTGCTGTGGAGCCCTATGTCCACTGTTTCCTTGCTAATGGTTGTAAAGCAGCAAGTGTCTCCTAATTGACATTGCAAAGGAAAATAAGGGTCATTTAAACATAATCTGCTTATTTACAAAACTATCATAAACTGTGGGTCTACTTTGTTTGACTGTCTGGTAATTAGCACAGATTTATTATCAAGAAAGGCAGCCTTCTCCAAATATTATTGTTACTGTTATTTCTACAGGAAAAGATCTAAGCAAATGAAGCAGAAGAGGAATAGAAATATTTTCTTTCTGGTAGAAGTAAGAGGTAATATCCTACTTTCCTACTTGTCTATTTGTCTTAATCATCTTTCTAAAGACAAAGAGTTGTTGTTAATCAATCACAATTGGATTTGGAAATAATTTCCCTGTTTATGAAGGCACCTTTCCCAAACAGCACATGGATATCAAAGTCTTTTATATTATCCTCAAGTTATGTTTCCAAAATTGAAAATCATACCTGAGATAATTCAGTAGTAAAAGTGTAAGAAAAATGTTAGGAAAATATTTCATATTCCCTCTTGCCCTTAGAATTTCACAAAGCAGGGGCTGGCATTGTGGTGCCATAAGCCAAGCTGCTGCCCACAACACTGGCATCCTATAAATGGAGCGCTGGTGCAATCCAAGCTGTTCCACTTCTGATACAGCATCCTGCTAATGTACCTGTGAAACCAGTGGAAGATGGCACAAGTGTACATACATGGGAGACTCAGGGCTCTTAACTCCTGGCTTTGGCCTGACCCAGCCCTGGTTATTGTGGACATTCAGGGAATTAACTAGCAGAAGATAAATATTTCTCTCTCTCTCTCTCTCTCTCTTCCATTCAAGTAAAGAAATACATCTTTAAAAAAATCAGGAGAATTTCACAATGCATATGAACTTATTAGAGTCTAATATTTTCCCAGATTATATGATCAAACATCTTCTTATGTGAAATACCTAGCAGTGTTCTTGGGAACCTGGGAAAATGCTACTTTGAAAGGTAAAACGTGTGCATCTTGACAGAATTTGATAAGTAATGTGCCAAAACGTTTGCTTGTGCATAAAGTACTACATTTTATTGCTTTCAAAAGCATAACACTGCTACTATGGACAACATCCATCTTACCAGAAATTATATAGAAGAAAAGAGTCCTCAAAATTTAGAATGAGTAGAGGAAATGAAGAAACTATGTGAGAGTGTGTGTGAGAATGAGTGACTTGGAGAAAACTTGGGTGAGAGAATGTGAGAGTGTATTGTAATTGAGTTCTTCAATTAGCATTTAGGACACTAAATAAATCTCACTGTTTATAGAAGTTAAAGTAACTCATGATATAATTAAAACCAACTTAAACTAAAGTATTCCTTTGGCAGATGTCAAGTGGTTGCAACCTGTCCAGACTCATGCAATGTACAATATGTAGTATCATTTAGAAAAGATTAAATCACTTCAGAAGAATGCTAAGCGTTTGCTGTGAGTAAAACTAATATCACAACTGTACAGGTAAATAGGCACAGAGAGGTTAAGAGACTTGTCTGAAGCCACAGCAAAAATAGAAAACTGAATCTGAAACAAGGTTTCTCTTTGCTGTTTCCAGGGGGGGAAAAAGCATGCTTCCTCTTGTCAATGGAATCTTAAAAGAGTTGGTATGATCATCTCTTCCCCCACACCCCCCCGCCCCACCCCCATGACTGGGTACCCCTTTCTTGATGACGGTGGGCAAGTTGTCCTTTGCTTTCACAGCCTTCCCCTTTGCTTGCCTCCTTGGTGCTACAGTCACTACATATATTTTCTTTGCTTGGTTGAGGAAACTCTCATTTGAGAAAGTTTCTGAACTGCTGGCCTTTTGGTAAAGTTTGAGCATCAGCCATCTCTACCTGCAAACCATATCACTGACCTTGGAGCTCAATGAACTTTTCATTTATATGCACAAATTAAATTTGCCTGGCCTTTGAAAACTTACATCTGTTGAGTGTATAATTTGTATTACCATTTGTTCCACAGATGTGTAACAAGACAAATACCTGTCCAGGCTTACAAGGGATTCAGAAATGCTTACGTTAATCATGCTGGTGGAAAGAGGTTAAGGGCGATACAATAAATCAGTCTCTGAATGGTTTCACTTGGAAAGGCCTGGGAGAACAGGGTTATTTTTATCCTAGGATGCTTTTAATTTGAATCAAAAATGCTTTACCACATGTTCTGCCACAAGTTCAAAAGGATTGGTAACAAACATTTAATCTTTTTCTTCTCGGATTGGCGCTAAGCCCTCATCAAAAAGCGTATGCGGTCAAGCAGCTTATCTCCACTGAGCTGCTTCCCTTAATGTGTTCCTAATTATAATCGTATATGTTGCTCACTGTGGCCGATTGAACAATATGGCAGTAATTTCTTTACAGGCCTCCCTGCTCTTTGAACTGTGAGTACAGAGGGCTAGAACAGAACCAGATCAATGGGATTTGAGTGCTGGCAAATCAAGCCAGATGCGATCTTCAGAGAATGAATTTCCAGCTGTTTCCCAGAAAGGGATTTCAACAGACAGCTGGGGACCTTATCATTATCATTATGATCATCATCGTCATTCCCACTAAATGCATTCACAACTCTTTACAGAATGTGCAGCTATTGTCATCTCTTCCTAAATCACTACCCACCATAGAGTCTCCCAACTGCTTTGAAAGGGTGACTGTGTAACACAGATAAGCCTGTGACTGATGATGTGGGAATGGAGACGTACTAATATTCTACTGACTCTATATATTTGTCAGTGCTATGTGATGTGTGGCTGAAAGCAATATCTAAAATGTGCTTTTATAGTACGAAATGCTCACAACACTTCCATGTGTTTGTAAGATAACATAATCCTTATTCTGGGGGACAAAATGGCAGTTAATGCTTTGTGCCTACATCATCTTTGTGTCTGCCACATCAGTATCTCCATGGCTTTTTTTTTTTTTTTTTTTGAGGTAACATCAAATAAATGCTTCTAGGAGGAAGCAGTGCTTACTTTGTATAGAGTCCTTTGCTTTAGGAGAAGAGAGTAATCTTAATAAATCCAAAGGGAGCTGCCATGGCCCTCCTAAGAGAACCCAATATATGAGTTTAAAATGGCTAGTCCCTCGAACAAATTAAGAATCATTCAAATGAAAGAAATTGTCCAAATAGTAGAGGGACTCTCAGAGTTTCCCACACGTTGAAGTCAGCTGGTCTGTGTGAAATGATTTATGCCTTATTCAAAAGCCTACCTCATGAAAGTCTTCCCCTCCATCCTGCTCTGGTGTTTCCAAGTCCTGTTGTTGGCCTCCCTGATCCAGGACTTCTGTGGATATCTCATTACCACTGGGTTATGGCAGTCGATCCCCAGAGAGAAATTTCTGGAGAGTCGGAATGAGTCAATCAAATTAAACTCAGTACAATCTGCTGTCACCTAAATAAAGGTCAGCTAACATACCGAGGAGTTTGACGTGGGAGGTCAAGGTCAGAACAAAGAGAATACTTATGACCCTAAGGTGTGGATAAATGAGGGGTAAGGGTAGGGATCTATTTCTGGAGCAGTGGCTATGGAACAGGAAATGTGAAAGGAACAGAGGGGGTGGGCATGGAAGAGACATGTATAAGACTTTGTTCATGCTGCTAAAAACACTTCCTCCATTTTATTTCAATTTTTCTATTTCTTCCCTTAACTTATAAACTCCAGGAAGATAGGATCATCACGTAATGCTCAATACCTAACACACACGAAAAAAGCAAAAACTAAAAAAAATTATCTTTGCACCTTTGCTATATTATAGTAAATTCTCATTAGGTATTTAAAGAATAGATGTTTACAATTTTAGTTTTGATTATCCTTAATTGAAACACTAGATATTTTAGCCTCTGGTTCTCAACAAATAAAAATCTTTTGGCAATGAAAGTATGTCATATAATATACATTCAAAGTTTTTTTTTTAAGCAGACCTAGAACATGTGATTGATAAACCATGGATATTTGTTTTGTTGAACTAAAACTTCTAGGAACTATATCACTTTATACAAGCACAAAGGAATAAGGTTGATTTTAATTTGACATGTACTTTACTACATATATATTACCTGAATACTATTAAAATTACAAAATATGTCCTGAAACTGTTTTTTTTTTTTCAGGTCACAGAGTAAGTATACATGAATTATTTGGAACTGTGGCCTCCAAATATATATATATATATTTGACAGGCAGAGTGGACAGTGAGAGAGACAGAGACGGAGGGAAAGGTATTCCTTTTGCCATTGGTTCACCCTCCAATGGCCCGCCGCGGCCGGCGCACTGCAGCCAGCACACTGCACTGATCCGAAAGCAGGAGCCAGGTGCTTCTCCTGGTCTCCCATGGGGTGCAGGGCCCAAGGACTTGAGCCATCCTCCACTGCACTCCCAGGCCACAGCAGAGAGCTGGCCTGTAAGAGGGGCAACTGGGACAGAATCCGGCGCCCCAACCGGGACTAGAACCCGGTGTGCAGGCACCACAAGGCAGAGGATTAGCCTATTGAGCCACGGTGCCGGCCCAAATATTTTTGATTCCTACTCTTGTATCAGCTAAAAATCCTTCAAGCATACATCCCTAATATTGGTACACTTACTCGAAGTTACACATGTACTGCTATTACTATTTGTGCTGATATTTAATTTCTTTCTTTTTTGTTCTGGAAAAAATAAATGTAAACAGAAATTAAAATGGCATTGTCCATAACCCATTGACTCATTTTGCCCCTGCCCTGGGTGTGCACACTTCACTTGGGGGCAGACCATGGTTCTAAAGAAGTGACTGGAACACGGTGGTTGTTATTATTATCAGGCTACAAATTTGCTCTGCTCTTGAGGACATAAGCACAGAATTAGAGAAGATTGAAAGCTGCACTTGGCTGGAAAATGCGAGACCTGCCGGTGAAGGAGAGAGAACTAAATTTCCAGGTGCCATGAGAGAATTTTGGGTTTTTAGGCTTCTACAATGTCTGCTTTTTCTTGCCCAACATTTTAGTAAGTGGAAATTTCTAGCATAGCTAGAAATTACTAGCATAGTTCGACGAGAAGGTCCAGAGAACCGGTGTCCCCTGAGGCACATGTGAATCATCGTGGCCCTGCTACGTCTGTGCTATGCAAAAATTAAAAGTGAAGTTGATTTTCGCTACAGATGTATTACAATGCATCCCTCTTCCCAGGTCACAGATTGGTGAGCAAATTCTAGTAAAAGTTGGATAAGTAGGAATAAATGGCTACTTCTGAGAGGAAAGGGCAGCTAATGTGATGCAGGATGTGTAAACACAGATGCCTTCAACTGGGTATACTTTATTTCATGGAGGGGTGTAGAGATAGTTGCTTTATATTATTTCATTACTGAATGTCTTTTTTTAAGTAGATACAAGAAATTAAGAGGTATTATCCTGCAAATATTCTAGGAAATCTAGAGAAGGCTGAGAATTGGGTTTGCTAGGATAATTTAATAAATCAGGTGTGTATGGGATCGAGACTCAGATTACTCTGGAAAGACTTGTTGTAAAAAGGCCCCACTTGATTGAGCAAGTGGTTAGAGAATTTGGTCGTCTTCTTTCTGGAAGGATGAACATTGTGGTATTAAAAAAAAATGTTTAACTTCCTTTCAGTTCTTCCATACCAGTTCTTAGAGCTTGTGGAAATACTCTATTTTATGCCAGTTGGGTCGTTACTGATTCTATAAAACCCTTCATTATCATTTTCATGGGAAACAAATCAATGCTAATTCAGCTATTACACATTGATCTCTGAAATGTGCCAAACATAATACAGAACTTACATTTTACAGGAAAATTGGACTGCACGAAGATAAATCATCCGCAATTTTATGAAAAGGGAAGCCAGGCATGTTAATGGAGTTTGTTTTTATAAACACGAAGTGTTTGGGCATGTTTGATTTTTCAGTTGGGCTGCTCAGCCAAGCTTAGTTAACACCTTGTAAAAAGTGAGTTGCTTCTCATTTCCTTAATGGAAAGCAGTGAGAGTCACAGTTAAGATCTCCCTATCAGCTGGAGGCCTTCTGTAGCTAGCATTCCTTAGCCACTGAGGCTGGATCTACAATGCAGATCCATCTGGATACTTGAGATCAGAGAATATGTTTCTCTGGAGAATTGAAACTCTCTCTCCATTAATCTTAGATAAGTAAATTATCTAAAAAGCAAATCTTTGTTTCAAACCATTAAGCAAGAAGAAAACTTGTATGGATAAGCATTTACCTCTTAATAACTTCTTGAAATACATAGCTGGATCATCATTTTAATAGTCCATTTGGCCTTTAGAACATGCCATATTTCTGCTTCTGTGTGGATATCACTTTTCTTAGTAATAGAATGTTAACTTAAGAATGTGATAAAACAGGAAGCATGTTGGAACTTTTCCTTGTCCTGTGGTTGTAACAAGCCACAGCTGTATCAGCAGCTGGTCATTGAAGGAGCCTGGCCCTGGCTTCTCCCAGCATCCTTTTTCAAGTAGATCAAAAGGAAATAGACCGGGCAGAAGGTTTTATCATCAAAGCCTATAGAAATCTGTGGGAACCAATATTTCCATTTAGATTGCTTCAGCCTCATCAGAATGAAAAGATTTTTTTCTAGTGAGGGACAGAGGTTGTTAAATCAGCCAATTTGAGAAGTTTTCTCTTCCTCACAAATTTATCTTCACTGAGTTCATAAAAAAGTGAATATGGTGTCAAAAAGTTTGTTCACCTTGCAACATGTGTCCCTAAATTGTCAGCTTATTCTCTTAGAATTATTTAAAAGCAGGTTAATTACAACTAGTGATTGTTTTGGTTGCATTTCACTAGGAATGTCTAGCCATAGATTTAACTGATGAATCCCAAACTTCTATTTGTTCAAACATGGGTAAAGCTAAGGAACAATTGCTGTGAGGGGATGAATATTCTACCATCCAGAAAGAAGTAAAATCAAATTGTTTCATTTGAAGTTGTTAAAATAAATAGTTGTCTTGATTCTCTCAGCTGACACTGTCTCAACACAATTGTTTGCCCATCTCTAAGGTGAAGTGCAACATGTCATTCAATCAGCTTGGTGATGTCACAGAAAAATGTTGATAAATATTTTCTAATTTTAACCAACTTTTTATCCATCATCTCAGTTTATTTATTTATTTTTATTTTTTTGACAGACAGAGTGGACAATGAGAGAGAGAGACAGAGAGGAAGGTCTTCCTTTTGCCGTTGGTTCACCCTCCAATGGCTGCGGCAGCCGGCACACTGCGGCCGGCTCACCGCGTTGATCCGATGGCAGGAGCCAGGTGCTTCTCCTGGTCTCCCATGGGGTGCAGGGCCCAAGGACTTGGGCCATCCTCCATCTACACTCCCAGGCCACAGCAGAGAGCTGGCCTGGAAGAGGGGCAACCGGAACAGAATTCGGTGCCCCGACCGGGACTAGAACTCGGTGTGCCGGCGCCGCAAGGCGGAGGATTAGCCTGTTGAGCCACAGCACCAGCCTATCTCGGTTTATTTTTACTCTAAATTTATTTTGACATCTTAGTGATATGTGAATCACTCTTATAAAGAATACCTAAGTATACTAATTGGCATGTTTGCCATATGTTGGTTGGATATTTGCAGTAACTTTCACTATAATAGGTATTTTTATTTCTCTCCTTTTTTTCCTTAAAAACATAATTCTTCACACAACCTCCAGATTTATCTTCTTGAAATACTTATTTCAGGGGCTGGCACTGTGGCACAGTAGGTTAATCCTCTGCCCGCAATGCCAGCATCCCATATGGGCGCCGGGTTCTAGTCCCGGCTGCTCCTCTTCCAATCCATCTCTCTGCTGTGGCCTGGGAAAGCAGTAGAAGATGGCCCAAGTGCTTGGGCCCCTGCATCCACACGGGAGACCAGGAAGAAGCACCTGACTCCTGGCTTCGGATTGGTGTAGTTCTGGCCATTGTGGCCATTTGGGGAGTGAACCAACGAAAGGAAGACCTTTCTCTCTGTCTCTCCCTCTCATTGTCTGTAACTCTACCTCTCAAATAAATAAATAAAAATCTTAAAAAAAAATTTCAGTCAGTTGCTTACCTACTCAAAAACTTTTTATGACTTTTGTGTGCATATATAATCATTATCATGTCCAAAAATCTGAATTTTATATCAGTAATCCTAATCTGTCCTAACCCTATCTTTATCTTCCTTTATTTCCCAGTAAAAGCCCTTGTTTTCTATTTAGGTCTCATGAGATATAAAAAAAATTCACCAAAAATAAAATAAGCTTCATGATATTGACTTTGGCAATAATTGTTTGAACATGGCACAGGTTATAATAGAAAAAATAAACTGAATGACATAAAAATTGAAAATATCTATGAATCCAATAACTCAATCAACAGCATAAAAAGGAAATGAAATAGAATGGGAGAAACTACTGATATTTGCAAATCATACATTTGATGAGGAGCTAATCCAGAAAGTAAAGACCACCTCATGGCCGGCGCCATGGCTCAACAGGCTAATCCTCCGCTAGCGGCACCGGCACACTGGGTTCTAGTCCTGGTCAGGGCACCGGGTTCTGTCCCAGTTGCCCCTCTTCCAGGCCAGCTCTCTACTATGGCCCGGGAGTGCAGTGGAGGATGGCCCAAGTGTTTGGGCCCTGCACCCGTATGGGAGACCAGGAGAAGCACCTGGCTCCTGCCATCGGATCAGCGTGGTGTGCCGGCCGCAGTGCGCCAGCCCCGGCGGCTATTGGAGGGTGAACCAATGGCAAAGGAAGACCTTTCTCTCTGTCTCTCTCTCTCCACTCTGCCTGTCAAAAATAAAAAGAAAAAAAGAAGAAAAGACCACCTCCAACTCCATAACAGCAAAACTGAACAACTTAAACAAAGCATGGACAAGAGATGTGAATGGGCATTTCTTCATAGATGATATATGGCCAATAAGCATTTGAATATCATTGGAATATCACTGATCCTTAGAGGAATACCAACCAAAACTACAATATGTATGAATGTATGCCCACATTCATAACAGCATTTATTATAACCAATGATGGGAAGCAGTTTTAGTGCTTGAAAGACAAAGGAATAAGAAAATGTAGCACATACAAAAGGGAAGACTTTAAAAACTTGTGGAAGTATAGTAAAATATGCTTATTTTGGTGCAAAAATTTTTCAAAATCCTTGTACTTTTTTCATAACATGAATTTTCCTTTAACTTTCTGAAAATCCCTGTATCATGGAATTTTCGTACTCTTAGCCTTAAAAAGGAAGGAATACTGATACATGCTACAACATGGATAAATCTCATGGACATTATATTTAGTGAAATAAACCAAAATCAAAAGACAAATAGAGTGAATTTCCACTTATATAAGGTAACTAGTCAAATAACTCAGGGATAGGAAGTAGAATTGTGATTGCCAATGGATAATGGGTCCACAGGTTCCTTCAAAAGATGAAAAGGGTTTTGGAGATGGGGCCAGCACTGTGGTGCAGTGGGTTAACACCCTGGCCTGAAGCACTGGCATCCCATATGGGTGCCAGTTCTAATCCCGGCTGCTCCACTTCTGATCCAGCTCTCTGCTATAGCCTGGGAAAGCATTAGAAGATAGCCCAAGTCCCTGGGCCCCTGCACCCACATGGGAAGCCCAGAAGAAGCTCCTGGCTTCGGATCGGCACAGTTCTGGCCGTTGTGGCCAATTGGGGAGTGAACCATCAGATGGAAGACCTCTCTCTCTCTCTGCCTCTCCTTCTCTCTCTCTCTGTGTAACTCTGACTTTCAAGTAAATAAATAAATCTTTAAAAAAAAGGGGGGGTCTGGAGATGGGTAGTGATGATGGTTACACAACAATAAGAATATACTAAAAGCCACTGAAGTATATACTTAAAAGAATTTAAGATGGAAAGTTTTATGTTAAGTATACATTATAATTTTTAAAGAATATTAAAAACAAATACAAAACATAATAGCAAGTATGGCTGGCACTGTGACACAGTGGGTTAAACCTCTGCCTATAGCGTCAGCATCTTATATGGGCACCAGTTCCTCTCCTGGCTGCTCTACTTCCAACCCAGTTCCTTGCTAATTTACATGGGAAAGTAGTGGAAGATGACTGATATGTTTGGGTCACTGCCTCCCACAGGGAAGACCCAGATGAAGCCCCTGGCTCCTGGCTTCAGCCTGACCCAATCCAGGCAGCTGCAACCATTTGGGAAGTGAATCAGTAGATGGAAGATTCTCTTTTGTTCTCTTTCTCTCACTCCCTCTCTCTCTGTAACTCTAACTTTTAAATAAATGAACAAATCTTTTTTTTTTCGAAAAATAATAAGTAAAATGAAATGCAATACTTGGCCCACAAATATTGGCTTCTAATTAACTTTCTCTGACAATCACTTTAAATAGCACTCTGACCTCAGAATCAGCCCTCTATGCATTCTGGTCTGGCTAAAAAGCCCACAAGAGCATTTCAGGCATGGAAAGCCAAGAAAGACACTGTGACAAAAAATGTCCTACATGAAGCATCTAAGTGGGTGTGACCCAGTGGAAAGAAGTGGTCATCAAAGAAGGAGATACTTTTCTCTGAAAGGAGCAGAGAACTTCCACTTTGCTTATGGCCTTGTCTAAATACTGATAGAGTTTGTGGTTTCAAAAAGCTTCCATAGCCGAGGCATCTCATGTGAAGAGCCTGGGGTGATCACTGACATCATCCTTAAGAGTGTTAATTGCTAAATTAACAACAGGAGTCACTGTGTGCTAACTTCCCATACAGGATATCTGTCCTCAAAGAGTTGTATTATAATTATGTCTAAGTGCCCCCAAAAGATGTATCATTCTTGTGTGCTTCTTTAAAGTTAATTAAGTCTCTTAAAAAAAAAAAAAAGGAAGTGAAATTAACTTCAAGATGCAATGACTTTTTTAATTTTAATTTTAATTTTATTTTTTTATTTTTGACAGACAGAGTGGGTAGTGAGAGAGAGATACAGAGAGAAAGGGCTTCCTTTTTGCCATTGGTTCACCCTCCAATGGCCACTGCGGACGGCGCATCTCACTGATCTGAAGCCAGGAGCCAGGTGCTTCTCCTGGTCTCCCATGGGGTGCAGGGCCCAAGCACTTGGGCCATCCTCCACTGCCTTCCCGGGCCATAGCAGAGAGCTGGCCTGGAAGAGGGACAACTGGGATAGAATCCGGCACCCCAACCGGGACTAGAACCTGGTGTGCCGGCGCCACTAGGCGGAGGATTAGCCTGTTGAGCCATGGCGCTGGCCAAGATGCAATGACTTGGAACAGCCCTTGTCTGGACTGTTAAGGAACGGTTTGTTTTTTTTGTTTTGTTTTTCTTTTGTAAAAATTGTTGAACTTTTTACTTAGTATAGAGTTGTTCTTCTGTGTATAAAGTTAATTGAAAATGGATCTTAGTGGAAAATGGGACTGGGAGTGGGAGAGGGAGGAGGAGGAGTTATGGGAATGTGGGTGGGAGGGTGGTATGGTGGGAAGAATCAGTATATTCCTAAAGTTGTGCTTATGAAATGCATGAAGTTTGTATTCCTTAAGTAAAAGGTTTCTTTGGGAAAAAATAAGTAAATGGCATAACTCCTAAAATAAATAAATATTCTCCAATAAAAAGAATCCAGACTTTTCAGAGAAATAACTGTTTCTAGTGCTGGACTAGGTAATGACAAGGTGAGAGGGATGATCTTGTAGCGCCCAAAGGACATAAAGTGCTCAAAAACTAAATGGAGCAAAAACAAACAGAGTAACAACAAAGGAAAGGACGGGACATTTTCACAGGAGTCCACTGAAATACCCAAGTGGAAAAAGCCAGAATAATTGTATAAAAATGTAAATAAGGTACTATTGGATTTGAAAGTACAAAATAAATATCTGTGAGTCCATTAATATAAATCAGTGTTTAAATAAATCAATAGAAAGAAGAGATAAGGAAAGTCTTCCCTATGGAGGAATTCTAAAGAGTATATATTAATACCATCTCCTCTAGGAGGTAGAGCTTAATTCCCCTCTGGCTTAGTGGGTAGAGTGTGAAAAGGGAAAAATAGTAATTTTGTAGAGCATAAACCTGGAAAATATTCCCTTTATTAAAGTTAACATCAACAGTGACAAGTAATGTTGATGTTATGTATTCACTTAGATGATATGAAGAGAATGACACTTTAACCCCGAGCTAACAATGAGAAAAACAGAAAACTTAAATTGAGGAGCATTTGACAAAACACCTGATCAACATTTTTCAAAGTTGTTGAGATCATCATGAACAAGGAAAGATTGAGGAACTATTATAGACCATAGGAAACTAAGGAGACATGATGGCTGACTACAATATGGTACCCTCAATCATATTACGGAACAGAAAAAAGAAAGTAGTAAAAGATCTGGAGAAATCTGACTTTAATCTGGAGCTTATTTGGTAGTATATGCCAATGTGAATTTCTTAGGTTTGACACAAATGGTGATTATCTATGTTGTCAAATTAAGGGAAACTAGATGAAAAGTATACAGGAACTCTGGAATATCTTCAGAACTTATCTTTAAATCTAAAAACTACTTTAGTAAATTAATTTTAATATAATAAGGGGCAAGCATTTGTTTTAGTGAATCACATGTCAGTTAAGTCACCTGTATCACACAGCAGAGCACCTGAGTTCAATACCTGACTTCAGGTCCTGACTTGCCACAGCAAACACTGGGCAGCAGCAGTTGTCTCTCTTCCTCTCCAAGAATATATAAGTTTCTTCATTTAGCATGATAAACCTAACTATCTCAAGCCAAGAGCCAATGAGATATTTATACATATTGGAAACATTTCTTCCCCCTAAATCTTGGAAATAATGGAATAATGTATAATGTTTATTAAATAATAATTATAGGATCTAGTACTCAATAAGAGATTAACAAATAATAAATGTTATCACTTAACATTGTTTTGGAAGTTCTGTCTACTACTTGAATATGAAACAAGTAAAAATTATTTTGAAAAAGGTAAGAAATATTACTCATATAATTAATATTATTTCTATTATATGTTAATTTTATATTTCTGCAAACAGTGAAGAATCAAAAAAAAACCATAATTAGTATAAATTCACTATAAACATTAGAAAAGTTTAAGAATGGGACTTGGCACAAGATAAACACAAGCATTTAATAATTTTCCTATGTACAAACAAGTAATGATCTGCATAAATATACTAGAAAAAGAAATAATTAATAGAATCAAGCAGGCTAAGTTATCTAGGAATAAAATAAGTGCCCCAAAGTAGAGAAATAGAAAAAGTAATTTATGGTTTATATTCACAATATAATATTATGCAAGTATTCATAAATGTGTTTTCAGGAATATTAGAGATGTCAAATTATATAGTAAGTAGATTCGGTAAAGCAAAAAGCTCTAAAATTAACCTGTTAATCTGTTAATAAAAAAGTTTGGAGAGTAAAATCTGTCATTAGAGGTAGGGCAAGAAATGAGTACTTTCTAAAAACACATGGAATTTGGTTCCACATCTGTTCAAGGAGGGTTTTGATGTGAACTGACATGAGCCAATCTGGACATACGTAGTAGTCAGCTGCTTTTTTTGTGAATTTCAGGAGGTCCTGTCAGAAATGGTGGGATTAAATTTGCCACGCACATTAAACATACAAAAGGCAAAAGTGAATGGGCAAGTGAGTAAAAAGCAAAGAGGTCAGAACTCGTGATGAAATTTGGAGGTCACTGGGTCTAGTGTTGTGGTGTAGCACATATAATCACTGCCTACAACTCACACCATACCAGGACACTGAATTGTGTCCCGGCTATTCCACTTCTGATCCAGGTCCCTGCTAATGGCCTGGGATTAGCAGAAGAAGATGGCCCGTGTTTGGGCCCTGACTCCTATGTGAGAGACCCAAATGAAGCTCGGATCCTGGCTCTAGCCTGGCTCAGCCCTAGCTATATGATCACTTCGGGAGCAAACCAGTGGATGGAAGACCTCTCTCTCTCTCTATGTCTCTCTCCCTCTCTCTGTAATTCTGAACTTTCAAATAAATAAATAAATCTTTTTTTAAAAAAAAAAAAAAAGACTGATGGTCACTGAATAGTGGTTAAAGCCACAAACATAGGGCACACCCTTAACCCTGAAGAACCAAACAGAGCTCTCTGGCCACACCCATCACAAGCCTCTAAGGATCCATCAAAACAGACAGTCCACTTAATACAGTCATAGTATAACGAGAAAAAACACCACAGTGAGGTAAGAAGAAACCAAAGAATATCTCCACAATGCCAAGCAAAAAATGCAGAAACCGAGTAAACAAGAACAAGGAAGACATTATGACGCCTCCAAATGAACAAGACACCCCAATTCAAGATTATGAAGATGATGAGATAGAAGAAATGCAAGATATGGATTTCAAAATTTTTATGATAAGAACATGAAGAATTTTTCAAAAACAAATTCTTGAACTACAGAAATCCTTACTGAACAGGATAGAAAATCTCTGTCATGAAAATGAAATCATAAGGAGGAATCAAATGAAATGAAGAAACTAGTAGACAGGAAAGGGTGATAGTGAAGAGAAATCAAAATGAAATGAAGAGCTCAATAGATCAAATGACAAACTCATTAGAGAGCCTTAAAAACAGAGTCAGTGAAACAGAAGAGAGAATATCTGACTTAGAAGGCAGAGCACAGGAAAGTATACAGTCAAACCAAAGAAGAAGAAATTAGAAATCTAAAAAATGTAGTTGGGAATCTAGAGGATACTATTAAAAAAAAAAAACCAACATTCGGGTTCTAGGAGTTCCTGAAGGCAAGGAGAGAGAGAAAGGATTAGAAGGCATTTTTAGTGAGATAGTAGCAGAGAACTTCCCAGGTTTGGAGGACAGAGATAACCTAGTACAGGAAGCTCATAGAACCCCTAATAAACATGACCAAAAGAGATCCTTACCTCAACACATTGTAATCAAACTCACCACAGTGAAACATAAAGAAAAGATTCTAAAATGTGCAAGAGAGAAACGTCAGATTACTCTTCGAGGATCTCCAATTAGACTCACAGCAGACTTCTCATCAGAAACCCTACAGGCTAGGAGCAAATGGTGAGATATAGTCCAGGTACTAGGAGAGAAAAATTGCCAGCCCAGAATATTGTATCCTACAAAGCTCTCATTTGTGAATGAAGGTGAAATAAAGACCTTTCATAGCAAACAGAATTGAAAAAAATTGTTGCCACTTGTCCAGCCCTGCAAAAGATGCTTAAAGATGTGTTACACACAGAAACACAGCCATCAATATGAAAGAAGGTAAAGGAAGAAAACCTCACAGTAAAAGATCACAGGAAGTTCAAAGCATATACGAGAAAATATCTTTGGTAAAATGGCAGGGCAAAGTTACTACTTATCAATAGTCATATTGAACATTAATAGCCTCAACTCTAACAGTTAAAAGACACAGATTGGCTGAATGGATTAAGGAACGAAACCCAATATCCCTGATGAACATAGATGCAAAAATACTCAATAAAATTCTAGCCAATAGAATGCAACAACACATCAGAAAGATCATCCTCCCAGACCAAGTGGGATTTATCCCTGGAATGCAGGGATGGTTCATTCGCAAAACAATCAATGTGATACACCACATTAACAGACTGCAGAAGAAAAACCATATGATTATCTCAATAGATGCAGAGAAAGCATTTGATAAAATACAACACCCTTTCATGATGAAAACTCTAAGCAAACTGGGTAAGGAAGGAACATTCCTCAATACAATCAAAGCAATTTATGAAAAACCCACGGCCAACATCCTATTAAATGGGGAAAAGTTGGAAGCATTTCCACTGAGACCTGGTACCAGACAGGGATGCCCACTCTCACCACTGCTATTCAATATAGTTCTGGAAGTTTTAGCCAGAGCTATTAGGCAAGAAAAAGAAATTAAAGGGATACAAATTGGGAAGGAAGAACTCAAACTATCCCTCTTTGCAGATGATATGATTCTTTATTTAGGGGATCCAAAGAACTCTACTAAGAGACTATTGGAACTCATAGAAGAGTTTGGCAAAGTAGCAGGATATAAAATCTATGCACAAAAATCAACAGCCTTTGTATACACAGGCAATGCCACGGCTGAGAAAGAACTGCTAAGAACAATCCCACTCACAATAGCTACAAAACAATCAAATACCTTGGAATAAACTTAACCAAGGACGTTAAAGATCTCTATGATGAAAATTACAAAACCTTAAAGAAAGAAATAGAAGAGGATACCAAAAAATGGAGAAATCTTCCATGATCATGGATTGGAAGAATCAATATCATCAAAATGTCCATTCTCCCAAAAGCAATTTACAGATTCAATGCAATACCAATCAAAGTAACGAAGACCCTCTTTTCAGATCTGGAAAAAATGATGCTGAAATTCATATAGAGACACAGGAGACCTTGAATAGCTAAAGCGATCTTGTACAACAAAAACAAAGCCGGAGGCATCACAATACCAGATTTCAAGACATACTAGGGCAGCTGTTAGCAAAACAGCATGGTACTGGTACAGAAACAGATGGATAGACCAATGGAACAGAATAGAAACACCAGAAATCAATCCAAACATCTACAGCCAACTTATATTTGATCAAGGATCCAAAACCAATCTCTGGAGTAAGGACAGTCTATTCAATAAATGGTGCTGGGAAAATTGGATTTCCACATGCAGAACCATGAAGCAAGACCCATACCTTTCACCTTACACAAAAATCACTCAACATGGATTAAAGACTTAAATCTATGACCCAACACCATCAAATTATTAGAGAGCATTGGAGAAACCCTGCAAGATATAGGTACTGGCAAAGACTTCTTGGAAGAGATCCCAGAAGCACAGGCAGTCAAAGCAAAAATTAACATTTGGGATTGCATCAAATTGAGAAGTTTCTGTACTTCAAAAGAAACAGTCAGGAAAGTGAATAGGCAACCAACAGAATGGGAAAAAATATTTGCAAACTATGCAACAGATAAAGGGTTGATAACCAGAATCTACAAAGAGATCAAGAAACTCCACAACATCAAAACAAACAACCCACTTAAGAGATGGGCCAAGGACCTCAATAGACATTTTCCCAAAGAGGAAATCCAAATGGCCAACAGACACATGAAAAAATGTTCAGGATCACTAGCCATCAGGGAAATGCAAATCAAAACCACAATGGGGTTTCACCTCACCCCAGTGAGAATGGCTCACATTCAGAAATCTACCAACAATAGATGCTGGTGAGGATGTGGGGAAAAAGGACACTAAAAAACTGTTGGTGGGAATGCAAACTGGTAAAGCCACCATGGAAGTCTGTCTGGAGATTCCTCAGAAACCTGAATATAACCCTACCATACAACCCAGCCATACCACTCCTTGGATTTTACCCAAAGGAAATTAAATTGGCAAATAAAAAAGCCGTCTGCACATTAATGTTTATTGCAGCTCAATTCACAATAGCTAAGACCTGGAACCAACCCAAATGCCCATCGACAGTAGACTGGATAAAGAAATTATGGGACATGTACTCTATAGAATACTATACAGCAGTCAAAAACAATGAAATCCAGTCATTTACAACAAGATGGAGGAATCTAGAAAATATTATGCTGAGTGAATTAAGCCAGTCCCAAAGGGACAAATATCTTATGTTCTCCCTGATCAGCGACAACTAACTGAGCACCAAAGGGGAAACGTGTTGAAGTGAAATGGACACTATGAGAAACAGAGACTTGCTCAGCTCTTGTCCTGACTATTGATGTACAATGTAACACTTTATCCATGTTTGTATTTTTTTTGTTTGTTCTAGTACTATTGGTTGAACTCTGTAATTAACACACAATTATTCTTAGGTGTTTAAATTTTAACTTAAAATTGAACCCTGTTAAATATAAGAGTGGGAATAAGAGAGGGAGGAGATGTACAATTTGGGACAAGCTCAATTGGACTTGCCCCAAATGATGGAGTTGGAAATGTGCCAGGGGATTCCAATTCAATCCCATCAAGATTGCATGTACCAATGCCATCTCACTAGTCCAAGTGATCAATTTCAGTTCACAATTGATCATAATGATAGGTCTAAGAGTCAAAGGGATCACACAAACAAGGCTAGTGTCTGCTAATACTAACTGATAGAATCAAAAAGGGAGAGAACGATCCAACATGGGAAGCAGGATACACAGCAGCCTCATAGAATGGCAGATGTCCTAAATAGCACTCTGGCCTCAGAATCAGCCCTTAAGGCATTCGGATCTGGCTGAAGAGCCCATGAGAGTATTTTAGGCATGGAAAGCCAAGACACTCTGGAAAAAAAAAAAAAAACACCTAAATGAAAGATCTCTGTGAATGAGATCCCAGTGGAAAGAACAGGGCCATCAAAGAAGGAGGTACCTTTCTCTGAAGGGAGGAGAGAACTTCCACTTTGACTATGACCCTGTAGGAATAAGATTGAAGTTGGCGAACTCAAAAGGCTTCCATTGCCTTGGCAACTCATGACAAGAGCCTAGGGAGATTACTGATGCCATAAACAAGAGTGTCAAATTGTTAAGTCAACCACAGGAGTCACTGTGTACTTACTTCTCATGTCGGATCTGTCCTTAATGTGTTGTCCAATGTGAAGTAATGCTATAACTAGTACTCAAACAGTATTTTACACTTTGTGTTTCTGTGTGGGTGCAAACTGATGAAATCTTTACTTAATATATACTAAATCAATCTTCTGTATATAAGAGAATTGAAAACGAATCTTGATGTGAATGGATTGGGAGATTGAGCGGGAGATGGGGTGGTGCGAGTGGGAGGGAAATTGTGTGTGGGGGGGGAGCCATTGTAATCCAAAAGCTGTACTTTGGAAATTTATATTTACTAAATAAAAAAATTATCTATCAAAAAAAATAAAGAAGGGTACTATAGACAATGAACATGTAGTTTGGATATATAGAAAGGGAAAATTTTAAACTAAAATATTTTGAAATATTTAACCAACATTAAATGTTATAGAAGATAGATATGTTTACCCTGACTGAATATTCTGCAATAAATACTTGGATATAAACATCAAATGGTACCCCACAAATATTACAATTTTTATGTGTTGATTAAAAATTAAATGGACAGGAATTTGGACTGGCAATTAAGATCCAGGTAAGATGCCCACATCCCACATTTGAATACCTAAGTTTGATATCTGACTCTGACTCCTGCTTCCAGCTTCCTGTTAATCCAGACCTGGGGGCTCTTGTTTGTATTAACTGATTGGGTTCCTGCAACAAATGTGGGAGACCTGGATTGAATTTCTGGCTCCTGGCTTGGTCCCACCCAGTCCTGGCCTTTGAGAGCATCTGGGGAGTGAACAAGCAAATGGAAGTATTCTCTCTCTCTCTTCTCTCTCTCTCTCCCTCTTTCTCTCTCTCTCTCTTTCCCTCTCAAATGCATAAATAAAATTTAAAAATAATTTGTTAATTTCATAGAAGTAGAGCGTAGGATAGTGGTCAACAGGATTAGCAAGCAAAAGGTGGAGGAGGAATTCAGACAGATTGAATACCAAGTACC
This sequence comes from Lepus europaeus, assembly GCF_033115175.1. Classification (NCBI taxonomy): domain Eukaryota; kingdom Metazoa; phylum Chordata; class Mammalia; order Lagomorpha; family Leporidae; genus Lepus; species Lepus europaeus. Next base: position 32,492,507 of record NC_084832.1, on the reverse strand, counting down.
AAAAAAAGTTGGACAATGGAAGTAAGTTCTTGTGTTCTACAACATAGCAGGTGACCGTATTTACAACAATATATTATATATTTTACAAAGAACAGAACAAGGGGAGTTTGAAATGTCTCAAAATAAAGAAATGATTACCTTTAAAGAATATGGAAATACTAACTCCCTGGATTTGAGCATTATACTTTGCACACACGTATCAAATAATCACACTTTACCCTATAATTATATATAATTATAATTTTAAAGGCAAATTAAAATATAATTTTGAAAGGACAAATATTCTTTAAAACAATTTTTTTTGACAGGCAGAGTGGATAGTGAGAGAGAGAGAGAGAGAGAGAGAGAGAAAGGTCTTCCTTTGCCATTGGTTCACCCTCCAATGGCCGCCACGGCTGGCGCGCTGTGGCCAGCACACCACGCTGATCCGAAGGCAGGAGCCAGGTGCTTCTCCTGGTCTCCCATGGGGTGCAGGGCCCAAGCACTTGGGCCATCCTCCACTGCCTTCCCGGGACAGAGCAGAGAGCTGGCCTGGAAGAGGGGCAACCGGGACTAGAACCCGGGGTGCCAGCGCCGCAGGCGGAGGATTAGCCTATTGAGCTACAGCGCCGGCTAACAATCTTCTTTTTCCCTAATTCTCTTTTCAAGGTCTACATCATTCAATATAGAAAAATAAGGTCACAGAGAGATGTAAAATGAAACCAACTCAGTCTGACTCACACCTCTACTGCTCCCTGTTAAGTTGTATACAGTAAGAGTTGACTGGTTGTTTACCATAGAGTTGGCAGTGTGGGTACAGAGTGTTTCAGATGATTGGGGTGTAAGTTACATGGCTAGAACACATGCGGTTGGAACATCGAGGCTTGGGTTGAAGGGGAAGTTGAAGAGTGGCCACAGTATCTGGAAGAACTCTGGGATTGTCCCTTCAACTTTACACTTTATTGCAAAGGTCATGCTCACCCATATTCAATCAAAGCCATTTAAAATTTTTTTTTCAATTTTTAAACTGACAGATAACATTGTTTTTATCACATAAAACATGATATTTTGAAGTATACACGCAATGAGGAATGGTTAACTCTAGCTAATTAACCAAAGCATCACTGCACATGGTTAACATTCTTGTGGTGAGAACACTTAACATCAGCTCTCTTTGCGTGTTTTCAAGAATACAATATAGCAGCACTAGCTATAGCAGCCTTGCTATATAATAGCTCTCTTGAATTCATTCCTCCTTTCTCACTGTCATTATTTATCCATTGACCAAAGCCTCTCCATTCTCCAAATGCCCCCTAACAACTGGTTTCTGGTAAGCACTCTCTGCCATGGACTGACATACTATGTGTTAGCCTAAGTATAAACAAACATTCAGACAGAAATAGCCTTCCAAAGGAAATATCTGTGTGCCTGAGGATAAAATTGATGGAAAGGTTTTGTCCAGTGCATGCACAGTTTCAGCTCTGGTCAATTTTTTTTTTATTCTGCAAAGAATAATGATATTGGGGAAGGGACAATTTCTATAATCGCTGAACAGAAGTGGAAATCTGCTGTGACATGTATTTAATAATAAAATTGTCCCTCACATGGACACTGTGCTTCAGGCTAAGTGGAAGAATTCTGTCAACACTGTGGTGCAACGTGACACCTGAAAGGCTGGGCTGTGCCTTAAGTCATTGCATCAACCCAAGCAAAATATTCGTATTTCTTCTCTTTTCCCCTGTACTCTTTTGCCTGTTAAACTTCAGTGTAAATATACGCTTTGTAAAGTTAAGAGCAAGAAAACTCAAGTGCTGCCGGAAAGAATGAAGAGTTCATAAGCTTAGAACAGAAAGGGAGTTGCTAAACTATTAAGTCCAATTAACAAGTGAAAAATGAACTAAGTTGTTCCAGAGTGATTTTTAATTCTGTCAAATAAAGAGGAACCAGACTGCAGGGTAAACTCTTATTTATTAGTTTTGGTTAATGAGTTTTTCCATAAGCAGAATTTCTTAAATTTTATTGAATCAATAAAGTCGCCATTTGGAAATCTGGTTTTTCCCACCAGAGTAGGGTTTAATTGAGCATACAGCAAACACTCAAGTGCTGTAAAGTGACTGCACAGAGGTGAAATGGTCTAGGGGTCACATTATCGGCTGGGCCCACAGAGTCGCACACATCCTTCATTGAGTTTAATCTCCACTATGAACCTCTGTGCATCAGTGTGTGTCTTAAGGATGATGGCATTTTCCTTGTACTTTTTAGCGAGGAATCATTTTAAGAGGGGTGACATCACAGTCTCCCCAGAAGGAGGAGCCATATATCCTCCCTTCTGGGCTGACAGGACAGACCATCACTTGGAGCCAGTGGCTGTGGCTCTTGAACCTCTTCTAAGAAGGACCTCTGCTGGGTGGTGACAACCCCTTTATAGTACAGATAGTTTTGTTGTGTTCCATGGACAAAGGATACCTCCTACCCTAGCAAGCTGCTTTGTGAATGTAAGAGGCAAGGAAAAAAACTATTGGAGGAGGATAAATCTTACCCCAAAAAAGCATCTAAATGCTGCTTGGGGGATAGTCTCTGCTTCCTTTCTTATTTCTAAAATTATTGGTGGAAAAGAAAAGCAGTCCTCCAGTGTGGCCCTGAGTTCTCACATTTCTTTTCTTTTCTTTTTCTTTTTTCTTTTTCTTTTTCTTTCTTTTTCTTTTTTTCTTTTCTTTTTTTTTTTTTTTTTTTGACAGGCAGAGTTAGACAGTGAGAGAGAGAGACAGAGAGAAAGGTCTTCCTTTCCATTGGTTCACCCCCCAAATGGCCGCTACGGCCGGAGCTGCGCTGATCTGAAGCCAGGAGCCAGGTGCTTCCTCCTGGTCTCCATGCGGGTGCAGGGCCCAAGCACTTGGGCCATCCTCCACTGCACTCCTGGGCCACAGCAGAGAGCTGGACTGGAAGAGGAGCAACCGGGACAGAATCCGGCGCCCCAACCGGGACTAGAACCTGGGGTGCTGGCGCTGCAGGCGGAAGATTAGCCAAGTGAGCCACGGTGCTGGCGAGTTCTCACATTTCTGTTTGCATTATACGTTTTTAAAGACACACAGTAGAAATGAAATAACGAGGGCTTAAAGGCTGACAACTTACTTCTTGGAGGCTGCTTAGGTTAGGTAAAATGTTTATCCTTTGTCAAGTGCAAGTCACATGATGTGGCAAAATAGTTGTAAACTGGTGACCTGAAAATTGGTTTTCAGTACTGTTCTTTGAACCACCCATGTGTCTAGGTCCAAAATGGACAGCTTTGCCTGAGTTCAGGAGGGCCTCCAGCCAGACATATCAAGAAAGCAAACGTATACTTCCCTTCCCTCTCCAAAAACTCTTTCTGTAGTTCCACCTCATAAATGGTAATCCCAGGGGTGGATTCAGATTTTGTGGAGTCTGGAGCACACAAAAAATAAAACTTTAAGAGATTTTTTCCCTAATTGTTGTCTACTGTACCATGTGAATGCAGAATAGCTGTAGGGGTGGGATGGATGTTAGATTCACTCCACAACTCTGGAAAGCTGCACTTTTCTTGCATTTTCTCCAACCTGGTGAAGCTAAGACCTATGGCCTCTCAAAGATGTGCCCCATGTGAGTGGACAGCCAAGCATGGCTGCAGACAGGTAGCACTGGCTAGTGGTGGCAATGGTCTCACCACTACCACCCTGCTTTTCCAAGTTGAGGGTGTTTGTTCTGGAAGCTTCTGCATCCTGCTATAGGCTTATGCCATAGACTTAGAGGTTTGATGGCTGTTTCTAGAGCCTCAGGCACATTTTCCATCCACTAATTACACCTGCCAGGAAGCCAGGTGGCCAGGTATTCTCAAATACATATGAGAGATCTATCTGCTACTTAGCTCTCCCCCTGTAACTTTCAGGATCTAGCCCCAGAAAGCGAAATTGATATCTCTGTGGCAGCCTCCACACCCTGTCACCCACCTCCTGCTTATTCCATGGGCAGTGTATTCCAGTGAAACAGTAGTTGCCTGCGAACCCCATTCTATTGGATGCATCTTTTCCCGATCAGAATTATCTTCAGTTTTATGATATAATGTGTCTTTTAAACATCATCAAAACAACTCCTGCCTTCAGAGTCTTCCACCAGCATTTTCTACTGTCAATTTTTTTTAACTCAAGAGAAAAAGAGATTGAAAAAGCATCATGCATTTTATTGGAAAGAAAACAGCAAATATCTAAAACCGGATATTAGTTGCTTATGGGCCTGTGTTCTTCTCTCCATGAATAACAGTTTTATGTTTTTGCTCAGCCTAAGGTAGAAATTTCTCTGTAGTCATTTTTTCCCCTCTAACTCCTACTACTGATTCTTGTATCATGGTAACTTTTCAAATTTGCTTTATGAATTGGTTATTTATTTTTGGGGTTATTTTCCAAGACTCACAGCATAGGCATACTAAAAGTTTTGGAGGGGAGAAGATGAGGAGGAAAAGGTACAATTTTGAAAGTAGAAGTAACGCAGCTCTTCCTTTTGCAATGACCTTACACAGTGGAAAATAAGATGGCATATACATGTAATTGGTATCATTTGCTGAACCAGCCTACTGAAATGAAAAGCACAATGAGAAGCACAGCCTTTTAAAGGAATAATGCATCAGGACTTTCTACAATGCATGTCTGGAATGATCTCTGTGCTCTTTGGAGCTTCAGTGAGCCAATCAATAAGCAAGAGGCTGCTGGTACTCAGAGCAGGATATCCCTGATGACTGCAAACAACCACTGTCTCCAGCTTTGCCTGTGGGATATTCTGGTAAAGGTCAAGTCCATAAAATGAAACATGGCTGGTATGAAAATAAGCTTCTGAAAATAATTTGTCACACTAAGAGGTAAACCATTAATTTCATGCTTCAGAACTTTCTAATTTTGTTGGCAGTTGCAACTTTAGTTCTGTTTCTTTATGTGACACTTTCAGCCCTCAACATTCTATTCATTTTGCGTCTTCAGGAAAGCACAATTTACTGAGCCTGCCCTGTGATTTTCTGATGTTAAATAAGCTTATATACACTGTGAGGTTTCGTGATTTTTTAAACATGCCTGGAACACAAAATGGACACATAGCCTATGCTTATCAGTGCTGAAAATTTTTCTGATTGTTCTGATTCTTTTAGAATATTCTCAAAAGTCTCATGTCTTGCGCCACAGCATGAAGACACTTAGAACTAAGGACGAATGTGTTGGACTTCAGTTTTTTCTGTTGTTGTTACCGGGCAGCATGAACCTCTGCTGAGTTTTTGTAAGTTGAGCTACTCTTTGATTTGTGAGCAAAAGTTTAAAAGGCTAAAAAGGGGGAAATTGGTTCAATATTTCAAACACAATGAAACATTTCTTTTGTCACTTTATTTCCCTGCTATATTAATTTGTGGTTAGTCACCTTCTTCTCAGAGATCCCCCAGGGAACCCCAAACCTGACTCCCCATGATCTGACACATGAACCTAAACATTTCTCTCAATAAATTACATCTAGCATTCAATAAAAGAAAAGTGGCTTCTTTGGAGTCCTGAGGAAGGCTCTGGGCACACATTGGCCGCATCCATCCGGAGGGAGAGGCCGAGGATGCCCTTGGCCCACGCTGGTCTGGGAAGGGGAGACTGGATTCACTCACTGGACCAAACAATGCTGGAACGTTTTTTTCCCTGTCCATTCACTTAAACAATGTGCCATTCTGTACCTCATAAGCACTTAATTTATTCCAACTCTTTGGCTTGACCTGTAATCCCCCTCTCCTTACCCATCTGACCCATCTGTGTTTCATTTCCCACTCATCAGCATCCAAAGGCCTAGGCCCAGGCCCTATTTGGAACCATGCGACAGAGATTGGCACTCTTCCCTCTTCCTGCGCCACATCCTCCGCTGGAAAAAAAAATGACCATCAGATCAGAGAACAGAGCCTGCTTTGTCCCCCAGAACGGGGATCTGGAAGCATTTTCAATCATTTGCACTCTATACCCACTCAAACGCATTAATGTGATCAACATTGGGCCTGTTGTGGGCATTTTTTCCAGCAAATAGCTTGCTAACATTCCAGGCATGTACTTCCCTGAAAACAAGACTGAGACAGGGCCCTGAATATTCAATTGGAAAATCACCAAAAGCAAAAGCTTAGCTTGGCACGGCTGGTGTTGATTCTTAATAAGTGACTTCCTAAAGCTGAGGCATGGGGCTTACAGCGTCAATGACTTGTTTGAAAAATATTTTGTAGGTGCCTCATACCACTCTATTTCCTGTGGTATGCGTCATATTGTGAGCTATTCCAAGCTAGCCTGGTTAAGCACGCTAACTTTTTCCCCCCTCCAAGATTGTGGTGTTTAACTAAAAATGTCTTTATACAAGATGAGCTCATAGCTATTAGTGCTGATGTAGTTTTAACTGCTTGGATACCAACTGCAGTTGCCTGAAAATGTGCTGAAAAAGAGTAAACCTGAGCAAAAACATTGCTCACCCTGTCTAAAATGGTGGGATGCAGTCCCCCTGGCAGTGTTTCTTCATGGGGAAAAAGTTCCAGATTTAAGTACAATGCATACCTTTCATTTTCATTAAAAAAGACTTACTGTTCTTAGTATATTACCAAAGTCAAGGTGCTGAAGACATCTGGAACACTGGAATAAAATTAACCCTTTTTACTGCTTCAGGTATTTTGTAAAATTTGCCAAGGAGCAGAGTTAAGGTCACTGGCAAAAACAAGTGTATCTTTTCAATCAAATCTCCAAAGAGAAAAAAGAAGAGAAATCCAAAGACGTGCAATTTTGCCTCTGCAATGAAAATACGTGTGAGTAGGATTTGTGTAAAAATCAAACAAGCTCTTTAAGGAGTATCTGTAAGCTACTTTGACAGGCGTGTAGAATTCTAGAGATGGGTAGGGGAACTACTATTGTTGAGTGCCTACCTTGTTCTACACACTGCATCTTGGCACTTCTACATTAGACAACATGTTATTTAGGGCATTTATGATGCAAACATTATTGTTTTCATTTTGCTAACAAGGAAAGAGAACCTCAGCTGGCTTCAGTAAACTCCTCAAGGCTGCACGGTGGATTCACAACGAGGTCAGTGTGAATACCAAGCTTGCGTTCCATCCTCTACTTTGCAACTCCCAGATAAAAGTATTCTGATCTCGGTTATGGCTGCAATTGTCTGTTCGTTCAAAGGATGTGTGTTTGCCATGGTGTAGTGGGCTAGAAAGGAGATGAATATAAATCTGTGTCATATTCCTTCCTGCGTTTCTCCAGTGAATAGGTTACAGACAGTGTCTAGTTTGGGGCCGGTACCCAGTGGGAGCTCAGTGGCTATTAAGTGATTAGACATTGTACATGCCATCTCTGAATGATTTGTGTTCCTACAATAGGGCCTTTTATAGCAGAGAAGGGAAGGATTGATACTCTGGACACTGCCTGGGCTGTGTTTGCCTCTTGGGGCAAATGATTTTCCCTGGTGCCAGGAGCAGCTCTGACGTGGCTGCTCTGCCCTTATGTGGCCTGGGGCTTTGAGCTCCAGAGAAAGGGCCTGGCCTCAGCTGGGAAGCAGCCAGAATGCCTCCAGGTAGAGTCAGGAGAGGAGGCGACCACAAGTGTGTCCACCTCCACATTGCTGAGGAGGCAGGAGCATGTCTATGGGAAAGGACCAAGGCATTTTCTGAGGCTACTAGCTCCTGGACAAACGCACTGGACAGCTTATAAATAGGAGGAGGAGCCTCTATCCGTTTGCACATTTATGAAGGCACATAATGAGGTTCTACCCATGAAGGGGAAATGGGGCTTTTGTGTTTGGTATTATCAGTGAATAAATAAGTGATTTGGCTCTGGTGAGCTTACAGGTTACAGAATTATGCGCTGAAACTATAAATGATGAATTGATCCTTTATTATCTGATATGTAGTGTGTTATCTGAAGGGAATAATTTGTTTCTTTGTTGAGGATTTGCAAATTGGACAAGTTTTCTTTTCACAGTATGGCTTTTGAAAATGCAAAACTGTTTAAACTTCTGTGACTTTTTTCACCCCTTACAATTTAATAAATTAGGAAAAATATCAAACTGTCTAGCTGAATTGCAAGTATGGGAATGGTTTCTGTTCTCAGTTATAAATTTCTCTAATTCTTGTGGCTTAAAGTCTAAAACAGAACTGGTTAATGAAAAGGCTACATTAGGAAAAGAAGATACATGTTCTTTTAATGAAAGAAGATTAATCTGGGACTTCATCAGAAATTAGTTCAAATTAGTCCTTGGCATCCTCATCAAAAGTCAATTTGGAGAGTGGTGTTTGGGATAGCATTTAAGATTCTGCTTGAGAAGCCTGCATCCCATATTAGAGTGCCTGGGTTTGGGACCCAGCACTACTTCTGGCTCTGGCTTCCTGCTAATGAAAACCTGGGGAGGCACCAGGTGACTGATTGCTCAAGGGCTTGCATCCCTGACACGCATGTGGGCGATCGAGATTGGGTTCCGGGCTCCCAGCTTCTGGGTACGGTAGGACCTTCGGGGAATGAAGTAGCAGATGAAAAATCTCTGCCTTTTCCTCTATCTTTGCTTTAAGATAACTAAAATAAATTAAGTAAAAATCTAAAAGTGTTCATTTTTTACACAGAATGTTTTAGTATATTTCTTGCAAACTGATTTTCTCTCTCACTAGAAAAAATGACTTCTATCCTTAGTAAACTAGTGGGAAAGGACATGTAAGAAAATGTCAAACGTCTAAAATTGTATGATGTATCATGGTATTTCGGAGCGAATTTGGAAATATTGGCTAGGGGCAGCTGAAGTCCCAAATTCATGACGTTCGCGCTGATTTGAGTTTTCCGTAAGCCAGCTTCATAGTGGGCTTTCATGTTTACCACGGACATAAATTCACTGTGGCTCTTGAGTAAGGACTGTGTTTGAAAGAAGTGACTAGAATGCCAGGATTTTCTCTTAAGATTACTCGCACCCCTTCAAATAAAGCTCCAGCAACTTTCCTTCCCAGGGCTGTGCACACAAAATTTCAGGAAACAGCAGGTCTTAATTAGGTCTCCAGTTTATAGTTTCACCTGAAAAAATACATTTAAAAAAATCATATATATTTGGCTGTCGAGATTTTTCAAGTCAATAAATTCTTGCTAATTAATCACATTAACGGTGCTCCTTAAAAGTTGAAACAGAATCAGAAAACAAACCAAATTCCCCATAAATATCTAACATAAAGGCCCATTCACTGATGCATTTTGAGCTTCTAAGAATTTTACAAGTTTTTTTTCTTCTGGACAGGACACACACACACACACACATGAACACTTTGTCACTGTCAGTAGCTGCTGTCACCTGCAGAGGAAAACAATCCTGGAGACAAACTGTAATACTTCTGCGTGATGTCACTGAAGATGAGGGCTTTGCTGCCTAGGGCTCATGCGTGTGCCCATTTTAAGAGATCAGAGCCCAGGAAACTTTGGCAGCAACGTGTCCTTTCACCTCGGAGTCACCTTCCCTTAAAAAACACAAACAGAAAATTAGCAATGTGGTGGGGAAGAGAATAAAGATGAGAAAGCAGAATCTCAAGGGATGCTGCATTTCATCCTGTTCGTCCTCCGTTGCCTTCTTCAAAAGGACCTTGAGCTTGATACAGATTTGTCCCATTAACATCCTATCGGCTGCCTTGGTCTTCCATGCCATAAGCTGCACAACAGCCAAATTGTTTAAAAATCCTTCAGAAACATAAACAAGGGAATCTGACATCCCACCTCTATGCTTCCTGAGAAGAGTGCTACTGTGGTTCATTAAGAAAACAACCTTGCAAACCTGTGAACCTTAGCTTCCCAATTTCTTTCGCATATGTTTGTCAAGATGATACATGAGGGGCCTTCAAAAAGTTTGTGGAAAACAAAATAACTAATTTTATTTTAATTTTACAAATTGAAACCAATACCTAGTCTTTCATAATATGCAGTTTCCATGAACTTTTTGAAGTTATTTTGTATGCAAGGATTTCAAGATTTTTTGCACCAACATAAACTGATATTTTAATTCCATTTTCTATGAATTTTTGGAAGGCCTTCACATTTGAGCATGTTTGCTGCTCCATAAAACCTCACGTGTTACTTCTCAGTATATAGCAGTCAGCCAACAGGTTTCCTGAATGTGGTTGATCTTTTAGAAGAGAAAGTATCAATTATTATTTGGTAAACCATCAATTTTAAATCATTTAAGTGGGCAAATTTCACTTTTAGGTGAACAGATTTTAACTTTGGTTAAAAGTCTCACATATAGGGGCTGGTATTGTGTCATAGTGGGTTTAGCCACTGCCTGTGATGCCAGCATTCCATATAGGTGCTGGTTCATGCCCCAGTTGCTCCACTTCTGATCCAGATCCCTGCTAATAACCCAGGAAAAGCATCAGGAGATGGCCTAAGCCGTTGGGCCCTTGCACTCATGTGGAAGACTGGGATGAAGCTCCTTGCTCCTGACTTTAGCCTGGCCTAGCCCTGGCTGTTGTGGCGTTTTGAGGAGTGAACCACAGGATCTCTCTCTCTCTCTCTCTCTCTCTGTAACTCTGCCTTTCAAATAAATAAATGAATCTTTGAAAAAAAAATCTCTACTTGTGTATCTACTTATGTATCTACTTGAAGGGGAAACTGTATATTAGAATTTTTGCTTTAGCCACTCCCCTCGCTACGAATAGTTGATCATGGTAGAAATATGGGAGTTTAGGGATTTCACAAATTTCAGGAATATGGGTACGACCTGATTTTATATTGTATGGGCAAAGAGAAAAATCACAATATTTTACTACAAAAACTTGCCTATGCATTTACTTTATAAAGCACACTTCTTTGGTGGATAGTTTTGATTTTAATGTCTCTCTCTAGGATTCCAATCTTATATTTTAGTTTCTATGTTATCAGTAATTTAAGGAAGATTAGGTAAAAAACAGTATTGTATATTGAAAGAGTATTTGACCTGGTCCAGGGAAGCCCCTGATTGAGTGTTTCACTTGAACAAAACATTTCATGTTTCTTTCTTCACCTTTAAAGTCAATCACTTATTCATTTAAATTGCATTCAATGAGTGTCAAGAGTAAGCAAAACACTGAGTCATGAACAGCAGATACAAAGGTGAGAAGCAGAATCACTGGCTATTTGGAGTCTTATAGCATCATATGGGCAAAGAGGTAAGAGGCTGGAATGTGATAATATTGACAGATGTATTTCCATTTATTGGTCCACAGGTTTGTTGACCTCTACTATTCACCACATGGAAAAAAGTAGAAAAGCAGGAAAATATTGTGTAAAGAAACTCACAGCAATTCTAGGAAAGGTACAAGGGTTGAGAGAATGAAGGTAAAGGTTCTTTGTCTTCCTCCAGCTCTCATGGAAGCTTGAGGCCAGGAATTTGAGATGGAATGAAAAGTGTAGGGTAGTTTCAAAGCTCAAGACAAAAGCAGAGTCAGCTTATATTCCATTTTTGAGACTATTTTCTATTTTGAGACTATGGATGTAAAGCACACGGCAAAGCACACTTTCTGTTAGAAACAGCTCCAGCAGGTGTCGATTTGACGTGGTGTGAGATGGAGAGTTCCCCCAAACCCATGGCTAACCCCAGAGACATCAAGAATTTCTCCCATGTCCCCACTGGTTCTGACGTTTGAGAGGCAGTAAGCTTTTAATGTGGCTGCAGGAGCGAAGGGAGATGGGAACTCCTAGCAGAGACTGAAGGGAAGACAGACTTGCCTGGGGTTCAGATGGAGTCCACGGCTGAGATTTACAATATGTGAATGGTAGGCTGAGGTACTGCATGTGAACTGGTGGACTATCGCTGAACAATGAGAAGAAACTAACATGGCATCGACTAGAATTTCATATGCAGGTGCAGAGAGAGTGGAGACCAACATGGATCAGACAAAATGAGTTTACCTTGACAAAGACCAGTGGGAGCCAGGACAGACGCATGGCACTGGTGTACCACCAGGGTCCTTGTCATCATGCTGTAAGCTCCCCCTTGTGCTCACAGGTTCTTCCTAGAATCTTTGACTCAGAGGAGATAGTCTGCTGGAGAATTTCAACTTCACTTTGACTCTTCCCCAAACAGACTGAACTCAACTAGAAGGGAATATTTCAGACCGGAAGAGGCTGAGTCACTGTGAGTTGGCAGGATGAGATCTCCTCCTGTGCCAAAGTTCATTCCCATGGGCGATTAGAACAGCATGAAGATCTGACATAAATCACATGTACGTTTTTTGCACATCTGTGTTGTTATGTATACAAAATAAATGTGTCCTATTTTATGAATCATAACTTGAACTTTATGATGCTTTTTAGTTATCCAGGTACTCCTCCACCCATTGTTTTATTATTTTATTTTATTATCTTATTTTATTGAGTAAGTATGAGAGGTTGTTGGGGTAAGCATTATTGCCTCCATTTTATGGGTGAGAAATCTGATACCCAATGAGATTGTCTTGAATCTTTTCATCTGTAAGATTGAGTTAATGATACTTACTCAGCCAAAGTCACCCGCTTTTGTGAATATCGAATATGGATTGAAAACACTAAGAAGGTCTGATTTACTGTGACCCTAAAAAGCATCTAAAAGCAGCTGTGGCAAGATGATACTGAAAATAAAATGACTAGGATACAAACAATTCTGTGAGATTGCAGATAGATGTTCTACCTATTGAGTGTTATAAACATTTCAGTAAATCCAGTTTATGAATTAAATGCACCAGTGAAATTCCTATTAAATGAAATACTGAACTACTGCAAGTGGGCTTGAGGGGTAGATCTTTTTTTGTGATGTCATAAAGGAGCACTCATTTGCAACATCCTTATTCATGTTTTCTCATTAGCACTTAAAGGAAATGTAAGCTTGATAGGAGATGTTAAACATTTATTTATCATATTTTTCAACTATCTTCAGTCTATGAAATCTATGATACTGTTTAAAGAATGAAATTTAAGCTCACAGCTTGTATAGAATACTAGAAGTATCACACTGAATTAGTATTAAGATTTGGGGGCTGGTGCTGTGGCATAGTGGGTAAAGCCACCGCCTACAGTACTGGGATCCCATATGGGCACTGGTTCCAGTCCCGGCTGCTCCACTTCTGATCCAGCTCTCTGCTATGGCCTGGGAAGGCAGTAGAAGATGGCTCAAGTCCTTGGGCCCCTGCGCCCATGTGGGAGACCCAGAAGAAGCTTCTGGCTCCTGGCTTCAGAAGATCGGCACAGCTCTGGCCATTGTGGCCAATTGGGGAGTGAACCAGCTGATGGCAGACTCTCTCTCTCTCTGCCTCTCCTTCTCTCTCTATGTAACTCTGACTTTCAAATAAATAAATAAATAAATCATTAAAAATATTGAAATTTGCATTATGACACAAAGTCAAGACCACTTCTGGGCTCTTTTCTCTTGGGCTAAGATTTAAAAAATTCTTATACATAAGAATATTTAATACAAGATTTTTTACCCTATAAAAATGTGGAACTTATTCTATTATAAATTCTTCACTGTAATGCATCAGATTTTGGAATACATTTATTATAAATAATACTGCATTTAAAATTTGATGAATATTAATCAGTAAAAGCTTAGGATACAATTTAGTATTATCTTTTAAAGTTGAATATGAACATTTCTTGTATCCTAGAAATTCTAGTTTTTAGATAGGATCTTAAAGAAATTCTCACAAGTCCAAAGTGATCCATTTAAGAATTTTCTTAGTAACATCATTTATAATAGCCAAATTGATTTGCACCACTTTCAGTATTGTTTAAGATATTTTGAGATTTCTATTATATTTTTCCTGGATCCAAGTATTATTACTGGAGAGCATGATTTGTATGATACCTATTCTCAGACGATTGTTGACATTTGCTTTGTGTTCTGGCACATGGTCAATTTCCAGAAACATTGTATGTGTTCTAGATAAGAATGTTTATTCTGGATTTGTTGGGTACAGAGTTCTATATACATCCATTAGATCAAGTTTATTATGTTGTTCAGATATTTTAAGTACGTATCATTTAAAAATGTATTTACCTATGAGTCTTTCTCAAGGAAAGAAACTCTCTCGCCTCTCTTCCTGTAGCTAACAACTTAAATATCTAATGTCCTAATCAGGAGGGTCTAGTTCGGTTTTTGATGGCTTTTACCAGCTCTCTCAAATTGGTTTCACTGGATTTGTGTTTTTTAATTGTGGATTGTAAGCTCATCTTTCTTTGGACTCTGTATCTGGCAAAGGTGGAAAACATGTCTTTCTCTTTCTCTTATCCGGTCATTCGCAACAAAATGGAGGAATCTGGAAAACATCATGCTGAGTGAATTAAGCCAGTCCCAAAGGGGACAAATATCTTACATTCTCCCTGATTGGCAACAACTAACTGAGCACCAAAAAGGAAACCTGTTGAAGTGAAATGGACATTATGAGAAACAGTGACTTGATCAGCCCTTGTCCTGAATGTTGATGAACAACTTAATTAACACTTTATCCCTTTTAGTATTTTTTTTTGTTCTAGTTATTACTATTGGTTGAACTCTGTAATTAACACACAATTATTCTTAGGTGTTTAAATTTAACTGAAAAGTGATCCCTGTTAAATATAAGAGTGGGAATAAGAGAGGGAGGAGATGTACAGTTTGGGACGTGCTCAATCTGACTTGCCCCAAGTGGCAGAGTTAGAAACGTGCCAGGGGATTCCAATTCAATACCATCAAGGTGGCATGTACCAATGCCATCTCACTAGTTCAAGTGATCAATTTCAGTTCACAATTGATCATAATGGTAGGACTAAAAGTCAAAGGGATCACATAAACAAGACTAGTATCTGCTAATACTAACTGATGGAATCAAAAAGGGAGAGAACAATCCAACATGGGAAGTGGGAGACACAGCAGACTCATAGAATGGCAGGTGTCCTAAATAGCACTCTGGCCTCAGAATCAGCCCTTAAGGCATTCGAATCTGGCTGAAGAGCCCATGAGAGTATTTTAGGCATGGAAAGTCAAGACATTCTGGGGGAAAAAAAAAAAAACACCTAAATGAAAGATCTCTGTGAATGAGATCCCAGTAGAAAGAACAGGGCCATCAAAGAAGGAGGTACCTTTCTCTGAAGTGAGGAGAGAACTTCCACTTTGACTATGACCTTGTCTAAATAAGATCGATGTCCATGAACTCAAAAGGCTTCCATAGCCTTGGCAATTCATGACTAGAGCCTAGGGAGATTACTGATGCCATAAACAAGAGTGTCAATTTGTTAAGTCAACAACAGGAGTCACTGTGCACTTACTCCTCATGTAGGATCTCTGTCCTTAATGTGTTATTCAGTGAGAATTAATGCTATAACTAGTACTCAAACAGTACTTTATACTTTGCGTTTCTGTGTGGGTGCAAACTGTTGAAATATTTACCTAATATATACTAAATTGATCTTCTGTATATAAAGAGAATTGAAAATGAATCTTGATGTGAATGGGATGGGAGAGGGAGTGGGAGATGGGAGGGTTGTGGGTAGGAGGGAAGTTATGGGGTGGGGGAAGCCATTGTAATCCAAAGGCTGTACTTTGGAAATTTATATTTATTAAATAAAAGCTAAAAAAAAAGTTCTTTGTCTTATTTTTAACTAGGAACCCTTAAATCTGGCTACAATTTTAAGCGTATTTCTCATATTAGAGTCTCTCAGACCATGTAACTTACATGTATTTCCAGCCTATGCAATGTGCAAACTGATTACAAATTCTCAGATTTTTTTCCCCCACCTAGGTTTTAGATGTAACCATTAGATCCACCATTTTTATTAATGACACAGCTCTTCAGATCCTGAATTTATGCACAAGGGCTCTTAGTTTCAACTTCTGTATTTCATAGGCTGAAGGCCGTGTCTTCAGTAGTTTATCATAAAATCTAAGCCCTTGGAGTTCAGGTGTTTATAAAACCCTACTATCCACCGAACTATCAGTCTCCGTTTATTGCTCCTGTTGCTATCTGTTTCCTAACTGGAGTCTATGCATTTTTGTATCCTATTTTGTCAGCTTCTTTTTTTCAGTGATACCCTGTATTAATCCATGTGCTCCGTAGGGTTGACATGAAGTTAAATGAGATCATTCACATGAAGCAGTTAGCACATTGACTAAAACAAAAGCAAATCAAGAGAGGTGATTTTTAAATATCCTGAACTGTAAGAGGAATGTAGCATTTGAAATGTCGTGGGATCAAAAAATTGTCTAAGGTTTCTATTCTATTCCTTTAAAAAAGCATCCTGCACTATCCTGCACAACAGAAATCGAATTTTGCTAATGGCTGCAACAAATATCTCCCTGACTTTTCTCTATGTAACAGGGCAAAAGTAACTGTGAACAGGTCTGTAGAACTATCATGTTAAGAGTTTCATTCCCTGATGTTTATGGACTAAAGGAACCTAGAGAGGAAGAGGCTTTCACAAACAATAGGAATATTTCTTTGCCCCTTCCCCTTTCGATCTAATTTTCTTTCCCTTGAAAGCAGCTGTGCTTTTCTCACTCTGACAATTCAGAAATCAGGGTAACTCCTTCTTTGTAAACTCTTTAGAATATGCTGGCAGAAGCAGCTTCTGAGTGTTCAATGGCGCTTGATTATACAGAAGGTTAAAAAGACCACAGTGATTATTTCCTTCTGTGTAAAACTGCCCCTTGTCTGATTACAAAACTGCTAATTCTTCCAGAAACCAGAGATTATCTAAATAAACTGGAGCAGAAGCAGAATTATGTAACAAGGGCAAGTTCTTTTCTTTCACTCTGGTGGGGGGTGATGGCGGTGGATTTTTTTTACCAGCTTTATCAAGATATAATTCACATAGTTTACAAAGTCATTTGTGTTACGCACATATGGTGGCCTTTAGTATGGTCAAAGATATGTGCATTACCTTCACTACACTCAATTTTTAGAATCTTTTTATTTCTTCAAAAAAAAAAAAAAATCCTGTATCTTTTAGTAATCAGCCTGGGTTGAATGTGTGTTGCCAAGGTGATAGTATAGGAGGTGGGGACTTCGAGTGGTGATGAGGCTATGGCGGCTCATCCCTCATGAATGGGATTAGGAGCTCTTATGAAAATGCTTCCTATGGGAAGTTTGTCCCTTTTTATTCTTCCACCTTCTATAATGTGAGGAACATGCTGTTCCTCTGACCTCCAGCAGATTCCGTGTTCAAGATGTCACGGAAAGGGCCAGTGCTGTGGTATAGTGAATAAAGCCGTTGCCCGCAGTGCTGGCATACCTTATGGACACCAGTTTGAGTCCTAGCTACTCCACTTCCAATCCAGCTCTTTGCTATGGTCTGGAAAGCAGTAGATGGCCCAAGTCCTTAGGCCCTGCACCCACATGGGAGACCCAGAAGAATTTCCTGGCTCCTGGCTTCAGATCGACGCAGCGCCAACAATTGTGGCCATCTGGGGAGTGAACCAGCAGATGGAAGATCTCTCCTCTCTCTTCCTCTATCTCTGTTTTTCTCTCTGTTTCTCTCTCTGTGTTTCTGCCTCTCTGTAACCCTGCCATTCAAATAAACAAATAAAATCTTTTTTTAAAGATTTATTTATGTATTTATTTAAGAGAGTTACACAGAGAGAAAAGGAGAGGCAGAGAAAGACAGAGAGGTCTTACATCCACTGGTTCACTCCCCAACTGTCCACAATGGCCATAGCTGCGCTGATCTGAAGCCAGGATCCAGGAGCTTCTTTCGGGTTTCCAACATGGGTGCAAGAGGCCCAAGGACTCGGGCCATCTTCTATTGATTTCCCAGGTCATAGCAGAGAGCTGGATCGGAAGCGGAGCAACTGGGACTTGAACCAGCGCCCATATGGGATGCTGGCACTACAGGCGGAGGCTTTACCAGCTACGCCACAGCGCTGGCCCCATAAATAAATAAATCTTTTTTTTTAAAAAAAAAGAAGATGTCATGGAAGCAAATACTGGACCCTCAACAGGTAATGAATCTGTTGGTGCCTCAATCTTGGATTTCCTAGCCTCCAGGTCTATGAGAAATACCCCCTACCTATCTTCACAGCCCTAAGCAACCCTCATTCTACTTTCTGTCAAAATAGTTTTTTGTTTTGGATTTTCATGTGAATGGAACCATATAAGTGATCATTTGTGATTGACTTCATTTGTTTAGCATATTTTTAAGGTTCTTCCATATGGCAGCACTTATTAGTACTTCCTTTCTATTTATGACCAAATTATGTTTCATTTTATGGATTTATCATATTTTATTTATCCATTCATCAGCAGATGGACACTTGATTATTTCTATCCTTTAACTACTATGGATGATACTGCTAAAAAATTCACATACAGATTTTGTGTGTACTTATGTTCTCATTTCTCTTGGGTATATGACTAGGAATGGAGTTATGGGATTTTACTGTAACTATGTTTAATCATTGCAACACAATTTTAATTTCCTACCCATAGTATATAATGGCTCCTATTTCTCCAAGTCTTTGGCAACACTTGTTGTTATCAAACATTTTTGTTCTGACCATTCCAGTTTAAATGCTGTTCATTGTGGTTTTGATTTGCCTTTCCCTGATGACTAATGATACTGAGTATCTTTTCAAGGATATTTTGACCACTTGTTGATCTTGCTTAGAGAAATATCTATTCAGACCCTATGCAAACTTTTTACTTGAGAAAAAGCAGATTTTTCCTAATGATATCTAATTAATGAACTCTGATTAAATTCCTAACACTTTAGCATGCATAACATATTTAATAATATTCTTAAGAAATGTCCTTAATAGGGGCCAGTGTTGTGGTGTCGTGGGTTAAGCTGCTGTCGGCAGTGCCAGCAATTCCATATAGGTGTCAGTTAGAGATTGGTTGCTCCACTTCTGATCCAGCCCCCTGCTCAGGCACCTGGGAAAGCAGAGGAGGTGAACCTGGGCCATCTTCCCTGCACCCACCCAAGAGACCTGGATGAAGTTCCTGGCTCCTGGCTTTGGTCTGGCACAGCCCTAGCTGTTGTGGTCATTTAGGGAGTGAACTAGCAGATGGAAGATATTTCTCTCTCTCTCTCTCTCTGTGCGTGTGTGTAATTCTGACTTTCAAATAAATAAATCTTAAAAAAGATATTTCCTTAAAAATGAATTAAATTATCTGAAATTGCAATACCTTTATAAAACCCAGCTTTTTAAAAAGATACTTATTTGAAAGTCCAGTTACAGAGAGAGAGAGAGAGAGAGATGAAGAGACAGAGAGAGATCTTCCATCTGTTGGTTCACTCCCCAAATGGACATGATGGCCAGCACTAGGCCAGTCTGAAGCCCGGAGCCAGGAGCTTCATCTGGGTCTCCCATGGGGGAACAGTGGCTCAAACACTTGGGCCATCCTCTGCTGCACTTCCCAGGCTATTAGCAAGGAGCTGGATCTGAAGCAGAGCAGCCAGGACAGGAACCAGTGCCCATATGGGATGCCAGCATCACAGGTAGCAGCTTAACCCAGTGCACCACAACACTGGCCCCAGAACTCAGGTTTTTACATGGATTATTCAACAACAACAAAAACCTTTAATAAGTAATGCTTATACTTCTGTCAATTATTTTAGTGTCTTAAGCATTTTCTTATACTGGGACATGAATTTGCATTACACAATGAATAAAATTTCCTAAAATGCTCTATATGACTGTCATGTTTTCTTTTTGCAAGTTCTTGCTCTGGTTGTGGTATATCATCTCAGGGTTTCACTTCTCTAGTATCAGCACTTCAATAAGAAAGTAGCTAATAAAAAAGATGCTTTGATTGTTTCTCAAACAGTGACTCACTTCCTCTAAAAGGAAATTTTGCTAACTTAAATTGACAGAAGATCATTTACCTATGGGGATTACGAGGTCATGAATGTCTGCTGCTGTGACCCTGCCTACGTGGAGTGCAGCAAATGTTCTCATAGCCCAGAACAGAAAGTGCTGCTATTGACCATACCCATTTAATATCTGTGTAAATGTAACTGTAAGCCTTGGAATTTCTGGTAGAGTTTCATTATCAAGAAGTTGATCGTTTCTTAAGTGCCTAAGTATATGGGACTTGATTCTAATGCGTTTTAAAATTTTTGCATAAATACATCCTTTTTAAATTCCCTTTTGTCCTTGACCTGGCACTTTCTTTGCATATCTAGAAGATGGGAAACATGTGAGAAAGAACACTATGGTTCCCAAGACAAGATTGAGGTCTGTGGTGGTCCTCAATAGATGAACTGATCATCTCTCCTTCCAAAGCTGCTATTCTCTAAAAATTAACTGGATACTTGAGGTCTACAGAGAAATTGATTTTCAGTGAATGAAAATTATACAATAGGGGACTTTCCACAGCATCTGAAATATATGTGCAATGGTATACCACAAAGATAAACTGGAGCATCATCTATAACTTTAAACCATAAAAACAACTAAGGTGACCACTGATGGGAATGTATATATTAATTATAGTTCAGCTACACAGTATAATGCCTTGTGAACCATTGAAAAAGTATAAATTCTATATTTGTAGTACAGAAAATTTTCCAAGGTGTTTTAAGGGGAAAATATAAAGTGCTGAATAACACATATTACATGTTATCATTTATATGGAAAAATGTTTTTGTGGATAGCTTTAGAAAATGATGAGTTATCTCCTGAAGTTACAAAAACAATAGTCATTTGCCGGCGCCGCGGCTCACTAGGCTAATCCTCCGCCTTGCGGCGCCGGCACACCGGGTTCTAGTCCCGGTCGGGGCACCGATCCTGTCCCGGTTGCCCCTCTTCCAGGCCAGCTCTCTGCTGTGGCCAGGGAGTGCAGTGGAGGATGGCCCAAGTGCTTGGGCCCTGCACCTGCATGGGGGACCAGGAGAAGCACCTGGCTCCTGGCTTCGGATCAGTGCAATGCGCCAGCCGCAGCTCGCCAGCAGCGGCGGCCACTGGGGGGTGAACCAACGGCAAAAGGAAGACCTTTCTCTCTGTCTCTCTCTCTCACTGTCCACTCTGCCTGTCAAAAATTAAAAAAAAAAATAGTCATTTGATAGTGGGGTGGTGACACAGGGGACAGAGGGAAACCTCTCACTTTATACCATATGGTGTCTTTCCATATCTTTTTTTTTCTTTTTTTTAATTAAACTTTTATTTATCGTGTGCAGTAATTCTATTTAATAATCTATAGATCTTATAAAAAAGTAAAACAAAATAAGAAATTTATTCCATGTTTTACCACTAATTCTTTCTCATACCTTCAATTTCTTGGGATTATTGTTAACTCATTAAATGGAAGGAATCCCTAGAAAAATGGACTTGACTTTCATCATTAGCTTTCAGAAATTTTGCTGGGTCTCTTAACTGTATTTGATTATATGCCCACTGACTTCAGATGTCTATGGGGCTGTTAATAGAGAGCACACTGTGTCTATTTCCACTCAAGATACTTGCTATTTCTCTATTTAAGAAATGGAATGAGAAACCCTGAGTTAACTGGCACCATATTTCTGATTTATTCCAGGAAGGTTTATTGACCTTTCAGACTGGAGCTCTGGAAACCTAACCGTCTAAGTTGCTTCTTAATCCTACTGTGGTTTCACACCGATGTAAGAGTTTTGCTAATGTTATATTACTTAAAAGTAAGTCGAAAATAAAACAAGAGTTTAAAACTTTGTTTCACTTTCAACCCAGGCAGAGATTGAACATTTGGGACCCCTTAATGAAGGCATCAGCTTTTAAAATCCATCATTTTGTGACTCCTTAAAATGTTTTCATAAAGATGACATTTAAAAAATAGAAGAAAAAAAAGAAACTCAAAGAGCATAAAAGATGTTAAGAGATGTAGAGCTGTTTCTTCAAACCTTCATAGTTTTGATTTAGTGATATTACGTTATTTTCCGATTTAATTTCATTTTCATTTGATGATATCAATCATATAGAACAGGTTACCAATAATTTAAAAAACACCCTTACCTAGCTGTTATGACCATAAAACTTCCATTAAGTGTCTGATTCTTTTTCCATTTCTTTCTTGTATGTGTGTGTGTGCATGTAAGTAAATATAATCCTCTGCTTTGCTACAAATGAAATCTGATTTCTTCTCATTACTCAAATATTTTGTAGATAAAATACCTAAGAAATCTTTATTAAACAGACTTTACCTTACTTGAAAATGTTTTTGTATATCATTTTCCCCAGAAAATGGAGCCAAAGTAGAGACTAACCTTAAAATTTTGGAATACAACCTGAGGTTTAACTGGGCAAAATTATGCCAATCCTGTGTTATTCAATACTTTAGCTAGAGTTTTTTTTTTTTTTTTAAGTAATATTGACTAATCTTATGCTGAAAACCTTCAATATGCTCACATTTAACTCAGGAAAAGCTGGTCCTGTGGTTCTCTTGTGGAAAGTGGTGAATGGAAGAGTAACGTCAAGTGGATAGACTTGATGAGCAGCACCTCAGCCAGGTTCTCAAGGTCAGTAGACTGATGAGTAACATTGGCCAATGTGCTCTTGATACAATAGTACAAAACTGACACAGCCTGAATGCCTATTAGCAGGAAGCTGGAATCTGGAGTGGAACTGGAACTTGAACCCAGGCTCTTCAATATAGCATGTGGTCATTTTAACTGATATCTTAACTACCTCAAAGCTCACCCTTGTATTTTTCCCATTTAAAAGTTAGGATGTTTACTTTTGCATTTTTAAGTTTCAAAGAGTTTTTTGTATATTTTATGTAACAGTCCTTTATCGGATGTGGCTTTTGGGAATATTTTCTCCAAATCAGTAATTTGTCTTTTCATTCCCTTGATATTATCTTTTGCAGAGCAGATGTTTTCAATTTTAATGAAGTCTAGCTGATCAATTATTTCTTTCATGGATTGTGCCTCTGGTGTTGTACCTAAAACTCATTGCTATACCCACGGTTATCTAGCTTTTTCTACCATGATATAGTCTTAAGGGTTTTATAGTTTTGTATCCTAGATTTATGTCTATGATCCATTTTTGAGTTCATTTTTCTAAAGGGTGTAAGGTCTATTCATTTTTTGCAAATGGATGCACCATGACCCATTATTCCAGCACATTTATTGGAAAGGCTATCTTTACTCCATTGTATTACCTTTGATGCTTCATTGAAGATGTACCTCTGGGCTTTCTCTTTTGTCCCCTACTATTTGTCTATTTTTTTCACCAATACCACAATGTCTTTATTACTGTAGCTTTATGGTAAAATTTAAAGTTGTTTTTACATGTGATTTACTTTTTCCATAAATTCTTTATCTTATAGGTCATAGGTTTTTAAAATTGCCTGGCAGGTAATACAAACATTCCTGCTATATTTGACTCTAGGTCTGATGTTTGTTTAGTGTCTTTATTTTTTTTTTTTATTTTATTTTTATTTTTTTGACAGGCAGAGTGGACAGAGAGAGAGAGAGAGACAGAGAGAAAGGTCTTCCTTTTGCCGTTGGTTCACCCTCCAATGGCCGCCGCGGTAGGCGCGCTGATCCGATGGCAGGAGCCAGGTGCTTCTCCTGGTCTCCCATGGGGTGCAGGGCCCAAGCACTTGGGCCATCCTCCACTGCACTCCCTGGCCACAGCAGAGAGCTGGCCTGGAAGAGGGGCAACCGGGACAGGATCGGTACCCCGACCGGGACTAAAACCCGGTGTGCCGGCGCCGCAAGGCGGAGGATTAGCCTACTGAGCCGCGGCGCCGGCTTGTTTAGTGTCTTTAAACTATGATATATGGAGTGGGCGTTTGGCACAGCAGTTAAGTCACTGCTTGGGACACCCACATCTCTTATCAGAGCACCTGGTTCAAGTCCAGGGTACTCCACTTATGATTCAGCTTCCCGCTAATGCACACCCTGAGAAGCAGCAGGCTCAAGCACTTGGGACCCTGATACCTACATTAGAGACCCGTATTAAGTTCTAGGTTCCTTTCTTTGACCTGTCCCAACCCTGGCTGTTATGGCAGCCATTTGGGGAGTGAATCAGCATATGGAAGATATCGCTTTCTTTGTATTTCTCTTTCTCTGCCTTTTCTTTCTTTTCCCTTTCTTTCTTTTTTTCTTTCTTTCTTTCTTTTTTTTTTTTTTTTTTTTTGACAGGCAGAGTGGACAGTGAGAAAGAGAGACAGAGAGAAAGGTCTTCCTTTTTCCGTTGGTTCACCCCCCAGTGGCCACTGCGGCTGGCACGCTGCAGCCGGCGCACCGCGCTGATCCGATGGCAGGAGCCAGGTGCTTCTCCTGGTCTCCCATGGGGTGCAGGGCCCAAGCACTTGGGCCATCCTGCACTGCACTCCCGGGCCACAGAAGAGAGCTGGACTGGAAGAGGAGCAACCGGGACAGAATCTGGCACCCCAACCGGGACCAGAACCTGGTGTGCCGGCGCCGCAGTGGAGGATTAGCCTACTGAGCTGCGGCACCGGCCTTTTCTCTGCCTTTTCAATTGAAATGAAAAGAAACAAAAAAAATTTAAGGGCTATTTTTTTAATAAATAAAAATAAAAATAAACTATGACTTATTCCCCTTTTAATACTACTTGTAATTTGAAGGGTTGAAGAGTAGACACTGGGTGAAAGGAATTCCCTTTAATATAACTTTAGTGATGTGATGAGGTGTAGGGGAGTGGAAGTGTTCTATAGTCCTATGATTAGACCTTCCCTGTTCTGGCATACTATGCCCCCTAACTGTGAATATAAGCAAGAGTGCAAGATTGAGCTAAAAAACAGGGCAATGGATCATGGGCAAGAGAATTTGAAAAGTAAGTAAATACTCCCTCGAGCTTGTTTTTCACAGAGCCTTCCAGCTTGCCCTGCAACATTATATACAGAGGGGACCAGACAACCATATGCAAGGAATGGTTAAAGTTGCAAGAAACCAGTTTGAGTCAGATCTTCTTGGTCTGAGGTGAAATTTCCTCATTGTCATATTAAGTTCTCTACCTCGGTCGGGGATGGAGGGATTGATGACATTTTCTGAAAGTCCGATATATGGAGAAATGTGACGCTGACATTTCATGAAGAGAAGGGCCTCCATTGCTCCTCCTTTTCTGCATCTTGAACACTTCCTCAACTCTTGGCTATAACAGCCCTACAAATCCACTTCTTTTTGGCAACTGCATCTTCCCCCTGCCTCCTTTACTTGCCACTAATAAATAAAAGCTTTCCTTTGAGCAACTCCCACTTGAGGCAGGTTCTTCAGTGACATCCCAAGAACCTGCCCATTGTGTCCACATTTCCAGGGCTTCTCAACCCAGAGAGGGCTGGGGTTAGGTATTTGCCTTGCCTCCACTAGGTTAGAACCCCAACAAGTTTGGGTCTGTTAAGACCGCTTTTCCTGATAGCAGGCCTGTGAAGAGCAGAATTCTGTGGTGTTTTGGATACACTTCTCCTGTCTCCCATTGCCAGCACTGATACTCACCCAGAGGACCAGCTGGAGTTCCTGGAGGTAAAACTCTCAAAGCTGGGGGAGGTCCCCAAGTGTGGGTACCCCCTGGCATTTTTAAGTCTTAGATGTGCAGGTGGCCTCCAGCAAAGCATCAACCATAGTCAGGGTTTCCTGTCTGGGCCTGGATCCCATGAAGATTTCAGCCTCTGGGTTCCCCTTCTTCTAGGCTGTGCTTCTCTGTATTTGACTCTCCTTCTCTCTAGTGTGGTGAACAACAGTTTATCCTGTGACCTCATCCTCTGATAAGCTCAAGAAGAGCTGTTGATTTTTCAGTTTGTTCACCTCTGTTCATTGTCAGGTCACAGTGGAGACTTTAAGCTCCTTTCGTGCTGAGCCAGCAATCAGAAATCATCCTTTCCTATTTTAAAATGTTTACTTTTATCTACACTGTCTGTGCAGCCCCAACAATTTTGGCTACTGCTGACTTACTGTAAGCTAGGTTTGGATTTCCTATTTTGAAAATATTAGAACATTGGGATATTGTATCTGGTTCTCACTTTGTCCTACAAACTGAAAAAATCAAGTCCTGATTGTCAGCCTCTAAGACAGCAAAGCTTTCACTGTGGAATATGACTCTGCCTTGCATGTCCCTCCCAATAAACAATTGCTCACTGTAGGCCTGGGGTCCCCACCCAAGGTGAATGACTCAGTTGTAATTTCAAAAATATCATAAGCAAGTACAGAATATTTGTGCAAGGAGATAGAACAATAAAACCTACTTTAACCAAGTTATGTCTCATTTAATTACTGTGGTGTAGAATGCTATTGAACAGAATCCTAAAAGCAATAAAAATGAGTATTGCTATAACCACTAACAATACTGTTCGGTGGTAAATTTTTGTCTTTATCTTATTCTCTTCCTCTACATCTTTTGTCCCAGAACTGGTTACCCTGTACAATCATTGATTTCGTTTATTAGTTTGTTTAATTTCAGTTTATCCCCATAAGCTGTAGGAACTCTAACAAACACTTCTTTTATTCAGGATTTCAGTGTTTACCAATGAATTTCTGAATCATAGAATCTCTAGAGTTGTCCTTCTTATTTTAAAAATATTTTAAAAATAATGGGTTGTTGAGCAAGAGAACAATGTAGAATGGTGTTAGTCCAAGAAGGCAACTTTGGGGAAGGCTCATGCCTTCTGCAAAGCTGACATCTTCACCTTCCCTCCACCCACTTTAGCATATTTCTGCAATCCTTCCAGACTGCATTTCAATATCCTCTCCTTTGAGAAAATGTTCCTAACTTCCCCTGTGAGACATCCCTCCTCTGTGGCCTACAGTTTCCATAGATGACATAGCATGGTTTATATGTGCACCTGTCAGCATTCCCCTATACACTATGGGCTGTGTTAAAGTGGCCACTTTCCCTCCATGTTTGAGCAAGCAGAGCCTATTCCTCGTGTAGCATATGTTGTTTATTTCAGAAGATTTGGGTAGCTTTTAGAATTCTAGGTTTCATGACTGTTTCATATATAGTATTATGTATGCTCCAAACAAGGCCATAATTATCCTCAGTGAACATGTAGTATGTGTATCTTCTTTTTGTGGTCTCTTCAGCTCTGGTTGCCTACCAGGGGGCTAGCAAGTGGATGCTATATTTTCCGCTGAATTGGAAGAAGACATGTAACTGTATTTTTGATGGGCCCTTTCTTAAGAATCACCCTTTTTATCATCACTTAAAAGCATCTACTAATTTACTTGCACTTGGTTCATTCAAGCAGAAGATTAAACTCAATGGTTTAATCTAGGATTTAGACAGCTAAAACATGCAAACAATTGTTAGCTCCTGGAGGGTAAGGAAGGTACTTGGTTATCTTGCATTGTAGAGTACATTAAACAGTACAAAGTATTATGGCTCTTTTTAAAAAATATTTTTTATGACAAGGCTGAATCATGGGGCTGAGGAGCCGAAAGGAGCAAGCAATGCCTTGGCAGCTCAAAGGGCAAAATGCAGGGTTGGGGCAGGAATACTTTCAGTGTCATTGCACAGCCTTGATTCCAAGCCCTTGCCATCATAGAGCTTTCTTGGAGGTTTGACCAACGCAATAGAGAGGAAAGTTGACAGCATTCTGTTGTGCATTTTCATTGGCAGTAGGGCCAGTGTTAATCCATGCACAGGTCTGAAGGCCAGATGGGACTAGAAGTAGCCTGTGAGTTGACAAGTATCCAGACAGGAAAAAATGATTTGGGACATCGTAAATTCTCAGATAAATTCACTTAGGCAAATACAGGCAAAGTCTAAAGAGTTATAAAGAGGATTTTTAATTGGATCATTCTGGTAACTGCCTAAATGTGTTCTGAGTTTATGGGCAGCTTTTGAGTTTTTGCTTCTTGCCTTTTGATTGATGATATGGTCAATAAATCTCTTAGAGGAACTTGGCACCTGGCTGGCAGTCATTCTCTCCACCCTCAGGCCTGACATCACCCTGGATGACTCCATGTGACAGCCCTACCTCATAGTTTGTCTGCCTCACCTTCAAGAACATTCTCAGACCCAGAAGCCTGTTCCCTGTTCCACACTAGTTTCCCTGTCAAATGAAATAGTCATCTCTCTCTCTCTTTCCTCTCTCCTCCCTTCCCTTCCTCTCCCTGACCCCGCCTTGTTCCTAACATGTCAGTTCCTTATCTTCTTTGGTATATTGATTTTATAGAGTCCCTCATTCCTCTCCCCCATGAGAGCCTTCTTGTCTCACTTACTCCTTGTCCTCCACTATATATTTATTTCTCTAATTTTGGGGACTTACAACCTTATTTTTTTTTTTTAATTTTTGACAGGCAGAGTGGACAGTGAGAGAGAGAGACAGAGAGAAAGGTCTTCCTTTGCCGTTGGTTCACCCTCCAATGGCCGCCGCGGCCGGCGCACCGTGCTGATCCGAAGCCGGGAGCCAGGTGCTTCCTCCTCGTCTCCCATGGGGTGCAGGGCCCAAGCACTTGGGCCATCCTCCACTGCACTCCCGGGCCATAGCAGAGAGCTCAGCCTTATTGTGTTTTTCCTCGTCAACATTCTCCTAGTCTATATGATGTTTCAGCAATACCTACACCTCTCAAAAGTCCAATACCATCCCCCCCAGCCCAGTCATCTTTTCTATCAGCTCTTGATCTTGTCTTTCATTTCACGGAGAAAATGATTAAACTGGAATTCCCTAAATTTACATGTACATCTGTGCCATTTTCTTCTCTGCATTATTACAATGAAAAAGATGTTCTCCCTTTTTTCTTTCCTAGAGGCTTAAATTTGATTAATTCATCTCATTCTATATGTTCAGAGCTTCTTTCCTCACTGGCAGATTTAAATATGCATATTCTCAGTGTGAATGTAGATTCCTTTGCTTCCAATCCCCTCCACTATTTATCTTCCCAGTTGCTTTTTCCCATTTAGGGCCCATCATCTTGAAAAGAAAAATTGTCTTTACTGATTGTCTTTACAGGGCACCTGGCAACCATGATGCAGCTTATACCTTTGTTTTTACTGCTCTATTTAAATTGACCTTTAAGAGGTCACTAATAGTTTCCTCACAGCCAAGTTCAAAGAATATTTTTAAATCTTTATCTTACATGATGTCTCACTTATAGAAGAAATACAACTGATTTCCCTGCCTTCTTAAAATACTTCCAAATACATGAAGCTAGTATAACTTAAATAAAAGTAAAAGAAAAAAATACTTCCCATAGTTTCCATGTCACCATACTCCTCAGTTTCCTGAAGAGCCGATGTCTTTATATGTCCATTCATGATTATCTGTTCTCTCCTCTTCTTCTGCCAGAACCCTTTAAAATGGTTTCATTCCAAGTGCCGTCTTGGATTCTTTTTCTATGTCATCCAATACCTTTGTGGTGGGCAGAAGAATAGCTGCCTTCCCGCAGATATGTGCATCCTAATTGTCAGATTCCATGTATACGTTACCTGAAATAGCAAAAAGGGTGGTACAGATGAGATTCAGTGAAGAACCTAGAGATTGGGAGAGTCTCTTGGGTTATCCAGTAGAGTCCAGCGTAGCCACAAGAGTCTTTGTAAGAGAAAGAGGAAAGCAGGAGAGAGAGTGGAGGAGGCCTAATGATGGAAGCAGAAGTCAAAGTGATGCTGGATGCCAGAACAGGTACAGAAAGTGTCCTTTCCCTCAAGCTTCCAAGAGAACTGCAGTTTTGCCAACACCTTGACGGTTTAAGACCTGCTTCCAACTTCTGACTTCCAGAACTATAGAATAACAGATCAAAGTTGTTTTAAGCCACTATGGGTTTATTAAAGCTTTGATATGGTATATTAGTGCAACCTCATCAAGGGCTTCAGGTCTTCATTCATTATCCATCTTCATTTGGAAGGCTCTGAATTAGCTATTGTAACCTCATTGCTGCCACAAATTCACTCCCCAATCACTCACTCACAGTAGAGTTTAGACACTGGTACTGTAGCAGAATGGTGTAGGAGAAAAGATAACCAGGATGGCCCCTCTTCTGTCATTCAGTAGCTCAGGTTGACAAAGGTCCTGTTATCCTCAACATTTAGTAAAAAGGAAAAGAGCATGGGAAAAAGATCATGGCATACTGCACATGGGAGGTTTGTAGGGATCTGGTTCGTAAGTGGGATATATTTCCTCTTCTCTTCACATCCTGTTGGCCAGAATTCATTCACAAAGCAGCCTCCAACACAGGGGACACAGGGAAAGGTAATCTACTTATGTGCCTATGATAAAAGAGAAAACATATATTTTGCTCAGCAACTTTTGAAACAGCTCTCAAATCTACATTTCTAAATTTATATAATGTTCAGACAACTGGAGCCACATTGCCTGCTTCTTACTGTACATGGCTTTGCCCAGAAGCATCTAAGAACCATGAATTCAACATTTCAAAAACTGAATGTTTCTAGGTCCATGAATGGTAGCACTGCTACCCAGGTCAGAAACCTGGGGCCATCTATGACTTCTCTCTCACTGCTACATCAATCACCAGTTCAATAAACACTGAAGGAAAGTGTAGTGTTTCTTTTTTTCTTTCTTTTTTTATTTGACAGGTAAAATTACAGACAGAGACAGAGAGAAAGGTCTTCCTTCCATTGGTTCACTCCCCAAATGGCGGCTATGGCTGGCGCTACGCCAATCCGAAGCCAGGAGCCAGGTGTTTCTTCCTGGTCTCCCTCCCTCTCTCCCTCCCTCCCTCCTTTCATTCCTTTTTTAGTGGTAAACATGCTAATAAAAATTTAATGAAAAGCACACTTGACAGACCAGGCAGGCATCCCAGTGAAGACCTGAGAGCCTCCATCAATTCATTTTTACCCTCTAACTTGAAGGAATATTAGGACTCAGTTTGTGACATTCTTCAGTTCCAAGCATTCTAAATTTTCCTTGTATTCTTAAGACATCAAAACATGCAATGGTGCACGCGGCCTTTCGTAAGCCATCTCTTTCTTGCATTTTTTGCCTTCCCTCCAGCCCTCTCCAGAGCAATCTGCACTGTCAACATATGAAACTCTTGCTCCCTCAAGGCTCCATGCTATCATTTCTGAAACTTCAAACATCCTACTCTCCTTGCCTGACTCCTTCTCCCTTTGCCCTCAAACTGTACCAGTCAAGTCTTATTTATCTTTTCAGACTTCAACCCAAACATCCTGTCCCTTGAGAAATTCCCCCCGATATTTGACAAGAACATAGAACCCATACTACACTCTGTTTGTATAATTGTGTCTTGCCTAAGGTACTGAAAGCTATGACAGAACAAGAATAGAATTCCTCAGTGCCTTTTACACAGTAGTGCTGAGCAAATATTTGTTGAAAGCATGAACAGATATTCATTTACATACATCTGAGGCTTATGAAGCTAAGGAAAGACTAAGAAATCTATATTCTTGCCACCAAGGTCCATTTCCCACTTTTAATTTCTTTAATGACTAAAAATGACACTAATAATAATAGTAACTGCTGACATGGCATGGTCTCCAATCACAAACAGCAGCTGTGTTTTATGTTTTCAGATACGGTTACCAAATTAACCCACTCATAATACTTCAAAGGGACACAATAACAACAAAATCTATTGCTCAATATATGTCAAAATATTTTATAAGCACCAAACAAAGTTGTTTTGCAGTTCAAGAAAGTGTGTGTGTGTGTATGTGTGTGTACATTGTATTCATCCATTTGTGCTGCCCTAATCAAATACCAGCCGGGTAATTTTGGAGAAACCCAACATCAAGGCAACAACAGATTCAGTTTCTGGTGAGGGCTGCTCTCTGTTCCTAAGATAGAGCCCTGTTGCTGAATCTTCACATGGTGGAAGGTGGATGGCAACAAGGGGCCTATTTAGTTTGCACCAACTTTTTTATAAAGTTGCTAATCCCATTGACAGGCAAAACCCTTATGACTTGATCATTTCTTAAAGGTGCCACCTCAGTACTATCATAGTGGCATTTAAGTTCCAACATATAAACTTTGGAGGGACACATTCATTCAAACTATAGCATATGCATATTGGTAAGTATGTGGTTACATATACAGACATACTTTGTATGTAATTTCTTTTTAGCCCAACTTCATGGATTTATAGCAACAGGAAAATAGATAATTTTTTTAAAAAAAATTATTTATTTATTTATTTATTTGAAAGAGTTACAGAAAAAGAGGGAGAGAGAGAATGTGTGTGTGTGTGTGTGAGAGAGAGAGAGAGAGAGAGAGAGAGAGAGATCTTTTATTAGCTGGTTCACTCCCCAGATGGCTGCAACAGCCCAGGCTGGGCCAGGCTAAAGCTAGGAGCCAGGAGCTTCTTCCAGGTCCCCCATGTGGATGGCAGAAGACCAAACATTTGGATCATCTTCCACCACTTTTCCCAGGCCAATAGCAGGGAGCTAGATTGGAAGTGGAGCAACCAGGACATGAACTAGTGTTCATATGGGATGCCAGCATTGCAGGTGGCAGCTTACTGGCTACACCACAATGCTGGCCCCAAAATATATACTTTTTATGATTACTAAGCTACTAGCTAAACTAAAGTCACCTTTTAATTTAGAAAAAGTCTAACATATTACCCATAAGGGACTCGGTCCAATACTTTCTAATAGACAAAGGAACTTTAATTATTTATGAAATCACCATGGCCAATATGCTCTCCATTTCTCTAACTCAAGGCAACATCATCCTCAATTAGAAAGATAAAGTACATTTTACCTAACTTCACACTTGCAAGTATTTACTCAAAAAATAAATCATTTGTGATGAAAATTTTTCAAATACTCAGTAAATAAATCCATATTTCAATGAACGAAATTCTTTTAATAACATGTTAAAAGTAAGATTTAAATTTAAATTTAAAGTCTGAAAATTAAATAAAATAAACAAATAAATAAATAATAAAAATAAAAATATAATAAATAAATAAATACATAGAAATTAAAAAATAAATCATAATCTATCTCTCTGGTTTACATTTCTGTTTGCATGAGAAATTCTTCTAACACAGGACAATGAAACGTTTTATTTGACAGATGAAGCAATTCGGTAAAATACTATGGGAAGGAATGGATCTACGTAAGATTTGGGGGGCTTTGATTTGTATTTAAATGGTATAATTCCTTAAAACTTGTCTATGCCATTTCCAATAGTAACTTTAACAAATAATGGAAAATAACACTGACAGTAAATATATGTGTGCAATTGATCTTCAACAGGAAATGTAGAGAATTTTTACTGGTTAGTGCTCCCAAACAAACTCTTCCTCCTAGGAATGTGCTGAATAGTTTGATGTTTTTGTCCATATAGTAACAATGTTATAATTTTTACAGAAAGATCTAGTATAAAGAGGGGAGAGTAAAGAAATGTAAACTTAAACAGAAAGAATGGCTCCCAGGAAATGAAGAGAAAGAGGGAATAAAGCAAAAAGAACAATAAAGGAGCTGGTGCTGTGGCATAGCAGATAAAGCCCCCGCCTGCAGTGCCAGCATCCCAAATGGGCACTGGTTCGAGTCCTGGCTACTCCACTTCTGATCCAGCTCTCTGCTATGGTCTGGAAAGCAGTAGAAGATGGCCTAAGTCCTTAGGCCCCTGCACCCACATGGGAGACCTGGAAGAAACTCTTGGCTCCTGGCTTTGGATCAGCGCAGCTCCGGCCATTGCAGCCAATTGGGAGTGAATCATCAGATGGAAGACCTCTCTCTCTGCCTCTCCTCTCCCTGTGTAACTCTGACTTTCAAATAAATAAATAAATCTTTAGAAAAAAAAGACCAATAGAAGAAGTGCAATAGTATGCATGAGGTAAAAGACCACCTAGAACTGCTTTTGATCTTTTTATGGTGGCAATAGTTCTAGAGATCACCTCCTTTGTATTTCACATATCAAATGCAACTTTGTGTGGTTCTTGGTTCTGCCCAGACTCACTGAAGGGCAAACTATCTACTCCAGTTTGTATATCTAATCATCCCTACATTGAGCTAATTAGCTCCATTCCATCAATGTGGAGACATAAATTTGATTAAGCATCAGTATAGCTGAACTTCACTTAAAGAATTATCCTGGGGGCTAGCATTGTGGCATAGCAGGTTAAGCTCCATTGCCTTTTGAGACCCAGCTGTTCCACTTCTGATTCAGCACCATGCTAATGCACCTGGGAAAGCATCAGAAAATGGGTCAAGTGACTGGGCTGCTGCCACCCACATGGGCGACCTGGCAAGCTCCAGTTCCTGGCTTCAGCCTGTCCCAACTCTGGAGGTTGCTAACGTTTGGGGAGTGAGACCAACACCCATATGAGATGTCGGCACCGCAGGTGCCTGTTCAAGTCCCAGCTGCTCCACTTCTGATCCAGCTCTCTGCTATGGCATGGGAAAGAGTAGAAGATGGCCCGTGTCCTTGGGCCCCTGCACCTGCATGGGAAGACCTGGAGGATACTCCTGGCTTCAGATCAGAGCAGCTCAGGCAGTTGCGGCCCTCTGGGGTATGAACCAGCAGATGAAAGACTCTCTCTCTCTCTCTCTCTCTCTCTCTCTCTCTCTCTCTTTGCCTCTGCTTCTGCCTCTTTGTAACTCTGCCTTTCAAATACATAAGTAAACAAATCTAAAAAAAAAGAAAAATTTTACCTCTTATAGGGGAACTTTGTCAATGTTTGGAGGAATATTTGGTTGTTACAACTTGGGGTGAGTGACACTGACACTCAGTATGTAGAATACAGGAATGCTATTAAACATTCCACAACATACAGGACAACTCCATTCAGAAAGGAATTATCCAATCCAATATATCAATAGTACAGATGTTGAGAAACCCTATCCAAAGTTAAAGGTAGTAGAATTGGAGATGAAATAAAGTAGATTGAAACAGTATTAATGAAGCTCAATGAAAATTCTTGGTAACTGACTTGATGTGGAAGATGCCTTAGAGGAATGTGAGCTGAGTTGTTCATCCAGCACCTATTAGAACCCCTGAACATAGATGAAAATACAAAATCTCATATTGGCTAAGTGAAATAAAGAATGAATACAAAAATAAATGAATGCATGAATGAATGGAAAAATGTGAATCAAGAATGACCTGTAGTTTTTTGGCTTGGACCATGAAATTAACGGTATTGGCAGCATTTGAATTACAGGACATTGGAGAAAGAGATAGCCATGGCAAAAGATGGTTAAATCAAAAGATGGTTAAATGCTTAATACAATTATTAAAAGTACAAATTGGACAGGCATTTAGGACAGTGGTGATGAAGCCACTTCAGATGCCTGTATCCCATATTGGAACACCTCTATTTGAGTCCTGACTCTGCTTCTGAATTCAGCTTCCTGCTAATGCACACCTCAGGAGACAGTAAGTGATGAATGAAGTACATGTTTCCCTGCCACCCACTTGGGAGACCTGGATTGCATTCTTAGCTCATGGCTTTGGCTTAGACCAACCCTGGTTGTTGGGAGAAGTTAACCAGCACATGAGAAATCTCTGCCTGTTTGTCTTTCTCTTTGTCTCTTTCAATTTTAAATAAATAAAAGTTTTAAAAATAAGTATATATAAACCTAAAAGTTCAGTCTTTCAATGCCTCCATTGCTGAATCTGTCAAATAGATCAAACAATTTTTTAAAAATAAAACAATGGAAATGGTAAACAAACAAACAAAAGAAGACCCTACTTCATACCAGTCTTGATAAACTGGCTATGTGTTAATTTTTATACATATATATATGTATATATATCCTCATTGAAAAGGATCTTTAAAAACAATCTTGGATATTTATGAATTGTAGCCAAGAATGGATTCAAGTTGTCAGAGGTAGAGAAATCTACATTTTTGCATTTATTAATTTTTATGGGGAAATATTTTTTAAATTTTCTTATTTTAAAACTTAGGGTGCTGGCCAGTGCTGTGGCTCACTTGGCTAATCCTCCTCCTGTGGTGCTGGCACTCGAGGTTCTAGTCCTGGTTGGGTGCCAGATTCTGTCCTGGTTGCTCCTCTTCCAGTCCAGCTCTCTGCTGTGGCCCGGGAAGATAGTGGAGGATGGCCCAAGTGCTTGGGCCCCTGCACCCATGTGGGAGACCAGGAGAAGCACCTGGCTCCTGGCTTCGGTTCTGGCATTTGCAGCCATTTGGGGGGTGAACCAACGGAAAGGAAGACCTTTCTCTCTGTCTCTCTCTCTCTCACTGTCTAACTCTGCCTGTCAAAAAAAAAAAAAAAAACACTTAGGGTGCTAAATATTTTCCCCTAATCCTCACTATTTTGATTCTGAAGTGAAATTTAAAAACTATCATGCCATATAAGCACTGGAGTTAACTTCATCCACAGTGGTGGTTACTGTTGTCTTCTCTATGCTAATCCCTTCTTCAAAGCCACTATAGCCCCAAGGGACCCACCTGCCATTGGCCTGTAGAATCAGCATAGGGATGCTTATCTCTAGGATATCTGTTGCCCACACTCAAGAGGTGCCACTCAACAGCCTTGCTGAATGATTTCTACATGACAAGTGAAGCACAGAAATGCTACAGATACCAATGACATTGAGATAATCAACACTGCTTTGTTCATATCATGTCATCCCATTCCAGGAATGCCATTGTCCTTCATACATGCCTTCGTCATAAAGAGAACTTATCACTTTCCATGCCTCTTCTTACTCCAAAATTCAAGCTGTTCTTTCAACTTACAAACCAATGCCTAAAACCATGTAGGGCAGGTTCCCTGGAGCCTGGGGCATTGTGTATTTACAAACTGCTGCACTATCATGCCCAGGAGAGAAGTCATTATTCCTTGAGTCTTCCTATCTCAGAGTGAGTTCCCTGTGGGCCAGGGCACCTGCTTGTAGATCGAACTCACTTTCCTGTCCATTCAATGGTGTTAATTTCAGTGACTTTCAAGTTCTTAGGGATCTCAGTAATCATCAATTCCATTAATTGTCCTTATCATACTTTCTGAAAACTTTTTGAGTCTTTGTGTTTTTTTCTACAGACATAACCCATACAGCTAGTGTCTGCTGATTGAACTTTTCCCCCATTCCAGAACAAACAGATCAATAGGTCTGGGCAAACCACATCCTGACCTCCCAGTTCTCAAAGAATGGTTTGTCCATGTGATGACAAAACAGAGGAAGTAGGTTCCTGAAGACAGCTAAAGGTTTTGCCAGGGAGACTGTACGCCTGTGGGTGATCTCATAGACAATCGGAAGCTGTCCAAGCTGTGTGGTCCCTGCTTTGTTTCTCCAAAGAAGGACCCAAGGGCAGAATCTTTTAGGGTCACAAAAAACAGGATATATGAAAGCCTAACCTGATGTCTCATTCCGTCCAAAGTGGCCATCAAGACAATTCTTTCGATTCTTTCCTACATAACTTTTTAATTAATTACATTTAATTTTCATGTTGGTGCTGGATGGAACTTTATTCATAAACAAGCTGCATCCACCGACTCCCAAGTCCGACAGACTTAGCTATTCAAAACAAAGAGACATTGTGCATTTTATTCTTCCAGTGTGTTTGCTATGTACCTGTAGCATATATTAAAGTGGTATCTTAATAAACCACCTTTGAAAGAGAGATGAGATTGTATGAAATCCTTTAAGTGTGGCCTACAATTATTTTTGGTCAGACTATTAAATCCCAAATCCATCTAGCAATTTCTATGCTCAGGAGGTTTAATAATCTTGCTTTTCAAAAATATTGAGACATCAGAAAGACATCCCTGAAACTGGTACAGATGTCAGCACCTTCATTTATAAGAACTCACATTGCCATCATGGAAAACACGCTAATGCCAGAAAGAGGGAGGAGGAGATTAAAGGAGCTCTAGAAGCAACAAGTTGGAGCTGGATTTCCTGGTGGCAGTGCGTGCACACACACACAGAAGGATGTCAAAAGCATTTTGAAAGTTTTTTAAAAATCTAGCAAAGGAACATTTTATCCATTTGTCAGGCCTGTGAACTCTGTTGCCTCAATTGCAATACTTTTTTGTTCATTTTTAAATGACTGAAATGATGAAAACAAGTTCCTTGTGAAGTCGCGCCAAAAAGCATCAGGGGAAATAGTATCTGTGCATGTACTGGATCAGAGTTCACATTCTGATGGAGTATTTTCGTGTCAAAACGAGTATCTCCAAGGTTCAGAAGTCAGCTATTGAATTGCTACCAAGATCTACAGGTTTGCATCTTCCCCATCCCCTCATTTCAATTTTTAAATTTCTTCTGTTGAAAGGAACTGAGCAAACGAAATCATTAGTTCAACAGAAATCCTAACTTGATACTGAGAAAAATAATTGCAGTTTCTCGTAATCTGGTTCTGGGAATAGTTTTGAGTTTTTATGTTCGCTTTTGTGAATCTTGAAGAGACTTCAGTGTAACACCACACCCCAAGAGGTCCATAAAGTTGTTAAAATATTAAGAAAGACATAATTGTTAAAAGACTAGCTCTTAAATAAAATCCCTTGTGGAATACGAAAATCTCCTAAGGCTAGAAGGAGACAGTGTTGCATTGAAGACTGATGTGGCTCAGTTCATTTAGAAAATACCATTAACAGCTTTATTATGGGAATTTGGTAAAGCAACCTTTCATTAATAGGAAATATTTGGCTTTACACTGCAAATAAAACGATATTTACATAATTTGTTAAGATCTTTCAGAGATTCAATATCCTTCTGCTTAGTCTTCATGTGAAAATGATATTAAAGACTGGATCCAGGACAATCAAGGTCATTACAATATTCCAGGTGAAAATTCAGAAAGACCAGCCCAAAGGAAGAGAGTTGATTCAAAGAACAGTAGCATTAAATGACTTTCAAAATGCGGGGGAAGATTCCCAGACAGGCAGAAAGGGCTTTTACTTTATGAAGTTAACAAATGGCATGGAAGAACAGTGCATAGGAATACCATGACTCAAATATGCAATGTAGAAAAGATTTCAAACAGAAGATCCTCAACTTATAATGGGATGAAATCCAATAAACCCAACACAAACTGAAAATATCCTAAATGGGAAAAGCATTTAATTACACCTACCAGCCACAGCCTAGCAACACAAGGCTCTGTAGAGTATTAGCTGTTTCCCCCTCTAATCGCCAGCCTTACTGTTGCTGCCCAGCATTGAGTGAGAGGATAGCACCATGCGTTGCTAGCCCAGGACACGATCAAAATTCAAAATTGTAAATTGAAAATGAATCTTGATGCGAATGGAAGGGGAGAGGGAGCGGGAGAGGGGAGGGTTGTGGGTGGGAGGGAAGTTATGGGAGGGGGAAGCCATTATAATCCATAAGCTGTACACTGGAAATTTATATTCATTAAATAAAAGTTAAAAATAAAAAAAGAAAAAAAATTGTAAATATAGTTTCCACTGAATGCTTGCTGATTTTGCCCTGTCTTAATTTGAAAACTAGTACATTCAAACATTCTAAGTTGAGGACCATCTGAAAAGTGACAGATGGGTACCAAGAGGCAGAATAACCTAGACTAGAAGGATTTTGTTGATGCCCCTTTATGCTCTCCTGCGACTCCACCTATAAGTACATAGATGCTATGTAGAGCCAGCTATTCATTTTGAATACATTTTGGTAAAGTCCTTCCTGTAGCACACCAGCCCTCAATTATTCATTAGGTTGATTTGCTTCTGCCTGCCAGAGTGGTTTCTGCCATCTGAAGTGGTGGTTCTCTAGCACATAAAAGCAAGCAATCATTATCGTCAATCCCCTGACTTCATTATTATTTCACAAGATGGACTGCCAACGAGAAAGTATTAATATCCCTTCCTTGCTGTTCATATCAGTCACATTTGCTCATATTCAATTCCATCCCTCCCTTTCAAGAAATCTAAATACCAGTAGCTAATAATTTTGGAAATATCTCTCTTAAATAGTAAGAAACAGCAAATTATATCTAGAAATGTGACTGATAGGCATATGTTTTATATACTTCAGATAAAACAAAGATTTGTGCTTTATAATATCTTTAGAGAATTATAATAGGAGATAGATATTTTGTGTTTTACAGGAAAAAATATCTTTATCATTTTTTTCAGTGCTAGAAAGAATATTTTAAAAAATCTGTTTCATGCTTTGCAAGCCCTTAGTAGCATCAAGAGGAAAAATTCATCTGCAATTTTGATACACAGCCTGACAGCCCATCAGCTGCAATGCACACAAAAAATTTCTGATTGAAAGATTTATCTCCTGGAAGAAATCCACACAGATAAAGTGGTTAGATAAACTAGGATGGAATAGCACACAGTTGAAACTAGTTCGTGCATTTTTCATATAATGGCATTCTTTTGTTCTTTGTATGAAATATTCTTCATAGTCAGTCTTGCTCTTTATATTAATTGATGGAATTAAAGCAAGCTAGATTTTTTTGTGTGCGCACCTGCATCATTTCTGATTAGCCTAGTTT
The DNA here is from genome assembly GCF_033115175.1 of Lepus europaeus. NCBI lineage: Eukaryota > Metazoa > Chordata > Mammalia > Lagomorpha > Leporidae > Lepus > Lepus europaeus. Next base: position 32,452,287 of record NC_084832.1, on the reverse strand, counting down.
GAAAGCTTACTGAGGCGTGAAAAAAAATCATCACATACACAATGCTTTCTTTCTGGCCATCTAAGGAATACAAGGCTGGAAACAAATATGGGAATGTATTCTGAAAATCACAGCTCTGAATCAGCAAGCTATCACTTTCAGACATAAAAGCACAGTTAGACTCAGTGTAAGGATATTATCTCCTGTTTAACCTGATGCGAAATGCACATCACATCCCCAAACCTTCCCCTTCTAGTTCTCTGTGGTCACAGACAACATTGCTGATAATAGGATTCGCTTTTCAAGTAAGTGTGGAAGGAAAGCCTGATTTTCATGTGCAGTTTTGCAGGCTGACAGGGTTAGTCACTCATGACCCAGCTGTGCCAGAAGAGCCCTGGTTTAATACTGAGATCCTTAATTTTTGAACAAGGGGCCCTGAAAGTTCATTTTGCACTGGGCACCCCAATTAGCCACTCCTGCCTGCTGGATCTATCATTTTCCAGATCAAGTCTTTTACTTTATAATTGCATTGATGTCCCCTACCCCTACCCTTCTCCTTTCTAAAAATGCACAGACTCACTTCGAGGGGCTGATTTATTGAAACTTATGGACTTGAATAACTCATAGGTTCTGGAGAGCAGGATATTGAGTTTATTCCATTATGGTGATTGCAATTTGGTTCTCCTTCCCCCAACACAACAGTTTAATAACATGGCATATTAATTATAGGTAATGATGTGAGAAGCTCCAAGTGTAACTTCTGTCATAAATATTGCATACATTCCTGTGGCTTTAGTTCTCTAAGTGGGATGGAACCTCTGAGCATGTTTCATTTCCTCACTTGCTTTTTATCTCTTGCTGCCTACTGTGTTCCATTTTTAAGCTGTGTCTCAATGAATTAGTTGTATCAAAACTGTGCTTTCAGAAAAGCTTAACCAAAGGAATGAGGCCAGATGTTCACAGACATTTTGATTAACTTTTCGCTTTTAAACCACTTTTCAAGTTTAAAATACTTTCAATTGTACGACTTAATTCCTGGCTCACTAATGCATCATTTGAAAAAGGATTAACTAAATTACAATCAAATAATTGTCTCTTCTATCTCTTTTGAGGACCTCCATGTTGTTGAAATGGTTAATGCTTTGAGTTTTTAGTTTACAAACTTTGTGCTAATTAAAAATTGTTAATTTACCCATTTTTAAAAATTGGAATAGTTACGAATTTTTAAAGTTAGCTATTTTACATTAAACCTAGATTGCTGGCATATTCTAAGATTTAGAAAGGCCTGGCAACAATGGCCCAGCTCTTCTTAAATTAATGAGGTCAAATTCATCCATCTGTAGTGTTGTTGTGTCCTGTTTAAAACACCTTTGCTTAGGAATATACTCTCATATTATTTCCCAGAAAATATATTGCTTTAGTTTTCATATCAAATATGTGCCTATTAAATATAGAACTGATTTTTGTATATAGTATGAAATAGTGAGACTTAACGTTCATTTATTCCCGTGCCTTTTAAGATATCCAATTCATATAGCACCATTTACTGCGGTGAAAAGGAAAAAAGAAAATATTTCCACTGCTTGTCGTGACACCTTCATCATAAATGAAGTATTTGTAAATATGTGCATTTGTTTCTGGAATATGTTTATTCACTGAATTCATTGTAAAACTGTTTGAATTACAATTGCTGAAAATAAATCTCAATATTTGCTATTATAGGACTTCCAATTTTGTTTTCCTTCAAGTTTTGTGAATCTCCTTGATATTTTGCGTTTCTACATAGCCTCAGCTTCCTGAACTACACAAAAATACCTGCTGGCTCTGTCCTCAGAGTCAGCCCTTAAGGCACTCAGATCTGGCTAAAAAGCCTATGAGAGTTTCGCAGGCATGGAAAGCCAAGATACTGTGGCAAAAAAAAAAAAAAAAAAAAAAAAAAAAAAAAAAAAACCTAAATGAAAGATCTCTGTGAATGAGATCCCAGTGGAAAGAATGGGCCATCAAAGAAGAAGGTACCTTTCTCTGAAGGGAGGAGAGAACTTCCACTTTGACTATGGCCTTGTCTAAATAAGATCGGAGTTAGCGAACTCAAAAGGCTTTCATAGCCTTGGCAGCTCATGACAAGAACCTTGGGTGATTACTGACGTCATCAATAAGAGTGTCAATTGTTAAATCAACAACAGGAGTCACTGTACACCTACTCTCCATGTAGGATCTCTGCCAATGTGTTGTACTACGCAAATTAATGGTAAAACTACTACTCAAACAGTATTTCTCACTTTGTGTGTCTGTGTGAGTGCAGTCTGTTGAAATCTTCACTTGGTAAAGACTACGATGATCTTCTGTGTATAAAGATAAATGAAAATGAATCTTGATGAAGAATGGGATGGGAGAGGGAGTGGGAGATGGGATGATTGTGGGTGGGAGGGAGATTATGGAGGGAAAAGCCGCTATAATTCAAAAGTTGTACTTCGGAAATTTATATTTATTAAGTAAAAGTTGGAAAAAAATACCTGCTGGGATTTTGATTAGGAGTACATTTTGATATGGATCAATGTGCAGAGAAATGACTTTCCTACACTAGTGAGTCTCATTTTATTTTCTAATTCATTTATGTGGTGCACTTTACACTGATTTACTTCTTTTTTAATTTCTTTTATAATGTTTCATGCTTTTCCCCTTCACATACTATTGTTAGAGCCCTAGATATTTATTTTTTGATGTTATTCTAAATAAAATTACAATGATTTAAAATTTTATTTTTAACTATTTGTTGGCATTTCATAAGAATGAAGTTTATTTTAGTATTTTAACTTTGTGTTCCTTCAAGCAATTCACTTGTTGATTCTGATAGTTATCTTTTGGATTTCCTATACATAGTCTCCTATCACCTCCTTAATCCCTACTTTTTTTTTTTTTTTTTTTTTTTTTACATTATTGCATTGGAAGGACTTTTGAAATCACATGAAGTGGAAATGGTGCTGTTGATACCCTGATTTCCTAAGACATGCTGACATATTCTTATTTCAAGAAATTTTCTGGGACTGGTGCTGTAGCTTAGTGGACTAGGCCTCCGCCAGCAGTACTGATATCCCATATGGGTGCCTGTTTGTGCCCTGGCTGCTCCTCTTCCAGTCCAGCTCTCTGCTTATGGCCTGGGAAAGCAGTGAAAGATGGCCCAAGTACTTGGGCCCTTGTACCCCTAAGAGGAACCCTGAAGAAGCTCCTGGCTCCCGGCTTTGAATAGGGTCAGCTCCTGCCATTGGGGCCGTTTGGGGAATGAACCAGTGGATGGAAGACTTTTCTGTCTGCCTCTTCCTCTCTTTCTCTGAAAGTCTACCTCTCAAATAAATTGATAAAAAGAAATCTATTAAAAAATAAATTTTCTGATATTTAGTCATTAAGTAATCTATAAATTTTTTGAAGATATTCTTTATTATTTTAAGGAAATTTCCTTAAGATAATAAAGAGGAATTGTTGTTGTTTTATTTTTGTATTTATTTAAATGGCTATGTGTTTAATTCTGTTAATGTAATGAATTACAGTGACTGATTTTGGAGTGACAAATCAATCTTGCATTCCTGATTCAAATCCTATTTTGTGACTATAAACTAATATTATCTTTTCCCACAATGTTGGGTTCAATTTGCTACTATGTTTTTTTTTATTTTTTTTAATTTTTTTTTTTTTTTTGACAGGCAGAGTGGATAGTGAGAGAGAGAGACAGAGAGAAAGGTCTTCCCTTTTGCCGCTGGTTCACCCTCCAATGGCTGCTGTGGCAGGCGCATCTCACTGATCCAAAGCTAGGAGCCAGGTGCTTCTCCTGGTCTCCCATGCGGGTGCAGGGCCCAAGCACTTGGGCCATCCTCCACTGCCTTCCCGGGTCATAGCAGAGAGCTGGCCTGGAAGAGGGGCAACCGGGATAGAATCCAGCACCCCGACCGGGACTAGAACCCGGGGTGCTGGTGCTGCAAGGTGGAGGATTAGCCTGTTAAGCCACGGCGCCGGCCTGCTACTATGTTAATGTGCTTGTATCTATGCTCATACCAAGACTAGACTAGTCTGTATTTAATTTACCTGTTTGTATCTTTGTCAGTTATTATTGTCAAAATCATGACAGCCTTATGACTTGGAAAACATTTCCTCTTTGGTAGACTCCAAAACAATTTGTGTAAAATTGAAATTATTTTCCTAAAGTATTTAGAATAATTCTCTTTTGTAGCATATGGATCCAAAGATTCTTTTTTTTTTTTTTTTTTTTTTTAAACAGGCAGAGTTAGACAGTGACAGAGAGACAGAGAGAAAGGTCTTCCTTCCATTGGTTCACCCCCCAAATGGCCGCCACGGCTGACACGTACCAATCCGAAGCCAGGAGCCAGGTGCTTCTCCTTGTCTCCCATGTGGGTGCAGGGTCCAAGGACCTGGGCCATCCTCCACTGCACTCCTGGGCCACAGCAGAGAGCTGGCCTGGAAGAGGGGCAACCGGGACAGAATCTGGCTCCCCAACCGGGACTAGAACCCGGTGTGCCGGTGCTGCAGGCAGAGGATTAGCCAAGTGAACTGCAGCGCCGGCCAATCCAAAGATTCTTGTAGAAAGGTTTTTAATTTTGAATTCAATCTCTTTCACAGATAATAGCATCATTCTATTTGCTATATCTTGAATTCTATTAGTTTTAGTAAGTTGAATTTTTTCACAACTTCATCTTTTTACAGCTAGTTATAAAGTTTTCATCACTTCTTACTATATTTGAATGTGTGATATGGTGTTTCCTTTTTATTCCTGATATTAATAATTTGTGCCTAATATTTCCCTTCTCATCACTTTTCTTGACTAGCATTGCTGGGGGTTTATAAATTACATTATGTTACTTTTGGCTTTGTTTTCCCAACTGAATATTTCTTTTTCATTTCACCAAATTCTGCTTTTTTTTTTTTTTTTTTTTTAGCAATGGCTATTTCCTTTCTTACTCTTTGTGTTTAATTTGTTCTTCTTTCCAAATTTTTGAGTTATATACCTGGATCATTAATTTCTAGGGCATTTCCTTCTATTACATATGCAAAAGTATTCAGAATGTCCATAAAAAAATGGAATTAAAGGTAGATTTGATTCATTTCAGAAATTTTGAAATCCATGCATGGTTTTTTTTTCATAATATGTTTTCTCATGATTTTTAAAGACCCCTAATGTGCCTTGATTTCAAAAATTTTTGCATCAAAATAAGCATAGCCCTTAATGCTCTTTTTCCATGAATGCTTTAAAGTTCTGTTATATTTAAGGCTTTCTAGTTTCTATTCTTCCTAAATTGCACATATGTCATTCAGTTCCAAATATTTTCTAATTTCCTCATTTGAAGCTTTGATTTTTATCTCTTTAGCTCAATGAGTTTGCTACAAACTTTATGCCACTGTTTTCTGTTTTGCCTCCATGCTCAGTGCCAGGAGCCTTTTCCCAAGGGCTTGTGAGGCCCACCTCTAAAAATCTTCCTTCTCTCTTCGATTTTGTCTGAGTCCTTGGATTCAGGATCTGGAGTCCTAGGTGCATTGGTTTCTTTCTGAAACTTTTATATGGCCGCTTATTTTATTTTTTTTAATGAAGAATTTAACAGTTGTTTTTGCCAGAAAATGAGCCTGATACAAGTCACTCTCTCATAGCCAGAAGCAGAAGTTCACCACCCAACACATCAAAATTTTATCAATAAAATACATTTCACCCCTGTTTTTGGATATATTTGTGCAAGTCATTATCAAGCAGAATGGCAACTTATATATATCAATATTAATTCTGAAAATATTTAAATATTAAATTATTCATACCATTTTTTACCCTTTCACATTGTGTGTATATATAGTGTCTATTATTTCAATATCTGATCTTATCACTTATAAAAGCATAAAAAATTTTGGAAGGTTTACTATTGTCAAAACTGTTTTGGGGCTAGCACTGTGGCAATAGTGGGTAAAGCTGCCACCTGAAGTGCTGGTATCCCACATGGGTATCGGTTCCAGTTTGGGCTGCTCCACTTCCAATCCAGCTCACTGCCAATGTGCCTGGGAAAGCAGTGGAAGATAGTCCAAGCACTTGGCCCTCTGTACCCATGTGGAAGAGCTGGAGGAAGTTCCTTGCATTTTACTTCGGATTGGCCCAGCTCTGGCCGTTGTGGCCATTTGGGGAGTGAACAAGCAGATGGAAGATTCTCTCTCTGTCTGTCTGTCTCTCTCTCTTTTTTTCTCTCTGTCTCCCTTTAACTCTGCCTTTCAAACAAAGAAATAACTCTTAAAAAAAAAAAAAACAACTACTGTGTTTTAGGTAGGGCTCAACCACTAATCTGACCACTCTTGGGTCTTATCAAGCTTGTGTGCCCCTTTTTGGGTGTATCAACTTGTGAATTACTGTGGCAAGGGTGGTGTTGAAGAGCTTCCACTAATGAGGTTAAAACTTCTATGGGATATTCTCCAACTCGCAGCTATAGGTCAGCACCTTTAAAATGGTTCTCATTTGTTGCACTGCAAATTTTTTCTCACTGCTGAAAACATTCCTGACTGCCATTGATATGTCAGTAACACCATCTTTCATGTTACTTTTGGGAATATCTCAAACATAAAGCAGGTTATGATTTGTCCATAATGTACACATGAATGAATTATGATGTGGTCACTTGGCTCTAGGATCCATTTGTGATAATTTCTTTCATTCATTAACTCATTTAATTCATCAACCAGAAAACAAGACTTCTGCTGCCAGTGTTTCATGCTATCACTGAGAAACAGAATGCTCATATTTTGTCTTTCTGTCTGGCTGCTGTAACTTCTGCTTCTTAAATTCTGTGAAATGACTTCTTTTAAAAAGGAAGTTTTATATTTTGGTTCCTTTCTATGAAGATCTGAGTGCCTTTCATGACCCAAGGCTTTATTCAAGAGCGTTCAGGTACACTGACACTCAAGAGCAGTCTTGGAAGAGAAAGACTGCAAAAAATAAATGTGCAGTCTAAAGGGTGGAGAGGGGAAAGGGAGGCTATTCTACCAGTTTGCCTTGGAAGCTGGGAGTATATTTATGTTCAGGTACTGCGTATGGAGACTGTGGAGTGAAAAGACTTGTTCTAAAGTCTCCTAGCCAGAAACAAATAGCTTGATGTCATTCTTAGGAACTGCATAACTACCATGATTGTTCCACTTTATTTTAAAAAATTATTGTTATTGCATTCTATTTGAAGCAGCTGCAGTAGAGAGCACAATAATTGCTTCAAAAGCCATTGTGTTCTTACCACAATCCAAACCAAAACCAAAACTGGAGACAGAGATAAAAAGCAACTGGGAAAAATGAATTTTGAGGATAGAGAGAGGGGAGAACACATTAGAAAACCACAGGTCGGCTATGAGTTGCCTTGTTGTACTATTCCTAGGAGGGAGACATTGCTTTAAGGAAGGTCACAGTCAATAACAGTATGAAGAATGAATTAGAAGAGCTCATGAATAATAGCACTTGACTAGAATGTAGTTAGAACAAGAAAGGAAAGAGGAGGCTGATGTATCTTGTTGCCTCTTGGTTCCCAACATGTACAATGGCTGGACACTTACAGATGAAGTAAAGCTAGAACAGTCTGGATTTGCAAGGAAGAATATCAACATGCATTTAGTAAATGCATGACGTCTCTTCTACAGTTGGTATTCATCAAATATCCATTTACTTTGGTAGTTCCATAAAATGAAGTAACCAATGAAGATTCTAGTTCAAGTGCTTTGTCCTCTGCCCACATAAATGGTGACAAACTTGTAAAATCAAATAATTAAACTAGATAATCTCTCAAGTCCTGACAGTTTTGATATTGAGATATGGTTTTTTATTATAACTGAGGTCTAGAGACTTCTCAGCCAGTTTAAATATTGAGTAACATATGGTATTTCATGACATTCTGAGTGATTTCTGGAACCTTCTATTTAATTTATTTGTTAGAAACTGCCAGATATTTATATCAAACTCTGGTTTTTTTCCAGGTGGATTGTCAGTGCCTCGAAGCAGATGTCATAATTTCCTTTTAAACTATCAGGTGATAACTGATGTGACAGCAGTACCCACCAATTCAAAAGAAAGATGACATCTGTTACCTGTCCCAAGTGGTAGCTTTGAGAGCCGCAAGGAGGGAAGGCCTATACTTCTGGGGAAGAAAAGACCTTGTGAAGGTCCCTGCGGGAGCCTAAAGGTTAACCAATGAGAATCAGACCCACCTCAACCTTTAACCCCCCATGCCCTGAATCTATAAAAGGAGCTCTCCTAATCTCTGATGCGTGACTTCCCCGCCCCCGCTCTGTTGGGACAGGGGAACCTCGCCCAGGAGTGGAATCCCAATAAAAGCCTGTGAATTCATTGATTCGTTTGCCTGGGAAGATTTGTTACGTGCCGGACACCTTGCACCAAGAAGGTAATACAGGTACAGGCAGGGTGGACTTTACTGGAAGCAATGTGAAACTTGCATATGAAGGGCAACACGCAAGACCTGCCAACTGTTTTCTTTTGGCAGTTCACCAGTATCACTTAGATACCAGTTTGGCAATTACAGATGCTAATGGCTTTGAAGTTTATCAGTCCACCCAAGGCAAAAGCAGTCCTCTGATGAGTCAGATTATCACCCACATGTAGAATCACTAATGTGTCTTAGTCTTCGCCCACCAGTAATAATGTAGAGCTGGGTGGAGTAATGAAACTTGTATTAGGAGTCGAAGTTCTAGACCCTAGGTCTTCATCACTCATATGTTGTGTATCCTTGGGGGGTTATAATTTATCTTCTTCAGGCCTTTTTCCACACTTAAATTTGAAGTCATTACTATGTAACTCCATTTTGAAGTTTGACAAACTAACCTGAGAGAAGATCTATTCAATTCTCTAGTTTATGGGTGAAAAACTAAGACAAAGAATGTCATTAACTTGAGCAATATCTCAAACCTTCTGGAACTAGAAAATAAGTGTGTTTTCTATTAATTTTTCTATTTTGAGCACCAAATGAGATACTCTATATGAAAGCTGTAATATAGAAACTATAGTATTTTATACTGAATATTTTGAACATACTGGATATTTTTGGTAATGTATTGGCAAAGAAACATATACAATGCCATCTCTAGAAATCTAAGCGATAGGTATATTGAAAGATTATTTGGGATCAGCTTTCAAGGGACAGATTTTAAAAAGAGTTTTTTATTTTATTTTTTATTTTTTTATTTTTTTAAAAACTTTTATTTAGTGAATATAAATTTCCAAAGTACAGCTTATGGATTACAATGGCTTTTTCACCCCCCCCCCCATAACTTCCCTCCCACTCGCAACCCTCCCATCTCCCACTCCCTCTCCCATTCCATTCACATCAAGATTCATTTTCAATTATCTTTATATACAGAAGATCAATTTAGTAAATATTAAGTAAAGATTTCATCAGTTTGCACCCACACAGAACATAAAGTGTAAAATACTGTTTCAGTACTAGTTATAGCATTAATTCACATTGGACAACACATTAAGGACAGAGATCCCACATGAGGAGTAAGTGCACAGTGACTCCTGTTGTTGACTTAACAATTTGACACTCTTGTTTATGGCGTCAGAAATCTCCCTAGGCTCTAGTCATGAGTTGCCAAGGCCATGGAAGCCTTTTGAGTTCGCTGACTTCGATCTCATTTAGACAAGGTCATAGTCAAAGTGGAAGTTCTCTCCTCCCTTCAAAGAAAGGTACCTCCTTCTTTAATGACCCGTTCTTTCTACTGGGATCTCACAGAGATCTTTCATTTAGGTGGTTTTTTTTTTTTTTTTTTTTTTTTTTGTTTTTGCCAGAGTGTCTTGGCTTTCCATGCCTAAAATACTCTCATGGGCTCTTCAGCCAGATCCGAATGCCTTAAGGGTTGATTCTGAGGCCAGAGTGCTGTTTAGGACACCCACCATTCTATGAGTCTGCTGTGTATCCCACTTCCCATGTTGGATCGTTCTCTCCCTTTTTTTATTCTATCAGTTAGTATTAGCAGACACTAGCCTTGTTTGTGTGATCGCTTTGACTCTTAGGCCTATCAGAGTGATCAATTGTGAACTGAAATCGATCGCTTGGACTAGTGAGATGGCATTGGTACATGCAGTCTTGATGGGATTGTATTGGAAATACAATAGGGTTTTTTTTTTAACTTTTATTTAATGAATATAAATTTCCAGTGTACAGCTCATGGATCACAATGGCTTCTCCCTCCCATAGCTTCCCTCCCACCTGCAACCCTCCCCTCTCCCGCTCCCTCTCCCCTTCCATTTGCATCAAGATTCATTTTCAATTCTCTTTATATAAAAAGATCAATTTAGTATAAAGATTGCAACAGTTTGCACCCACATAGAAACACAAAGTGAAACATACTGTTTGAGTACTAGTTATAGCATTAAATCAAAATGTACAGCATATTAAGGACAGAGATCCCACATGAGGGGCAAGTGCACAGTGGCTCCTGTTGTTGACCCAACAAATTGACACTCTAGTTTATGGCGCCAGTAACCATCCTAGGCTGTCGTCATGAGTTGCCAAGGCTATGGAAGCCTTCCAAGTTTGCCGACTCTGATCATATTTAGACAAGGTCATAAAAGACAGAGTGAGGATAGTAACCAATGATCCTAAGAGTGGCATTTACCAGGTTTGAACAATTATACAGCATTAAGTGGGGAAGAGGACCATCAGTACACACAGGTTGGGAGTAGAGCCATTGGTGGTAGAGTAGAGGTTATGATTACAAAGGAATGAGGCCCAAGTGCACTAGACAGGGCCTAGAACAAAGGACAGAGTCATTATTAGAGGAGCTAAGAAAGGTGCTGTCTAAGCTACAATTAATTTTTCTGATTGAGAGGCAAATAGAACCTGACAGAAGGGGCTTGATAATAATCTGGTGGGCTTTAGGCCTTGTAAGTTAAGAGGCCCAGACCTATCTATCTCTTCACATGGGGTATATCCTAAGGGAGGTGTGAACCTCCTAGGGGAATGCACTCTGTTGACTTTCATTACTTGGCTGGCCTGGGAGGAGAGCTGGCCAGGTAAAGGCAGGGGGCATCTCTAACAAGAAATTTACAGTTCTGCCTGCAATGTTGCTGACCCTACTTGACCATCCCCTCAGCTGCAGTGGTCACTTTGGAAGTTGGGCTGAGGGAAGGGCTTTTCAGCTTAGAGCCAATAAGATCTGTGGCTCTGACCTGGGCATCCTTCGACTCCAGGGCAGGTCCATTTCCAGTGATCCAACTCTTGGCAGAGCTGCCACGGCTCTTCATAAGCTGACTTCTGCTGAAGCCCAGGCTTACCACATTGAAAGCCACTGCAGTGGACTGGCCTGTTGGGTCTCCTTGAGGGCAGATCACTGTACAGATCAGCCATTAATAGGCCTGCCACCCATTGCTTCTGATGCCGAGCTTTCTTTTCCTCCTGGTTTGTGTTCAAGCAGACCAGAGGACGCAAGTCAAGGGAGTGCCCGTGTCCCATCTCTAATCTTCGGTGGCCTGAACTACAAGTCTATAGTCACAGGCATGTTCTGTAGTAGTTTTTCTAAGGTAGACAATGCCCATGAGGAAAATTATATTCTCACTTAAAAACTTTCTTTCCCTTTGGTCTGAAAGGGAGGTTTTTTCTACTTACTGTATACTTCGCTGATGGTGAAGAGAATCTAGCTATGAGATTATAATTTAAGCTATTACTTTGGCTATGCTATTACAGAAAAATGTTAGCCATCTCTTTTATAAGGTCTAAAGATTAAATTGTGCATCCTACAGATTCCTTCATAATAGAATTAGTTTCCTACCTTGAAGAGAATAGAGAAATGAAAGAACAAGTTGGGCTTAGAATAGAGAAATGAGGGAGCAAGTCCTAGATCGCTTGCTGACAATAGCAATATTACATGAATACTTAGCAAACCGTTTCAACCATTAGATAACAACTTAAGAAAACATTTACCAGAAGGTCCAATGCCTTCTATATATTTTAAGAATCATGTATTTGAAAACACCTCTTAAATATCTAACATGGTGTAGTTTGTTTAGCCAGTAAACTTAAGCACAACCATCTAAAATGTTTTTAGTTTCTTTCTACCAACACGTTTAAAACATATGATACACAGATTCAGGTCACACGAATTAAAATGTATCTTTGATTGATTTTAGCAGCTTAAATTTATGGACAATCTTATCTATAAGCCAATTAAAATAAAACTCTTAATAAAATTTCCCCATGTGGACATACAATATGTACACACATATAATATAGCATAATAGACCAATATAGCAATTTTAATAATAGCTTTTAAAATCTTTACCTCTTTTTGTAGATTGCCAATTGATTTGAATTGCTTTTTCTTTTTAGTAACCTCAGTTAACCATACTTTCTCTCAGTTGGTACTGTTAATACATTATTGGCTTCATCTGTTTACAGAGCCATCCCAAAGTACTGAATACAATAGAAGTGGCTGGAAAAAGTCCATAGGAACCTATAGGAGGACAGCTAAACACAGAACCAACAACGCTTTAGTTTTATGAGCAGCACATCATATATAACTATGGATGACAAAAGACTTTAAGTCGCCATGTTTAAAATTATAAACTCATCAACCAACAAGAGGCACTTGCTTACTTCACAGTATTTTTGAAAGCACCTGTAGGATTTTACAAGTATTTAACCCTTTAGGCCTCTGGGGCTTTCTCATTAAGATAACTATCATGTCTAGTAACACAAGATCATTAGACTTTTTAATTCTCAAACATTTGTATTAATAGCATTTTCCATTATAGAAACTTAAAGTTTGGTACCACGTCACATCTTGACAGTACTTCTAATATAATCCAAATAGACTGATTAGTTGGTGTCTCTATAAGATGAGAGACATAGGTCCTTCGATTTTTTTCAGTTGGGCCCAAACTGGAAAAACTAAAGTCCGGGATTTACTGGAAATTTTAGAGTCCAGATTGTTTGAAACTTTGATTTTTTGAATGCCTGTCAAGAATGCCAAGAAGGCTCAAAATCCAAAATATCTGGTTGAAATAAGATTCCTTAAAATCATGACATAACATAGACCAAATTTGATCATTGTTACAAGGTGATTATCCAAATCTTTGAAAATAAGCACATATTTAAATAACCCATAGCTCTTAATAAAAATTCAGCTGTTTTTGAACAATTAGAATTTAACAGACATCAAGAGAACATAATAGATTACTTTAACACATTGCTTTAACAGAGCATCAGAGTTTAATTCTATGTCAAAGAGAAATTGAGCTTCCTGTGATCTTTTGCTGTGAGGTTTCCTTCCTTTACCTTCTTTCATAATTGGAGGTAGTTGGCAGGCAAATGATATACCCACAGGAGCCAGAGATCGGAAGCTCTTTCCCAAGGACCACACAGGGAATCTCTGCTGCCCTCAGTGTGGGCTCCAATTCTCCTGCAGTCTCCCACTGGGTTGCCAAGTTAGATGCTAATCTCCTGTTGTTTCACCCCTCCCCCCAGAGTCAGGTTTTTCTGCTAGGCTCAGGGCCGGTGCAGACCTGAGGTCGCCCTGCTTATGACGTATGTCCAAAATGGCGCCTGCTCTGTCTTGCTCGCCTTTGAGAGGTGAGCAGAGAGAGAAAAACTCGTGTCCGTATCGGTCACTTTTTTATTTTTTTCCTCTCTCTCTTCTAGTTAGCCTGGTGAATTTTTCCCCACGGAGTTTCAAGCCTCGTTCCCTCTAGCCTCCTCTTTCCACTTGCCCGCTGGTGTCTCGGGCTATTGAGGTTCGGCTCACCTCGCGTTCCAGCGCTGGTGTGTTGAGTCTGCCGCTGGTGTCCCGAACTTGGGCTCCCACGCTTTCCACGCAGGTCCACTGTGAATCACTAGTTCTGGAAGAGTTTCCTCTGCTGTTTCATCCCCTACTCTTCCTTGACCCTGCAGTATCTCCACTTATATTAAACTGTCTCTCCCCCAGACTAATAGTGTGCTCCCTGCCTATTCCGCCATCTTGCCGCTCTTCAATAGGGTTTTTTTTTTAAAGACTTATTTCAGTCTCTCCCTGAGAGTATGTAGTAAGGGAATATTATTTTCTTTCCTTTTCCAAAAAAAAAAAAAAAGAATTATTTTATTTATTTGGAAGGCAGAGTTAGAAAGAGGGAAAGAGAGAGAGAGATCTCTCATCTGCTGGTTCACACCTCAAATGGCTGCAAAGTCTAGAGCTGGGCCAGATTGAAGCCAGGAGCCAGGAGCTTCATCCCGTTCTCCTATTTATGTGTAAGGTTCCAAGCACTTGGGCCACTTTCCAATGCTTTCTCAGGCACATTAGCAGGGACCTAGATTGGAAGTGTAGCAGCCAGAACTCGAACCTACATTCATATGGGATGCCTGCTTTGCAGGCAACAGCTTAACCCGCTATGCCACAATGCCAGCCCCAAAGGACATTATTTTCAATAGATACTAAAGGCATTTCTCACTAAGTGGCAATATGAAAACAATAGAAGCTCTTGAGGTAGGGCAGACTGAGTTCCAAACCTGAACCCATCCTCTACTAATTATATCATTTTGGTAAATATTTAACATCCCTGAGTATGTGAAACCTCAGATTTAAAAAAAAATGGAAACAAATCTAATTAATAATAATAACATTGAATATTCATGGAACATTTATCATGTGATAGGTAACTGCTTTTATAATTTTACTCTTTAAATGATTTAAAATTTATCAGCTCATTGAATCCTCAAAATATGACTATTGTGAAGCCTATTGTAAGGAGACAAAATATGGAAAGCTTTTGTTATAGTCTACTTCTCTCCCCTTAATACTATGGAGATTAATATTCCTGCTGGTGACCCACAAATGCTATGGAAAATGAGTCTCACTAATTTCTATAGTTACTCTAATTAGGTTGCAAGGAGATTAATGGTACTGATTATTTCACATCTACCATAATTTGGAGACCAATTGTTGACTTTAAAGCAAAGCGTTGGCAATAATGTTCTGATTTGTCATTTTGTCATTATGGTTATCACTTCTTAACCTGAAAGCAAATACCAATTTTCACTTGTGTGATTTCGCATTTATGATGTTTGTCCATGACTGAGCAAAAATATATTTTTTGTCCAAGAGTTGCCTTCCAATTAAGATATGGACAAGCAATCTTCATTATATGAACACATATTATCAAGTTCTTTTAATTTTATCTGGTAAAAACATGCATAACAAGAAGCAACTCATTCTCATGGGAGATTTTTCTCAAGATATTATATCCTGTAATCAAAATCAAAATTGACTTTCCAATTAAAAAAAAAATTCAGATCAAGTATGTGAACTATCAGTTTCAAAATACAATCAGGTAAATGGTTTAGAATGAATATTAAAAATCAACTCTTTGATACCCCATTTAGTAGATCTTTTTAATAGTTCTATAAATTTTTACCTTGTTGCCACAGAATGATTTGAGGTTCAAAAGCAACTAGAGAATAGAGCTACTCTTTCTGAGACTTTTCATTGATCTGGAGCCTCACGGTGACTGAATATCTTTCTTTCTAGACGCTTAGATACATTGTTTACTGAGCTGCTATGCTAATTTGTACTTTGAAACAAAGCCTGCCTGCTCTAGTACTCACTTCAGAGATGGGGCAAATAAATTCAATGGAAGCAATGGTACCCAATCCTATGTCTGCAAGCTACAGCATAACAATTTGATGGGTACTCCTAAATCTGTATCTTTAGTTGTACAGTTTTTTTCTGAATAATCTATATATCAGCCATGCATAATCTCTTCACCTAGAAATCCCAGAGACATCTCAAATTCAACTTGTCCCATATGTACTCCCCCAACCCTGCTTCCCCTTTGGTTTTCTACATCTTGATTAATGACTTACTATCCACCTTGAAATCCAAGCTAGAAACCTGATCGTCATTTTTGATTCTTCCCTTTGTTCAGCATTTATACCCAAGGAATCTCCTCTGACCATTAATTCTACTTCTAAAATGTTGAATCTGCTCATTCCTCCAACTGCTATCCTCATATTCTCTCTCCTGGATTATTGTCATAGCTTACCAATAGGTCTGCCCGTCTCCAGGGTAACCACTCTCCATTCCACTCACTGAACAGTGCCAGAGTGTGCTTTCTGAATAACAATTCTGATCTTGTCACTCACACAATTAAAATCCTCCAGTGGATCCCAGCACTTAGACCATGGAAATTTAAACTCCTGAGCACAGCCTACAAAGACTGTTTTTGATCTGACTCCTGTGTTTTTCATCTGCAACCCAAGACTATCTTTCTTGCACTTCTCACAGTTTGGCCTCATGTGTTTCCATGGCTTTGCACGTGCAGTTCCCATGCTTGGGATGACCTTTTTCTTTCCACTTGCTAAATATCTTCTCATCATTGTAGATGGCGCTCAGATGACACCTGATCTAGGCCACTCTTCCTATGACCCTCTGTATGGATTCTGAGTAACAATCACCTGCATGTCCTAATTGTATTTTTTACTTCATTGTACTTTAAGTCTGTTTATATATTTGTTTCCCACTTCCTTTCTGTGAATTCATTTGAGCATTGTCTTTGTATTCCCAGCATCTAGCAGAGCACTTGGCAGTAGACTGAGAACTCGGTACATGTTTGCTGAATATGAATGAAGACCAAGGCAGCTGGTTTCAGTCAAAGCACAGCAAATCTGGGCATGCAGCTCAACATCCTTTGAGACTTTGTCCTTATTTGTAAAATCAGGGTCTACAAGGCCTATATTCCTCTGCTGGTGTAAGAATTAAATAAGACATGGAACTACTCTGTAAACTGTACATTGAAATGTTTGCATAAGTGTATCATATGTAAGATCATATTATTGCAACCCATTGCACAATGACATATTTTTAAAACAAATGATTTATCAGTATGTGTGGCACATAAGGACACTTCACAACAAATAGAGTGCTCCTCCCCTCTGGTCTTCTCCTGGTGAATTTATTCTTCTAAGTCTGGCTCCAGAGTTTAATTCTTTTCCAAGCCTTTCTAGTCTCTACCCAAGCAGGATACTACTCTGATCTGTGGCAGTCCAAGTACTTGGTATGTTCTTCTCTTAGAGCTTGCACCACTCTATATGACCTTTGTTTTGTGTTTATTTTTCACACATGAAGTTGAGACCTCCTCTGGGTGTTATCCCGTTATTTTTTTTCACCACTGTTATGTATGTTTTCCCAGTGGTTGTCCCCAGTTGCCCTGCAAAGTAGGTCTCACTCTGATTCCCAGTCCAAATTAGGAACAACATAGATAAAATGTGTAGCCATTCACAGCTCCATAGCCCTAGACTGATAGAAGGAGAAATAATTCATGAATTATTCTCTGAATTTCCCTCATTGACCACCTGACTTCCATCTGGGACTCCACAATGTGGGAGGTTCTAGGTTGCTGCTTTCCCTGGCATTTTGTGACTTAGTTTATTTTAGTGCTTTAAATGGATTCAGTGTCCTTGATTTCCCTCTTCGTATCAACTCAAGTCTCAGTATGAGGCTTGGCAGCCTGTTTCTCTGGTTCACATTTTGCTAATTTGGGAAGTTTTGCTGAGGAACCCTGAGCTATTCAGGGACGCATCTTCTGGTTGTCAACCAACAGCTCTCCTGGGTCTTCTCACCAACCTCTTCCCCGGCCTTTGCCTTTCTGTCTTCTCTTCTTCCTCTTCCTCCTTATTCAACAGTGTTTTTAGAAAGAGCCAGTTGTCCATATAGATTTGCTCAGTGCCAGGCATTATGCTAAACACTCTGGATATATTATGTCATTTTTCCTTACAATAAGTCAAGGATGAGTTACTATTAATGTCGCTTTTCTAAACAAAAGGGAAGTTGGACTTACAGAAATAACCTGGCTTGGCAGACATTTCAAACAACCTGAGTCTGCTGGAGTCTAAAGCTCAAGTTCTTCATACAGCTGATTTTCTGTCCTTGTGGTAATGCTGGCCCCACCTCTCCCACTCCCATCTGCCTCCTGGGCTTTCTTCTGACTCCTCTGCCCCACCCCCAGTGACCCAGTTTTGCCTGCATCGTGACTCAGATGATTGTGCTCAGCTGCACATCCTTGGCTACCCCCCATAGCATCTACTGCTCAACCTCCATCTACCTCCGTACTCTGCCTTTCTTTAAACACCACATCTGGTCACTAGCACTTCCTGATGTGTGCTAGACAGCAGGAACTGTGACTTACTTGTCTTTATAGTCCTATATTCTACCACAAGTGGGACCCCTAAAACCTGTTAAGTACATAAAGGATTTTGTTAATAGAGCAATAACAGGTAAAACACAAATAGAAACAATATTTGAAAATTTCAAGACTACAAATTATTTTAAGTGTCATTTGATTTATATAGAAATACTTTATATTTACACATAAATATAATTATAAATCAGCAAATAAAAGAGTTATCTGCATCCCATGTTTATTGCAGCTCAATACACAATAGTTAAGACACAGAATCAACCTAATTGCACATCAGCTGAAAACTGGATAAAGAAATTATGGGATGTTTTCAACCCTGGTACTCTGATATTGGGACTCAGGAGTCTTAACCATCATCCTAATTGTTAGGCCAAATGCCCTCCCCTACAACCATTTGTGTGTGTTATAACTGGACTTCTTCAATTGATTTTATAGACCATGTAGGTAATTGAAACATTGATTTTTGTAAAAGAAATCTTCATTAGCTGTAATTACAAATGCATTTGAAATCCAATACTTAAAATAAAAGAAAGTTTGAATGTATGAGTGTGCCAGAGAAGAGTACTTTAAAGAAATGGAGGAAATAGGCTCCAATCTTTATAGAAATATAAATTTATATGTTTTTAAGGCCATGCACAAGCAATCTCTTTCCCTTCTCAGGGAATCGTCTGTTTCTTTGTTAACTCTCTCTGGGAATTTTATGGATCTGCTCAGGTATGACCACATTGAATCTGTTCTATTTCACAGAACCTCTTTTGTTTTATTTTTAAGGTATTCCGAAGGCGAGTGATGGAGACATTTCTAAACACTGGTCTGTTCCTCCAAATGGCCACAATGGTTGGGGATGGGCAAGGCTGGAGCTAGAACAGAACTCCATTCAAGTCTCTCACAAGGGTGACAGGGGCCCAGGTAATTGATGCATCATCCACAGCTCTCTCAGGTGCATCAGCAGGAAGCTAGATAGAAGTGGAGAGCTGGGACTCAAAACAACACCCTAATATAGGATGCCAATGTAACAAACGATGGCTTAATGTGCTGTACTACAGCACTGACCTCCAAAGCCCCACTTTTCTGGCTCCTCTTCTCACCACCAAGTGATGGTCCTCTGAGGTCTTTCTCTCTGAACTTGTGCAGCTGCCAACCCCTTCTAGCTAGTCATTTTTCTCTCTACATATCTACTGCTCCTGTCTTTTGTGTATACTCACTTAATGATATATGGTAGGCAAAATTAAATCACCAGCCAAAATATTTACAATCAAACCCCCAGAACCTGTAATTATGTTACACTGCATGACAAAGGGGACTCTAGGTTAAAAATCAAATTAAGGTGGCTAATCAGGTGATCTTAAAACAGAGACTATTCTGGATCAATCATCCCAGTGGGCCTTTTGTAATCACAAGGACCCATAAATTGCATCACCCACTGTTGCAGGCTTTAGAAGGGGCCACAATCCAAGGAATGTGAGTGGCCTCTAGTAGCTACAAGACCAAGGTAACAGACTCCACTAGCACCTCCAGCGGGAGCACAGCCACACTGCCATCTTGTTTTAAATCCTGTGGGGCTCATGGAACAATCTTTGTAAGCCACCAAACCTGTGGCAATTTGTTAAGGAGGCCATCCATGTAACATGCAGTCTCCTTATGATGGAGGTGACCTGGATTCCAAAGCCTCTGGGAAATGAGTTCCTCACACCCTCTGAGGAGCATGCACTTTAAACTTGGATGACTCTCTTGCCACAGTCAGGAGGACATGTCTAGCTTCCTCACGACATTGCCTTTCTGAAGGGAGAGAATGGAAAGGGAAAGGCTGTTACTGATGATGCACTAATTATATATATATTAATTTTTGACAGGCAGAGTGGACAGTAGAGGGAGACAGAGAGAAAGGTCTTCCTTTTTGCCATTGGTTCACCCTCCAGTGGCCGCTGCGGTAGGCGCTCTGCAGCTGGCGCACCGCGCTGTTCCGATGGCAGGAGCCAGGTGCTTATCCTGGTCTCCCATGGGGTGCAGGGCCCAAGCACTTGGGCCATCCTCCACTGCACTCCCTGGCCACAGCAGAGAGCTGGCCTGGAAGAGGGGCAACTGGGACAGGATCGGTGCCCCGACCGGGACTAGAACCCGGTGTGCCGGCGCCGCAAGGTGGAGGATTAGCCTGTTAAGCCACGGCGCCGGCCCCTAATTATATTTTTTAAATAGCCTTTCTCCATCTGGGGCACAGGTATTCCAGACTGGTGAGAAGAGTACTGAAAGTGGAGTCAGTTATGCACCACCTCACAGTTCAGCCCAGCCTATGAGACTTGATGGCCTCATGGTGATATCTCCCGTCAAGACTCATGGTCTCTTAGTGAAGTTGGCTCCCACTGTCCAGTTCTACCACCTTAATCAGGTATATGTTGAATATGAATGGCAAACAGGTGCCATGCTCTTTCCCATGGAGATTTGGAACCTCAGGGAAACCGGACATGTCACCAGATCCATGTTTTTGTGTATCACTCATATTCTGTGATGGTTAGGGAGTTTCTGGAGCATTCCAGAACAAAGAATGAAGTTCATATATGTTTGAGGATTGCTCCATATGCTGTCATAATTCTTCTCCAGCATTACCAATATGTACTGTGATGTAAAACTGGTATCAAACAGCTGCTGTCCTTAAGGACTTTACGCACCTTTGTTGGAGGGATATACACAGTGTGATCTTTCTGACCGTGGGTATTCAGGTATGTGCACTGGTATTGCTGCACAGATGTACCTGTTCCGATTAGCTAGGCCCCTGCCATGTTAGCTGTTTCATTTTAAATGCAGAGGAACAATGAAATTGAACTTATGTCATCACCAGAGTAGAAACGGAAGGCTGCTGTAAGAGAAGAGTCAGAATCTTGAAGAACTGAAAGAGCTCCAAGCAGAGGGAAGAGAATTCCAGAGCATAAGCAAAGGTCAAGATTCAAGTAATCAGTTGCCAAGTGTGGAGAGTATTACGTGGTCCAAAGTGGCTAGGGTGCTAAGGAAGAGCTAGGGGAGCCACAAGACACAAGATAATTATTTCTAAAGCTCTTTGTTTATGAAATTTATGGTAAATCTAACCAACAGTTTGCCAAAATTTTTTCTCATTGAAAATTTTTGCTCACTTTTTTCCCCACAATGTTTGCTTAGCTTGGTGCACTATGCAATAGTCTCTTATATGACATTAAGCTTTACTGATGTCTAAAATGGCTTTAAAATTTTGCTGTTTTAAAATTATGAATGAAATGCTAATGTGTTTAGTTATGCCAGTGCTATTTACACTAGTTAAAAAATAAAAGCACCTAAATATGCATCAGTAGCAAAGAGTATGACTTCCTAGGAGCCTATGTGTGGATCCAGACACCACATAGCCTTGAACATTACTTAGCATCTCCAATTTTCTAGTTTAGCATTTATAAAATGACCTTCAGAATATCTACCTCACAGCATTTTTTTTTTTTTTTTTTTTTTTTTGGACAGGCAGAGTGGACAGTGAGAGAGAGACAGAGAGAAAGGTCTTCCTTTTTGCCATTGGTTCACCCTCCAATGGCCGCCGCGGTAGGCGTGCGGCGGCCAGCGCACTGCGCTGATCCGATGGCAGGAGCCAGGTGCTTCTCCTGGTCTCCCATGGGGTGCAGGGCCCAAGGACCTGGGCCATCCTCCACTGCACTCCCTGGCCACAGCAGAGAGCTGGCCTGGAAGAGGGGCAACCGGGACAGGATCGGTGCCCTGACCGGGACTAGAACCCGGTGTGCCGGCGCCGCAAGGCGGAGGATTAGCCTAGTGAGCCGCGGCGCCGGCCACAGCATTATTTTTTTAAAAAGGTTTACTTCTTAATGAAGAATATGTTGGGAGACAGACTAGGAGATGGGATGGTTTGTGGGTGGGAGGGAGGTTATGGGGGGAAAAACCACTATAATCCAGCAGTTGTACTTCTGAAATCTATATTTATTAAATAAAGGTTTTTTTTAAAAAAAAGATTTACTTATTTATTTTGAAATTCAGAATTACAGAAAGAGACAGAAACAGATCTTCCATTACAAAGTCCGGGCTGGGCCAGGCCAGAGCCGGGAGCCAGGAGCTTGTGCAGGGGCCCAAACACTTGGGCCATTTTCTAATGTTTTCCCCAAGCCATTAGAAGGGAGGTGATGGGCTGGAAGTGGAGCAGCCAGGACATGAACTGGCACCCATATTTGATGCAGATTCCACAGGAAGCTTAACCCATTGAACTGTATCATCTCCTGCCTCACAGAATTATTGAAGATAAAAACATATAATTAAAATTAGAATTTGACACCATGCCCAGCACACAATAAACTCCCACTCATTTAAAAAGGTAGGTAGTTATTTTCATCGTTATCTACTTCTACTACTTTTTCCTTATTAAGAAAAAATTATTATTGCAGGAAAAAAACAATAGGGTAAACACCATGAATTCCATAATCCCACCCTTCCAGAGATTACTGCTATTTTTATCTTGCTGAATATTTTCCATAATCTTTTATAAAATTTCCATATATTCTTACATATTAACTGATTTTTTCTCTTGTACAATGAGATCATGCCATGTGTGCTCCATTATAACTTACTACAACTTTCAGCAAACTACCATTTGGTGGCATGTTTGGTATGTTATTCCAAGTTTTTACTATAAGGCAGTGCAAAATGAACTGAAAATAATTTATAAATTTAAAATAACTCATGTTTCTAAAATTGGCAAAAATATTTAAAATCACATAATGGTTGTAAAATTGTTCCCAACTGCCAATACCTTAAAAAGCTCATTTTGTCATCATTGAAATCTCATTTGTATATAGACTTGACTTCTTTCCATTAAAATGTTTTTCAAAATATTTTATTTAATTAAATTGTTCTGTCCAAGTCATACACTACGATGGCAAAGAAGTGAAGGCATAAAAGGCTTGCATACCACAATGATAAAGAACCTGACTGAGGAGGATGGTGAACCTCTGAAGAGTTTTATTTATTTTATTTTGTTTTAAGATTTATTTTTTTAAAAGATTTGTTTATTTATTTGAAAGGCAAAGTTGCTGCAATGGCAGGAGCTGTGTCGATCTGAAGCCAGGAGCCAGGAGCTTCTTCCAGGTCTCCCATGTGAGTGCAGTGGCCCAAGGGCTTGGGCCATCTTCTACTGCTTTCCCAGGCCATAGCAGAGAGCTGGATTGGAAGTGGAGCAGCCAGGTCTTGAACCGGCACTCATATGGGATACCGGCACTGCAGGTGGCGGCTTTACCTGCTATGCCACAGCTCTAACCCCAAGATTTTATTTATTTATTTGAAAGACAGCGTTACAGACAGAGAGAGGGAGAGACAGAGAAAGAAGTCTTTTACTCGCTGGTTCACTCCACAAATGACTGCAATGGCTGGAGCTGGGTCAATCAGAATTCTGGTGTCAGGAGCTTCCTCTATGTGTGTGAGTGGGTGCAAGGTCCCAAGCACTTGAGTTGAATGGGAAATGGAACACTGGGGACACAAACCTGTGCCCATGTGGGATGCAGGCATTGCAGGTGGAGGCTATACCTGCTCCACAAAAATGCTGGCAACTATTTGTTTTTCAATGGAATTTTTTAACATATTAGAGTCTTGGGGTTACAGCAAATGCATGATAATTATTATGACACAATTCTCATCAATTCTCATGTTAATGTGCTATTAATACAAAGAGAACAAATTCAATGTAGCTCATAAATACAATTCTAAGAATGTAATGGTACTTCCTTCCTCTCTCCCCTTTCCATCCTTCCTTCCTTCTCTCTCTTCTGCATGAGAGCCTGAAGAGGTGGCATCCCAGTTTTAGACATTGTGAAATAATTCTTGAAAGAATTACTCCAGTAACTGAAACACCTTCAGATAGCAGTAAGGATTGTGAGTTAACCCAAAGTTCCAGTAATTCAGCCTGAATCCTTTCTGGACAAGGTTAAGGACAAGTAAGTCAAGACATAAGTAAGTAGTAATCATGTCCAATGAATCACATCTTTTCTGACCTGCATGAACTTATTGAATTCCTTTCCTTGCAGTAAAATGTGTTACATTAATAAACTCTGAATACCTGTTGCCCACATAAGGATTCTGAAGAGGAAGGGGAAAAATAAATTAGCTGTTACCCCATTTATGAACTGGGCTGACTGCAAAAGGAAATGGTTCATTCCTCTTGGCTGCAGGGAAGGACTTTATCTCAAGTGACACATCTAAGAATTATTGTCGGGAGCAGATGCTTTTTCTGGCTGGTTCCTTCTTCCACCTCTATTGTGTCTAAAATGGAGAACCATGCAGACTTGCTTAGTGAACTTGTCAAATTTGTTTTAATCCTATCCCAGAAATACTTCCATTTCTTAAAAATACGTCCAGGATCTTTAGAAAAGATGCCTCTCTAGCAGCATGTTTGTTTGACCGACAATTGGGCCACAGTGGCACAAGAAAATTGTCAGTAATCAGTGCTGTGAATACATACGCCTACCTGATTCATCCACTGGGCTCAGCTTGGTACCAGTGCTTTTGTTTTACATTCATTAAAATTCCTATCAGGACACAAAATGCTGAACATCACCCAAAACAAAACCAAACAAAACCAACCAACCAAAAAAAAAAAAAAAAAAAAAAAAAAAAAAGCTTAGGCACAGATACAGCAATGCTGTTTGATGAAGAAACAAAACAAACCATTTATATGTTGCTTATTTTTCTTTAGAACGTAGGTCATTTTTTTAGGCTTGAGTTTTATGGCTGCTATGAATTTCCAAATATTAGCTTTTGCTTATTTAATTCCCACTTTACTTCATAAAGAGAAACTGCAAATGAAAAATTTTTAAAAATCATGAAAGATACTCATCTTTCATACTCCTTCTATTCATTCAAATAAAATGGAAAATCCTGACTTTTAGTTTAACTCAGATTTTTGATCCTTAAGCCTAAAATTATAAATTTTTATCTGCAAGATGAAAAACTATATAAGGCTAAAATAGGGGTTTTATTTCTACAAATAAAATGATCCTATACCAACTGTATATTATATGAATATGCAAATATTTTGGTTTTCATTTTCAAAAACTAAAAATGCAAATTAATTCTAATGCTAGGAAATGCAATTATGTTTCAAGGGAAAATCACAAACTATTTGAGGATAAAATTGTCATTTGAGATGAACTATTGGGTTTTATTTTTTATTGAATTCATGTGCATCCACTGGTTTTATGTTTTCTTGTGGCAGGGAAAGAGATAGAGATTGAATATGTTACAAGTTGTGCATTATTTTTAACAAAGATTGTGTTAAGCTAGAGAAACAACCATTTTCACTGAATGTGACAGAGGCTTCAGTTTGTCTCCATGGGGTCAGCTCTTATTTTCTTCTATGATAACAGAAAGCCTAATTTGGAGCTTGGCACATGGTCACTGAATCAAGACCACATTTCCCAAACTCCCTTAATAGGTGTGGTCCTGTGACAAGTGCTGGATGTGTGCATTCAACTTCCAGAACAATCTTTCTCTTCTCTGTGTCCTCAGAACTCAGAGATGAGAGTGGGTGCTGGGTATTCATCTTGATCTGTGGGAGTTCAGAAGCATGCTAGTGTCGGTGGCCTGGAACACTGCAGGCATCCTGTATCCCAGGTCTGCCTGTAGAATCTGCCTCCCAAATTATCTCAACCCAGACTTTCATGCATTAAATTCATACTTTAGGTTTTAAGGGTCTCTGTTACAAGTAGATAAATGTAAACCCTAATGCACAAGAACTTGATTCTTTTTTCTTTCTTTCTTTCTTTTTTTTTTTTTTTTTTTTTTTTGACAGGCAGAGTGGACAGTGAGTGAGAGACAGAGAGAAAGGTCTTCCTTTTTTCCATTGGTTCACCCCTCAATTGCCGCTGCGGCTGGCGCACTGCAGCTGGCGCACCGCGCTGATCCGAAGCCAGGAGCCAGGTGCTTCCTCCTGGTCTCCCATGCGGGTGCAGGGCCTAAGAACTTGCGCCGTCCTCCACTGCACTCCCAGGCCAAAGCAGAGAGCTTGCCTGGAAGAAGAGCAACCGGGACAGAATCTGGCACCCCAACTGGGACTAGAACCCAGGGTGCCGGCGCTGCAGGTGGGGGATGAGCCGCGGCACCGGCCAAGAATTTGATTCTTAAAGGTGGGCTGTTAGCCATGACAAAATCCAAAATATGGATGCTGAAGGCTCAGATAACAGAAGCTAGTTTTTTACATTTTGGCTGTGGCAAAGCATATGTTGACACTATTACTGTACTACATTAAAGGAGACTGTGTGCTATGGACATAGTGTTATGTGAAATTGTTAGGAACTATGCAAGGCGTTGTCTTATGTGAGTTATTCCTTGTTGCTTTAGCCGTCTACAAAAGCATTAAACTTGGGTGTAAGCTAAGCATTCTGGTAGCAACTACATACTACAAAACAAAGTGATGGGAATCAAGCAACCTTACATTAGTAACTTAATATACACACGTGCTGCTTACAATGTACTAGGCACCAGTTTAGTGCTGTATTCATTTTAGGCAACTTAATACTGAAAGAACACAGTGAAGTAGATATGATTTTTAGCTCCACTTAGATGAGGCCCAGAGAAGTTAAGTTACTTGCTAACTGCATAGATCTCAAATGAGGAACCTGGTTTGCCCAGGCAATCTGGCTGTAAAATCTGTTTTCCTAGTCTATACTAAATAGTCGGTCAGTGGAGTCTTAATGGGATTGGAAAAACTAATTGCTTTTGTGACTTAGACCAAAGCAGTTCTCAGTAAAGACTGCAAGGGATCAGACTTAGCAGAAGTTAAGACAGAGCCTCTGAGCCTTTCCTAAACATCTGTACTTTACAATTCTCTGCTACTTTTTGCAGGACTATTCATCAATATATGAAATCATTCTAAGCATCCATCAATCTATGAATGGACAAAGAAAATGCATTGACATACATAGTGGAATATTATTGACCCATAATGAAGCATGATAGCTTGTCATTTTCAGCAACAGGGATGGAACTGGAAAACATTTTGCTATGTGAAATAACTCAGGCATAGAAAGACAAATATTGCATTCCTCACTTATATGTGGAAACAAAAATTTGACCTCAGAGAAGTAGAGAGTATAATAGTGACTACCAGAGAAAAGTACAAGGGAAGAGAAGATAACAAAAAAGATAACTAATGGGTATACTATGGTACAGAGGGATAGCAGGATAACAGGAATAATTGAAATTGTTCTAAAGCACAATAAGATGATTACAATTGACTAAAGTTTATTGCGTATTTCAAAATAGCTAGTAGTAAGAATTTTTTTTAAGTTGTATTCATTTATTTGAAAGCCAGAGTTACAGAGAAAGGGGGAGAGAAAGAGAGAAATCTTCCATCTGCTGGTTAACTCCTCCCCAGGTGGCTGTAACAGCTGAGGATAGGCCAAGAGGAATCCAGCAGCCTGGAACTCCATCTAGGTTTCCTATGGTGGTGGCAGGGGCCCTAGCATTTTTCTCAGGCACATTAGAAGGGAGCTGGTTCAGAAGCAGAGCAGCTGGGATTTGGACAGGTGTCCTTATGGGATGCCAGCATTCCAGGTGGCAGCTTAATCTGCTGCACCACATGCTGGCCCAAATGTATCTATTTATTTGAAAGCCAGAACGAGAGAGAGAGAGAGAGAGAGAGAGAGAGAGAGAAAACTTTCATTTGTTAGATTATTCCCCCAGATGACCATCATAGCCATATCTGGGCTAAGCTAAAGCTGGGAAATAGGAATTCCATTGGGATTTTCCACATAGATGGCAGAGGTCCAAGATTTTGGGTCACCCTCAGCTGCCTTATCAGGCACGTTAATAGGGAAGTGGATCAGAATTAAATCAGCCATGACTCACATTGGCACTCAAATATGGCATGCCGGCATCAAAAATGGCAGCTTATTCCGGTGCACCACAATGCTTTACCATAGTGATGAGGATTTTGACAGTTCTTTTGAGGTGATTGATATACCAGTTACCCTGATGTGATGATCACACATTGTATACATGTGTTGAAATGCCACAGTGCACTCTACAAGTAAGTACAATTATGAGTCTATTAAAAACTTTTGAAAAAGAGTTCTATGCAGGCCATCAAAGAAGGAGGTACCTTTCTCTGAAGGGAGGAAAGAACTTCCACTTTGACTATGACCTTGTCTAAATAAGAAATAAGATTGATGTCCGCGAACTCAAAAGGCTTCCATAGCCTTGGAAACTCATGACAAGAGCCTCGGGTGATCACTGACGCCATAAACAAGAGTGTCAATTATTAAGTCAACAACAGGAGTCACTGTGCACTTATTCCTCACGTAGGATCTCTGTCCTTAATGTGTTGTACAATGTGAATTAATGCTATAACTAGTACTGAAACAGTACTTTACACTTTGTGTTTCTGTGTGGGTGCAAACTGTTGAAATCTTTACTTAATATACACTAAATCGATCTTCTGTATATAAAGATAATTGAAAATGAATCTTGATGTGAATGGAATGGGAGAGGGAGCGGGAGATGGGAGGGGTGCGGGTGGGAGGGAAGTTATGGGGGGAAAAAGCCACAATAAATTTGGAAATTTATATTTACTAAATGAAAGTTAAAAAATGTATATGGCGAAACTAAGGGAAAATGTTCCCACTAACAAACAGCTATATCTTCGATGATGGCTAGACGCCAATGTGGAGTGTTTAAAGTGAAAATGAAATTTAAATATGAAAACTTGAAAAAAAGAGTTCTATGACAGAAAATGGGAGCTGCATGGCAAAGAGGAGATGAAGAGGAAGAGCGCTGTTTTCTCATCTCAGCCCTTTGTTTGCAAGGGCTTTAGAGAGAGTCAGGCTATACCAGCAGGGAGGCACCCAGGAGCAGGAAATAAAACTTCATCTTCAGTCTCAAAAACTCTGGCTCTTCATGGCTTTAAACTGTGGCTATTAACACCTGCAATTGACCAAAAGAACTAAACTGTAAGTCCACTAAGTGTTAAAAGAGATTATACTGGGACTAGTGCTGTGGCTAGTTGGTTAAGCCTCCGCCTATGGCTCTAGCATCCCTTATGGGTGCTGGTTTGAGTCCCGGCTGGTTCACTTCCTGTGCAGCTCCCTGCTAATGGCCTGGGAAAGCGGTGGAAGGTTGCCCAAGTGCTTGGGCCCCTCTACCCACGTGGGAGACCTGGAAGAATTTCTTGGCTCCCGGCTTTGGATCAGCCCAGCTCCAGCCGTTGTGGCCATTTGGGGAATGAACCAGCAGATGGAAGACCTCTCTCCATCTCTCTGTGTGTGTGTGTGTGTCTCTCTCTCTCTCTCTCTAACTCTGCCTCTCAAATAAATAAAATAAATCTTTTTTAAAAAAATAAATTGTGGGCCGGTGCCGCAGCTCACTTGCCTAATCCTCCGCCTGCGGCGCCGGCACACCGGGTTCTAGTCCCCGTTGGTGCGCTGGATTCTGTCCTGGTTGCTCCTCTTCCAGTCCAGCTCTCTGCTGTGGCCTGGGAGGGCAGTGGAGGATGGCCCAAGTGCTTGGGCCCTGCACCTGCATGGGAGACCAGGAGGAGGCACCTGGCTCCTGGCTTCGAATCAGCGCAGTGCGCCGGCCGCCGGCCGCAGCGGGCCGGCCACGGTGGCCATTGGAGGGTGAACCAACGGCAAAAGGAAGACCTTTCTCTCTCTTTCTCTCTCTCTCTCTCTCACTGTCTAACTCTGCCTGTCAAAAAAGAAAAAGAAAGAAAGAAAGAAATTGTGGATGACACTGTACCTGGCGGGGAGTCTGCCTGCCCTGCCCATGCAGCAGGGTGAGAGACACGGCACACCATGTCCCTGGGAGGGACCCCACACCCTGACTGCTGGCAGGCAACAGGAGCCCCAGGCACTTTTCCCCACCCCCAAACCTTGTTAAAGGGCCCTGCAGTTGCTGATCAGGTAAACAGGTTTAGGTGTGGCCCAGGCCCATTAGGGCCACCTGGAAAGCTACCCTAGATACGTGATCTTCAAGCTGATTGGAGAGGCATATTGGCACCAGTGTCAATTCTGTCCTGTAGTATTGGTGTTTCCTTGAATTAGTTACATCCCTTCTGTGTGCCCTTTACAAGTATACGTGGCTGTGAATAAAGATGGACATGTTCACCAAAACTTGTCTCCGATGCTTCTTTTGGGAAGAACACTGTCGCCCTGCTCTCCCCAACAGTGCGGCTTTGCAGGACAAACCACAAGAAATTATATTATTTGATTCCCAAAACATTTCCATGCTTTTCACACTAGTGTCACCGAAAGGGAGGCTACGAAAGCTGGGAAGGCTCAGAAGGACACCTTCTCCATTGCCCACCTTAGATAAGCCTTGAAAGATGAGGGACAGGGAACGACCACCCAAAGATGCTTTCAGATGAGGTAGACTAGGAACTGATTTTCCTGGGGGTGAGTCATCCTTATTCCTGACCAATACAATGGAATAACTTCTAAGATTGCTCTGCTTCCCATTCTCATTTTTCAAATGGGATTTTTTTGTTTTGTTTTATTTTTTGGTAGCAGATTATCCTGGGTTTGAGAGCACCAAGGAATACTGGTGTTCAGGACACATAACTGGACCACAAGGAGCCTTATTTGTCCCTGTTAGAAACAACTGCCCATGAGAGGTCCAAAACTTGAGGGATTTGGGGTTCCTTCTTCTTGAAGAGGACTAGGAGCTTGTGGAAAGAGGCTGTCTTTGGATAATGTCTTTGTCCACTGAGTGGACAAAGTTGCAGGTGGTTGAGATACTGCTAGTTGTCTATAATATCTGCCCTGCCCTTCTCCCACATGAGGCTGGACCATGATAAATGTAATGAAGACTCTAATTCGCAGTCTTATTCACATCTAAGTGTGACCAGGAGACACACTTCTGGCTGATGGAGAGTGTGAGGAATTTACGTGTGCAATTTTTGAAGCATGTCCTTAAAGAAGAGGACCTGTCTGTTTTCTGTTCCTTGGAATAGGGGTCTACCAGTTTGCTCTCCATTTGCAATAGGCTGATTAGTACCCTCTCCCCTGCCTCTGAAAGACATCCTTGTTATTGTCCCTGGGACTTATGAATGTCATTTTATAAGGCAAATAAGGACTTCTCAAATGTGATTAAAGTGAGATCTTGGGAAATGTGTATTATGTTGGATTATCCAGATGGGCCCTGCCTGCAACTGTCTCCTGCTACTGTTAACAGAACACAGACTGCATTATAAACAAAAGACATTTATTTGCGTCATGATGTTAGAGGATAGGAGGTGCAAGAACATGGCACTGGCATCTGGGAAGACTTTGTGCTGTGCTGTCCTACAGTAGAAGGTGGAAGGGCAACCAAGTACACAAGACAGAGAGGAAAGGGGGCTGAACCCTTCCCTTTTATAACCACTTTGGAAAAATGGGCTTACTCCATTCATGAGGGCAATCCCCCTGTTACCTAATCACCTCTTAAAAGTCTCAGCAATGGCTGGCACTGTGGCATAGTGGGTAAAGCCACCGCCTGTAGTGCCAGCATCCCATATGGGTGCCTGTTCAAGTCCCAGCTGCTCCACTTCTGATCCAGCTCTCTGCTATGGCTTGGGAAAATAGTAGAAGATGACCCAAGTCCTTGGGCCCCTGCACCCATGTGGGAGACTAGGAACAAGCTTCTGGCTCCTGGCTTCAGATCGGCACAGCTCCTGCCATTGTGGCCATCTTGGGAGTGAACCAGTAGATGGAAGACCTCTCTCTATCTCTGCCTCTCCTTCTCTCTCTGTGTAACTGCCTTTCAAATAAATAAATAAATCTTTTAAAAAAAGTCCCATCAGTAATACCATCACAATGGCAATTAATTTCACCACAGTAAGCGCTAAAAGCAATCACTAGTATTCTTATAAGAAGCAGAGGGAGATTTGGCCTATTCAAAGAAGAGAAAGCAATGTGACCAGGCAGGCAGCGGTTGCAGCACTGTGGCCATATGTCAAAGGAATAATGTAGACCTGGATAGGAAAAGGCAATCTATAGATTCTCTCCAAGAGTCCCTGGAGGGAGGGCAATCCTCTTGTTTTGAGACCAAGGAAACTGATTGTAGGCTCCTGTCCTCCAGAACTGACAGAGTAAGTCTCTGCAGTTTCCAACCAGCAAGTTTGTGGTAACTTACAGCAGCCCAGCCTTAGCGAACTAATACACGCATCTGCCTCAGCTGAGGGGAACAAAACTACACTACAGGAAAGACGGAGTGGCAATTTTCAAGTGGCTAAGTTGCCTGAGACCTGTGGAGTCTCCCGAATATCCTGAAATTCCTTTATTGAACTTTTAAATATGCAAACGTGATTAACTCCTGTCTTCTTTGAGTCATGACTATTTGGAGTTTCTGAAGTAAGTTGCCAAAGTTAAAACAACCAGGAATTATGTCATTTAACCCTTTGTCTCCAACATAAGATATGATCAAATCATAGGCAACAAATGAATTTCTATCCTGGAGATGAATTTTAGCATCATTCTTTCCATGTAGTTGTAGGAGGTAGGTAAGGAAAACCTTTTCACTTGCACTTGGCACCATTCATTTGCTTCCATGACTGGAATTAAGATTTCTGGAAATGATATTTTCATCGTAAAAGGCTTTAAAGGTTGGAGAAATGGTTTTCAATACTGTTAAAAAGAAGCATGTTACCTCATGAAATGCATGCTTTATGGAAAATAGGAATTCTTAGTCATATTGAAATAGGGTTGAAAATGACCATCTTTGAAGTCGATTTTCTTCTGTTCATTGGGGATTGTCTCACTGTTAACCGCTCATTCTGTTTATTAACAAGAACTTTTGCTTTGGTTTCAGATACAAGGTTCACCATCTGGAGGAACTTATGTAAGCCTATAAGCCTCAGTTTCCCCACAGGCAAAATAGGAATGAGATAAGGCTGTGAAAGAGTGTCTGACACACTCTTAGGGTTTAGTAACAGGAAACTAAGATTAGCTATTGCTGTTAGGATGTGACAGCTCTATTATGGAACCAAGAAGAAATTGATAAATATTGACTTTGAGACAATTAACAGAAGGAAATTTGGAAGGTTAAGTTTGGGCATTATTTTTTTTTAACTTTTATTTAATAAATTTCCAAAGTACAGCATATGAATTACAATGGCTTTCCCCCCCATAACTTCCCTCCCACCCGCAACCTCCCATCTCCCGCTCCCTATCCCATTCCATTCACATCAAGATTCATTTTCAATTATCTTTATATACAGAAGATGGATTTAGTGTATATTAAGTAAAGATTTCAACAGTTTGCACCCACACAGAAACACAAAGTGTAAAGTACTGTTTGAGTACTAGTTATAGCATTAATTCACATTGTACAGCACATTAAGGACAGAGATCCTACGTGAGGAGTAAGTGCACAGTGACTCCTGTTGTTGACTTAATAATTGACACTCTTGTTTATGGCGTCAGTAATCACCCGAGGCTCTTGTCATGAGTTTCCAAGGCTATGGAAGCCTTTTGAGTTTGCGGACATCAATCTTATTGCTTACTTAGACAAGGTCATAGTCAAAGTGGAAGTTCTCTCCTCCCTTCAGAGAAAGGTACTTCCTTCTTTGATGGCCTGTTCTTTCCACTGGGATCTCACAGAGATCTTTCATTTAGGGTTTTTTTTTTTTTTTTTTCCAGAGTGTCTTGGCTTTCCAAGCCTAAAATACTCTCATGGGCTCTTCAGCCAGATCTGAATTAGGCATTATATTAATACATCCCTAGTAAATGTTTGTTTCTTAGAAAATTTTGGTTTGTTCAATGGAATTTTTTCCTTTCAATCACCATAGGTATCTTATTTCTATAAGGTGTGAAGTGAAAGATATTTGTTTTGAAAGCACTTAGCAGAAAGAATAATTGGCAGCTGATGAGAGGCAAGGAAGGTGGAGTGGAAGTCAGAGGGATCGAAAGGTTTTAGCAATACAACTTTGGGCAAGATGAGGAGTTACAAGACAAGGAGGAGAGGTGAAACAGGTGTGAGAAAGACTGAGAGAGCAAAGCAAAGTAGTTTAGGGGATAGTATTGCTATAGGAAATGCCTAACTATATACTATAAATCCTTTGAACTGGGGTTAAGTTTGAGAAATATCTACTCAGCTGCAGATCACTGAAAGTCTTTTGTTTGTTTTTGCATCTTAAGCACCTAAATTATTTTTTAGGCCTGGGGTAATTGATGGCAAATGTCAACAACTCTGGGCCAAAAAATCAGAAAGTCACTTAAAATAGCCAAAGGTGACACAGGTAGGATAGGTAGGATAGATAGTCTACATAGCTGATATTTCATTGCTTGCCTAATATTGTACTAGGTTCATTAATATGCTTGTCTCATTTAAGCTACACAAAAATCCTACATTGCTAATTCTAATTTTATATAACAAATATAGAGTAAATATGACATCCAAGATCAAATACTTGCCAATGTCTTTACTAGTACTGTTTCTCCTTTCAGATAAATTTTAGCTTTTGTTTCCCTGGTTTTGTCTTCATTGAAGGATAACATAAGTATCTTAACTGTAATAACTTCTGAGAAATATGTAGACAATGACGGAGCTTCTGGTCCGTACTAACTCCTCCTCTATGGGATAATACTTCTCCTGAGTATACACTTCAGATTCTTCTTTTCCTCTATGGATGATATTTTACAATGTTATCACTTTTGTAAGATAATAATGACTCCCAGCTGGGCAGAAGATTTCAGTAAAGGCAGAGGGTAATGCTAGATAAAGTTCTGTGCAGATAAGGAATCACTTTCGTTTTTCTGACGTGTCAAGGAGGAAAATGAGGATCTGAAGGAAACAGTAAAGCAACATCTGTATAACCCAAGAGGAAAAGAAAACATAGCCCATTTCCAGTAATTCCAGACCATGTAGGAAGAAAAATTTAATCAGTGGAGAAGACATTGACTTGTAGATTAGAAATATTTTAATGTAGCTTTGAACTCTGATTAAATTAGTAATTTCTGGACTCCAAGAAATGTCCTTGTATCATAGTAATGTTAATCTTTATTTAATTTGTACATATGTCCCAATGCTTAAGAAGGAAACGGAGGCTGTATTGATGTAAATGAAGAGTTAGACCCAAGCAGTGATACTTTGGGGAAGAATACCTAATTCCCAGGTACGCTGGTTGGAAGGAAACTCGAGTGCTTGTCACTATTAGTTATCCCCAAGTCATCTTGCCTTTATAGCAGGTGAGTATAATAACAAGGATTGCTGAAGAAATAATGATTTTCACTGAAGGTGGACAAGAATTCTTAGGTTCTCTTATTAACATCAAGTATCCAAAGATAGAAAAGTCAATTATTCAAATGATTTGGAGAAACAAAACAAATGACTTGACCAATAAAAGAGGAAGAAGAGACCCACTTTTGGCAATGGGAGCAGTTCATCCAACAGGAACAAGACAGTGGGTATTCCATGAGACCAAAGTCTTCCTCTGACTTGAGATTGGTGCACAAACATTGGAGAGATGGCAGCAGGTGATGTGTCCTCTGCCAACGTGTGTTCTTTTTTTTTTTATAATGGTGGCCAGAATTCTTGATAAATAGTTGGGTAAATTTTTTAGGTTTCTAGGTTTGGACTAAAATCGATAGATCTATGACACCCTTGAAAGATAACGCTGGCTTTAATTAATAGAGGTGCCTATGACAGGTTGTTATATAATTTTGCATTTCTTTTTTAATTTTTCAAAAGCCCAGCCAGACCAGATACTCCAAAATTATACATGTCACTCCAAATAATGTTTTTTTAAACAAATGTCTCCTTCAGATAATAACAATTCAATATTTGAAATATGTTTGAACTAGATATTTTATACAAAGTTAGTTCTGGTTTTAAACTCACTAGATTATCCTCAGTTATGTTACCAGGCCTGATATACAAACACAGAAAAATTATAAAAGGCTTTTGGTGATGGAAGGGATGGAATCACAAAAATCAAACACCAATATCATGTGGAATGTTTAAAATCTGTTCCAATTCAATGTAACATAATGTCTTCTCTTGGATTATTTGAGATAGATTTATATATTTACAATTCATATGAATAATTTGGAACAGAAGTTCTACTTGCAAGATGCTCTAACTTAGACTATAGTCTTTGAATTACAGGTCATATTCTTAAACAAAAAATAAACTTCATTTCATTTTTTGAGTGCCTCATACCTAGGACAGAGAGAAGTCAGATTGGCTACATGTCTTTCAGGGTTGTATCCCTTGTCCAGGGGTATCCAGGTATCCAGGTGTCTGCTAAGATAGCCATCACTTCATTAGGTTCTCAGTCTTTGGTCCACACAAGTTGCCTTTGAGGTGTCTCTTATTGCCATCCACAAGTCTCCTTCAGAGGGGAGTCTATATATATTTGTTACAAGCCAGACCTAGGAAACCCATTCTGGTACCATTTGACTACACAAAACACACAGCCCTTTTCTCTCTGTCTCTGAGACCCCAACCTGGGGGGCAGGGGAAAAAAGTAGCAGGAATGTATCTCTCTGGAACTTCAACTTGAAGTTCAACTTGCTTGCTTCCATCTCTCCTATCTCCTTTTCCCATTCAAATGAATTGTTTTCTAGATTGTGGCAAAAGGAGTGGTCTACTATCTTAGGATTTTCCTGTCATTTGTTTTCTCTTTGTAAAAAGTAATCACTGATGCTCAAACACTGAGTTTCTCAACTTGAGTATTAATAACATTTTGGGCTGGATATTTTGTGTCTGTGGAGCTGTCCTGAGCACTGTATGATATTTAGCAGGATCTCTGGCCTCTACACAGTCATACTGCTGTTTGTAGCTATAGAAAATTCTCTCTAGATCTTGCCAAGTGCCCTTGGAAGAGTACTATCTTTTTAAAGGCACAAGATCTTGGGAATCATTACAGGTCCAGTGCCCTGGAGATCAGATACAATGAATGGGAGAGCTAGTAGAGAGCTGTTAAGGTGGGTGGTCATGAGTGAGGTGGAAAACTGTGAGTTTTTACTTTTCATATTGCCTCCTACTTGACTTGCAGAGAAAGGATATACGTGATAGGAGAGTTATGCACAGACACTTCTATGCTGAACGTAGGCACTTAAATATTCACTTCCAAAATGCCCACAGAAATCAAGTTTGGGCAGGTCTGAATCGGAAGCCTGGAACTCCATCTGGGTCTCCCCAGTGGGTTACAGGGACTCAAGCACTTGAGCTGTCACCTGCTGCTTCTCAGGATGTGCATTTGCAGGAAGCTGGATCTGAAACAGAGGACCAGATTTTAACCAGACAACACAGTATGGGATGTGGCCATCTCAAGCAACAACTTAACCTCTGCACCCAACACCTGTCCCTGCCTTTGTATTTCTTTTTAGTTTTTTTATTTTAATTTTTAATTAGTTCTTAACAGATTCAATATTATTTGTAGATACAGACTTTTCATTTTGTGAAGTAATTATTTTCTCTTTATTAACCACAGATTTTGCTTTTATAAGAAAACTTTACACCATTAAGACAAATAAACTGATTCAAATAAAACAGATATCAGAGACATGCACCTTCAAGCTGCACATGATTAGTTATTTAAGATTGCATTCTAAAATACATTAGTTTCTTCTAATAAGTTAATCAGCCACAGAATGTCATCACCACGACATCTTACTGGACATGCACAAATATAGACACATATTATATAAAATACATTTATTACATTTATCTAATATAAATACTTAATTTATGTTAAATGTATATATATATAATATATATATATATATATTTGTGTGTGTGTGTGTAGAATCAGCTATACTATATTTCTTGAAGAAATATAGCATAGGTATTAAATTGTCAGGAATTCAATTTCTGGGACATCTTGAGCTTCTGAGCTTTGGTTCACTTATCTGGTATTTCTGCATGACAGACCCACGATCAGCCAAATAGAAATGTCAAAGAGTGTTGACAGAAGAAGAAGAATGGACACACACTTATGGTCTTTGTCAATAGCTCAGGAGACCAATTGTCCTGGTGACCAATGCCAAGTATTTCCTCCATGGATGATTCTTGAAACAAGAGGTTTCCAGATGCAGTTCTTATACAGGTGTAAAATTGGCCTTTTTAACACCTTCTCTATCACCTTTCCTCAGGCAAAGGAAAGTTGCAAGCCTAGGAATATCACCAAGTTTGCTTTCTTCCAGTCAATGTTTACTAAGCAATGACTTGGCAGATGGTTCATTCTGGTGGTCAGTAAGTAGTTTGGGAAATGGTGGGCAGTTATTCAGGATGTTTGTCATTGGACACTTAGCCCCTCTTCCCACTTGTAGGTCAATCACTAAAGAAAAGAATCCAAACCTTTGATGTGTAGCATACTTCTTCCATTTGAGGGTGATGGTCTTTTACTCTGCAACATCTTTGGTGTTGTGCTTCTACTGGGAAAGATTCCAGTGGAGTAGTGTAGAGTTATCCCAGTGTGACAATTTTCTCAAATATTATACCAATGATCAAGCTCCATAGGTGAAAATTTGAAGGTACAATTTACTCTCTATAGAACACTCCATTCTCTTATGTCAACTACAATGTTTTTGGCTCTATTTTATTTTAATACTTCTCAAACATGTATACTTATTTTTCATTAACAAATGTAAATGTATGAATTCAAACTTAACAAAATTGAATCATCCAAAAGTTTATGTGAAGAAATATATTTCATTTTATTAGTAAACAACAAAACGTGAACAAAAATGAAAATAAAATATAAATTTGCACTTAAAATTGGCAGAGATGAAGAAATTTAGGATATTTGCTTCTGGAGACAGTGTATTGCTGGTGGATGACAGAAATGTTACAATTTCTTTGGAAAAATAATTCAATAATACGTAGACAAGATCTTTTAAATTTCCAAGGCTGAGACAGGTTTTTCTAAATCTTGAAATCTATCCAAAGAAAATCAACTTAAATACAGAGAAATTTTTGCATACAAGAGTGCTCATTGTAATACCATTTAGACTAGGCAGACAAGGGACAACAAAGTGTTTCATAATAAAAGAAATTCAAGTAAATATGGTATATATATCCACTCATGTATACATATGTAGACATTAAATATGCTACTGATTATCTGTA
This sequence comes from Lepus europaeus, assembly GCF_033115175.1. Classification (NCBI taxonomy): domain Eukaryota; kingdom Metazoa; phylum Chordata; class Mammalia; order Lagomorpha; family Leporidae; genus Lepus; species Lepus europaeus. The sequence goes on along the minus strand of NC_084832.1, from coordinate 32,413,055 downwards.
ATAATGAAAAAAGATTAATAACACATAGTAAAATAACCAGTGTATACAATTATCTATAATACATTTTGTTTTCAGTGAAAAACTTCAGAATCACAACATTGGGACTGGCATCAGGGCGCAGTAGGTTAAGCCTCACAGCTCTCAATGTTGGCATCCCCTGCATGCTGTTTCTAGTCCCAGCTGCTCCACTTGCTCCCCAGTTCCCTGCTAATGCACCTGGGAAGAAAGCAGAAGAAGATGGCACAACTACCTGAGCCCTTGACACCTATGTGGGAGACCTGGCTGGAGTTACAGACTCCTAGCTTTGGCCTGAACCAGCCCCAGCTGTTGTGGTCATTTAAGGGGGAATCCAGCAAATGGGAGATCTCTCTCTCTCTCTCTCTCTCTCTCTCTCCCTCTCCCTCTCCCTCTCCCTCTCCCTCTCTCTCTAACACTGCATTCGGACAAGTAAATTAATCTTTTTAAGAAAAGAATCACAACAGTTAAAAAGTGATTTTAACCTCACATCCTAGTCACACTGGCAGTTAGTCCAGTCTTGGCTGTCTTTGGTGAAACTGATCATCCTTTTTAAAATTATGACACCCTTATGACTCATGGTTTATTTCAATTCTTACATTTTATTTTATTTCCAAGATTTTATGTTTTCAATCTTCTCTGTTAGGGTCTTATAATATTCTTTAACATTTTAAACAAACTAATTTTCTTTTACAGATTTTGTTTTGTTTCTTTCATTTTTTTTCTTCCTAGCATAATAGCCATCTTCTGGATAGAATTTTGAGACCCATTCATTTCTTTGGAAAACAAAGAAGCAAAAAGGAAGGGAGGGAGGGAGGGAGGAAGGAAGAAAGGCAGGAAGGATAGGAGGGTGGGAGGGAGGGAGAGAGGAAGAAAGAAAGAAATAAAGATTGAAAGAAAAGAAAGAGAGGATACCTGTAGCCTTTGCTTCTCTGTTCTCATTTCATGAGTGTAGAATGTGACCAAGGTTAGTGGTACCAGATTTAGTCTTATTCTGGCTGTCTTAAGTCACCCATCACAGGATTCTTAGACAGGTCTTACGACATGTGTGTATGCGTTTGGATGTTAGCCAAAATGAAAAGTAGAAAAAAAAAGGAATTTTAAAAAGCATTTCACTTCAAAATCTGAATCAATACTTAAGCAGTTCTCAATGTATACGCTCCAAATTTGCAAGGTAGAAATGCCCATTTTCAGGCCCTTCCGCAGACCTCCTGAAATCAGAAGCTGTCTCAGCAAACTCTCAGGGTGATGCTGATATACATGAAAATTTGACAACCACTGCCCAAGAAGCAGCCCAAAGAACACGTCAAAGCAGTATGCAAACTAATTTTGTGAAGCACCATTTTTCAAAGATTTATTTATTTAAAAGAGTGAGGGGGGGCAGAGAGAGAGAGAGAGAGAGAGAGAGAGATCTTCCACCCAATGATTCACTCCCCAAATGGCCACAGCAGCAGAGGCTGGGCCAGGCCAAACCTAGGAAGCAGGAATTACATCCTGGTCTCTCACATGGTAGCAAGTGCCCAAATACTGCACCATCCTCAGCTACTTTCCCAGGCACAGTAGCAGGAAGCTGGATTGGAAGCCCAGCAGACAAGTCTCAAACTGACACTGATGATGGGATGGAAACATCGCAAGTAGCAGCTTAACCTGCTGTACCACAATGCCAGTGCCTGTACACTGCATTTTTTAACTGGTTTGGGGTTTGCCAAGGCACCTTTGGAGATGATTATTCTAACTGATTGAAGCCTGGATAGTTTCCCTCTTTCTTTCTCTCTTTCTTTCTCTCTTTCTTTCTTTCTTTCTTTCTTTCTTTCTTTCTTTCTTTCTTTCTTCCTTCCTTCCTTCCTTCCTTCCTTCCTTCCTTCCTTCCTTCCTTCCTTCCTTCCTCCCTTTTAATTAAAAATGAGAAGCAGTGAAAGAGAGAGAGAGAGAGATCTCAACCTTTGATTCACTCTCCAAATGCCTATGACAGTTAGGGATGGAACTAATGGCTGGAAACTCAGTCCAAGTCTATTACATGAATGGCAGGGACCCAAATATCTGAGCCATCACCTGCTGCATCCCAGAGTCTAATAGCATGAAGCTGAAATCAGGAGTTGGAGCTGGGAATCAAACCAAGTTACACTGATATGAAGTTTGGGTGTTCTAACTGCTAAACCAAACACTCAACCCTAGTCTTCCTTTTACCTCATAAGGGTTAGCACCTTTTTCTCCAACAGTTTAGTGAATCTGATTTTCTACTTTCCTCCCTTCTAAAGCAGATTTTTCATGGTTAGGGTCAATGGGCCATGATCCTGAGATATACCAAAGCAGGTGAAAGCCAAAGATTTCCTTTGTCATCTGACCTGGTTAGACTGTAGATTGTATGCTGTTATTTCCCCCACCTTTCATAGTTAAAACTTTTCAGCCTGTGAAAAGCTGGCCTTGCCCACCACTTTGGACAACATCTGTAGCAGGTGGATAACTCCCACTTGTACACAAAGAATTAAAATGGTATGAGCAACCTTTTATCTCCTCTCCCCACAATTCAGATGCACAAGTGTCCCCCGTTTGGAATGCAAATCTTCATACAGACGAATTTGCTGGCAGCTTGCAGCTGTGTCTATCGTGTTCTTTGATCAGCATTCTGGGAATGTCCAGAGAGATGAAACCTATAATTGTTATTCTGGATCTATAAAAGACCATGCTACCCAGCCATTCTATGCTTTCATTCCACATTTATGTTTCAGAATTCACGATCTATTTTCCAAATTCTAAACTTACTCAAATCTTTCATGCCTGGGCAGTCTTCCCAGTTAATTATTTATTGTATTTTCCTCTTACAGATTTTGCAGAGTATTTTCTTATCTTGACCCCATTTGTCTTTTATGACAGCCAGGATGGATTCTACTGGTAGATAAAGAAAAGACCTGATTTAGAGCAGGGTAAATGGTTTCCTTGCAAATGTTTGCCTGACTAACATGATACAAGGTTTGCATTTTAATTGGTGTGTCAAATTTCTCAGTTCTGATCTCTCTCCCACATCCCTACCATGTATTTTCAACTCCTTGCTTGGTATCATTCAGCCTTCTGGTATGCTCACTAGCTCTGCAACCTGTTCTTCTATAGCACTGTGCATCACAATCACAGGTGAATTTGTTAAAACACAGGTTGCTGGGCCCAGCAGAGCAGTGTGAATCAGCAGCTGCTGCGCAGGGCCAGGAACTGACATTTCTAAGAAGCTTACAAGTAACACGGATGCTGCGGGTCTGACAGTGACACTTCTGATATCATTCACTTGCTCAAATGTTTTGTGATTTCCCTTTAATTTATGTACAGAAGGCAGACACAGACACTGCTGATGTCTCAGCCATCCAAGAGCCAGTTTCCTTTTCTCCTTAGTAACAGATCCTAATTTTACTCAGGGACTCACCAAAACTTGCTTCAGAAAAGCCTACCCTCAATTCTAGTCCTAGCATGAGAATCTTAATAAGGAAGGAAGACCTTTCTCTCTGTCTCTCTCACACTGTCTAACTCTATCTGTCAAATAAAAAAAATAAATAAATAAAAATAAGTGTAATATAATGGAATTAAAGGGAAAATAATAGAATTTTAATTTCCCTGTGAAATATTTAATATATGGGTACTTCAAGTAGTTTATGGGAAATTCAATAAAAACATGAACTTATTTTAGTGCAAAATAATTTTAAAATCCGTGCATAGTATTTTCATGATACATATTTTTCATAAACTTTTTGAAGAGCAATAAAATTGGCTAGGGGGCTTGTGAGAAAAGATTCTTATTTCTAAAGTAGAGATATCTGCAAGAGATAAACCCTTATCCTGGCTTTGGATTGATAGGGTACGACTGCAAGAGTGCTGAATCCAATTCATAACCATCAAGATACACCAGAACATCACACTTTACACCATAAATGCACACAATAAAAAAAGAGAAGAGAAAAAATTTGCCAAATGTGACAAAATCAGGTGGAAAGAACAAATATAATTAAATTCTTAAAATGATGACAAATAAACAAATCAGCTAACCTGGAACCACTTTGCCTCAGGATTTATGTAGGTTTTCTCTTTGCTTCAGCTAAAAGCCCATTGGATTGATATTATCATCTACCTAGCTACCTATCTATCCATCTATTGGTCTTTAACTTGCCTGTTCAATTAGATTATATTTCCTTAACAAATATTGAATGATCCAAAAAGATAGTTATATCACTGTGACAACATAAGGGTATTTCAAAAAGTTCATAGAAAGTGAAATTCAAAGATAATTTTATTTTGGTGCAGAAAGCTTTTGAAATTCATGCATTTACAGGGTCTTCAGAAAATTTATGGAAAATGTATAGTGTGAAAAAACTGCATCAATTTCAAAATTATTTTGCACCAAAGTAAACATATTTGAATTCCATTTTCCATTAATTCTGAAGTGTGCTTGACAGGTATGTCAGTTGGGAAGGCTGCATCAACACCCATAAACCTGATATCAAGAACCAGTCCTATGTTCTCCTATCATGTAGAGATTTGAAAGGAATAGAACATAAGAAAATTAAATGTGGTCAGATGTGCCTAAGAGGTCAAAAATGTCAGGATCGACTCAGGAGAGCAGGCCTGAGAAGTGCACCAGAAAAACTAAACTTCTGGTCCCTGCACTACTGCAGGTAGGGACTAGGAAGCTTCTGGCTTTAAAATAACTATTAATTAAAATTAAGCTATTAATCAACTACAAATTAAAATTAAAATAACTATGTTAATTTTCTTCCTTTTGGTGTCCCTTCTTGTGCTGTTCAGTCTCAGTGATCCTTTCTTCACCCTGAATTCACTGTGATTTTAAAAATTCAGCTCATCCCATTCTCATGAAAACCTTTAAAAGGCGTCCCAGTTTTCTTTTCTTTTTTAAAGACTTATTTATTATCTGAAAGGCAGTTACAGAGAGAGAGAGAGGAGAGAGAGAGAGATCTCCCATCTGCTGGTTCACTCTCCAAATGCCCACAACAGTCGGGGCTGGGCCAGGCTGAAGCCAGGAGCCAGGAGCATCTTCCAGGTCTCCCATGTGGGTGCAGGAGCCCAAAAACTCGAACCATCTTCTACTACTACTTTCCCAGTGCATTAGCAGAGAGCCAGCTCGGAAGTGGAGCAGCCAGGACTCCAAATGGCGCCCACTTGAGAGGCTGGCACTGCACAGGCCTCTTTACCCTCTGAGCCACAATGCCAGCCTCTGCAAGTTCTGGAATCTTTCACTTGTCCTACAAGGTCCTGCATGTGTTGGTTCCTGCCCGTTTCTCGCTCTCTTCTGCCTGCCCCCGATTTTGTGCTCTAGCGCCAGAGGCTCGTTTCCCCACCTGTGTTCCTCATTCCCTTCTCTGTGCTCCTTGCCTTGCAATCCCGTACACACAGAACTTCCTCTTTGTAAAAGAGCATCTCCTGCATCATTTCCATGACATGCTTTACCTTTAGTCTTTTAAAATTCAGCCTAAATGTCACTCTCTGGAGAACCCTTCTTGAGACCAGACTAAGTCTTGTGTTGTATTTATATGGAACTCTCTTTCATGGTACTTATCACAGTTTTAATTGTATAATTAAATGTGCAATTAATTAATTAGTGTCTGTCTCTTACATTACCATGTGAGCTCTCAAGGGCAAGAACACATCTGTTTATGACTATATCCCTTGCACCAGCCACTCACGTAGGCAGGAACAATCTGTTTCTTCTTTAGGCACATTCTTTAACGACTGTTGAGCACCTTCACTCCCTCTTGCTTCCTCAAATTTCTATATGTAATAGTTTGATTTTGCACCTGACCTTCCCCACTGCTATAGTCAGATTGGCACCAAAGGGTATGAATTACACTGTCTCACAGAAGAAAAACTGAAGCCCAAAAGAGGTAACTGCTCTGCCCACGGTTGTTCCTCCATGTGCACATTTGAAATCAGAGAGCCTGACTCCCACTCATCGGACCACTCAGCTTGAGAACGTCATTACTCAGATCCAGAACACTCATGCTGAAATAGTCCCCAGTTTTCTCTTATCCTCTACACCAGATTTCCATGCAGCTTACCCTTGCCTGAGTCATTCATGGACGGCATCTGAGATCACATTGTGTGAAACACACCAGCCCACCCAGGAATGTGCTTCTGTTACTCCAGGCACCACGGGTCAATGGGGGTGAATGTTCTAGGAATATATTTGAAAGCGAAGCAGGAATTGGTGGGGGGCATTTCTTTCTGATTACTCCCTCGTGACTTGCCTGTAGAATATCTGGCATTTGCTTAAGTATAAGTCCTGGAAAAACTTGACAGCCAGTACAGAACTTCCAAAGAGAATAATACTAGCAGATACATTAATGTTGTGGCCTCTGAAAGTAGCAATGGAGCAACTAAAAGATCTCAACCTGTGCACTACAGCTGTAGAAAAACTTGCAGAATAATTAGTACTTTTGGTCTGAGCTAAGTAGCTCCTTCAAAGTTCCTACATGGTAGTGGTCTTTTCTCCTTCCTCTTATTCCTCCTGCTAATTCTCTTTTGGCTATAGCTCAGGGATGAGAGTCTTCAATATGGACACGATTGGTGGCTTAAAGTTTATCTGCTTTTGTTTTCATATGAGCAAGCAGCGTATCCCAACTTCAGGGAGTATAAAGATGAAACAGCAAGGGAACTAGTTAAGGGAGGATAAAGATTCAGTTTAGGGGCTCAGTACGTGGACAATTTTTACATCAAAGCTATATACCTCTTTCCGTAAATAATTGTTGTTGAGTGTCTACTCTGAGTTCACTGGTGATGGGAGAAATCTAAGATATAGGAGGGCAGAGAAGATAGAAGGAAGGCCTGAGAATGAATGTGTTTCCAGATCTACCACTTACTGGATCAACTTCCTTTAGGCTTGTCTACCACATATCACTAAATAACCTTACCAACTTCATAATGTTGTCAGAAGAGTTAGGAAAGAAAAATGTGTCAAAACACCACCACCACTATCACCAGCAAAATCTAGCTTAGCATTTTGTTAACTTTTTTATTTAACAAATATTTTTGAAGGACTTTATTATACATTAAACACAAAAATCCAAATGCTCATGGCAGGCTCTTGTTAAACCTTCCATGGTTGAATCAACTATTTTCTCTTCTAGTATGTCATTCCCTAAAACAAATCTCTTTCTGAATTAATTTTGAGTGTCCTTCTTTAATTGTATTACTCTATATATTTATTTACATGTCCATGTTCCACCCTGCATGGTGAATTCCTGAAAGACAGAGATTGCTCCCTGTATACCTTTCTGCAGTCATAATGCCCAGGGCAGCACCTGGTCCAGCAGGCATTCCATTGAATGACAGATTGAATGGATGTATGAAAAGATCAATGGGTACCAGGTATGGGGCTCTCTGAGGGGCATCGGCATGAATGTAAGAGCACTGCTTTGACAGAACAGAAAGTGAGTTTTGACTTGCCAGAGAAAGTAAAAGGAACAAACAAGGGCGGTCCCATGGTGGGAGCCTAGAGAACTATGTTGAGGAATTTGAACTTAGTTTTGTAAAATGTCAGAGTCCGTTAGGTGTTCTTCAGTGGACACATAATATGCTCAAACTATTACCTCAACAAGAAAGAAAAGTTTCTGTAAGTGGAGAATTATTTCCATAATCAATGTCTTGCCACACATTTAGCAAAAAAAAGGAACAAAACAAAACAAAACAAAACAAAACAAAAAAACCCTTGGGTCAAAGAGTGCCTTGCAACCCTGGGAGTTGACCTTTTGCTCACCTGTGACATGAAGTTTTCAGAACACAACAGTGTCTTGATGCTGGTGGGGGTAATGAAAATGGATTACAAATGCAAAGTGATGGTTGAACAATGTTTCTAAAAAGGGTTCAAAAGCAGGCATATTTAAAAGTGCAAACCTGATATTTTTTTCCAATTAGTTTCTTTTCTGTTTTCACTTGCAATGAGAAAATTTTCTTGTGCAAAAAACGATAGAGGCAGTTTGAATATGATTCACTGTTGATGTCATATTTAATCTTTAGAGATTAAATATATGCAGAACAAAATGGGGTCATGTTAATCCAAATGATAAGGAGTATATTTTATTATCAAAATTCTGTGTATCATTTGCATTTTTAATACCAAAGCATTCTCAGGGACTCAAAGATCAATGAAGTTTCTGAAATTAACCAATAATTTGGGGAATAATTTGAATAATAAGATAATCTAATTTACTTAATCTCCCTCATAGACCACAACCTTTAGGAAGCTGAGTAGAAACTCCCACTTTCCTTGATTGGAAGAATCTGAGTCTTCCAACATTGTATCAGATGTTTCTAGTATAGAATGTTTAAGTGTTCCTGGAAAGTTTCAAGTCGAGCATTTTTAAGGGAATCTTTTATATTTTAAGAGGAACCCTAGAAATAAAATCACCAATAAATCCCTTATGTGAACAAGTCTCTTGTTGCATGTGTTACAAGATCAACATTTCTTATGTCAGATTTTTGTAAAATAAATGGTCACAGAACTGGCTTTTTCCCTCCTTAATATTATAAGCAAGGTTACAAAATACTATTCTCAAGTACCATATGTCTTCCTTTCAATTGTTAAGAACCATTTCTAAAGATATAACACAAGAGCAGATGAGCCACATGGGCTGGATTTGGGAGTAATTGGATTTTCTTTTCTCTTCACAAAAATTATGCATGCCTGGAAAGAACGGCAAGAATAAACTTCCACTGAAGCCTACTAATTACCATCAGCCAGGGCCTGGCTTTTGAAATCTGATTTAAGAGAAAAAAAATGAAATAAAACCACAGGCTTGGCTGATAGAAAACTGTATAATGTTTAAGCAGTGATGGGGGAAGCCCAATCTTAAGCAGGCCAGACTTTGGACAAAACCCAACTGATGTTTCTCATCCTTGTTTATTTTGTTACTTGACATGATTCAACTCATTAAGGATTTCAAAGGTCCAAGGGAAAGTACTTCTACTTTGCCAAGGCATCCTTAGTTGGAATTCCATTATCTCCCAGGATCCGAGACAGGGATTTCCTCCTACTCAGTTCTGCGTAATTATGTGTAAGCAAACCCTTGGTGTTTTCGAAGAGTGACTGACTGAGTTGATGGTTCGCCGTGAATCATTCATACGGCAGGCATCTTCAGCAAGAGGGCACCGACATTGATTTGCATTGTTTAGATGAAGTATAGTGTTCTCATTCATTTCATTTGTCTCATCAGAGTTGATGCTTATGCATGTAAACAATGCCCTCTCCTAGAAGATAACAGGAAGAAAAAAGTCAGTCCTTCCTACTCTGCCAAGTCTAATTGAGATAGAAATTGTGAGACAATTCTGTGAAACAAAATGCATGTAAACTAGCAAATGAGATTTTTTAAAAATTGTTTTCCATGCTTCATTTTTCATCTTTTTGGTGGGGAGAGGCAATAGATTCCTCTGAAGTTATGACAAGTCTCTCCTCTCAGAATAAGTTAACTAAATGCGTATTCACCCCTCACATACAACTTCAGGAGGATTGCCATCAGAGATTATTCATGGAACCCTCATGCCTCTTCCCTCCTTTTCTCACCCAGAGATATCAGGATTAACCCCTGTTCTAAAAGCCCCAGATTTGGAGCAGGAATCCTGGTGCAGTGAGTTAAGTTGCTACTTGTTATGCCTTGATGCTTATCAGAGCGCCTGCTTTGAATCCCGGTTCCTCTGTTTCCCATCACACTTCCTGCAAATGTACCTGAGAGACAGTGGAAGATGAGCCAGCTACCAGGATCCCTGCAGCCCATGTGGGAGACCTGGGTGGAGTTCCTGGTTTCTGGCTCTTGGTTTCAGCCTTGCCTAGCCCTGGACTTTTGCAGGCTGGTGGAGAAGGAACCAGTAGGTGAACGACCTCTCCCTCTCGTCTGTGTGTGTGTGTGTGTGTGTCCATCTGTCACTCTGCCTTTCAAATAAATACATCTTTTAAAGACTTGACACATCTTTCAAAGACTTGTCAAGAAAATAAATGAAAGTCTCAGATTTGAAGGTAATGGAAACAGAGGTAATTTTGTTCTTTAAAATTTTGATCACATACTCTGACATGTTATATTACAAATTTCAAGAGAGAATAGCCCAAGGAGGTTGAGCCATACTGACTTGCATGCCTCTAAAAGCTTTTTAAGAAATTCAAAATAAAGCAATGACACATTAGGGAGACTGCTTTGGCAAGTTCCTTGGTCTTTCCCATTTTTTCTACAACAACTTTATTAAGATATAATTCACCTACCATGATATTTCCCCCAGTACTATTCCCAGAGTTGTGTAATCAATACAATCAATCTTAGAAAATTTTCATCACAGTTAAAAGAAGCCCTGTAAGTGTTAGCAATCATTGCCCATTTCCTGCCAACCCTTCTCTAGCCCCAGGCAGCCAGTAATCTACTTTCTGTCCCTCCAGACCTGTCTGCTCCAAAAGAGACTGCAAGTGGGATTTGTCCATTGTGTTAGATCTTCGATAGAACTGTTGCCCCAGATGAAATTATCACAAAACCACTAACTTGAGTTAAATGATCTGCTATGCGTGAAGTGTTCTGTAAGGCACATAGAAGTTTCAGCCCAATTAGGGACTTACATTGAAAGGAAGTGATAATTACTATAAAGTAGGACAGAATGCTATGATAGATGTGTCCCACCCAGCCTTGCTCTCTGTAGCTGGCAGGCCTCGTCTTCACTTTCAAAGCTGATACTCATCAGAAATTACCCCAGATATGATTTTTCATTTATGATCAATGTCCTGAATCATTTATTGGAAACCCATCAGTTTCTAATTTCCTCTGATCCTGAACTTTCTAATGTTCTTCTGTTTGTAGTCTCAGAATATTTTTTTTAATCTCATGGCAGGAGTGGATAGTTGCTTCTCCAAATACTTGTGTATGTTTTTCTCATCTGTCTTAATAATAGAAGTCTCAGTTTTCAAGTGGACACATGGCCCCTGCTATGGCTTGAATGTGATTTGGTTCCCATATTCATGCAAGACTTTAAACCACAAAGGTACCAGGAAGGTATACATTTAATCCAGTTATGGAGTTTAGGAGGTGGGCTTAGTGAGAGGTCCTTAGGAAGTGGGCACTCACAAGGCAATTTTGAGAAGACAGTTGGTTATAAAGCCTGAGTAGATACTGCATTTCTCTCTACTTTCTGGCTTATGTGTGATTCCCCCATGCATTCCCTGTCATTGCCTTCTGCCCAACCTCACCAGATAGGGAACAAATGTACCCAACTGACTGTGGACTTGAACCTTCAGCAGCATAAACCCAAACTAACCTCTTCCCTTAATAAAGTTAGTTGCCACAGGTAATTCATTATAGTCATGAAAACTGACTAGGACAACCCCCTGATAGTTTCCCTGGCACCTGTGTGTAGCTTTGTGACTAAGTTCTGACCAATTATATGATGTATACAGTTACAGGTATGTGTTCTTAAGGGGTAGGGACATGCATGTTTTTCTTTTTTAAAAAAAGATTTATTTATTTATTTATTTATTTATTTATTCGAAAGTCAGAGTTACACACAGAGAGAAGGAGAGGCAGAATTGGCCACAATTGCCGGAGCTATGCTGATCTGAAGCCAGGAGCCAGGAGCTTCTTCCAGGTCTCCCCAAAGACTTGGACCATCTTTTACTGCCCTCCCAGGCCATAACAGAGAACTGGATCAGAAGTGGAGCAGCTGGGACTTGAACCAGCACCCATGTGGAATGCTGGCACTGAAGGTGGCGTCTGTACCCCCACACCACAGGGCTGCCCCCGTGTATGTTTTTAATCCTCTTCATCTCAGACATGAGTCAAACAGCCATCATTAGCCAGCTTCAGTAGTGAAGATCAGGCAGCCATTCCTGATGTGGACCACATGCTGCTTTAACTCAAGGCAGAAAACAAAAGAGCAAGGGGGCACGTAGAAGAGACAAACACTGTCATGATAACTAGTTTAGTCCCAGAAGAGTGAGAAATAACTCCTGTGAAATGGCATTAATTTATTCATGACAGCTCCAATCCCACGATCCAAACTGTCCTTGGTAGGCCCCAACTATAAAGAGCACTGCATTAAAGAATTAAGCTTCAGCATGAGTTTTTGTGGGGACAAACCAAGTGCAAATTGTATCAAAAGCAGTCATCTATAAATCAGGAAGAGGGGGCCCAGCACTGTGGCGTAGCAGGTAAAGCCACTACCTGCAGTGCTGGCATCCGATATGGGCACCGATTCAAGTCCTGGCTGCTCCAGTTACTATCCAGCTCTCCGCTGTGGCCTAGGAAAGCAATAGAAAATGGCCCAAGTCCTTGGGCCCCTGCACCCACATGGGAGACCTGGAAGAGGTTTCAAGCTCCTGGCTTCAGATCGGCACAGTTCCAGCTGTTGTGGCCAATTGAGGAGTGAACCAGCAGATGGAAGACCTCTCTGTCTCTCTCTGCCTCTCCTTCTCTCTGTATAACTCTGACTTTCAAATAAATAAACAAATCTTTAAAAAACCAACCGATCAGTCAGGAAGAGGGCTCCCTCCAAAACATGAATGGATAGGCACCCAACATCCAACACCGTAAGGAGTGATTTCTGCTATTTAAGCCACCCAGTCCTTTGTATTTGTTTTGACAGGAGACTAGTACCCTCTCTTGTCACCTGTTTTGTGCCAGCCACCTTGGTCTCTATTCTTTTTTGAAATACATTTGGGTTTTCTGGCCCTAAGTTTCCCCTACCTAGCATGATTTTCTCTTAGCGTTCTCAATGTTAGGTATGGTTCATTTTTCTTTTCTTTCCAGTTTATTTAAGAGGTAGAAAGACAAACAGACAGAGAGCTTCCAACTCCTGGTTCACACACCATCTGCCTGCAACAGCCAGGGCTGAGTGACGGCTGCAGCCAGGAGCCTAGAAGACAATACATGTCTTCCATATAGGTTGAAGGAACCCAGTTACTTGAGTAATCACTGCTGCCTACCAGGACCCACGCTAGCGGGAAGCTAGAGTTAGGAGACACAGCTGGGTGTTGGAGCCAGGTCCTCCAATACGGGATGGAGATATCAACCACTAGGCTAAATGCCCATCCATGGCTCATCTTTCTAGTGTTGATGCAAATGATTCCTTCTCAGACAGGCCCACCCTGAGCATCCCATGTAAAGGAGCCTCCAAATACTTTTTGTTTTATTAGCTTTTTTATTTTATCCATTTATCACTATCTGAGATTCTTTTGACCACACCCCTAACCAGACCAGTAGCTTCTTGAGACAAAGGATCTTACTTTGCTGTCACTGCTCTTTCACCACCACTTAGAACAGGACCTGCACCACAGCAGGCTCTTAGCAAACATGTGTTAAACGAATTAATTAAGGGAAAGTGGGTGTTTGTGGGAGGAAAAGTGATGGCAGTGGGAGAACTAACAGCACTTCCTTAGAAAAGAAATTGATGATGAAAAATAAATCAAACAACAACCAAAAGGTAAAAATGAGATAAGGAGATACTGGATGTTAGATTTTAACAGTTTAGGGTCCGTAAATCTTTTCAAATGTTATACCATTTGATATAAAATTCCAGGAGTTGCCTTGGATACTCTGAATCTTAATCAGGATCATCTCAGCTGGGCTCACGGATGCTAGCATAAGAGTTTCTAGAGTGTGATCAGTGACAGCTGTATCTTCCTTAGAGAACATTTCATGATGAAGTTTGCCTTGCACATAACATTGCCACCTCTCCAGCCATTACATAACCCACCCCCCCTTTAGATGGACTACAGTGAAAGTAACTAGTTGGTACTGAAAGCACCTTAAAAATTTTTAAGTTGGACAAGGCTGTGCAGGAAAAACACAAAACTGAAAAACTGCCTTAAGAATCTATTTCCTGCCATAAAGTTTTTCCAGATACAACCAACTTTGCTAGGTTTCAACCTTAATCATAATTAAAAGATCATTATTAAAATTTCTCAGGATTCACATTGTGCTCATAGCCTGCAAAGTAAATTATGTCTCTGTGTGGATGCAGGAGCTTGAAATAAAAGAGATTCATGGATCAGATACCACTATTCTGTTCGATTAGTCCCAAAGGATAAGGAAACATGTGTTCTCAGAGTGACTCCTCTCGTGACCTTCAAATATGCAGGGTGCTGAAGCCCCTGGAGGCTGTCCAACTTCCTACCTGATGGATTACACCGGAATGGTGTCCCGTTTTGCCAATGGCCCCTAGCAAACTACTTTAGAGACGTTTTCCCATTTGATCTGAGTTTGCTCCAAGGCCTGAAATCCTCACGTCCTGAGCCACATGCCATGTGCCAGCTCTCTGACTACTCGCCCAGAAAACTCTAAGGAATCGTTATTCCGTGCCTCCTGCCATCTGCAAGCCTGTGGAATTCAGGTGCCCACAGGAAGGAGCAGAGAGGTGTTTCCAGCCTGACCGTATCAGCCGTCTCACCACAAGAACCTTCTGTTTTGGCTGAGGTCCTGCTATCAGACGCAGGCTGTTCTTTATGGCCAAATGTGAGTTTAACGCGTCTGGTTTACATTCTGCTGGTGAAGTGTTTCTCTCATTCACAGGCTCCTCGCCTTATACCGATGGCTTGGCTGCTTTGTGTGCATGTTTGCTTTTTAAGAGGAGGTAGGGTGGGGGGACTTTGGGGACCGTGAAACAACTCTAAGAGCTTAAATTTAGTGAAATTAACGATTGCAAAGAGAATGGCAGGGCGTGATAGTGCGGCAGAGAGAATCAAGAGTAGGATCAGTGACATCAGTATGTGGGAGGTGATTAAAGGACAAGATGAGTGGAGGGTGGCAGTATTAATGGAAATTTCTTGGTGAATTAGCGAGGATTTTAAGAACAGCCCTCTTCTCATATTTGTGAGGTGTGGGTTGCTGTAAGCTATAGTACTGCACCAAAGAACTTAGTATGGAGGAAAGTAGTTTGAACATTTCCCTTAGAGTTCAGCCCACTGGACTTCTGAAAGCAGCCTCAGTATTTAAGATAGACTTGCGTGGCTGCAGTTACAGAGGTGTAGGAAAAGGAATGACTTCAGTTACTGGAAACTATATTTGCATTGGACAACATCATTATTTGAACTGGATGGTGGGAGGAAAGGTGCATCTTAACTTTATCAAACGCCTTTGTAAATGTAATCCTGAATTCCTCCACTCCAGGGCATTTTGTTTGTGGATACAGGACGATTGATAATATTTTTAAGCACGTTTTAAAAATTACCTTTAAGCTCGTTAAGTATTCTAAGGATATTCTTAAGCTTCTTAAAAATTCCAAGAATAATTTGTTTGCATGTCAAAGACTGACACCTGCTATGTTCTGTTGTTGATTAGTTAAAAAAAAAGTAATTTAGCCATTAAGGCTGCTATAGAAACATGTTTCACTATTCTTGTCTTGTGTGCATAAAGGAATCAGAAAATGCATTTAATAAAATGTTTTCCCCTCAGAGAGTCAGACAGGCTGGGGTGTGCCCGTCTAACTCTCCAAGTAGCTCATATTCTGAGGTTACTTTCCCTGGGATGCAGAAATCATTTTGCTCAAGTTTCTAAGGTAGGATTTCTGAAGATTACTCAGAATGAAACATCCTCCTGAGATAAAATGAACAAAATGAACCTTAAGGAGTTTCCTTTCCTATGTTTTCCTTCCTTTCCTGTTCTGTTAGCATGAGAGGCAGTTGTGAAAATGGCACACCACCAGGGCTAGCTCAGATGTGACCACGCCCCTGCTCACTAACTTGCAGGAAGCACCCTAGCTCACTCACAGGCACATCACGTGTCACTCTCATAAGGAGGGTGTGCTGGAGTTTGAGCGTAGGAGTGGGCATGGAGGCGTTTCCGTTCTATTTTGGTTTCTCCTACTGACTGGCTGCTCAGCTGTTCATGAGTCATCCTAACCTCAAATCTGTCATTAAAACAGGAATAATGATACCTATTTTCTTTCCCTTATACTTCAGAATTATTCATGTTTCTGAAATACATGTGAAAATTAGTCAAGGTGAGATGTAAGGAAAAGTACAATGCAATTGTTCTTAGGCCATGATAAGTATGTTTTTATCACTTAAATTTCGAAGAATCTCTGTACTGAAAAGGATCAAATTTGACAAAGTATTTACTTGGTAAGCTAGATCAAGAATACACATGGTATTTTAAAAATGTGTGGCATTATAACTTATTCAGACATTTATTTAATAACATTCTATTGAGCATCCTAATGCCAAATCAGACATTAATGACAGCACTATGACCACACAAGTAAGACAATAAGTGACTCCAGGTAACTGCATACACAGACCAGTGGTATTTGTACTTTAATATCATCTACACTAACTCCTAAAGCAGTTGTTAGGAGATTTAGAAAGAAAGAATTGAACTTAATATGAAGAAAAAGTTCACTTTTACCTCCAATGTGTTTTTCTACAGCTTGTCATCTTACTTTAGTTGTTCTTTTTCTAAGTTTGCACGTTTAATGCTCTATTTAATATCTATTTATATTCTCATATTTAGAGATAAAAGCATTAAAGGACACCATTGATCTCTGTGCATATTTTTGTCCATATTCCATATGCTGCTTTTACAACATAGTACTGTCAATATTATATAATAGATGCTTAATAATTATAACTTTTGTTAGATTCTATTAAAATTTGTGAATGCTAACAAGCCTGTGCTTTGATTTTTGCTCAGTATCCAGCTAGCTTGCAAAAGCATAGCAATCTCTTTTGTCTTTGTCATAGAGTTCAAGTTTTTCCTATGGATGGTTATATAGTTTACCTCCAGGCTAGGAGATGCTTTTACAGAAGCTCTATTTAGTTCTTCCTAGTCCAACCACACATCACCTTCCACCATATTTTTTTTTTAACAGGCAGAGTGGACAGTGAGAGAGAGAGACAGAGAGAAAGGTCTTCCTTTGCCGTTGGTTCACCCTCCAATGGCCGCCGCGGTTGGCGCGCTGCGGCCGGCACACCGCGCTGATCCAAAGCCAGGAGCCAGGTGCTTCTCCTGGTTTCCCATGCAGGTGCAGGGCCCAAGCACTTGGGCCATCCTCCACTGCACTCCTGGGCCACAGCAGAGAGCTGGCCTGGAAGAGGGGCAACCGGGACAGACTGCAGGATCCTACAAACAGATTCTGCCAAAGTGAACAGTCTTTACAACAGGCCATCCAAACAATGAAAACAGATTTATTTAATTGGGTTTAGGGAACAAAAAAGACATAGAACTGAACACCTGCCCTTTATTCTCTCATGGAAGGTCCAAGAGAGGATAATCTCCTGAATTTGCATTCTTTTCCTTGGGATGGAGGTGGTATTATTGGCTTCTCTTAGACGTGAGCTCAGTTCTATGGCTTCTTCTATTGCCTGTCCTGGGGAAACATGAAAAAGCAACATTGCACATTGCGTGCCTAGGCAGCAGCATCCAAACACTCTGGCCAAGATCCCAAATGTCTCACCTCACTGTGCTGTGAATGGACCTTAGATCTTCCATCATGTTGCCATGCTCACCCACAGCTGCCTCCTCACTGGTTCCTCTCTCCTGATGTCAGACCAGAATTTTCTCTCTTCGCATTTTATTTTCTGTACCAAAGATTCATTCAGAGAAGAGTGAGATTCTAGTTGTAATTCTTGTCATCTTAACAGCTTTAGCTCACTGGGGAGAAATAGAATTAAAAATAGATTATTCTCCTAGCTAGATTGTGCTGACCAATGCATGATGTTATTTTTTATTCATGTTATATTTTAAGCCAGCATACTTACCATCTGAAGCTTAAACACACTCTATAGAATACTTCCTCTTCTTTTGCTAAGTGACATAATGATAGTTTATGTAAAATCCAGATTCATGAGTAGACATTCTCTTTTCCTTTCTTATCACTCAAACTAACATAATGGGGGAAAAGGCTAGAAATCTGTACAAGAACTTGAGTAAAATTAGACTTCTTAATTTTAATCTTACTTTTTAATTCTGTACTTCTAATTCCTAAGATTTTTCATATTACTTTGAGTGTTCTTTTCATTCTCTTCTCAGCTTCATTGTTCTTATCACATGAATGATCCTTGCTAAAACCGTAAGCGTTTCTCCCTAGTCAATTTTCTCAATACTTCATTTATATCCCATCAACAGGGCCCACTGAATTATAGTTGCTGGGAAAGAGTACTATTTTAGTAGTCCCTTCAGATCAGCATCAACTAACCTTGCTAGCCTTGTTCTCACATGGCAGATAAGCTCCTTACCTGTCCCCAAGACCAAGTGCTCACCTTTTTCACCAACAGTGAATATCTGACCTATTTAGCCATCATTGAGTATTTACCTCAATAACCTACTCAGTCTTTTTATTCAATTCTTTTATCTTCATTCCTCTTATCCTTTCTCTTCCCTATTGGCATCCCCTTCATTAGTTCAGTGGCTGTTTTTCCTCCATCAGGCCACACAACCTGATGTCTTACCCCAATCTCTTACCTCTCACCTGCTTCCATTGTCTCCATCCCCGTAGACTCCCAGACTTTCTCCTGAGACATCACCTGTTACCTCTTTTAGGACGACCCCTTATGTCAATGACCTAAGATGTGGTCTATCACCTGACATTGTACTCTTTTAGTGATAAGGAAATTGGAAATTGCTTAGAATACTTATCAACGATCTTTAACATAATCCTAACTTTTATATATTATTTTTGAGAATACTTTATTGGGGAATTCCAAGCTGCAGGAAAAGGGGTAAATATGGAAAGATTCTAAATGTGTCTTCTTCTAATTGGAAAATACCCAAAAAATATTGGTGATGAAGGAATATTTAAATAAATAATAGTAAACCATTTGATGGAACTTAAGGACACCATTAAAATTGTGTTTTTATTTTGCAAGACATTGGCATAGGCAGATACTTCTTGGAAAAGGCCTCAGAAGCACAGGCAATCAAAGTGAAAATTGACAAATGGGAGTACATCAAGCTGAGAAGATTCTGAACTGCAAAAGAAACACTCAGCAAAGTGAAGAGGCAACTGACAGAATGGGAGAAAAATTTGCAAACTATGCAAGTGATAAAGGATTAACATCCAGAATCATAAAAAATCAAGAAATTCAACAACAAAATGAACAATCCAGTTAAGAAATGGGCAAAGGACTTAAATCGCATTTTTCAAGAGAGGAAAATCAAATGGCCAACAGACACTTGAGAAAATGCTCAGGATCACTAGCCATCAGGGAAATGCAAATCAAAACTATGGTGAGGTTTCATCTCACTTCAGTTAGAATGGCTCTCATACAGAAATCAACAAATGACAAATGCAGGCAAGGGTGTGGGGAAAAAGGTACCCTGGTCCAGTGTTGGTGGGAATGTAAACTGGTGCAGCCACCGTGGAAGACAGTATCTAGATACCACAGAAATCTGAACACAGACCTACCATATGATCTAGCTATTGCACTGCTGGAAATTTACCCAAACTAAAAGATATCAGCATATAAAAGAATTATCTGTACCCCCATGTTCACTGCAGCACAATTCACAACAGCTAAGATATGGGATTAACACAGATGTCCATCAGCTGTTGACTGGATAAAGAAATTATGTTATATGGGCCGGCGCCGTGGCTCAACAGGCTAATCCTCCGCCTTGCGGCGCCGGCACACCGGGTTCTAGTCCCGGTCGGGGCACCGATCCTGTCCCGGTTGCCCCTCTTCCAGGCCAGCTCTCTGCTGTGGCCAGGGAGTGCAGTGGAGGATGGCCCAAGTGTTTGGGCTCTGCACCCCATGGGAGACCAGGATAAGCACCTGGGTCCTGCCATCGGAACAGCGCCGTGCGCCGGCCGCAGCGCGCCAACCGCGGCGGCCATTGGAGGGTGAACCAACGGCAAAGGAAGACCTTTCTCTCTGTCTCTCTCTCTCTCACTGTCCACTCTGCCTGTCAAAAATAAAAAAATAAAATAAAAAAAAAAAAAAGAAATTATGTTATATATACACTATGGAGTACTACCCAGTTGTAAAAACAAAATGAAATCCTGTCTTTTGCAACAAGATGGATGCAACTGGAAACCATTATACTTAGTTAAGTAAGCCATTCCCAAAAAGATAGATACCATATGTTTTCCCTTATTTGAGGTAGCTGATAGTGTAATGTATTGGAGTGAAATAGATATCTTGAGATTCAATGACTTTTTATATCCCTTGTTTCTTCAACTGAGGAACAATGTTTTTGTTTTTCCTCCTCATACTATTTGTTGAACTCTTTTACTTAGTGTTGGGTTAACTATATCATCATTAAGTAAACTGAAAATATTTCTTTGTGAAAATTAAGAGTGAGAATGTGAGAGGGAGGAGAAGGAAGGGTTGGAGGGTAGGCAGGAGGGTGGGGGGGAAGTGTCACTATGTTTCTAAATCTGTATATATAAAATACATGAAACTTGTATAACAAAATTTAAAATAATAATAAATAAATAAGAAAAATAAAAATTATGTTTCTAAAAGGAAATAATTGTCACAAAATGGAATCATCTCTACACTATTGTGATGTTTTTTCAAATAAGTTTTTTTTTTTTTTTTGATAGGCAGAGTGGACAGTGAGAGAGAGAGACAGAGAGAAAGGTCTTCCTTTGCCGTTGGTTCACCCTCCAATGGCCGCCGTGGTTGGCGTGCTGTGGCCGGTGCACCGCACTGATCCAAAGCTAGGAGCCAGGTGCTTCTCCTGGTTTCCCATGTGGGTGCAGGGCCCAAGCACTTGGGCTATCCTCCACTGCACTCCCGGGCCACAGCAGAGAGCTGGCCTGGAAGAGAGGCAACTGGGACAGAATCCGGCGCCCCAACGGGGACTAGAACCCAGTGTGCTGGCGCCACTAGGCAGAGGATTAGCCTGTTGAGCCACGGCGCAGCTAGGTTTTTGTGTTTAACTTAATCACAAAGGCTAAAACACAGAAGAAAAGACGCAATATAAATGTGAGTGTTCATTTCTTGAATTATCTCCAGTGATGATGCTGGTAAGAGTCTCTAAGATGCCCCCAGTGATGGCTACTACCTGTAATTCACACTTTCGTATAGTTTCTTCTTGAGTGCCAACTGTATATTTTTCTAACCAATGGACGATGTCCTTTTTCATAGTGACATGTCAAAAATGTGACTTCCAGGCCGGCGCCGTGGCTCAACAGGCTAATCCTCTGCCTTGCGGCGCCGGCACACCGGGTTCTAGTCCCGGTCGGGGCACCGATCCTGTCCCGGTTGCCCCTCTTCCAGGCCAGCTCTCTGCTGTGGCCAGGGAGTGCAGTGGAGGATGGCCCAAGTGTCTGGGCTCTGCACCCCATGGGAGACCAGGATAAGCACCTGGCTCCTGCCATCGGAACAGCGCGGTGCGCTACCGCAGCGGCCATTAGAGGGTGAACCAACGGCAAAGGAAGACCTTTCTCTCTGTCTCTCTCTCTCTCTCTCACTGTCCACTTTGCCTGTCAAAAAAAAAAAAAAAAGTGACTTCCATCCTACTAACAGACATTCCCCATCACCTTCTTGCCCTTAATGCATGGATAAATGAGCTGTCATCTGATAGAAGTCTACATGGTAAGAACTAAGGGAAGCCTCCAGTCAATAGCCAGCAAGGAACAGAGAGTCTTGGTCTAATGACCTGCAGGAAATGAATGCTGCCAAAATTACCCATGAGTTTGGAAATGATCCTTCCTCCATGAGGCCTTCAGGTAAGACCACAATCTTTGATTGGAGCTCTATAGGAGAACACGAAGTAGAGAGTACCCAGTTACACTGTGCCCAGGTACCTGGCCCCCAGAAACTGGGAGATAATAAAAGTGTGTTGTGCTAAGCTGCTGAGTTTTGAAATTACACATTTTGTTAGTTAGCAATAACTTACCAGCACATTAAGCTGTTTTTGTAACATAGAAGTAAGCTTCTTTTTAAAAGGACATTCAAATAAATTTGCAATGACAAGGAAAAGTAGGAGAAGGAGTATATGGGTGCCATGACTGCATAGCATAAAATATATGCATGAGATCATAGGTGTAAGGGACTATCATGGCTATTTTGCATTTAGGTTTTTACCTCTTATGCTGCTCCAGAACAAGGATCTGGAAAGTGATCTGAGAAGTGGAACACTCATCTTGGAATAACAAATCCATCATCAATACATTTGATATAGGAACTCTCTAATTTGCAAAAGAACCATCATAAATATATTTGGGGAAGGATATACCCTAAATATATTTGGGAAAGTAAATCTTAGGATTTCCTCCTCAGGAGGGGAACTAGTATCCCATAACAGATGCCAGAATTAAAGAACTCTAATATTGACCACTCACTATTATCTGAGAGGGCCACACAGGAAACCCTTTCAGAGAGGAGTGGGACACACCTGTGGGACACACCTTCAGGAGCTCATCTGAGGTTGGACTTCAGGAATCATAGACTGTGGTGGAGTAGGGAAGGAATTGTTAACCAACTCTTTAACTAGCTTCACAAGAATAATTTGAGGAGGAGTAAGAAATTGCATGCAGGTGAGCATATCTGTATGGCTTTGTAGGTTAGAGTATTCCAAAACCTGGCATTTTGAGCTTTAAAAATTATGTATGTGTCTCTGGGTCCAGTAGGGGCTCAAGGAAGAGAAGTCAGACAAGTGGCTGAGTGCGCCAGTCAAGAAAAGGGAGGAGGCTCTTGTCCTCTGATAAATTTATTATTTCTCTTCTTTCTACTTCCTACCCCTCCATGTTCTACCCCATGCCATTTTTCCATCCAACTGAACATTGGCCAGTTCCTGGAGCTGTGTCCACCCCACCATCTGACCCTTCTGTGGAGCTGAATCCATTTCCCAGTGGACACTCTCATCTCTTTCATTCTGCCATTTGGCCTCATGTTTTGAAACATAATCACATGGACCACCCAGTAGAAGAAAAATAACTGAAGCAACTATTTCTAAAGACATGATTTGTAATCTGGAGAACAATTTGTGCTAATGTATGAAGCAGATGCAAAATACACACTATTAGTAGTGTATGTGCCTGAGTCACCAGGAAGAAAGAGGGAGGCAGAGAGGAAAGTTATATTCTTAGCATCATACCTATGAAATTCATGAAATCTGTTCTCTTTATATTGATAAATAAAAATGTAAAAAATTTCCTTTCAGCGGTTGTCAGTATGAGAAAAACGCATCACATGCAGAAGTGTGTGAAGGACAAACAGTCACAGATTAATAATTGGACACTCTCAGAGTCCCATCCTGGGTAAAAAGCAAAAGTTATAGATACAAATCTCATTATTACAGATCTGAATGCTGTAGGGCTGATTCTGAGGCCTGAGTGCTGTTTAGGGCATTTGTCATTCTATGAGTCTGCTGTATTTCCTGCTTCCCATGTTGAATCGTTCTCTCCTTTTAATTCTATCAATTATTATTAGCAGACATTGGTCTTATTTATGTGACCCCTTTGACATTTAATTGCATCTTTATGATCAATTATGAACTTAAACTGATCACTTTAACTAGTAAGATGGCATTGCTACATGCCAACTTAATGGGATTTGGAGTCCCCTGGCATGTTTCTAGCTATACCATTAGGGGGAAGTCCGAGTGAGCATGTGCCGAACTGTACATCACCTCCCTCTCTTATTCCCACTCAACAGGGATCAATTTTCTGTGAACTTTAAACACCTAAGAATAATTGTGTGTTAATTAAAGAATTCAACCAATGGTATTAAGTAGAAAAAGAAAATACTAAAAAGAAAATAGTAAGCTGTTCTTTAAGAGTCATCACAAGGGCTGATCAAGTCATTGTTTCTTGTAGTGTCAGTTTCACTTCTACAGGTTTCCTTTTAGGTCTTCTGTTAGTTGTCACCAATCAGGGAGAACATATGATATTTGTCCCTTTCGGACTGGCTTATTTCTGTTTCCCAGATTCCTCCATTTTGCAAATGACCAGATTTCATTTTTTTTTTTTTACTGCTGTGTAGTATTCTATAGAGTACATATCCCATAATTTCTTTTTCCAGTTTTCTGTTGATGGGCATTTAGGTTGCTCATGAGAGTTTTTCAGGCATGGAAAGCTAAGACACTGTGGAAGAAAAAAAAAAAAAAGACCTAAATGAAAGATCTCCGTGAGTGAGATCCCAGTGGAAAGAAGAAAGAATGGGCCATCAAAGAAGGAGGTACCTTTCTCCAAAAGGAGGAGAGAACTTTCACTTTGACTATGACCTTGTCTAAATAAGATTGATGTCCGCGAACTCAAAAGGCTTCCATAGCCTTGGCAGCTCATGTCAAGAGCCTTGGGTGATTACTGACGTCATCAATAAGAGTGTCAATTGTTAAATCAACAACAGGAGTCACTGTGCACTTGTTCCCCATGTAGGATCTCTGTCCTTAATGTATTTTACTATGTGAATTAATTGTAAAACTAGTATTCAAACAGTACTTTATACTTTGTGTTTCTATGTGGGTGTAAACTGTTGAAATCTTTACTTAGTATATACTAAGTTGATCTTCTGTATATAAAGACAACTAAAAATGAATCTTAATGAAAAATGGGATGAGAGAGGGAGTAGAAGGTGGGGTGGTTTGTGGGTGGGAGGGTGGTTATGGGGGAAAAACTGCTATAATCCAAAAGCTTTACTTTCAAAATTTATATTTATTAAATAAGAGTTTTCTTTAAAAAAAAAGAGAGAATATATATATATATATGTATGTATATGTACCCCACAAAAACAAAACAAAAAATCTCATTATTACAAACATTTGCTTCTAAATTACATATGTGAATTTTTTTTCCTATTGGTTCTGTATCAGTCAGCTTGGGCTACCATAACAAAATATTATAGAGTAGGCACCTTAAAGGATAGAAATTTACTTTATCACAATTGTGGAGGCTGGAATTATGAGATCAGGGTGACACTATAGTTGGGTTCTGATGGGGTCTCTTTCTGGCTTGTGGATGGCTGCTCTCTCATTGTATCCTCACGAAGCAAAGAAGAAGAGGAAGAGGAAGAGGGAGAGGAAGGAGAAGGAGAAGAAGAAAGAGAAAGTGGGGGATTGAGAAAGAGAGAGAAAACTTCCCAGTGGCTCTTCTTAAAAGACAGCAATCCCTACACCAAGACCCCAAACTCAGGACTTCTATATAACCTTTACTATCTCCCAAATCCCATCACACTAGGGCTTAGGGCTTCAACAAATGAATTTGGGGAAACACAAACATTCAATTCCAGCAAGCTCATTGACCCCATATGTATTTTTTTTCACACTGTTTTAATTATATGTTTTCTAGAGAGAAGGTCAGGCTCTCTTATAGAGTGTCTTCTAAGTGTCACATAACTTTTTGTCCATCTAATGAATGGTTTCTGGTGATAAAATTACATTCAAACTTTTAGCTTACAGGAACATGGAAGCAAAACCATGTAGATTGTATTAACATTATACCTTTTAAAACAGTTTGTATTTTAAATAATATTGATAACAAATGCTGCAGCAGAGGCACAGAGGTGGAGTCAAATATGGCTTTAAGTACAATAAAATGCATTTTGTACATACTAAGAACTGGTAAGCTACACCGACTGGCAAATCCTAGTTACCTTATATACGAAAACTTACGTCGAGTGGCCTGAAATAAGGTCATTATACCCTGATTCTTTCACAACCTTCTTCTTTTCTCTATAACAAGTGCTCACTATTATGGGAAGAATGCCTGCCTTTTCTTTGCAGCTTTGCAAAGCTTTAAGGAAGCAGGGATTTTAATCACACTCTTTTCTTGCTTGCACTTCTGACTTCTCTAAGTTGGCAACAGAATTTTAAGTTCATCTCAGAGATAGCATCGCTTTTTAACCTTGGACAGTTTAAAAGTCTCTACCAGGGCATTTCTAGGCATTTTATTGCTTCATTCCTTTATTCTCACATCAAGGACAAGTGGATTTAAGCCAGAAAAACAAAATTAGAGCAAAGTCTTTACTCTATTTCCAGATCAGCTAAACCAATTAATACAATTTAATTAAAACTTATTTTCTTTCTTTTCTGTGGAAGGGTCTCTGAGCCCAGCCAGCTGTATTTAACTCTTACAAGGACATTTTCAGAGAGAGGCAGAGCGCATGTGACACTATTAATTGATTTCACATTAAGTTTCCTATGTGGGACCCTGGCAAATTGCCTCTTGAAATTATATACTTTTTTAATCTAGAAAAGGAGAAAGTTAATTTCATTCTCACCTTTTTCCTGGGGATTAAGTGCAAAGTTGTACCTATGCTTACAATAAACTACTCATATTTCACAGGTCTCAACCAAAAAAAATTCATTTGAACAAATGCAAAGTTGAGCTACCATAAGGAACATTGCTTAATCATGTCACAACGTGTTTTAACCTCAAATTGGAGTCAAAGTTCCTTATAGTAGGAGTAGGTGTTTAGGCTAGGGTTGATAGTCCCACACCCTACGTAGGAGCCACTGAGATCGAGGTCCAGCTCCAGCTCCTGACTCCCACTCCCTGCTAATAACAGACCCTGGGAAATAGTGGTGATGGTTCAAGTAATCATGTTCCTGCCATCCACTTGGGAGTGTTGGATTGAGTTCCTGGCCTCCAGCTTCAGCTTCTCCCTGTCCTAGCATCACTGGAATTCAGAAAGGGAACCAGCAGATGGATGCTCTGTTTTTCTCAGTCTCCCTTCTCAAATAAATAAAATTGTAAAAGGTTCACAATAGTAGTGATTCCCAATTTCCACCTTGTAAGATTTCCATGAGCATTCCTTTAAATTATGCAGGTGGTGTTGGCAAAACAATTAATCTGAACACAAGAGAAATCCAACAGGAGCTTCCCTCTTCACTTGGATCCCCACACTCAGGTTGAGTTTACAGTAGTCCCTATTGGGATTCAGCCTGTTGGCTGGACAGAGTTCAAGCTCCTTTCTCTAAAGTACACAGTTGTAACTTATTTTATTGCTCTTCTCCACTCCTCTTTACCCATCCCTAGTCCATGAAATCTTTACTGAAACAAGGGCTGAATGAGTTGCAATTTGTATCACTTGGAACTGAGTTTGGCTTCAAGCAACAGAAACTTCCAAACAGAGCTTTAAATAATTAGAGACTTAACTTTGCTCATGTAGAAGTCTGGAGATGGTCAAGAAGGGTGATACAGCAGCCATGGACACCACAAGGGAGCCAGATTCTGCTTGTTTCTTTACTGCCAAGCTGGTGGGTGACCTTCAACTTGTGGATGCAAGAGAGTCCTAGAAACTCCACACATCTTAACCATATTTCAGGTGGGAAAAAGGCAAGAGAGAAGGAGAAACAACAAAAATCTTACATAAAAAGAGTCTGAACTGTTTTTCAAAGTTTTCTAGGAAGCCCAATCTAGTGATTTCTGTATGCTTCTTTTGTTTTTCAGCTAAGTAAAGGGAAGCTGGAAATATGAGCAATTCATGTGACACAAAAACCCAAATGAAAGTGAGTTTCTTAATAGTGAAAAAGAAAGGAAAACATGTGAGAGGGCTTCGAAAATTTCATGGAAAAGTCACATTATCTTTTAATTCCTCTTTTTCAAAAAACTTTTTGAGGCTTTCTCATATTTGGTAGGTTATTAGTTATTTGGCTTCCCAACATCTATATATACATTTATTCTAATGTTTGTCCCTTAAGTTAATATTGTAAATGAAATGGAGATATTTTATTTTGTCTTGATAACTGAGGTGAGAGTTACTGGTGTTCAGTGTAAAGGTACTAGTGGTGTTAATGGTCCTGGGACATGTGGAATAACTCCTAAACAACACAGATTTTTGTCATTCAGATTCCCAATATATGCCCCTATTCAGAAACACTCTCAAACATAGAAATATTACTTGTCTAAAAGAAGATTGGATCCTAAATTCATAATTATTCCTCCTTCAGGTCAAATCATGAATTTCTGAGACTGCTAACTTTTACCTCATGCAATGACTCTTTGTCTAGTAATCTAGTCTACTTGCAAAACATCCAGTATGCAATGATGGAATATTAGTTACATGAAACATCACATTTGGAAAAAAGTTAAGTCAATAGTTACATCACCTATCAGATCCTACTGATAGGGTAGCTACAGCTCTTCACAAAATTCAGCTCTCCATTGACCAACCTGGTAGCCACAGTTTGGGTACCCTGGAAAAAATTTCCCTGGCCTACAGGGAGTCTACTCAGCTGAGCATTGGGATATGAGCGTATTTTCTGACTTGCATGTTCCCCTGAGTCCATGGACTTCTTTGGGGTGTGGAGTAGTCACAGGAAGAAGTTATCCTGTCCTGGATTTTTGTGGTGGTGTTGTTTAGAGCTTACCAGGCTTCCATGCTATTTACTCCAGCTGATGTTCTGAATACGTATAACCAAGGAATCTGTGTGAATATGTTTTTTTTTTTTATAAAAAGATGTATTTACTTATTTGAAAGTCAGAGTTACACACAGAGAGAAGGAGAGGCAGGGAGAGAGAGAGAGACATTTTCCCTCTGCTGGTTCACTCCCCAATTGGCCACAACGGCCAGAGTTATGTTGATCTGAAGCCAGGAGCCAGGAGCCAGGAGCTTCTTCAGGGTCTCCCACATGGGTGCAGGAGCCCAAGGACTTGGGCCATCTTCTACTGCTTTCCCAGGCTATAGCAGAGAGCTGGACTGGAAGTGGAGCAGCCGGGACTTGAACCAGCCCTCATAAGGGATTCCAGTACTGCTGGTGGCGTCTTTACCCGCTATGCCACAGCGCTGGACCCATGAATATGGTTTTATACATTACAGTCTTTTCTCTGCTGTCTCCTGTGACCTGATCATTTTCCTAAATTCCTCCTGGTCATTGCCTTGAGATAATTGAAATAACTATGGAAATACAAACATCTAACAGGACATTTTCCCAGATGATCACTACCTATATTTGGCAGGGAAGGTTATTGAAAGGGAATGAAGAAGATTCAAGGTATAGATTTATAACTATGTCTTCCAAGCTATTTTCTGTTTAAAATAGAGAAGAACTTAAATGGTTCACTACCCTGGGTGTCCTAGGCCTGCTGTGGTGTTTTAAGATTCAGATAAAGATGACTTGATCTCCTCCTCCGAGATGATGAAAAGTCTATTCCACCTTACAACTTTTCTAATATACTGATGAATTTGTGGGTGCCTTGTGTTTCTGGTAGACACTCTAGATTTAATTTCTTTCCTTTGAATTCTAAATTCCCATTCTTCATCAGAAGATCCCACACTATTGATCTGAGTCCAACCAAAAGAACGCCATTCAGTCTTGTTCTAGTATTCCTCTTTCCTAAAGATGTTCCAAGATATTTTCTACCAGAAACTTGGCTCTGATTATCAATTCCTTCAGAATTCCCATCCACAGTTGCATTGCTTACGTGTTTTCTCTGTGCTGCCTTCATCTACCTGTAAGCTATCTTGTTCATTTAAAGATTGCTGGTATGTTTTCAGAGAGAGAAATTTGATCCTTTATTTCACTCCAAATCATCCTGATCGTGTCCAGAGCCCTTTTTCCCTTTATAACCAAGGTGATTGTGAATATGTTTTTCTAAATGAAAGTGTTTAATCTCTGAAGATTTCAACTTTTCTTTAAAAATAGTTATCTATTTATCTGAAAATGAGAATCACAGGGAGAGAGGGACACACAGAGAGACAGAGAGATCCTCCATCTGCTGGTTCATTCCTCAAATGGCCATAATAGCCAGGTCTGGGCCAAGATGAAGCCAGGAGCCAGAAGTTTCCTCTGGGTCTCTCACATTGGTGCAGGGGCCCAAACATTTGGGCCATCCTCTACTGCTTTCCCAGGCACCTTAGCAGGAAGCCGGATCAGAAGAGGAGCATACGGGACTCAACCGGCATCCATGTAGGATACTGGTGGTGGCTTTACCAGCTATGACATAGCACTGGTTCCTGAAGATTTCAATTTTTAATCAGTTTTTAAATTTGCTTTCCTGGGGCTGGCTCTGTGGTACAGCAGGTTAACTCCCTGGCCTGAAGTGCCAGCATGCCATATGGGCACCGGTTTGAGACCCGGCTGCTCCACTTCCAATCCAGTTCGCTGCTATGGGCTGGGAGCGCAGTAGAAGATGGCCCAAGTCCTTGGGCCCCTGCACCCAGGAGGGAGACCAGGAAGAAGCTCCTGGCTCCTGGCTTCGGATCGACACAGCTCCAGCTGTTGCAGCCATTTGGGGAGTGAACTATCAGATGGAAGACTTCTCTCTCTCTCTCTGTCTCCCCTCTCTCTGTGTAACTCTGACTTTCAAATAAATAAATAAATCTTTAAAAAATGAATAAATTTTCTTTCCTCCATTTTGCAAATCTTCCAGTACAACTGCAAAGTTTTTATAAAGATTACCTGATATGACAGATATAAATGTGACTGATATATCATATGTATTTAGTAAAAATTTCTCTTATTTTTTAAATTAGGCATATGTAAAACTGAATTAATGGGCAGCTTTGACCGTGTCCCTCCACAGCTTAATTATTCAACAATATCCCTTTGCTACTGTCTAGATCTAGAATCTCAGCAAGACAGCTCTTAATCTGGTGTGAGCCTAGTTTTCAAGTTCCATCTCCCAATACTTCCCCAAAAAGGATCCCAGGTTTTCACAGTGCCAAAGAAAGAGACACACAAAAGGAGAGGTCCTCCAACTGCTGATTCACTCCTCAACAGCCACAATGGCCAAAATGTCCAGAGCTGGGCAGATCCAAAGCCAAAAGCAAAGAGCTTCTTCTGTATCTCCTATGCTGGTACAGGGGCCCAAGCACTTGGAACATCTTCTACTGATTCCCTAGGTCTTCAGCAGATAGCTGTATCAGAAGTGGAGCAGCCAAGACTCCAATTGGTGCCCATATGGGAAGCCAATGCCACAACAGATATTTAACCTGCTACACCACAGCACTGGCCCAGCCACACATCTGTTTGTTTTTTTTTTAAAAAAAATTATTATTTGTTTCAAGAGAAGAGGCTGTGTACTCTTAATCTTTGTAATCTTTAGTCCATTGGAAAATGCTGTTACTTACTAAATTTTCAATAAATGTTTTTTGAATGAGTGAATCATGAATAACTAAGTGAATGATGAAACCTTGGAATGAATTGAAGTTGCTTCAGTTATTTGATTCCAATTTAAATATGCCTGTATACACATTCACACACACACACACATAGACGCACACATCCAACAAATTTTGCTCTTTTCCTAAATGCAAAATATTTGGTACTGGTTGGATGAAAAAAAGGAATCTATTCCATATTAATTTACATTCCTTAGTTTCTTATTGAATTTCTTTCTTTAGATAATATTCTCAAATCTTATGGGCTTAATAGGACTTCTTAAAATTTTACCATATTGTCTGATGATAGCTGAGACAGAAGGAGAATCCAGCAACATGCAACAAATATTAAACAAGCATTTGATTCTAGCGTAAGAGAAGAGATTAGAAAAATGTATTCCCAGAATACATATCATGTTTCCTACTTAGGTATTCTTCAGCATTATGCAATTAACAAATTCCCACAACAGCATTTATAAAGCAAATTACTTCAAATCAACTCACTTATTTCTATTGATTTAATTTCCTTCATGTGTTCTAATTATTTACATGATTATCCAAGTGCTGCATTCTTAGTATACAAAACTCAAACTTTAAAGAAATAGAGAGCCACAAAATATTTCAATACATATTGCTTCCTAAATACAAGGTTGCTGTATACAGATTCCAAGTTAGAGTCAAATTAGAGTTAATAAAATTGGCCCTGAGAATATAGTATGTTTGCCTGGTTACCAAAGGCTGACAAAGATAGCTGGGGAAATAGCTGCTCTACTTAGAAGCTGTACGAACTGAGAAGAACATTAAAATGATAACTAGAAGAAAAAAATAGTTGAGTGCAGGTTTAGACTTTTAGAAGAGTATTATTTGGTATCTTTTTTTTTCCTTAAGATGGCCAGGGTTTGAAAATATTTAACAGGTTGAGGGGAAAATCCAGTAAAAATGAAATGATTGTAGAAATGGAGATTGATGGGAGGAACATTCACTAATAGAAGTGAAATGAGATTTATCACTATATAAAGTTTTAGCCTCTATAAAATATTGAAAATCATCACATCTCGCCCTCACCAAGCAAATTTAAAAATATACAGCCAGTAGAAGTTAAATGACTTGATCATATTTATCCTGTTAACTCTAATTTTAATTGTGAATCTCAACTTACATGTTGGTTGAGGTGGTGAGGGGATTTAAGGAGCCACCTATTCCTAAATATTCTTGGTATAGGGTCCACGGCAGAAAATAGAACTCTCTTAAGTATTTGTCTCTTCCCTTTCAATTTCTTCTTATACACTTTTCTCAAGACACTGACAGTGTTGGTGAATGGATGAATGAAGAATGAATAAACATATGCATCTCACATATAATTTCAGTCTGTTTTCAAAGCAGCCCTAACATATTCCTGCATTATAAATGAGGAACTGAGAATCAAAGAAAATAATTATGTGTCCTTAGCTCATGAGCTCAGAGTTGGACTCCAGATTTGTAACCAAGTGTTGAACTCCTGGTGTTGATCAGCTTCTCTTATCTTCAATGTTTTAATGTAATATTACTCTGTCCTTAATGTTGTAGGGGAAAGACAATATTTAAGTCTTGTACTTTAATATTTTAAAATAATTAATGTATCTTTATATTTAAAATTTTTAACTTTTCAAATGACTAAAGTATCAACAAGTTTGCTGGATACCCAAAGAAATAGAGAACTTTGTCCTAGGCTAGCAGTTGGTACAGAAAGCAAACCAGTGAAAATGTAAGACACATTCTCATCTTCAATGAGTTCATCGCTTAATCATCAAGTAAAAAGATTTATGCAGAAGAAATAACAGCAAATAAATGTGACCTTCTGTTACATGGTACCAGACAAAACACTCTACCAGTTCTCAGGAGGGAGACTACCTGTGGGTGTCTTATGGCATTCTTGCAGAAGAGGAGTCTTGAAGGCTGAATAGGATTAGGAGAAATAGAGCATCACAATAGAAAATGCACAACCTCGGAGGGTGAGAAATCGTCTCAAGGGGGCCAATTAAGAGTACGGCAATGGAAAGAATCTGATTTAACCAGATCGAGTGTTCATGTCCTAGACAGCACTGGCTGAGACTTGGCTGTGGAGGGCCTAGAAAGCTGCATAGATACTGAGTGTCCAGTCTCATTCCCAAATTCTGCAGTATTTGCACTCTTGTTATGACTGCTATTATATATAATTATAGATAACACTCAGTTCCCATGTTATGACCTTTGGGTCATCAAAAGTGCTCTTTCAAATAACTCTTGGGGCAGGTTTTACGAGGCAAACAGCTTATACAATTTGGGGAATGCTTTTAAGGAAATAAATATTAAATTGTAAACTAAAAATTAATTATAGAAGTAAATATTTATTTAAAATGAAGAAAACCACAAGTCATATATTTTTGAAAGTTAACGAATACCTCAAACATTGTAAAATTCAGAAAAGTAGCAAATTATTTTTATTAATTGAGAGCTTTCTTTCTTTCTTTTTTCTTTCTTTCTTTTTTCCTTCCTTCCTTCCTTTATCTTTTTCTTTCTTTCCTTTTTTATTTGAGAGGTGGAATTACAGAGAGAGAGAGAGAGGTCTTCCATCCACTGGTTCACTCTCCAAATGGCTGCAACTGCTGGAACTGGACTGATCTGAAGCCAGGAGCTTCCTCTGGATGGCCTGACCTACTTCTACAATCTATTTTCTTCAACTTTTATTACATTTATTTATTTAATTTTTATTTTAAAGGCAGAGAGACAGAGGGAGAGATAGACAGATAGATCTACTGGTTCACTCTTCAAGGCCTGAAACAGCCAAGGCAAGACCAGGCCAAAGCCAGAAGTCAGGAATTCAATCCAGGTCTGCCTTTTGGGTGGTAGGAATCCAAGTACTTGAACCATCTCCTGCAACCTCCTAGAGTGCTCATTAGCAGGAAAGCTGGCTTTGGAAGCCAAGCCAGGACTTAAACCCTGGTGCACCAATATGGGATTTAGGCCCCTTATGGGTAGGTCGAGTGCCTGCTCCTTAGGATAAAATTTTTCCCTATACTTTTGGGCTGCATGTTCTTTGCTGTTTCACCTGCTGAACATTGTGTAATATTTTCTATAGCAGTGTCTGAAAGATAGTTCAGTCATTCTTCCTACCAGGTTGATCAAAACTTTTTTTTTTTTTAAATTATCTACACTTTTGCATTGTTTGTTTCAGTTGCATAGCTTTGTATTAGTAAAATTAGTTAATTTTTAGCTTCATGTCAATTCTGAGAACTCTCAAATTTCTGTCATATATGAGATGTAGGATTAGAGAGCATTTCAGCTTTTCTTGTACAGTGACTTAAGTCAAGATACAAGATACAAATGAACAGGCACAGTAAGCAGTAAGGGTGTTCCCACACTAGCACAGATAACAATAACTTAACTAGACATGGAAGTGCAAACCATGGCACCATGTCTAAAATTTGACTTCCCCTTAGTCTGATCCCCTAAATGCTACTACCACAAATGACAAGGGTAAGTGTCATACACATGATGATACAGTGGTCAAGATGCCACATGGAAGGCCCACATCTCATTTCAGAGTGTCTGGATTTAAGTCCTGGCTCCACTTCCAGTCCCAGCTTCCTGCTAATGTGCACCCTGGAAGGAAGCAGGGGATGGTTCAAATAGTTCAGTCCCTGCCACCTATGTGGGAATCCCAGATTGAGTTCCAGGCTCCGTCTTCAGCCTGGCTCAGTCCCACCTTTTGTGGTCATGTGGGGAGTGAACTAGTGTGTAGGAGATTCTCTCTCTCTCTCTCCCTTTTTCAAGTTAATAAATAAAAAATTTTAAGAATCAAAATAACAAAATAAAAAGCTTAACAGGTGATGATGGAATAGAAAAGAACAGCTAACTCATCTTAAAAACATACTTTTGCAGGCTGGCGCTGTGGCTCAGTGGGTTAAAGCCCTGGCCTGAAGTGCAGGTATCCTGTATGGGCACCAGTTCTAGTCCTGGCTGCTCCTCTTCCCATTCAGCTCTCTGCTATGGCCTGGGAAAGTTGTAGAAGATGGCCTGGGTCTCTGGTCCCCTGCACCCACATGGGAGACATGGAAGGAGCTCCTGGCTCCTGGCTTCGGATTGGCGCAGCTTCAGCCGTTGCGGCCATTTGTGGAGTGAACCAGCAGATGGAAGACCTCTCTCTCTGTCTCTACCTCTCTCTGTAACTCTGTCTTTCAAATAAATAGAAAATATATCTTTAAAAAAATACTTTTGCAAATTTTACAAACCTTGGGGCCATATAAGCACCAGTTCGTCCTGGCTGTTGTACTTTGCATCCAGCTTCCTGTTAATGTGCCTGGGAAATCAGCAGAGGATGGGCCAAGTCCTTGGGCACCCACACCCACTTGGGAGACCCAGAAGAAGCTTCCGGCTCCTGGCTTTGAATTGACCCCATTCTGGCTATTGAGACCATTTGGGTAGTGAACCAGTGGATGGAAAAATCTCTCTCTCTCCCTCCCTCCCTCTGCAACTCTGCTTTTCAAATAAATTAAAAAAATAAATATTAAAAAAATAAAACTAAAAGTTTTACAAGCCTTTTGGATATAGTGCTATAGTTTATAGTCACTTCCACATGCAATTAATCTGTTGCTAGCTCTCCTACTTTCAGAACACTCCCACTGTCCACTGCGCCAGTTCACCCACAGTAATAACATCATGTATGCATCCCCAATTAAATGAGTCACTATCCAAGAAAAGTTTAAATGTCTTCTAATGGCATCTCACAAAGTTGGGTAAGATCCATTGGTGACTCTGGAAATCGCTTCTTGGTAATCTAGTATCAGAGTGGAGCCTATAAATCATTAAATAAAGCCAATGAGAAAGTCATACCCCTTGATTGCTCTGCAGTCTAAACTAAGGGGGGCAAATAACTTGGGCTTTTATGTCTCTTATAAATGTCCTTTATTTGATCTTAATTAGTAATGACAGTTTTTTTAATTTCAATTTTTCTTCATTTGTTACTCTAGCTAAAATCAAGGTTTGGTTTTTCCTTTTTATTGCATTATAAACAGAAGAGAGAAACAAATGATAAATAAAACCATGTTCCAGAAATACTCAGAAGCTATCAGGAAAATACAAAGTTTAGCAAAGGAATTGAACCTGAGGGTAGAGAAAGCTTTGCTACAGCCAGAGAAGCTAAGCTTTGGGGAAGTTAATACTTCTTCAACAGTTGTACTAAGAACATTAAAAATACTTTTGCCAAGGAAGGGTATCAACATTTTAATCTACCTTACACTGATAAAAAGAAAAACATAGCAAGGCAAAGGCAAGGGGCAGTGTTTCACAGAGCACAGCCCGTGGAAACAAAACACCCTTTGTTTCAGGAATATTGCACCTGCATTAAATTTACTGCTGACATCTCTTCGTAGAAATTTGATTTTTTTTCTCTCATTCTCCTACCTTTTATTGTTGTCAACACTGAGGAATGTGAGGCATGCCGGTTGTCCTACTTGTGGCTGCAACATTTCTGTCTTCCACTGTGAAAGAGAACAGGGTTCCCTCACCTCCCTCGCCATCAGCACGTCGTCTCAGCAATGCACCTGTGCCCGTAACACTACACTCTGCCTTGCAGAACTTCATACTTCTGTGACAGACTCAAGAGATCAATTTCCTGTAGATCTGGGCCTCAGAGACTGTGCCCTGTTCTGACAAGGAGGTCTCTTTCAAATAATCCTCATGACGAGGGGCAGCTCAAATACAAACTCAGAATAGTTAGAAGAGCTGTGATATCAATATCATAAAGGAAGGAATCATGTGAGTTTGGTTTTTAGCTTATATTTATGGGGAGGGGTGTCCTCAATCTCAATGTTAACATAGTGGGTTGACTTTGGAATTTTTGTTTTCTGAAATTGCCAAAGAAGAGGGTGTGTAGTGGATAACTCATAGTATGACTTTTTTTCAGAACTTATTTTACCTGATGCTACCTATTGTAGATTAGTTCAGCTTTGATACTTATGCTTCTGCTCCTGAAATTTCCTATGCACCACTATAAAGGCAGAATTTATCCCAATTCATTATCTTGGGCTTATTTCTATTGTATCTGTAGTTATGCTTAGCTGTTATTTATTGAGCTATCATCTCCTCTCCTGGACTGTGAATTTCCTAGGACAGAGCTGGGCTGTATCTCTTGGTTCTTAGCTGCTAAACTCATATTCCCTTCTTGTCAAATCCCTAATAAATGTTTGCTTTTTTATTAGATTAGTGGATTGTCAACCAGATTGGTCACCTACTACGGAATCCTGGAGGTACAATAACACTTCTTACTAAAGCAGTGTCAGTTTGCTTTTGACATAAAGCTCAGGAATCTATCTTGAATTGGAAAAAAAGAGAAGAAAGAGGAAAGGGGAAAAATGAACAGAGAAGGTTGTACAGTGTTTTTTTAAAAAAATTCTCAGATCACCTGGGTTCCAAGCATGGCTGTAACACCTGCAAGCTGTGTGACTGAAAACTTAGTATCTGAATATTGTTTCCTTTTCTGGAAAATTGGAATATTGATAAATCCTAGAGAACTGAATGAGAAAATGGATGGAAAGTCCTTAGAATTCCTTGCTCCAGGGAAAAATTCAATAAATTATGGCACCATGTGTTAGTTAAGCCACTGCTTGGGACATCCATATCCAATATTGGAACACTGGTTTGAGTCCCACTGCCTCAATTCTGACCTGGCTTTCTGCCGATGTATCTTAGGAGCCAATGGATGATGGCCAAAGTGTTTGGGACTCTGCCGTTCACGTGGGAGACCTGGATGGAGTTTTGCATTCCTGACTCTGGCATGGCCTAGCCCGGCTATTGTGGTCAATGGAGATTGAACAAATGGATAGAAGATTTGTGTTTCTCTTTCTATGTCTTTCTGTTCTTGGTCACTCTGCCTTTCAAATAGATGAAAATAAATAAACATTTTTTTAAAAAATTAATGACTAGTGTACTAGGAGGAGAAGAAAAAAACTTTGACTTCAGTATACCGAAGATGTTATCTTCATGTCATAATTTCTGAAGAGGCATGCTAAAGAAGTCTTACACTGGAGAACTTGCCTTCAGCCATCTGCTTCTCCTATCCATTCAGAATTCACCAGGCAGACCCTGGCTTCTGACCTATTGTTTGCTTTCTGAATACCTACAATCCTTCTCTGTAACTGCAATGGTGCCAGAGGTTGGTTAATTTTGGCAAGAGAGTAGAATTGAAATGGAAACCTTTAGATGTCCTTTCTCCAATTAGGATCATGCACTCACTTCTCATTTTATTATATAACCTTTAACATGAGAGTACTGTAAGGCAGGCATCATCCATGCACCTCTGTATAATCATCTGGCTTACTTCCAAGTTATACCTGTGAGATTTCAGTTTAACATTAGCTCATAAATGAGTCACTCCATTGTGAGCATTTCAAGCACTTTCCCCATTTCTCCTAAATTTTCTTGCTTATTAAGAAATCTGGAAAGGGAAGCTAATATTTTATCCCCTAAAACTTATTTCTGCTTGTGTAACTTTCCATTGAACCCTTATAAATGTTACCTAATTTCACCCCTTTTCATTAGATAATGAGGTCATGCTTTTTTGTTAAAAAAAAAAAAAAGAGAGAGAGAGAGAGAGAGAGAGAGAGAGAGATTTATTTGAAAGGCATAGTTACACAGAGAAAGGGAGAAATGAAGAGAGACATCTTTAATCTGCTGATTCACTCCCTAGATGGCTGCAATGCCCAGGGCTAAGCCAGGCCAAAGTCAGGAGCCAGAAGCTTCTTCCAGCTCTCCCAGGTGGATGTAGGGGCCAAAAATAGTTGGGCCATCTTCTACTGCTTTTCCTAGACCATTAGCAGGGAGCAAGATTGAAAGTAGAGCAGTCTGAACACAAACTAGAGCCCATATCAGGATCCAGCATCGCAGGCTCTAGCTTTACCCACTATGCCACAGCTCTGTTTTAAGGTCAGTTTTTATGTTCATCTTATGCTGTTTGAGATTGATCATATATGATTCCTGGAAATACAGTTTTACCAGTTTCTATTTTTCTAACTCTCAGAAGTTTCTGACTTGAGCAGGCCTGCATATTGTCCAAACATGCCGTCAAGGCTGACTATGCCTAGTCATCTTTCCATTATAGGTTTAGGATCTTCCTCCTGCCATCAAGAGCCTTGTTTCCCTCAGTCTGCTGTTGCTGTCACTTACACTAGCTCATCTTGGGGCACAGACTCTCTGCTCAATCCCTCCATATAATAGCTGAAACTTGACCACATCTTATTAAAGTCTTGGGGCAGGCACTGTGGCATAGTGGGTAAAGCTGCTGCCTGAAGTGCCAGCATCCCATGTGGGCATTGGTTCTAGTCCTGGCTGCTCCGCTTCTGATCCAGCTCTCTGCTATGGCCTGGGAAAGCAGTATAAGATGGTCCAAGCCCTTGGGCCACTGCACCCACATAGGAGACCTGGAAGAAGCTTATGGCTCTTGGCTTCGGATCAGCACAGCTCCAGACATTGTGGCCATTGCAGCCATTTTGGGAGGGAACCAGCAGATGGAAGATCTCTCTCTCTCTCTCTCTGCCTCTGCCTCTCTGTAACTCTGTCTTTCAAATAAATAAATAAATAAATCTTAAAAAAATAAAGTCTCAAGGATAACAAAATGGTCATTAGTTATGGCTTTTGTGAGAATGCAGAGGCTCAGTCTTTCCGTAGGAGCCTCATGTTGGATGTCTCTGCCTACATGGGGTCCTGTTCCCATGTTGCGGGACTGGGCTTATTCCCAACACATCTTCCAATGGTAGCGCATGGCTCCCTTAGTCCATTCAAAGTCCTTTTCTTGAAGAAGGAAGGGGCATTTCTGCTTTCTTATCAGTCCAGAGCCTGCTCCCAAATCACCAGTTTCCCTTAGGAGAGAGATTCTCTGCAATATTTCACACTGAAACTCTTCTTTCTTCTCATGGGAAAGCTTCCTTAGGCGTGTCATCTTGCCTTTGAACTCCTGACACACAACTGTCTGTCATGTGTCTATTTTGTGAATAATGTATGTTATTCAGCTTCAATAGTTCAGTTCAGGTTTGCCCCGTCCCTCCTAGCAGGGGGAAGATCACATCCTTCCGGCTCACTTGATACTCTGCTCTCAGTCTACTCTCTATGAGGACTTAGATGAGAAGAAAAGAATACAGCTCTCAAGAATGAAAAAGACATGTCAGAATCAGGGCATTGCAATCCATATTTTGATTTGCTAAGGTAAATTTTCTAATGTGCATTATGGAAATTGAGTTTTGTCTACCCAGAAGACAACTTCTATGAGACAAAGCTATTTGATTTTTGAATCACACTGTCATCAATCTATCAATCCCTGAACAAAGTTGTATATGAAATTTGCATAATTTAGAAGCCCATGAACATATGTATATTTCTAAAATGAAGATCTTTGATCTAAAAAGTAAATATATTAATCTATCCCTGTAGGAACAAAACAAAACAGAGACACTATTTCACCTTTAAAATCAGTTTTAAAATCAGTTTTTCCTATTTCTTTTTTTTAAAATTTTTTTGTTTGTTTGTTTATTTTTATTTTATTTTATTTTTTTATTTTTTGACAGGCAGAGTGGACAGTGAGAGAGACAGAGAGAAAGGTCTTCCCTTGCCATTGGTTCACCCTCCAATGGCGGCCGTGGTTGGCACGCTGCGGCCGGCGCACCGCACTGATCCGATGGCAGGAGCCAGGTGCTTCTCCTGGTCTCCCATGGGGTGCAGGACCCAAGCACTTGGGCCATCCTCCACTGCACTCCCTGGCCACAGCAGAGAGCTGGCCTGGAAGAGGGGCAACCGGGACAGAATCCGGTGCCCTGACTGGGACTAGAACCCGGTGTGCCGGCGCCACAAGGCGGAGGATTAGCCTAGTGAGCCGCGGCGCCGGCAGTTTTTCCTATTTCTAGCCATGTGGATATTTTTTAACATTTTGAGAAACTAGTCTCAGCCAGAATACTTGCACAACCATATAACAGGATATTATGTGAAA
The DNA here is from genome assembly GCF_033115175.1 of Lepus europaeus. Lineage (NCBI taxonomy): Eukaryota > Metazoa > Chordata > Mammalia > Lagomorpha > Leporidae > Lepus > Lepus europaeus. Next base: position 32,372,100 of record NC_084832.1, on the reverse strand, counting down.
ATTAATTTGAGGGCTACTTATTGGCAACTTTTTCTGTATTCTCCAAAGAAGCAATATCCTTTGCATTATTTTTTAAAAAGATTTATTTATTTATTTGAAAGGTAGAATAATAGAGAGCGAGAGAGGAACAGAGATCTTCCATCTGCTAGTTCACTCCCCAGATGACTGCAGCAGCTGGGGCTGAGCCAGGCTGATCCCCGAGCCTAGAATTCCATCTGGATCTCCCAGATGGGTGGCTGGAGCCCAAGTGCTTGTGTCATCTGCCTCTTTCTAGGTATGCTAGTAGGGTGTTGGATTGGAAGCTGAGCATCTAGGACTCAAAAAGGTGCTCTGATGTGGGATCCCAGTATGCTAAGCAGTGGCTTAATCTCCTGCTTTTCATTCTATATCTCAGACACTTGCAGCGTGATGTTAAGAGGCTTTGGTACTCTAACCTCATTGTTTTGGTGGAGCCCTAGAACAATATGAATACACACATTGCCTAAGAGAAATGAAAGTTCTCAGAATGGCTAGCTTCTCCCACACATAGAAATTCCCTGTATCAGCAAGGATGTCTGAGAGCCAAGTAAAGCCTATTGTGACAGGGTCACGTCCTTGAAAGATCTCTTAGGTTAGTGAGTGCGTAGCTGCCAGGTGACCAATGCGGATCAATGATGGATGTAGCGATCTCTGTACCAGGAAACTCTATGACCACCTAGAAACTTTGCAGATTTATGTAAGTTTAAAGGGGAAAAAAGAATTGAGATTGTATTTCTATATTTGACAATGTGAATTAAGATTCACACTTTCCTCATGAGAAAGGTATTTGTGAAATCCACATGTCATAGTTGAAGAAGCTGAGATCTAGAATGAGACTCACTAACCCAATTTCTTGCAGACATGGGTTAACAAACTTGGCTTTGTATCCAGATCTGTTCAATCTAACGCTATGCTTTTTTCATAGGTTTTCAGGATGATCAAAACCTGTGGAAATAGTTACTATTGAGTGGAGAAAATTGGCAAGTGATCAGAGTAAACACCAGGCACCAGAATCATGAACCCACTGATATTTTTCACTGAGGAGGACATGATATAATTTTTTTCTATATTCTTGATAAAAATGCACATCTTTGTTTAAAAATAGGAGCAGATCAGGCAAAGTCAAATAAAAAATATTTTACAAAATACATGATTATTATTCTTTAAAATTCTAAAAGACAGGCAGACAATAAAAGACTAAAAAACTATTGCAGACAGAAAGAAACTCAGTGGAAATAGCAGTTATAGGCAATGAGAGACTCTGGATTAGACGCTGGCAGAGAAAAAATGCATTAGTGCCAACTTACATACAAATAATATCTATAGTTTAGGTAATAATATTGTACTATTGTTAATATACTATTCTTGAGAATTACAATTGTAAGATCTGAACTATAGGGGAAATGATGTGAACAATATAAAAGAATACTAGTCATATAGAACTTTTTTTTATAAATCTGAAATTATTCCAGGGTTTTGATATAGGAGTTAAGTTGCCACTCATGGGGCCAGCACTGTGGTATAGTAGGTTAAGCCTCCACCTGCAGCACCAGCATCCCATATGAACACTGGTTCAAGTCCTGGATGCTCCATTTCCAATCCAGCTCTCTGCTATGGCCTGGGAAAACAATAGAAGATGGCCCAAGTGCTTGGGCCCCTGCACCCATGTGGGAGACCCAGAAGAAACTCCTGGCTCCTGCCTTCAGATCAGCCCAGTTCTGGCCTTTGTGGCCATTTGATGAGTGAACTAGCAGATGGAGGACCTCTCTCTCTCTCTCTCTCTCTCTCTCTCTTTTTTCAAAAATTAAATGAAAATAAATTTAAGAATGTAAAATTTTTCAAAAAAAAGTTAAAAAATAAACAAAAATAATCAATGTTGAATCATAGAGATTTCAGAAAACTTAAGACTGATACCTAAATTCCTTGATACAGACATTTTTGGACATGTAAGATGACTCTAAGATATCATGGGAACAGTGTCTTCTGTGCTTTTAAAAACTGTAGAACATTTACCAAGCCCACATAGCACCCTTGGGGAAAAGATGATGCTGAAAATTAGCTTTGAGGCAATGCTATTCAGCAAATAGAGGGGGAAAAATTAAGCAAGCAAGCTCACATACTCTTGCAAACGTGGAAGACTTTAGTTTATAGCAGATGCTTAGATGTTTAATTGAAAGACATAGTTAAGCTTCTCACACAAATAGATCAGGATAATTCTTCCTCATGTAAGAGATATTTTGTAAGTGGATACTTCATACTTTATAAATTTCTTTGTGACTACAAAACAATTATTTGTGTTGTTAATTTGAAGATATGAATTTTCTCAAAGGAACATAATTTATTCATGATGTAATTATGGGTGGAGGAAGCACTGTGTGGAGTTTGAATCCCTAGATGTAGACTACAAAGAGATGAAGAATATTCTGGAAACATTGCTTTCATGACAGGATAAGGGTAGAAGAGACGGGAGACAAAAGCACAAGGTTACTGCTGAGTTCAGGTAAACTAGGAAGCGGGCATTACCTATAGCAGCATCAGGATGGATGAAGAAAACTGTGTGGAATTAAGAAGAAACACTAGTAAGAAAAAGAACAAAGGTTTTTATGATGATCTTTTCCTGTATTTGTGGAAAGTGGTAGCAAAGAAAGGAGGAAAGGTAGAATGGGAGGGAGATTAGTGATTATGGTGGCAACATTAAGAAAAAATAAGAGAATAAAGGCAAATACTTTGGAAATAAACAGAGGAAGAAAGGGAAAATAAAGAATTACAAAGAATCCTCAATATCCTTAAGCTTTTCCATGAACTTTTTCTATTTTAGCCACTTCTGCAAGAGTGCTACAACCCTGAAATATATCTTCATCATTATGGGTAATACCTGCCTTAGGTATTAATCTCAATTCTAAAATAACCTAGAGCCCACATACCTCTCTTATTTTATTTTTTTCCGGAGAAATTAATCAGGAAGCAGTTTCCTTCATTATTTGCAGGATGTTTTTAGGAACGCAGATATACTCAGGCACCCATAAATAAGCAAAAACAAGAGACCAATTTGTACCTCTATGGGTTACATTGTAGCTATAGCTAGTGGGGTGGTTCTGAAGCAAATTCTGATAAAGATCAGACTAGAGGGATTCCATCTGTGTCCACATTACAGATGAAAAATACAGGAAGTATAATTATTCATTTAGGAAATATTAAAGAATCCCCACTATGTATCAGACAATAGATTCTGGGCATATAAAGAGACATAAGAAGGATCTTTGCTCAAAGAAAGAAATTGTTTTCCCTGCTATAAATATTGTAACAAAAGTAAAACAAGATAGAGAGAAGGTGACCTGCATGAGGGATGGGGTAGAGGGAAGAGTGCTACCTGATACAATTGATCTATGACAAGTTCTCTGAGGAACTGTTCCTAATCAGCAAAGACCTGACACAAAAGAAATGCTAGTCATAAGCAGCCTTGGAAGAAGTGGAGAGAGAAATACTCTAGTTAGAGGCGTGAAGGTTGTAGCAGAAAACCTAAAGCCAGTCTCTCTGGGTTTGAATGAGCCCTTCCAATCATAGTTATTTGATCTAAGTTCCCTAACTTTTCTGTCCCTTTTTCCTCTTTTACAAAATGGGGCCAATAAGAGAAGTAAATGTATAGAACACTTATAATAAAGTAGCTTTTGTATTTGATAAGTAAGTAGATGTTTGCATTTGGAAGAGTATATTGATTATACTAACTTCAGTGGTTTGGAGCAGGAACTCTTAGCAGAGACAACGGTAGATGGGAAAGCTATTTAGAAACTTGTACACTCTTATTTAATGCTATAACTAGTACTCCAACAGTATTTTTTTTTCACTATGTGTTGCTATATGGCGGCAAACTGTTGAAATCGTTACCTAATATATACTAAACTGATCTTCTGTATATAAAGAGAATTGAAAATGAATCATGATGTGATTGGAAGGGGAGAGGGAGCGGGAAAGGGGAGGGTTGTGGGTGGGAGGGAAGTTTTGGGAGGGTGAAGCCATTGTAACCCATAAGCTGTACTTTGGAAATTTATATTCATTAAATAAAAGTTTAATTAAAAAAAAAAGAAAGAAACAATCAGCCTACCAGACAACTTCAAGTAATTGGAAGGAGAGGAAGGCATGATTGTCTATTGCTGCATGACAAACTAACCCAACACTAAGCACTTAAAGCACTTCAGGGGTGGGCATTGTGGCTCAGCGGGATAAGCTTCTGCTTGGGACACCTGAACTCCATATTGGAGTGACTGAAATGGGATCTCACCTTCTCTTCTGATTCAGGTTCCTCCTGATGCACATTCTAGGAGGCAGCAGATAATGGCTCAAAGATTTAATTAAATCCCTGTCACCCACATGGGAGACCCAGATGGAGGTCCTGGCTCCTAGCTTTGGCTTGACCCAATGCCAGCTGTTGTAAGCATTTGAGGAGTGAACCAGTGCATGGAAGATCTCTTGTTGTCTCTCTGTTGTTCTGCCTTACAAATAAATAAAAATAAATAGCATTAAAAATAAATAGTAAAACAGCAATTCATCATTATTTCTTTTGAATTTTGAGATGGATGAGCTCAAGTAGGGGCTCTTGTGCAATTGTGGCTGATTCCTGTGAAAACTTCCTACACATTATCATGCATTAATCACTAATCATTAAATCATGATTAATCACATGAAAGCTTAATCATGTACCACAGAAGCATTTCTTCTTCTTAGCTCACTTTCTCAAGTCACAGCATCTCCAGGATGGAGTGGAGGGCCTGGAGCAGCCAGCTGCCAGTTTACCATCTCCTTTCTCTGAGCTGTCTCAGAGGATGATAGTCTTGAGGTTTTCCTTCTTTTTACCTGGTAATTTCTCCTTGAGTGAGAGTTCCAAGAGATGGGAAAGGGAAACTGGTCGTTTCACAAGGTCTAGACTTGGGGCTTGCACAGTGAGGCTTCTCCATACTTCATTGTCTGAAGAAGCCATAAACCAGTCCAAATTCCAAGAAGGGTCCACAGAGTTTAAATGTGGTTGAAGAAGAGTCAATGCATAGACAGTTTTAATTTCTTCAAGGGATGTTGAGAAGCAGGGTGTTGTGTGTGTGTGTGTGTGTGTTGTATTTCAGAGGGCCTTGAAAGACAAACATATTTGTATTTTATTTGGCATCTTAAGTTTTGACCATAGAGATACCAAATCTCTAGATGTTAAAACCAAAGATGAGATAAAGCAAATCCCTTCTTACTAAAGTTATGGCAAAAACATGAGAATCATAAAAGAGGACTGAAGATAGTGAATTACTCTATGACTGAAAGATTTTCATTTATATCCAAGACTTCCTCCTTGTAGAAAAATTTTCTCCTGGCCACACATCAGCCCTAAGGAAAAAACAGATGCAATTTTGACTGTTATGGAAAGAGATAAATTTGGAGAAGGTCTTCTGCCTAATACTCACCATTTCTCACTCAGTTTTATTGCTTTGGTGCACATACAGACCATTTTGGGGTAGGGAAATTAGCCATTCATGGATGGGTAGGATGAGCCTTTTTCATGTGGGTACAGTAGTAACTCATCTTAGGGGAGCTGCTGTGATTCTGTAGCCGTTCTTTCAGTTATTTCTATGAAAAGGGTAGATATAACCCATTTCTATACACATTTACATAAACATCCATTGATATTTTTGTCCTTCTGTGTCATTTCTTAACTTCTGACTCAAGAATTTTAAAAGTTACTCACAGAAGGAACATTTAAACAGTTATAAAGTCTAAACCAATATGACTTTGCATCCAAGTCCCAACCACATATACGATTTCTGAAAGGAAGAATTATTATTTTATGTGTAGGTTCCCAGCAATAATGGGATAAATATGTACTTACGGATAACATGTTACTTTTTTCACCATAAAAATTAATCATATCCCTCAAAATAGTCTCTTATTAATCATTTTCCCCAGCCACAAAGTTGCATTATTTTTTAAAGATGTTTATTCATTTGAAAGGCAGAGTTAGAGAGAGAGAAGGAGAGACAAAGAGAGAGAACTTCCGCTGCTGATTCACTCTCTCAAATGGCAGCGACAATTTAGGCTGGGCCAGCTGGAAGCCAGGAGCCAGGGTTTTTTTTCTGGGTCCCCCACCTGGATGCAAGGACCCAGGAATTTGGGCCATCTGCTGCTGCCTTCCTTGGCCATTAGCAGGGAGCTGGATCAGAAGTGGAGCAGACAGGACTCAAAATGGTGCCCATATGGGATAGTGGCACCGCAGGCCACAGCTAAACATGCTACACTACAGCACCAGCCCCAAGGTTGTAATTTTTTTAAACAAACACTTGTATCTTGGTTATGATTCTAAGTCATTTTAAATAATAATCCATTTTCTCATCATAACAACTTTGGTAAGTGAGTGCTGTTACCAACATCCCTGGTTTGGACAAGAAACACAAAGCAATCAGAAGCATAACTAGCAAGTGAAAAAGCTGGGACTCAGACCTAAGTATCTGGGCACCAGAATTTACTCCCTCAAACACTATACTGGTTGCCTGTCTCTACTTTCCCTCAACATCATTATTTTCATCTCTACAAAACTCTATCTTAACATAAGACATATACTCTACTCTTACTATTAATGGAAGCTTCCTGAGAGCAGTACTCTTAACATTTCTCAGTGTAGCTACCATTGAGCAATGTACTTGGCAAATAGAAAGTACTTAATAAATGCATTTGCCTAACTTGGGTTAATAATAGGATGTATAAATGATTCTTAAACCTTCTGACCTGTCTTTCAACAGAACTATATTATCCAATAATTACGATGTCTACATATGCTTTTCATTTCCAATCACACTAGGGTGAATTTACATCTTTAACTCATTTCTGCTTTCTCCTATGTGTTTCAGCACTCACATTTTATTACTCTCTAAGAAGAGTAAAATCTAATAAATTCTTACAATGTAAATTTGATTCCAAGACAAAGGTTAATTGGCAAAGATTACATAAGCATTAATATTGTACATGAATCAGAAGCTCACATGGCATTTCTGGATCAGATGGCTCTTAACAAAATGAAATTTTAAAGGAAATGACATCTTACACTCCAAGTAATGGCTTTTAGTCCTATTAAGAGACCATTTCTTTAGCACTAGTAGGTTAATCATGGTTGATGTATGTGGACTAAAAACTCCACATAGGCAAAGCTATCTATTTAAGGGTGTTGCTGACAAAAGGCCTATATTATAGGCAGGGTCACTGAGCATGTGTCACTTGCCAGTGCAACATGGACACCTGAGAATACAGAAGTCAGCAAATGTTGTTCACTTTATTCCTCCATTTTTATAGTGATTATAAACTTTATGATAGAAAACGTTATATTTTAATCACTGAATGACATATATTGCATTTTTAAAATAAACTTCTTGTAAAATGTTTATTTCTCTTAGGTAAGAGGGTAATTTTGTGAGAAAGTCACATTCTGGTATCTCAGTTATCTCAGGTTTATTAATTTACATTCTCAGAATAATGGAGTCATTTGTTCTTCTGAAAAGTCACATAACTGTACACAAATACATACATGCATAAATGCATATATACTCATATATACAAGTACCTTAAATACTGACGATATTTGAAAAATATTTCCTCTGAACATACTTGTACACAAGTGCTCTGATCTAAGCCTTCTCAGAGATAAATTTATTTATGATTGTGTATCATTTTATACTGCTTGCTTCATGTATATACTTCCAGTAAGAACTGAAACAATTTTTTATAGCTGAGCAGCACACGATTTGGGGATCTAATCAACTGCAGACCCCAAGGCTTCATCTCTTAGAATGATGTTACCTGAACTCAAAAGTACAAGTATCAGTCTGGCTTGTCCACCATGGGCATGGTGGACCATCCTTTCTCTGTTTTTCATTTTCAAATGTGTGTGGGGAAAGATTAGGGGCAGCATGGAGTATGCCTGTGTCAGTGGTAGCACACTGTAGTTTTGTAATTTTAACTTTCTTCCTCAACTAATGAACAACCTTCATCATAACAGAGGTTCTGACTAAACCAAGGCAGATCGGAAAGTGCCAAGTGAACCTGGACAATTAGATACTGAAAGCACCAGTGAGATATACTTAAAAGTCCAGAGACTTTAGAACATATGACTACCTACATGGTGCAGTCAGACATCCACAATCTGCAAGGCCTGTATCCAGCCAGATTCAAAATATTTGGAAAAAATAATTGTATTTGTACTGATAAATCATGTGAAGGTACTTCAAAATGTTTGTACAAGTGTGGAATTGAAGTATCTTATTTGGGTGCAAAACACTTTTGAAATCCACAAGTAGTTTTTTTTTTTCATAATATATATTTTCCATACAACTTTTAAAGACCTTTCAATACAAAATTTCAATTTTTATACCAAAATAGGATTATTTTTTAATTCTATTTTTTCAAGAACTTTTTATAGTACTATTGTAAGGTATAATTATTTACATAGTATTTACATTGTATTAGCTATTATGTGTAATCTGGAGATTATTTAAAATATATACAGGAAGGGACTAGTGCTTGGCCTAGAAGTTGAGTCGTTGCTTGGGAAGTGACTCCTGTATCCAGCTTCCTTCTAATGTATACCCTTGGAGGCAGCAGGTTCAAGTGCCATCCACATGGAGAACCAGATGAAGTTCCGGACTCCTGGCTTCTGCTTGGCCTAATCCTGGCTATTGTAGGCATTTGGAGAGTGAATCAGCAGATGAAAAATACTTCTCTCTCTACCCTGCCCCCACCTTTTTCTTTCAAATAAATAAATAAAAATTTTAAAAATATACACTTGAGAAAATCAATAGGTTTTGTACAGATATTATGTTGTTTTTAATAACAGGCTCAAGCATCTGCAGATTTGGTATCAGTGGGAAACCCTGGAATAAATTCCTGCAGATAACAAGAGACAACTGTAATCAAGAAATGAAAGCACATAGCTTAAGGAAAAATCAGCTATATAATAGCTTGTTTTCCTCCTGTCATAATCTGAGATTTCCTGTGGCATACTAAGGACATAGTTTAGCTCCTTATTATGTTATGTGTACTTTTATTGATTTTTCCAAAGGCACTAGGCTAATACAAGAATCATTTATTGAGGAACATATCAAAAAAAATCTAAGAGTTCTTAGAAATCATGAAATAAAATCCATTTTCCATCTTTGTTTATCAGGTAAGAGAACTGATACCCAGAATAGCAGTTACAGAGGTTACACAACTATTTTAGATCTAGCTCATACCAAAGCCAGAGGTGAAATCCCAAATCCCCAATTGAATCTTTAAATCAACATGCACACAGTACATGTAATCAGCACAAAATTATCACAAAGGAAAAAGGGGCATTATTTATATATAAAAAATTGATTTGGAAGCTTGAGCTAATACACACACACACACACACTCACACACACCCTGCATTTCCACAATGCTTGCTTTTAATTCAGAATTTTAGGCATAGGAAAGAAATCAGTGTTCCTGTTGTAAATTATGGACTGTATTATCTTACCTGAATAGTGGTTACAGGAATGAATGGAAGCCTCTGGAAGTGGAATAGCTGGCTCCAGGGCAAGCACTTAGTTTTGAAACAGACATCAAGTAACCAAGTCCCAGTCTGCACCTTTGTTCATTGCACTTTGTTCGTGGTCTTTCTCTTAGATCCCCCAAAATGGTGGACTTTGGAGTGATGTTAGGAGAAGCAGGGTGGAGGTTGATATAAGAAGGCACAGGGCTGGGAGAGTGAGCATCTTTTTCTTCTTCCTAGTAGCCACCTGGGCATCAGAAGTTTAAGAGAGGAGAGACTCATGGGAGCTCTTCCAGAGCTGAGGTTTCAATACTGTTTACAGTGCATTATTTAGGACACTGTTTTGCCAAAAGGCCATGTTGTCACACTGCACGAAGCTCAAAGATTGTTTTGGAAGTCCCTGTGTTTGCTGGATTTCAGGATATGAGACAGTCTGTGTAAGAGAAATAAGAAAAGTTGGGTTTTTATCAAAGATAAAATTGTAAGGACTTGTTTATTCAAAAATCCCCTGCACAAAAATCTGTAAGCTGTTGCTTTAAAGCAAAAAGCACTGGAACACCTTTTAACCCAGGGCCAAAATCTGACACGAAATGGAAGACTGAATGCAACAACTGTAGTAGAATATGGGAGGACTCAGCCAGGCATGTCACAACTGCTCCTGGAGCTACTTTTGCAGAGAAGTGAGGGTGAAGGTATCAGTTGATGCACACATTCATGAACACAAATGAATTGGCACACGAGAAATTCATGTTGCTGGATCAAAAGATTTCAGCTCCCCAAGAGCTAAAATAATAATATAATAATACATGGCAAGCCACACTAATCCATTATGGTTTTCGGGCCTTGATACTTTGTGGACGTGAAATGAAGTTTCATGAACCAGGAGGCTTTACAGCACTTTGTCTCAAGTTAGTCCTATGGTCCCTCTTGTCACCATTGACATTGGCAAGCACTGTTTCTGCCCGAGGCATTGGATGTCCAATTTGATCAAATTCAGACCCTATTATCTGAATTCAAGCCAAGCCACAATCAAATCAAACTTTCCAAAGCTTCTATCACCTTAGGGATGTTGAGTGTTGGGTGGGGGCACAGGAAACAAGTACGCAGGGAATAAATACGACCCATTTTAATGAAATTCGCATCTGGTATTTATGTGAGGTCATCAACCCATTAGCTGTAATTTAAACATCTTGATTAACATTTCATTACCTAATGTGACTGCTGGAGAAAAAAAAAATTTGTCTGTGTGCACCCCATGTATACCAAAATATCCTAAATTCCTTTGAGTTTTAAGGAACTAAATAAAGTGCTTTCTGGCCACTTAGAAGATCTCTAAAGTCTGCTTGAGATTAGGCATAAAAATAAACGTGAGAAAAAGGGATGTTTTTATATGCTCAGATATTAGGGCCTGCTAAAAGCCTGGGCTGCTTTGGCAGTCACTGTCGGACCTCCCGGTGTCTGAGGAATTGTATGCTCCTTTCTAAATCCTTTCGGAAATTGCCAGTTTGATAGAATAACATTGCAGGAAACCACTCAAATTGAACATGTTTGTTGTTTTATGTTCTGCCAGGCAAATGTCAGAACAATGCCAGGAGACCGGAGTGGGTCAGAATTGGAGAGAGAAGGAGGGGAGGCAAAGAGAGGGAACTAGGAGCAATAGAGACAATGGGAACAGAAGAACAAGTTATTGTAATGGGAATTTTTTTACAAAGCATAAAACAAACTCTTGCTTTTGAGAATTAAAAGCAAAATACAACTGTCATCTCAGTCGTCTTATAGTCAATAGCATGATGTCCAGTCTGAGGATTTTTGTTATAGAATTTAGTTATTGTGGTCAACAATTTTCTGGTAAATCTCCATCCACTGGTCAATGATGTTGGCAGCAATGAGTATTAAATAAATGGCTCACATGGAGAACTCACTCTGAAGTTTATTCCTACAGTTTTACTCCATTTATCTTGAATATTAATCTATTTTACTGCCAGGACTTTTTTCATTTTGCATTTTTCAATTACATAGCATGCCATATAAATCATTTTAATTAATTAGGAACAACAATTTACCATAATCATTTCTTCCATCTCACGTCTGAAGTCCTGGTGAAACACTTTTTTCTAGATCTGACAGTATAATAGAACTTACTGGTGGTGATACCAAACAGTCCTGCATGAATTTATCTTTCCAGAAAGATCGACATGGGAAAAGCTGCATGAGAAACTGAATTAGCTTTGCTTTCTTTTTTTTTTTTTTTTTAAGAGTGGCTGACTCATAAATTAGGAACTTGATTCTTTCTTCCGGGCTTTGGATGGTTTCCTAATGAGCAGAAGGGCTGCTTTATTTATTTATTTACTAACCTTTGTGGAGTCAAACCCTTGATAGCACTTAACACCTTAATGACTTGGTTGCATTAGTATTGCAAGCAAAGACTGTTGGTTTAGTTACCAGGAAAATCTTTGTCTCATCTTCACTCCAGTAGTGGCACCCAGCACCAAACACATGCTGTATATTTTTGCCAGATTATTATTTCATTTTAGTACATTGAACTAATTTGATACTGATTAAAATTGAATGCTACTCATCTACTTTATTTTCCATATCAATTATAAAAAAACCTTGTAGCTTCCTTTCTAAAATATCTAAATGCATATGCTTTGGCAGAAGTCCAATAGTGAATACCATATTATATCTATTGTGTTTCCAAATGTGCAACAAAACATCTAGTAATTTTTAAAAATTAGAATTTGGATTAATTGACTATTCTTTGAAGACTAATAATGTTTACTCTTAGATACATACTCTAAAATTGAGAATTATTTTTAGATTTATGCCAAAATAATTTGTGTTGACAGATTTTTTGATAAATATAACTTTTACTTTGTAGGTTCAAAAGAATCTGTAGTGGAAGTTAAGTGACTTGTCCAGTATTACAAAAATCTATACCACTGGAATCAAAGAACAACTGTAGCTTATTGCCAATGTGTTGTTAAGTAATTCCACACTTACCGTTTCACTTTCCTTCTCTTCTCTTTTTCTGCTTTTGCACTGATAAACTGCTTTGTTAAAGTCCAAAGTAGCAAGAAAATAAGAGAATCATTTTCTGCTTTCATGAGCCTTCCAGTGAATGGAGTATGATGATAACACATATAGCATTTACAGAGTCTGTCCAGTTTTCCTGGCAGGCAAAGTAGGTGGTTATGTATGTTATGTGATTTGAAAGGTACAAAAACATTCTGTTAGGTATCCCCTGAGTTGTTTTTAAATTAACATTAGGCAGCTTAAACAGTGTTCTATCCATAATCAGTGTCTTTAATTACCCCTCAGTGAACATCAACTGGAAGTGAACACTAATCTGCTGCCCCCCAAAACTTATTTCATTAATTTTATTTTTCCCTAGCTATCAGTTCAGATGCTTCTTCTTTGTAAGATATCTAATGCCTTAACTCTGACAATTAAGAAAGGATGATTTTTACATTTTAAAAAGGCTGAAAAAAATCACAGGAAGAGATTTTATGACATATGACAAGTATATGGAAGTCAAAGTTCAGTATCCATATGCAAAGTTTAATTAGAACATGCTATTTGTTTACACATCTTCTATGGATCCTTTCACAATATAACGACAAGGGTAGTTGTTCTGTGTAGTGTCAAAGCCAAACATATTTACTATCTGGACTTTTACAGAAAGAAAAAGTTTGCTGACCCCTGCCCTAGACTTTTTAATCATGTGAACAGCTGCTTTAAGTGTCCATAGCACCCTGTAATGACTAAATGAGTGTCTTCCCTACTGGAATTTAAACTTCATGAGGCAAACATATATTGCTCAGTGTAATGTCTCCATCACCTACAGGAGGATGGCAGGGTGCATAGCAAGTGCTCAATACTAAGATGCCATGGGTGGGAGTTTGGCACAGCAACTAAGCTGCCACTCAGGACACTCAAATGCTACATGAATGTGCATAGTTCCAGCTCCAGATCCACTTCTGTTCCAGTTCCCACTAATATACACCATGGGAAGGCAACAGGTGATAAGTCAGGTGCTTGGGTCCTTGCCACCCATATGAGAGGTCTAGATTGAGTTCCTGGCTCCTAACCTCGAACTGGCCTAGTCCTGACTCTTGTACACACTTGAAAAGTGATCCAGTGAATAGAAGAGCTCTCTTTGTTTCTCGAGCTCTTGTTTTTCAAGTAAAATGAAAACAACAATAATGAGATGCCAAATATACTAACCCTTTCACAGTATATCTTAATATAATGCTTTTACTGATGCGTTACTTTATCAATTGGTTAAAAATGTCTTGCATGTAATTCTGCTCTTTTTTCCCCTAAAACAAACAAGTAAGAACCGAGTATACAAACAGTGATAAGAAGGTAAGCTGTGATAAAGAAATAGTCATTATGTAAAAGTTGATTTCTTTTATTTCTTTTCTTTTTTTTAAAGATTTTATTTATTTATTTGAGAGGTAGAGTTACACACAGAGAGAGGGAGAGACAGAGAGAAAAATCTTCTATCTGTTGGTTCATTCCCCAAATGGCCGCAACAATCAGAGCTCAGTTTTTCTGAAGCCAAGGGCCAGGAAGATTCCTCCTGGTGTCCCACATGAGTGCAGGGACCCAAGCACTTGAGCCATCTTCCACTGCTTTCCCAGGCCATAAGCAGAGAGCTGGATCAGAAAGAGGAGCAGCCAGGACACAAACCAGTGCCCATATGGGATGCCAACTCTGGAGGCAGGGGCTTAGCCCATTATGCCACAGCATCAGCCCCTCTATTTTATTTCTTATTAATGGCCAAGTAAAACAGGGGTATTTTTTCCCATTCATTGCCAGCACTCCTCTGTAAGGATTGAAGAAAGGACTAGAATTTATTGTTAGAATTTGTTCCTTGATATCTGGGTAAGTCTTGTGATAAAAATGTTGTTTTAGACCTCTAAAACCATGGAGATAGCAACTCTTCCAGACTCGTTTTTTAAAAAGATTTACTTATTTTACTTGAAAGTCAGAGTTACACAGAGAGAGAGGAGAGGCAGAGAGAGAGGTCTTCCATCTGCTGGTTCACTCCCCAAATGGCTGCAACAGCTGGAGCTGAACCAATCCGAAGCCAGGAGCCGGGAGCTTATTCTGGGTCTCCCATGTGTGTGCAGGGGCCCAAGGACTTGGGCCATCTTCTACTGCTTTCCCAGGCCATAGCAGAAAGGTGGATCAGAAGTGGAGAGGAGGCGGCAAGATGGCGGAATAGGAAGGGAGCACACTGATAGTTCAGCAAGACACACAGGTTAATAAAAGTGGAGATACTGCAGGGTCATGGAAGAGTAGGGGAAGAAACAGCAGCAGAAACTCTTCCGGAACTAGTGATTCACAGTGGACCTGCGTGGGGAGCCTGGGAGCCGAGGTTCGGGACACCAGCGGCAGACTCAACACACCAGCGCTGGAACGCGAGGTGAGCCGAACCTCAATAGCCCGAGACACCAGCAGGCAAGCGGAAAGAGGAGGCTAGAGGGAACGAGGCTTGAAACTCCGTGGGGAAAAGTTCACCAGGCTAACTAGAAGAGAGAGAGGAAAAAAAAAAAAGTGACTGATACGGACACGAGTTTCTCTCTCTCCGCTCACCCCTCAAAGGCGAGCAAGACAAAGAGCAGGCGCCATTTTGGACATACGTCATAAGCAGGGCGACCTCAGGTCTGCACCGGCCCTGAGCCTAGCAGAAAAACCTGACTCTGGGGGGAGGGGTGAAATAACTGGAGATTAGCATCTAACTTGGCAACCCAGTGGGAGACTGCAGGAGAATTGGAGCCCACACCGAGGGCAGCAGAGATTCCCTGTGTGGTCCTTGGGAAAGAGCTTCCAATCTCTGGCTCCTGTGGGTATATCATTCACCTGCTAACTACCTCCAATTAAGTTCAGCTGTTCGGAATTACTTCCCTTTTGAATCAAAAAAAAAAAAAGAAAAGAAAAGAAAGAACGAGAGATTTACCACACCTAACCTGGGAGTGTCATCTTTGACACACCCTCAACCCTGAGGAACCAAACACAGCTCTCAGTCCACACTCATCTCAAGCCTCTAAGGCTCCACCAAAAGCAGACAGTCCACTTAATATAGAGCCATAGTGTAACAAGAAAAAACACCACAGTGAAGAAACCAAATATCTCCAACATGCCAAACAACAAACGCAAAAACCAAGCTAACAAGAACAAGGAAGACACTATGATGCCCCCAAATGAAAAAGACACCCCAATTCAAGATTATGAAGATGATGAGATCGAAGAAATGCAAGAAGCGGATCTCAAAAAATTGATAAGAACATTAAGAAGTTCTCAAAAACAAATTCTTGAACTACAGAAATCCTTAATGGACAAGATAGAAAATCTCTCTCGTGAAAGTGAAATATTAAGGAGGAATCAAAATGAAATGAAATAACTAGTGGAACAAGAAACTCTGATAGTGATGAGAAATCATAATGAAATGAAGAATTCAATAGATCAAATGACAAACACATTAGAGAGCCTTAAAAACAGAATGCGTGAAGCAGAAGAGAGAGTATCAGACTTAGAAGACAGAGAACAGGAAAGGAAACAGGCAAACCAAAGAAAAGAAGAAGAAATTAGAAATCTAAAAAATATTGTCAGGAATTTACAGGATACTATTAAAAAACCTAACATTCGGGTTCTAGGAGTTCCTGAAGGCATGGAGAGGGAGAAAGGATTAGAAGGCATTTTCAGTGAGATACTAGCAGAAAATTTCCCAGGTTTGGAGCAGGACAGAGGCATCTTAGTACAGGAAGCTTACAGAACCCCTAATAAACATGACCAAAAGAGATCCTCACCACGACACGTTGTAATCAAACTCACCACAGTGAAACATAAAGAAAAGATTCTAAAAGGTGCAAGAGAGAAACGTCAGATTACTCTCAGAGGATCTCCAATTAGACTCACAGCAGACTTCTCATCAGAAACCCTACAAGCTAGAAGGGAATGGCGAGACATAGCCCGGGTACTAAGAGAGAAAAACTGCCAGCCCAGAATATTATATCCTGCAAAGCTCTCATTTGTGAATGAAGGTGAAATTAAGACTTTTCATAGCAAACAGAAACTGAAAGAATTTGTTGCCACTCATCCTGCCCTGCAAAAGATGCTTAAAGATGTGTTACACACAGAAACACAGAAACATGGTCACCAATATGAAAGAAGGTAAAGGAAGGAAATCTCACAGCAAAAGATCACAGGAAGCTCAATTTCTCTTTGACATAGAATTAAACTGTGATGCTCTGTTAAAGCAATGTGTTAAAGTAATCTAAAAACAAAAAGCAATTCAAATCAATTGGCAATCTACAAAAAGAGTTAAAGATTTTAAAAGCTATTATTAAAATTGCTATATTGTTCTATTATGCTATGTTATATGTGTGTACATATTGTATGTCCACATAGGAAATTTTATTAAGAGTTTTATTTTAAATGGCTTATAGATAAGATTGTCCATAAATTTAAGCTGCTAAAATCAATCAAAGATACATTTTAATTTGTATGACCTGAATCTGTGTATCATATGTTTTAAACTTGTTGGTAGAAAGAAACTAAAAACATTTTATATGGTTGTGCCTAAGTTTACTGGTTAAACAAATTACACCATGTTAGATATTTAAGAGGTGTTTTCAAATACATGATTCTTAAAATTTATAGAAGGCATTGGACCTTCTGGTAAATGTTTTCTTAAGTTGTTATCTAATGATTGAAACGGTTTGCTAAGTATTCATGTAATATTGCTATTGTCAGCAAGTGATCTAGGACTTGCTCCCTCATTTCTCTATTCTAAGCCCAACTTATTCTTTCATTTCTCTATTCTCTTCAAGGTAGGAAACTAATTCTATTATGAAGGAATCTGTAGGATGCACAATTTAATCTTTAGACCTTATAAAAGAGATGGCTAACATTTTTCTGTAATAGCATAGCCAAAATAAGAACTTAAATAATAATCTCATAGCTAGATTCACTTCGCCATCAGCGAAGTATACAGTAAGTAGAAAAAACCTCCCTTTCAGACCAAAGGGAAAGAAAGTTTTAAAGTGAGACTATAATTTTCCTCATGGGCATTGTCTACCTTAGAAAAACTACTACAGAACATGCCTGTGACTATAGACTTGTAGTTCAGGCCACCGAAGATTAGAGATGGGACACAGGCACTCCCTTGACTTGCATCCTCTGGTCTGCTTTAACACAAACCAGGAGGAAAAGAAAGCTCGGCATCAGAAGCAATGGATGGCAGGCCTATTACTGGCTGATCTGTACAGTGATCTGCCCTCAAGGAGACCCAACAGGCCAGTCCACTGCAGTGCTTTCAATGTGGTAAGCCTGGGCTTCAACAGAAGTCAGCTTGTGAAGAGCCCTGGCAGCTCTGCCAAGAGTTGGATCACTGGAAATGGACCTGCCCTGGAGTCGAAGGATGCCCAGGTCAGAGCCACAGATCTTATTGGCTCTAAGCTGAAAAGCCCTTCACTCAGCCCAACTTCCAAAGTGACCACTGCAGCTGAGGGGATGGTCAAGTAGGGTCAGCAACATTGCAGGCAGAACTGTAAATTTCTTGTTAGAGATGCCACCTGCCTTTACCTGGCCAGCTCTCCTCCCAGGCCAGCCAAGTAATGAAAGTCAACAGAGTGCCTTCCCCTAGGAGGTTCACACCTCCCTTAGGATGTACCCCATGTGAAGAGATAGATAGGTCTGAGTCTCTTAACTTAAAAGGCCTAAAGCCCACCAGATTATTATCAAGCCCCTTCTATCAGGTTCTATTTGCCTCTCAATCAGAAAACTTAATTGTAGCTTAGCACCTTTCTTAGCACATCTAATAATGACTCTATCCTTTGTTCTAGACCCTGTCTAGCGCACTTGGGCCTCATTCCTTTGTAATCATAACCTCTACTCTACCACCAATGGCTCTACTCCCAACCTGTGTGTACTGATGGTCCTCTTCCCCACTTAATGCTGTATAATTGTTCAAACCTGGTAAATGCCACTCTTAGGATCATTGGTTACTATCCTCACTCTGTCTTTTATGACCTTGTCTAAATATGATCAGAGTCGGCAAACTTGGAAGGCTTCCATAGCCTTGGCAACTCATGACGACAGCCTAGGGTGGTTACTGGCGCCATAAACTAGAGTGTCAATTTGTTGGGTCAACAACAGGAATCACTGTGCACTTGCTCTTCATGTGGGATCTCTGTCCTTAATGTGCTGTCCATTGTGATTTAATGCTATAACTAGTACTCAAACAGTATGTTTCACTTTGTGTTTCTATGTGGGTGCAAACAGTTGAAATCTTTATACTAAATTGATCTTCTGTATATAAAGAGAATTGAAAATGAATCTTGATGTGAATGGAAGGGGAGAGGGGGCGGGAGAGGGGAGGGTTGTGGGTGGGAGGGAAGTTATGGGAGGGGGAAGCCATTGTAATCCATAAGCTGTACACTGGAAATTTATATTCATTAAATAAAAGTAAAAAAAAAAAAAAAAAGAAGTGGAGCAGCCGGGACTCGAACCGGCACCCATATGGGATTACGGCACTGCAAGTGGTGGCTTTACCCACTGCGCCACAGCACAGACCCCCCCCCCAGACTCATTGTTAAATGTTGTTAGAACAAACATGAGAAAGAATGTGTGCAGTCAGTAATTAAAATGGTTAAATGGTTGCAAACTATGAAGGTGTTCGACACCAACTGAATGATTTTGCTAGGGTTGCCAGAACAAGGTACCACACACTGGGCAGCCTATGCCACACACAGATGATCTTGCAGTTCTGAGATCAACCTGTGAGCAGGGTTGCTTTCTTCTGAAGCCTCCCTCCCTGGCTGATGGATGGCTGTAGTCTCCCTGTATCTTCACATGGTCTCCCCTTCATATGTGTCTGTGTCCTAATCTCCTTTTCTTACTCTGGTCGTATTGGGTTAGGGTCCACCCCAATGACTTCACAAATCATCATTACCTCTGTAATGACTCATTCTCCAAAGTACTAGGGATTGAAACCTCAACATACAAATTTGGAAGGAATACAACTCAGGTAATAACACCTATCAAAATGCCAAAGGAGATTTTTATGTCCCTGCTCCCCTTCCAAAGAAACTAAATAAGCCATGCCCAAATTCTATTCCCAGAAAACACTCTGCAATGATAAAGACTCACGCCTTAGGCCTTGATGAGAAACCCTGTCTTTGTTCATCAACTCATGTTTGCAACTTGTGTTCAGCCTTGCCCATCTTGCTGAGATAACTGATTATCAAGTGGCTTCTTGGTAGGAGTAATAGTTTGGGAGGATGCTTCAAAAGTTTGTGGAAAGTAGAAATTAAAGATAAGTTTATTTTAATGCAAAAAATTTTTTGAAATCCACGTATATGAGGGGCAGGGATTTCAAGAAGCTTTGCATAAAAATAAACATCCTGGAGACCAGCAGGTTAAACTGCTGTCTGCAGTACTGGCATCCAATTGGGCACCGGTTCGAGTTTTGGCTTTTCCACTTCCGATCCTGCTGATGTGCCTGGGAAAGCAGTGAAAGAAGGCCCAAGTCCTTGGGTCCCTGCATCCAGGTGGGAGACCCAGATGAAGCTCCTGGCTTCAGCTAGGCCTGGCCCAGCCCTGGCTGTTGCATCCATTTGGGGAGTGAACCAGCTGATGGAAGATCTCTCTCTTTCTCTGAATCTTTCTCTCTCTCCCCAACTCTTTCAAATAAGTAAATCTTTTAAAGAATAAGCACCTTTTAATTCTATTTTTTTCTAAAATCTTTTTGAAGTACACTCATGCTAACACATTCATATCATTTCCCAATAACTGTGGAAATCAAGTGCCAAAATGAGCCATTTTATCTCATTTTATTCAGATTTTTCATCATAAATTCTTTTTTTTTTTTTTATTTTTGACAGACAGAGTGGATAGTGAGAGAGAGAGAGACAGAGAGAAAGGTCTTCCTTTGCCGTTGGTTCACCCTCCAATGGCCGCCGCGGCCGGCGCACCGCGCTGATCCGAAGGCAGGAGCCAGGTGCTTCTCCTGATCTCCCATGGGGTGCAGGGCCCAAGCACTTGGGCCATCCTCCACTGCACTCCCGGGCCATAGCAGAGAGCTGGCCTGGAAGAGGGGCAACAGGGACAGAATCCGGCGCCCTGACCAGGGCTAAAACCCGGTGTGCTGGCGCTGCAAGGCGGAGGATTAGCCTGTTGAGCCACAGCGCCGGCCATAAATTCTTTTAAAATTCTTTTCATCTTTATTCTTTATAAATGTGAGAGATCGACTCAAACACAGCAAAAAACCATATCAGTTCAATCTATGTATCTATTACATTTGGCACTTTCTTTATATTTGAGCTCTTGAGAGAAAGGGAGTTGAGTTGCTTTCTTATTCTGTCTCCCTGACTTGAGGCCATCTCTAACATCTGTCAATCTGTGCTGGTAACTGCAGCACCATTCCGGGTTGCCGCTGGGCTGCATGAGTGGTCAGTCTGTTAGGGCTCTCCTGTGAGATGTACTTTTTTTCTTTGGTCATCACAAATTCTGCCAGTGACAACATTTTGCCTTTTAAAAAGAGTAATGAGTTTATGGGGAAGGACCTGGTGGGTCCTGAAAGGGGGTGAGGCGATCATGTCTCAGAGTCAGGATGGGACACCAATAGTTATCTTCAGTCCTGGGGTGAGTCATGCAGGGTTTCTAATATTGACTGGAGAATAATCCTGCTTTGTTACACAATATTTGAGGTGGAAACTGCTAGCACGAAGTTCGTTCCACAACAAACATTTCTCTCTCCAGTACCTACAGAAGCCCTTCCTTTGTGGCTTTAAATGGAACCTTCCTTGTAGTTTTTGGTTCTGCCCCTACTCTGACAAGCCACTCTTAGCAGTCCCTCATGAACTTTCTTATAGCTGTGACTGTTCTTGTCTTAATATACATAGCTACAATTTCTTAACTGATGATGTCAATGACTAAACGAGAGGGCAGGTTTTTTTTAATTCTATTTTAATAAAATGAGCATTTAGTAGAAAATCATAAGACTAGTGGAGAAAAGCTCCAAGCTTGACAATGTGAGCTAAGTATCCTGAACTCTAACTGGCTCATATTCTGAGAATTACGAATCTTTCAACATTTTAAAAATTTCTCAATAGAAAACAAGAATTCTAGGGGCCAACGCTGTGGCATAGTGGGCTAAGCCTCCTCCTGTGGTGCCAGCATCCCAAATGGGTGCTGGTTCGAGTCCTGACTGCTGCTCTCTCGATCCAGCTCTCTGCTTCTGGACCAGGAAAGTAGTGGAAGATGGCCTAAGTGCTTGGGCCCCTGCACCCACATGGGAGACCTGAAAGAAGCTCCTGGCTCCTGTCTTCAGATGGGCCCAGCTCCAGCCATTGCAGCCACTTGGGAAGTGAACCTGTAAATGGGAGACCTTTCCCTCTGTCTAAATCTGCCTCCCAAATAAATAAATAAAATCATAAAAAAAGAAAATACGATTTAATTAAATATTAACTAACTGATTGCTTCAGTTTCATAAGTATATGTATTCCTTCCTAAATAATCACTAATACTTCTATAATTTGTTGACTAATGTGGTATTGAACACAAACATCATCTCAGTAGGTTAGTATGTTTTATATACAAAATTTAATTTATTCAAAGTTTCAAATAAAATTAAAATGGAAATACTACTAGAAACCAAAGAAAATCTAAAAACACAATTTAAAACTTTGTGAATAATCCCAAGTTGTATAAATGCCATGTTGTGTAATAAAAATCAATCAGTGATCAGGTTGTATAATGTGTTTACCTGTAAATTTGTATTATTTAAATGGTTGTTCTGGAAAAAACTTATTCTTTTTATTGGGAAATTAGAAGATAAAAGATGAGGGAAACGTGTGCTCTTAACTGTCTCTTTTCAAGAAAGTATAAGATAAAAGATGAATTCATTCAGAGTTTATAATTACATTTTTATATATTGTCTCATCTGGGGTGCCTCTTGTGTTATTTGAATCAGTCACTTTGACATTCTGGCAATAAAAATTATAGAAAAGTCTTTAAATGCTTTGGGGGCATTTTAATGAATTGGAACATGCAAACTTAAATAAAAGCTTTTCTTTAAAGCCCTTGAAGCATGAAGTTATAATAGAATTCAATCTTTCTAGATGATCACATCTATTTACTCTACAGAATTATGATTTTTTTAAACTTTTATTTAATGAATATAAATTTCCAAAGTACAGCTTATGGATTACAATGGCTTCCTCCCCCCATAACTTCCCTTCCACCCGCAACCCTCCCCTTTCCCACTCCCTCTCCCCTTCCATTCACATCAAGATTCATTTTCAATTCTCTTTATATACAGAAGATCAGTTTAGTATATATTAAGTAAAGATTTCAACAGTTTGCCCCACATAGCAACACAAAGTGAAAAAATACTGTTGGAGTACTAGTTTTAGCATTAAATAACAGTGTACAGCACATTAAAGACATGACATTTTTTAAAATTGATTAATTTTCTATGCAATTTCCAATTTAACACCAAGTTTTTTTTTTCATTTTCAATTCTCTTTATATACAGAAGATTGATTCAGCATATACTAAGTGAAGATTTCATCAGTTTGCACCCACACAGAAACACAAAGTGTAAAATACTGTTTTAGTACTAGTTATAGCATCACTTCACATTGAAAAGCACATTGAGGACAGATCCCACATGAGACATAAGTACACAGTGACTCCTGTTGTTGATTTATGAGAGTGGGAAAAAGAGAGGGAGGAGAGGTACAATTTGGGACATGCTCAATCGGACTTGCCCCAAATGGTGGAGTTAGAAACGTGCCAGGGGATTCCAATTATACCATCAAGGTGGCATGTACCAATGCCATCTCACTAGTCCAAGTGATCAATTTCAGTTCACAATTGATGGCTCTGATAGGTCTAAGAGTCAAAGGGATCACACAAACAAGACTAGTGTCTGGTAATACTAACTGATAGAATCAAAAAGGGAGAGAACGATCCAACATGGGAAGCGGGATACACAGCAGACTCATAGAATGGCAGATGTCCTAAATAGCACTCTGGTCTCAGAATCAACCCTTAAGGCATTCGGATCTGGCTCAAAAGCCCATGAGAGTATTTTAGGCATGGAAAGCCAAGACACTCTGGGAAAAAAAAAAAAGAAAAAAAGAAAAAAAAGAAAAGAAAACCTAAATGAAAGATCTCTGTGAGTGAGATCCCAGTGGAAAGAACAGGGCCATCAAAGAAGGAGGTACCTTTCTCTGAAGTGAGGAGAGAACTTCCACTTTGACTATGACCCTGTCAGAATAAGATCGAAGTCTGCGAATCCTAAAGGCTTCCATAGCCTTGGCAACTCATGACTAGAGCCTAGGGAGATTATGACGCCATAAACAAGAGTGTCAGATTGTTAAATCAACAACAGGAGTCACTGTTTACTTACGTCTCATGTGGAATCTGTCCTTAATGTGTTGTCCAATGTGAAGTAATGCTATAACTAGTACCGAAACAGTATTTTTACCCTTTGTGTTTCTGTGTGGGTGCAAACTGATGAAATCTTTACTTAGTATATACTGAATTGATCTTCTGTATATAAAGGTAATTGAAAATGAAAAAAAAAAAAAAAAAAAAAAAAAAAACTTGAGCCGGCGCCGTGGCTCAATAGGCTAATCCTCCACTTTGCGGTGCCGGCACACTGGGTTCTGTCCCGGTTGCCCCTCTTCCAGGCCAGCTCTCTGCTATGGCCTGGGAGTGCAGTGGAGGATGGCCCAAGTGCTTGGGCCCTGCACCCCATGGGAGACCAGGAGAAGCACCTGGCTCCTGGCTTTGGATCAGCATGATGTGCCAGCCGCAGCGTGCTGGCCGTGGTGGCCACTGGAGGGTGAACCAACGGCAAAGGAAGACCTTTCTCTCTGTCTCTCTCTCTCTCTCTCACTGTCCACTCTGCCTGTCAAAAATAAAAAAATATCATGTGGGATCTCTGTCCTTAATGTGCTGTCCATTGTGATTTAATGCTATAACT
The DNA here is from genome assembly GCF_033115175.1 of Lepus europaeus. Taxonomy (NCBI): domain Eukaryota; kingdom Metazoa; phylum Chordata; class Mammalia; order Lagomorpha; family Leporidae; genus Lepus; species Lepus europaeus. The sequence continues at coordinate 32,347,543 of NC_084832.1, read as the reverse complement.
AGTACTCCAACAGTATTTTTCACTTTGTGTTGCTATGTGGGGGCAAACTGTTGAAATCTTTACTAAACTGATCTGTATATAAAGAGAATTGAAAATGAATCTTGATGTGAGTGGAAGGGGAGAGGGAGCGGGAAAGGGGAGAGTTGCGGGTAGGAGGGAAGCTATGGGAGGGGGGAAGCCATTGTAATCCATAAGCTGTACTTTGGAAATTTATATTCATTAAATAAAAGTTTTTTTTTTAAAAAAAGATGCTGCCTTGTATGCCCTCAGACCACATCAGAGGGCCTAAGGAAGCTCACCTTCAGCTGCAGATTCCGATTTCTATTCCTGTGTACCCTGGAAAGCAACTAATGATGGCTCAAGTATTTGGGCCTCACCCGCTCATGTGGGAGACAAGGATGGAGTTCCTGGTTCCTGGCTTAGGCCTGGCCCCTGTTTTGGCTGTTGTGGACATTTGGGTAGTAAACCAGCAGATGGGAGGCATTTTCTCTGTCTCTCTCTCTCTCTCCTCCTTCCTTCTCTCTCTGCCTTTTAAATAAATACAAGTAAAAATAAAAATGTCCACTTGAATAGCATGTCTCCAGTTCATTCACTTCCATTTTCTCCTATTGCATTTATATATAAAGTACAGATTGTTTATTTTTCTACTTATGGACATTCTGGTCATTTATAATTTGTGATTAAATCAGTGTCATTACAAGAATTGTTTGTAGATGTCTCCTTTGCAAATGTCAGAGTATATTTTTTTGCAGGGGAAAGAGAGTGAAAGTTTTGGTTCCTAAAAGTGGGATTTGGAGACTTAGGCATCTCCTTCCTCTTTCTTAAATATTGCCACATTCTCTCCAAAGCAAGTGAAATAATTTTGATTCCCAAGAGAATTTTGAGAATTGTAATTTCCAAATACTCCTAACATATGATACTGATTTATTGCTATTGTTATTTATTACTTTATATTATTTGCATTGAGTTGATTACTTGTAATTTAGATAATCAAATTTTTATTTATATGACATACACCTGCTTAAACCTTTGTCCATTTGTGATTTCACTAACATGAATATAGCAGAAAGGGAGAGGTCATTTGCCATAGAGGTCAGTACTCCAGTGAATTCTAGGAGTGCAACAGAGGTAACACTTTTGCCTTACCTGTACTTGTAGAACCTTGAGACGAAACCTAGCATGGCACAGTACACCTGGATTTTATTAGCATCATGATTTACATTTGCATGGAGCCTGGTACCCACCACCGGACATCACAACTACTTGTTTTGAGGCAGGAAGAACTGAGTACTAAAAGTTTCAGCTACACAGATGCTGATCTTGGATACATGCTGAGGTTGAGACTCTAGTCAAAAAGCTTGTTGTAGGCTTCCAAACCTTTGGGAACAGCTTCACTCTGGACTATTCCCAATCTTTGAAGAAAGCTTCACTCTGGACTTTTTCCAGTCTCTGGGCCAGGAACACCAAGCTAGTTTACCAAAGAGAAAAGGACCTCATCTTTTAAAAGATCTGTGTCTTTCTCCGTAGAGCCACAGTCCATAGACTCCTCTGCAAGTCTCCTACAGTATCAAGGGAAACCAGTGGGTGAGTTATGACAACCAGGAGAGTAAAGCAAAGCTCAGTACTTAAAAAGTAGGCAGCTGATGGGTGCCATGGTGTGGGCACTGGATTTCAATGACTTTTGGGGTTCATTCTTTGACAAAAATGTACACTTCCCTTTTACTAATGCTATCAAGGGAGTGCTTGCCATGGTGTAACCTCTGTCTTGCACATAGTGGGGGCCAAGGATGTCCCTACATTCTTTGCTATAGCTGATCTATAGTCTGATCACTTGTGCTGCTTGAGTCCCAGTTGAGCCTCAATTTTCTCCGTTTAGACCCTATTCAAGGAGCTAAAACACTGAGATTGGAGTTCAGTTCTGATACACAGGGCAGTGGATGAAGGCTGTGGGAGCCAAGCAGACAAGGGATTAGCACAGGATTAGTGCTTCTATGCTGATAAATGGAAATGCTCAAAGACCCCCAAGCCCAGTACAGGGAATTTCTCCAACCACCTTACCCACAAAGCCCTTCTAGAGCACAACTTTGGTAAGCTCCAACACCAAATAGCCAAAAATCCTATAAGACACATAATTACTTTCTTTTCCTCATTTAGCAGCTGCTCAATAAACTACAAGAGTTTAAAACTGAAACAAACTTTATCCATTTGTAGGGTATTTTGGGGATATTTTGTATATCCCTTGCATCTTCAATATATGAATCAGGAAAGAATTAGCATGGTGGAGTAGGGAAGGAGCTTGCTGCTCTAGACTAGGAGAGGATGGTCGAAAAAAGTGGAAAGAGTGCAGTCTCAGGGAAGAGTTAGGGAGAAAACAACAGAAGAAACTCTACATAAATTAGAGGGACACAGTGGACCCACATGGAGGGCAGGGATGAACACAACAGTGGACCCCAGCACAGAGAGCTTCCACACCAGCGTTGGAGAGTAGGTGATATGATAGTACACCAGCACAAGCCACTGGCAAAAAAGCTGAAGGAAGAACCTAGAAGGAATCCAGCTTGGAACTCCATGGGAAATAGTATATCTGCCAAACTAGAGGAGAAAAAACAAAGGGAGGGTACATTTCTCTCTCCCCAATAACCCTGCAATGGCATCCTGTAACAAGCTGATAGAGAGCAGCTGCCATTTTGGACATATGAAACAGCTGCTTCAGCCCATGTCCACATAGAGCAATGAAACACAAGAAGAAATTAGAAAACTTAAAAACATTATTGGTAATCTACAGGATACTATCAAACGACCCAACAATGGGTCTTAGGAGTTCCTAAAGGCATGAAGAGAAAGTATTAGAAGGCATGTTTAGTGAAATAATAACAGAAAACTTCCCTAATTTGGTAAAAAGAAAGAGATATCCAAGTACAGGAAGCACACAGAACTCCCAATAAACTTGACCAGAAAAGATCCTTGCCATGACACATTGTAATCAAACTCACCACAGTGAAATATAAAGAGAAGATTCTAAAATGTGCAAGAGAGAAACACCAGATTACTTTCAGAGGCTCTTCAATTAGGCTCATAGCAGACTTCTCATCAGAAACCCTACAGGCTAGGAGCGAATGGTGAGATGTAGCCCAAGTCTTAAGGGAAAAAACTGTCATCCCAGAATATTATACCCTGCAAAGCTCTCATTTGTGTGAATGAAGGTGAAATAAAGGCCTTTCATAGCAAACAGAAATTGAAAGAATTTGTCACCACTCATCCAGTCCTGCAAAAGATGCTTAAAGATGTGTTACACACAGAAACACAGAAACGTGGTCATCAATAGGAAAGAAAGTAAAGAAAGAAAATCTCTCAGTAAAAGATCACAGAAAGTTCAAAGTATAAATTAGGAATATCTTTGGAAAAATGGCAGGGCAAAGTCATTACTTATCAATAGTTACACTGAATGTAAATGGCCTCAACTCTCCAGTTAAAAGACACAGATTAGCTGAATGGATTAAAAAACAAAACTCATCTATTTGCTGCCTACAAGAAACACATCTCACTAACAAACATGCATGCAGACTGAAAATGAAAGGACATAAAAAGATATTACACAATAATAAAAAAAAACAAGAAAGAGCTGGTGTAGTCATCCTAATATCAGACAAAATAGACTTTAACACAAAAACTGTTAAAGGAGACAAAGAAGGACACTATGTAATGATTAAGGGATCAATTCAGCAGGAAGATGTAACTATAATAAATGTATACGCACCCACTTACAGGGCACCTGGCTATTTAAAATAAATATTAAGGGATATAAAGGGAGACAGAGACTCAAATACAATAGTCATGGGAGCTTTCAATACCCCACTTTCAGCAATGGACACATGAACCAGACAGAATATCAGCTAGGAAGCAGCAGAGTTAAGTGACATTATAGATGAAATGTACCTAACAGATATCTACAGAACTTTTCATCCTATGGTTGCAGAACACAATTTCTTCTCAACAGTGCATGAAACCTTCTCTAGGATTGACCACGTGCTAGGCCATAAATAATGTCTCAGCAAACTCAGAAAAATCAAAATCATACCATGCATCTTATCAGACCACAATGCAATGAAGCTGGAAATCAGCATCTCGGGAATCTCTAGAACATATGTAAAGACCTGGAGACTGAGCAACATGCTCCTGTATGAAGAGTGGGTGATAGAAAATATTTCTGGAAACAAATGAAGATGACAACACAACATATCAAAACTTATGGGATATAGCAAAAGCAGTGTTAAGAAGAAAATTTATAGCAATTGGTGCCTACATCAATAAATTGGAAAGGCACCAAATAAATGAGCTACCAATGCATCTCAATTATCTAGAAAAACAACAGCAAACTAAATCCAAAGCTAGTAGAAGAAGAGAAATGATAAAAATTAGAAAATAAATTAACAAAATTGAGACCAAAAAACAATACACAAGTTCAGCAAAATGAAGAGCTGGTTATTTGAAAAAATAAGCAAAATTGACACCATTGGCCCACTAATCAAAAAAAGAAGGGAGAAGACCCAAATCAATAAAATTAGATATGAAAAAGGAAGTGTAACACAGATACCACAGAAATAAAAATAATCATCAGAAATTGTTACAAAGAGGTGTATGCCAACTAATTGGGAAATCTAAAAGAAATGAATAAATTCCGGGACACATACAACCTATCTAAATTGAGCTTTGAAGACACAGGAAACCTAAACAGACCCATTACCAAGACAGAAATTCAATCAGTAATAAAATTCCTACAAACAAAAAAGCCCAAGACTGGATGGCTTCACTGCTGAATTCTACCAGCAGTTTAAAGAAGAACTAACTCCAATTTTTATCAAGTTAGTTAAAACAATTGAAAGGGAAGGAATCCTCACAAATTCTATGAAGCAAGCATCACCTTAATTCCTAAACTTGAAATAGATGGAGCAGAAAAAAAGAACTGCAGTCCAATTTCCCTGATGACCAAAAAGACATAAAAATCTTCAAGAAAATTTTAGCCAATCAAATCCAACAACACATCAGGAAGCTCATTCACCCATACCAAGTGAGACTTATTCCTAGTATTCAGGGATTGTGCAACATTCAAAAAAAAAATCAATGAATGTGATATATCATGCTAAGAAACTGAAGAATAAAAACCATGTGATGGGCCAGCGCCATGGCTCACTTGTAGCCTGCGGCGCCAGCATCCCATATGGGCTCCAGTTCTAGTCCCAGTTGCTCCTCTTCCAGTCCAGCTCTTTGCTGTGGCCCAGGAGGTCAGTGGAGGATGGCCCAAGTGCTTGGGCTCCTGCATCCACATGGGAAACCAGGAGGAAGCACCTGGCTGCTGGTTTTGGATCAGTGTAGCTCTGGCCATAGCAGCCATTTTGGGGGTGAACCAATGGAAGGAAGATCTTTCTCTCTGTCTCTCTCTCTCACTGTCTAACTCTATCTGTCAAATAAAAAAAAGAACATATGATTATCTCAATAGATACAGAGAAAGCATTTAATAAAATACAACACCCTTTCATGATGAAAACTCTAAGCAAATTGGGTATAGAAGGAACATTCCTCAACACAATCAAGGCAATTTATGACAAACCAATGGCCAGCATGTTATTGAATGGGGAAAAAAACTGGAAATGTTCCTGCTGAGATCCGGTACCAGACAGGGATGCCCAATCTCACCATTGCTATTCAATGTAGTCCTGGAAGTTTTAGCCAGAGCCATTAGGCAAGAAAAAGATATCAAAGGAATACAAATTGGAAAAGAAGAAGTGAAATTATTCCTATTTACAGATAACATGATTCTCTGTATAGGGAATCCAAAAAACTCCACCAAGAGACTACTGGAACTCATAGAAGAGTTTAGTAAAGTGGCAGGATATAAAATCAATACACAAAAATCAGCAACTTTTGTATATTCAGACAATGTCATGGCTGAGAAAGTACTTCTCAGATCAATCCCGTTCACAGTAGCTACCAAAAAAAACCAAATACCTTGGAATAAATTTAACCAAGGATGTCAAAGACCTCTACAATGAGAATTACAGAACATTAGAAGAAGATTAAAAAAAAGTGGAATAATCTTCCATGTTCAAGGATCGGAAGAATTAACATCATCAAAATGTCCATTCTTCCGAAAGCAATTTACAGATTCAATGTGATAACATTGAAAAAGAAGGGCAGGCCGCCGCTGAAAAAGCTGTGACCAAGGAGGAGTTTCAGGGTGAATGGATGGCCCAGCGCCTGAGTTGACTGCTACTCAGCCTGAGGTTGCAGACTGGTCCAAAGGTGTGCAAGTGCCCTCTGTGCCTATTCAGCAGTTCCTCACTGGAGACTGGAGTGCTCAGCTGGCCACTGAAGACTGGTCTGCAACGCCCACTGCTCAGGCCACCAAGTGGGTAAGAACAACCACTAAGTGGTCTTAAGCTGCTTGTCACAGTCTCTGAAGCAAACATGGAAATGAGGTTGATGGAAAATAAACACCAGCTTCTACAAAAAAAATAAATAAATAAAAATACCAATGACATTCTTGTCAGATCTAGAAAAATGATGCTGAAATTCATATGGAAACACAGTTAAAGCAATCTTGCACAACAAAAACAAAGCCAGAGGCATTACAATACCAGATTTCAAGGCATACTACAAGGCAGTTATAATCCAAACAGCTTGGTACTGGTACAAAAACAGATGGATAGACCAATGGAACCGAATAGAAACACCAAAAATCAATGGAAGCATCTATAACCAACTTATATTTTACCAAGGAGCTAAAACCAATCCCTGGAGCAAGGACAGTCTCTTCAACAAATTGTGCTAGGAAAACTGGATTCCACATGCAGAAGTATGAAGCAAGACCCCTACCTTACACCTAACACAAAAATCCATTCAAAATGGATTAAAGACCTAAATCTTCTACCTGATACCATCAAATTATTAGAGAGCATTGGGGAAATCCTGCAAGACATTGGCACAGGCAAAGAGTTATTGGAAAACACCCCAGAGGCACAGGCAATCAAAGTCAAAATTAACAAATGGGATTACATCAAATTGAGAATCTTCTGGACTGCAAAAGAAATACCCAGGAAAGTGAAGATGCTGGGCCAGAGCTGTGGTGTAGCAGATTAGGCCACCGCCTGCAGTGCCGGAATCCCATCTGGGCGCCGGTTTGAATCCGGGCCGCTCTACTTCCAATCAAGCTCTCTGCTATGGCCTGGGAAAGTGGTAGAAGATGGCCCAAGACCTTTGACCCCTGCACCCATGTGGGAGACCCAGAAGAAGCTCGTGGCTCCTGACTTCAGATTGGCGTAGTTCTGGGCGTTGTGGCCAACTAGGGAGTAAACCAGTGGATGGAAGACCTCTCTCTCTCTCTCTCTCTCTCTCTCTCTCTCTCTCTGCCACTCCTTCTCTCTGTGTAACTCTTTCAAATAAATAAAAAAATATTTTAAAAAAAAAGAACAAAAAACAAAATGAATCTCAATGGCGAATGGGAGTGGAAATGGGAGAGGAAGGAGTAGGAGGGCTGAAAGTGGGGGTGGGAGGGCGGGATGGTGAGAAGAATCATCATATCCTAAAGTTTATTTATGAAATTTGTATTCCTTAAATAAAAGTCATTGAGGGGTCCAAAAAAATAAATGAAATACATGCTTGCATATATTTTTCACTTTGTTCTAGCTTTTTACTTGTTCAAAGTATTTTTATTTCAATATTATTAGAGTTGTCAATGAGTTTCTTTAATCCTTGTCTTTTTGCAAACTGCCTAATAAATCAATATCATATTGATATCTTGTTTTTCTTCTGAAAGAGTTGAAGTTTAACATTTATAGTTATCTGTCAAATTCAGTTGGACTTGATTTTATCACATTGTGTGAAGTAGTGGTTTAATTTATATTTTTCCACATAGAAAAATACTGTCCCAGCACCATTTATTCAAGAATTCTCAATGACTATTAAGGCCATATCTGCCATATTCCAAGTTATACATATGTTTGCATGGATCTGATTTTTAGTATTCAAAAGCTACATACTGTCAGCTAAAATTCTTGATACGCTTGGGTATTAATCAATTTATTTTCAAATTATTGATTTATGGCTGTGTTGCATGGATTCATTTCTTCATGAGCTTCTCAATTCCAGTTTATTCTGTTGCTGGTTCATTTTGTTCACTTATCTTTTTTTTTTTTAACTCATTTAAGGATACTTGGTTCTTTTCTTACATATTTTTATTCAGTGCCTTGAGTTGGAAATCTTGTATTTATTATTAAAACACAAAGCATGATAATTTGAGACTAATTCCCCCAGAAGAGTACACTCGTCTAATAACCCCAGTCCATTCTGAAGGGACATCCCCAGCAAATGTCCAGGAATGCCCAAGTGTTTTCCTGTCCATGCTCCCTGTCTTCTGCTCAGCTGCTATAGCTGCACATTCTTCTTGTGACATCAGTGCTTTGCTTGACATGTAGATCTCTGCTACTGACTGCCACTGCCCTCAACATTCTCTTGCTAGGGAAAGGGTAAAAAAAATAAATAAATAAACAATGTGGTCTCTTTACCAAGCATAGTTCATTTCCCACTGAACAACAAAGTCTATTAGGTCATGATTAATGGAACTCTTCAGAAGTTACCGTGATAAAGAAAAACAATTTCAGGGCCAGCACTGTGGCGTTTCAGGTAAAGCTGCTGCCTACAGTGCCAGCATCCTATATGGGTGCTGGTTGGAGTCCCAGCTGCTCCACTTCTGATCCAGCTCTGCTATGGCCTGGGAAAACAATAGAAGATGATCCAAGTCCTTGGGCCTCTGTACCCACCTGGGAGACCTGAATGAAGCTCCTGGCTCCTGGCTTTGGATTGGCCCAGCTCTGGCCATTTCGGCTATCTGGGGAGTGAACCATTGAATGGAAGATTCTCTCTCTCTCTCTGCCTCTTCTTCTCTCTGTGTGTAACTCTGACTTTGAAATAAATAAACAAATATTTTTAAAAATAAAGCAAAAGATGATTTCACAATCTTATGATTGCTTGGAGTCTCTATATGTCATTCTAGGCCTGACTCTGCCCCAAGTGCTGCCTTGTTCTCCACCACACAGCAGGTTCAGATTATCTTCATGAAATGGAAACCAAGACAAGGGCTCTTGGAAGAAGAGAAATCTTCAGTCTTAGGTGTGTCCATTAAATTCCTTTTGCTTCTTATTTGACCCTCTTCTGGGATGACTGACCTGTGGGACACCTGCTGAAATCCAGACTTCATTAGTTTCCTCTTGCTGTGACTTAAAATAGCACAAATGTATTATGTTACAGTTCCAAGGAACAGAAGTCCAAAAAAGCTCTCAGTGAGGTAAAATCAAGGTGTTGGCAGATCTGCCTTCCTTCTGGAAGCTCTGAGAACCCATTCCCTTTCCTTTCCCAAAATCCTTGGCCTGCAGTTCCTTGCTCCGCGTGCAAAGCCAGCAGTTGTTGGTTGGCTCTAGTTCACATAGCATCACTCTCTTATTGCTTCTGTTGTCATCTCTCCTTCTCTAGCTTTTCTACATTTAGATCTTTGTGATTTTACTGAATTTACCTTGGCCGTCCAGATTAATCTCCGTATATTAAGGTCAGTTGATTGTTAACTCAAATTTCACCTATATCCTAATTTCCCCTTGCCATATAACACAACATATTCACAGATGCTGAGGATAAGGGAATGGATGTCTTCAGAAGTCATTATTCTGTCTACTACCATGAAGAATCTTTCCAAGACCAGGGTTGTTATTGTTCTAAACAGGTATCAGATTACAGTCATTTCATATCATTACTTTTACCAAACAATGAGTTGTCTTAAGGATCTTTCCATGTGAGATATCCCTAGCTCTGTCCAGGATGGGCTGCATTAACTTCAGACTACCTCCTGGAGCACATGGCTATAAGACAAAGAGAATATCATCAGGTTTCAATGCCTTTCTTTCCCATGTCAAAGTCCCCTTATACATTACCTGAGCTGTTTAGGCAGGGTACACATATGCTGTTCCTAAGAGCAAGAGACAAGAATTCACACATTAGCAGTCTCCACCATCTCTTCATGAAACAAGTATGTTTTTGTCAGAAATGAGATTTGCAGGAAAAAAAGAAAAAAGATTTTCAGAGACTTACCATGCCAAAAGACACATCCAGTTTTCAATATCAAACCAAAGAACTAGAAAAGACCTCCCTTTCGAAACAAAGGGAAAGAAAGTTTTAAAGTGAAAATATAGTTTTCCTCACGGGCATTGTCTGCCTCAACATAAACTACTACAGAACATGCCTGTGACTACAGAGTTCTAGTTTAGGCCACCGAAGATTAGAGATGGGACTTGAGCACTCCCTTGACTTGCATCCTCTGGTCTGCTTTAATAAAAATCAGGAGAAAAAGAAAGCTAGGCATCAGAAAAGTACAGATAAGTGGCAGGCCTATTAAATGTAGCTCTGCACAGTCATCTGCCCTCAAGGAGACCCAACAGGCCAGTCCACTGCAGTGGCTTTCAATGTGGCAAGCCTGGGCTTCAGCAGAAGTCAGCTATGAAGAGCCCTGGCAGCTCTGCCAGCCAAGAGTTGGATCACTGGAAATGGACCTGCCCTGGAGTTGAAGGATGCCCAGGTCAGAGCCACAGATCTTATTGGCTCTAAGCTGAAAAGCCTTTCACTCAGCTCAGCTTCCAAGGTGACCACTGCTGCTGAGGAGACGGCCAAATAGGGTCAGTAACACTGCAGGCAGAACTGTATATTTCCTATTGGAGTTGCCACTTGCCTTTACCTGGCCAGCTCTCCTCCCAGGCCAGCTAGGTAATGGAAGTCAACAGGGTGCCTTCCCAAGGAGGTTCACACCTCCCTTAGGATGTAGGCTATATGAAGAGATAGATGAGTCTGAGCCTCATAATTTACAACGCTTTAAAGCCCACCTGATTATTATCAAGCCCCTTCTGTCAGGTTCTATTTGCCTCTCAATCAGAAAACTTATTTGTAGCTTAGCACCTTTCTTAGGTTCTCTAATAACAACTGTGTCCTCTGTATCTAGCCCACTTGGGCCTCATTCTTTTGTAACCATAGCCTCTACTCTACCACCAATGGCTCTACTCCCAACCTGTGTGTACTGATGGTCCTCTTCCCCACTTAATGCTGTATGATTGTTCAGAATTTCTCTACAGACAAGCCCAGCTACCTGCAAAAGCTAAGTGGCCTTTTCTCCCAGTCTTGGCTGGGACCAGCTTTAAGCCAAATCCATCAAACTGTCCCCACAAGGGTCCAGAGACCCCCCCCCCCCCATTTCCTCTCCTCTATGAAATGGTTAATGCTACTCTTAGGATCATTGGTTACTATTCTCAACCGTGTCTTTCATACTACAGTGTCTAAGTGTTTATAGCAAGTTATAATGGAACAAACGAAGGCCTTCAACAACCAGGCGGCCAACCAAATGCTGCTACAGGAATATACTCGGCTCCCCACCCAGGAGACAGTGGCCTGAGATATTGCCCCATGCCAGCAGAGTACCTCCTCACCCCATGTCAGCAGGAAGTAGCTCTAAAGACAGATCATCATCCCTCTACCCTCCCTGGACTTTTGGGACTAATGTAACCCCATACAAATCCTGCTTTATAAAAAACAAAAGGGGGAATGTTAGGAAACTGGTGCAGTTTTAGCCAGGTGGCTGCACAGCCCAGCTACCTGAGCCAGGCTCCACCCCCATCCTAATGGGATTCACTGCTCCTGCTTCCCTGCCCGCCCTCAGGCAAAGTTTTAAAAGGGCCTGTTCCTGAACACATGCTCTCTTGGCTCTGCTCCCTGCTCCCTTGGCCTCTCTTGGCTTCTCTTCCTCTCGTCTCTCTTCTCCCTCCTCTCTCCTCTCTGTCTCTCTCTTACAGTCTCCTCTTTTTCCTTCGCTGCCCCTTCACTCCGGTCTGTAGGGTATTCTCCAATAAACCCTTTCCCTTAAAAAAAAAAAAAAAAAAAAAAAAAAAAAGAACTAGCCATTACGTTCATAGCAGCATTTATCTGTCATTGAATTCCTTACATTCAACCCTTCCCTAAGGACTTAAGTGGTTATTTCTTCATACAAGATGTGTTCCCTAAGGAAATGAATGGTTACTTGAAGGCATACATATTCTAAAATGTTCATTTCTTTCTTTCTTTTTTTTTTTTTTTTTTTTTTTTGACAGGCAGAGTGGATAGTGAGAGAGAGAGACAGAGAGAAAGGTCTTCCTTTTTGCCATTGGTTCACCCTCCAATGGCCGCCGCGGCCGGCGTGCTGCAGCCGACACACCACGCTGATCCGATGGCAGGAGCCAGGTGCTTCTTCTGGTCTCCCATGCGGGTGCAGGGCCCAAGCACTTGGGCCATCCTCCACTACACTCCCGGGCCTGGAAGAGGGGCAACTGGGACAGAATCCGGCGCCCCGACCGGGACTAGAACCCGGTGTGCCAGCGCCGCTAGGCGGAGGATTAGCCTAGTGAGCCACGGCGCTGGCCTAAAATGTCCATTTCTAATGATATATTAGTTTATAGAACAATGGGGAAGTCTATTCCAAAGTTAAGTCTCCATTTCAGAAGACAGAAAACAATTTGCAATGTTTAAATAGCAGCGCTTTTAGTTTAAAAATTATTGAGATCTTCTCTCATAGAGTGCACTTCTTAGTCTCACTATTTATAGCCTTTATGTCCATATGAGAACAAAGTTTCCAAGACCTTCTAAATTTTAAAGTATTTGCATAATGTTTCTTTATTTAAATATTGCTAAAAGAACAATTAGTTAATCCAGTTTCTGTTCATGATCTGCTCCAAACCCCTGTCCCATCCCTTCTGATGTTGACTTAAGTTTGTCTCACATCTTGTGGTGTTTCTCTCTAATTAGCGGGCTCTATTCATGCAGATCCATGTGGCTCACTGAAGGCATGTTTCCCTATAACTACCTAACCCACACTCTTAGCCTTTGTAAGATTTCCACCAATACTGGGGCCTTTGTTGATGAAACCAAGCATACCTTTGCTCTACCATTTGCCTTTCTCTTTTCTCCTTCCCACGCACTATAAATTATGAAGAACATTTTATCTTAATTGTCTAAAAATATAAATCACATGGGAGCAAGGACTGTATCTTTCTTACCTTCTATAACCTTCAACAAGTCGTGTACAGAGAATGTTGAAGTGCTTAATTAACAAATGAATCAAGGCACTACCATTTCTTTCTTAAATGTCACATATTTTTACCCAGCTAAAAATATTTTTCTGTGGTCTTGGCATTTTGTGTGTGACATGGCATCTGCTCTAAAAGTAACAATAGAATTAGCACAGACCTCTCAACTGCTATTTTCAGTAAACTATTTTGTCATCCCAAAATCTTTTGTTAAAATGTGAGAGAAGATAATTATTCTTTTTTTCTTTATGCCATTGTGAATAAAACTGCGGTGTTCTTACAATAGAAAAATTATCATTGAACTGTCTAATGAGGTTGAAGAGAAGCCATTTTATTAATATATTAATTCTCTTGGGATCACTTCATAATTTTTCATTCTGGTTACTTCTACCTCATTAACTTAAACATTGGTGCTCTGGCCATAAACCACCCCAAGGCTTTTCTTTTAAGGTAGGGGACCAAAATCCATAATCCCTTCCTTTGCTGTTTAAATAGAGACTTTGCAAGGCAGATTTTTCTGAATAACAGTTTACCTAAACTACTGGAAAGTGTGGCACAGTAGAGTAAGAACAAGGAACAGGCAGGGACATTTGCACTTAGAATTTACTGAATTAAAACTCAGGCTTCCCAAGTATCTTAATATCTCAGTCACAGATCATCAAGTTAAATAAAAACCAAATAATTAAAAGTGACCAACTTGACTTCCATATAATGCCAAATAACTATCTCTACTTTTCCCCCCCATAAAATTAATAGGCTGATTAATTAATAACTTATGTGCCAAACTGTAGGGACAGAACACAATTGACTTCTGATTTATGATTACAGAAATAAGAAAAGTAAATAGAAAATGAAAAGAAGTGATTAGATAAGCAGTTATGCCTATTAAAAGTCTAACAGTAAAGCAATTAATTTTGTGCCTGACTTTTGAGGATACATCATTATCAATGTAACTTGTAATGAAAGTTCTCAATTTCTAGCTTATAAAACTTTTCATACTGCATCTGATTTTTCTTTCTTCAAGAGCAAAACTAAAAGTGAATATTAATGTTTCTCTCTTACTGCATTTCAAATTTTTAAATTATTATTATTTTTAAAGATTTATTTGAGAGGTATAGTTACAGAGGAGAGAGAGAGAGAGGTCTTCGATCCTCTGGTTCACTTCCCAAATGGCCTCAACAGCTGGAGTTGGGTTGATTCGAAACCAGGATCCAGGAGCTTCTTTTGGGTCTCTCATGAAAGTACAGGGGCCCAAGAACTTGGACCATCTTTCACTGCTTTCCCAGGCACATTAGCAGGAAGCTGGATCAGAAGTGGAGCAGCCAGGACTCAAACCTGTGCCCATATGGGATGCCAGCACTGCAGGTGGAGACTTAATATACTATGCCACAGCACCAGCCACTCAAATTTTTAAAATATTAACTCTGATTTATGTGTAAGTCGCCTTCCTAATGCATCATACACATAAGTATACTCCAGTTTATTTGTATGTTAAAGTTTTCCGGGTTTATTTCACCTTCAAAATCCATTTAAACATTTTACTCTACTTCATAATATTGCTATATTTATTATTAAATGGTGATAGAATTTTCCCCTCAATCTTTGAGTAGAATTAATTCTCAAGAGGTTGTTCCTTATTAATACTGGGAATGGAACTATCATAAATATTTTAAGATTTATTTGAAAGACAGAGTTACAGAGGTTTGCTGGTTCCCTCCTCAAATGGCCACAACAGCCCAAGATGGGCTGGTCCAAAGCCAGTAGCCTGGAGCTTCCACCAGGTCTCCCACATGCGTGCAGGGGCCCAAGGACTTGGGCCATCTTCTCCTGCTTTCCTAGGCCATAGCAGAGAGCTGGATCAGATGTGGAGGAGCCAGGATTAGAACCGGCGCCAACTTTACCTGCTACACCACAGCACTAGCCCCAGCAATCACATATTTATACTGGGAATGGAGCAATCACAGATGAGAAAGTTGAGGCTGGTTTTCTATTTAGAGGATTACTGCTTTCCTTTTAGATATCTACCTGATAATTAAAATTTTTCACTTATAAACAAAACAAACTCTTTTTTGGCTTTATTTAAAAATAATTGTCAAAGCTGTGTTATCGCATTGTAAAATGGTTACCATAGTCATGGTTGTGAACTCACCTGTCACCTCTCACCTTAAGCATTCTTTTGACAAGAACACTTAAAATCCACTCTTCTAGCAAATTTCAGATTTCAAGTGTATAATACAGTATCATTTACTAAAGTCACCATGGTGTACATTAGGTTCTCCAGAACTAATTCATCTTATAACTTCCAGTTTGTTCCTTTTGATCAATGTCTGTCCCCCCACGAATAAGCTCCAGCAACCACCATTTTAACCTTTATTTCTGTGAATTGGACTTTTTTAAAGAATTGATTACACAGGGCCGGCGTTGGCAAGTAGAGGCTTAATCTATTATGCCACAGCAAGGGCCCCAACATTTGCCTTCTTCCTGTTACATTGCACACCAATCAGATTTGGACTCCTGTAATCATGGGAAAGTTAACAGTTCTTTGGACCACAGCTTCTTCTACCACAAAGAGTGAAACACAACCTTATTTTACAGGGTAGAACAAGGTTAATTAAGGTAATTTGCCTGTAATGTATAATACATTGCTGCCTATCCTACAAACTAATATATACCAAATTTCCTTTAAGTTTACAAAGGATCAGATACAAAACAAGTACTGTTTTCCAAATAATCAAAATAGTTTAAGATTAAAAAGTTCTATATTATCAACTACTTTAAAATTATAATTTAATTTATTATAAAATCTAAGGTACATGCAAATAAAACAAAACAGAATGTGAAAATAAACAAGTTATGATTTTTTTTAATGAATTAGCTTATGGCATATGTAGACAAAAACATTTGCTCTTGTGAAGGCCACAGGTGTTTTATAATTGCCATCCTAGCTTGCACTTTGGGGTTGAATAGGAAGCACTAAACTTGGAGAGCTTTTTGGATGACTTTGAAATATTTCTTACCTAGGAATGTTTAAAATCCCTTCATGCCACTCTTAATAACTTTGGAAGATATTATAACACTCCATTAAAGATACTTGACTCCACTGATAGCAACAGGGTATGCACCCTAGAATTTCACTTCACTAAGCTTAATGGTGCACAAAACATAGCACTAAGAAAACCAATCTTGATGAACAATTTTTGTATAAAGACTTTAATTGTAAAAACAAGTGACATAATTATACCAAATATTTCTTGAATATTTAGTGCCAAACATTTTAGATACACTGTTGCCAATATTCCACCATCTACACAAGGTATATGTTATTAGACATTAAATTATTTATTTAAGGCCAAATAACTAACAATCTGGAGAGTCACTATTTTAAACCAGTCTTCTCTGATTCCCAAATCCTGTTTTCTCTCATCCCACAATCTCATTCATTCTTTCTTTTAGTGAGTATATATTCAGCTAATGCCTATATTGTAGTGGGCACTGTTTGAGCTACTGAATAAAACAAAGTCATTGTTCTTATGGGGTTTATAGTTTAACTAGGCCAAAAGCAAATAAACCAAATGTAACATAAAACTGACATAATGTTATGTATGTAGTTGTAGTCATTATTTTTTAAAAAAAAAAGTCTAAATGGTGAAAGAAATAGACAAGAGTGCTGTTTTTTCTTTTTTAAAAACATATTTATTTACTTATTTGAAAGCGGAGTTACAGAGAGAGGCAGAAAGACACACGGAGAGCTTCCATCTACTAGTTCACTTCCTAAATGGCCCCCATGGTCAGGACTGGTCCAGACTGAAGCTAGGAGCCTGGAATGTCACTCAGGTCTCCCACAGGGGTGTCAGGGTACTTGGGTCACCCTCTGCTGCTTCCCCAAGCCCATTAGCATGTAGCTGAATCAGGAGTGGAGTAGTGGGGACTCCACCCAACTCTGATAAGGGATGCCAGCAGCTCAGATGGCTTAACCTGCTGTGCTACATCATGGGCCCTGGAAAGTGTGCTTTGCAATGTGATCAGAAAAGTGTTCTGAGGTTGAATTGTTAGGAACTTGTTGGCCACCGGAAGTGCTCTGAATTTACAAAACAAAAGTTTCTTTAAAAAAATAAGATTAAATAGACCAATTGACCTAGATACAATTATATTGATATATCCAATAATATATCTACTTTGGACAACATTATTTAAATCACTAAACTATATATATTCTTTCAGGAAAAGCATATAGCAAACATTTTATATATCAGACATGGAAGTGGTGCTGGTGCTAAAAAGATGAATGACACACAATTCCTTCCCTCAAATGGCATTGATTCATGAGTTTCATGCAAAATATGAAATTCATTCAAGAACATTTAATGAGATCATTTTTGATCATGAGAAGGTATGACCGAAAGAGAAGGGAGTCTGGAGAAGGGCACTGAAGCTTTCTTGGTCAGCAGACACAGATGAAGTTATTTTTAATGTATGAGTAAGAAGCTATCACACAACCACTGAAAGGTCACCTAGTAGAGGAGATGGCAAGTACGAAAGCAGGGACTTGGGCAACACATTGCTGTGAAGAAACATTAAGACCTGGCAGGGCATGGGAAGGGCAGTAGCAGGAAATACCACCAGAGCAGCAAGTGGTGCAGGACTTTGAGAGATCCAGTATTTAAAGCATGGATGCAGCCCACAGACTGTGATGGGGGCACTTTTGGAAAGGAATTTCCACTGTTAGCTCATCTCACCCCTTTTTTTCTCCTCCACAGAAGAGGAAGAGAGGGCCACAGAAAGATGAAGTTGAGAAGGAATTGAGCAGGCACCATTCACCACGCTATTCCCATGATGGGAGACTCCTATGGGGCCTGCTCTGTCCACCTCTGCTGGTCAATGCCCGATGCAGAAGCATCTCATTCCAAGAATGAAAGACCATTTGCCGTGGATCCAGTGTTACCTTCTCCAATAATAAACCTGACATTCCTATGCCCTTCAGTCTGACTGACTTCTGGATTCACTTTTCTAATTGTTCCTGATTTTTCAACAACTTTACTTCCTGGCTTTCCTAAAATGTTGAAGAGAGAATAACAGCTGCCAAAGATGT
The DNA here is from genome assembly GCF_033115175.1 of Lepus europaeus. Lineage (NCBI taxonomy): Eukaryota > Metazoa > Chordata > Mammalia > Lagomorpha > Leporidae > Lepus > Lepus europaeus. The sequence goes on along the minus strand of NC_084832.1, from coordinate 32,329,309 downwards.
CTGTGTCCCAGTCTCCAGAGCCTGTGACTGTGTTGCCTTCCATGGAAAGCGGGATTTAGGGTGTGATTTAGGCTAAGAATTTTGAGAGGAGGAGATCATTCTAGATTACCCTAGTCCAAACCATGAGTTCCTTAAAAGCTGAGAGTCTTTCCCAGCTACATGAAAGGGAGATGCAATAATGGAAGAATCATCAGAGAAATGCAACATGAGAAGTACTCAACCAAGTATCTGGGTTAGAAGATGGAGGAAAGGAACCACAAACCAAAGGACGTGGGCAGCCTCTGTCTGCTAGGAACAATCCGCTGGACAACAGCCAGTAAGGAAACGAGGACCTTGGCCCTACAACCACATAGAACTGCATTCTGCCAACACCCAAATGAGCAGAAAATCAGTTCTCCCCTGGAGACCACAGGAAGGAATGTAGCCTGGCTAGCACTTTGATTTTAGCCCAGTGTAGTTATAACCCACTAAATGTGTGGAACTTTGTTGTGGCTGCCACTGAAAACTAATACAACATAAGAAGCCAATGATGGGCTTAATACAAGAGGGATGACATGCTCAGTGGAGATCGAAATTCCAATGTCCAATAAAGTCTGGCATGCAGTGCCAGATAAAGAAGAGAGTTGTTTCAGCTTGAGAATTGGGTGGTGATAACATCATTCATCAAGACTGGGAGTCTGGAAAGGAAACCAGTTTGCAAGAACAAGTCATGAACTCAACATGGACAAACTAAGATGGAATTATAGTAGCCTCTAGGACATCCAGGTGAATAATTTCTTTTTTGACAGGCAGAGTGAGACAGTGAGAGAGAGAGAGACAGAGAGAAAGGTCTTCCTTTCTGTTGGTTCACCCCCCAAATGGCCGCTACGGGTGGCGCGCTGCACCAATCTGAAGCCAGGAGCCAGGTACTTCCTCCTGGTCTCCCATGCGGGCTCAGGGCCCAAGCACTTGGGCCATCCTCCACTGCCTTCCTGGGCCACAGCAGAGAGCTGGACTGGAAGAGGAGCCACCAGGACAGAATCTGGCGCCCCAACGGGGACTAGAACCCCGGGGTGCCGGCGCCACAGGCAGAGGATTAGCCACGTGAGCCGAGGAGCCAGCCTCCAGGTGAATAATTAAAGGAAGTTGTTGGAAACAAGTATCCCCAGGGAAACTGACATGGTAACATCACAGGGGATAGCTTGGGAGAAGGTAAAATAATGAAAAATGAAAAATATTTTCAACTGTGGATCTAGGCATGATTTTGATGATGAAAAAATTATTTAGAAGACAGTGCTGTGGCACAGCAGATTAAAGCCCTAGCCTGCAAAGTTAGCATCCCATATGGGTGCCAGTTCCAATCCTGGGTGCTCCACTTCCAATTCAGCTCCCTGCTAACGCACCTGCGAAAGGAGAAGAGGATGGCCCAAGTGCTTGGGCCCTTGCACCCATGTGGGAGACAGAAAAGAAGCTCTGGGCTCTTGGCTTTGGCCTGGTCTAGCCCTGAACATTGTGGCCATTTAGGGAGTGAACCAGCAGATGGAAGACCTCTCTCTGTCTCTACCTCTCTCTACAACTCTGCTTCTCAGTTAAATAAAAATAAATCTTTTTTTTAAATTATGTAAGCAACATATATATATATATATATTTTCCGCTATTAAATCATATAAAAATCTACACAAAGAAAATGTGGCCAGAGTCAATTTTCTAAATATAAAGATGCCTATCAAAAAACATGCCCAGTTTTATATCTTGTCCTAGACATGACTTAGGCTTTTTATTTTTTTTTTCAACATTGCACTTTTATCATCTGTAAAAATTGTAAGACTTTTTTTCACAAAGTTTCACAGATAACAGCATCATTTGATACAGCCAGAATCACACATTTGACACTGCTTTTGAATCGCTTTAGTGCTTAATCAGACCAGTCTTGATGTATGATTGTCCTTCTTTTTTTCCCCTTATGAATTCAAAACAAGGAAAACATTAGTAATTCCCACAGAGTTTAAAGAGTGTTGTCCATGAAACTACAGTTTCTTACCCTCCCTGTTAAATCCGTTGTTCTTAGAAAATGTGTTGCTGTAACATCTTTTTTCTAAATGTGAAACTGAAAATTAGGGGCAAGAGTTTGGCACAGCCGTTATCAGAGTGCTCAGGCTCAAGGCCTGGCTTGATTTCCAATTCAAGCTTCCTGCTGATGAGCACCCTGGAAGATAGCAGGTGATGGCTCCAGTAGTTTGGTCCCTGCCACTCATGTGGAAGATCCAATTCAGCCCCTGGCTTCTGGCTTCAGCTTGGCCCAGCCTTGGTTTTTGTGGGGATTTTGGAAGTGAACTACTAGATGGAAGACATTTCTCTGTCCATTATATCTCTGTGTTACTGCTCTTCAAGTAAATAAAAATTATAAATAAATTTTTTTGTTTGAAAAATTTCATCATTTATTCTCTATGAGGCCTAATCTAGCTTCATATACCCAAAAACATTAATGCATCTCATCTTTGAGTTTCACATAGGGATTTTTATTCTAAATTTGAGAGGCAGGGAGATAAAGATGTCCCATCTGCTGACTTACTCCGCAAATGATCTCAACATTTGGAGCTGAGCCTGGACCAGGACCAAAAGCCAGGAACTCAATGTAGGTGTCTCTCATGGGTGGCAGGAACCCAATTACTTGAGATGTCACCACTGTTTCTCAGGATTCTCACTAACAGGAAGCTAGAGTTGGGAGCTAGAGCTGGATGTTGAACATTGACCCTCAGATATGGGATGAGAGTATCTTAAACCACTAGGGCAAATGCTTCCCCTACAGAAGGAAATTTCATTGAGGACAAAACGAAAATGGCGGATTGGTTAGATAATTTGTTTTACATAGTTGAATTAGCATAAACGGCTCAAGGAGAAAACTGACTTCTTAAAAATAGATGAAATTTTGTGAGATTTTAAAAGCCTTTACATTGTGAAATAATTGTAAACTGCCAGGAACTTAGAAAAGTAGTTGTGGGGTTGGCGCTGTGGCATAGTGGGTAAAGCCACTGCCTGCAGTGGTGGTATCTCATATTGGCGCCAGTTCAAGTCCCAGCTGCCCCACTTTCAATCCAGCTCTCTGTTATGGCCTGGGAAGGCAGTAGAAGATGGCCCAAGTGCTTGGGCCCTGTACCCACATGGGAGACCCAGAAGAAGACCCTGGCTCCTGGCTTCAGATTGGCCCAGCTCTGGCTGTTGCGTCCCATATGGGGCATGAACCAGCAGATGGAAGACCTCTCTCTCTTCCTCTGCCTCTCTGTAACTCTGCCTTTCAAACAAACAAATAAATAAATCTTTTAAAAAAGAGAGAGAGGTTACTGTACCCATTGGTTGATTCTCCTAACAGTAATTAACACCTTACATAATTATAATACTTTATCAATCCCATGAAACTAACATTGATGTAATGCAATTAACTGGACTACAGAGCTTATTTGGATTTCAGAGGTTTTTTTTATGTGTCCTCGCCCATTTCAGTATATGTGTGACTTCAGTCCTATGAAGTTTTATTTCACAATCAACATCTACAAATGCTCTGTTACCACAAAGAGGCTCCCTTGTGGTGCCCTATTTATGGTTTTAGCTTCTTCACTAACGCCTGGCAATCACTGATCTGCTCTCCATTCCGTTAGTGTTATCATTTCACAAATGTTACACAATTGAATCCTACCTCCATAATGTTTTTATCCTCTCTGTGATGCTTTTTAAATTCAGCATAATCATCTCGAGATCCATTCATGTTTTCATTCATTTTACAGCATCTATCAATACTTTGTTCCTTTTAAATTTCTCAGTAGTGTTCCATGGAATGAGCATGGAGGTTGTTTAAGTAGAGGTATTCCAGTATAGGGCTATGATAACTAATGCTGCTTGAGCACTAGCTATAAGTTTTTGTGCGAACATGAATTTTCACTTCTCTAGACTAAAAGCCCAGGAATGTGATTGTTGGGTCACATGGCCAATGAATATTTAGTGTATAAGAATCAGCCAAACATCTAGATTGGTTGTGCCATTTCACATTGCCACTGGCAATTTACATGAGATCCATTGCTCCACATCCATTGCAGCTCTGGCACTATTAGTGTTTAATTTATGTTATTTTACCATTCTAATAGGTGTGTAGTTCAAAACAGATGATTTTAAATTTTATTTTTGGAACTCTACATATAGATACTTGAATGAGCTTTCTAAATTGAACACAATTTCCTTCACTGTATGAGCACAGTGCTTTCGTTAAGAGGTAAAGGAGCAGAAGGTTGGATCTTTGCCTACTATAAGTGCAAGGGAAAATAAACACAAAATTATGGAAATTTAAGACCTGTTTATTTGTAACAGACCTCTGTTGGAATTCTTATAGTCAATTTCAGGGGAAAGCAGAAAAAAGGTCAGTCATGGTTTCCTATCTACTTTGATGGCCTGATTCTCATTGGTTCTATAGTAATGACCCTTTGGAAGACTTTGCAGAAAATTTAACATGCTTGGCCTAGAGAACAGTGAGATCTAGGGGTTTGATTTCTCTGAATGCTCAGTAGTATTTTATTTAAAAGTAAAATCAAATGTAATTTATCAGATATTGTTGGAAAATATAGTCAAATGCTATTTGTTTTCTCTATTAAGGGACATGTAATTAGAATAATGCACTAAAAGTCAAAAGTTATGAATTTTTAAATCATATATCTCTGCAAATTTTCTGGTTTTCCCTCTGTTTAATCTACAAAGTTAATCAATGAGCACTTCAGCTATTTAAAACTTTATAGCCTACTTGCAAGAGATTATATCAAAATTTCCCAATGTCAGTTTTAAGAGGTGGATCTTCCATAGAATGTGAATAAAGCAAGGAAGGATTTCATGACCACAAATGTTAAATCTCTTCTTTACTTCAGATCCTCTGAAAGTTCTTATTGAGTGGCTGAATGGGTGTACAACATGAAATTCAAAGAGATCAGTGGAGTACTGAGAACCTCATAAAACTTATTTGTCCATAGACTCCATTTTTACATTACATCAAGGGGATAAATTAGAAAAAGCTGGACAAAAATGATATAATATTTACATATTATATAAATTGTGGGAAAGAACCATTAGAGATGTTCTTATTAAAAAATGGGAAAGATTCATATTTTTGTATGTGTTTTCATGCCAGCTTCCATGACCAGCTCCTAAGGAGTCAGTTCAGATTAGGCTATTTTTGTAGTAAGCAATCGCTCACTTGATTGGCCTTGGTGCTGACAAATGTTGCATATGAAAGCTAAAATAAGAAAATGAAATATATGATATGATTTTTAGTGGAAAGTTCTCTTAATGTTGTATCTTTGGGAAAAGCAAACTCCCAGAAAAGCAAAGCAAAACAGCAGAAGCTATTAGAGCCATGTCAGTGTAAGTCGGGATGCCGTGTTATTTCACACATACTGCAGTGGCTCACTTGGCTAATCCTCTACCTGTGGCGCCGGCACCCTGGGTTCTAGTCCCGGTTGGGACGCCAGATTCTGTCCCGGTTGCTCCTCTTTTCAGTCCAGCTCTCTGCTGTGGCCTGGGAAGGCAGTGGAGGATAGCCCAAGTGCTTGGGCCCTAGACCCGCATGGGAGACCAGGAGGAGGCACCTGGCTCCTGGCTTCGGATCGGCACAACACGCTAGCCATAGTGGCCATTTGGAGGGTGAACCAATCGAAAGGAAGACCTTTCTCTTTGTCTCTTTCTCTCTCACTAACTCTGCCTGTCCAAACAAACAAACAAAACCAAAGCAAAACAAAACCGTAAACACACTACCACATAGAAATTTTTAAGGAGCATTTTTAAAATGCCAAGAAAACTCAGGCTATTTCTTCCTCTGTGCTCTTGTGTAGAAATTCAGGACTTGGAAGCCCTGCTCCTGAGAAATCCTGGCTCTGACAAATCACATGGAATTGAACAACAGTGTTGAAATTCCTCAAATACTGATGTAGAGGTTTTAAAAAAATTTGTCTTTAAGTTGTCTAAAATTACTATTACTAATGAGTGTGTACCTGTAAGTTCTTCTTGTAGAAGATGATATCACATAGTGGAAAGAGCATGGGCTTTGCATGAATAAATGCTAGAGTCTAAGTCAGTAATTTACACTTTTGTGACTTAATTTACTCATGTGCAAAATTAATATCAAAATATCTACCCAAGAAGGAATTTAGAAGGTTAAATGAGATCACAAATAAAAACTACTAACATAATGTCTAGAATAAAATTAGACCCTCAAAAGTTGTTTCCATTCATTTGTTCCAAGAGATTGTCTAGATGTCCATGACCGTGTACATTTTCTCAATTGATAGCACCAGTCGCCATGCAGGAAGCCACACATTTGGATATCTGGAGTAAAATGTAGCAATTTAAATGACATTATACTATGGGAGTTGAAATACAATTTGAGTTGAGACAAAAATTTAGATATTCTTATTTAGACAGACTTGTTCCTCATTTTTTCTTCTTAATCTATTAACTATTTGGAGACCATTTCCAACCATTGAAAGTTTTTAGTTAGAACGTACATAAAATATGAAACCACCAATTAAAGTTTTGTGATGTGCTTGTGTTACAACCATTTTTGGTTTCAGTTCTTGCTGTGCAATATGAAAGCAAAACAGTATGTGTGATTTGTATATAGAGAGAACTAATGCTCAGAGAGAAGTGGTAACACCAGTTTATAAGACAGTAGTCTTTTTTAGCATTAATCATAATCACAAGAACAAAGATGCTTTTATGCTAGATTTATGGATAGAGTGAAAATGATTTAAAAGTGTTTCCATGAAGCTTATGTTCTGCATATTCCATTATGAACTATCAATATATAAATGTAAATACTGTGTATTTAAGTGGGGCTGACTACTTACCCAACATCAGTTCTGGGCTTTGACTTGCTTCTGATTATGGTAATGGATTGGAAATGATTCTTAACCCAGGTGGAACCCAGTTACCATGCTGTGTGCCAGGGTTGAGGGAATCACTCAGCATTCATTACTAAGGAATTACTTTCAGTATTTAGACTAGAGGAAAGAATATAAGGAGGTACTCTAAAGAAAATGATATTGAACAGAAAGTCAACAGGCATCATCTCAGAGAGCCAAAGTGTCTTCATTGGAAGCAACATTGGCCTGAACTGATTGCAGCCTGGGAAACATGGTTCTGAATACAGTGTCCCAAGAGCAAACAAGATGATGACCTTACACATTCTAGACACTTTCTTTTATAAGCCTTTTGAAAGTACAGCTTGTATCCCTTCTATAAGTAACTCGTATAGGTCAAGGAGCCAGTTTAAATCTTGGGGAGGTCTGGGTCCAAGAATCTTTTGGGAATTGACCAGCAGGCCTCTTTTCTTTTCTTTCTTTTTTTGGCATTGTTTTTAATTTTATTTAAGATATAAGCCCCATTTCTTCCAAATCAAACTGACTCACAAGATCAATTTTATTTTGAAATTTTAACTCTTCATATCAATGATTTTTTAAATTTTCAACTTCACTATTTTTACTGTTAAAAGAATAGTGAAAATGTAGATTGAGGGTACTTGAAATAGATCATGGCACATGGAATTAAAAGATAAGCTTATTTTGGTGTGAATAAACATTTTGGAGACCCTCCATATGCATGAATGTCCGGGATTTTTTGCACCAAAATAAAAAATTTCTTTTAACTCCATTTTCTGCAAATATTTTGAAATAACTTCCTATCAACTAAAATAAGTAAAAGAGGATTCTGCAGATTGGTTTGGAAGTCTCATGGGTTTAAATGGTTTGTATTAGATTTATTTTTGTAAACATTCCCAAGGAATCATTTGTTGCCTTGAATAAAGTTGTGTTAAACTGGAAATGTATCCTTATGTGGTTATTCATTACTGTGGATATTAAAACCATAATTAGAGGCAATGCTTTTATATTTTCTCAGAAGGAAGTTAGAGTAACAGACACATTAAACTCGCCTCTCTTAAGAAAGGCAGCGTTTGGTTTTTGATTTCCATTGTTTCCTAATTTAGCCATGCCTCATCTTAATTTCTTAGTAACATGAGGATGGCCCAACTTCAATAAAAAAGTGGTTCTTTGAAGAGAAGGCACGTACATATTTTCATTTTGCTTTATAAATGGATTTTGAAAATTAATCAAAGGAGGGTTGCACTGGGTTAGTGAGGTACCATTTGCCTCAACCACAGTGGAGCCTCCCCTTGGAGGCAGTTTCTGGACCCAATTCAGTCTGGGTTTCTGTACTGTGGCATCTGGAAATCTACACTGTGAATTTCTCAGGTTACATATCCAGCCTCTTCTACAAACTAAATATTTTACACAGTTAGCTAACTTCCCCTCAGTTTATCACAACTAGTCAGGAAATAAGATACAGATACTTTCAATTATGTTCTGCTTTACTCATCAAAATGTCTTTATTTAGCTGCAACAGGACATTTCTTCTTCCACAAATATGACAGATGTAAATATTGGCATATAAATACATTTGAACTTAATACACTTTTATATACAGTGAGATTAAAATCATCCAAATTTAGCAAGGCCTAGTAACTAGCCTTTCTTCCAATGATAGTGCATACATATTCCAAGCAACCCATATAGTTCTTGGAAAATACATGTGTGTGTATGTATACATATATAATATATGTAATTATGCCAGAGTAGGTTAGAAAACACAATTATCCTACAACATATTGGAAAGTTTTTATCAACTAGTGTTAAATTTCAACAGTTCTATAATTCAGATAGATCCCATAAAGTTTTTCAAAAAGTATTATCAATAACATTTAACTTCACAGTTATCAAATAGCTAGTCTAAAAGCACCCTGCAGTAACCATATTTGTTTTCTGAGACAAATAGGTAAATGAACCAACAAAGAGAACTGAACTTACCATAAATGCCATTATTCATGACCACCTTTACACATATGGTGCTTATGAAACATTTACTAAGTTTGTCCCCAAATCCTCTCAAAGGATTTATTTTTTAAGCATTACATTATTTTTACAGGGGAAAAGGTCTGATCCAATTTATAGCTCTTTTCCTTTCAATCCTTGGTCTTTTTCCACATTTGGTTCTTTTAGTGCTTATAACACATTTTTCTTCTTTTTTAATCTGGGAAAATTTAGCTTTGGCACACCATCTGTTTCATAGTTAAGTGCTAGTATTCAGCTTCCCAGATGGGTTGAATAAGAGAAAAAGGTTAAGTGATTTAACTTGAATTCACACAGTGAGTCATCTGCCCTCAGCCCAGGCATGACGAAGTGAAAGATATTCAAGGTTTTTCTTCATTACATGAACTTGGAGATCAGAAAGCTTTCACAAAACCAGATAAAGGAGCAAATATACCAAAGCATTTTTGGACAACAATTTCAATTTCAAATTTATTTCTAACATACAATATAAAACATGTAAACATTTCCTTTTAATCAGAAATGAAAACTTAATTGTTTCAGTATCATTGCCTTCTAGTTGATATATTTTTTTAAAGATTTATTATTTATTTTAAAGGCAGAATTACAGTAAGAAGCAGACACACACACACACACAGAGCGAGAGCAAGAGTGAGAGAGAGAGAGAGAGGAAGAGAGAGAGAAAAAGAGAAAGAGAGAGAGAGATCTTCCATCCACTGGTTTATTTCCCAAATGGCCACTGAAGTTAGGCTAAGCTGAAGCCAGGAGCTTGGAACTCCATCAGGATTTCTCATGTGGGTGGCAGGGACCCAACATCTTGGGCCATCATCTACTGCCTTGCCAGATGCATTAACAGCAAACGGATTGGAAGCAGAGCAGTTGGGACTCAAATCAGTGCCCATGTGGGGTGCTGGCATTGCAGACAGCGACTTAACCCACTGTATCCACTGGCTCCACTAGCTGATATTTTAATCTCTCTTTTTTTCCTCTTCCAACACATCTTTTAAACTGGTCTCATATAAATTTTGTAATAACATCCTTCCCCCATCTCCATCTCTGTTGAAGAGTAGGCAATTGCTTCCTACCAGCAATCCACTTAGCACCCTACCACCGGGTCTTGAAAGAATGCCTAGCATTCATATCCTTCAGTGCTTATCTATTCTGAAGGCTAGTGCTTCAATTCAGCGCCATAGTTTGGGTTCCAAAAGAACTCCACTTACAATGCAGAGTTCAGATAACTAGGTAATGCCTTTATGTATAAAAAGGTGTGTATTAATTAAATATTGCTTTCCAATGAGAAGAAAAGATCGACATTGATTTATTCAGCCTTGACTGTTTTCATTTGCTGCAGGATTCTAGTTCAGGTACTATGCTGAGGTTTAAAAGAAATAGAAAGGGAGCTTGTGCTCAAGGAATTTGGTCTTCAAGAGGAGCCATAATCAATATATCCTCATTTAGAGTAGAAAAAGTCGATTCATTAAGACACCAACTTCAAAAAAAGATTTATTTTATTTATTTGAAAGGCAGAGTTACAGAGAGAGAGGCAGAGACAGAGAGGGAGGGAGATCATCCATATGCTGGTTCACTCCTGAAATGACTTCAATGGCTGGGGCTGCACCAGGCTGAAACCAGGGGCCAGAAGGTTTGTCTGGGCCTCCCATGTGGGTGCAAGGCCCCAAGGAGTTAGGCCATCTTCTATTCCTTTTCCAGGTGTATTAGCAGGGAACTGGATTGGAAGTGGGGCAGTCCAGACTTGAACCAGTGCCCATATGGGATGCTGGTGTTGCACGTGGCAACTTAACCCATTATGCCACAACACTGGCCCCATAAACCAACTTCTATATCGATCAATTTAAATACATTATGAAGTAAGGATTTTTGTTTTTACTGAATTTTTAATTCTCCTAATAATTGATCCACTTCTGCACTTTGCTATGAACTCAATGATTGTGTATCTCCAAAATTCATGTGCTAAAACATTAACCCCTAGAGATGTTATCAGAGGTTAGTGTGTTTGGGAGGTGATTAGGTCAGAAAAATGGAGGCTTTATATAGAAGATTAATGTTCTTAGAAAAGGGACCCCAAAGGGCTTTCTTTTTTTTCTCTGAGCTCTCCACCATGGAATACACAATGGGAAGACAACCATCCACAAACAAGGAGAATGGCTCTTTTGGCACCATGATCTTGGATTTTCCAGTTTCCAAAACTGTGGGAAACAAATTGCTGTTCTTTAAGGTTCCCAGTCTATTGTATTCTGTTGTAGTACACTGAATTGACTAATATACAAGTCTAACATGGTCAAAATTTAGGAAGCCACTTTGCTGCTAATGTTTTGTGACAAGCTGTCTCAATATGTTAGTTGATCATAAAGTTATTAGTCCTATCTGATTAATACGTGGTCATATTTTATTATCATGTGTTTGAAGCTATCATGACTTAATATGGTTTATCTGCTTTGTAAAGAAACTGAAAAAACCTTTACTTTTAAAATTAAAGTTTCAGAAAATGAAGTACCTTAGCAAAAAGGGATTATAAACATATAAATAATATACATATGGGCCGGCACCTCAGCTCACTAGGCTAATCCTCCGCCTGCGGTGCCAGCATCCCGGGTTCTAGTCCCGGTCGGGGCGCCAGATTCTGTCCCGGTTGCCCCTCTTCCAGGCCAGCTCTCAGCTATGGCCCGGGAGTGCAGTGGAGGATGGCTCAAGTCCTTGGGCCCTGCACCCGTATGGGAGACCAGGAGAAGCACCTGGCTCCTGCCATCGGATCAGCGCGGTGCGCCAGCCGCAGCACGCCAGCCGCGGCAGCCATTGGAGGGTGAACCAATGGCAAAAAGAAGACCTTTCTCTCTGTTTCTCTCTCTCTCTCTCACTGTCCACTCTGCCTGTCAAAAAATAATAATAAAATAAAAAATTTAAAAAATACATATAAGGATATTTCAAAAATTTCATGAAAAAGTAGCATTAAGAGATGAATTTATCAGCCCTTAAGGCATTCGGATCTGGCTGAAGAGTCCATGAGAGTATTTTAGGCATGGAAAGCCAAGACACTCTGGCAAAAAAAAAAAAAAAAAAAGAAAAAAGTAAAAGAGGACCTAAATGAAAGATCTCTGCTAGTGAGATCCCAGTAGAAAGAATGGGCCATCAAATGAGGAGGTACCTTTCTCTGAAGGGAGACGAGAACTTCCACTTTGACTAGACCTTGTCTAAAAAAGATCGAAGTCGGCGAACTCAAAAGGCTTCCATAACCTTGGAAACTCATGACTAGAGCCTAGGGAGATTTCTGACGCCATAAATAAGAGTGTCAAATTGTTAAGTCAACAACAGGAGTCACTGTGTACTTACTTCTCATGTGGGATCTCCATCCTTAATGTAGATGACCAATGTGAATTAATGCTATAACTAGTACTGAAACAGTATTTTACACTTTGTGTTTCTGTGTGGGTACAAACTGATTCAATCTTTACTTAATATATACTAAATCGATCTTCTGTACATAAAGATAATTGAAAATGAATCTTGATGTGAATGGAAGGGGAGAGGGAGCGGGAGATGGGAGGGGTGCGGGTGGGAGGGAAGTTATGGAGTGGGGGGAAGCCATTGTAATTCATAAACTGTACTTTGGAAATTTATATTTACCCAATTAAAGTTTTAAAAAAAGAGAGATGAATTTACTTAATAAAATAAATTTTTGAAGTCCATATACTTTTTGGAGGTTATGCATTTTTATGAACTTTTTGAAGACTTCATATGCACAGATTTATGAATATTTTGTGAAAAAAGTTTAAGCTCATTTTCCATAAGTATTTTGAAGTAACTTCTTGTAAGAATCTAATACTATGCCTGACCCATAATTTAGTAATTGTTCTTTATATTCACAAGAAATGTGTATAATTATTTCAATAATGCAGAAAATTGATCTGCATATCTCTCAAACAAGACAAAAGCTACTACTCATAAGACAACTCTAAAGAAACTTTGAACTGCTGGTTTTATTTTTGTTAGCATGAATTTTCACATATAGTTATCTTCTGACCAAACACCACCTTCACACTTGATTATTGGCTCAATTTCTGTCTTTCCAGTTAGATTGTAAGCTTTTGAGTGCAAAAATTATCTTTATTTATTCATGGCAGTCACTGTAGGCCACATATTAATATAGGGAACACTGTAAAACTATTTTTGCTGAGTTGAATTGCCTTCCATTTTATGAAAGAAAAAGCACAAAGTAGAGGCAAGGTAACATTTGAAGAAACAATTTTAATCAAAGTAAATAAGCATTTTCATAGCAGTTTGAACAGAACTGTGTGATAAATACAAAGCTAAGTTTCCAAATGAATTTTATTAAGGAAGTAATGGGTCTTGATGGATGATTGGAGCCATGCAGGTGGAAGAGTGAGTAAGGCATTCCAGGCTGAAGGAAAGACTTGAATTTTAATAATTGGAAATTGAAACAGATCTCCTTTACCTTACTCTCTTCCTCAGCTAAGTCAACGTGTTGCAAAATGTTGAATACATTTCTTTCAGTCATATACAATTCAGAAAGATGCCAACATGACCAGATGGATGGTTTTCAGATTCACACTTTGGAAACACATGGTGCTTCTCTGAGGCAATTGTGTACTGTTTCTTTTAAAATAGCAGAAAGCATATGGGAACAGGATTGGATCTGTCAGCTACTATCAAAGGATAGTGAAGCTTTTAAAATAAATCAAAACTTACAAAGTGATAAAAATTTTAATCATATTTTGAATTTTAAAGTTGTAGATATAAGTGCATTTAAAAAGGAAAAAAACCTACTTTTTCACTTGAACTGAAATCCCTGTTAGAGCAGCTAAATTTGAGACAAGCAAGTGAGACATCATCAGTGTAATACAGAGTCTGGAACAATTGCACTGACCAACGGTTGAGTATTTCTACTTTTTATTCTTAAGACAAATTTCCTAAGAAAAGCTTGTATGGAAGATTATATACCTTCCTCCAATGTCTCGTCTTTCTTTTCTTAACATAAACAGACAATAAATACAAAACAACATCAAGCTTGTATTAGCAAACACCTGTTTTAATTTATGTAACCTAGGTATTATGACTATCTGTTACAGATTTATAACATCTTTGTTTAAAACATCTCTCTCTGTATCCTACTAGTTCCTTTTGGTAAGCATACAGCTAGTGGTTGCCCACCAATTCTAACCACAGTGTTTCCATGAATGAATTTTTTAACCAGGTCAAATCCTCCTAATCCTAGACTTATTACTCTACCATCCTCTGTGTTTTCTATGGCAATCTATTTTTCCCCAAATTATCATTATGGGATTTGGGATGATTAAACTTTAAGGAAAATGATTTCATAGAGCTGAACTCAAGGAATTAAAGGAGCTTGAGACAGAAAACCTCTATTTTAAGAAAAAAAACCAACTTTTTTTTTTTTTTTTTTTTTTTGCAGGTTAGATGACTTCCTTTGCCTTTCATCTACACAAAGTCCTTGATCCCAGGTAAAGGAAATAGTGTGCTGGTGGCTTTGAAGTCATCTACTGTTCTTCAGTCATTAAGGAATGGGCATCATTCCTTTTGACCCCCAGATGCATGAAACTTTGTTTCTAAAATCTGTTACAAGTATATGCATTGGTCAAATAGTAATTCTGGAATGCTGATATGGGAATAACATTATCTGTCGTTCTCATTTATTGACTTCTAGGATAGCTATTATGGCAGTATTCCTAGTGAATCAGCTACACAATGTACCCTCCAGTTGTTAGGAACACTTAGAAATACAGCTAACTACAACATAAGGAATAAAGTGATAAGGATCATAGTAAAGGTATAAATAAATATAGGAGTTCAGAAGTGTAAGAGATAGTCATGGATGTTCATAGACATTTAGTTTTTTTTTTTTTTTTCAGATATTCAAGTAAATCCCTTGACCCATCCAAAATGCTTTGATCAAAGTCAACATGTTAAATGTGTGCAACTAGCACATGGAGTTTTCGATTTCTATGTGATATTTGTTGTTATTACTATTGCTATCATCCCAACTTATTGTCCACTTCTTCTTCTTTTAAATTTTTTATTGTCTGTGTCTTATACTGTATCATAACTACTAGAAAAAGTAGAAAGTGATGAAAAAATCACATGTATTTTACTTTTTTAGTTTTTAAAAATGAAATTACATGCATTTCAAATTCTGTTTTTATATGACTGAAAGTCCAATCAAAGCTATTTTTACTTAATTTTTAGTATTTGTCTCAACTTCAGAGTCAGCATGATCTCAATATTGAAATAATGTGGTCAATGCCTAAGATCCATTTAGATTTTCAAATTTACTATTCTAAATTTAATTAAAAACAAAGCTCAAAATATGGTGTATTAGGAAGCTACCTCATTCTTACACTTTAAAATACTGAAAGTATGATAATTTTTTTGCATTATGGCAATTTGAAACATCCCCTAAAGCAGCGTAGTGTAGAAAAGAAGTATAATTATCATCAGAGAAACCAAGATAATAACTGGAGAAATGGGTTTTGTGACTGGATAACCAAGTAAGGGAAACAGAATAAAGCCTTAAGGTCAATAATCAAGAGCAAAATCTCCTCTGGGGAACGAAGAGAGAAAATAGTTCAGAAAAAAAGAGGCCATAGAGTTTCTGATGTCTGGTTCATCGCTGAGGCAAGGAGCTTGAAAAAATTGCAGGTTTAGATCTCTCTTCACTTAGTTTCTGGAGAAATACATGCCAGTCTTACAGCAAATATTTATGGAATAAATATTTCTCATCACTTGTGCTAATTGAATTTCAAATTCTTGAAACTACCTCAAGAAATAATGAGTAATCACAAGTATTAGAACAAGGCTTAGACAGTTGTTATTGTATTACTATGACTCTGTAAAGATATCACCTCTATTTCCTGAGTTTCTGAATCAAATCACAGTAACTATTTTGGTATGTGCCAAAAAATAAAATTATTATTAGCTCAATCAAGAGTTGTTATTGAGATTCCAACACAAAATAAATATATTCTACAGAAAACATACACTTTGTAAAAAAGAAAAAGAAACATTTAAACTCTAAATTTATAGTGAGTTTGCCAAAAAATAGTTGTGGCCATGTATATTCAATTATAATATATATACAAAATAAAATATAAACACATGCTAATAAACTTGTTCACCGTAAGTAAGGCTTTAATTATCTGAGAAATAGAGTAACCCACATTTAAGAAATTTACTTTAACATCAATGAGTTTTTGCTAACCATTCTGGTTTTGACCAGAGTAGTATCACATTCCATAGGTTTAAGTTCCCATCCCAAAACATGAAGGGGAAGCCAATTGTCTGCTTCCTAGTAAATTGATCTCTTGGTAGAAACAATATACAAATAAATAGACTTTTTAAAAAAAATAGCAGAGTTAATACTAAATTCCAAAAATATTGCAGTTGAATTTTTCTCTCCTATTTGGGAATCACAAAGCTCCATGTGAGCTTTGGTGGAAAGCCAGCTCACTGATCCCTTGTTGGTGAGGTTCCTGTACTGAAACAGACTTGGACATCCAGCAGTTAGTGGTTACCTGTGCCTACTCATTGCTGTCATTTACAAATTCGTCTCTTCCTGTGCTCCCACATGGATGCTGTATCTCTGGTATGATATATTACATTGTGAATAGGAAAGTCAACTTGGATTTCCCTTACTATCTTGTGAATCCTTCGAGATGTAAGCTTATTGCACTATCTCATCTCCAAAGCCCTTGACACAATGACTTGTATATTATAATCAAAATGGCATGTGAGTGGGGAGGGAGTACAAGGATTTGTTAAGCAGATATAAATTGTTATAACTTTATTTTAAGTAGTCACCAGGAGTAGTGTTAGGGTATCATGTGAGGGAAAAAAAAAATGGCTTTCCTTCACTTCCTCTCACTAAACTTCATGGTGTGAATTTAGGGAATTTCCCACAAACCTCTGCAGGTCTACAAAAGTGATGTCTCTGTTGGGTACAGTTACATTAATCTAGCCCAAGAAACCAATGAGTAAAATAAAATGTCAATATATCACTTTACGCTGAAAAATGTGCATGGACATGGCTCAGCTTACATTTCTGACTTGGAATGTCTTTCCATCATATTCAGCCTATGGCACGACAGAAAGATACTCAGATCTTCTTTACTAGCATGACTGGTTGGTATTAAAAGGAAATGGTAACACATGACTGTAATTTAAGTTAAAACTACATGGTTTCCAGTAACTTAACTAGTCTTTTAGGATCCTTTTCAAAGAGACACTATCAATTATGGTTTGAAAAAAAAATATTTCCAAAAAAGAAAGAAGTTTTATAGGAATTTAAAATGTACTCATTTGGTTTCTTTTATTGTAATCTAAATTAATCACATTATTCTTTTCTTATTTGCTCTTTGAGACTTCACTCTGTTTGAGTAAAGGCATCCTAACAGTAACTAATGACCTGGAGAATGGACATTTTTCCCAACATAATAAATACATGCAGACTTTCATTGTTTGATAAATGCAGAATTATTTTTTAAAGCTTTAAGAAGCAAGACAAATAAAGCCCAAGAGAAGACTGTACCCTGTGGAATGAATTTCTATTATTGAGTCTTCTCTGCAGCTTGGACCAAAATATTTATGGTATCGAGAATTTTTTAAATTTCTCCAAATTAGGTATTTTTAAAAACCACATATGAGGGTGGAGCATCATGGCATAGCAAGTTAAGCCAATGCCTGACATACCAGTATCCCATTTGGGAGTTGGTTCATGTATCTTCTGCTCCACTTCTGATCTAGCTCCCTACTAATGTACTCGGGAAAGTAGCATAAGGTGGCCCAAGTCCTTGGGCTGTTGCACCCACGTAGGAGAACTGGGAGAGGCTCCTGGCTCCTGGCTTTGGCTTGGCTTGGCCCTGGCTATTATGGCCATTTGGGGAATGAAGCAGAGGATGGAAGATCGATCTCTCTCTGCCTTTCTCTGTCTATCCTCTATCTGGAACTCCATCTTTAAGATAAATAAATAAATCTTTTTTAAAAATTTGTAATATATACATACAAATTTTAACCACTAATTTTATCACTAATGTAGCCAAATGTATATATTAACACAATATTTACTCTCTGCCCTATACTGAACAATTATGGCTTCATGAATTGTTGATGTCTTTTTAGAAGTCCCCCATATATTGAGTCTCTCTAAGTACTTCATTAAGGAGCTTGAAGAATTTTAATCTTCTGTACCATCACTCTACAGTATCTTTTTCACTTAAGGATTTAAGATTAGACTTACCTAGGAGTTAGATAGACCTGATCTTCACCAATTGACATCACTGAAACCTCACATCAAAAGAAATAGTGTTTCCTAGATAATTGCTGTGAAATGCATTGTGTCCTCCCAAAAGTAATAAGTTGAAGTCCTAACCCCAAATGTGACTGTATTTGGAGATAAAACCTTTAAAAAAGTAAATAGCAGTCATAAGGCTGAGGGGGCTAATTCAATTGGAATGGTGTCCTTGCAAGAAAAGAAAGGCAGCAGGAGTGCACATGGTCATACAAGGTCATACAAGGACATACAGAGAAGGCAGCTGTCTATAATCAATGTGAGAAACTTCACACCCAGTCAGTGTCCTGATCTTTGGCTTCCAGTCTCCATGTATCATTGAAGCTACTCTGTGGTATTTATGGCAGGTCTTGCATGCTAACAGGTAATACAGCAGGTGCCTTTTGAAGCTTTGTTCAACTCATGCCACCCCTTTTGTTAAGATCTCCCTCCAAGAGTGGGTCCTTAAAGTCACCTACGTATGATGGGCTCCCATGACCATAAAGGCTAAGGTCTGTGGTAAGTATTCAGCATAGGTTAAAGCCAATTATGTTTTCTGTCCTGGGAAATCTAGACTGGCCATCAGAAGTTCATCTCTAGCAGGGCTGAACTTGTATGACATAAAATGGGAGCTGTGTTGGTCACATACACACAATAATCTACATGTCAGGATTTCTTTTTAAAATAATTTTTGTTTACTGTATTTATTTGGAAGGCAGAGAGCAAAGCTAGAGGTGCAGAAACTAAAGACAGAGATCACCTATCTACTAGTTGACTCTCCAAGTTCCCCCAGCAGCCCATGATGGGCCAGGCAAAAGCCAGAAACCAAGAAGTCCACCTGGGTCTCCCACAAGGGTGGTATGGACCCAAATACTCGAGCCATTACCTTCCTTCTTTCTTTCTTTCTTTTGATTTATTTTATTTATTTGAAAAAGTTACAGAGAAAGGTAGAGACAGAGAGAGAGAGAGGTCTTCCATCCACTGGTTCATTCCCAAATTGGTCACAATGGTCAGAGGTGGGCCAGGTCAAGGCCAGGAGCTTCAAACTCCATCCAGGTCTCCAACATGGGTGACAGGGGCCCACATATTTGGGCCATCATTTATTGCTTTCCCAGCTACATTAGCAGGCAGCTGAATCAGAAATGGGACAGCCAAGACCAGCACTCCAATATGGGATGCCAATATTGCAAACAGTGGCCTAATCCACTGCACTGCTTCCTTTCCAGGGTATATATTAGCATAAAGGTAGAATTGATAGTGGAGCCAGAATTTGAACTCAGGCACTTTAACATGGGGAGTGGGTGTCCCAAGTATCTTAACCATTACGTTCAATATCTGCCTCAATGAGACTTTTTTTTTTAAGTGGGAGGCCAAGCAACTTACATTCAATGGGAACACCTTTATGTTTTCTTCTTGCCTTTTTATTTGGTTTGTTTTAGCATCTGCTTACTAGGTGCTGGGTCCTGTTGTAAGAATTTTATGTACATTAACTCATATATTTGCCACAACAGCCCTATGAGTGATAGTTTTTACAAAGGAAAAAACTCAGTCTCTGAGAAATTAAATAATTTGTCCATGATTAAACAGCTGTTAAGTGGTAGAGCAAGTTTCAAGAGCGGGAAGCTTGGCTCCAAAGTCCAAATTCTTAACACTGTTACCTGCCTCTCCCTCCAAGAAGGGAAGGGAGAAAGAAAGGGAAAGCAAGAAGGAGAGGAAGAATTCATGCATTTTTTAGAAGTTCCTTTGCCTTTGCAGAATTTACAACAATGGATTTTTTGATTTGCAAGTGGGTTCAGAATGCCCTAACTGCACTGTGTCCTGTGGTAGGGAGTTCCATGGTTCCTCATCTCTACTTTCTCCTGATTTCACGACTGTTAGACATGTATTCTTTATGCAATGATCATTAACTCAGACAAGATTTGATGAATGCTAGAAGGGTTGCCTTTGTGATGTGAAGCTAGACATAGCAACAGTGTTGACTGTGAATGAAAATGTGATTCAGCAGAAATCCAGGAAGGAGTGTGCCCAAACATTTCAATGTTTGGGAATAATGGTAATTGAGATAGTTTCCAGACATATTCCTGGAATGTCAAGGATCCTACTGAGATTTATCTGATTAGTCAATTAGCTTTGAATGTCTGGTATTTGGAGTTCCCTCCTCTATGTAAGCCTCACTGCTTTTAACTGAGAGTTTGGCAAATTTTATAGATGATAAACTCAAACTACTTTAAGATATGTGATTTTTTTTACTCATTTTACATTTGAAGATTGTTGCTTAAAAAGAAAAAAAAGTAAATGGTATAAAATTATATCCAAGTATTGTAAAGTTAAATTTAATTTTCAAAAAATGGTAAAATTATATTTAAATGAATTGCTTTGTCTAGATATTATTTTATTACAGTCAGTAATTTTATGGCTTTATGCTGAGGTTCTAGGCTAATGTTACAAAGGGACATTTATACAATGCCTTTTAATAGCACTAAGTAACAAATCTGTAAGAAATGTTTAATTATGAAAATAATACTTTTCAGCATTTTGTAAATGTCAACATATTGAATTTAGAAAGTAACAAAGCATATTTATAAAGACACACTTGGCTAAATTCAAGATTCCTATAGGCCATGATGGAGAAGAAAAATCTCCCACTCTTCTCTCTAAAAAAAAAAAAAAAAAAACTAGGCTGTTCTTTGTTTAACATTGTGGAAATGTCAAGTACACCAATTCATCATGAGCCTTGGTAGATAGATGTCTATCTTCTTTTTGGAACTGAAGAGAGGTAGACACACATAGAGAGAAAATGGCAATGTCCTGATGTAGTTCAAAGACAGAAGAGGAGGAAGAAAAGTAGAGAAGTAAATGTAAATTCTTTGTCTTGATAGGACAGATCTCTGTTGAGTTTTCCTGTTAGGAATTCTGACTTATTTATTTATTTATTTATACTTTCACTTTATTTAAAAAAGTTTATACCCAAAATGACTCCAACAGCCAGTGCTGGGCCAAACCAAAGCCAGAAGCCCAGAATTCAACCCATGTTTCTCATGTGCATGACAAGGACCTAAATATTTGAGCCATTACCTACTGCCTTCCAGGAGAGACATTTGCAGGAATCTGGATCAGAAGTAGAGTAGCCCATACTGGATAAGGGATGCGGGCATCCGAGACAGTTTCTTACCACTGTGCCAAATACCTGCCCCAGGAATCCTGACTCTAAATGGGTAGTTTATCTTGATTTGTTTGTTTAAGCCCCAGAGCTTTGGAATATTCAAGATTAAATTACACATTGATATCATTTCTTCTTATATAACTACAAAGATTAGTTGAGTTTTTTCAGCCAGTGAGGTGAGGAAGGGCTGCCACATACCCCTAAAATTAAATGGCAATTTTGAAATTGAGATTCATGGATCATCCAAATGTGGGAGTATTTAGAACTTGCCTGAAGTGAAATTGGACCATGTGACCTCTTAATATGCTCTGTTACCCATCTCTGTTTCCTTATGATATTACATTGCAACTACTCTAGAGAACAGTTTTTTAAAAAAGACTGAATAATTATATTTTTAATGTGGAATTTTACTATCCCAAGATAGAAGTCATCTTTCTTGAAAATAAATTATTTTTCTTCACATGAAACATATTCACAGAAATTTTAATCACAAGATTCTCTTCACATTTCTAATGCATTTCACATAAGTAGAGTTTAGCAGTTCAATTTTCCCAAATGGAATAATCACTAGTGATGAATTATGTTCTGTAGTATCACAGATTTGACTAGAGACTGGTTAGTTTTAATTTTCTGCATGCTTGTCATCTAAAAAGAAAGGGAGAAAAGGTGAGAAAGAAAAAGGAGCCAACAACATTATGAAAACCCAAAGATCTTGTTAATTCTATACCCCATCTTAATATACCTGGAGTCCTAAACAGACCCTAACTTGACACCTTACTTTCTTTAGTTACAGACAGTTGCATTCCTTGAAGCCAGTGGCAGTCACAATGAAAGAGAAAGGTCCTGAAAAGGAAGTAGCTGTCAAGAATGGCTAGACTAGAAATTTTACTGATCCTGACAGTGGTTTGCACTGTAAAGGATTAACCCCCAGGATTAGTGTTTGCCTACTTTCACCTTTTTCTCCCTCTCTCCCTTGTAAGCAAATGTCTAGATCACTATGATTTTGCTCTATTGACTGAATTGGATCGTCACAACTGGGAGAGGGGGATGCTACTGGCATCAAGTGAATGAAAGTCGGTAAGGGTAATAATTATCTTACAACATGTAGGATAGTCTCCCTAAAGGGAATCATCTAGCCCAGCATGTTAATTGTGCCAAGGTTGAGGACTCCTGTCTTAGTCCCATCATGTAACTATCAGAGCACAAAGATGAACAAAGAGCAATATTCACATTTGGGATATAATAGAATATCCTAATTTATGCTCTTGTAATGATCTAGCTTCTTTAAACATAAAATAAGTGGCGTATATATCCTGTAAACGCAATAGACTTCTGTGCTTTAAATACTATCTTCTTGAGTGATAAATAAAATCAAGTGTTGCTGACTCTGCCACGGCCAATGAGTGAAAATTGCTTGCTGTGTTCTATAAGAGTCATTTGCAGCTAACGAAGTCATCTTCAGCCCAGGCTGTGCATTGCATTATAATTACTTGGCAGAATCTGAAAATTACTGGTGCCAGTGCCTCCCCTCCTGCAACCCCAAAGTCTGGTTTAATTGGTCTCAGTTTGGGCTCGAGCTTAGGCATCCTTCAAATTCACCAGGTGTTTCTAATGTTCAGCAGGGGTTGGGAATCACTGATTCTAGCACCATAGTAATGCCAAGAGGTCTAGAAGAAATTCATTCGAAGGTCCACACTGGAACACATCTTGGAAACTAGATTGGTAAATAAAGTAGTTTCAGGAATTTATCTTGGTGTTCTAATCTTACTCATTTCCTCTGGATGGCTAGGGGTTAGAGGATGAATTCCAAGATCTCCCTATAGTCCATTAGAACCTGCAAAAATCTGTCTAAATGGCTCCCATAGAGAATCTAAACTCTGAATTTAAGAGCAGAAATATGAATGCTAAGTCACCACACAATGCTAACTTTCCATATGTGTTTAAGCTTTCTTTACAGTGATCATTTGTTTAACGATTGTTTGATTGATTGATTTGAAAGCCAGGGTTATAGAGAGGCAGAGAGACAGAGAGAGGTCTTCTATCCTCTGGTTCACTGCCCAAATAGGTGCCCAGTTAGGCTGAGCTGGGCTGATCCGTGTCTGCCACGTGGGTACAGGGGCTGATGTGGATGCTTGGGCCATCTTCTATTGCTTTCCCAGGGCATAGAAGAGAGCTGGATCAGAAGTGGAGCAGCCAGGACTCAAACTGGCACCCATATGGGATGCGGCACTGCAGGCCACAGCTTTATGTGCTATGCCACAGCGCTGGCCCCTAGAGTGTTCTTTTTGTATTACATGAAATAGGGATGGAATCTACTCAGCTCTTGCCTATTAATTGCTATCTCAAATAGTAACTCTTCAACAGTTAAGAAGCTACATATTTTATTTTTCATTATTCTAATTGAAATATAAAATTGTACATATTTATGGGGTGTCATGTGATGTTTCAATATATGTGTATATTGTGTAATGTTCAAATCAAAGTAAGGGTAACTTTCCCCTCAAACATTTATCATTTATTGGTATTGAAAACATTCAAACTCACTTTTTCTAGCTTGTTGAAATAGATGGTACATTATTGTTATCTATAGTCACCCCATTGAGTAATAGAATACCAGAACAAATTTCTCCTAATTAACTCAGTAAAAGTTGACCAACCCTTCCCCATCTCTTGTTCCTCCCACTATCCCTAGCCTCTAATGACCTCTACTCTGCTATCAATGAGATCAGCTATTAATATTCTACTATTAATGAGACCGGCTTTCTCAGATTCCACAGATGAGTGAGATCATATGGTACTATAAGTCCTTCTGTGTCTGACTCACTTCAGCTAGCATAACGTCCTCTAATTCCATCCATGTTATCACAAGAAACAAGATTTCACCTTTGGGGGGCTGAATGGTATTCCATTGCACATATATATCATGTTTTCTTTATCCAGCCATCAGTTAAGGGACACTTATAAATTGGCTGTTATGTATAGTGTTGCAGTTAAGACAAAGGGTGTGGATGTCTCCTTCACACCTTGATTTCAATTCCTTCTGATTTATATTCAGTAGCTGAAATTCTGGATCATATAATTCCATTTTAACTTTTTCAAGAAATTCTATACTGTTTTCCATGATGGCTATTTTAATTTGTATTCCCACCAACAGTCTATGGGAACCTCCTTTCCCAGCATTTGTGATATTTTGTCTTCCATATAATAGTGAAGTTAACTGGAGCCAGATGATATCTCATGGTGGTTTTGATTTGCATTTCCCTGATGAGTGATGCTGAATGTTTTTAAGGCACCAGTTAGCCATTTGTATGTCTCCTTTTCTGAGAAGTCTATTTATATCTATTGCCTACTTTTAAAAAATCTGATTATTTGGGTTTTGTTTTTTGCTTGAATTGTTTGAATTCCTTATTTATTCTGAATATTAACACATCATCAGAAGTATAGTTTTTAATATTTCTCTTAGGAGGTCAAATATATTTTCAAGAGCTAATTTTTCTTCTCTTTCTACAATCCTTTTGAATAAAAAGGATGACTTCATCTATGCATTATATCCTTCCTTTTAAATGTCAGCCTCTAGGCTAAGCCTTAACAATAAATGTGCATATTTTCTCTACAAATTAGATGATTTGGTGATAGTTAAAGAGTAGTTTAGCAGGTTGGCCTAGTGGTTAAGCTACCAGTTTTGAAGAATGCATCCAATATGGAAGTACCTGGGTTTGAGTTGAACCTCTGCTCCCGATACTAGCTTCCAGCTAATTTGCACCTGGAAGGCAACAAATGATGGTGGAAATGACTGGATAACCCTTGTGGGAGACTTGGATAGAGTTCTTAGTTTCCAGCTTCAGCCTGAACCAGGTCACTGTGGACCTTTGGGGAGAGCAATAGCAGATGGGAGATTCTCTCTCTCTCTCTCTCTGTCTGCCTCTCAAATAAAAAAGTTAACAAAACTTTAATGAAAGACTTGTGTGTATGCATACTTCAGGAGGAGGTGTAGTGGGGTAATTAAAGTGGAATATGACTGAAGAATTTAGCAAATGCTAGAGCTACTCTCCACAGGGCCTGCCTCTGAAGCCCATTTCTGTGCTACAGAATTAGGTCCTGTTCAGACTTGCCCTGAAGTGAAAAGCTATGATTCAGCCCTCAAATGATGCAAAAAGCAATTTTATTTAAGGAGAAAAATAGAAAAGAATTGATTTAGTATTGGCAAAGATACTACTCCTGAGACAAAAACATATATATTATAGCTCTAACTCAAGAACTGTAAGCAAGCATATTTGTTCAGTAGCAATTCCTGGAAGCAGCCAAGGTAGTC
The DNA here is from genome assembly GCF_033115175.1 of Lepus europaeus. Lineage (NCBI taxonomy): Eukaryota > Metazoa > Chordata > Mammalia > Lagomorpha > Leporidae > Lepus > Lepus europaeus. The sequence continues at coordinate 32,303,624 of NC_084832.1, read as the reverse complement.
AGCAGCAACTGTTTAATTTGGAATATGATTTATGTCAAGCACAAGTTCAACATGCGTGAACCTGATGCAAAACAATACAGAAATGTTACTGGCTCCTGACAACCCCAGAGAGTGTGACTCGTCATGTGGAGAGCACCATGCCAAGGCTGTAAGGCCGTCTTAGGATCTGTGGAGAGTTGAGGAAGCTCATGGGAACAAGCCAATGTGGCTGTGCCATTCTCCCCCAAGGCCAGGTGACTCTCCTCCCAGGGTATCTTCTGCTAATCTTAAGAAAACTCATTGGGAACCTTAGGAAAATTGGGATTGGGTGAGGAGTCTTCAATGAGTTCAGGGAAAATGTATATTATAAAAAAAATTTTGTAGATTTCAATACTGTTGCACCAAAATAACTTTTAATTCCATTTTTCATGAACTTTTTAGAACTCCTCTTGTATATGGAATTATATGTTATTACTATCATGCTAGATTTATTTATCTAGTATTTGAAAGGCAAAACAACAGGCAGCAGGGAGATCTTCCATTTGCTGGTTTATTCCCTAGATGGCTTCAACAGACAGAATAAAGCCAGGAGTTGGGAGCAAGGAACCAGGAGCCAGGAACTCCATCCAGGTCTCTCACTTAATTGGTGGAGGCCAGGTACTTGGGCTACGATCTACTGTGTTCCCAGACACATTTGCAGGGTGCTGGACTGAAAGTGGAGCAGCCAGGACTAGAACCATTGCCCCTATATAGGATGCCAACCTCACAAGCAGTATCCTAATCTACTGCACCCCAGTGCTGGTCCCAGCCATCATACACTTTTATTTTTTCAAGTATTTGTGCTAGCTGTGATTTAGAGAATATTCAACTAAAGGATCTGATCAACATAGAATGGAATCATAGAGACCAAAACAAACTGAGAAGTGCTCTTGTCTAAGCTGATATAGCTCTCATGAATCCAAAGTGGAAGATGGTTTCTCAGCTCATTCTCAAGAGCTGGGAAAAAAATAAATCATATAAGTTCCTCCTATAACCTAGTCTCTTGGTTTACTTTTTAGGCAAGATTTATTTTACTTACCAATATTTGCCCCTGAACTATGATGAATGAGAGTGCTAGAAAGTCACTACAAATGCGAAAGAAAGGTATGGTCAAAAATCAAAAGTTTTGTAGTAGTCAGACAGATCTGACTTTAAATGATGAGTCTAGCTCTTTCTCTAGCTGCTATTTTTGGCAGTTTTTAACCTTTGAACCTCAAGCACCTGGCATCAACTTGGCCACAAAGCTGTCCTTCAGTAAGTAGCCTGTGCTTTTGTGATTCATGCAGCAAATTTTTATTTCATTTCCTTCCCTTCCGAAGGTCTTCTTGTCCTCTGGCCCAATAACAGAAATGAGGTTTGACAGTACAGAATCAGCATTAGGTCAAATGACTCAATGAGGGATAAGAACAAAATTGTGGAACTGAGCCTTAGCTCATCAGGATAAGGAAAGTAAGAGGATTGCTAAGAACTCAGCTTGGGGTACTCAGTTTATACAATACACATTAGTCTCTGGCCTTCTTGGCTCACGTCATTGTAGAACACCTCCGTGAGTTCCTAGAAACAATGGAAAATTCCAAATTTGGATTTTCTGGAGAGGAAAACAATTTTGTAATACAGATAAATTTACCTTTTAAAATTTCTTGTAGAATTCCTCCTTGTGATTAGATTTCATAGGTTTATTTCATGTTTCAACTTACGTGATATGCTACAAGAAGCATCTTTGTTCAAAAGTGAATCACTCTCCTTTGTGATTGATCAAATTTGAGAAGAGTGGTCTTGCAAACTTCACTAGTAACACAAAATTGGCTAGTTAATTGCTAAAACTAGAATAACATCTACCCTAAAAGATGGTTGTCATAAGATTCAAAGTAAATATTGAAGTGTATGTAAACCCTGGCTGTTTCTTTTGCAGTACAGAAACTTCTCAATTTGATGTAATCTCAATTGTTAATTTTTGACTTTGACTGCCTGTGCCTCTGGGAGGGAGGTTATGGGGGAAAAAACTGCTATAATCCAAAAGTTGTACTTTCGAAATTTATATTTGGGGCCGGCACAGTAGCTCACTTGGTTAATCCTCCTGCAGTGCCAGCATCCCATATGGGCACCGGGTTCTAGTCCCGGTTGCTCCTCTTCCAGTCCAGCCCTCTGCTGAGGCCCTGGGAGGGCAGTGGAGGATGGCCCAAGTGCTTGGGCCCCTGCACCTGCATGGGAGACCAGGAGGAAGCACCTGGCTCCTGGCTTTGGATAGGTGCAACGCTGGCCGTAGCGGCCATTTGGGGAGTGAATCAACGGAAGGAAGACCTTTCTCTCTGTCTCTCTCTCTCACTGTTTATAACCCTACCTGTAAAATAAAAAAAAAAAAAAGAAATTTATATTTATTAAATAAAAGTTTTCTAAAAAAGAAAGAAATATTTATATTTAAATAATGTTAAAAAACCTGGCACTTATTATTTGTTCAATAAATGTTCATTTACTTCCACTTTATCCTGTGGTTATTAAACATAAAATATTTTTGTTTGCTTTTTAATAGTAACTGCAAATGTTTTGAAGGAAACAATAAAGAAACATTAATATCTCTCCAAAGCCAGAATTCACATTATGGGTTTCTTTATCTTGAAGACTTCCTTAAAACTAGCTTACAATTGTCATTAACTTGAAGAAAATCTCTAAGAGAAACATGAAGCTTAAACTAATAAGATGCAAACCCAGTATGCTTCAGTATTTGGGCTTTGCCTTCTCAAACAGTTCCCAGTAAGTACCTAAATGTTTGGAACTCTATTATTGTTCAATCTGGATTTTGCAGAAGAGAAAAAAAAAAGCAACTTTCAAAACATTCTAAATTATACCTGTTTAGACGCAAGAGGACAATTGAGGTAAATCTGAATCTTAACCCAAGAAAAAATACTCCCTTTCCTTTACCATACACCTCCTAGGGATCATGATGAAAGATAATTTAGGGAAAATCTAATTTTTTATGATTTATTCTGTTTTTTTTTTAACTTTTATTTAATGAATATAAATTTCCAGTGTACAGCTTATGGATTACAATGGCTTCCCCCCCCCCATAACTTCCCTCCCACCCACAACCCTCCCCTCTCCCGCTCCCTCTCCCCTTCCATTCACATCAAGATTCATTTTCAATTCTCTTTATATACAGAAGATCAATTTAGTATAAATACTTCAACAGTTTGCACCCACATAGAAACACAAAGTGAAACATACTGTTTGAGTACTAGTTATAGCATTAAATCAAAATGTACAGTACATTAAGGACAGAGATCCCACATGAGGAGCAAGTGCACAGTGGCTCCTGTTGTTGACCCAACAAATTGACTCTCTAGTTTATGGTGCCAGTAACCACCCTAGGCTATTGTCATGAGTTGCCAAGGCTATGGAAGCCTTCCAAGTTTGCTGACTCTGCTCATATTTAGACAAGGTCATAAAAGACAGAGTGAGGATAGTAACCAATGATCCTAAGATCTATTCTGTTTTTAAGAAGTAATTTAAGCTCTCTCTGTGTAACTTTCAAATAAATAATCTTTTTTAAAAATTAATTAATTAGTTAATTAAAAATCTATATATTTATGGGGTACTAGGCCATGTTTTGATGTGTAGTTTCATTGTGGAATGATCAAATCAAGTTAAGCCTATCGACCACTTCCAATCATTTCTCTGTAGTGAAAACATTTAAATTCTCTCTGAGCATTTTTGCAACATACAAGACATTACTATCATCTATAGTCAACATACTCTGCCATAGAGCAAGGGGAGGGTGGATGGAGAAAGGGATGACATGGGTCAAGAAGTACAAAGTTAGCCAGCTAGGAGGAGTAAGTCCTAGAGGAAATCTATTTGGAAACAAGCTGAGTCCCAGCCTTTGGCAGCTGACAGAGCAGTCTCTTCCAGCTCCACCCCCATGGGCTGATGAGCACAGCATTTTAACCCTTAGAGGCCACAGTTCTGGGAACAGGAAAAGGATCTATCTTATTCCAGAAGGCAAGCTTAGTATTTGGAGTTCCCTGATCCACTGCTATGCAAATAACTCCCAGTGTAACTTTCATTCTGTTTTAAGTAAAGGGAAGGCAGAAAAAGCATTGTTGGTGAGACACAGTGGAATTACTGTACAGAATGGCTGATTGAGAGGAAATGTGTCTAGTTCCTGTACTCAGAAAAGATAGTGGTCATCAAAAGTAGTTCCAGATGTTCCATGTAAACAAAACACATCTAAATGCAGGTACTGTAGGTGGGGTAGGGTGGGGATCAAGGGAGTGTGAACGGCAGGCCTTTGCTTTTTAATTCATCTGGACTTAAGCTTATGCATTTGGAAACAGCATTAGTAGGGCTAAGTATATTATAAAAGTTAGAGAATTGGGCAGAATCTCTTCTAGTTCCGTGGAAAATTCTATTACCAGGTTATTTATTTTAAATAGAGAAGTTAATGTGTTAACCATGAGGATAACAGCATAGTTTTCCCTTCAGGTTTTTATTAGAAACAGATTAAGGATAATTTTTAACAAATAAACACAACTGAAAAATAAAACAGTCAAACATTCCTCTTAGCATGACCCTATTTTAAAAACTGCCCTGTGTTAATGAAAATTGCAAAACAAGTGTTTTGCAACTTTGAAATTATATATAAGAAAAAGGATGGATAACATGACAGGGCACTAAAATGTTGGGTAAAAATAGTAAGAAACACAATTCTACATATGGTTAAGGTCTCAGCAATCTATTTTCAAAGTATGTTGGAAGAAAATATACTGCAGTGTTAACAATGGTTGCCTTCGAATGATGGTGTCACAGCTGAATTTTTTTAAGTTTTGTATTTCTATTCCCATGTTTCATATAATCCGCATGTTTTATTTTTGTACTCTGTAGGAGGAATAGAGACAACTTTCCATGAAATCATAATATGGAAATATTCACGTGTTTATTTCATTAGAAGTGACATTCACAGACCAAGAATCTGGCAGTCGTCTCTCCTCCCCTTCTTCCTTGCTGAATTACTCTAATGATGCCAGGATCTTTTTTATTTCTTCTTAATCTCAATGAGAACTTTACTTTGAAAGATAGAGCTCTAGTTTTGTTTTCTTATCCTGAAACTTGTGTGTGTGCTTTTTCTGGAGTCCAAAATAGATGCCCTTTCCCAAACTGATTTCAAAGGCTGCAAGAAAACAACCTCATTGGAGCTCCTGGCGAGCACAGTCCCTGTTCCTTTAAGAGTAGCATTCTGCCTCCCCCTCACACCCACATACTTGTCCTCTCTTTGCACAGCAAGTGCCAAGCAGTGACATCTACTATAGTTTCTGGGACACGATGGTCTCTGCTATACTGGGGAAAAAAGGGAGAGAGCGCGAGAGGAAGAAGGCGGGTGATGAGGGAGAATTCACACAAACCCAGCTATGTTCCCGAGGACGAGCTGCTTCCTTGCCACAATCCTGAGATGCTGTTTATGGTTGTTCTGCTGATAGGAAGCCCAGCTCCGTTTCTCAGCGGAGTGGCACCACGCAGCCTCCCGCTGGCTGTCCATTAATCAACTAGGGGGCTGTTACACAGTGTACACAGAGTGGGAGTTCTGCCTACGAGTGGCCTCTAGCTGTCTCCAGCTCAATGAAATGACCCTGTGTGAAAACTTGTTTTATGAGAGATTGGTTTATTTGTAACTAAACTACTTCCTCCGTTATTTGATAAGCTCAAATATTTGCTACTGATAGTCTGAGAGTGTCACATTTATTATCCTGTTTCAGTGGTTGCCTAACTCCTTTGGAACCGACTCTGTTAACCCTTTGAGGGATAACTGTCTTTCAGTAGGCCAGGTCCTAGTTTCTTTCAGCAAGGTCAATGCCATCTTTCAGGCAGTCAGCATTATTTTAGACCAGCTAGGACATGCCAGTCAAGGCGAAGCCCAGACAGAACACAATGTAGAAACGAGGCCTCTGATCCTGTACGCTCTGAAGCTGCCACGAAAAGGCAGAAAAAGCTATTCTGGTTTACTGACACAGAACTGAGACAATTCTGTGCATATTTTTGGTCCTGAAGTTGCTCCTCTTAAATGTCCTGATGGTGTTCTTTAGGTGGATGGGGCGCGCTCTCCACCAGGCCTACAGCATCTTGCATTTGGCCACTCTGCCTTTGAGCCTGAGCTCATTTGCATTTGGCAGGACATGATTTCCTGCTTTCTGCAGAAGGGGTGGTGACGAAAGCCTTTTACAGTACTCCCTCAAAGGGCTCAAAGGGCTTTCTGGACATAGAAAACTGTGTTTCCAAAGAGCAAATGAACAAGAATGAGGCAGATTTCATTTGAAATAAAAAAAGAAACACAGGTTTTGTTACATGTTCACATGTGAAAGAAATCTGCAGGGCAATCTCTCTCCTGGCAAACCCATACTGAGGCTGTTTATCAGAGCTCTCTCCCATCAGCTACACAGAGCTCTCAGTGAATGCACAAGAGCCTAAGGAAATAACTACTTATGTGTGGCAAAATGTTCCAGCCTTGCGGAGATTTTCCCAAAATCATTAGGCCCACCAAAATGCTTTCCATTGGCCAGGCCCACACCTTCTTCATCAGATTTTCCACACTTCCCCAGCCTCCATCTGTGGTTCCTGAGAGCCAGTCATTTGTAGCCGAAAATGTAACCAAGTCTACTCTCCTAAACCAGAGGTCTCCTTGACTATTAAGTGGAAAAGAGGAAGAAAGAAAGAAAGAAAGAAAGAAAGAAAAAGAGTTTTCCTCCAGACTCATTTCAAGAATGGTAGAATATGAGCATTCATAGGTCCACATCCCTAGAAAAGGAAGTGGCTTTAAGGTGACTCTACTCAGAGGTCACAGGGAGATGACATGGAGAGCCTGGCCAATCAGCCCCACCAGGAAGGTGAATGGGGCGGGGTTAAGGGTTAATTGGATGTCTCCACCTTCAGTCTCCTGTAGATCCAGTTCTCAGCAGGTGGCTTCCCCAGGTCACTGCCCCTACTGCCCATCAGTGGAACAAAGACTGGTCCTGAGTGATGGCCACAATGCCATCCTCAGTAGATTTATATTCAGACCCAGTCAACTAAGGTGTTAAATAGACCTTGTTTGTTACTTCTCCCACCCCTTCCTTCATCTCCATTTTTAAAAAGTGTGGCAGAAAACACTTAAAATCTACCATCCTAATAATTTTTAAGTGTATAGTATGGTATTGGTAACAATAGCACAATGTAGTACATCAAATCTCTAGGACTTTTTCATCTTGCATAACTGAAACTTTATACCCATTGAACTGCAACTCTATTTCCTGTCCCACATCCCTTGGCAGCCATCATTCTACTTCCTGCTTCCATGAGTCTGTCTACTTTTAAAAACGCAAATAAGTAGAATCGCGCACAATTTGTTCTTCTGTGCCTGGCTTATTTCTCTTAACATAATATCCTCAAGTTCATTCATATTGTAGCATATGACAGGATTTCCTTCTCTTTTATGGCTGAATAATAATCCATCGCTTATAGTATATGTATGAATATATTCCACATTTTATTTTCCCACCCATCAGTGGACATTTGGATTGTTTCTGGATGTTGGGTTTTAGATATTGTGACATGGGGATATAAGCATATGTTGGAGAAAGGGCTATATCCAAAATATGAAGGGGCTTTAAAAAGCTCATGGAAAATGTATATTATTTTTGAAACTCTGTCATAATAAGGAACTCCTACAACCAAGAGCAAATAAATGACCCGGTTAAAAAATAAGCAAAGGACTTCAATAGACATTTCTTCAAGGAGGACATACAAATGGCCAATAAGTATAATGATACTAGAAAAAGTTCATAGGAAATGAAATTAAGCTTATTTTAGTGCAAAAAAATTTGAAATCCATGCAAATGATTCGTATTAAAAAATTATTCATGGATTTCATTTTTTGTGTGTGCTAAGAACTTTGTCTTTTAATTCCACTTTCCCATGAACTTGTTGAAGAACTCTTGCTTATGAAATGATGCATAATGTTACTAGGCATCAGAGAAATGCAAATCGAAACCACAGGGAGATATCACCTTATGAACTTTATAAAAAAACAAAACAAAACAGAAAATCATGTGTTGATGAGGATGCAAAGAAATTGGAACTCTTATGCAGTGTTGGTGGGAAAGTAAAATGGTGCAGCCACAATGAGAACAGTATGGAGATTCCTCAAAGAATTAAAAATAAAATTACCATAAAACCCAGTAATCCCACTTCAAGATATTTATCCTAAAAGAATCGAAAACAGGATCTTGAAGGAATATCTGCATTATCATGCTCATTATAGCATCTTAGGGTGGATTGTTTGGTTAGGAATTCGATTCATGTAGACCTCATTTGGTATCAAGTGAAGTGATGTGATGATGGGAATGGAAAAGAAGTGGAATTTGGTTTGGAGACCTAGGTTTTAGTTGTAACTCCAAACTTGCCTGTCGCTGTGACTTCCAGACTGTCACTGTCACTTAACATTCTTTGGTCTTTTTTTTTTTTTTTTTTTTTTAACAGATAGAGTTAGACAGTAAGAGAGAGAGACAGATAGAAAGGTCTTCCTTCCATTGGTTCACTTCCCAAATGGCCACTACGGCCAGCGTTGCACCTATCCAAAGCCAGGAGCCAGGTGCTTCCTCCTGGTCTCCCATGCAGGTGCAGGAGCCCAAGCACTTGGGCCATCCTCCACTGCCTTCCCGGGCCTCAGCAGATAGCTGGACTGGAAGAGAAGCAACAGGGCCTGGAACCTGGAGCCCACATGAGATGCCGGTGCTGCAGGCGGAGGATTAACCAAGTGAGCCATGGCGCTGGCCCTGATATTCTTTGGTCTTGATTTCCTCTTCATTAAAACCAGTATGAGTCTATCTGTACCAAGGGCTAGGCTGAGAATTAAATGAGATAACTTGGCATAAGAGTTTTATAAACGATAGAGCACTGCACAAATATTTGTTGCTGTTACTTGAATGAGCAACATGTTAATTCTGTTTATTCCTTCTCCTTCACAAATACAAAAAAAAAAAAAAAAGTCCACTCTAGATTTGGACTTCTCTAGCCTTCATCAATTCTGGATTACAAGCTAAGTAAAAACTACCTTCCATATTTTTTAATTTTTTAATCAATTAGACATGCAGGGCATTTTATTCTTAACAACAAAAATTACAACAAAATATCTGTGCTTACGTGTATCATATTAATATACTGTTCTTAGAAAAATATATAGAAATTTATTTTCAAAGTAATTTAGAAAATGTATTTCTATATTAAAAATGTATCTGGTAATTGCTATTGCTTATCGTGAGTCAGTGAGTCCCAACTTCTAGGACAGAAGATTAATCAATGTTGCAATTTCTATGAAATGGAAAAAGTTCCTCTACTCAGGTTCCCTATCCCTAACTTTCCATTGCCCCCTTGAATTTAAGAGGCACCAGAAGAGGAGGAGGAATGAACTTGTCTCCGAAGATGGTGCCTTTTTTTTTTTTTTTAGACAGACAGAGTGGACAGTAGAGGGAGACAGAGAGAAAGGTCTTCCTTTTTGCCATTGGTTCACCCTCCAATGGCCACCGCGGTGGGCGCGCTGCGGCCGGCGCACTGCGCTGTTCCGATGACAGGAGCCAGGTGCTTATCCTGGTCTCCCATGGGGTGCAGGGCCCAAGAACTTGGGCCATCCTCCACTGCACTCCCGGGCCACAGCAGAGAGCTGGCCTGGAAGAGGGGCAACCGGGACAGGATCGGTGCCCCGACCGGGACTAGAACCCGGTGTGCCGGCGCCGCAAGGTGGAGGATTAGCCTGTCAAGCCACAGCGCCAGCCCAGATGGTGCCTTTTATTTCATAATCTACTTTCCAGGGTTGTCTGTGGCACTCATTTCATCACATTGTTCCTGTAGCTCAACATATCAAGTCAGTTAAGTGGCACAGCAGGATTCCCAGGAATATCAGGATCCCTTGGGGATGTAGACTATAGAGAGCAAAGGCTAATTTCCTGGGCATGGTCACATTGCTCATTTGGCTTAGTATTTCTTGCAAGGGCTTCCAATTTTCCTGTTACTTCTTTTTGTTCATGGTATCTTACGTACATGTGTACTTCAAAAGTTAATGGAAAACAGAATTAAAAAGTAAGCTTATTTTGGTGCAAAAATTTAATTTTTTAGTTTTTTTCATAAAGTACATTTCTCATGAATGTTTTGATGGCCCTCTTATACTCAAGGATTTCAAAAATTTTGCACCCAAATTAACTTATCTTTTAATTTCATTATTTCATGAACTTTTAGCCTAATGTATATCAATTATGGGGGCCATTTTGTTGTAATTCTTTTAAAGAAAACAACTATTATTTTAGAAGGAGGGAGAGAGAGTGGGAGGTGGTGGGAGACTCCCACTGATGGGTCACTCTTCAAATGCACACAGACCCTCTGTCAAGACTAAAGTTGGGGCTTGAGAACTCAGTCCACATCTACCACATGGGTGGCAAAAATGCTACCACTTGAGCCATGACTGCTGCCACCCAAGGTCTGCATTAGCAGGAAGCTGGATCTAGGAGCTGGAGCCAGGCATTGAGCCTAGGCACTCAGCTCTGGGATGCAGACAACTGTCTGTCCCTGTTGTAGTCATTCTTATATTTAACTTTATATTCGTTTCCTTGAGATGAACCATGAACCTAGCAAGTCTTTATTTTGCTGCCCACCAGCTCTGTGTCCTTTCCACTCAATGAATATCATGGAGGCTCAGGAAAATGGTTAAGATGTGACATTAAATGTGACCTAGACTTGAAAACCTGCCTTTCAATCTATAGCTCTGTGATCTTGAAAATATTACTTAATCATGCTGACTTTCTGGTTCCTCTTTTGTAAAATGAGAATAATAATACAAATTACCAATATTTTTGTGGATGTTTTTGTAATGAGGGAAGTTGAATACTGAGGTCAATGCAAGACATATGCAGTTTCTATTTTTCCTTCCTTTCTAAAGCAAGCATTCTTTTTTTAATTAAAAAAGAAGAGGTGGAGCCAGCATTGCAGTACAGCGGGTTAAGCACCACTGCCTGTGTCTCTGCTGGTATTCCATATGTACACCAGGTTAGAGTCCTAGCTGTTCTACTTTATGTCCAGCCCCCTGCATGTACATGGGAAAACAGCAGAAGATAACTCAAGTACTTGGGCCTCTGCCACCCATCTGGGAGACCCAGATGGGGTTCCAGTATCCTGTCTTCAGTTGGGCCCAGCCCTTACCATTGCAGCCTTTTGGGGAGTAAACCAGTGGATGAAAGATATCTCTCTTTCTCTTGCTCTCTCTCTCTCTCTTATCCCCTTCTCCCACTTTCTCCCTGTCTCTGTAACTCTGTCTTTCAAATACATAAATAAATCTTTTTGATAAAAGAGGCATCAAGAATAACACAAAATTCTGATTAATTTTAAGATCAGATGGGAGATTTGAAAGTAGTTTCAAGCATGCTTTGGATATCATTTAAGTTTTGTTTAAATTCAAACTTTTCCCTAAATGGTTCTACTTTTCCATTTTTAACAGGCTAACACTAATCTAAAAGTCCATGAGAATGTTGCAGGGTTAAGTGACAGGTTTAATTGCCAATCTTCAACCAAGAAAGTAAGAAGGGACCAAGATTCTTGCTTTGCTCTCCTTTTTGCTCCTTCCATGTGCTGTGGAGATGGATAAAGGATAAATAGAATGGTTAAATAACCCAACTGAAGCCAGCTGAAGGGGAAAAGAAACCCAAGGTTGAGGCCGGCATTGTGGGTAAAGCAGCTGCCTGGGAAGCCCAGATGTCTTATGGGTGCCTGTTTGTGTCCCAGGTGCTCTACTTCTGATCCAGCTCCTCCTGCCAATGCACCTGAGAAAGCAGAAGAAGATGGCCTAAGTACTTGGACCCTTGGACCCACTTAGGAGACCCAAATGAAGCTCCTGATTCCTGGGTTTGGCCTGGCTTAGCTCCAGCCATTGTAGCCATGAGTGAACCAGCAGATGGAAGATCTGTTTCTCTGTAACTCTGCCTTTCAAATAAATAGATAAATCTTTTTTAAAAAAAGGTAAAGAAATCAAGGATCGCTATCTTAAAACATTATCCTATTTGATCCAAGATATTTCTCCTAAAGTAATTTGCATATGTTTGCATTTCATTTATGCTTTCCAGCTCTCCCTACATGTTTCCCTGACTATTGAGTTCTCTAAGGGCATGAATACTGTATTTTATATATATATATGTATGTATGTGATATATTTATAAATATTTTATGTATATATATAAAACTTAGCACAGTGGTTAGCATATAGTGACAGGGCACTGAACATCAGCACAATTATTTTACTCCCAAATCATAAATAAGATGTTTTATCCAATGTAATTACACATTTTCAAAGCTAATTTTCTAAAAATAATATTCTTCTGGTTCTGAAAAATGTACAACTTAACATTTAAATTGTAGAAATATAGAAACTTTTTTCTTTAAAGAGCACAGTAGCAAATAGTTTCAGACCTATAAACTGAGTTGGGTTGCAGCTATCCAACTCTGGTGCTACAGTGGAAATGCAGTTATAAACAATATATATATATGCATATGAATAAGTACTGCTGCACTGTGGTAGAAATTTCTTTATGAAAACAGGCTATATTTGGCCAAGGTCAATAGTTTGCCATTTCTAGTTCTGAAACAGAGAAAGGTATATAAGGTAATCTCAGATTTTCCTGGGTGACCCACCTTTCAGATTGCCAGGGATTGAAGAGTTTCCAAGGACAAGGACAATCATGGGCAAATTGGAATAAACTGGCCACCCCACTTTTCCTTAAATCAAGCATCATTTCATTCATTTATCAATTCATGTAACATTGAGTAACTACTAACATTAAGCCAACACTGAAAATTTAAAATTAAAACAAAGTGCTAACAGATTCTGCCATAATCTGAAAATCATACAACATGTAATATTGAAGCTAATTACAAAAGTATTATTTTACTTGACTATTATTTTTAAATTTGGACATATCTTAAAATGAACATATTACAAGGTTGGAGTTTGTGAACTCAAGAGGCTTCCTTGTAGCTCATGACAAGAGCCTTGGGTGATTACTGACATCATAAATAGGAGTGTCAGTTGTTAAATCAACAACAGAAGTCACTGTGCACTTACTCCCCATGTAGGTTCTTAGTCCTTAATGTGTTATACTATGAGAATAACTGTAAAACTAGTCTTCAAACAGTACTTTATACTTTGTGTGTCTGTGTGGGTGCAAACTGTTGAAATCCTTACTTAGTATATACTAAGTTGATCTTCTGTATATAAAGATAATTATAAATGAATCTTAATAAAGAATGGGATGGGAGAGGGAGTAGGAGATGGGATGATTTGCGGGTGGCAGGGTGGTTATGGGGGAAAAAACCCGCAATTCAAAAGTTGTACTTTGGAAATTTATGTTTATTAAATAAAAGTTTTCTAAAAAAATGAACCTATTACAGTAATTGTCAATATAAAAGGATAGTATTTGAAGAAAAGAACACAATATGACAATATAAACTTTTGAGAACTTATATTGTTCTTCACTTAATCTGTTTCATGAACACATTTTTTATTCATGCAATAAATACTTTTTTCCTGTAATAAAAATTTCAAATTGGACTTCTTTATAGGCCAGAAATTTGAAGACTTTGCCAAATGTTCTTAGGAAAATCCCAGTGACTTCATGATTCATCATTTGTATTGAAAATTAGAAGGTGAGAAAATCGAGAGGGGGGAAAAATCTCACTAATAATGATTAAAAACAAATGATTCATTTCTTAAACTTTTCTTTCAGAGAAGCAAATTATAGCCAAATTATAGGTCTGACAAGCCATAATTAAGGCATAAAAGGAATTATGAGGGATTGAGAGTTGAAAAAGGCCATGTTTCAACTTAAATATCAATTTACTTTAGCATCATTAAAATTAGCTCTTTCCTGCTACAAATTTGTTTAGTTTCTGCAGTCAATATCTAATAAAAAGGGAAATAGAATATTAGCATCTGCGTATATAAATGGGATTAACATGGCAAAAAGCTTATATACAATTTTAAATAATGTTTGTAGAAAATATAAGTAATATTTTTATTTGGAAATTAGAAGGGCAGCTTCCAGTCCAACAGTGGGGAGAACAAGTACATGCATTTCCATTGATAATTTGAGTCGTCAGAGAGGGTTTCTGAAGCCATTGATGCCCTGATCAGTATTTCTCTGAAGACAATTTTAAGATTTGTAGTAGAAAATGACACTAGTTTTCAATCTGATCTTAATACAGTAAAAATACAATAAAAATGGGTCAATTACTAGAAAATTTGTACAAGGAAATGAGTGGCTTCAACATAAATGTTTAACTGATTATTAAGAGCATATTCTGCCTTACTACTTTCAAGTTTGATGCATATCTTATTTTTATATTTTATTTTCTTTCAGTAATTTAAATTTAACCACAGGATACTTTAAAGTGAATGTTGATTTTTATTTTGTATCATTGTGTATGTTGAATAAATACTGTGTATGAAACTGGTTGCTTTAGATGCAAATTAAATCAGGGGAAGAGGAGGGTTTTTTTTTTTTTTTTTGCTTTAGAATTTTAATTGCATTCATTTGTAATGCGGTAGAGGAAGTAAACAGCATACTAGTAACATTCATCAATAAGAATAGAGTAAAAAGTGATTTCAATAGAGTCTGGCTGTGTGAGCCTAATCAAATGAGGTCAGCAGTGTTAATACTCTTTCCCATTCTCTCGGTAATAACAGTTCATTCATGAAAAACTTTATAATCATTTTACTAGCTATCCTGGACAGAGGTCTAGTAACTTTCAGAGTCTTTGACTATGGGAAAAATGGAAATATAAAAATGTAAGGGCACTTGTGGTCTAAATACAGTCCACGGGTTAGCACATCCCCCTTCCCCTGCTGGAAAACATCCAAAAGAAACAAGGCAAATGGGAAACAAAAATGCAAACTCCATTTTCAGCAAAAGTAGGAGACAGCTAAAATCCCCAGAGCCCTAAAGAGGTCCAAGAGGCTGCCAGAAGCAGTGGAGACTGAGCAGGAGGGAGCTGGAGCTTGTGGGAGGAAGCCCAGAGAATTGGCACAGAGTGAACGCTGCAGCAGCAGGCAAAGGGCGGGCTCCTGCAGATATCAGGAAGACAAAACTCAACACTCAAGCAAGGAGCACAGGCAGTTGTTGAATTCAGACTTCTATTTTTTTTTCAACCCAGGAGTCAGGTGCTCCGACTGGCAGCAGAAGCAGTCCTAGACTTGAGTTGACTTAAAGACACGGAAAATTTTAAATTAAAAAAAAATCAGACACACACACATACAGAGAAACAATAGCCATTCATACAACAACTGACAACAGGGTTCAAGGTAATTTTTGCATGGTCTGGCATCTGCCTACACCCTTTGGCTAGAGAGAACTAGTTACATGATCCAGTGTGCAAAAATCTCAATAGTCTACAACTACCTCTGGCTCTTCCTCCATGTCTGATTCTTCCACAGTAGTTGATCTGGAAAAATACATTTTTCAATGATAAATTCAAAAGGGAAAACAAAAATGGGATCTATCAAGAGGCAGTATAAGGGGAAAGAAGCAGGAATAAGCAATAAATAAAGAATATCACCTGGAGGCAATGCCACACAGTCATTAATGCAATGGAATTTGAGATGAAACAGATGACCTAGTTGCAAAACCCGCAAGTAGGCTAATTCACACCTCTGTGCCTCAGTCTCATAGCTAATGCATGGGGGCTTTGGGATGACAAAATATTTGTAACACACATAGATTAATGCCAAGTATAGTGTACATATTCTATATAAGTGTTAAATTAATAATATCATGGAACATATGTAAGTTAATACTAAATATTTCTCTTGATTTTCCAAAATATTTTAATAGTGAAGTGGTAAATGGTCTATAAACTAAGACTACAAAGCAAAACTACAACAATCTAGGCAAACAGTAGAGGAAAATAGTAATAAAAAAATCTCAAAAGTGAAGACAACATTGGACAGATTGCAAGAGAAAATAGACATTGCCAAAAATAGAGTATATACACAAAGTATATACATGATTTAAGTAGAAAAATAAAATTAAAATAAAGGAAAATATCTAAAAAAATTGGACATAAATTGTTAGCTTGAGAAGGCAAGCAAAAGAACTACAACATAGACACTGAAATCCTTTAATCGAAGCATAAAGCTAAAATAATGAGGCAGAACAGACATTTCAAATATATATATAACTGAAGAAATGTTTCAAATATAAAGAATCTAATATTTGAAGACATAGACTATAAATCAGGGAAAATTTCTCAGTATTATCAGTACTGAGATATAGCATCATGTGTTAGTAAATTCTGAAGCTCTTCTAAGATAGCAGGCTAAAGGATCAAGTAACTTACAAGGGAAAATAAATAAAGCGGAATACAAATTTCTCCACAACATCATTCATATCAAAATAACAACACCCCCAAAAATAATTTTGGCAAAAATAAAAGTTCAATCCAATGATTTTATGCCCAGTTAAATTGTTATTTCAGTACCAAAATAGCAAATCATATTTCTCATAAAATAAGTTAGGCAACATTGTGACCTGTTAGAAATTGTCAGAGGACCAAGGGGAACCATAGAGAAAGGACATAGTAAGAACCGACCATGGGACCAGCATTGTGGCACACAGGGTTTAAATCACTGCCTGTGAAGGTGGCATCCCATGTTGGAGCATCAGTTCAAGTTCCAACTGCTCCACTTTGGATCCAACAACCTGTTAATGTGTCTGAGAAGGAAATGTAGAATGGCCCAATTATCTGGGCCCCTGTGACCCATGTGGGAGGTCAGGAGGGAGTTCCTGACTCCTGGCTTCAGCCTGGCCCAGATCTGGCTGCTGCAGCCATTTGGGAAGCGAACCAGCAGATGGAAGATCTTTCTCTCACTCAGACTCTGCCCCTCTCTCTGTCAGTCTCCTTTCAAATAAACAAACAAATAAATAAATAAATCATAAAATAAAAGAATTGACTATATGAAGGTCTTCACTATGTTCATGGGGAAATATGTAGTATGAAAAAACTATGACTAGTTTTCAAAAACTTTTACACCAAAATAAGCATTTTTTATTTCATTTCTATGAACATTTTGAAGTACCCCCATATTCACCTACACAACTAAAGTTAAAACAAAAATATACACTGGAATGACAGAATAAATTGTGTGTATGTGTGTGTGGTATGCTTTTACTAATAAGAACATAAAATGAGAGACAGCAGAAAATAAAGAATGCTGGTTTTTCATCTATATAAATCTGTGATCAAATATTATTATTTACAGCAAGTAACAGTTTAATCTTTTTAAGTAAATAAAGGCAAACACAAAGAAAAGTCATGTACTTGATTAAAATTGACTGGTGGAAGAGAGATAAAGGGTTGGAGGATAACAAAACATATTATTTTTAGTATTATCCAAAAATAGGAAAGTAATAAGCACTATCTATAGAAATTAAATTCTAAGAGCATAACAAAACATAATAATTATAAAACTCACGGGGCCGGAGCTGTGGCATAGCAGGTAAAGCCACCGCTGCAGTGCTGACATCCCATATGGGTGCCTATTTGCACCTTGGCTGCTCCACTTCTGATCCAGTTCTCTGCTATGGCCAAGGAGAGCAGTGGGAGATGGCCCAAATCCTTGGGCCCCTGTACCCATGTGGGAGACCCAGAGGAAGTTCCTGGCTCCTGGCTTCAGATTGGCCCAGCTCCTGTTGCAGCCATCTGGGGAGTGAACCAGCAGATGGAAGACCTGTCTCTGTCTCTGAAGTTCTGTGACTCTGCCTTTTAAACAAATAAATAAATCTTTTTTTTTAAAAAAAGTCACTAATACAAAAAATACAGTTCTTTGGAATATAAGTAAAAGTTATATACGCCCAAAAGAATCAGGAAAAAAAGGAAACTCGCAAATTTAACAAAATTTAAAAAGCTAATAAAACAGAAAATATGGCATAAAATCATGCCAGACCATACCTAAGAATATTTTTATTGCATTCAATTTACTATATTTTTTAAAGAAAACACTGAAGAGATGCACCAAAACCAGAAAGGTGTTCAGAAATTGTGAAAACAACCAAAATACAAATATTTAGTAAGGAAGTAAGTAAAGGACTATAGCACAATTCCATTTAGGAGAATTCAAACTAAATAGCATTTTGTCTCAGGTTACCTGAGAAAATCTTAAAGAAAGGCAAAAGTATGATGATCAAAAGGTCAAGGTCAGGGCCAGTTTTGTGGCACTGCTGGTTAGGCCACCTGCTTGAAATGCCAGCATAAGCTTTGGGAGTCATGGCTGCCCCATTTCTGATCCAGCTCCCTGGTGATGTGCCTGGGAAAACAACAAATGAGGGACTCAGTACTTGAGTCCCTACCATCCATGTAGAAAACCCAGATGGAGTTTCAGATTCCTGGGTTCCATGCTGTTGTGGTCAGTTGGGGAGTAAACCAGTGAATGGAAGACCACGCTCTCTCTCCCTCTATCCTTCCCCTCTCTCTGTCACTGTATCTTTAAAATAAATAAATAAAAAGCCAGGTTCTAGTCCCGGTTTGGGCACCGGATTCTATCCCGGTTGCCCCTCTTCCAGGCCAGCTCTCTGCTATGGCCCGGGAGTGCAGTGGAGGATGGCCCAAGTGTTTGGGCCCTGCACCCGCATGGGAGACCAGGAGAAGCACCTGGCTCCTGGCTTCGGATCAGCGCAATGCGCTGGCCGCAGCGGCCATTGGAGGGTGAACCAGCGGCAAAAAGGAAGACCTTTCTCTCTGTCTCTCTCTCTCTCACTATCCACTCTGCCTGTCCAATAAATAAATAAATAAATAAATAAACAAACAAATCTTTAGAAAAAAAGCCAAGATAGTAGGTACCTCTGATATATAAGGAGATAAGCCTTGGAGAAGCTGAGAAGGCTGCAAATGTCTGGATTGTTTTGAATTTAGTGTAAAATGATGTAATCATTTTTGGGAGGAATTTTTTTCTCTGTGGAAAAATCTCTTTCCTAAATACAGATTTGGAGTACAACACATCTGAAACATTAGCTTATTTTGGCAGGATGTATGTATATACAGGTTCACCTCAAGGGATAGTTGAGAGAGCTAGAAGAGTACAGAGTAGTTAAGGAGATGTTACCTCTAACAGATGTTAAGGTTGTAGAACCAAAATGCTTGACCCTACTAAAAATCAACCTGAATTGGATGATTCAGTGATTCCAGTGTGCAACATTTTCAAAACAAGTAAGCCAACTTTAAAAATCACACTCTCAGATATTTTTCAGATGTATTTTATGAGCTAAAGTTCAGGCCACCTTTCTGCTGAGCATTTTGGTGCCATATTTAGGATATTTGGCTACTGAATAACTATCTGGAATGACAGTCTCTAAGGGTGCAAAACCATCAACAAAATAAAGAAAACAGAACATGTTATTTTTGGACTGGTATTCTTTTTTGGACAGGTAAAGGAGACATTTCTACTCTTGAAAACATAGAAATCAAATTTGAGTAAAAAAATGTCTTGCCTATAATCTCAGATATGTATGAATATTATTTTATATGTAAACTATTAATTTATTCCTTTGAAAGTAACAAAACATTTACTGTTTTTACTAATGGAAAAAAATTCCTATCACTAGATAAATATTGAATACTTAAAAATGTCAGTTTGAAGACTGGCCAAGGTTTCAGCTTGCTAGGAGTCTGCATGGCTTCATAGGGTTGGGTAGGATGAAGACTTCCTGCCTGGAAGAAATGAAAATGTCCTCCATCATTCATCCTGGGGACAATGAATTCCTGAGGAGGAGAGAAATCTCTAACAATGGGTGTTAGACTGGAGTGACAGAAGAACTACCTCATCTGCTATGATGTCTCTCTATGAGTTGACTTCTTGGTTAGAGCGCCAGGCACAGGCAATGGTGATCTGAACCCTTCCACATGGTGGTAGATTAAGAAATATCTCTGTGGAGGCTGAAGACTGGGTTCCAACAGCTCCTGAAGCTGGCATCCATTCTTATGTCTTCTTTTAGTTGTTTCTCAAGCCCTTAGTAACCTAGTCCATATTCTAATTATGTCTCAGCTCATGCTAAGGTGAATTGTGGAAGGAATTTCTACCTGAACTTGGATAACATAGACCAGGCAAGAGGAGGAGGGAGACGAGGAGAACAAGGAGGAGGAGGAGGAGGGGGAAAGGTTGGTCTTAAGAAGGCAGGAAGTTGCCTTTGAAAGAGAACAGAGGTCCTGACTCATCTGGAAAGGACATAGCTACATCTGGAACCAAGAAGTAGAAGCCAAAGGACTTTGTCTTGATTTTCATTTTCTGCTGCTTTCAAAATTTGCCAAGACTGGAATCCCCACTGTCAAGTGGCATGCCAACCGTATGCAGGACAAGTCAAGCAGAGTATGACGTTATAGGTATATGAAAGGTAAGCAGAGGAAAAGTTGAGTCTCAAAATAATGAAGTAACTGGCCCAAACTTGTAAGAATTTGAGGCCAGGCCTATCAGACTCCACAGCTCATGCTCCTGGTGATTTTGAAAAATAACATCTTTGTCTCTCTCACAGACATGGCATAAGGATCAGGCATGTCTAATTTTGCCAAAGCTCTTAAACAACTATAAAATGTGATTCAGATGCATGTTTTTATATTGTACATCTACAGCACACTTGTTTTCACTGAGGGTAATAGAAGGTATCTAAATTAGAGTAAGTACAAGCCAGTCAGAAGGTAACTGGATTTTTCTTCTTCCTTTTGGAGGGCAGAAACAGCTGAAATGCATTCCCTAAAAGTCAGCAAATTTACTCAGAGTCCCCTGCCTTTTCTGCTCCCTGTCAGAACTGCTTTATGCTCCGAAACCCCTTGCCTCTAAAATCATATTCACATCATGAAACCTATTTCAAATATCCCTTCCTCCAAGAACCTTTTCTTTATCCCCTTCCCTTCTTTCCTTCCTCCCCTCCTTCATCCCTCCCTTTATCCCTTCTCTTATTGTTTTAACTGACAATTAGATATTGTACATATTTATAGTGTACAATACAATGTTTTGATATATGTATACATTGTGGAATGTCCAAACAATGCTACTTAACACATAGATCATCTCACATATCTTTTCTTTCTCTCTGTGTGCATGTGATGGGACACCTAAAATCTTAGCAATTTTCAAATATGCAAGATACTGGAATTAATGGTAGTCACCATGGTATACAATAGAACTTTTTTTTTTTTATTTTTATTTTTGACAGGCAGAGTGGATAGTGAGAGAGAGAGACAGAGAGAAAGCTCTTCCTTTTTGCCATTGGTTCACCCTCCAATGGCCGCTGCGGGCGGCGCATCGCGCTGATCTGAAGCCAGGAGCCAGGTGCCTCTCCTGGTCTCCCCTGCGGGTGCAGGGCCCAAGCACTTGGGCCATCCTCCACTGCCTTCCCGGGCCATAGCAGAGAGCTGGCCTGGAAGAGAGGCAACCGGGATAGAATCTGGCTCCCCGACCAGGACTAGAACCCGGTGTGCCGGCGCCACAAGGCGGAGGATCAGCCTGTTAAGCCACGGCGCCAGCCTACAATAGAACTTTTAAACTTATTCCTTCCGTCCAACTGATTTTTTTCCAGGATTTTTTTTTTTTTTTTTGACAGAGTGGATAGTGAGAGAGAGAGACAGAGAGAAAGGTCTTCCTTTTTGCTGTTGGTTCACCCTCCAATGGCCGCTACGGCCAGCGCATCACGCTGATCTGAAGCCAGGAGCCAGGTGCTTCTCCTGGTCTCCCATGCGGGTGCAGGGCCCAAGGACTTGGGCCATCCTCCACTGCCTTCCCGGGCCACAGCAGAGAGCTGGCCTGGAAGAGGGGCAACCGGGATAGAATCTGGCGCCCCAACTGGGACTAGAACCCGGTGTACCGGTGCCGTAAGGTGGAGGATTAGCCTGTTAAGCCACGGCACTGGCCTTTTTTCCAGGCTTTAACTAACACATCTATCTTTCCAGTCTTGCCAATGTCTAGGGGTCTAGTAACCATTATTCATTCCACTGTGTTTTTCTTTCTTTCTTTTTTTTTTTTAATTTATTTTTGACAGGCAGAATGGACAGTGAGAGAGAGACAGAAAGGTCTTCCTTTGCCATTGGTTCACCCTCCAATGGCCGCCGCGGCCGGTGCACCGCACTGATCCGAAGGCAGGAGCCAGGTGCTTCTCCTGGTCTCCCATGGGGTGCAGGACCCAAGCACTTGGGCCATCCTCCACTGCCTTCCCGGGCCACAGCAGAGAGCTGCCCTGGAAGAGGGGCAACTGGGACATAATCCAGCTCTGCGACCAGGACTAGAACCCTGTGTGCCAGCGCCGCTAGGTGGAGGATTAGCCTGTTGAGCCAAGACGCCGGGCTCCACTGTGTTTTTCAATATGTTTGTCTTTTTGCACATTGACACGTTGGTGAGATTATATGTTGCTTGTCTTTCAAGCTACCATCTGACTGCATGTATCATTACAGCCCCCTGTATTATAATGTCCTTTCTCTTCCTGCTCCATTAGACTGTACACTCCTTTGAGCACAGGGGTCAAGTCATTTTCTTCATTGGACCGTCAAGCTAGCACCGACTTAGAGACCTATTAGGCATTTAAGATGGTTGAACATGGCTTTGTCCAAACTTTTAGAGCATATATAGTTCCCTGAAGGTTACTTGACTGAAAGAAACTCTACACTGATTCTCTAAATTTTAAGATATATTGAGATTGCCAAGGATTTGCTCAGAGTTTCTATTATATTCAGGTTTCTAATTTCATTCTCTTTCATTATAAACCATAGATTGACCAAAGAGGTTTGTTTTTGTTGAGGAGGAAGAATTGAGTAAATTATTGGCAAGTCAGAGCCTAGAACATGAAATAAAAGGAAAAGACAGGTTGGCAGAAATGGAAAGATTTCAGTGTTCTGAGTTAGGGGTGAACAGAAGCCAGAGTAAGAATTCACTGAGAGGAGGCGGCAAGATGGCGGAATAGGCAGGAAGCACACTTAGTCCGGGGGGAGAGAAAGTTTAATATAAGTGGAGATACTGCAGGGTCAAGGAAGAGTAGGGGAAGAAACAGCAGAGGAAACTCTTCCGGAACTAGTGATTCACAGTGGACCTGCGTGGAGAGCGTGGGAGCCCAAGTTCGGGACACCAGCGGCAGACTCAACGCACCAGCTCTGGAACGCGAGGTGAGCCGAACCTCCATAACCCGAGACACCAGCGGGCAAGCGGAAAGGGGAGGCTAGAGGGAACGAGGCTTGAAACTCCGTGGGGAAAAGTTCACCAGGCTTACTAGAAGAGAGAGAAAAAAAATTTAAAAAGTGACTGATACGGACACAGGTTTCTCTCTCTCCGCTCACCTCTCAAGGGCGAGCAAGACACAGCGGGCGCCATTTTGGACATACGTCATAAGCAGGGCGACCTCAGGTCTGCACCGGCCCTGAGCCTAGCAGAAACACCGGACTCTGGGGGGAGGGGTGAAATAACAGGAGATTAGGATCTAACTTGGCAACCCAGTGGGAGACTGCAGGAGAATTGGAGCCCACACTGAGGGCAGCAGAGATTCCCTGTGTGGTCCTTGGGAAAGAGCTTCCGATCTCTGGCTCCTGTGGGTATATCATTTGCCTGCTAACTACCTCCAATTACGTTCAGCTGTGCGGAACTGCATCCCTTTTGAATCAAAAAAAGAAAGAGAGATTTACCACACCTAACCTGGGAGTGTCATCCTTGACACACCCTCAACCCTGAGGAACCAAACACAGCTCTCAGTCCACACTCATCTCAAGCCTCTAAGGCTCCACTGAAAGCAGACAGTCCACTTAATATAGAGCCATAGTGTAACAAGAAAAAACACCACAGTGAAGAAACCAAATATCTCCAACATGCCAAACAACAAACGCAAAAACCAAGCTAACAAGAACAAGGAAGACACTATGACGCCCCCAAATGAAAAAGACACCCCAATTCAAGATTATGAAGATGATGAGATCGAAGAAATGCAAGAAGCGGATCTCAAAAAATTGATAAGAACATTAAGAAGTTCTCAAAAACAAATTCTTGAACTACAGAAATCCTTCATGGACAAGATAGAAAATCTCTCTCGTGAAAATGAAATATTAAGGAGGAATCAAAATGAAATGAAACAACTAGTGGAACAAGAAACTCTGATAGTGACTAGAAATCATAATGAAATGAAGAGTTCAATAGATCAAATGACAAACACATTAGAGAGCCTTAAAAACAGAATGGGCGAAGCAGAAGAGAGAATATCAGACTTAGAAGACAGAGAACAGGAAAGGAAACAGGCAAACCAAAGAAAAGAAGAAGAAATTAGAAATCTAAAAAATATTGTCGGGAATCAACAGGATACTATTAAAAAACCCAACATTCGGGTTCTAGGAGTTCCTGAAGGCATGGAGAGGGAGAAAGGATTAGAAGGCATTTTCAGTGAGATACTAGCAGAAAACTTCCCAGGTTTGGAGAAGGACAGAGGCATCTTAGTACAGGAAGCTTATAGAACCCCTAATAAACATGACCAAAAGAGATCCTCACCACGACATGTTGTAATCAAACTCACCACAGTGAAACATAAAGAAAAGATTCTAAAAGGTGCAAGAGAGAAACGTCAGATCACTCTTAGAGGATCTCCAATTAGACTCACAGCAGACTTCTCATCAGAAACCCTACAAGCTAGAAGGGAATGGCGAGACATAGCCCAGGTACTAAGAGAGAAAAACTGCCAACCCAGAATACTATATCCTGCAAAGCTCTCATTTGTGAATGAAGGTGAAATTAAGACTTTTCATAGCAAACAGAAACTGAAAGAATTTGTTGCCACTCATCCTGCCCTGCAAAAGATGCTTAAAGATGTCTTAAGAAACACAGAAACATGGTCACCAATATGAAAGAAGGTAAAGGAAGGAAACCTCATAGCAAAAGATCACAGGAAGCTCAATTTCTCTTTGACATAGAATTAAACTCTGATGCTCTGTTAAAGCAATGTGTTAAAGTAATCTATTATGTTCTCTTGATGTCTGTTAAATTCTAATTGTTCAAAAACAGCTGAATTTTTATTAAGAGCTATGGGTTATTTAAATATGTGCTTTTTTCAAAAATTTGAATAATCACCTTGTAACAATGATCAAATTTGGTCTATGTTATGTCATGATTTTAAGAAATCTTATTTCAACCAGATATTTTGGATTTTGAGCCTTCTTGGCATTCTTGACAGGCATTCAAAAAATCAAAGTTTCAAACAATCTGGTCTCTAAAATTTCCAGTAAATCCTGGACTTTGGTTTTTCCAGTTTGGGCCCAACTGAAAAAATCGAAGGACCTATGTCTCTCATCTTATAGAGACACCAACTAATCAGTCTATTTGGATTATATTAGAAGGACTGTCAAGATGTGATGTGGTACCAGACTTTAAGTTTCTATAATGGAAAATGCTATTAATACAAATGTTTGAGAATTAAAAAGTCTAATGATCTTGTGTTACTAGACATGATAGTTCTCTTAATGAGAAAGCCCCAGAGGCTTAAAGGGTTAAATACTTGTAAAATCCTACAGGTGCTTTCAAAAATACTGTGAAGTAAGCAAGTGCCTCTTGTTGGTTGATGAGTTTATAATTTTAAACATGGCGACTTAAAGTCTTTTGTCATCCACAGTTATATATGATCTGCTGCTCATAAAACTAAAGCGTTGTTGGTTCTGTGTTTAGCTGTCCTCCTATAGGTTCCTATGGACTTTTTCCAGCCACTTTTATTGTATTCAGTAGTTTGGGATGGCTCTGTAAACAGATGAAGCCAATAATGTATTAACAGTACCAACTGAGAGAAAGTATGGTTAACTGAGGTTACTAAAAAGAAAAAGCAATTCAAATCAATTGGCAATCTACAAAAAGAGTTAAAGATTTTAAAAGCTATTATTAAAATTGCTATATTGGTCTATTATGCTATATTATATGTGTGTACATATTGTATGTCCACATGGGGAAATTTTATTAAGAGTTTTATTTTAAATGGCTTATAGATAAGATTGTCCATAAATTTAAGCTGCTAAAATCAATCAAAGATACATTTTAATTTGTGGGACCTGAATCTGTGTATCATATGTTTTAGACTTGTTGGTAGAAAGAAACTAAAAACATTTTAGATGGTTGTGCTTAAGTTTACTGGCTAAACAAACTACACCATGTTAGATATTTAAGAGGTGTTTTCAAATACATGACTCTTAAAATTTATAGAAGGCATTGGACCTTCTGGTAAATGTTTTCTTAAGTTGTTATCTAATGGTTGAAACGGTTTGCTAAGTATTCATGTGATATTGCTATTGTCAGCAAGCGATCTAGGACTTGCTCCCTCATTTCTCTATTCTAAGCCCAACTTGTTCTTTCATTTCTCTATTCTCTTCAAGGTAGGAAACTAATTCTATTATGAAGGAATCTGTAAGATGCACAATTTAATCTTTAGACCTTATAAAAGAGATGGCTAACATTTTTCTGCAATAGCATAGCCAAAATAAGAACTCAAATAATAATCTCATAGCTAGATTCACTTCGCCATCAGCGAAGTATACAGTAAGTAGAAAAAACCTCCCTTTCAGACCAAAGGGAAAGAAAGTTTTAAAGTGAGAATATAATTTTCCTCATGGGCATTGTCTACCTTAGAAAAACTACTACAGAACATGCCTGTGACTATAGACTTGTAGTTCAGGCCACCGAAGATTAGAGATGGGACACGGGCACTCCCTTGACTTGCATCCTCTGGTCTGCTTTAACACAAACCAGGAGGAAAAGAAAGCTCGGCATCAGAAGCAATGGGTGGCAGGCCTATTAATGGCTGATCTGTACAGTGATCTGCCCTCAAGGAGACCCAACAGGCCAGTCCACTGCAGTGGCTTTCAATGTGGTAAGCCTGGGCTTCAGCAGAAGTCAGCTTGTGAAGAGCCCTGGCAGCTCTGCCAAGAGTTGGATCACTGGAAATGGACCTGCCCTAGAGTCGAAGGATGCCCAGGTCAGAGCGACAGATCTTATTGGCTCTAAGCTGAAAAGCCCTTCACTCAGCCCAACTTCCAAAGTGACCACTGCAGCTGAGGGGATGGTCAAGTAGGGTCAGCAACATTGCAGGCAGAACTGTAAATATCTTGTTAGAGATGCCACCTGCCTTTACCTGGCCAGCTCTCCTCCCAGGCCAGCCAAGTAATGAAAGTCAACAGAGTGCCTTCCCCTAGGAGGTTCACACCTCCCTTAGGATATACCCCATGTGAAGAGATAGATAGGTCTGGGCCTCTTAACTTACAAGGCCTAAAGCCCACCAGATTATTATCAAGCCCCTTCTATCAGGTTCTATTTGCCTCTCAATCAGAAAACTTAATTGTAGCTTAGACAGCACCTTTCTTAGCTCCTCTAATAATGACTCTGTCCTTTGTTCTAGGCCCTGTCTAGTGCGCTTGGGCCTCATTCCTTTGTAATCATAACCTCTACTCTACCACCAATGGCTCTACTCCCAACCTGTGTGTACTGATGGTCCTCTTCCCCACTTAATGCTGTATAATTGTTCAAACCTGGTAAATGCCACTCTTAGGATCATTGGTTACTATCCTCACTCTGTCTTTTATGACCTTGTCTAAATATGATCAGAGTCGGCAAACTTGGAAGGCTTCCATAGCCTTGGCAACTCATGACGACAGCCTAGGATGGTTACTGGCGCCATAAACTAGAGTGTCAATTTGTTGGGTCAACAACAGGAGCCACTGTGCAGTTGCTCCTCATGTGGGATCTCTGTCCTTAATGTGCTGTACATTGTGATTTAATGCTATAACTAGTACTCCAACAGTATGTTTCACTTTGTGTTTCTATGTGGGTGCAAACTGTTGAAATCTTTATACTAAATTGATCTTGTGTATATAAAGAGAATTGAAAATGAATCTTGATGCAAATGGAAGGGGAGAGGGAGCGGGAGAGGGGAGGGTTGCGGGTGGGAGGGAAGTTATGGGGGGGGGGAGCCATTGTAATCCATAAGCTGTACACTGGAAATTTATATTCATTAAATAAAAGTTAAAAAAAAAAAAAAGAATTCACTGAACAGGATCAAGGCTCAGGTAAGCAGATGGTCCCAGGCAGAAGGCTTGTTTGTGCAGTCAATGAAGTCTTTTCTCTTGCTTTGCATTCCACTATCACTGATAAAGAGGATTGCTATTGTTAAATATGCACACAGCTCTGATCCAACCACCACTGAAGAATTTTACCAGAAGACAAATAACAGTTTAGGAAACATTTTAAGAGACTGGTAATAAAGATTCCTAGGAACAATATCACAAAAATAGTTATTAAAAGAAAAAATTGAATGTTCAGAATAATTCCAGGAATCATAGAGACTGAAGGAAAGATGTAATTTAAATCCCAAACCAAAGTACATTATTTATTCAACCTCATTCTTTGATCATTAACCCCAAATTCTATATTCACTGAGATATTCCAGGAATATTGTAACCACAAATTCAAAAATGTTTTGTCAATTTTTTATTATATTTCATAGAAGTGTTTTGTGGAGAGGAGTCAGAAATGTAATTGTACCCATTTTACAGTTGTGGAAACACCACACAAAAGTCATAGGAGGCTGGCCCTCATCTCTGGGATACACAGTTTGAGACTATTTACTTGATTTGTAGTTGACCGGTATGAGACATTTCTGTAAAACTGATGAGCACATTTTTTTTTTCCAGGCAGCCCAACTGATTTTTCATAGGAATCAATATGAAATGTAAAGAATACATGCCATTGCAGATGGGCTTTGGGGAGCTTAATTTGAATAATTTTCTGTAGGCAGCCATTGTGGTACACTGAGATAAGCCACCCTTGGGATAACTGCATCCTATATCAGAGTGCTGATTCAAGGTTCAAGTCTGTGCTATTCCACTTTCCATCCAATCCCTGCTACTGTGCCTGGAAACTAGCAAATGATGACTCAACTACTTGAATCTCTGCCACCCATGTCAGAGATCAGGATGGAGCTCCCAGCTCCTAGCTTTGGCCTGGCCCAATCCCAGATGATGTGGACATTTGGGGAGTGAACTAGCAGATGAAAGATATCTCTGTCTCTCCCACTCTCTCTGTCAAATAAATAAACATAAACACACAATTATAACACACACAATTGTTCTTCAAGACAATGCCAAACCACCTTCACCAAGGGAGCACATCTTTTCAATCATTTATATCCACTTTCCCTTTTGTTCTCCATAGTATTTAGTTTTAATGAGCTTATGCTGACTTAAACATTTACATTTCTTGTACTCTCCTCATTTTTATTCCTCCTGAATAGAGTATATGCTTACTGATGCAATTACTTATTGCTGTGCTTCCTGTAGTGCTTATTAGAATTTATTTTAATAAAAACTCCAAATGTATTGTAATTATATTGAAGCACAAGCATTAAAGGATTTGATCCATCCATCATAAAATAATTCCCAGCTATGTTAATTCATGGTAATTTATTTTGTTTAAAGAGTTGAAAAGTTAAAATATTTTATAAATCATGTTATTAATAATTTATTTATTCAATAGACTTTTCTAACTATATGTACCAGACCAGACAGTGGGGATTCAACAGAGTACAAAGAAATAGAAGATTTGAAATTTTTTTCTTAGAATAATATTAAATTCCAAGATAGCCCTGGACTGTTATAAGGAGCAACAACTTGCCTAATTCAAATTGGTCCAGGACCAATGTTTTAGTTAATTGTATACCCATCCATTAGATTGGTGAATTGGAATATTCTAGAAAGAAAACACAAAATCTACTCATATTTTAGACATTATGAAGATTTTCAGTAAGGAATGGGAAACTTAATATTAGCCACACAAAGTTTTCCCAGATAGAAAAAAAAATTATTAGACTCAAAAGAAAAAAATATTGCATATGATGGTCATCTTTTCTTTTTTTGTTGGGAAAATAATGAATTTCTTCAGAACTCCTCTAAGGACTATTCCAGTCATGCATGACAAAAAATGGATGTCCACTTGCTGTTGCAAAGGAATAATAAATTTTATTTATTTTTATGTTTTATCAATTTATTTATTTGAAAGGCAAACTTACAGAGGGAAATGGAGAGACAAGAAATCTTCCATCTACTGTTTCACTCCCCCAAACGACTGCAATGGCTGAGACCAGGAACCTGGAACTCCATCTGGGTCTCCCATGTGGGTAACATGGGCAGCCACTTGAGCCATCTTCTGTTGCTTTCCCAGGCACATTAGCAGGGAGCCAGATAAGAAGTAGAGTAGTGGGGACTCAAACTGGGTCTCATATGGGATGTTGGTATCTCAGGAGGTAGCTTGAATAGCCAAGCAACAAGGCTGGCACATGTACAGAATTTTAGTTCAGTATATTATTATCCCAGAAAACAACAACAAAAATATTAGGGAATAAAAACAGGATAGTGGATTGAGGATAAGATAGATAATAAAGAGCCACAAACTGAAGTGGTTTAAGAGTTAAGTAGTAGTAATTCCATATTGGAATGCCTCTTGCATATAAGTTGCTGTGCTTTCAATCCAGCTCCCTTCTACTATGCCTGGGAAGGCAATGGAAAAAGACCCAAGTACTTGGGCCCCTGCCACCCACATGGAGATCCATATGGATCTCAAAGCTCCTGGCTTCAGCCTGGTTCAACCCCTGGCATTGCAGCCATTTGGGTAATGAAACAGCAGATGTAAGATCTCTCTCTCTCTCTCTCTCTCTCTCTCTCTCTCTCTCTCCCTCTCTCTCTCTCTCTCTCTCTCTCTCACCCTTTCTTTCCTTCTTTCAAATAAATGAAATACTCTAAGACTGGTGACTGTCTCTTCAATATAGGACCTACTTGGCATCAGTCTCATCATTTCCCAAGTATTTGGAACAAGGAAAGGGAGTGGAGGAGCACAGATGCAGTTTTTTCAAGGATAAATTCCATAAAAAGCACCCACTAGTTCTATTCATAGCTTATTGGCCATAACTTAATCATTTGGCCATTGCTAGCTGCAAGGGAGGCTGTAAAATGTAATGTTGAGCTGAGCATATATTAATTTAATACGCTATTAATTTGGAAGGAGAAAATGGAAATGAGAGAGCAAAAGAAGGTTTGCCGAGGACATCTCTTTTCCTTTCAGGTTTGACCCTTCAGTCAGCAAGTTCTAGACAATCATTCAACCATCCAAACCTACTAATTGTGTTGATACCTAGTATATGGTTCTCCATCTTTAGCTAAGATATAATCAGTGAGGAAATCATAGGTTGAGCTCTTTATCTAATTGCTAGTTACCCATCACCAAATTTCTAGCAAGAGTTAAGATTCAAACAGGCAAACTTCACATGAAGATGAATAAAAACAGAACATGAAGGTAGGAAAGATCAAATGAACCCAGAAAAGAATAAGACTGATTTGAGGGACTGTTATTACACAACACAACAAAAAAAGAAAAAGTTGAAAGGTAGGTTGAAAACAGATGTCACCCTACAGAGCTGGAATTTAATTCTTTAAGCAATGAAAAGATACGAAAATGTTGTAAATGAGGCAACAATGCCATCCAAAATATGTTCTTGGAAGATGACCCTTGCAGCAGTGAGAATATTTACTGCTCAGTGGAACTGGGGCTGTGCAAGGATTTGTAGCTTAACAGTAGTTCATATGGGAAGTGGAGAGGAACTTCACTTGGGAGGAAGAAAGCAAACATGGGAAATGCAGATATACTGTCAACAGGACTTAGCAACTCACTGTATTTGAGGAAACAGAAGATGAAGTGACTCAGATTGGCTAATCTGTGTGAGTAGGGGTCTGAAACTGACATTAGCTTGAAAGTAGAAATTCAGGTAGAACATGTGTTGGGGGGAAATCGGTGAATTCAATTTCTAACTGAAGTTTGAGATCTCATCCTGGGGCAGGGGTGTGGTAAATATGATTTGTGACTAATAAAAAAATAAGCATTTTGTGCTATGTAACTGTTTGTACTATGGGTATTCTCATACTATTCTGGGAAACTCTCCCAACTCAACATTTGGCTTCAGTCATTGTAAGCCCTTGAGAGTCATTCAGGAAATTCCATGTTCTTATGACTGTACTTTGAAAGTGCACACCCAGGAAAAGATACAAGTTATGATGCACTTTGTAGAGTCAGGACTATGCTACGCTGACAATAGGGCTGAAGAATTCTGAAACCCTCTAAAGACTTACTCTAGGAAATACCATAAGTAAACAAAGATCCCATTTGCAATACATTCCAAAGGTCAGGCTTAAAACTTGTACCCAAAAGTATAGAATACGATGATAGCCAGTTAAAATTAAAGAAAGGAAGAGAGAAAGATAGAAAAAGGAAGAAGTAAGGAACAAGAAAGGAAGGAAAGAAAGAAGGTAGGAGCAAAAGAATCAGACCTGGTGAGTTTCTAGGAACCTGATAGATAGCTACATAATAATATCACATCGAACTTCATTGAGCTAAAGGTCCACAAATCATCATGTGACACAATTGGAGACTGTCTCTAAAAGGCAGTAACACAACCTGTACACAAGTATATACCACACTGGAGACCTAACATCAAACAATATTTGTCCTAAATTGAATTTGATCTCCATTCCTGTCTTTTACCATATCTGGCCTGGGCCACATTCCTCTTGACACTCCCTGGCCTATTTTTCTGGCCTTCCTTTTTTCCTATCCCTATCCAACTAAGGATAACTACTTTTCCTTCTTGCTTGTCTCCCCACTTTGGTTCATCCTTGGTTGCTCTTTGGCTGGCAGACTGCATTTGGAAGGACCTTGCTGAAGCTGACCTCTGGCTATGCTCTGAAACTCTTTCTTTTAAACATATTTCCAAAAGCTCCTGTGATGTG
This sequence comes from Lepus europaeus, assembly GCF_033115175.1. Classification (NCBI taxonomy): domain Eukaryota; kingdom Metazoa; phylum Chordata; class Mammalia; order Lagomorpha; family Leporidae; genus Lepus; species Lepus europaeus. The sequence goes on along the minus strand of NC_084832.1, from coordinate 32,270,738 downwards.
GTCCTGCCAGCCTTTGCAATGTCCCCTTCCCCCTTGTGTTTAAATGCCAGCCAAGTTGGTAGACAGGTAGCCATGTGTACTTGCGTGTCTGTGTACATTTTTAAGAGTGTCATCTTTAAGTTTGGAAATAATTTCACAGTAGTGTCTTAAAATCATACTATATAGTTATATTTATCACAAATATTATCCTCAGCAAATTTTATAATAAACAGTGATCCAGGAATGGTGTTGGGCAATGAAATTACATTGATGAAAAGACTTGGTGATTGGCTTCAAAGAGATGATAATCTAGTAAAACAATGTATGTGTCTCTCTTTGTGTGTATATACTCATCTATACACATTCATGTACAAAAGTAGGTCTTGAAAATTTTGTGGAAAAAAATAATTTTTGATTGCCAGTTCAAGTCCCCGCTGCTCTACTTCCAATCCAGCATCCTGCTAAAGAGCCCAGGAAGGCAGTGAATAATCATCCAAATGCTGGAGCCCCTGCCAGCCATTTGGGAGATCTGGATGTAGTTTCTGGCTCCTGGCTTCTGCTTGGCCCAGATCTGGCTGTTGTGGTTGTTTAGGGAATGCAACAGCAGATGGAAGAAATCTCCTCTCTGTCTATTTCTCTGTCTATGTCTCTACCTCCACCTCTCTCTTTCTGCGAGTGTGTGTTGTTCTTTCAAATAAAAAATATAAATCATTTTCAAAAATAAGGTTTTCCTGTGCAAAAATGTTGAAATCTCTAATTTTTACATTTACATGAACTTTTGAAGATCATCTTGTATGTGTGTGTGTTTGTGTGTGTATGTAGTCTCACCCAGATGTCTAACAGTACAGAAATATAAAAAATCATAGCCATTGATAAACTGGCTATATTAGTTTTAGTTGATTAGGAATATTTGATAATTGGGAAAACTCAAAAATGCTTTTCCATTAGCTTTACCTTTGCTAATAAAACATACATCATACTATAGCAATGACTAAGAAGCAGATTACAAAGTTTGTCCTGATTGCATAGAAAATTAATCAATTTTTAAAAAATATCATGTAGGATCTCTGTCCTTAGTGTGCTGTACATTTCGATTTAATGCTATAACTAGTACTCAAACAGTATTTTTCACTTTATGTTACTATGTGGGGGCAAACTGTTGAAGTCTTTACTTAATATATACTAAACTGATCATCTGTATATAAAGAGAATTGAAAATGAATCTTGATGTGAATGGAAGGGGAGAGAGAGCAGGAAAGGGGAGGGTTGCGGGTGGGAGGGAAGTTTGGGGGGGAAAGCCATTGTAATCCATAAGCTGTACTTTGGAAATTTATATTCATTAAATAAAAGTTAAAAAAAAAAAAAAGTTTGTCCTGGATTCTCGGGGGATGACTTCCAATATATTTTCAGAGCCTCCAGGTCAAAAGAATTTTCATGATCAGTCTAAGACATATTTTCATTTTTTCGCTCCCCTCTTATTAAAATGTCACATGAAGCTTACAGAGACTACATAAGGTGTGATATTGCCACAGATTAAATGTGTGTGTGTGTGTATGACATTTTTTAATCCTTTCTACATGAAAGGAGAGAGAATAAAATTATACTTCTTGGCAGTTTGGGACAGCTTCAAGGAGAAGGTGAGGGCCAGATTCTCTGACTTTTGGAACATCAATAACTGTGTGTATTATTTATATATACTTCCATGGGAGCAACAGAGCAGAGTAATTTGAAATTTTCAAATATGAGATAGGAAACAAATTCTTGTTTTTATAGTCAAAGAAGAAAGAAAAGGTTGATGTTGACCTACCAAACAAGGCCCCAGTGAAATGCTTTTTGATCTGAAGAATCACAAGTGCTGCATATACTCTTTTTTAAAGAAGATTTATTAAGTTATTTGAGAGGTGGAGTTACAAAGAGGTACAGTCAGAGAGAGAGGCCTTCCATCCGCTGGTTCACTCCCCAAATGCCCACTAGGCTGATCCAAAGTCAGGAGCCAAGAGCCAGGAGCCAGGAGCCAAGCACTTGGGCCATCCTCTACCACCTTCCCAGGCCATTAGCAGAGAGCTGGATCAGAAGAGAAGAATCCAGGACTCAAACCTGCGCAAACATGGGATAGCAGCGCCACATGCAGAGGCTTAGCCTACTCTGCCATAGCGCTGGCCCCTGCATATACTCTTTTCTCAATTCATGGGCACAAATCTCAAGGAATCAGAAGAGTCTTTGTGCATGTGTCAAGCAAATATAGCCTCAAGTATTAACATATAAATTGATCAAAATCTACTTTTTACAATGGAATTTCCATGTATTTTAACTTAGATCACCTTGTAATTTTATATTTCAAATAAAAAAAATTTATTTTCATACACCTATAATAAGAAATGTTGTAAGTTCCTTTGAAAAGAGATAGCATATTGACAACTTTCAGAAAAATACTATTCGCATTAACTCCTTATTTGTTCCTAAAAAATCATTGAATTGAAATCACTCTTATTTGAGACAGAAATTTTCCACAAAACTTGAAATGTTTTTAACATTTGAATAATTAAAGTGTATACTTATATGTCAGTTTTGCATTCAAATAGCACTATAAATCCACAAAAACATGTACGCAAATATTTATGACAACTATACTCACCATATCCAAAAAAGGGAAATAATATAAATGTACATCAACAGATGGGCAAATGAATAAAAGACATCCATACAATGGGATATATGAGTCACTGTAACAACAAATGGGTGAATTTCAAAATCATAAGGCTTCATAAAGGAAGCCAGGCACAAATAGTAAAGGCTAGATTATTTCATTTATATAAAATTCTAGAAAATATCAACTAATCTGTAGTGATAGAAAGTGTATCAGACAGGGCAAGTGAAGCTGTAATGAGGAATCTTTTGGAGCGATAAAAATATCCTAAACTCAATTACGGTAATAGCTTCATGCAATGGGGTATACCTTCTCAAAATTTCATCACATTGTTTTCTTTAAATGGATTCTGTTTATTGAGCATAAGTTATACATCAATAAAGTTGCTTTTTAAAACATGTTATATCTTCCTTTTATTAGCTGAACAATCCTGTGACAGTAGACAGAATTGTGATCTTATTTTGTGAATGGGAAAATGGAGTCTTCAGAGATAGAATGGGTTGTCCATGGCTAATAATACTCTGAGCTCAAGAGGATGGTTGCAAAGAGTGGTGACTTAAATGGTTTTTTTGTCATTTGCATCATCAAATAGACTATTCTGAAGAAGCCACGGTATAAAGCCAGGCTGCTCTGAATGGAGCAGAGATGGTTGTACGTGTGGGCTGGAAAGGGAAGGGAGATGCAGAGCAGGTATTTCCACAGGACCCTACATGGTATGAAGCCCCTGCAGAGTCTGCACACACAGCTGCACTCTGTCTTGACCTGCTGCACATCCAGGTTTGCACATGACGTGGACACAGAATTAGTCACATGGGATTTCTCAGTGTTTATGCCGTTTACTGGCTTCATGCTTTGTACAGTTTATTTGTTGTATTTCAGCTTTCTGTTAATTTGCTTCTTAACATAGTGTGATGTTATCTAGTTTGATATTTTGGATTCTCTCAAGTGCTGAGGATGAAGATGATCCCACTCAAAAGTTTGCCATGAAAGGGGCCAGCATTGGGGTGGCAGGTTAAGTGTCTCTGCCTGCAACACAGACATCACATATTGGCACTGATATAAGTCCCCACTGATCCACTTCTGATCCAACTCCCTGCTAATCCATCTGGGAAAGCAGCAGCAGAAGATGGCCCAAGTACTTGGGCCTGGGGAACACTCATGGGAGACCACCAGGATGAGGCACTTGGCTTCTGGCTTCAGCCTGGTTCAGCCTGGCTCTTGTGACCATTTAGGGAGTGAACCAGAAGATGGAAATCTCTCTCTCTCTCTAACTCTGCCTTTTTTTTTTTAAGATTTATTTATTTATTTGAAAAGCACAGTTACAGTGAGGCAGAGGCAGAAAGAGAGAGAGAGAGAGAGAGAGAGAGGTCTTTCATCCACTGGTTCACTCCCCAAATGGCTGCAATGCCCAGAGCTGAGCCGATCCAAAGCCTGGAGCTTCTTCCAGGTTGCCCACATGGGTACAGGGGCCCAAGCACTTGAGCCATCTACCACTGCTTGCCAAGGTGCACCAGCAGAGAGCTGGATCAGAAGTGGAGCAGCCAGGACTCAAACCGTGGTGTCCATATGGGATGCTGGCACTGCAGGCAGCGGCCTTATCCGCTACACCCCAGTGCCAGCGCAGGTAACTCTGCCTTCCAAATAAATAAAGAAATCCTTTAAAAAATTGTTTCATGAAGCTACTCAAGAGAATTCTTGAGATTGGAGTCATTCATGAATCATGTTCTACCAGCAACAGTAGGAAATCACAGAGAGAAGACCTGAGCCTTATCTTTGACTTCTCTCTCCCGTAGCCAGGCATCACTGGGGCAGATTCACCAGAGTCATCCTCACTGAGTAGCTAAGCTGTGTTCTCTTGCCATCCACCGCCATTCAGAACAACCACAGCTGTGTCCTCTACAACAGGAAGGCCAACTTCCACTCCCATCCTATCCACTCCCTGTGCTGCAGCCAAAATAATCATTCCAAAATTACCATCAGTTCCTGCCATTCCTCTGCATGAAATCCTTACAAGGTGCCCATCCCCTTCAGGGAACTGTCCATACACCTCGTTGTGGGTTCAGGCTCCTTAGGAAATGGATTCTACTTCTCTCTCAGCAATAACTTTTTCCGGATGCAAGTGAGCTACGCACTCTTCAATGAAATGAAACTTTTCCAGTTTCTCAAACATGAACCTTCTGGGTTTCAAACAAGATACTTCTTCGTCCTCCAGAGGCTCTTCCTCAATTTTCTTCATCTGAGCAACATCACTTCAGCTCTCACTTCTTTGGGAGACGTCGGGCATGTTACACATCTTGTCAGAGGCTCCTTTAGAGGCTGAAGTTTTCCATCACGGTGTTTATCACAGTACGACAAGTAACTTGTACTTGTGTGCATGCGACCTCGACATCATATAAAACACAGGAACACTCCTTGCTTTTTCACTGTTTTCTCTGCAGTGCCTAGCCTAGCGCCTGACACAGTAAGAACTCAATCAATGTTTCTTTAAGGTATTGATGGAATAAACTCTTGAAGTGGCTGGAGCAGATGGGCCTAGAACTGCTGGATAGGCCATTGTTTTCTTCTCAAATGAAGGTAACAGAAAATGAGTGTCAATTCATGACTCAACATTTCTTCTGGCTGAATATTACATGGAGTGAGTGAATCTAGTTCAAAGCCAAATGTTTTCGTTCTTGAGAGAATATACAGAAACACTGTCATTTTTCAAGTTATTGTTCCTTCTTGGACAGGAACAGTCCTCTAGCCTTTTAATCCATAAAGCACTTTATGATTGGATTTAAGATTTGCTGTGGATAAAAAGACCCTATCTGAAGAGACTAATGCATCAAGGTTAGGGAGGAAAAGTACTGGTAAGTTTTAAGCATGTTAGGATAATTGGGCCCAACGTGCTTAAATTGCTTTCAGATGAAAGGCTCTGAGCAATTGTTAAATTACAAACATTGAAAAAAATTCTCTGCAACCAATCTAGAGAAGAAAAGGTTTCCATTTGTACAGCAAATTAGATTCAGGTATTTTGAGGCAGGGGAAACTCTTCTGGCACTTACTACGTTTGACTCGGAGATGGAAGGGATTTGGTGACTGCGGAAGCCTTTGCCTTGCACTTGTCCCACAGCAATTACATTGGAAGGGGTCCTAGACTTGTGGAGTATGGGGTGTGGGATAAATTTGGAGAAAGCCACAATATGTAAACAAAACCTGTTAGTTTTCCAAAATACCTAACCACAAGACTCCACATCTTGGCAGCTTAGGAAGAGTCAAATGTGCTTTATTCTGAGAACAAATTTTATTCTCAGTAGGGAGAATTATGAATCCCAGTTCTAGCAAGCCACTACCAATAACCAAATTTAAAGGAATTTAAAAATACAGCCTATGTAGTAAAACTTAGCAAGCCCATATTATGAATCAACTTTAACCAAGAAACTTAAGATATCAATGGAATATTTAAAGTGTATGCTTTTCAAAAACTTCAGATTAAAAAATCCTATGGAAGGTGAGTTATTTCCAAAGATAAGTCATTGTCATTAAAGCAGTTACTTTATGTTGAGATCTTCTAACTTCCAGCATCATCAACTGAATGACAGTGTTTGGTTGTTGGATTAGATCATATTATAATCATTTTAACATTTACAATATCCCAAAAGGGCTATATTTTATGGAATTGTTTTATGGCTTTGCCTATCAGACACTTTAAGACAATTAGAAAGTAAAAAAATTGACCACTCAGGGGCTGGCATTGTGGCGTACTTGTTTAAGCTAATGCCTGCAGCACTGCCATCCTATACGGGCACCAGTTTGAGTCCTCATTGCTCTACTTCTTTTTTTTAAGATTTTAAAAATTTATTTATTTGAAAGGCAGAGTTATGGACAGTGAGAAGGAGAGAGAGACAGGTCTTCCATCCACTATGGCTGCAACAGCTGGGAGCTGGGTTGATCCAAAGCCAGGAGCCAGGAACTTCTTCTGGGTTTCCCACATGGGTTCAGGGGCCCAAGGACTTGTTCCATCTTTTACTGCTTTCCCAGGCTATAGCAGAGAGCTAGATCAGAAGAGGTACAGCCAGGGCTGAAGCCAGCATCCATATGGGATGCTGGTGCCACAAGTGGAAGATTAACCTACTATGCTACAGTGCCAGCTCCCTGACTGCTCTACTTCTGATCCAGCTCCCTGCTAATGTGCCTGGGAAAGCAGCGGAAGATGGCCCAAATGTTTGGGCCCATGCACCCATGTGGGATACCTGGAAAAAGTTCCTCCTCCTGGCTTGTCCCTGGTCCACCTATTCGGGGAGTGAACCAGCAGATAGAAGACCTCTGTGTGTGTGTGTGTGTGTGTCTCCTGCTATCTATATATAGCTCTGACTTTCAAGTAAATAAGATAGATCTTTTAAAAATAATTGATCACTCATTTCTTTTTTTAAAGATTTATTTATTTATTTATTTTAAAGACGTATTTATTTATTTGAAATACAGAGTTACACAGAGAAAAGAGAGGCAGAGAGAAGAGAGAGTTGTTTTCCGTCCAGTGGTTCACTCCACAATTGGCTGCAATGGCCAGAGCTGCACTGATCCAAAGCTAGGAGCCAGGAGCTTCTTCTGGGTCTCCCACATGGGTGCAGGGGTCCAATGACTTGGGCCATCCTCTACTACTTTTCCAGGCCATAGAAGAGAGCTGGATCAGAAGTGGAGCAGCAGAGTCTCGAACCAGCACCCATATGGGATGCCGGTGGTTTAGGCGTTAACCTACTGTGTCACAGTGCTGGCCACAAGATTATTTATTTATTTGAAAGGCAAAGTTACAGAGAGGCAGAGGCAGAGAGAAAGAGAGAGAGAGAGAGAGGGAGAGAGAGAGAGAAGTCTTCCATCCACTGGTTCACTTCCTAAATGGCCACAATGGCTGGAGCTGGGCCAGGCAGAAGCCAGGAACCAGGAGCTTCTTCGAGGTCTCCCACGCAGGTACAGAGGTCCAAGCACTTGGGCCATCTTCTCATGTTTTCCCAGGCCATGGCAGAGAGTTGGATAGGAAATGGAGCAGCCAGGACTCGAACAGGCACCCTAATGGGATGCCAGCACTAGTAGGCAGTAGCTTTAAGCACTATACCACAGCACTGGCCCCAATCACTCATTTAAAGACATTATTGTTATATTTCTCCAGAATTTCAATATTTTTGATGGTCAGAGAAAGAAAATAATTTATTCCAAATGTCTCCAAAACTGAGCCATATCCTGCCTGTAGATCCCATGGAAATGTACTTTTGCACATGACCATGTTAGCTGTTCATCTCTCCTTTGGGAAGAAATGGTTTATAGGCTCTCTCCCTCAGCCAGAGGCCTTCAGAACAGAGTCTTACCTATGCTGAGAGATCCAAAACAAGGTGAACAGCTCAGCTGACTCTAGGTGTGCTGATGGCACTGCTTTGGTCAATTTTCAGGCAGGGGAAAAAGGTATGGATGTGGGGAAGGCTGGTACCTTTGCTAAAGTTTGTGGTTCAGAAGTGGACCTTGGTAAATCCCATGAAACAAGCCAAGGGTGGGAGCAATTCCAGTTACTATCTCAAAAAGCAGTTAGGAAGAAAAGACAAGGTCCCTATAGTATACATTTATGAAATTATTATAGTGATTTGGGTCAAAGAACCTGTCATAAAAAGGTAAAATCATTGCCTTTTCTTTTGTTCATTCAAATAGAATTTCTGAACTTGCCCCCTGCCTTTGTCTGGTTTCACTTGATGTTGCATTGAATATATAACAGTGAAGGAAAATGAGACATTCTTAACGTGGAACTCAACGTTTGGAAGGAGTGTAACAAACCTCCATGGATATGTTTAATGTATGTGTTTATTTGTGTAGGTAATAAAGAGATAGTAAACTCAGAATTCAAATTCCTGCCCTCTTTTATGATAGGAAATCCAAGAGTTGGAGGGCCTTGTTTCCCATCTTTTCACTGTGTACGTTAACAGGAAACAGTGATTCCTTGCCTATCTCTCAGCAGCCATAACCAAGCAGGCTCTCCCAAAGGAATTTTAGCATGGAATCTAAATGACAATAAATCAGGAGCAATGAGAAACTCTTCAAGAATGTTGTATCTGAGAGTTCTGAATCCAACAGTCTCCCTAGCAAGGTCCTAAACAAACAGGAATTCTGGTGTGGTCTGGCCCAACAGAGGGTTTCCTGCCAATTTCACTGCCCAAATTTCTCATCAATCTCATCCATCTCTTTCCTATACCTCTTAATGATCCAGTTGAACAGTTAGTGCCTGATGTTTGATAGCATGAATAGTGACTATGACTATGCTTAATATACATTAAGCAAATAATGCTGGTGCATTACTGAATTCCAACCATGGTAAGTGCTATAAACTGCTATGAAGGAAATGTATATTTAACTGCATGGGTAGTGAGCAAGGAAGGTATTTGCGAAGACTAAAATTTATGCCACAGGTAGGCTGGGGGAAAAGTTCCCTCAAGGACACAAAAGAATGTTAGAAGTTTTTGTTTCTTGATTTTTTTTTTTTTATTTTAGCTCCCATACATAAGGAAGAAGATGTGGTATTTGTGTTTTTGTATCTGGCTTATTTCTCTCAACATGATGTCCTTTAGTTGCAAGCATTTTGATGCATATAATAGAATGCATTCCTCTTTTACAGCTGAATAATATTCCATGGTACATATATGCCACATTTTGATTATCCATTCATCTGATGACGGACATCTCGGTTGATTCCATATTTTAGTTATAGTGAGCAGTGCTGCTAAAACATGGTAGTTCAGGTACAATATGTTCATACATATTGATACAATATGTTCATACATATTAAAACTCTTTGTCAAATTGTAAAGAATGATACACTCCTATAATTGTAATGATCTGTGACTATTTAATTCTGTCTATGAGTGAAATAGCCATCTTTTCATTTAAAATCAAAAGAAGGCTAGAAGTTACTGAAGGAGAGAAAATCACGTCGAATCTGAAACCAAACAAAGAAACAAAGGGCCGTGGCTCTGAGATTCAACATGGGTGTGTAAAAAACAAACCACAGAAAAGACTTGTGTTGGAATTTGGCATTCCTATTGTGGTCACCTTTGTTAGTCATACACAATAATTCAACAAAATCCTCAGAGGAAAAAAAATTGTAATGCTCTCATAATCCCTATATCCACTTGCTGACAGATTTATATCTCCTTCATTCACCCTACGATTGCCCAGTGCAAGTCCCAGCACCTTTCTTCTGGACTAGCATCCCAGGCTCTGGTCTTCTACCTTCAAAGCTCTCCTTCTCTTTGCCAGCCAGGAGTTCACTGTTATATACAATATGACCATGTTGAATCTCTTTTTTAAATGTTTCAGGTCTCCTCCATCTCCCATCACCTAAAGAAATGAACCCTCTTTAGACATAAAAGCCTCTTTTCAGATGGCCTTGACCATCTGCTTGGTCTCACTCCTGCCTCTCCCCACCTAAAACTTCACCTTGTAGCAACATCACATCACTGGCTATTCTCTAGACATAGCAAGTTCTTCCATGCCTTTGTATCCTTGTTCCTCTGGATCTGAATTAATTTTCCTGTACCCCTTACTTTTGTGCCTTCTCCCAACTAATTCTAATTCATCTTCAGTGAGTCAGAGGTCATCCCTCCCTTCAAAAATTTTCCTGAAAGCCCTAGATTGGATGAAGAGTTCCTGTAGTATCAAGTCTGCATCTCTATCATAACAGCAGAATTAGTTGACATTGTTTTGTAACTTGATCCCCTTTATAAAATTACTAGTTCCTACAGAAAAGGTTTGTGCCTCACTTAGTGGGATAGTCTAGCAAATTTCCAGCCAAAATTAGAGTCTTAATTAAAAGATATGTTGAATTAGGTTATGTATATAATGTTTTCATTCATACCAGTTCCTAAATTGTAACCTCAGGCTTTACTGAGAGCTTTGGTTTTCATGATGTGGATCTGTAATGTTTTTTTGAGAGCTGTCTCTTTGAACTTACTCTGTGACAATAACCAGTAGGATCTTCCTGGAAAAGTTAAAATACAGAGTTAAAATATAGGGACAATAGCAGGACAAGAAAAAGAGATGCAGAGGAGTAATGCTGCAAAGAAACATGAGTCACAGATGGAGACACTTGCAAAATGAAAAAGGAAAGAGGAGGAAATGAGGAGGCTTAATTATGGTGCGTGATTCAACCACAGATTAGACTGCATATATTACTTCCAATTTTCCTGACTTCTATTGAAACTGTATGATTCTGGCTTCCTGGTGGAATCTAATTCTAGTAATATACATTTGGTCTTGACAGGTGTAGCTCCTGTCACAGGCCACATCATTCTATGACAAACAAAACCAGATTCCTGGCAATGTTTGACACAGGAGCTCCTGTCTGAGTTCCCTGGGACACTCAGGACATAAGCATGGCAAAAGCTCTGGGGAAGGAGCATGTACCCAGTAAGTTACAAGTCCCTAAAAGTACTGGCAATTTCTCTGCCTGCAAAAAGCCCCACTAATACTCCTCTCTTTAACTGAGGAAGAGGAAGGGTAGAAAGCCTAAGAACAGAGGGTTTTGGTGTTACATAATCCTAGGTAAGCCTCATTCTACCACTTTCCAGATTTCATGACTGAGTGTGTAACTTAACATCTCTAAACTTAGTTCCCTTACTTAAAAATTGGGGAAATAACAGTGCCTAACTTGCAGGCATGTGAATGTTGACATATTTATGATGACCTTAGCATGGTACATAGAATACAAGTAAGTGTATTCCAGTGATGCAAGCTTACTAATTCTTTCCAGTGGGAAGGAATCCGTTTGAACCCATGACGACTTATTGTGTCATGTAACATGAGACCTGACATCAATCCCCTCCCTCTGTGTGCCATCTACTGTGTCTTCCATGTAACCAAGTGCCCACCAAGCTCCCCTACCAGGCCCTAGTCATCATCCTGGGTGGTCAGGACTCTCTCACTTTCTGGCCTACAGCATCACTGTTTCTCTAGAGACATGGAAATGATCCTCACACCACCTTGGAAAATCCTCCTCTAAAATACTGTGGACTCATGGCATTTGACCTTTCAACCTTTGAGAGTTTGAGCAATCCGTGTGTGTTGCTATATGGCTAATAAGTAGAAACAAATACTTGGCCAGTAAGTAAGCTTGACTGATTGTTCAGCCTCTTAATTAGTGTTTGTGAATTTAGGGATTCTGGAATGTCTCTAAATGTTTCCTTTGCAAATGTCAAGGGTTCCATGTATGTGGAGCCCAGGCTCCAAGAGAAAACTCCATGTATCAACTAGAAGTAGATGCATCTTAATTGAAGGTGGCTTGGAGAGCACTGCATGAGTTCCCCAAATGGGTTGTAGACTGAATTCTTTTAGTCACATCTCAAATATCACCTACTCTGTGAAGTCCTCTATAACTTTTGTCAAATGATGTTTGGTATTTCCTCCTCTGTGCTTCCAAAGCACTGTAAGAGCAACCTATTAAAATATTTATCACTTTAACTGTTGCTTCCCTAGTGGTTATGGTGGCATATAAGCAGGAGAGATTTACTGCTCGCAGCAGCTCTTGAGCTGAAAGCCTAAGAGCACAGTGCCAGCATGGTCAGGTTCTCGTGAGGGCCCTTTTTCAGTTTTCAGATGGCCATCTTCCTATTTATCTTTTCGTGAGGGTAGAAAGAGCCAGAGAACTCCCTGGGATCCCTTTCACAATGGCACTAATTCCACTCAGGAAGGGTCCATGTTCATGAACTAATTACTTCTCAAATGCCCTATGTCCTTATATCATCTCATGGGGAATTAGTATTTTAACACATGAATTTAATAGGGGGTACAAACATTCAAGTTCATAATGGTCTCTTTTTAAAAAGTTTTTTATATTTACTTATTTTATTAATCAAAGGCAGAGAGGGGAGTGGAGAATTCCATCTGCTAGTTTACTTTCAGTAACTACTTGAGTCATCACCATTGCCTCCAAGGGTGTGATCAGTAGGAAACTGGAGTTGGAAGAAGAGCTAGGACTCAAACCCAGGCACTCAAATATGGTACGTGGGCATCCAAGGCATAATCTTAAGTGCTGTGCCCAATGCCCACCCATATAAAAATCTGTTTAACTAACTATAGTTATATCAGGATATAGACTCAATCTTTGTACTCCTAATACTTATCTACTACAGACACTTCCCTACTACAGTTTCTGGCATGCCATTATTTCTTAATAAAATTTCTTCCATAAGAATGAGCCAAGGAGGGAAGTGTTTGAACTTCTAGCTCTCTGATTCATATACCTATGGAATTGGGTATACCAGTTGCTTCCATTAAGCTGAAGGTAGGATGGACTGCACTGCTGTAGTTTTAGCAGTGGGATGTTTTCCTTGGCTCCCCTGCTATTATATAAGGGATTCCTCCAGTCTGTCGTAATGCAAGATATATAGACATCTCTCTAAATCTTAGCTTCTCTGGCAAAGTTTGTTCCCAAGTCAAGCCCTCTCTGTGACTGCTGCCACTAGCAAGTAACAGAGACAAAAAAAAAAAAAAAAAAAAAAACCACCACAAACAAACAAAAAAAAAGCCAAGGAGTATATTACCAATAGTGCCAGGACTATTAAAAGCGAAATCTCAGAGTGGGCATTTAGCCTAGCAGTTAAGACCCTAGTGTCCCACACTGTCACCCATGTGGGGGACATGGATTGAGTTCCTCACTTGCTATTTCATCCCTGGCCCAGTCCCAGATGTTGTAGGAATTTGGAAAGCAAATCAGAAGTTGGAAATTCTCTCTGCTTGTCAAATGAAATAAATAAATAGGTCATTATTTTTATAACCTACCTTTCTCTTCATCCCAATTATCACAGAGTATCCTAATATCTACTTTCTGTCATATGATCAGTCCCTGTAGAATAAATGGGCATGGGTTTAGTTAAAATTTTAAAAAGGATAGTATTAAGAAGGCTCTGCTTCACTAAAAAAGTTTATCTCCAAATATTGGAGGCACCACTGAAGGGCTCATAATGGACACTTTTCAAATGTGCTGCAGCAACAGCATTTTATCATAAGATGGCATATTAGAGTCACCTGGAGATTTTATGTAATCAAACAAATAATCAAAACCACAGCAACAAAGAGGATTAGACCTTACTCCTATAGATTCTGATTGAATTGGTGTTGGGTTGTGTGTGGGAGTGATTGTAATCTGAAAGCATAGTGGAGACTGTGACCAATAACAATGCTACACAAAGTGTTGTGGGTATACAGGTGCCCATGTGTGAAATATTTATTGTTGTTGTTATTAATAGAAATTTTATAGAAGTATTTATTGATTATTAATAGAAATATGATAAGGATAGAAATTGAGACTGTTTAGAAATTTTTATAGACAGTTCACAGAATGGGGCCACAGCTGTGGTATAGAGGATTAAGCCTCCACCTGCAGTGCTGGTATCTTATATGAGCACCAGTTCAAATCCAGGCTGCTCCACTTTTGATCCAGATCTTTGCTAATGTACCTGGGAAGGCAGTGGAACATGGCCTAAGTGTTTGGGCTCCTGCATCCATGTGGGAAACCAGAAGAAGCTCCTGGCTCCTGGCTCCTGGCTTCAGACTCGACTAGCTTGGGCCATTGTGGCCATTTAGGGAATAAATCAGCAATGGAAGATTCTCTCTCTATCTCTCTCTCCCTCTCTCTCTCTCCCTCCCTCTTTCTTGGGATTTCTGACTTTCCAATAGATAAATAAAATCTTTTTTTAAAAAAGAAAGTTCACTGAATGATTTATGTCTGTGAAATCTAATAACAAAATATAAAATAATTATATCATCTATTTACTCATATTTAATTTTCACAAAAGCTGATTAATTTGTTATATTTAGGGGCTGGTGCTGTGGTTCAGTGGGTTAAGGCCCTCGCCTGAAGTGCCAGCATCCCATATGGGCACCAGTTCGGGTCCCGGCAACTCCACTTCCAATCCAGCTCTCTGCTATGGCCTGGGAAAGCAATGGAGGGTGACCCAAGTCCTTGGGCCCCTGCACCCACATGGGAGACTCTAAGAAGCTCCTGGCTCCTGGCTCCTGGCTTCAGATTGGTGTAGCTCCAGCCCTTGTGGCCATCTGGGGAGTGAACCAGCAGATGGAAGACCTCTCTCTCCGTCTCCACCTCTTTCTGTAACTCTGTCTTTCAAATAAATAAAATAAATCTTAAAAATAATTGTTATATTTAAGACAATATCAGGCTGTAATGGATTAAATAATTTAAAACTGACCCTTTACCAACTACTTTTGAAAGTTCAGCTTGCTCATCCCAGTTCTGTCCCCAATCCCTTAGTAAAAACAAAATAGAGGGAAGAAAAAGAAAGCATAGAAAAAAAAAGAGAGAAGAAAATAAAGGAAAGAGAGGAAGGAAAGAAGGAAGGAAAGAAAGAAGGAAGGAAGAAAGGAAGAAAGGAAGGAAGGGAGGGAGAAAGGAAAACGGTGATCTCACATTGACTGTTAAAATGCTGTGTGAGTTCTTGTTATGGGCATTTCTTCTCATAGCCAGAAGTTTGGATCAATCTGTATACAGCATTTTTAGGGTTTATGCCTTCCCTTGCTCTAAATTTGCTTTCTGGTGATGTTTCCAGTTACTCTCCAATTTGCTGTTGAACTAAAGAGTTGGCTCAGAGAACAGGACTAGAGGTAGTATATTAAATTGGGACCAACGGCCTTGAGTTGCAGTTGTACTTTTGCCATAACCAACAGCATGATGTGGGAAGGCTGCCAGACTTGTGAGTGCCAGCTTTTCCATCAGAAGATTAGAGTAGGGTTTGACCCTTTCTAGGTTTCATGCTGGAACTGTATTTTGTTACAAGATTTCATCTACCTTCTTTCTTAGATTTAACTGATTCTAAAGAAGAACAAGATTAAAATATAATATTTGCCTTTTAATTATTTCAAATGAGGTACAGGTGAGAAGGTATATGTTCTTTAGTGTTTTTTTTTTTTTGTATGTGTGTATGTGGCTGTGGATTTCAGGATTATAAATATACTGCTTATCAAATCCTACTACTAGTGCATTATCAAATGTGACAAGTGTAGTTAATGTGTAGTTAGCAAATGACTAGTCCACAATATGTGCAAGCTGTCCTTATTGCTTCAATATTTGAAATATTGATGGATCTAGTAAACATGAAAACCATACAATGGATGTCTGCTTTCCACATTGACTTATTTCATTATTCCATTCAAGGATTAGGAAGCTGACTGATGGTTGAGGTTGCAGTACTTTGGAAATTCCAGCTGTGGTTTGTGTGCTCAAGGGTTGTTTGCTGATAAGAACATTTTAGCAATGATTTTACAATTAATCTTTATAAATTATTCAAATTATAAATATTATTTACATTGAATGCTTAACCAAACACTCATTAGTTTTCTTCTTGCTATTCAAGAACAAACCAGTTCTTTAGCTGTTTTAAGAACATGTAGCTATAGAAAAAGTTATTTTTTCCTTTGACATTTTTTCCAAGGTCAGTTTGGCCTTTGGGAGAAAAAAAAATCTTTCAAAGGTAAAATCACAATCTTTACAATGTTATAGTGAAGACTACTCCTCTTAGTTCCTAATATCATTCTCCAATAAAAGAAACTCAGAAAACTGATTGATTCTTGAAAATTTCTATGGCAGGAAATATGCGAGATGAGCCCAGAACATCTCATGGTACCAGAAAGTAAGAAAATACTCAAAAAAAAAAAAAAAAAAGGCTAGAGACATGTCAAAGAACATCAGAGAAAATTTAAATGAGCCCCTAAGGGCCTAAGCTGTAACAATTAGAGCAAAAATTAAGTAAATAACAAAATATTGGATGTCTAGCTTGAAGTATAAAGTATATATAAATAAAATAGATATAAATCTATTGCTATCCATAATTGCCTTTAAAATTAAAGGAAGAGAAGAGACACATCTTTCTTACAGAAGCACCAGGATAATAGATATAGAAACTCCCACTTCTAGATTAATCACCCCATCCCACCCTTCCGGGTGTTAGCTGTATTTAGGGAATCACTTAGTGAATACAATATGGAAAGAAAAAAAATGTAACTTTACAGTGGAGACATCCGCAAGCATTGCCTTAACCAACCAATTAAAGTTCAGTCACTAGTGACATGGCAGTTTGATATTTTACATCCTACTTTAGCTTGCCATAACAAGTTACCATAGACCAGGTGGTTCCAACATATTTCTTTCTTGTAGCACTGAAGGCTGGAAATCCAAAACAGGGTGTCAGCAGGGTCAGGACCTTCCACGCTGCAGACCACACAGGGCAGAACTCACACTCAGAGGGCTCCACTCTTCATGCACTAATCATCTATCCAAGGCCCCACCTTGTAAAACCATCACTTTGGCAATTATGATTTCAATATTTAAATTTTGAGAAACACCAATATTCAGTAAATAACACACTGTTGCGTAACACTGATATGATGTTCTCCAGAGAGCATCAATTTGCATGAAATGCTTCTCAAAACTCCACAACCCCAATTTAACTGAGAAACCATCAGACAAATCTACAACGAAGAACATTCTACAAACAACTACTCTGTACTCCTCAAAAGCATTAGCGTCATTAAAAACAAGGAGAGTTTTTTTGTTGTTGCTGTCTCGTTTTTGATTTTTTAAGCCAAGAAACACCCAAGGAGACATGACAACAAAATGTAATGTAGGGTCCTGGATGGGACACTGACACAGAAAAACAGATATTAGAGAAAAATGAGCAAAATCAAATAAAGCATGGAGTTTGGCTAATAGCCATGAGTAAATAATGATTCCTTAGTTTTAACAAGTGTGCCATGGTAATATAAAAAGGTTAACACACACTTTGCAGTGTTTTTTCAACTTTCCTGTGGATATACAACTATTGCAACATAGTTTTATATATTTGTGTGTGTGTGTGTGTATATGAATGCTACTTGATAGCTCATGTAAAACTGTTTACAGTCACTTGACTGATAGTGGGCAGAAACACAGCACCGAAAACCAGGCACATTGCATGGTAAGTAGTCAACAATCTCTCTTGAATAAACTCAATGACCATAAGTAGTTATATATCATAAAAGCTATTTATTTGCAATTTTAAAAAGTTTTTACAATCCTTAAATGTTGAGGTTATAGAGAAATTACTCAAAAGGAGGGAAAATCCCCAATGTTTTCATTTACTAAAAGTTTCCAAAAGATATTCAAGCCAAGGATAATTTAAGGAAAGTTACAGAGGAGGGGGCATATGCAATCAGTTAGTGAGTTGCCCAGCCAAACGGAACATTGCTGTAAGGGAAAATGGAGAGGATCTGATTAAAAGTAGGTATGTTTTCTTTTGTGAATTTTAAAAATTGATACCATTTCCTCTCTGTCTTTGGTTTGTTGTGGTGAGCTCTAGTCTTTTTACTTTCTCTTATTTTCTTTTCCTTCTATGTATATTTTTTCCTTGTGATCTCAGATTTCATTTTTATTATTTTTCACTACTCTGATTATCTTTTGTCTTTCCTTTTCATTTCTTGTGACCTGCCAGCCCCAGGCTGAAGGTTGATTCACTTTTCATGTGAATTAGTCAGCTCCTGTTCTGTTCTCAGGCACCTGGCTCTGAGCCCTCCCATTGCTTGTTAGCATTTTCTTTAGGGACACTTGCAATGGATTTATAATGTACTTCATGATTCATTTTTTGTACGCTGTCTATGTCTGAAAAAAGATTCATCTCATCAGACTTGTTAATGCACAAATGTGGAAAACACTGTAGATTTCAGTGGTAGAACTTATTATCTGTGAATAAAGTGATATAACAATGTTGTCTTTATTTAAAATACACTGAGAATAGAATTATGCAGGAAAAATTACCAAATATTTTCATGCTTTTCTTTAAAGCATTTTTAAATCATTATTTTTTACATCATTTTAATGGTTTCTGGGATTCTACCTGGGAGGCTCTAGATAACTCATTCAATACTTCATGTCTCTCATATGTCTAGTTGTAAATTGGAAATCATCTGTAACACCATGCAAGACCAGAGAGACTGCCAATCCCAATTATGGCAAAATGATCTTCCAGTTACTGAGTCTATGATTTGAAGTTTCAATCAGTATGTGAGCGACAACTATGCACATTTCACTTTGCAATGCCATGAGGAAAAACTGAAATATAAGACATCATCTCCAGCTTCCAGGATTTTCCCACTAGGCTCAGTATGGAAGGCACTCACATAAAATAGATAGAAAACAATGTGATAAACTGTAGCTTGAATGTATAAGGCTTATAGATACTAAATGCTATAAAATATGGAGAAATTGGAGATCATGAGAGCCTGAAACAGTTTCTAAGGATCTTGTAAAAGTTGGGAGACCAGCATGGTGTAGTAAAAATAATGTGAGTTTTGTTTTTAGATAAAATTTGATTCAGATACTGGCTTTGACATATAATGGCCATGTGACTTTGGATCAATCACATTTCCTTTACCTTCATGGAAATAACGAAAAAATCTTAAGTTCATAGGATTTTCATAAGGATTAGTTGTATACAACTATTATACTGTTATAAACTGAAAGATACTTATCAAAAGAACTACCAAAAATGCTTTCTAATTAGAAACCAAGGGTGAAAGAGGACATAAAAGGGCAGAATGGTGTTGATGCTTTTAATAGAAAGGGGATTGTAGAGAGGCATTCGGTTAGCAGGAAAGGAGTGAGTTTGGTTTTGATCATGTTGTTTTAGGAGACAGTCACAATCCCAGTATAACCTTATCCTTCAAGCAGCCAGAAAGAAAATTCTGGACTTAGGGAGAAGCAGTCAAATTTTCACTTAACCTGAATTAATTTTATACAAAATAAATATATTCAATAGAAGTATTCTCACTCCATCATGTATTTCTGACACTGATTATTTATAAATGTTTTCTGTTTTCAATTCTCTCTTTTCTCTCTCTCTCTCTCATTTCCTGCAATCTGATAAGACTTAGGACATGCTACCCTAAAATATGGCACCTTGGCATTTGAGAAAACCACAGAAGCAGACAGATCGCACTCACCTTTTCCACCCTTCTCCCTTGGAACAGTTTATAAGAACTTCATTTGAGAGGAGTCTTCCCTAACCCAGAGGAGAGAACAAGTATAAGGAAGCAGAGACAAATCTGGACAAGCAGGTCTTGCTAAGGTGCCCCTCACTATGTTACCATAAGATCATAACATTTTATGCAATCATACTCCTCCACAACTACCCACGTCATCAAACCTCCTCATATTGAAAATGAAAGATTTACCCAATCCTTTGGGTCTTCCTTACCTTATGGAGCCTCCTGTATCATGTGAAATTTATATTAAGTAAACTTGTATGGTTTTCTCTTGTTAATCTGTCTTTATTTATGAGATCTGAGCTGTGAACAGAGGCTACCTGAGAAAGGGAAATTTCTTTTTTTTTTTTAGTTTCTTTTTTTAAACTTTCATTTAATAAATATAAATTTTGAAGCCACAACTTTTAGATTATAAGTTTCTAAAGCTCTTTACTTTCTTCCTTATTTCCTAAAGAAATCTGTTTTGTTTTCTTGAACCCCAGCATGTAGCATATTATCTTACACATTGTAGGCACCCAATAAATTCCTATGAATAAGTAAATGAAGAACTAAATGAATTGTTCATTCTTTTGACCTGTTCCTTGAAACATCTTGTACTGTGTTGGAAATTTCAGCAGATACAATGTTGGAGACAGGGTCCCAACTCTCCTGAAGCTTTTTACAGCAGAAGTAAGAAGACAACCACAGTGCAGGGAAGTGCAAAATTGACTCTTGGTGTGAAGGAATACACAGGTCCTGGCGAAGACATAGGAAGCCCAAGTTTGTAAACTGAAGCAGAAAGGCGGAGCATACTCAGGTAGAAAAACCATAGGAGCAGAAACTCTGCCTTAGGATGCAGAATGGCACATTCCAGAAAACACAGTCAGTGAAGCTGGAAACAGTGGAAGGGCAGAGTAGCACCTGAGAGGGCTGAAGAAGTAACTTATGGGACAGCTGGAGTGTCTCATGGAGTAAGCTGCTAATTTTGCATCTTTTCTTAGGGATGAAAGGAGCTGTGGAACTGCTTTCAGAGACACAGAAAACCGCCCATGTTCATATCTCTGCCACCATACATTAACAGTGGGAAGCAAATCACTTAGCCAGTCAATTCCTCAGTTTCCTTATTTATATGTAAAATGGAGGATAATAATAGCACTTACTGCATGAAGCTATGATAATTAGTTAAAACTAATTTGAGGGGCCAGCAGGTAAAGTTGCTGCCTGCAGTGCCGGCACCCCATATGGGGTGCTGCTTCTAGATCCGGCTGCTCCACTTCCGATCCAGCTCTCTGCTATGGCCTGGGAAAATAGTAGAAGATGGTCCAAGTTCTTGGGCCCCTGCACCCACATGGGAGACCCGAAAGAAGCTCCTGACTCCTGGCTTTGGATTGGCTCAGCTCTAGCTGTTGTAGCCATTTGGGGAGTGAACCAGCGAATAGAATACCTTTCTGTCTGTCTCTCCCTTTCTCTGTCTGTAACTCTATCTCTCAAATAAATAAAAATTAATTTGAAAGCTTAGGAAACTGCCTGGTGTGGTATGAGCTCCATACTGACATTTTCACAAATGCTATGTAGAAGTTGACTTTATGTATGTTTGTGTATATATACTTGGTTATGTGTATGTATGTTTTTTAAAGTAGGGGGAAGATGCCATTGAATTTTTATGGTTAAAGATTACTCTGACTAGTGTGGGGAGGAATGGATTAGAAGCAGGACTAGTCAAACATCTAATAGAGTGGCCAGGGAAGGGACGATGCTGACTACAAGACTAGGGTGGATATAGGGACATGGAGAGAAAAATAGAAATGAGTGTGTAATTGAATTGATATGTTGCAGGGGAAAGGGGAAATCAGGCAAACAGCAAAACAAGATGACTGCCAATTTCTTCTTGAACCTCTGCATAGATGGAGATACTATTCTACTGGGAACACAAGAGAAGAGCAGCATCAGTGGGAAAGTCATACATTTAGGAGGCTGTGAAAGCTAAAATAGATGTAGAGATAGAGATATTTGAGCTCAACAAAGATGCTAAGTCTGAACAGTTTTTTGAAGGCCACTAAGTACAATACATATACTAAGAACCAGAATCAGGAAAGTGGATAAGATCAGTATAAAAAGTGCAGAATGAGAAGAAAAGAGGATCTCTCATTGCAAGTCCAACTAGAAGTGGTCCAGGAGAGGAGGGAAGCTCAGACCTGATATTCCATGACAATGTGTGGATCACGGCCCCATAATTCAGGATTAGCTTTTTAAAAAGTGAAAAAATACAGTGTCACCCACTAGGCACAAAAGTTATGAGACTGTCTCTTTATCATAAGAAAGAGTACAGCTTCATCAAGTCACCGGAAGCATATTGCTGACGGAACCTTTAAATCAAAGCAAGAATAATGCCCCAGGTGTATTAGCTCCACACCATTTGAGTTCATTTATAACAGACATTTGTACTCCCAGATCCACTCACAGAATCCAGCATACAAGTAAAGACCTGTTTTTGCTGGTTGAAATCTGGCTAACACCTAGCCCCAATCATATAATTTTCAACTTAATTCATGGGTTTGCGTTTGCTTCCTATAGGGACTAAACCATCAACTTCATGATTTCTGTCAGTGGAGAAAGCATAATTAGATTGGTGAAATCATTTTCTTTGACATAATCTGTTTCAACTAGTAGTCAGAACTGTAAAGTGTAATTGTAGGCCCACAATTATAAAGGAAATTTCATCTGATATGCATTGATAAATGTTGTTTTTAACACTTTGGCTATCAAATGAAAATCCATTCTTACGCATACTTTTCTTTATTCAGCCAATAGTTATAATATTGCTGGCCGGGATTGGTGTTGTGAGGTAGCAGGGAAACTCACGGCTTGTGACGCCGGCATCCCATATGGGTGCAGTTCAAGTCCCAGCTGCTCTACTTCCAATCCAGCTCCCTGCTAATGTGCCTGGGAAATCAGCAGAAGGTGACCCAAGTGCTTTGGCCCCTGCCACCCATGTAGGAGAAAGCTCCTGGCTCTTGACTTCAGCCTGGTCCAGACCCTGCTGTAGTGGCCATTGGAGACTAAACAGCAGATGAAAGACTTCTCTCTGTGTGTCTCTACTGTTATCTGTAACTCTGCCTTTCAAATAAATAAAACAAATATTTACATATATATTACATATATTTAAATGTATATGAGGCTATGACAATTGACACAAAATTTAAATATATATGGGTCTAAAATGATTTACACAAAAGTCCTGGCTTCTAGGTGTTTATTAAGTCTAGAAAGAAAAGTAGGTACATGAGGGATCTTCAAAAAATTCATGGGATGTGTGCATTGCTAAAAAAAATACACATGGATTTCAAACTTTTTTTGCATCAAAATAAAGGTAATTCCATTCTCCCATGAAATTTTTGAAATACCCTCTTAGTAAGCCACTACAATGCAACAATGTAAAGTGTTAGTAGAAACAGGAATAGAGTGAAGAACCGATTCTGCCTGAGGTTGTCCGAGAAGAATTTCCAGTGTTGGGTCTTTAAGTCTTGAAGGCAAATGAACAAGGGAGACTATTCCAGAGATAAGGAATAGTAATGCAAAAGTGCTGAGAAGAATAGAGAGTGTAGCCCATTCATGGGAGAGAAAGTTGGTCAATTAGTCACAATTGGAATTCAAGTAGGGAGAAAAACACCAAAGCCTGGCTGGAGAGAAGGGCCACTGGGCAAAATGCTCCACAGACTAAATTAAAAGAAATTGGGGGTTTTATTTTTCAGGTTGACAGCCAGTCTGATGATATAGAAATTGTCTTCAAGATTGTAATTTGAGTATCATTTGGGAGAATAATTTAAGAATGAGAGAAGAGAGAGACAGAGAGACAGAGAGGGAGAACAAATGCTAGAAAAGGAACTAGTTAAGAAATGTGTAGCAATCCAGGTAAGAGCTGATGTGGCCTTTTCTAAGGCAATGGTACTGTAAATAGAGAGGAAACATTTTTCCAGGGAAAAGATTCAATTCTTAATTAGAAGGTCAGCGGATAATGGAAGTAAGGTGGAGTTAAGGATAACTGGGAGATTCAGGGATGTCATCCTTGTCCCAGGGCTCTGTCCTGTTTGGGGCCAAGTTTCAATCAGTGAAAATTTTGTAATTCAGTATGTCAATTCTGATTCATCACACACGTGTACCACTGCCTCACCTTTGCTCCAAAAAAGGCATTTCTGTCTTTAGAGATGGAAATGCTATTGAGAGTAATAGAGAGTACAAGAAAAGGGTTTAGAAGCAAGATTTAGTGAAGAGGGGAAAGGAGGAAGAAGCTATGCCCTCTCTAAAATCAAGCACATCAATTATGCACTGGTTTAATCAGAGATAGGGCTGATATACCAGCTATTCCACAAACAAATGTGATTATCAACCCTTTGGTCTGCTAATGAGAAATGCCCAGTAACAACTCTAAGCTGTTATAAATTTGACTCTCAGATTTTTAAAGACCAAAGAGCATATTCAAATAGCCAGCGCACATTCAATTTTGGCTATGTAATTTTTGTTACATTACTACTAAGATATACATCTAAGCAAAATAATCACAGAGTCAGTTATCTTTATACTACCACTTGCACAATAAAGTTATACAGCCCTTTTATTCTCATTCTCTGCCTCCTCCTTTCTATTCACCTCCCACACCCCTGTAGAGGCAGCAACTCCGAGACTGCCTGGGTAGTAGCTACAACTTCACAATCTGTGGCCATCTTTTTTTTTTTTTAAGTAAACAAATTATATAACCAATGTTTTTCATGATGTCTAATTTTTAATCAAAATGATAATTTCTTACTTATCAACAGTAGAGAAATTTCACAATGTTGTTATTTCCTTTGTGAGCACAAAATAACCATTTTATTTCCTTTACCATTTCCAAAGAAGAAATGATTGTTCTACCTCACTTTGTCTCACTACATGTACTCTTAAGTATTATTTGATTCAATCCTCATACAGTATTAATCCAATGAGAAATGGATAAATGCTATTTTTCCCATTTAATATAAGAGGGAATTAAAAATTTTTATAGAAGTAATTGATTAAAAAAAAAAAAAAGGTCAAGACCAGAACCAGCATTGTGGCATAGCAGGTTAAGCCTCTGCCTGTGATATCAGCATCCTATATGGGTGCCAGTTTGAGTCCCAACTGTTCCACTTTCCATTCAGTTCACCATTAATGTGTCTGGGAAAGCAGCTGAAGATGGCCAAGTCTTTGGGCCCTTGCCCCCATGTAGGAGAACTGGAAGAAGTTCCTGGTTCCTGGCTTTGGATCAGCTCAGCTCTAGCCTTTACAGCCCTGAAGGGAGGGAAACAGAGGATGGAAGGTCTCTCTCTTTCTCTCTCTCTCTCTTTATAACTCTGCTTTTAAAATAAAAAAAAAAACTTAAATAAAAGAATAGATCCTAGAAGTAAAGTTGTGACTAATGTAGATATTGATATAGGAAGATGCTTTCAATATATTGTGGAATAAGAGGAAAAGGTATAAAATTTTATGTCCAGTATTCTCTGCTTTTTTTTTTCTTTTTTTTTGACAGGCAGAGTGGACAGTGAGAGAGAGAGAGACAGAGAGAAAGGTATTCCTTTCCTGTTGGTTCACCCCCCCAGTGGCCGCTGTGGCAGGCGCGCTGCGGTCGGCGCATCTCGCTGATCCGAAGCCAGGAGCCAGGTGCTTCTCCTGGTCTCCCATGCGGGTGCAGGGCCCAAGCACTTGGGCCATCCTCCACTGCCTTCCCGGGCCACAGCAGAGAGCTGGCCTGGAAGAGGGGCAACCGGGATAGAATCTGGTGCCCCAACCAGGACTAGAACCCGGTGTGCCGGCACCTCAAGGCGGAGGATTAGTCTGTTAAGCCATGGCGCCGGCCGAGTATTCTCTGCTTTTAAAATATTCATTTATATATAACATTATGCTTAAGAATAAATATCTGGAGAAACACAATTATGTGCCACATAATGTTTCAGTCAACAGTGGATTGCATATACCAGTAGTCCAGTAAGACTATAGCCAAGAGTGACATTGTTGCCCTTTTGAATGTGTAAGTGGACTGCATGGTATTCACACAGTGATAAAATTACCCAAGAACACATTTCTTAGAACATATTCCCATTGTCATGAAGTTCCCATCATTAGGCAACAAATGACTATATTGGAAAATGAGGCAAAATAACCAATTGATCAAGAGTATGAGTTTGCAATGAAAAAGATTGAATTATAATTTCTGGATTTACTATATAATCACTGATCATATAAGTATCATTTTAAATCAGTCACTGTTTATCCAAAACCTATGTTCTACTCCATATTACAGGAATAAAATAGGATCACCTCTTGATAGGTCAATAGTGTGACGATCAAATGGCATATTACACGAAGAAACCTTAGAGTAATTTTCTCCACATAGCAGTCATTCAATAATCTTTGTAATGCTGACATATTTCCCTCAGTCACTGGTTAGGAGTGATTTTGATGTTGTTTTCTCTCTGCTGAAGCCAGGAACTTGATCAGGTCTCCCATGTCAGTGGCAGGAACCCAACTACTTGAGCCATCACCAGTAAATCCTGGAATCTGCATTAGCAGAAGGCGGGAGTCAAGAGCCAGAACTGGGATTTGAACTTCAAAGTGGAACGCAGCCATCAGAGTCCACATACTAACCACTAAGCTGAATGCCCATCCCAGGCACATTTTTATATATCACAAATTTAGAGATTGAGAGTTAGGGTTTAAAAATTTCTCAAAATGCTCCAAGCATTAAAAAAAAAAAATCTAAAACCATCACTCTGAACAGTGGTATCCACAGAGTCATGGACATAATTTTCTCTTCATTTTGGGATATTCAAATGTCACTGATTATGTAGTATTCAAAAACAAACTTCTGTGGAAAGTTAATTGAAAAGAAAAAAATCCTTATCCAGTCCTTGCATCGTCTTAATTACTTGCAGGGAGCCTGGGCACATGTGTCTATGCAACCTACGTGCTTCCTTCCAAGACTCCTCATTTCCTGTTCCTCCTGGCCTGGCTCCCTTCACTCAGAGAGTTTCCTTTGGCAGCAATAGCTGCAGCGTGCTTAGCAATCTTAAGGGTTTCCAGAGTCCCTTTCTGAAGGAAGTTTTATATAATTTCAAATATTATATAAATCAGAATTCACATAGTTTATGTTTTGATCCTAAAGGGTATCAAAAGCTTGTTGAGTCTGAATTTGAGTATTGTAATGTTATTTTAGCCATTGGTAGAAAAAACTTGTGGCTATACAAGTATAGCACTTTCTATGAACTAGTTGCTTTCTTATATCCTGATGCTAAGCTGGTCTTGGTTTTTATAAACATGCATTATGAAAAGAGGTTATGAGACACTTCAGACATTTAGGTAACCTGGACATAATTAAATATGTCTTCAAGAGATCTTCTAGTTTCATTTTTCTTAGAATAAAGCCCAAATTTATTAATTTATTTTCATTTAAATTTATTAGAAAACCTCTCCAGGTGATCTCTGACCACTGTATCACGTGGAGACCACCACTGCCCCACCTGCCTCCAAACCCCCAACTCTGAGATTCTTGACTTCTTTCTTTCTCTGGGCTTTTTGACACCTCTCTGCCTAGAACACTTTTTATCCCTCTGTCCTTGCTCACTTTCCAACACAAAGCAGTGACTCCTGTTCATTCCCAGGTCTTCACTTTGACTCCACATCCACAGTTGAAGTCTTCCTTCCATCAAGAATGGCCTTTCTCCTTGTCTTGGTTCACATTAGCCTACACATAATGAGGATAACTAGGCTATAGTTGTACCAGCACCTATTACAGCCTTCACATCACTTTAGGCATCCAAGAAATACTTACTAGGTGAAAGATTTTAAATGTTCTCCACTGGCTCTATGCTAGATAAAGCATTTCTGTTATGAAAGAGAGAGGAGGGGAAGGAAAGAAGGGAGAGGGGAAGAAAGGGATAAGGGATAGAGAGGAAGAGAGAAACAGAAAGAAGACTTGGAGAGAGGCAGGTTGGTTATGTATGGAAGTGTTCTGCCCACAGGTGAATTCCTTTTTAAACTATCAGGCACGGATTGCACTAAACTAAGCAAAGAGAAAACTAAAGGCTTATTTATTTTGGTTTTAGACACAGTCCTAACCAGTTTGGCTCTCTGGATCCTCTGTTCACAACACTCCAGAAGGAAAAAATAAGAAGTGAAAAAATATAAAAATAAGAATGTTGAAATTTGGAAACAGATAACTAAGACAGCCTGCCTTGGGGGAAGGGATGCTGAAGGGAAAAAAATGAATAGAAGGCTAGGGTCATTTACATAAGGACAAAAATACTATTCCCTCTCTTCAAGGATGAGAAGGGCATCAAAGCAATGCAGGACAATTTAATAACAGAGATTAAATTAGCTTCATGCTCTCTGTGAGGGGACAGATGAGTTTGCAATGTATTTGAGACTGTTTCTAAACTCTCTCATTAAAGTCCCTCCTCCACCCTGTAACCAGAGTCCTATTTCTAAGACTCAGATGTCATCCTGTCATTTTCCTGATTAAAACTCCTCAGTGGTTCCCTCCTCTTTGCCTACAGGATAACAATCTAAATTTCTTAGCTTGATGTACAAAGCTCTTTACAATCAGACTGTAATTTATACTCTTATATGGATTCTGACTACTCTGCATGGTATAGTCTACTGTGTGGCAGACATAAAACCTAGAGAAGACCCTGGAAATAGCAAGCAATCACTATGCACACTCAAATCTATTAACTGTTCACTAAGCTTTAAATTTGAGGTGAAGAGCCTTCTGAACAGTCTCACTTATGTAATATTAAAAAGATAAGCATTTATTGATTGTATTATGGATGAGAAAACTACAGCTCAAGGTAAGATTAACTGATAGATGTAAGATTTTGCAGCTAGTAAGCAGCTGACGTCAACAGTAAGCCTAGGAAGCCTGATGCTTAGTGGGTGGTGGCTCAGGCTTTGGCCACAGAGTTCCATGAACACCTGTTGCCGTACTTCTATGAAAAGAGAGTCCCCCCTTCTTTACATGTGTATATGTCGGGATTTTTTAAAAATCCAAGATATTTCAATAGGGGAGATTAAGATGATTTCTACATACTGTTAGTATAATTTTAAATTCAAAGAGACATCAGGTAAATGGGTAACAAAGTGTGTTGTCTTTTTGATGGGGTATGCAGAAAACAGAGATCCTGATCCACTTCTGGTAATTAAAGAGTCCATGACACAGCTTGAAAGTAAAGAGGTATGAATTCCAGTGCCCTGGCCAATTTCCAAA
Source organism: Lepus europaeus (assembly GCF_033115175.1). Lineage (NCBI taxonomy): Eukaryota > Metazoa > Chordata > Mammalia > Lagomorpha > Leporidae > Lepus > Lepus europaeus. The sequence continues at coordinate 32,241,816 of NC_084832.1, read as the reverse complement.
CCACATAATTATACCTTTCAGAGTCTACCTAAAAACTTTCCTCAGAGTTTCAGCTAAAAAATAAATTCTTCACTTCCCCTAGTAAATGTTGCCACTGCAGCTTGTGAGACACCCTCATGCTCCTTTAAGCAGAGCCATTCCTATATTTCATAGAAGATGCAAGTTTCTTCTGTATGCCTAGAATAAAAGATAGTTTCTTATGTCTTTCCATACTTTGTTGGATAAATATGGCCAACATGGCCAACTCACTTCTAGGAAGGAGGTGTATATACATAAGGGGTCTTCAAAATGTTATTGAAAAAGTACATTATCTTTAATTATATGCATACACAAATAAATTGACAATTGGTAGATATTAGAAACATACCAAGGTAATAAAAAATGATAAATATTGGAGTTCTTTTAATTATTGTATGAATACTTCATCCAAACTACACTCATCTCTAGCAAAAATTGTGGTTCCCATTCTCAGAGATTTTTTTCAACCATAATTGAATGAAATAAAGATCCAAGGTTATCTTGAAACAGGGGTTGAGACACAGCTTTGGACATCTGCATTCCATGTTAGAGTGCGTGGGTACAAGTCCTGGCTCTGCTCTCGATTCCAGCTCCCTGCTGGTGTGTACTCTAAAAGGTAGCAGGTGATGGCCCAGCTACCTGGGTCCTTGTCTTTCATCTAGGAGATGTGATTATTCCAAACCTATTTTTGTTCTGTCTGTTGTGGGCATTTGGGGAGGGAACCAGCAGATGAGAGTTCTCTGTATATCTGTCTCTGTGCTCTTTAAAAAGCTAACTAAACAAATAATGATCAAGGATCCTTGTAAGCATCTTTCTAAAATGTATTGTGCTTTGGCTTTAAAGTTTAGTTGGCATTTGTTTCAATTCATTATACTAGAAGTGTTGCAACATATAGTAATTAAACTGGATTTCTCTTTTTCAAAACCAGTACATAGGTTTTACCATGCTAAATGTAAACTAGGAAGCCTTGCTGAATATTCAGAGATGAACTACAGAAACAGGGTCAAGCTTCCATTTTAAATGAACCACTACCATAATATTATGTATATATATATATATATATATATATAGTCACTTGCTAAATTGGAGAGCTGTTAGCATCTATTGAATAGTATCCCCAGCAGTGCACTAAGTGCTTTGCACACATCCTTCTGAGAAGAGGACTGCAAGCTTCCCTGAACTGTCTAAGTGGGAAAACAGGCCTGTAGCACCTGTCCATTTCACTGTTGAGGAAAAGAACACAAGTAATTCTGACATGATTTTTTGAACTAAATATTAAACATAACATTAAAAACTAACAACTTCACATTTTAAATTAATTTTTTGGATAAAACAACATTTCAAAGGAATTCTGCATTTGTGAGACTACTTAATAGACTAAGAAAAAACAGATGGTCCAAATAACCACTAACTGAATGACTGGTCTGTGTATAACAAAGCTTTATCTCATTCTAGAACAAGAAATCCAGGTTTTCTTTCTTCTGTTTTTTTTTTTTTTTTTAAGCCTAACATTTTGAAACATTTTAACCAACATTTAACAGTTAAAGCAAGACTTGTTGGTAATAATAGCTTAATATTCCCTGTAAAGCAGAGTAAATGGATACTCCAGGAATGAAGCTTCAAATGTAACAATCATTGTGCCTCTGCTTATTTAATAAGTCCTGCAAAGGCTGTATGGGGGTTTAAGTGCAGAACATATGTTGTACATTGTCAGTCTTTTTTGTGTGTATGTGTATCCACCTATTCAAACACACCTTTTTTCTTCCAAAGAAGTAAAAAGTGTATTATGTAGTTTCATTTCATAAGGTGAAACTCCTTTTAAAAACAAAATCAATCTTTTAGGATTTCATTGTTTTGTCTCATTTCTCTCAATTCATAATTATCTTTATGTGACATAACTTGCTAATTGTTGTTTTCTTCTTAAGGTAAATTACAGCTTTGTGAAATGGTCCATGCCACTCACAAAATGCTGTCAAAATGTGAATTACTCCAAGCCTTTAATGGAGATAATAAAGATCAAATAACATTGCCTTTCCTTTTCAGGCTGCAATTCTCTTGGAGATTTAGTTTCAATCAATACCATTGTTACTACCCATGCATTTTTGTCTTTCCAATAGTAAAATTCTTTAGCTTTCCAGATAACTGTATCAGCCAATAGAATATTTACATTGATACTTTCTAGTGAAAAGATATGAATTTTATACCCTTTACACTTTGCCCACGAGAGTCATTTTTAGCGGGCATAAGAACAGCAGGTTGTGTGATTCCCTTTCAGCATCACTGAGGAAGGGCCCAAACCCTGAAAGCACGAGAAAGAATTTGTTGTTACACTCACTCAGCACATTCTTCTTTCTCTATGGCACCCCAGGAACATGAACCACTTTAGGAGCTATATGTGACCAACTCCAAGTCCTAAATCATAGGCAGGGCCAACCCCAGGTATTTTGGAGGAGACTAAGGCTCAGTTTGTATTTCTGCAGGAGCTTTCCATGATGCCCCGTCCCGCCAGATTCACATCCCTCCTGGGCACTTTTTGGGCCTTATAATTATTATTATTATTATTTTTTTTGACAGGCAGAGTGGACAGTGAGAGAGAGACAGAGAGAAAGGTCTTCCTTTTGCTGTTGGTTCACCCTCCAATGGCCGCCGCGGTAGCGCGCTGCGGCCGGCGCACCGCACTGATCCGATGGCAGGAGCCAGGTGCTTCTCCTGGTCTCCCATGGGGTGCAGCGCCCACCCAAGCACTTGGGCCATCCTCCACTGCACTCCCTGGCCACAGCAGAGAGCTGGCCTGGAAGAGAGGCAACCGGGACTGGATTGGTGCCCCGATCGGGACTAGAACCCGGTGTGCCAGCGCCGCAAGGTGGAGGATTAGCCTAGTGAGCCGCGGCGCCGGCCCTGGGCCTTATAATTACTTATCCAATGCCTGTCCTTGTCTAGATTTCAAGGCCCATAAGAACAAGGGCTCTAGCATGTGCTTGCTTAAATGATGTATGCAGAGTGGCTATAAGATGAAAAACAAGGTTGGCCTTCACAGGTTAGGTCACTATTTTCATTTCTCTCATTGTGAAGAGGTCTGAAGGCTACAAGCAACTACTTGCAGGCTGCAGCGGCCGTTGGGGGGTGAACCAACGGCAAAAGGAAGACCTTTCTCTCTGTCTCTCTCTCTCACTGTCCACTCTGTCAAAAAAAAAAAAAAAAAAAAAGATTCAACCTTAGTACCTGCTCCCCAAAGTAAGAGTATTCTCTGTTGTCCTATGAATCGTGTTAACAATATATGTTTAATTTTAATAAAAGCCACTTTGCATTGCCCCCATCCATCAATTTCAGAGCTATTCTTGAGAAGTTTAAATGATTTCTAGTCAACCTTTGGAACCCTTATTCTTTTTCTGTGGAGGACAATCTGTGATTACTCCACATCAATTTTGTTAAGACTCTGACTTTAACATTCAGAAAAAATATCTTCCTTCAGACAAAGTCTTCATCATTGGCCTCAACTCTGAACTGAATGTCCCGAGTCTACTTTGTATTAGACTTCACTTTGGAATAATTATTACATCTCTGCCTGAGAGGTTCCCACTGCCAGCTCCACCAAGAGTGTCCTTGGTGCCGGTCCTGAAAACAATGGCCTCTTCACTGAATCGTGTACCCTTACTGACCACAGTTTAAAGGGCAGCTGCCAAATTTGTTCATTCACTAGTCCTTCCAAACTTGAGCTGAGTTTATGTCTTCCTTTCCTCAGACCTATTGAAATTATTTCTTTTTCTGTCTTCCAGGACAAATCATATATGACCATGTTTGACATTTATGTTCTAGTCTTGATTAATTCCATTATAAATCAATTAGTTTTGGGGCTGGTGCTGTGGTGTAGTGGCTTAAGCCTCTGCCTGTGGTGCCAGTGTTCCATATGGACGCTGGTTCAATTCTGGCTACTCCACTTACATTCCAGCTCCCTGTTGATGGTCTGGAAAAACAGTAGAAGATGACCCAAGTGCTTGGGCCCCTGCATCCATGTGGAAGACCTGGAGAAGCTCCTGACTTCTGGCTTCAGATTGGCCCAGCTCCAGCCATTATGGCCATTTGGGGAGTGAAGCAGAGGATGGAGGACCTTGCTCTCTCTGTTTCTCCCTCTCTCTGTATATAACTCTGCCTCTCAAATAAATAAATACATATTACAAGTCAATTAGCTTTACTTTGGATTATCTGAAGAATATCTGTGGGTCTTGGCTCTTTGTCAATGCTCTGATACCAAAAGATATATGAAATGGTGGTATTGGCTAACTTCATTCTAATCCGTTTGTTTTCTCCTTAGATCTGCTCTGATTTTCCTAATTTCTGTACTTTAGCTATAAACTAGGATAATTACCTGACCCACTTGTGGATTTAGATGTTGTAACTTCTGTGCACAGAAATCTAAAATTGAACAAAAATATTTTTCTTTTAAGTGAATTACAAGGAGAACTAATCTGAAGTTAGAAACTCCACTGCAGTAACTTAGAAGCTGTGTGGTGTCTGGCAAACTAATTAGTATCTCTCTGGTTTAGTTTATTCATGACTTGGACAAGCTAGCATATCAAATGAGATAATACTTTTGAAATTACCTTTAAAAGTATCATGTATATGTACAATATTATTAATATAATATTATTAAATAATAGAATTTTATAATCACATTTTTATTTGCTTGGAGGATAAGATTATATAGACATATAGCTGTGTCTTGACAGAGCATTGGTATATATTTAACACAACACCTTCCCAGTTACACACTATTTCCTCAAGGAAATAAAGATGCATACATTGGGTCTGGGGTGAAACGTGGAAAATGGGGTATGGTCTGAAGGAAAGCAGAGGTGTTGCAGTTACATTACTACCGTGCTTTCAGTTTTATCAATTTGAATGTTTATCAGTTTCTCTTTTATTTTTTCTTTACACTGCAAATAGTAGAGATTCTGATAAAATGACCAGCTCTCCCAGTTAGCTGGGGACAGAGACATTTCCTGGCACAGAAGATTCAGGTTTGATACTGGGGTGGTTTCAGGAATATTGGGATAGTGGATCACTCTTTATCAAGAACTGTATTAAGAAAACATACTAGCATTGAACTAAAAAAAAAGTCTCAAAAGAACAACCACAAGTTAGTTTTATAACCAAGCCACCCAACTCTCTGTTTTTCTTTTTCATGGTTTCTGTCCTCTCTCCATATATCAACTTCTTTTCCCCCATCCACTGACTAAATTCTTTTGCTTAATCATTGTTTCTTTTTCTGCAGAACTTTAATTTATAATAAAATGTAAACCTCATGATTATAGCCTATCTTTAAAGCAGATATAAACTTTAATTCCAGGTGAGCCAGGAACAGGCTGTTCTTAGATCCAAATCAGTCATGGCCACAGGTGAAGCAAAAGAGAGGCCATGTGTGACCAAACACAGGGATTTTAGAGAACAGTTACTGGGGACCTGGACATGTACCCTAGATGAGGATATGATGTAGAGCAAGCTTTTCAGTCTGTGTCTGAAACACCATCCTCACTACTACCCAATCTTTGCTCCATCAATCCAAGTTTATTTTCAGATGCAAATTCATATATAAATATGAAATACAAGCACAGGAATCTTGCACTATAGCCAATTGACCTTAAGTGATTTTAAATTTTTATGTCCAAGCCTCTTCTTCCAGTAAATCAGTTCAAAGCATTTGGAGCCTTTTTTGAATCTCCAGATAATGGATTTTAAACATCATCATCTAATCTTAGAGGCTTTCAAACAATCCTTTCTGAAGAGGAGAAAAGTAATATCACAGTCTAAGTTTTCCTAGTTCATTAGCAAGACTTACTCCTTCAATAATAGGGTGATATGATATAACTTGATTGCTCATCTTGACATTCTGATTGTATTAAGTATGAGCCCTTTTCTTTAAAATAAAGATTTATTTATTTGTTTGTAAGTCAGAATTAGAAGGGGAAGAGAGGAAAGAAGGAGGGAGAGAGAGAGAGAGAGAGAATCTTCCAACCTCTGGTTCACTCCCCAAATGGTCACAATGGCTGGGCCTAGATGGAAGCCAGGAACCAGGAGCTTCTTCCCGGTCTCCTATGTGGGTGCCGGGGCCCAAGCAATTGAGCCACCCTCTACCTCTTTGTCAACCACATTAGTAGGGAGCCAGACTGGAAGTGGAACAGCCAGGACTCAAACTGGTGCTCATATGGGATGCTGGGGCTGCAGATGGCAGCTTAATCCTCTATGCAACAGTGCCAGCCTCTAGACCTTTATTTCTAAATTCTTTGAAAAAGTGTAGCATGACTTTCAACAGTTAACTGTAAAACCACATATTACTCAAATTATCTATGTAAAATGTATGCTTCAAAAATCAATATCTAGGGCCGGCGCTGTGCCTCAACAGGCTAATCCTCCGCCTAGCGGCGCCGGCACACCAGGTTCTAGTCCCGGTCAGGGCGCTGGATTCTGTCCCGGCTGCCCCTCTTCCAGGCCAGCTCTCTGCTGTGGCCCGGGAGTGCAGTGGAGGATGGCCCAAGTGCTTGGGTGGGCGCTGCACCCCATGGGAGACCAGGATAAGCACCTGGCTCCTGCCTTCGGAACAGCGTGGTGCGCCGGCCGCAGCACGCCGACTGCGGTGGCCATTGGTGGCAAAAAGGAAGACCTTTCTCTCTGTCTCTCTCTCTCACTGTCCACTCTGCCTGTCAAAAATTTAAAAAAAAATCAATATCTAATGGCAAGTGGTTAAAACTTTCATCACAATTGAAATTTCTGATTGTCAGCCCTTTGTATTTGAACTATAGCAACTTCTCTTCCTGTTGGAGTGTTGGATTAATATAGTAAAATCATATTTTAGGAAAAATATTTCAGTAGAGATTCATTTCCATTATATATAGGAGAGTATCCACAAAAATAAAATCATCTGTAATTTTAATTGACACATTTTATCTTTCATAATTATAAAAATCAATAGCACCTTTCTTCCAAAGAAATCCTTTATGTAAATTTTCAGCTTCCCTTTATCAAGAAATAGGCTGTGTCCTCATCCATTTGATAATTTATTTGATTTCTACTGTTATTCTAAAATGACTATCAAGAAATTCAACAACAACAAAACAAACAATCCAGTTAACAAATAGGCAAAGGACTTAAACAAGTATATTTCAAAGGTTGAAATTCAGATGGCCAACAGATGCATGAAAAGATGCTCAGGATCAATAGCTATCAGGGAAATGCAAATCAAAACCACAGTGAGGTTTCACCTCACCCCAATTAGAATGGCCTTCATCATTCCTTAGGATCACTCCCCACCTAAAAGTGAACTTCTCTAATTTCTTCCCTTTATACTGCACTACACATAATATGTCATACTAACCTTCTTAGAATCCTAATTTAAAGATGTCACTCTTCTACCAAAGGTCTCCAGTTTAATGTAAAAAAAAATCTTAAAATAGCAAAAATTATAAAATTATTGACATCTTAGGTCAGAAGAAATCTTAGAGATAGTCTATCTTCCCAATGCATTCACAGTATTTGATTTGTGCATCCATTTCAAAAATTTGTATTGTATACTTACTGTGCTTCATGGGTATAGTTCCTAAAGACAGTGGTGGTGAGCAGGAAATATAGTTCCTCTTTTAGAATTTAGCTGCTAAGTGAGAGAGGAAAACAATAAACAAGGAAACAGGAAAATTGATCAAGTGACAAGAAGAACATAAAATGGTGGTGGTGACTGCAAAGCTACTTAAGAGTGAGGATGGTGTTAAGCCACGATGTGCCATGTCAGCATCCTATTTGGGTGCCAGGCCATGCCCCAGTAGCTCCGCTTCCAATCCAACGGCCTGGGAAAAACAGCAGAGGATGGCCCAAGAACTTGGGCACCTGCCACCAACATGGGAGACCCAGGTGAAACTCCTGGCTTCTGGCTGGCCCAGCCCCAGACATTGTGGCCATCCTGGGGAATGAACCAGTAGATGGAAGATATTCTCTCTCGGTTTCTCTCTTCTTTGTTTCTATAATTCTGACTTTCAAATAAATAAGTGAATCTTAAAAAACAAACAAAAAAAAAAAAACTACTTTTGGAAGGCTCATTAATTTCTGGCACTTATGCAACACTTTACCATCTATGTGATGGCTTAAAATATTAACTCATTTTCTCATGGTTCTGGAGACCAGAAGTCCAAAATCAAGGCTTCAGTGGGCTTGAAATTTACCCAAATATGTCATCTATGTGCCCTGCCTCCAATCTACAGCTGTGAAGGCACACACAGAGAAGTATTTGCTATAGATGCTGCCTTGCTGGAGGTTACTGTGTAAAACAGAAAACTCATCTGAGTACATACATACAGAATGAAGATGAAAAGTTTCAGAATTCAGAAAAGCACTCCAAGGGGTCATTCTCTCCATAATTTTGAAAGGGAGAAAAATGTTTCACATTATCATTTAAAATAAGGATCTCTATATTTTTTATATTCAACATCTTTAGAGAAGACTCCTTTATATCATATGTATGTAGCTCACTGCTTATGATTTTACCACATGTAATGTTTTCCTACCATCTAATTTAAAGCACCTGCTATATTCAATGAAACGAAAGAGAAATGAGTAAAATTCACTTAAATAACATTCCTTTATATATGTTTACATTACTTGAAATTGTTTTTTTATTGACAAAATTCTTCAAACCTTATTCCTTTAAATTGTCAATAATGTTACATTTTTAGTAAAAGTATTTCTTTTTACCTGAATCTTCTATTAAATTCCAAGTGCTTATATATCAAATCTAAAAATGTCAAACTCATAGAAATAGAGTAGAAGGATGCTTACAACAATGGAGTGGTAGGGGAATGGGAAGCTGTTGATTAAAGAGTACAAGAATATAATTATGTGATCCATAAGTTTTGGACATCTAAATCACAATATGGTGAAGACAATAAAAATGAATTAGGCGCTTGAAATTCCCTAGGAGAGCAGACCTTGAAGCATTCTCACCCCACACACAAACAATGGTAACTATGTAGAGTGATGCACATGTTAACTAGCTTGTTTGTGGAAGACATTTCATAACGTATATGTATACCAAAATATCAATTCCACACCTTGAAAGTGTGCGACTTTTATGCATCAACTATACCTCAATAAAGCTGAGGGGAAAAGCCAAGTTCTGTTTTACTAAAATCAGATATTATCTATTCCAGGAAAAAATAGATATGAAAACATATCTTTAATAACAAAATATCTACATTCTGTTATACAAAATATTCTGGGGGAAATTCATGATCCACATGGAGTCACTGCTTTTGTGTAGAAGTTTCCTTTCAGTGAAGTGCTAAACGTCCATATTTTTTTTCTCAACCTGATCTGCATGCATTGTGAGAAAGCATCAGTCTAAATTCTGTCAAAATCTTGGCATTTGCAGCATTCAAATGTTGACAGAGATGAAGTACAGATTCTGTAATTTCATTATGGTTATCTTTAATATTTAAAACCAATGTATTTTAAAATCTATTCTGAAATCATTGCAGACTGGGAAAATGGAAGTAATCTCTTCTTAGTACAATCATTTTGGTTTCTCCCATTAATGGCAAAAACCTCAGTGATCTGTTCAGATCATTTACATAGGCTTCTCTGTGCGTGTGTGTGTGTGTGTGTGTATGAGAGAGAGAGAGAGAGAGAGAGAGAGAGAGAAAGTTTCGTAACTCCACTTGATGTTGCAAAAGTCCTTATTTGCTCTTTTAAAATATTGACCATAAATTCATTTTGATTTTGAACTGCCATATATTCTAAACTTACTTGTTAATATTTTTTACCTGCTCTGATATTTCAGATGATTTTGCCACTCTGACACAAACCAATAATGAAATGCAGTTTGGTGAAAGCTTTCATTCGGACTGATTTCTTAGGAATCATATGTGATACAGCAAACATCTCACTTTTGCTTATGTGGTACTTCTGTGAGTTGAACAGTTTGTCCTCAGGCAAATGAAGCCCAAGCCAAGGAGGGATGCACCCTTCATATTCTGTTAATTGATTGAAAGGGCAAATGATCTATAGGAAAAGTTGCATCATTAACTTAATTGAGGGCAAAGCCTAATTAGAGGGGAAATGGAGTAGACAGAGCCAGAGACACAGCAGGCCTTCATCTGTGATGTCAACAAACAGACCTTGTAACTAGAACCAGACAGAGACTGGGGGCCTTCATTTACATCTTCAGTTTCAATGTGAAAACATTCACTGTGTGTGTGTGTGTGTGTGTGTGGTGTTTGCCAGGGAGAAAGCAAAAGTTTACATACTTAGATAGAAATCAGTTCCTCCCAGGTGGAACTGCCTTGTGGGACCCAGCATGTTTTAAATAAGTTAACTGGATTGTACATATTTGTGAGGGTAATCTGAAACACATTTGTAGAAGAGGGGCTTAGTCTGTTCTCATTTATAGAGTGGACTTCAAACTAAATCAACCTGATATAAAGATGTCTTCCCTCCCCTCACTCCAGTTTGAATATGGGCACATTACTGTGGTCATTTACTTTGCACATGATTATACTCACATTACAGAAGCGACTGATCTGAAGCATTTGAAGACATTTCAGTCAACACCAATGTTTCCTATAATAGTCATTATAAAACAAGTATAAAATTGACTGCATTACAAAAGATAGGAGCTACTGATCCCATTGTAATAGGAGTTGCAAGGAAAGGCATCCAGCTTCCCTTGCATTCTATAAGCAAACTGCTTTCTAGAAACTCCTGACTCCCTGGGGCTGTTCTAAGAATCACAAACTACTATATCATAGCAACAATATTAAATTGTAGACATTTGTTAAGTGTTTCCAACTTTGAGTTCAGTTCTAAGTGGAAAATGAGACCAGTGGCCACAGTCGGAGCATGTCCTTCCTATCCTTTCAGAAAACTTTCCACATCCAAGCTGCTGTTGAGTGCATTTTTCTCTGACTGCAGCAATATAAACAAAACCTTTCACAAGAAATGGCACTTATGAGAAATAAAGAATGCGAGCAGACATGTTTTGGCTACAGCACTAGTTGTTAAAATAGATGGGCATTTTTTCAATCTTCAACTATTCTCATTGACTAAAATAATTAGACCCTATTTCTTCTTATGAATAAACAGATTTTTAATTTAAATGTTAAAATAATAGTGCTGTTAGTAAATAGAATGGATGGATAATAAAATATTTCAGCTAAGAAAGTAAGTCACATATTTGTCAAGTAAAATTTAATTTAACTGAGCATACTAACTTTGTGCTATATTTGAGCAATGAAATTAGATCTTTTGTGAATAAGGGAAATTTCTAATGACACTGGGCAGGAAACAAGTAACATTTTGCTTTGATAGGAATTAAAATTGTATTAATATGTTGTTTTAAAATAAAATTGAATCAATAATTACATTTTCAGATTTGATTAAGAAATTCTCTTTTCTATCATTTTCTTCCTTGAATATTCATATTTATTCATATTTCTGCTGTTCAAGTTTCATTCATGTACATGCCAAATTTTCCAGGCATGTTGCTAAAGACATATCCAGAGCAAGAACTAATCACAGGCAAAGTTGGATCTTTTTTTTTAAGGTTTATTTATTTATTTGAAAGTCAAAGTCAGAGTTACACAGAGATAGACGGAGGCAGAGAGAGAGAGAGAGAGAGAGAGTCTTTCATCCGCTGGTTCACTCCCCAGTTGGCGTCAATGGCTGGAGCTACGCCAATCCAAAGCCAGGAGCCAGGAGCCTCTTCCAGGTCTCCCACATGGGTGCAGGGGCCCAAGTACCCAGGCCATCTTCTACTGCTCTCCCAGGTGGTAGCAGAGAGCTGGATGGGAAGTGGGGCAGCTGGGACTCAAACCTATGCCCATAAGGGATGCTCCCACTGCAGGCAGTGACTTTACCTGCTACGTCACAGCACTGGCCCTGCAAAGTTGGATCTTAATGCCCCTGTGGTCATGAAGAAAAAAATCCAACTTAGTCCCCAAGCTTCAGAGGAAACCTGCCTGCCAGGTCTCAGAGTAGCTTCCTCTGTAAATACTAAACTAATTTCATCCGTAAATCCAAACAATCAGTAGCCTGTAGTGTGATGATGTCCAACCATAGGAATGAGGTCTCCTGGACTCAATTTAACAATTCATTGTTGCACCTTTTGTTAAACACAGAAATAATCCCGTTTCTCTCCAATTGTATTTACTGAGAGATTGTGAAGCAACACAATTTTTGGTGTAATAATACTATATTCATTTTCTCATAAATAAATTCAAGAGGTTATTACCTTATTGAATTTAGTCAAATCTTTCCCCATAAATCCATAAACAATCTTGAAAGACTGTAGCAATTTCTCATTGTGCTTTACAATAATGGTGGCTCTGAGATAATATTACAGATCTCAGCCAGAGCAGTAGTTTTGGATGAAATAATTTTGATTCTATAGAATGCATTTTCTTCTAGGGAACATAGATGAGGGCTTTGGTCACCTCCAGTGCCTTTGAGAGGAATGGGAGTCTCAGTTTCCCTTTGGCCTTGTTGCTGACACCTGAACTGGCAATAAATAATGGCCAGAAATGGTAAAAGTATACAAAAGGATCTCAAAGAAATTGTGGAAAATGGATTTAAAAGGATAAATCTATTTTGGTGCAAAAGTTTTTGAAATCCATGCATAGTTTTTATCTGCAGAGTACTATTTTCCATGTACATGTTGAAGATTCCCAGTATATGACCCAGGTCTTCAAGTTCTAGATTTCAAATTCCTCGCAGTTGTGGTTCCATAATTATAGAATCCAAAAATCATCTTTAGCAATGTGAAACAAATCAACACTTTAAATTTTAAAAATTCATGTAAGAGGCGGGCATTTGGCTTAGCAGTTAAGACACTGCTTGGCATGCTTGCATCCCATATTGGAGTGCATAGGTTTGAGTTCTACCTCTGAGCAACCTAGGAGCCAGCAAGTGATGGTTCAAAGAAATGAGTCCTTGCCATCCATGGGATAGATCTGGATCTAATTCCTGCCTCTTAGCTTTGACCTAGCCCAAACCCAGCTTCTGCTGGCATTTGGGGAGTTAATCAACAGTTGGGAGATATTTCTCTTTCTCTCTCTTTCTCTCCCCCCCCCCGCCCCCGTTTCTCATTTCCCTCTCTCTAACTTTCAAATAAATAAAAAATTTAAAAATAAAAATTTAGGTCATAATTCTAGTACTTTGTCTACATGTAAAAATCTACATGATGGGGCCGGCGCCGCGGCTCACTAGGCTAATCCTCCACCTTGCGGCGCCGGCACACCGGGTTCTAGTCCCGGTCGGGGCACCGATCCAGTCCCGGTTGCCCCTCTTCCAGGCCAGCTCTCTGCTGTGGCCAGGGAGTGCAGTGGAGGATGGCTCAAGTCCTTGGGCCCTGCACCCCATGGGAGACCAGGAGAAGCACCTGGCTCCTGCCTTTGGATCAGCGCGGTGCGCCTGTCGCAGCGCGCCTACCGCGGTGGCCATTGGAGGGTGAACCAACGGCAAAAGGAAGACCTTTCTCTCTGTCTCTCTCTCACTGTCCACTCTGCCTGTCAAACAAAAAAAAATCTACATGATGGATATTTTTATTTTCTTCTAAGTGTTTAATATAAAGTACTCATAATGTTTATCCTCAGGTTGGAGAAGAAAAAGCTTCTGACATTTCATTAGAAAGACTTGAATTTGAGTCCTGATGCTATGGTTTACTGGTCATGGAATTCTTAAATACTACTGAAACTCTTACAAAATGTCATGTAAAATTGAAATAATAATGTCTAACTTTAAAAGTGAATGAAAATTGAATAATACATTTTATTCTAAGAGCAAAATGTCTATCCTGAGTCACAACCCTTGCCCCCAGGCCATATTGAAGTGACTCAAAGGAAGTAGAAAGGAGAATAAGTTGATACCAATAAAGGGAAGATAGGGAGTGGGTGTGGTCAATAGTAGATAAGAGATTACAACAAATTCCGGGTAGATAGGAGCAGCAGAAAGCTGCTGATCAGAGAAACAAAGGGAGAGGCATCCACATTCCAGAGAGTGCCCAGAAGGAAGCTTAGTGAGAGCCTATCTCTTGGCCAAGCACTGTGATCTCAGTGTTGACAAGGAGAGTGCAAGTGAAAAATAGAGTTAAAACCGGGGGAGCAAGACAATGTCCATCGCCAAAGCCTACCCGCCAAAGCCTGCCCTCCAGGCTTCACCAACCTGGCTGCCCACCCCATCCATCCTGCAGGCAGAAAAACTGGAATTGCAGCCCAGCATTTACCTCCAGGTTAACTTCTGTCAAGCTTTATCTTTAGAAAGCGAACAAGCTTCCTGTTTCAAGTTAATACTTCCAGTATGGAGGAGAGGATAAAGCTCCCCACTGTGGTATCTGAAGGCCAAGCTGACCTCTGGCTTTCTGCCCCTGCACCACAGGAAGGTGATGTCTGCCAGGTGGCCTGATCCACCGCATTTGCATTGTGAGCAGCTTTCCCAGCTGGGGGAGAAGTCACTGTGGACACGGACTTACTGCAGTGCAGCTAGGAATATCTGCATTGACGGGCTGTAATAAAGTGGGCCTTCCTTTTTCATTAATAGATAACCATGAGTCACCAGGCCCACATAGAGAACCAAAAACTATACTTACGACATATTAATACTTTTTGTACATAGCAAATATTATTAACTGTTTTCACATTTTTAAGTTTCTTAATTCTACTAGGATAAAACTTCTGTTAGATATGTACTGTTATACCTACTATTTTACAACTGAAGAAACTAAACCACGTAGAAGTTGAATTTTCCAAAGCCACATGGTTAATAAATAATAGAGCCAAGATTTGAAAACCAAAAATCTGGCTCCCAGAAACTATGCAACTAACATTTAAAAAAACAAAGTTTTTTTGAAAGGAGCAAAATCAAGAAATACAAATAATCCAGAAGTGAGAAAAATTATTTAATCTTTAATTATTATGCTTAAAGAAATTTGAGAGCTTATTTATCAGAAACATGAAAACAGAAACAATCAGAGAAAAATGAATGAGTCCTTAGAAACTGAAAATAGGATTTTCAAATTTTGAAAAAGTCAGTAGCACAAGTGGAAGACAAATTTAAGGACATCTTGGAAAATGTAAGCAGCATTATGAAAGAGAAGATTGAAAGAAAAGTTAAGCAATGTATAGAGTTATTCCAGAAAGTGCAAAATTCACTAATTCAAAAAAGTCAAAAAACCAGAAAATGATTGAGAAGAATCCAGAGTTGTGGTGTATCATGTTAAGCCACTACTTGTGAGATAAACATCACATACAGAGTATCAGTTTGAGTCCCAGGGTTGACAGCTCCTACCACCCATTTGAGAGACCAGAATATTGTTCCTGAATCCTGGCTTGGGCCTGGCCTAGCCCTGACTATTGTAGCCATTTGTAGAGTGAACTACTGGATGAAAAATCTCGCCTGTGTCTCTGTCTCTGCCACTGTCTCTCTCTTCCCCCTCCTCCTTTGCATTTCAAATAAATAAATCAATCTTTAAAAAAGAAAGAAAATAGATGGGAAAAAATTATATAAGCGATGTTAGAACAAAATTTCCCAACACTGAATATTCCCACAACTTTAGACTGAAAAAGTCCATCATGTTTTCAGGGAGATGAATGAAAAAAAAGACCGTTTCCAAAATGTATCTTTGTGAGTTTTTCAGCACATTAAGATTAAAGAGAAATGTTTAAAACTTCTGGGGAAAGGGAAAAAAGCCATTGTTTCTCAGGGGTGAAGAATGGCATTGCAAGATGGAAAGAGACTTCTCTTCAGCTAAAATGAATGCTAAAAAATTTTTGGAGTCAGCCCTTTTGAGTGTGAAAGGAAACATTCTTAAGACTGAAGCGCAGTACCAATTCAACTATAATCCAGCACGGGGTCAACAGAGAGACATTTTCACATGAAAATTGATCAAATAAGATAGAGTGGTATAAGTGTATATTTCGATTTGTGTATGTAAGCCCCAGAAACACTGAAAATGTCAAGTATCTAATTCTGAGACGCATGAAGATGAGAAAAGGCATGAATCAGAAACCTCATTTTTATTGCATGCCATTTTGTGCTCTTATCTTTTTTTATTACCACATTCAAGTATTACTTTAATTTAATGTTTTTTTTTTTATTAAAAGTTTAAAAAGTACGTAACACACCTAGTCAATACCTGTTTTGGAATCATTAAATGGGGGCTGGTGCCGCGGCTCACTTGGCTAATCCTCCTCCTGCAGCACCAGCACCCCGGGTTCTAGTCCCGGTTGGGGCGCTGGATTCTGTCCCGGTTACTCCTCTTCCAGTCCAACTCTCTGCTGTGGCCCAGGAAGGCAGTGGAGGATGGCCCAGGTGCTTGGGCCCTGCAACCGCATGGGAGACCAAGAGGAAGCCCCTAGCTCCTGGCTTTGGATTGGCACAGTGTACCAGCCGGGGCGGCCATTTGGGGGGTGAACCAACAGAAAAAGGAAGACCTTTCTCTCTGTCTCTCTCTTTCTCACTGACTAACTCTGCCTGTCAAGAAACAAAAAAAAGGAACCATTAAATGACCATTTTATATCAGGGTTCCATGTATTAACCCCACTCCACTAATAGTTACTTAAAAAGTTTGAATAAACTGTTTAACTTTCCTCTGTCTCAGTTGTGCTTTCTGGAAAATTAGAGAAAATTAATGATCGTTATACTTACATGCGCTTAGAACATATTTGCCATTCCATCAGTGCTAACAATTGCCAATATTATCTAAGTCTCCTCTATAACAAACTGGCTCTGATCTTTATGGCTTTATGGCCACTTTTAGCTCATTGCTTCAAAACCAAATTTAGAAAAAGTCCTTATGATATGTGCAGTGGGATATGAACCAATTCTGAGACATGAAACTTTAAAATATTAAGCATAATCTACTTCTAATTCTGAACAAGTTGATACCATTTAAAATATGAGATTATTCAGATTATTTGAATTTTTATTTTTATACTAATGTGGAGATTTTATATTTTTATAATTATATATGTTAATTATTAATCATTGAATATCAAACTTACTGAACTTCTTATAATTTTCCTAAAGATTTGCCCTATGAGACCATTTCATAAATAACACTTGACACACTGTGATTTCAAATTGTATTCATAGGTACATGTTAACCTTGGGAGAAGCTGTCATCTCTGGGAGCGTTTAATTTGGGCCTACTACATTACTGCTTCAAGGATCATGGTTGAAATATAATGCAGGGGGCCAGTGCTGTGGTGTAGAGGGTAAAGCCGCATCCCATATGGATGCCAGTTCAAGTCCCAGCTACTCTACTTCTGATCCAGCTCCCTGCTAATGTGCCTGAGAAAGCAGTGGAAAATGGCTCAAGTGCTTGGGACCCTGCACAGATGTGGAAGATCCAGAAGAAACTTCTGGCTCGTGGCTTCAGATCTGCCCAGCTCCTGCCATTGCAACCATTTGGGGAGTGAACCAGCACATGGAAGTTTTCTGTCTCTGTCTCTCTCTTTCTCTAACTCTGTCTTTCCAATAAATAAATAAATCTTTATAAAAAAGGAAATAATAAAAGACATTCATTACCTGAAAGAATTAGATACCATTAGTGTACAACAAAATAGTGGTAATCAGGAAAGCGGGATGCTGTATTTGAAGTATGATTCCAAAAAATAATCAAGATCATTTAAAAAACACACAATTTTGTTTAAGATGATAACACACTAGCTACGTTATATTAGTACAATACAACTCAATGAAATTGGGTTGTAAGAAGTTATGCTGAATGTTCCAGTTTCATGTTGCTGTTGTAACAAATTACCACAAATTTGGTGTTGCAAACAGCACCATTGTATTACTTTACAGTTTTGACATCAGGAGTCTGAAAGGTGTTGACATGGCAACAGTCCCTCTGGAAGCTCTGGGGGATAATTAGTGTCCTTGTCTTGGCAGCTTCTAGAGGTTGTCTTCCTTCCATAGCTCATGGTCTCTCCCTCTGTCTGCAAAGTGCAACACTTCAGCTTCTTTCTCCACCATCACATCTCTTCTCTGACTCTCATTTTCCTCTTCACTTTTCTAAGAACCATTGTGTTTACCTAGACCCAAACTGATAATCCAGCATGTTTCTCCATCCCAGGATCCTGAAGTTGACCACATCTCCAAAGGTCCTTTTGCCACCTAGGGCAATGGTAGTGCGGGAAGCACTATTACCCAAAATGACACCTTGGTGTAATCAGTATTTTAAGCTGAAGGAAATTGGGAGAACCACAGAAACAGAAATATCACTCTGTGATTTTCTCCTCCTTCCTCCCTGAGCCAAGAAAATAGAATTCTTTGACCTATCGCTGCTGAAAGTAAGTCATAAGACCCTCATTGCAGAGGGGATGTGAGCCTACACCTGAAGGCTAAGGAGAATCTGAACAAGGTCTCATTAAGCGTCACCTGGTTTTATTACCATCAGGACATTCCCCCTTTCTATTCATAATTATCCATTCCTCATCCAACGTAAGCACAAAAATACAGTTTTCCTGGGTGTTTGGGTACTTACTTCTGAAGACTCCCATGTCATCTAAACTTTGATTAAATAAATTGGTTCCACTTCTCTTTTGTTGATCTTCCTTTTGTTTCAAAGGTACCAACCATGAACCTTGAGCTTTTTTTTTTTAAAGATTGTTCATTTACGTATACATTCAAATATTATTGAGCTCCTACTAGTCTGTACTCAGAGTTTTAAAACATTAGGATTTACTCTAAATTACCACAGAGATAAAAATAACTTTGAAAAACAGAATGATATTTGTATATAAAAGTGTTAGACGTGGAACTAATCCTAAGAAAAATTTACACTCCAGTTAAGGACAAGTCCAGTGTAAATCATAAACACATTAATATAACAGCATTTACTTAAACAGCCCATTGCAAGGCAGAGAACAAATTCAATGAAGATAGTGATCAACAAATTGCTATGGAATATTTCATGGGTTATAAGTGGGATGGGAATTGAATATTAGAAACTGAATTTACATCAATAAGTAAAGGCAGTCCAATTAACAGTAACTAATAACTTGAGTAACTTAATTCTGTGCCAGTAAGTTAGAATTATAGATTTTCATTTAATCCTCATAAAAACCCTGAGACAGGTACCTTAATTATTTACATTTTACACCTGAGAAAACTGAAGCACAAGCTGTCACTTGCCTAAGTATACTGGGCTATTAAGAGGAAAGGGGATACACAAATGGAGACCCTGCTTGCTGTGAGGATAGGCAAGATAGCCTAGGCATTGGGGGAATTTATTCATGCAATAATTCATTCAACTGATCTACAGTGGAGACCAGCTATTCTCTTCATTTCTCACTCTCTAGGGTGGTTTTACTCACTCCCATGGCACTGCCCTCTGCAACTCTAACCTCTTCTGAATTACAAGCTATTTTTCAACTCTCTGCTGAATAGACCCACTTAGAGATCATGAAAGCACTTCAGATTTTAGATTCCAAAAGTCAGCCATATAGTCTTCCTCCTTTCCTCACAAAACCTGCTTATTTGACCTTATTTTCAATCTTAATAAACAGGATCACAGTTATTCTATCTAGAACCGTATCAGCTTACCTTGACTCTTCCCTTATCATTTCCCCAAATTCACAGGGCTTCTGTGCCACATCTGCTCATAATTCTTCAGTCAGGGAAGCTCAGAAGAGCTATAGAAGCAAAAGCAGAGAGTCTCCTCAGGGCACATAGGCAAACCTGGAGAAAGGGCATTCATCCCATCATAGCTGATGGTTATATACTCCCTGTGAATCTGGCTACATGATACTCTGCTGTATTAACTGCCCAGCACCTACAGGCATTAACATTTAGTACTTTTCATATGCACGGTTTCCATAGCTCCTAAACATGGTTAAGAGCAACAAATGTGAACCTCTGTGTGCTTTGAGATTTATGGGGGGGAAATAAATTACTTTTTGATCTCTACAGTAATATGTTCCAAAATTCTTAGGATAAGGATGTTGATATGTTTGGGAAACCATTATTCTGTCTACCACACCAAAATATAAAATTAATCTCCATAATACAGTAACATAAGCACAAAAAAGTCTTGAAAGAAGCCACTATCTTTAGCAAAATGAATAAACCAATGATACACGTTGAACCAGGCTTTTCTATGACTAACGTCAAGGAAGAAAACAGTACGTGTCATACAGCTGTTGTATTTGATGGGCATGGTGACTCAGGAGTTCATATTAAAAAAAAAAAAAAAACTTTTACCTTCATGGATGCAATGTATTAATGAGTATGTGGGAGGAAGGAGGAGGTGGAGGAAGTTAAGGAAGGAAGGAATAAAGCACGACTCATTTATCATTGTATGTGAAAATGACTCATGAAAGTCATAAAATGAAAACTTTGTTATCCACTGAAGCAAGACAATTTGTTATATGCAGTGCAAAGTAAAGGTCAAGACAACAGAATTTTAAATAACATATAGTGAGTGGAAAGAGGAATTTTGCATCCAACTCTCTTCCCTTATCATATGACCTTGAACAAATAACCTAATCTTTCTAAACTTTATATGTGTTTCTATAAAATGGGCCAATAAAATCTGCCTCACAGATTACTTGTAAGAATTTTTTTTTGTTAAAGATTTATTTTATTCATTTGAAAGTCAGAGTTACACAGAGAGAGAAGGAGAGGCAAAGAGAAAGGTCTTCCATCTGCTGGTTCACTCCCCAATTGGCCGCCACTGCCAAAGCTGTGCCGATCCAAAGGAGCCAGGAGCCTTCTCTGGGTCTTCCCACGTGGGTGCAGAGGCCCAAAGACCCAGGCCATCTTCTACTGCTCTCCAAGGCCATAGCAAGAGCTGGATAGGAAATGGAGCTGCCGGGGACTTGAATCGGCGCCCATATGGGATGCTGACATTGCAGGCAGCGATTTTACCCACTACGCCACAGCACCCGCCCCATCCTTTCAGTCTTACAGTGATGAATGTGTTATACAAGTGCACTTCAAAACATTGATGGACAGTTGGAATTAAAAGAGAAATCTATTTTGGTGCAAAGAAATTTTAAAATACATGCATAGTATTTTCTTATTTATTTATTTGACAGGTAGCATTAGAGACAGTGAGAGAGAGACAGAAAGGTCTTCCTTCTATTGGTTCACTCCCCAAATGGCCACTACAACCAGCACTGTGCTGATTCAAAGCCAGGAGCCAGGGACTTCCTCCTGGTCTCCCATGCAGATACAGGGGCCCAAGCACTTGGGCCATCCTTCACTGCCTTCCCAGACAACAGCAGAGAGCTAGACTAGAAAAGGAGCAACCGGGACTAGAACTGGTGCCCATATGGGATGCCGGTGCCGCAGGCGGAGGATTAACCAGATGAGCCACGGTGCTGGCCCCAATGCATAGTATTTTCATAGCATGCATTTTTCCATGAACTTTTTGAAGACTCCTCTCTGCTTGAATCTCAATTGTTTTTGCAATAAAATGAACTTATCTTTTAACTTCAATTTCCACTAACTTTTTGAACTGCCCTCATACAGTCTCCCTCAATCCTTGTCAATACATTTACACTTAACATATTAAATGAAAATCCAAGTTTACATCTCATAAATTATATCCTCATGTAACTACATCAAACTATGATAGTGAGGAGACATCCTGGTGAAGAGTAATCTATCTTTTTTTTCTATGGTGTTATTAATTCTCAACAGACATCTTTAGGTCAATTCTAAATCAATCACCTACAATTAATGTAAACACCTATTAATTAATTCAGACAGGTATGTAACTTTACTATATTTCTGTTTTCATCAGCTACACCAAAGTTTAGGGCTAGGTGACTTTTAAATAGTTAAATAAAGTCATCTTTTCTTCTGTGACATATTCTTTGTTGTTCCAGGACTCCTTCCAGTCCTCCAGCTTGCCCTGTCAATTTTTTTAATGTAGAAACAAAATAAACTACAGCTTATGTAATCCAAAGTAGACATTCTATGCCTCATTTCTTTTTAAAGATTGCAGATAAGTATGTGCCTTCTGTATCTCACAAATGAATATTATTTGACCTATATCATTAGAACCCAGAACCTCAATCAGATACTGAAGAAAAACTAATCCACATGAAATCAAAGATTCTTAGTGTTAGTAGCACCACTGGCAATCATTTAGTCTAATCTCAGCAATGTTTAAACTCTCAGTGTACTAATATTACAAGTAGAGTATTCATTTCTTTATGAAATGCATGATAATTAAGGCCTGTTGGAGATAAGACCTTGCAGCTTCATCATCTAGCACACACACACATGCAATGTGACAGTTTAGAACATGTCAAATCATGCTTAGCATATGGTTTACTATCTACACGAATGTTTCAAAAGTCAATTGTAATTTGAAGTAATCTTCTTGAAGAAAAAAACAGATTTGAAACAGGAATTGATTTATCCATCTGAGAACATCTGAAATGTTTCCTATTTCATAAGTCTATAGTCCAGTAAATCAAATCTATAAAGTTTGGTAGTTTTCTTAACTGAAGGGTAAGAACATTGTGAGTACTTGCCCAAGCCTAAGGGAGACTGATAAATTATCAAATCAAAGGATTTTCCCTCTTATTTCTTGATATATATTTTTACATTTTTCTTTCAATATGCCCTAGTAATAATATTAATTTAATCTTATGACTTTTCTAAATCCTCTGCTCAAAAGGTAATTAATTTAAATAATAAGGATGATTTTGAGATTTGAATTATTGAAAAATAGTCATGGAGTTGTGAGCACAGAACTTAATGCATTTTTTCCTCGAGGATTAAGTGAGATGCATTTAAGGAGAAAAATGATGAGAGAGGTTTTAGCGGAATTAAGAAATGACTGGGTTGAAGACCACTTACATCACACGGCCAAAGGTACTTGTGAATAATGAATATCTCTGGGCTGCTGAACCCATTAAGAGAGACAATGAAGGGACAGGAATGGATATCAGGAATTCCTGCTTTAGTTAAGTGAATATGGTTCACAAGTGCGCTGGCTTACAAACTATTCAAACACAAGTATTTGATGGGTACCTATTATGTGCCAGGCACTACTCTAGATTGCAGATTGGCAAGCTCCCATCTGGTGATCACATCCAGCCTGCCACCTGCTTTTATATAGCACATGAACCACAAATAGGTTTTACAGTTTTTAATAGTTTAAAAAAAAATCAAAGGAAGACTACGTTTTGACACACAAAAATAAAAGAAAGCCAAGTTTTAGAGTCCATTGCTGAAGTTATTTATTTATTTATTTATTTATTTATTTGCCAGGCAGAGTGGACAGTGAGAGAGAGAGACAGAGAGAAAGGTCTTCCTTTTTCGTTGGTTCACCCTCCAATGGTTGCCGTGGCCAGTGTCCTGTGGCCAGCGCACCGCGCTGATCCGAAGGCAGGAGCCAGGTGCTTCTCCTGGTCTCCCATGGGGTGCAGGGCCCAAGCACTTGGGCCATCCTCCACTGCACTCCCGAGCCACAGCAGAGAGCTGGCCTGGAAGAGGGGCAACCAGGACAGAATGCAGCGACCCGACTGGCAGAGGATTAGCCTATTGAGCTGCGGCACCAGCCCACATACTTAATCTTAATAAAGGTATTTTTAAGCAAAGTAATAATAAAATGCATATGGAACCATTAGAAGCAGGAAACTGGAGGTCAAGTGTTGTAGAACAGAGGTTAAGATACACCGAGGGACATCTGCATACTATATTGGAGTGCCTGGGTTGAAATCCCTACTCTGCTTCTGATCCAGCTTCCTGCTAATGAGCATGTTGGGAGACAGCAGGTGATGGCTCAAGTACTTGGTCCCCCACCATCCATGTGGGAGACCAGGATAGAATTCTGGGCTCCTGATTTCAGTCTAGTCCAGCCCCATTTGCAAATTGAACCAGTGAATGGAAGATCTTTCTCTGTCTATGTTTTTCTGTCTCCCTGCCTTTCAAGCAGACAAAAAATTTTCAGGAAAGTAACATAAAAAAAGGTATATATAAATCAAAAAACAAAACTTTGTTGTTTTAATTTCAGTATTTTAATAATCTACTTTCCTCTTAAAAACTAAGTTTTCTTAAGTCTTTAAGATTTGATATCCAAATCTGAGAATATTTTTAAATATGGTGACTATATTATTAAATATAGTGGGAATAAAAATCAAAATTGTATTCAAATTTTGGAGATTTAGAATAGTATAAACCACGTTAAAGGAAGACTTTCAGACAATTCACAGAATTTGTGTTAATTTTATCAGACAAAAAATTGTATTTAGGGTATTATCAAACTTACTTATAATGCCCCAAATATCAAATATTCTAGGGAATGTTTAGTTGGATTTCTACAGAAAGTATTTACTTTTTACTGTAGTTTCTATGACAGTTTGCACATTACAATTATTTAAAATCATACCCTTGTTGAAATGTAATACTTCCATAATTTTTTTTGCTTTATTTATTTTTACCACTCCCAACTTCAACCACTGGATGAATTCAAGGCATTAAACATTGGTTTCACATATTTTTTGGAGTAAGAACTGTAGAAATTTTGTATGATGAAAAGATATTCACCACTGTGAAATTGTGAGGTTTATTTTTAAAGTATGCACTCACATACAAAAAGTGGTACAGTTGAAAGGAGAGAAAAAAGAGTAAAAGTTCATTGGAATCCAGTGATTTATTGGGAAAGGCTCAGCAAGCTCACATAAAAACCAAAGGCGGGAAGTGGTCGGACACTGGGTCAAATCTCCATTCACATGTTGTGTAATAAAAGGCTGACTGTAGCCTTTCAGCCTTGCTTCTAGTCATAGACAATGGCAATTGCAGAGCAAGACTAATAACAGGATTTAGCATAAATCCGCCACAGGAAGTGAACAGTTGTACTGGCAAATAATTAGCCAGGAAACATTTTATAGCAGCATCAGGATGCGTTCGTGAGCTTTCAAACTCTCAATGCATTTGTGATCATGAAAACATAATTAGTTCTTAGTGATTGTAATTTTTGTGTGTTTGTTGTAAGATGGTTCTTTCTCCCTCCTTTCTTTTCACAAGCAGGCCTTATTTTTCCTGCCCTAATTTAGCAGCCCCAGTGAGGATTTTGAAGTCTCAAGGGAGGGGTTTAGAATGTTCTCTTTTTTTCTCCTGCTGATGCTTTTTTATTGCAAGGTGGATGGTGTTTATTTTGCACCGCTAACAAGTGAGTTCAAAGCAATACATTGCTCTTGAACTCCTGCCAGATTCCCAAAGCTGAAAGGTCCCCTACGTGGTAGAGCCGACCTGTACTATCAAAGCCTGACTAATTTGCAAAGGAATGTCAAAATGACTGGTGCACCACATTTTCCACCACCCGCTTCATTTGGCACTTAAAGGAAAGCTAAGTGGGAGTGTAAAAGGAAGGAAACCCATTCAAGGCAGTACACCATTACAATGTGAATTCATGCTAGAGGGAGCTGGGAGCTCATTGCTGAGTACTTCCATTTCCATCTTCTTCACTCTCTGTTGTAGTTACTGTTTTAGTCGGGGCCGCTAACAACCTGATGTTCCTGTTCTCACATCATCCATATTAGGAGTAAGTGCTGTCATTAGACTTGGCTTTGAAATACTTTATGTCAAAGTGTCTGCAGGAAGCTGCTCCATCTGAGTTACTCACAGCAGGCCAAGTGGCCTCAGGAAGACAAACAGTCCAGGCTAATATTTGTTTCCTTTTAACATTCTAAAAAAATCATTTCATGGAAAAAAGCTATGTTTATGAATAAATACATATTGCTGGGGGAGAAGAAAAGAGTGATAAAACAAAATCCGAGCCTGAAGATTTGAAGCCATAATTCAAAGATGTTTGGAAGTAAATTCAGTCATCTAAGAAATATTAATGCTAAAATAAAGATCACAGAGTCAGTAAAGAATAAATAGGAGACTTTGACATAATTTAATCAGATTCTAATTTCAGTGACCTGATTCCATTTTATAATTTCAAATTTTATTTAAAACTCATATTGAATATAGGAGATTGGCCTATTCTTCCAAGTGAGTTCATCTACCAATCATTCCCCAAAGCATTGATTGACCCTAGAACTTCACTACTATTCCTGATTATTTTCTCAATCAGTTAGCCATGCTTCACATAAAATGTTGTTGTCATCACTTGTGTGAACAGGAATCTTGGATTCACTTTTGTTAATAGGAATCCAAAAATTATCCCCCTTGCTTGAGTTTTTACTATGCATTTCTTTAATGTTATCCTTTATCTAACACTGAACCCCAGCTCTCAAAATGCTGATGCCCATGAAAAGTCTATGTTATCTCTATGATGAAATTATATGGCATGCCAGAGATAAACTTCTTTTTCTTTTTTTAAAATTTATTTACTTATTTGAAAGGCAAAGTTACAGAGAAGCAGAGGCAGAGAGAGAGAGAGAACTCTTCCACCCACTGATTCACTCCCCAAATGGCTGCAATGGTTGGATCTGGGCTGATCCGAAGCCAGGAGCTAGGAGCTTCTTCCCCAGGAATTTTTCTGGGTCTTCTGTATGAATACAGGGACCCAAACTCTTGGGCCATCTTCTATTGCTTTTCCAGGTCATACCAGGGAGGTGGATTGGAAATAGAGCAGCCAGGACTCGAACTGGTGACCGTATGAGATGCTGGCACTGTAGGCAGCAGCTTTACCTGCTATGTCACAGTGCAGACCCCGAGATAAACATCTGACAGCGCCTCCTTTTGTTGGAATTGAGTTACTGAAGTATGGTCCTGTCATAGTTGTCTGAGAAGTGAATGAAAGCTTCTGTCTGCTCAGCCTCTTCTTCTAGAAATAGGTTATTCTTGCCCATTAGGATCTAACAGTTGACTTAGGAAGACAGCATCACAGTTAGTAGTCACCCATAGCATGGAAGACAGATAGATGCTCCAGCCGTCACTGGAGTACCAAGGCTTTCACTTTGCATTCCCCTCCCTGCCAAAGAAGAAACCTCAGAATGGTGGTGTGTGTGGTGGTACTGGTTCCTCTTTCATCCTGCCCTGTGTGCTGCAAGGCATCTGGGTACCCTGGGACAGTGGATGCTGAAAGGGAGCTACACAAAGGATACTGCTCACTGAAGTCAGAGATTCACCTGCCTTCCCTGCTTGAGCCCCTCCTGGTTGGGTCTTGTGGGGCTAACACTGGGTCTCCATGCTGGAAAGATGAACAGAGGCTTGATGGGTGGAAACTTTGAAGAGAAGCAAAAAACCACTGGGGGTCTCAAGCTACAGGATCCCATTTAAAATTGTGGTCTGGCAGCACAGATGGTAAATTTAGCACGCTATCATTTATTTTGACTCAGGAAACTTCTTTTGAAAAGTTGAATAGCACTATAAAGGTGACTGGGTGACTGTTATCCAAAAGGAATCATGTTAGCTGGACTTCTTTTGGTTCACAAAATTGGTTTAACAATAAAGAAAATGGGCTGAACCAATTATTGAAACTTACTGGTTCCTGAAACAGAAAAGTCCAAGAGTACTGGCAATGGATGACCAGTTTCACCAGATACCCAGATTCTTCCTGCCTCCCTCTGCCTTCTCCAATATCTGCTTCATCTCAGGCCATTACCTCCAAGGATCAAAAGATGTCTGCCTGCAGCTCCCATGGAACCTCTGGTTCACAGAGAGTCCCTAAGAGCAGCTTCTCCCTGCACTACAGCTTCTGTCTCAGTTGCCACCCAAATAAACATTATTGTCTCATTGGTCAGGAAAAAAAAAGTGAATAAATGCCAGACTGAGCACCACCCAGCTGAAGGAAGAAATCTAGAGTCAAGTGTTCCCGCCAACTTTGGGTTACAACTGGAACATTTACTAGTCATGTGGTCATGCTAATTAACAAAACTTTAAAAGGCCTAGCTTCCTCATATGTAGAAAGAGGCTAATATTAGCACCTAATCTGTGGTTTATTATACAGTACCATGAATGCCAAATGGTAAACACTCAATGAATATTGACTATTACAAAATCAAAGCAGCTTAGAGATGCTGTGGTGTAAGAATTAAATGGGTTTTAAACATAGGAAATACATCATCTTGTGGGAGAAGGATCTAGAAATAAAGTGGGCTCCAAGTTTGATATGATCAAATGTTCAATTCTATCTTGCAATACTTTTTTATTTTCTTATTTTTTAAGTAATTTTTTTATTTGACAGGTAGAGTTATAGACAGCGAGAGAGAGAGACAGAGAGAAAGGTCTTCCTTCTGTTGGTTCACTCCCCAGATGGCCACAATGGCTGGAGGTGCACCAATCCAAAGCCAGGAGCCAGGGGCCTCTTCCAGATCTCCCACAGGGATACAGGGTCCCAAGGATTTGGGCAAGTTTCTACTGCTTTCCCAAGCTATAGCAGAGAGCTGGATGAGAAATGGAGCAGCCAGGTATCGAACTGGCACCCATATGGGATGCTGACACTGCAGGTGGCGGGTTTACCTCCTATATTGCAGTGCTGGCGCTAATTCTAACAATGTTTTTAATTCTCTTCTCTGGACTAGTTTCTTCTTCAAGCTGAATTCCCTCATGGTTGCAAAATAGCTGCCAACAGGGTCAACAACAGGAGCCACTGTGCGCTTGCTCCTGATGTGGGATCTCTGTCCTTAATGTACTGTACATTTTGATTTAATGCTATAACTAGTACTCAAACAGTATGTTTCACTTTGTGTTTCTATGTGGGTGCAAACTGTTGAAATCTTTATACTAAATTGATCTTCTGTATATAAAGAGAATTGAAAATGAATCTTAATGTGAATGGAAGGGGAGAGGGAGCGGGAGAGGGGAGGGTTGCGGGTGGGAGGGAAATTATGGGAAGGGGAAGCCATTGTAATCCATAAGCTGTATACTGGAAATTTATATTCATTAAATAAAAGTTAAAAAAAAAATAGCTGCCAACAATAACTGAGATAAGCAACTTCTTTGTTCAAATCCAGCATGAGAAAGAGGACAAGACAATGTTTCTTCAACCACCAAGTAAAAACTTCTCCCTGCATTATCATGGGGATATCACATGCGGCATGACAGCAGTCATCAGAGACATATTATGCTCTGATTGTCTTAAGCCTCCTTTCCTGAGCTAGATTCTAGCAGCGTTGGAAGATATTGCCCTGATCGGTCCATATGAATAAAGACTCATGATAGAACTGTATGTGGAAGCAGTCTTCATCTGAGTCACATGAGCAAGGTACAGAAGAGTGTATATACAAACTAAGCTGGGGTTCTGTTAGGAAGGTTGCCGGGAATGATGGAGTCTATCAGTTTGGGGCCAGAAGCACAGAAACAGTACACTCAAACTGAGGAGTTTAATAAGGTTCTAAATACAAGGGCAAGGGCAGGGTGCTTATTTCAGCTGGTAGCAGTTAGAAGCTGTTCACCATTCCTATACTTGGAGGTATTAAGGAAGAAGTGGTGACTACAACCCAGACCAAAAAAAAAAAAAAAAAAGACTACATGAGTAAGACCACTTGATATCTTATAAAGGGACTAATACTCCCCCAGATACCCTAAACAATTTTACATGGAATAATTGTAGATTTTTGTGTTATCATTCTCCTTCCACCCATAATTTCTTGTCAGTGCTCCTTACTGGTGGAATATAACTAGAAGCCAGAGAACATAGGTGCCTGCCGATATAGTTCTTGAAGGCCACGTCTTAGGGCACAGAGAGAGGTGGGAGAACAAGTGAAAGAGATCGAGAACAGTAACATAAAACATGCTGCCTCTGGGTCAGCAAATAACAAAGTGCATAATTATTCTCTAACAGAGAATGAAAATGGAAAATAAAGAAAGAGGAAGGAAAAAGATAAATAGATTAAAGAAGGGCAGAGAGAAATACTTCTTAGTACAGAGAAACAGAAACCCAACACTTGAATGTGATGTAAAAGGATAACACCAAAAAAAAAAAAAGATTTATTGATTTATTTATTTGAAAAGTACAGTTACAGAGAAAGAAAGAGAGGAAGAGTCAGAGAGAGACAGAGACAGAGACAGAGAGACAGAGAGAGAGATTGTCCATCCTCTGTTTCACTCCCAAAATGGCTGCAACAGCAAACATTAGGCAAGGTTGAAGGCAGGAGCCGGGAACTTCATCCAGGTCTCCCATGAGAGTGGCACAGGTCCAAGTACTTGGGCCATCTTTTGCTGCTTTCCTAGGCCATTAGCAGGGTGCTGGATCTGAAGTGGAGCGTCTGGGACTCACATAGGTACCCATAGGGGATGCTGGTGTCTCAGATGGCAATTTAACCCATTATGCCATGATGCTGGCCAAAGAACCACACATTTTATTGAGTGGAAGGGAAAGAATGTTTTCAAAGGCTAGAGAAGGCAATCAAAGAAAAGTCTCCTAGAAATAAATGTGTTAATTCATTTCTCAAATATGAAATGCCTACTCTGAAAGGAAATATTTGTAGGGAAAGCACTTAAAAACTGGAATTTGGGGCCAGTTTTCTTTCAGGTTTCAAATCCTGACATCTTCACATAATAGCATGCAACCTTGAGCAATTATTTTAACTTTCTGAGTCTCCATTTCCTCAGCTGACAAGCAGTGCTGTTAATGATACCTTCCTGATAGAACTATAGGAGAGTTAGACGAGCTAAAACATGCAAAGCATTCTAGACTGCCTCGTGCATTCTAAGTGTACAATAACTTGTCTTGTTATCCTGTGTCGGGCACTGTGCTAAGTGTTCTTTTAAATCTTGGAGCTGACTTTGTAGTTGAGAAATATAGGACTTATAAATAAATCAGCATAATAAAATGTTATAGATGGCATGTTAAAAATGTGGCCATGTACAGATGAGTCAAAGAGGAAAAAGCGGTCTAACAGTTTGGATCAGAGATTTATATAGGGATTGGACTTAACACCTTGAATGAAGATTAGGTATTTCCCAGTAGATTGGGTTGGGAAGAAAAGCATTCCAAGCAGTAGGCATTACATGAACAAGGCATAGAGATTTGGAAAAACATAGAGATGTTGGGACAAATGAGTACAGAAGTTGGAAGAAGACAGAGGAAGAGAGGGAGGAATTGTTGTAAAAGATGTGACAGAAGGCACACACAGAGGGAGTATGTCTTGTAAATCATGCTAAAGAGATTGTCCCTTTCCTTGCATTTTTATCCTTAAAGCAATAAAATTTTTAAAGAAGGAGCATTACTCCATCATTTGTAGGTAGCAAAACTTCACTTTGGGTGGAAGGTATAGAAAACATTGGAGCTGCTGTCAGGAGATGGAGAGAATAAGTATGCTTACTAAATTTTCAGTCAAGAGTGCTACCAGTTTGGATTCAGAAACTTGTGAAAACCAGGTAAATTCAAGCCATATTAGGAAGGGAAAATCATTGCCTTCTTGACAGATTGGATGAGGCTGAGGGAGAGGGTTAAGAATGACGGTCAGGGGCCGGCACCGTGGCTCACTTGGCTAATCCTCTGCCTGCAGCGCTGGCATCCCATATGGGCTCCAGATTCTAGTCCCAGCTGCTCCTCTTCCAGTCCAGCTCTCTGCTGTGGCCCGGGAAGGCAGTGGAGGATGGACCAAGCACTTGGGCGCCTGCACCCTCGTGGGAGACCAGGAAGAAGCACCTAGCTCCTGGCTTCAGATCGGCATAGATTTGGCCGTAGCGGTCATTTGAGGGGTGAACCAACAGAAGGAAGACCTTTCTCTCTATCTCTCTCACTGTCTAACTCTATCTGTCAAATAAATTTCAAAAAAAAAAAAAAGAATGATGGTCAGGTGGTACTGGAAGAAGAGCAGGTTTGGGAAGATCAAATGTTTTTTAGCCTCTGAATTTTTAGATGCCTTTGAGAACTAAAGTGGAGAAACCAGATAGGCAGAGTGATAGCAGATTCAATTGGGTCTGAAATTGAAAGGAAAGGTTTTGAACAGGATTAAATGTTTCTGAATCAACTTTACATAGTTGATAGTTGAACTATTTTTTTAAGACTTATATACTTATTCAACAGTAAGAGTTTGAGAGGAGAGACAACAATCTTCTATCTACTGGTTCACTCCCCAAATGATAGCAATGGCCTGCACTGGGCCAGGTTGAAGCCAGGGACCAAGAGCTTCCTCCAGGTCTCCCACATTGATAGCAGGGGCCCAAGCACTTAGGTCATCTCCCCCTGCCTTTCCCAGGCCATTAACAGGGAGGTGGATTGGAAGTGTAATAGCTGGAACACAAACTGGTGCCCTAAGTGATACCTGTGTTGCAGGTGGCACTTTATCTCCTATGCCACAGTGCTGGCTCCTGAACTATTTTTTAAAAGATGGTTATTCATTTATTTTCACCTACTTGAAAGGCATAGCCACAGAGAGAAATAGAAAGAGAGGAAGAGAGTGAGATATCTTCCATTCATTGATTCACATTCCAAATGCCAGGCTGAGCCATGCTGAAGCCAGGAGCCCAGGACTCCATCCACAGGGTGGCAGGGGACCAAGCTCTTAGGCCATCATCTGCTACCACCCTGAGTGCCTTAGCAGAAAGCTGGATTGGAAGTGGAGGAACTGGGACTTGAACCAGCACTCTGATAGGAAATACAGTCTTCCTAAGTGGCTTAATCTACCATGCTACAATGCCTGCTCCACTAGTAGGACTCATAAAGTAGCTACTGAGAAAGTGGAAAGGGGAAATTGTCTATGCCAAGTAATTATAACACAAAACAGTGAGTAGAGGAAGATGAGCTTGTAAAAGGGTTAGAAAAGCAACAGTCTGAGAGAGGTGAGAAGTAGTAGAATAGAGTAGTCTACAGACAGTCAAGAGAATAAAGTTAGGCAAAGGTTAACAGGAGAACCTTGAAAACTATCAACAGAAAGAAGCTGAGAAGCACTATTAAACAGGTAGGAGAGGACTCAGAAAAGAGTACTCGAGAAGCCAAGAGAGGAGGAACTTCAAAAAGAATGAGGTGGTCGAGAGTTTTTTAAAAATCAAACTTTGCATTTACTGTGTGCTGACTGCATGCCTGACATTTCTCCGAGGGCTTTAGATTTACAGTTCATCTAGTTCTCCAGCCATCTTATGTAAATCACATTTTTGTCTATAAGAATGATCTTCATTTTATAGATGAGAAAACTATTTCATGCTAAATTAAATAGTGTGTTCACAATTACACAGTTTCTAAGTGGCAAAGATCAAATTTGTACCCAGATGCACCTAATTCTCAAGTCAGCAGCCATTAATTGTGTGCAACTGCAAATTGTCCTTGTCCTGATTCAGACTATTAGAAGATCATTGGTGACTTCATATCCAGCTCTCTGCTATGACCTGGGAAAGCAGTAGAAGATGGCCCAAGTCCTTGGGCCCCTGCACCCACGTGGGAAACCCAAAAGAAGTTCCTGGCTCCTGGCTTCAGATCAGCCCAGCTCCAGCTATTGTGCCCATTTGGGGAGTGAACCAGTAGATGAAAGATTCTCTCTCTCTCTCTCTCTCTCTCTCTCTCTGCCTCTGTCTCTCTGTAACTCTCCCTTTCAAAAAAATAAATAAATCTTAAAAAAAAAGAAAGAAAAGCAGATAAGATGTTTAATTTGTTGCTTTTCGTCCAACTTCTATTGACTGATTTAGATCTCTTTATCTAATTTCATTTCCTATGCTCTCCCTCTACCATCGACCCCATCGTGATTCTTCCATTCAGGTAGGCTGTTTCTTTGTTGATTCTTCACATGTGCTGTCTTTACAATTACCCTCTACCTCCTGAAGTGCTGAGAAGTAATCTTTCCAATGCACATTAGTTTTTTTTTTTAATTTTGTAAATGTTATGCTTCTATTTTTTATTTTTAAAATTATGTGTATATATGTGTCTGAACCAGTACACACACTTATATATATATGAGATGCTTGTAAAGATGTTTCTGAGACTATAAGGAATAAACGTTCTTCTACTCAGTGTATAAAAGATAAAAATGCCTGATGCTTTCTAACAGATATTTATTCTAGGAAATGATTAATAACATCATAAACCACCAGTTACAACTTAAGTCTATGTTTAAAGTTCATGTAAGCAGAAAGGCTCATCTTTACAATGCAGAATAGGGTGCGATACAACTGTGGATGAAGTGTGATTTCACAACCTCACATCAGTTGATTTTACTTGACTCAACTTTACTCAATAATGAAGATGTATTTCAGAGGTCTCCGTTCTGGTTTACCTCTTCTCTTTCCTTTTTAGACCATTGCAGGGTTTGTTTCTGTAATGATTCCTGGTTCTTGGGAAAGGATTGTTTTCTATATGGATCTCTATAACCAAGCTCTGGTGTAGAATGCCCTCATAGCAATCAAATATTTGTTAGTGGGTTGTTTTCATACATTCAGCCACAGAAATGTGTTGAATTCATGTCTAACATTCAATTTAATAGGCAATTATTAGATGTCTTATGTATGTCTAAAATGAGAGAGTAGGATGAGTAAGATAATGCAATTTTTAAAGGCTCAAAAGGTACTGGCATTGTGGTGCAGTGGTTAAAGCTGTCACCTGCGACACCAGCTTCCCATATGGATACCAGTTCATGTTTCAGCTGCTCCATTCTGATCCAGCTCCCTGCTAATGGTCTGGAAAAAGCAGAGGAAGATGACCCAAGCTTTGGGCCCTTTCACCCACATGGGAAATCTGAAAGAAGTTTCTGGCTCCTGGCTTAAGCCTTGTCCAGTGCTGGCTGTTGCAGCCCTCTGGGGAGTGAGCCAGCAGATGAACGATCTCTTTCTCTTTGTGTGTCTCCCTCTCTCTGTAACACTGACTTTCAAATAAATACATAAATCTTTAAAGGGGGGGGGCTCACAAACATGTGAACAAATGTTAACATACACGTAGAAATGTACACATACATACAACCACACTGCTCAGTTGGGAATGGGGTAAGAATTCTGGAATTGGAGAAAGTTCCAGAACACAGGATGATTGAGTGGTACTTGAAGGCTGAGTATTAACAAGGTGGAGAGGAATAGTTTAGAAAGTACCAAGAGCTTGAGCAACTATGTAGAAGAATGAAAATACACAGTGTGTGTACAAGAGGCTTGTAAGTATGGAGCAGACTCGGGCACATGGGAAGGCGTAATTTGAGATGAGTCCCATCATATCGCATGTTACAAAGTTGGGTCTATACATAAGAAGTAACATGGAATTGTCAGTCTTTAACCACCAAATGAGATGATTACCAGTCAGATTTTTGTCAGAAAGAAATATTTTGGTAGCGCTAGAGGGAGAAACAAGTCAGAAGATACAATCAGAAGGCTCTTGCAAAGAGAGGAAGGATCCATCAGGATCCCGACACAAAATAATGTAATAACTAGGAATATTTGAAATACAGTTTTTGATGAACAAATAGACTTGATAAATAAGAGCAAGAAAGGAGTTCAGAGCAGTACTCTTCTCTCACTGAATTCATGCTTCTTCAGAGACAGTGTCTGCCCCTGAGGTTGGCTGTCACATTTCTGTCTGAATCTCCCCCACACACATCAGGACAGACACGAAATCTAGTGTCTATCTCTTATAACCCCCTGGATATTCCATAAACACTTTAAAGTCAACAGGCTGGATTAAAGTAAAAATTATAAACTTCTCTCTAAATACATTTCTTGGCTCTACTGTGTTGTTTAAAAGGCACCCTTCTCCTAGAGTTCTCATGTCCTTTTACTTACTTTACCCACCCACCTTAATCACCAAGTCTGGTCATTTCATTTTGAACTATGACCTTGCCTTTTGGTCAGTTCTATCTGTACCTCTGACTCATCTACTTCCTTGAACTCTATTCCTACTTTTACCCTCCAATTCATCAAAACCTCTGCCAATTTTCTCCAGAAGATTCATTTTAGTTCCAGCTTAGTTTAGGCCATTCTTATTTCTCAGTTTTATTGTTTCATTGCTTTGCAACCTCCTAACCAGTCCAATGTCTCATGTATTTTTACCTTGCATATTTAGGCACCCTTAACCAGCTTCTGTGCTCCTCATGGAGTTCATCTGCCACCACTTCCACTGAGCCAGACTCCCTAACACAGAAATCTGCCCATGTCACATCTCTGCTTAGAGCATGCACAGTCTCTCCATCACCAATAGGATGAAGGCCAAGCTCTTTAGCAAGGTTGACAATGAAAGTTCTCTAGTCCTCCACTCCCTTCACCCCACCGTCAATTCCCACCACTCCAGGTTTCACTAAGTAGATTCTAATTACATATATTAGCATAACCATAAATACAAGTTACCAAAATCAAGGCTATTTAGTCATTTCCTGTTCTTTTATGCACAACTTGTGGTTCTTCAATACCTCTAATTATTGAATTAGCATCTATTACAACATTCTACAAAGGGCACACAGTAGTCAAATAGTCTTGGATAATGATAATTATAAATGTAGTTCTAGGGCTCTGTCTTAAGATATTGAAACTGTAATGGCATTTCCACAATTGAATTATAGGATAATTACTATGGCTGGTTTAGTTTTAATCCCAGCAAATAATAATAAAAATAATGCTGATGATGAAACTCTCATGCATTAAGGACCCACAAGGTCCCAGATGTTGGCAAATGCTTCATCCACATTATCTCAGCAGCTCTCCAAGTATGTGTCACTATTCCTATTTTACAGAGAAATAGATTAAGTCTTGGGGTTGGCATTGTGGCATTGTGGGTAAAAGCATGCCAATTCGAGTCCTGGCTGCTCCACATCTGATCAAGCTCCTTGTCAATGGCCTGGCAAAAGCAGCAGAAGATGGCCCAAGTGCTTGGGCCCCTGCTGACTTTATGGGAGACACAAGTGGAGTTCTGGCTTCTGCCTGGCCTAGCCCCAGCCATTGCAACCATCTCTGGAATGAACCAGCTGATGGAAGATCTCTCTCAAAGTCTCTCTCTCTCTCTTTCTCTCTCTCTCTTTGTGTGTGTGTGTATGTGTGTCTCCCTCTCTATATATAACCCTGACTTTCAAATAAATAAATAAATTTTGAAAACAAATAGATTAAGTCTCCATAAGACTGGTTCTTCTCCCAAACTGTAATGCCAATGTGAAGATTCAGCCCAAATCTCTTGTTTCCAAG
Organism: Lepus europaeus; assembly: GCF_033115175.1. Classification (NCBI taxonomy): domain Eukaryota; kingdom Metazoa; phylum Chordata; class Mammalia; order Lagomorpha; family Leporidae; genus Lepus; species Lepus europaeus. The sequence goes on along the minus strand of NC_084832.1, from coordinate 32,204,817 downwards.
ACTCATTCTGTTGCTATCATGACAAATAGTTTGATAAATATTGATTAAATGAATGAATAAATGCATTCATTATAATTTTAAAACCATATAGGATTATCTTCAAATCTATACTTAAAATTCATGTTAACTTATTTTACATACTATCTTTGCTAAGGCTTAGAACATTTATAGTAATGTCAAACAGTAGCACCACAATGTCTTTAACTTTGTACTTGTCTATAGAAATTCTCATGTAAAGAAATCACACATCAAAAAACAGCCTTGGGGCCGGCGGCTTGGCACACTTAATTAATCCTCTGCCTGTGGCGCCGGCATCCCATATGGGCGCCGGGTTCTAGTCCCGGTTGCTTCTCTTCCAGTCCAGCTCTCTGCTGTAGCCTGGGAAAGCGGTGGAAGATGGTCCAAGTACTTGGGCCCCTGCACCCTCATGGGAGACCAGGAAGAAGCTCCTGGCTCCTGGCTTTGGATCGGCACAGCTCCGGCTGTTGCAGCCATTTGGAGAGTGAACCAACAGAAGGAAGACCTTTCTTTCTGTCTCTCTCTCTCACTGTCTGTAACTCTACCTGTCAAATAAATAAATAAAATCTTTAAAAAAAAAAAAAACAGTCTTACATTTACCTGTGTATCCACTTGTACAAGCTTCATGTAGGCCTCACACAACAGGAAACTTCTCCAAGGAAGACTTGCTGACTTCCCCCTTGCATGCACCAATTTAGATGTCCCCATTCTGTACAACACTGGATCCTCCATACCATTTTTATCAACTGTAATTTAATATGCTTTTTGATGATTGTTTCTTCAAGAATATCTCACATAAATCATAAGAAGCCTATGATGGGGTAGGCATTTAACTGCTTTGACCCTGACTGTTAAAGGTATTTGGGCATTGAACAGTAGGTGGGAACATACTCTGTCTCTGTCTCTCTGAATTTCAAATGAATAAATTTTTAATTTTTTTTTTTTTGACAGGCAGAGTGGACAGCGAGAGAGAGACAGAGAGAAAGGTCTTCCTTTTGCCATTGGTTCACCCTCCAATGGCCGCCGTGGCTGGCACCCTGCGGCCGGCGTACCACGCTGATCCAAAGGCAGGAGCCAGGTGCTTCTCCTGGTCTCCCATGGGGTGCAGGGCCCAAGCACTTGGGCCATCCTCCACTGCACTCCCGAGCCACAGCAGAGAGCTGGCCTGGAAGAGGGGCAACCGGGACAGAATCCGGTGCCCCGACCGGGACTAGAACGCGGGGTGCTGGCGCCACTAGGCAGAGGGTTATCCTATTGAGCCACGGCGCCGGCTATAAATTTTTAATTTTTAAAAAAATGCACAAAACAATAGGATTTGCTTTTTTAAAAAAGAATATAACTCCTTCACATTGTCACCTATTTTCTAATCCTGGGCTTGGCATAGTTCGTGTTCTCTCTGTATGTTTCAAATGGAAGAAGTAAGAATACAGTTATGTGAAAATACTTTCAATATTAGGAATCATCAAATTGAGGAAATAAGAGTTGGAATTGAAAAATAAGAGTTGCTGAGAAAGGTAAAATCCTATTCCAAAGGACCATGAAAACCATGTTAAGTTATAAATGTTAATTACCAAGATATACAATGAATATCAGAATATACTATCTTTAAAAAAAAGGTGACCAACTTGATTACTGTAAGTTCCTAGTTATGTGATCTTTTAAGAAAATGGCTTGACTAAACAATGTAGAAGAGTCTCTTGATAATTACTACATATTTATTCACTTCTGGTTTGTAGCTAAAGACCTTAGTCACAGTTAAACTCTAAGACACCATTCACATGGCTTTTTCTTGTAACCTCCAAATCTCCACACTCTTGAGACAACAGGCCTTTGCAGTCACAACTCTGCACAGTGTAATTCCTGCCTTGGTTGATGTGTAAGACAACAGTTAGGAACAGGGCATGATCAGGTATCACAGGAGGCACTACATTCTCCAAGTGTTGCAGTAGGGGCTGGAAAGTGTAATACCTTTCCTCACCCACCTTGAGGGTCACAGCTGATACAGCGGATGGAAGACCTCTCTTTCTGTCTCCGCCTCTGCCTCTCTGTAACTTTGCCTTTCAAATAAATAAATAAATCTTTTAAAAATAAATAAATAAAACCATTCCTGGAAATAGATGATCTATAACAATGTGCCTCATTTATGCCTCATTTTCCACATTTAAAATGTTTTGCCAAATACATGCAGAAGAAACAAAATGATAATAAATCAAAGAAGTAAAGATGCTTTCTAAAGCTGTAAAACACCATATAAATAACAGGTATTATTATATTGGCAATGTTTTACGAGAGCAAACCGTAAAGTGGTATTTGAGGAAAAATGTGGACAGTGAGAAACTAAAAACTATGTAAAAGAAGGAGGGAGGAAATTTAGATTCAGTTGTGTCAAGAGCAATGTCCTTCTTAACCACTGAAAGAAACATTTCCACCAGAGGACAGAATTAAGTGATTTTACATTGGAAGGTCATCGTGTTTTTAAGGCTGAAAATCCATGGAAAGATCTGTGAATAATAAAGGAATTGAAAATAGAACAAAGGCCAAGGGAGGACAAGGGGAAAAAGAACTAGTTAAAGGATGCTTTTTAATAATATGATTTGAACTGAAATCTCAGAACATCTGCTTTTCATAAAAATCTGATTGAATTAACTTATAATTAAGGAACATGTTGACTTGCATCTTCTACTTCAAGAAAGAAAGAAAAGACAATTAGAAAAAAAAAAAAACCTACTATCACAGGGACAATAAACTCTGACTGAAAGGGGAATTTCCTCAAGACCACAGCAGCCGTATGCACATCTTTCAAAGGACACCCTTGTGAAAGAACTTACATCAGACAGTCCACTCATTTTAGGTTATAAAAAAAGTCTGTATCTGTAACATGATATTTGTTGTATATTTGATCCTATTTTCCAATCCCACTGTCATTTAAGAACTTTGTATGCATGACCAAAAGAAAGACCTCATGCATTAAAATGTGAATTTTTTGATTAGGTAGTCATTCCAAATGGGTTGTTAGAAATCCTAAATTGAGGATGGGCATTTGCTTTGTGGTTAGGACATCCATGTCCCACATCAGAGTACCAGGGCTTGATTCTGGGCTCTGGTTCCTGACTCCAGCTTCCCTCCAAAGAAGCCAATGGGAAACCATGTATATGCATCCAGGAACCGGGTTCCTGTATTCACATAGGAGACAGGGATTATGTTCCAAGTTCAGATTTCAGCCTCAAGCCAGGCCCCAATACCCAGAGCATTTGGGGAGTGGATTAATGAATGGAAGTTCAGATGCATACATGTACTCTCTCTCTCTCACACACAAATTTAAAAAAAAATACTAAGAAATTTTTCTTTGTCAGCCGAAAAAGAAAAGCCTAAATTTCAAAATTTCGTGAACTTTCAACGTTCTTCACTCAGAACAATGAATAATTAATCCTTCTTTTGATAATAATTATTAGTAGAATACTACAGTTTAAAACTGTGTTTTTCACGAATTGCATGGATTATTTTTATTAATTTCTGGTAATAAAATATATTACTGCAAATTTCTTTAGCTTTTGGAAAAAACACTTAATACACTGTTTTCTTCCCGAGAATATGGTTTTACTCCTCTGAATGTAGCAAAATTCTTTTACCCTCAGCTACTTACTAGTTTCATACATGTGGTTATATTTATCTTTAATTTTGCCTCTAGTAAAATTCTTTCCAGCTTGGTTTTACAAATCACTGTTCATAATCCATCTGAATCCCCTTTCGTATCTTATATGATTTAGAAAAATAATCAGCTTTCCTAGAATATGAGTATCTTATGCCCACATTTTGTCTCATGTGCATCGAGTTAGCATTATCTGGAAAAAATAATCTGAGAGAAAGTATGAGAAGATGGACAGTAGGGCCAGCATTGTTACACAGTGGATTAAGTCACCGTCTGTGGTGTTCCTTATGGGTGCCATTAAAGCCCTAGTTTTTCCACTTCCAACCCAGTTCCCTGCTAATATGCCGGAGAAAGCAGCAAGGATGGCCCAAGTGCTTGAGCCCCTGTGCCCACATAGGAGACTTGGAAGAAGCTCCTGGATCCTGCCTTCAGCCTGTCCCAGTCCCATCTGTGTGGTCATTTAGGGAGTGAATCAGTGTATTGAAGATCTTGCTCTCTGTCTCTTGTCTCTGTAGCTCTGCCTTTCAAATAAATAAATAAATCTTAAAAAATAAAAGATGGACAAGATGAGCAATCTAACCCATCAACTGCAGGTGCATGAATGTTTTGCATTTCCTTGCTGGCATTATTCCAGTCACACCTCCACATTTCCATCTATCCCCAGTACTGCAATGGCTTGAATTGCCTACTTAACTATCCACATGACTGGCTACTTGCCAAACCCAAACTTTGCTTTAGAAAGAGCCCCTCATGTGAAGTGGAGAGTTAAAACAATTATTGAGATAATTCAGTCTGAAAGAAATGCGTTGGGAAAAACTTCTTTTTTTTAATTTTTATTTATTTTACTTTATCAACATTGGTATTGCCTGCATGGATAAAACTCTTCATGAAACTGTATTTTGCTTCCACAGATACTTTGTGTAAAGTATGTTATACTGACTCATTCTTAGCTAAAATACCTTATAACAAAATATTTCAGTAACATATCAGTGTTAACGTACAGCAACACTGGCTTTTCTGTTACTATGTAACTCATGGTGAAGAAAGTAATGGAGTGGTTCTTTGAAAGCCCAGTTAACTTAATTGACCATGACAAAGTCCACTTATTTCATTTACAATTCTACAAAGATCATCTTTGGCCTTCTGCAAGTGGATTTCACATTCCATCTAAATAATATAAATATGCATATATATGTATTTATGTATATATATCCTGAATTTTATGTGTTTTCAAAGTGGTAAAAATAATGCTTTTCCTTTAAGCTCTAGTTTCACAAAAGAAAGGAAGTCAATGATTTTTACATTTTTATTTATTTATTAGTGGAAGAGAGAAGAGGAAGAGAGAGTTCCCATCTTTAGGTTCACACACCTCAAAAGCTCACGATGGCTGGGATGGTGAAGCCAAGAGCTGAGAATTCAATCTTCAGTGATTCTCTGCATTCCTTCCCCTGGTTCAATAATGAGGGAGCTCTCATCAAGGTGATATTCTCATCAGGTTGACCTCCTGAGTGACTTCTATGAGGATGAGGACAGTCTACCTGCAGAATAACTTGAGTAAATGTGAAAAAGAAAAAATATTGTTTTGAATCACTGAGATTTTAGACTTGTTACTGCAGATAACCAGCTTCTCCTGACGGATACACCAATTATTTCTTCCAACTTACTGATACTAGTGTGGGACAATGTATAGCTAATTTTTTGTTTGTTATAGAAGATAGGGGAAGGCAGATGATGTGCATGGAAGGGAGAAAAGTGAGAGAGAAATACCTTTATGCTATGGCTGCTGCTTCTCACCTTTGCCTTCTCTCATTTTCCATCTTCCTATCATAGATTTCAAGCTCCAAAATGGAATTTTACAGAATAAGGATTGGGGTGAGAAGAATTTGTCTCTTCACAAAAGAAATAAAGATGGATACTTCCCATTTAGAACTCAATGAAAATAATCTTATTCTATTGGGAATATGATGGAAAAAATCTAGCTGACTCTAGAATATCAACTATCTTCTCTTACTAACAAAACTCTAAAGATTTAACCTGACCTATGTAAAACTGTCATTTTTATGGAACAAATGGATTAATAATTGTAAAATACATTCAAGACAGTCCTGTCTGACTCCTTCATATCATATTGGTAAAAACATTTAGTTTGCATTAGATCCATGCATGGATCACCTAGACTTTGAAGTGGATTTGAGGAGATCCTTTACTAGTGATATTTCTGTAAACATTCCTGTTTGTATAATGTTTTTGTCTATATGGAGGTCCACTATCTCATTTCATTGTCACAACAACCCTGTGGTCCAGGTAGGACAGGAGTTAGTGTCTTCTGTTACTAAGGAAACTGAGGCAAGTCATGAGACCAAAATCAGACAGTAGAAATCAGGAGAGAACCAAGGTCATCAGTTCTAATACGTCTGGTGACACGCATAAGAAAAGGTTGTCTGCTTCCTAATGGAACATGTGTGCTTTATTTAAAGTTATGTTTCATAACAAAATCACTATTTAATGTTACCACTTTAAGAAAGGAACTTAGGCACTGGTGCTGTGGTGTAGCTAGTTAAGCTGCCACCTGCAGCACTGGCATCCCATATGGGTGCCTGTTCAAGTCTCAGCTGCTCCAAATTCCAATCCAGCTCACTGCTAATACATCAAGGAAAGCAGCAAAAGATTGCCTGAATCCCTGGGTCCCTGCACCCATGCCCACATGGAGAACCAGATGAAGTTCTGGGCTCCTGGCTTCAGATTGGTCCAGCTCTGGCCGTTGCGGCCATTTGGGGAGTGAACCAGAGAATGGAAGATCTCTCTCTATCTCTCCCTCAATCCAAAACTCTGCCTTCTAAATCAAGTTAAGAAAGGAAATTAGACCTAATTGTTAAACAAAGTGTAATTGTTTCAGTAAATTAACTCATTCATTACCACTGAAAGAGCACTTAAATGCAATGTCATCTTTATATACCACTCAGTCCTTATCAATTCCCAATACTCTCAACATCGTCCTGAAGTAGTTTCTTGGCTGAAAAGTTCAGGTTTTATTTCAAATCCCCCATTTGAATTTACATTTATGAAAGCATCCGATGATGATGTAATATTTGTTAGTTTCATCCCTGCGTGCTGAACTCATCATATTCTGCACTTTCAGGATTCTCCTCCTCTTGCAGGGCTGTATCTTCTCAGAAGCCTTTCCCAGCTCACCTTACCCTTTCTAGCCTCTAAATGTCGAATGCTCCTAAGACTCAGTCCTATTTCTATCTTGAACTCATGCTCTAACTTGCTGATTCATTCTAATGGCATTTAATACTATTTATAGATCACACAAACCTTAGCTGCCGTTTTAACCACTCCTCTGAACTTCAGACTGTGGCATCCAACCACCTGCTCATCTTGACCATTTGCAAGTTTAACAGGTAACTCAATATTAAAATGTTAAAAAAAATCTAATTTCCAACTTGCCACTGAAATTTTCTCCTCTTATATGCTTCCCCATGCATTCAGTTGCTCAAGTCAAAAATCTCAGAATGATCCTGGACTTGTCTTCTCTCATATCTTGCAAACAAACCATCAGGGAATCCTGTTAGTTACATTTAAAGAATAAATCCAGCACCCTATCTTTTCTTACAATCCTACTACCTTTTTATCCCTTTATACTTTGAGCCACATCATCAATTACTTGGATGTCTGCCATACTTTTAAGTGCTTGTTACACAGGCTTAGTCTGCATACCAGGGGCTTCGGTATCACCTGGGAGCTTGCTGGGACTGCAGAATATAACTCCACATCCTAGGTCTCCTGAAACAGAATATGCACTTTTGAAAAGATGCCCTTTGGTGGCTGAATTAGAGAATTCATCCTAACTGAATTTGCATACAAATTTGCTAAAATAAATTTTAATTTTTTGGAGACCTGAATAAAATATGATATCCAGAATGAACTTCAGTGGTAAAGTGAACAAATGTGCAGTTGTCTCTATGCTGTCCTCTGTGCATCCCTAACTCCATCTGTATGATGTCTCCTTCATAAGCCTGTTTATATTAGCTTTCCAATAGCAGATCATTTAATGGAAAATTCTTTCTTTCGTGGAATTAGGAAATATGAAGTATTACACTTGTGGGAAATTTATTATTTACAACTTGTCTACAATATTTGTATGATATCCTACTATTTAGAAGGCAATATTGGACTTTTTAATTCATTTATTTGACTGTTTTCCTGGTACAGAATGGGGCATACAGTAGGCAGTAGACAGAGAACATTCTCAGTAAGTGAAAAAGGGATGTGAATAAGTGAGTAAATCAGTGTTGAAGACTTTGCTAAAAATAAAATTTGATGGGGCCAATGCTATGGCACAGCAGGTTAAAGCTCCAGCTTACAGTGCCAGCATCCTATATAAGCATTGGTTTGAGTCCCAGCTGTTCCACTTTCAATTTAGCTCTCTGCTAATATGCCAGGGAAAGCAGTGGATTATGACCCAAGTGCTTGGGCCCCTGCATCCATGTGGGTTTTGGTGTCTATTGACTATATCTGTGTTAAATGCAAATTATAGAACTTTAGCCCAATGCTCACTGATGCATTGAAATCTTTTTTCTCATTTGAGCCCTATGGGTTGTTTGAAATAGATGAGTAAATTTGTCACTTCTTTCTTACTTTGAAATTATTTTTACTCATGTGTAATTATATCTAGCTTTTAGGTTCTTTAAGAAAATAATTATGTCCTAGACACATTCATCACCCTTTAATAATTAGTTCAATTCCTTGAAAATAGAGAATACTTAAGAAGTACTTGTTAAAAATAAAAAAATGAATACTGGATGAGAAATACTAAACATGAAAGCTATTATATGCTGAAAAATCACAGTTTATAGAAAGATCGTAGGTTAATAAACCTGCTTTTTTTTGCTGTGTATATTATATAAAAATTCTTTTGCAGAATATGAAAAATTTCATTATGGTATTTTTATAGATGAAAGGATAGAATAAACTCGATCATATACAGCAAATGCAAACAGTGAAATACCATGTGATATATACGTAGTAGGAGACTTTGCTGGGTGTTACAGTATATGCTCATATGTGTAAGTGTAGGAAGATGGTTTGGAAAAATATACTTGTCTCATTAAATAGTGAAAACATTTAATAGATTGGCAGATTCCAAGTAGGAAAAGAAAAATGTAAAGAGGAACAAAATTTAAAAATCCTTGAAATGTTGGAAATAGGTAAAAATTGCACATGTTCAGTGATAGCCCACAGAAAGAACAGGATTTGGGAACCATGAGGTTGTAGGAGAAGCAGGTAACGAGATTTGGTCAAGGAACAGCAAATATAAAGGAAAGATTTTAAGAGAAGAGAAACTTTGAGAGTTTAGTCAAAATTTTCTTGTAACTATCTAACACTGATCTGTGGTATGGGAACCAGAGCAGGGAAACTAGGTGTAGAAAGTTGCTGGAGGCAAAGTTTGAGCAAAACAGCATGATGAGGATCAAAGGCAGGAGAATCCTTGGAGAACCAAGGATGCAATTATCGAAGTCACTGCTGGGATGAGGCTATGCTGATACAACTTTGTGAATCACAGAAACCTACCCCTCTGAACTACTCACCCTCTCTGAATTTTACATAAGAACAGCAACTGATTTTTTGTTTGTTTTATTTTGTTTTTATCTTTGGTATAACAGTCATCCAATAATTTATTCAGGAGAGAGTACTACTTAGGGGATACGGTGCAAAGCTAACTGGAAAGAAAAAGCTCTAATAATTCAACAGGTTTGGAGTGTTTTATTTTTCCTCATTTGAAATAGAAATGGAGGGTGAAAGCAAATCATGTTATGAGTTTTATAAGTTAAAAATAGGCTTCCTGTGAATCATCTGCAAAGTAGCTACTGGGAGATCAATTCAGCAGCAGTGAACTGCCAAGTCATAAGAGACTCATAAATTCCTCTCTGAATCAATTGAGCTGTTGGATTGATCTACACTCTCCATATCCAAGGAGAAACATGCCATACTCTTCAATCAACAAAATAATCACTTCCCTGTCACTGGTACATTTTTTTTTTTAATGGGATGTTGACATTTAGTGCATCCAGAGAGCATTAATGAGTGTGCAGAGATGAGAAAACTAGTGGTTTGCAGCTTAAACGAAACATCTCTTGAAATATTTCAATCAGCTGGCACAGGGAGAAGATTTTATTCAGTTTCAACAGGATAATGTATATATTACATTTTAAAAAAAGACTTAACTACTTATGTAAAAGTCAGAGTTACACAGAGAGGGAAAGAGTGAGAGAGAGAGATTTTTCCATCCTCTGGTTCACTCCATAATGCCTGGGTCTGGGCCAGGCCAAAACCAGGAGCCAGAAGCTTTTTGCAGATCTCCCATGTGGGTGGCAGATGCCCAAACACTTGGGCCACCTTCCACTGCTTTTTTCTGGCCATTAGCAGCATGCTGGATAGGTGCCGGAACTCAAACTGGTGCCCAAATGGAATGCTGGTGTCACAGGCGGCAGCTTAACACCCTACACCAGAACGCCGGTCTCTGTATATTTCATTTGACTTTAAAAATAATTTAGATTGCTATTTTAGTAAAATGTAGTAAAACAAAATTGAACAATGTGAAATAATGTGTAATAAGTCAGCTCCCTCATTTATGTGAGACCAATCTGAGCCTGTAGAAAACCAATCAGTATTTTTTGTGTGCATCCTTTCAGAGAATACCTTTGTATATACCAATAGACATGTTGATGACAAGACAAAAATGGGGTTCATATTATTTGCATTTTTATATTGCATGCTTTCACTTAATGATACATTTTGGAAGTCAATATTTGTTTATGTAAAAATTACCTTAGACTTTTTAATTTCATATAACCTTCCCTTAAGTGAATAGATCAAATCTTATTTATTTAGACTGTTTCGTGTTTATTGTGTTACAAACCATCCTAGTTCATCTCTTCTTGTGCAACTATGTGAAATGAAATTGCCAGTCATGCTTTCAATGTAATAGTTTCATCCAAATTGTTCAAAAAAATCTCATCAATTTATTTTCCTACCAATATATGAGATTGTTTATCCATGTCTTTCAAAACATTATATATCAAAATTGTTTATACTTTACCAGTTTAGTAGTTGAAGAATTCTATTTTTTCATTATTTTAATTATAAATGACATTGTTCACACATAAAATCATCTACAAAGTGCTTTAGTTCATTCATGGTTTTCCCTAGTTTACATATTGTTATTTAGATAATTATCTTCTAATCTGTTATATATGATGCATATCTTTTTCTTTAACTTTATGCATTTATTAACATATAAAAGGGTTTTCTTTAAATTGTTAACATAGTTAGTTGATTATTCTTTTATTGTTTCTGGATTTTCAGAACTTTGCTTAGAATCATTTTCTCTATTCTATCTTCTAGTGTTTTAATGCTCTGAACTTTTGTATTTAAAAAGCTTTGAGCCATTAATTTAGAGAAAGGAATGGGATAGGAATCCAGCATAATTATTTTACCAACTAACTACTCCAACCAAAGTAATTCTTGTTACTGCCATCCCTGCTTTAAAGAAAAGGAAACAAATTCAGAAAGATCGTGCTGCTTCCCCAAGTGCAAACGAGTGTTTGAATAAAATAACTAGACTGAAGTAACAGATTTGCCTCAACATGCCACATTCTTTGCATTTTACTACTCCACTTTCCAATGTCAAACTCATATAATTTAGTTCTAAATGAGGGAGAAAAAAATCCAAACTTTATTCAGAGATAAAACTGTTAAATCACAAGCTAGTGAGTTCTCTGTTAGTGGTTTAATGCAACTGAAAGTTGTAGAATTACTGGTCACATATATGAATGAAAAGTTTTCACATAAAAGACAGATTTGATTATCTTTAAGGTCACTTCCTATCCTTAAAAATTTACAGCCTATAAAACTCAAAGAGAGTTTATAGTTCTAAGTAAGATGTGTCCTAAAGAGAAAATAAGCTAGAATGTTAGGATATGCAATATGTTTTTTTATATATATATCTCTCTAATCCACGCTCTTAGGTCTGTCTTTACTTGTTCCCCAGCCCCAAATTCCAATTCAGAGTGCAGAAGATCTAATAACTTTAGCCCAGAGGCAAACTATTTCCTGCTATCCAAGGTTTGAAAAACACTTCTATGACATTACATTACATTCTGTGTCTCTGTGTGGATGTGCATGTCTGTGTCTATAGAAGTGAAGGAGGGCTGGCACTGTGGCATGGCTGGTAAAGCCACTGCCTGCAGTGCCGGCACCCCATATGGGCACTGGTTTGAGACCCAGCTGCTCCACTTCTGATCCAGCTGTCTGCTATGGCCTAGAAGAGTACCAGAAGATGACTTAAGTGCTTGAGCCCCTGTACCCATGTGGGAGACCTGGAAGAAGCTCCTGGTTCCTGGCTTTAAATTGGCCCAGCTCTGGCCATTGGAACCATTTAGGGAGTGAGCCAGGGGATGGAAGATCTCTCTCTGCCTCTGTTTCTGACTTTGTGACTCTGTCTTTCAAATAAACAAATAAATCTTTAAAAAAAAGTAAAGAAGGAATTTTTTTCCAATAATTTTTTAAAATATTTATTTATTTGAAAATCGGAGTGATAGAGAGAGAGGGATAGGAGATCTACCATTCGCTGGTTCTTTCCCCAGATGGCCGCAATGCTAGGGCTGGTCCAGTCAGAAGCCAGGAACCCAGAGCTCCAGCTGGATCTCCCATGAGGGTTGACAGTGACCCAAGTAATTAAGTCATCCTCCTCTGCCTTCCCAGGCTCATTAGCAGAAAGCTGGATTGGAAGTGGAGCAGCCTGTGCATTGATAATGTGATGTCAAAGTTGCTGGAGGCAGCTTAGCTCACTGTGCTACAACACTAGTTCCCCAATAATTTTTGTAGGCTGCAGATGTGTAAAATAGAAACAAAATTATTTCAACAGTTAATAACCATAATTTTGGACATAGGTTCCATAAGAGTAGTTCAAAAAGTTTGAACTACTTGGAAAGGCTTATTATGAAAAAGTATTCATAGATTTCAAAAAATGTCACATCAAAATAAACATTTATTAATACCATTTTCCACAGATTTTTGGAAGTGCCCAGTATACATACAACTTTCATAATTCTTAGTAATTGGACACTCAGTTGTCTGTTTCGTAAGAATATCTAATACTTAAGTCAAAGCATTTACTTCATTATCTCTCTTAAGTGATACCCTGAAGCAAGTTATCACTACAGGTTGGTTTTTTTTTTTTTTTTGTTTGTTTGTTTGTTTGTTTGTTTTTACAGGCAGAGTGGACAGTGAGAGAGAGAGACAGAGAGAAAGGTCTTCCTTTACCGTTGGTTCACCCTCCAATGGCCGCTGTGGCAGGCGCACCACGCTGATCCGAAGCCAGGAGCCAGGTGCTTCTCCTGGTCTCCCATACGGGTGCAGGGCCCAAGCACTTGGGCCATCCTCCACTGCCTTCCCGGGCCATAGCAGAGAGCTGGCCTGGAAGAGAGGCAACCGGGACAGAATCCGGTGCCCCGACCGGGACTAGAACCTGAGGTGCTGGCGCTGCAGGCGGAGGATTATCCTATTGAGCCATGGCGCTGGCCCAGGTTGATTTGCATATGAATGTATTATACCATTTTGCAATTTACAGTGCTTTAATGTCAGGATTTGCTTCTTTTGCACCAACTCTAGATCTGTAAAATGTATCTAGTTACTGGTTCCATTGATTTCGCTGTGTAAGAACAAATGAAACAAGATCCCAGAACTTCAAATCATTTAAATCAAAACAACTTTAATGTCTCCATAAAGTCCAGCCCAGGGGCCAGCGCTGTGGTGTAGTGGGTAAATCCACCGCCTGCCGTGCTGGCATCCCATATGGGCACCTATTTGAGTCCTGGCTGCTCCACTTCTGATCCAGCTTTCTGCTATGGCCTAGGAAAGCAGTTGAAGATGGCCTAGTCCTTGGGCCCCTGCGCCAGCGTGGGAGACATGGAAGAAACTCCTAGCTCCTGGCTTTAGATCGGCACATCTCCAGCCATTGCAGCCATTTGGGGAGTAAACCAGCGGATAGAAGACCTTTCTCTCTGTCTCTCCCTCTCACTGTCTGTGACTCTACCTGTCAGATAAATAAAATAAAACCTTAAAAAAAAAAGTCCAATCAACCCAAACTGCTGAGTCTCTGGCAGTTCTAGTTTAGTACATGCATAGTCATGAAGTGAAAATTAGTAGTTTCATAGAACTCTAATTAGTAGTAGTGTTTTATAACTTCTTTGCTGATCTTCCTGCAGCAAGGTTTAGCTCTGCAGCGGCTGCCTAGATTTCAGCTTATAAGATCTCTACAGGAAGCCTACACACATTTATTTATGAGCTTTATCATTGTCCATCTTTTCCTATTAATCACTGTTATGTACCACATCTACTCCTCATTTCAAATTAAATTTATTGTCTTTACATTTTATTGAAAATTAAATAGTACAAGACCACTGCAAAAAATAGTAAGAAAATTCCAGAAAATATAATACGTAGAGATGATACAATAAATGTTTGCTGAATACATTTTGAGAAAGCTCACTATTTGTACTCATACATACCTAAATACAACTTTAAAGAGAATCATTGTGTGCATGTTATCCGATCATCTCTCTTTAAAAAAAATTAATTTGTGAGAGAGAGAAAGAGAGAGAGGGGAGAGAGAGAAAGAAGCTTTCCATTTACTTGCTCATTCCTCAAATGTCCACAACTGCTGGGCTGGGCTTGGGCCTGAGCCAAGAGCCTGGAACTCAATCCAGATCTCCCAAATGCATGTCAGGAACCCAGTTATTTGAGTCATCAGCACTGCCTCCCAGGGTCTACATTAGCAGGTGGTAGAGTCAGAAGCCAGAGTCAGGACTTGAATCCAGGTACTCTGATGTGGGATGTGAAGGTGTTAAATGCTAGGCTAAATGACCAGTGTCTATAATCTCTTTTTTGAGTTGTTACAAGTTGTGGGTCACTTTTTCATGTTATTACAGATGTACATGTCATACATAGAACTACATAAAAAGTGATCCTTTATATAAATGTTTCATAACTATTTAAAAGGTCCCTTGCTAGGAAACTTACTATAAATAGTGCAGATATTAAGGTTACTATTCTTCACTTACTTGTGAACATTTGTACAAGCATTTCTTTGAACCAATTCCTAAAAGTGGAATTTCTGTGTAAAAGACTATCATTATTTAATTTAAGAGTATATTTCTAAGTCATCAATAGAAAAAATTGCCATTTTGTTTGTTTGGTTGGTTTGCTTTGTTTTATTTTGTTTTATTCTTAAGGAACCCTAAGCTGTCATAGAGAAGATCCACATCTCAGGCAACACTGGAATGATTATGATTGCCATTACCAATCTCATCTAAGTGAAAAGTGACATCCTATTTTTTCACTTGCATTTTAAGTTAATAAGATTAATTTTGTGTACATTATCTTAAGTGACTTGCTTGTTCATTCCCTTTGGCAATTTTTAAAAGGAGACTATATTTTGCTGATTGAATTTTAAACATGTTTGTGTATAGTAAATTCTACCATATATAGAAATTTTCAGCTTGTTAATTCAGTATACCATCACAATTGAAAACAAGTTCAAAGATTTTTATTTATTTATTTGGCGATGGGAATACAAAGAGATAGAGCAGGGGATGGTATTAGGTCTAACTATCCAAATACCTGCGTCCCACATTAGAGTGGCTGGGCCCAATTCCAAGCTGTGACTCCTGAATTCAACTTTCTGCTAATGCAGCTCCTGGGGAGCAGTAATGATCACCAAATGATTGGGTTCCTGCCACCTACAAGGGAGACTTGGGTTGAATTTTGCCTCCTTGCTTTGGTCTTTGTTGGGGGGTCATTGTAGGCATTTGGGGACTGAATGAGTGTCTCCCATCCCTCTCTTTCTCTCCCCTCTCTTGTCTCTCTCCCTCTGTCTCTCTCTTAAATAAAAAAAAAAGTGCTGAAAGAGTTGACATACCGGGGCTGGCGCCCTGTGGCACAGTGGGTTAAAGCCCTGGCCTGAGGCACCAGCATCCCATATGGGTGCCAGTTCGAGACCCAGCTGCTCCACTTCTGATATAGCTCTCTGCTGTGGCCTGGGAAAGTAGTACAAGATGGCTCAAGTCCTTGGGCCCCTGCACTTGCATGGGAGACCTGGGGGATGCTCCTGGCCCCTAGCTGTGGATTGGTGCAGCTCCAACCGTTGGGGCCAATTGGGGAGTGAACCATTGGATGGAAGATCTCTCTCTCTGCCTCTTCTTTCTCTGTGTAACTCTGACTTTCAAATAAATAAATAAATCTTTAAAAAAAAAAAAGAGCTGACAAGCCATTTTTCTGTCCATGGGTCATATGATGTGGTCACAGTCAGAGAAAAAGGGAGAGAAAAGCATGTGGCAACTAGGTGTAAATATAAGGGAATAGGTTATGGATCACTTTAAGTTCATGAGAAATGCATTTTTAAAGGAAGCAATGAGAAAGCAGAGAGCCCACTCTGATAAGTGGAGGACATGACAATTTTTATCTTTGGCCTCTGGCTTGAGCCATATGGATGCAAGGTAGAGCTAGAAATCATGGGAAAGATTACTTAGCCCTGCTTCTTGTGTGATAAATATAAAATTGTACTCAATATGGATGCTGAGGCAAAGCAAATTATAGTAATTGACTACAATTCATTCCTTGGCTCTTCAACATTATACTTTTTTTTTCCAAAGATTTATTTTATTTGTGTGAGAGGCAGAGTTACAGAGAGAGGGAGAGACACAGAGAGAGGTCTTCTGTCTGCTGGTTCACTCCTCAAATGGCCACAAATGCCAGAGCTAGGCTGATCCAAAGGCAGGAGCCAGGAGCTTCTGCTGGGTCTCCCATGTATGGGGTGCAAACAGTTAGGCCATCTTCCATTGATTTCCCAGGCCATCAGCGGGGAGCTGGATTGGAAATGAACCAGCCAGGACTCAAAACTGTATCCTCATGGGATGCCAGACCCCTGGAAGAGACTTAACCTACACCATGGCACCAGTCCCCAACCTCACACTTTAAATGTAAGGCAATTGTAGTTGGAGTATTGAGATGCATTGACTGTAAGGAGAAAAAGTGATTGTGATATTATGTTCCAACATGCAAGACAAGAAATTGTGGTGGTGGAATGCTATAAGGTTATAGAAAGAAAAGAGATCATTGAGTGGATAGTGCTCCCCAAAGGGTTAAGGGGTTGATTGGTTTGGGGCTAGCACTTCCTAGGAAAAGTTAAAAATTTCCTTTAATTTTAGTAACCTATATTAGCATTCCCTGTATTATGAAATTGGGAAGCAGCAGAGAGAAAGGAATGGGTTTGGTGGATCAAGGACTAAGTTGACAGCAAATTTAAAAGTACATTATGCTCATTTGTGTCTTGTAAAAGACAGTTCATGAGTGGCACTGAAGTGGCATTTTGTGAAAGCATGAAGTCCTCCACAGCACAGAAGCAAAGAGGTCACCACTGAGGGTTTGGATTGGGGTGTTGTCATGTGGGGCAATGTCATCCCCAGTGATGAGATTTAGAGTAAGGTAATGTCACTTGATATGTAAGGCTTAGGCATCTTTTTTAAGTGAATGGCCACTCCATTTAACGTGGACCACAACATTTTTCAAGTTTGATTGAAAGCCCAGTGAGAGTGTTTGGATCTCTTGTTGTAAACCAATGAAAGTACTCAGATTAGTAGTAGTGAAACTCAAAATCAAGAGGTCAGTACTGCAGATACATCTGACAAAGTTTTTTTTAAGGGGAAAGTTTAAGTTCAAATACAACCCACATTAAACCAGCTGCTGCTTGGTTAATATGGTTATGGAACAATCTTTCATTAATAAACCCCAAAGAATATGTGTTTCAATGTGACCACCAGGCTTTTGGGGTAGGAACAAGATTATTTAAAAAAAAATAGATTAATGCTAGAGAATTTGAGAGTTTTATTTATTGGTCTGGAATTCAAAAATGAATTACTTGAAGCTACCATTATGTCTCTGAGTTAAATCAGTTTGTTTTTTAAAGATTTTTATTTATTTATTTTACAGAGTTACAGACAGTAAGAGAGAGACAGAGAGAAAGGTCTTCCTTCCGTTGGTTCACTCTCCAAATGGCTGCAATGGCCGGAGCTGAGCTGATCCGAAGCCAGGAGCCAGGTGTTTACTCCTGGTCTCCCACGTGGGTGCAGGGGCCCAGGCACTTGGACCATCTTCTACTGCTTTCCCAGGCCATAGCAGAAAGCTGGACTGGAACAGGAGCAGCCCGGACTAGAACTGGTGCCCATTTGGGATGCCAGCACCACAGGCGGAGGATTAGCCTAGTGTGCCATGGTGTTGGCCCCTAGAATATTGTATATATTGTAATATTGAATGCCCTTTTCAAGACCCCTACATGATGTATATAAGTGAAATATATGCAATAGTTACTATTTTTAATGTCCATAAATATGAAGGGAATAAGGAATGCCCTAGCAAGGTCTTGCTCTGTGGCCTTGGTATTTGTGGAGATGTGTGATTTTGGGTTCTATTTTGGATATCTGTGAAGTAAGAAATTCCCAGAAGTTTGTTTCATTTTGCTTTTTATTATCTTGAAGAGTACAATTTTTAGATTATGACCTAACAGTTTATAGTAAATGTTAAGATATGACCTTGTGTGGATTAGGGCATCCAGAGCTGAGACAACTGAACTTTGACTATGTTGTTAGCCTGAACTTTGGTTGTCACCAGGAACAACTTGACCAAGAATGAAGGTGTATCACATTGTGATGGCTGGTAATGCCATTTGAATTGTCTTCTCAGTCCCACTACTCTTCACTTAGTTAACCCCAAAGGGCTTCCTAGGTAGCTCAACTTTCTATTACTGAACCAATGTGAACTCAGCTGCTCATGTAGGAAGCCAGAAACTAAAGCCATATTAACCCATGGGAAGAAACTCTATTAAATGACAACCAGATAAAGAGGTAAGAGTGATGTTCAAATCCAACTTGTCCACCAATTTTGCAAGTGACATTTGTTAGGAAAGGATGGAAGATGATAATCTGACATAGGAGTAAATTGGTCAGAAACAAAAGGTAGTTCTTGGTCTTTCTGCACAGGCATGTGTCAGCTACATGCCTCATCATACATTATATGCTCAACAAAATCATGTTTAGAAGGTGGAAAATTTGGCCAAAAGTATCATAACTTCTTCCAGTAGTCTGTAGCCCATGAGAGATTTGTTGTCTCACAGTCCTGACAGGTTTTAGCTACCTTGGGGAATTTCAACAATGTTACATGTTTTGTGCAAGGTAAGCTAAAAATGTTTCAATTGGATCTTCATTTATTTACCTTTGGAGGGTATAGTTTCAGGTCTAGTGAAGGGATGACCCCCTCCAGTACCTGCCAACTGGCAAGGGACTGCATATAGGAGATATCATCTCCTACACCAGGTGGAATGTACCAGAAAGCCTAAATTTGGCTCCGTCCTGTCTTAGAGTAGCATGTGACGCTGTTCAAGTTCTGGCTGCTCTATTTCTGATCCAGCTTTCTATTAGTGACCTGGGAAAAGTAGCAGAGGATAGCCTAAGTATTTGAACCCCTCATACCCATGTAGAGATCTGGATTGCAGCTCCAACTTTCCTGGAGCAGATTCTGAAGGTTGACTTCTTGCAACTCTTTCAGTAAAGATCATGCATATCAAGAAAACAGTTCATTTCTTTTTCTTGTCTGTCACTAAATGAACTGGATGTATATGCCTTAGTTTTGAACACCTATGTGTAAGTAGTTCTCTAAGTAGACTACAAAAGGACTAGGACATTTTTAGAGCTATCAAGCAGCTTAAAAAAAAAAAAAAAGTAAAAGATTTGGTGCATGTCTATCATTTTTCCAAGAAGGAAACTATTGAGAACTGCTTGTCTCGAGTCAGTCATTCTTTGGTGGAGGTGCAGGAACTAGATCTGAGTGCTCTAGAATTGCCATCTAACCTGTTCCTATTTTTGTCTTCTAAAATTTCAGAGAATAAAGCTTGAGATGAGAGACTATAGATCAAAGCATAAAGGATGAAAAGTCTTTTTTAGTGTTTCTCTCCCCTGTCTCTACTAACTTTTCTTCCCTTTCAGCACGATTTTTCATCACCCTGCAGACTGCAGTGTTTTCATTCATTGATTCATCCCCAGGGAAAGAGACTAAAAATAAGTTTGATCTAAAAATAAAAACACCTTAACTCAAAAGAATAATTTAACCTATTGGAGCAACTTCCTCATAATGATGCTTTGACACTGGGTCGCGTGGTTACATAGTTTTTCAAATGTTGGATGCTGTCCAAGCCCCCCTGTAAATCATAGCACAAGATGAGCTACCCTTAAGCAGTCAGTCTCCTGTAATTTAAGGAAGGCTCTTAGCTTTTGAGAGCTCCCACCATCTTTTGGAAGTCATGACTGGAATTTCTGGAAATTCTTAAGGAGCAGGGTTAAAACAGACTCACAGCTCAAGGGTCCTCAATCATTTTCCAAGGAAGAAGTGCTGCTGATTTCTAGCTAGGAAAATCAGACTATGTTAAATACTGAATTGTTAATGAGAGGCAAATTTATTATGTATTGAAGATTATGGCTTGATTTTTTTCAGAGGTTATCAGAAAAAGTACATTAAGCTTCTCATGCTTTTTGAGTTTTATAAAATACAACTCCAATCGTTACAGTTACTTAGAATACTTGTCTTTAAAAGTATGTTTAAAGTTCATTCTAAGGGTGGGTGTCAGGCTTAGAGGTTAAGCCACCAGTTGAGATGTGTGCATCTCATGTCAGAGTTTCTAGATTTGAGGTATTGCCCCACCCCAGGGAGGCAGTATTTTGTTCCTTGCCACTCATGTGGTAGACCTAGATTAAGTTCCTGGCTCCTAAGCTTCAGCTTAGTCCAGCCCAAGACATTTCAGGGCTTTGGAGAATGAAGCGGCAGATAGGAGTTCCTGGTGTATCTTTCTAGTTCTCAATAAATTTACAAAGTTAAATAATAATACATAAAATAAAATTCATTTAAATGAAAGTATTATTTCCCCTATAAAATTTAACCATAGTTACTTTTCAAGTATTGTTTGATGTTTAAATGTTCATTTTCCCAAAATTCATAAGTAAAAGAAGAGTAATTATGCAAGGTTTCAAGGTTTAAATACATTTTAAAGTTGCACTTAGAAATTGATAATTATTTTGCTTAGAAAAAACATCATCATACCCTACCAGTATTTACTGCCAAGTGTACATTTCTATTAACTGCCTTTTTTTCTATTTAGCAAATAGAAATTTCCAAAGTACAGTTTATGAATTACAATGGCTTTCCCCCCTCCCCATAATTTCCCTCCCACTCGCACCCCACCCACCTCCCACTCCCTCTCCCATTCCATTCACATCAAGATTCATTTTCAATTATCTTTATATGCAAAAGATCAATTTAGTATATATTAAGTAAAGATTTCATCAGTTTGCACCCACACAGAAACACAAAGTGTAAAATACTGTTTCAGTACTAGTTATAGCATTACTTCACATTGGACAACACATTAAGGACAGATCCCACATGAGAAGTAAGTACACAGTGACTCCTGTGGTTGACTTAACAATTTGACACTCTTGTTTATGGTGTCAGTAATCTCCCTAGGCTCTAGTCATGAGTTGCCAAGGCTATGGAAGCCTTTTGAGTTCGCCGACTTCGGTCTTATTCCGACAGGGTCATAGTCAAAGTGGAAGTTCTCTCCTCCCTTCAGAGAAAGGTACCTCCTTCTTTGATGGCCCTGTTCTTTCCACTGGGATCTCACTCACAGAGATCTTTCATTTAGGTCTTCTTCTTTTTTTTTTTTCCATGGTGTCTCGGCTTTCCATGCCTAAAATACTCTCATGGGCTCTTCAGCCATATTCGAATGCCTTAAGGGCTGATTCTGAGGCCAGAGTGCTGTTGAGGACATTGTCATTCTATGAGTCTGCTGTGTCTCCCGCTTCCCATGATGGATCGTTCTCTCTCTTTTTGATTCTATCAGTTAGTATTACCAGACACTAGTCTTGTTTGTGTGATCCCTTTGACTCTTAGACCTATCAGTGTGATCAATTGTGAACTGAAATTGATCACTTGGACTAGTGAGATGGCATTGGTACATGCCACCTTGATGGGATTAGCTGCCTTTTAATGGTAATGACCCAAACTATAATTTCCTTGGGAAAAGTTTCAGACTATTAAGATAGCTGTCAACAATTTAGAAATAAGTGCATCAATAACAATATCTATTATTTTTATTCTATAAATCTTAGCTTTTATTATATTTTCCTTCTTCACTTGGCTAGTCATTTTAATTTGTGGTAATTTTTTTTCTTTTTTTTTCACAGATTTATTTATATATTTAAAGGTAGAGTTACAGGGAGAGAGAAGGAGAGACAGAGATCTTCCATCCACTGGTTCACTCTCCAAATGGCTGCAAAAATTGAGGTTGGGCTAGGCTTAAGTCAGGGCCTGGGAGCTTCTTCTGCATCTCCCAGGGTCTGCATGGATCCAAAGATTTGGGCCATCCTCTTCTGCCTTCCCAGGCACATTAGCAGGGAGCTGGATCAGAAGTGGAGCAGCTAGGACTCGAACCAGTGCCCATTTGGGATACTGGCTCTACAAGGCATGGATTAACCCACTGTGCCACAACACCAGCCCACTGTGGCATTTTTTTCCTCAGCAGAATCTTAATACTGCTGATTAAGGTAATGTGAGATTTTTTCCAGTACTTCTTCACACACTTATTATTCTAACCTTGTGAAAGGGCTGTATCCTTTTCCCATTAGTTCAAAAAGAGAAACAATGCTGCCATGCAGAGAAGGTAAATTATTTGTCAAAGACAGGTTAGAAGCACATCAATAATGTCATTCAAAAATGCTGGCTAGTCTCAAATTTTACTGGTGATATATTTACTTCTATTTTCACATTATATCCATAGAGAAAGCCCAACATATAGCTACTCTTACTCTACTTTCAAAATATGTACATCCTCACCATCTCTGACTCTCCTGTTCTACTTTGCTGTTAGAAAAAGGGTACTTGGCAAAATAAATACACATTAAAAAAAAAAAAGAAAATCAGCATCTGAAAATATGTCATCAGACTCTACAGAAATTAGTGAAATCCATAAAGAACCAGTTTCCCTCCTCTCCTGTCCCCTTCGCCAATGCCCACCAAAGGGGGGGAAAAAAACAGACAGGCTTGTAAGCATCCAGCTCTGGCTACAGAGCTGTTTGATTGCTTAAGCTGGGTGGTCAGACAATAGGACCAGAAAGAATGGCCGCTTCCTTCCTTCCTGTTGAGTGTTCTGCCTGAGTGAGCAAATTCAATAGCACTTTGCTTCACAGCAACACTAGGCTCTAGCACAGGGAAAATCAACAAAGAGCCATTCTAGGGCATTTCCAACCCCACCTAAGCCAAGCCTCTGAGCTATAGTACCATGGGGGAGGGGGCCGATTCAGGCACTCCTGGGGGTGTGTGCATGAAAGCACACAAACCTCCACTTATTGTTTATATTAAGGGCCAGAATTTATGCTGCTCCATGCATTTGAAATTTTCTCTTTTAGTTATCATTTTCCACTTTCTAATCTATAGTTCTCTAACACATTTTAAAACTTTCTTAAGATCTGGCGATTTCGTTGTAGCAATAAAGTAAAAAATCGGTGTGGATGATTGTGATGACAGTAATGCTAGAATCATCTTAAATGCTCTCCCAGTAAGTCACCCTTCTCTCCCCCACTGACTTTTAAATCTATGTAGGCTAGATATAATAGTTTATCAATTTGGCAATTAAGAAAGCGAACCAGAGAAGTTGTGAAAGAAAGACATTAAATACTTACTCTTATACAGCTCTCTTTTAACTAATCCTAAATTTCTAAGAAAATTGAATGAATTTTGTATTTTTCTAGAAGGATGTATACATGTGTGTGCAGTGTATAATCTCAAACATCTTCAAAATTACTTATGCTGCATTTATATGGGAGAAATAACTTTAAACTGCAATTTAAAAATTATATGTGTTTGAGGCCAGCATTGTGGCATAGTGGGTTAAAGCCCCAGCCTGTAGCACCAGCATCCCATATGGGCGCCGGTTCAAGTCCCGTCTGCTCCTCTTCCAGTCCAGCTCTCTGCTATGACCTGGGAAAGCAGTAGAAGATGGCCCACATCCTTGGGCCCCTGCACTAGAGTGGGAGACCTGGAAGAAGCTCCTGGCTCCTGGCTTCGGGTCAGCTCAGCTCTGGCCATTGCTGTCATTTGAAGAGTGAACCAGCGGAATGGAAGATCTCTACCTCTGTCTCTCCTTCTCTCTCTGTGTAACTCTTTCAAATAAATAAAATAATTCTTTAAAAAAAAATTAAATGCTTTACATGGTAAAGTGTATTTATTTTTGCCATTCTATGTGAAGCCTACTAAGAACAAATCATGTCAGCCTTGTACTCTTGAAGGGTGTCACACCTTGTTTTCTTCACACCTTGTTCACACCTTGAATTGTTCACACCTTGAAGGGTGGTAGGCTGAATTTCTAGGGATGGTCCCCAATCCCTGAAATCTATGAATATGTTGGCATGCCACTCCTCAGTTAATTACTTAAGCCCTTAAAACCCAAATATATTCTCTAGCTGTTGCAAAAGATGTGAGAGATTGGAAGTAGGTAAAATGCTTGGCTCATAATTGCTTTTTTTTTTTTTTTGGACAGGCAGTTAGACAGTGAGAGAGACAGAGAGAAAGGTCTTCCTTTTCCATTGGTTCACCCCCCAAATGGCCGCTGTGGCTGGCGCACTGTGCTGATCCAAAGCCAGGAGCCAGGTGCTTCTCCTGGTCTCCCATGCGGGTGCAGAGCCCGAGGACTTGGGCCTTCCCAGGCCACCGCAGAGAGCTGGCCTGGAAGAAGAGCAACCGGGACAGAATCCGGAGCCCCAACCGGGACTAGAACCTGGGGTGCTGGTGCCACAGGTGGAGGATTAGCCAAGTGAGCCTTGGCGCTGGCTCATTGATGCTTTAAAGACAGAGGAAGCTGTGTAAGAAGAAATGTGAGTAGTTCTGCCCAGACAGTAGCCATCAGGGAAATGGAGACATATAACTGCAAGGAACTGGATCTTTCCACCAACCTGAAAGAGCTTGGAAGAAAATTCTCTTCTAGAATCTCCAGGTAAGAGGGTAGCCATGAAGTAACTTTGATTTCTGTCTAGTAGGACCCTGATCACATAACCCAGGTGACCCCACCCAGACTTCTGATCTACAGGACTGTGGGATAATAAATTGATGCTGTTTTAAGCCACTAAATTTGTGAGAATTTGCTTTGGCAGCAATAAAAAAGTTATGAATATGAAAATGTGTGTTGCTATCTTTTGTTATTGACTTGGTGACATGTTTCTGCTACTGTGACATCCATGGAGTTTGAGATTTCTGGCAGTGAGAGTGTATGTGTATTTATGCATGGGCATTCCACAAATGGTCTTCAGTGGCATCCAACACCATTACTAAAGAGGTACTGGAGTACATTAAAACTATGATAAGGTTCAACTAAATTATATTACTCACCTGATAGATTTGAACTAGAACATATCTTTGATTCAAAATTGAAGATGACAGATAAGAGTTTTATTAAGTGGTTAAAGAACTTCAAGTGCCTCATTTTTCAATATGAAAAATCAATTTCTACATGCATTCTAATTTGCAGTAATTTACACATGAACTAATTGCATCCTTTATTTTGTTCCACAAAAATGATCTCTAATGGGTAATGGTAAAATTTATAACAACCACAGACTGTATGAAGAGCATTTCTATTTAAATTTTCAAGCAACTCCTTTAATAAGTTTTAATTATGGTCACAACCCTTTCACAAAGGAAGCAACAGCAGCTTAAAGAGGTTACAGGGGATAGCCAAGTTCACACAGCAGGAGCTGGCAACTTGATGACAGACTCCCAGTTCTTACTTTTGTAAATATAAAATATGATTTTATTTTAAAAGAATCTTAAATGTATGAGAGTTGTCAATACAGAACAAAGAACATTTTGTTTTCCTGAACCATATGGGAGTAAATGTCTTAGATGCTTCATGCTGCTATAACAGAATACTACATACTGAATAATCCATGAAGAACAAAGATTGATTTCTTAAACTCTGGAGACCAGAAAGTCCAAGATCAAATGGCTGGCATCTGGGGTTGGTGTTGCAGCATAAGGGTAAAGGTGCTGCCTGCAAGGCTGGTATCCTATATGATTGCCAGTTCCAGTCCCAGCCGCTCCACTTCTGATCCAGCTCTCTACTATGGCCTGGGAAAGCAGTGGAAGATGACCCCAGTGCTTGGGCCCCTGCAACCATGTAGGAGATCCAGAAGAAGCTCCTGGCTCCTGGTTTCAGTCTGGTCCAGCCCTGACTGTTGCAGCTGTTTGAGGAGTAAACCAGAGGATGTAAGATCTCTCCATCTCTCTCTGTCTCTCCATCTCTATCTCTGTAACCCTAACTTTTAAATAAATAAAATAATTAAAAAAAAATGCTGGCATCTGTTGAGGGCTTTCATGTTACATACATTAGCATTTATTTTTATTTCTACTTTTCTCTCTATATATTCCAATCTATAAGTTCACAATACTGCCAGTTCTAATCACTACAAAGTTCATTGTAATTATCTCTCTTTCTTTATTTGTAACTTCCTTCTTAGACAGTAAAAACCTAACATTATCCATATGTTTATGTATTTCATCGATTTGGTTATATGTAACCAATCTCCTATGGAAGAGACAGACCTTTAGGAAGAGATTAGGTCACAGGGCTCTTCTGTCATGAATGGAGTTAAGGTCCCTATCAAAGAAGTTCACACAGCAGTCATCTCTCTTTTGCCCTCATAACCTCCACCACATGAAGACACAGGGACAAGATATCATTCTAAAATAGACAGCAGCCCTTATCAGACACTGAGCCTGCAGGTGTCTTGATATTAGATTGCCCAATGTCCAGAATTATGAGAAATAAGTTTATGTTCTTTATAAACGGTCCAGTTTCAGATATTTTGTTGTAGTGGGTGAAACAGACTAAAATGCACTGCTTGGGCTCCCACATCCACACCAGACTTTGCTCGTACAGGAAGTCTTCTTCACACTAGAGCTAATTGTCTACACACATGGGCAAAGATAAGAATGAAGCTATTACACCTTATTCACAGAATGATTTCCTTTGTAAGAAGTTGCAGCCAGCATGATAAGTGAACACTGCTGTTGAACGTATTTGCTCAGGAAGAGAGAACAAGCTATTTTTTTTTTACCCTGATTTCTGAGATACTCTATTCAAAATAAACCAAGCCAGAGAATTCTCTTCCTAGTTTCTCCATCTTGTCCAGTCACTTCCTTTTCTAGGACATGATTGCTTTCTCTTCCAGTTCTGTAAGGCATCAGGGAGATTCATCCTTAATGAGCTAGACAAATTCCATTTAGTTCTTCACATGAAATGCTGAAGCATTCATCATTTTAGGCTGTTACAAATGGCTTAGTCACTGCCAATGTAAATGATGGATTCCTTTGCTGTTAAGCTCTGTTCTATACATAGAAAGGCACCACTTCCAAAGCAGCCACCAATATGGCCATATTAGCTAATTGTTTCACTTATGCTACTTTGTGTTCTCAACTAATTTAGAAGTTTTAAGGGCTACATTGTATTAATCTTTGTATCTCTTGTGCCAGAAACAGAGAGACTCAACAAAAGTTTAATGAATGATAGAATAGCAGCAAATGAATGAACAGTGGAAGCTGTAAAATGAAACTTCTTCCAATTGTCACCACAGTGCAAAACAAATTATGAAGGCTTCCGGTCCAAACTATCAGTTTATCAGTGTAAATATAAGTAGAATACTTCAAAAAAATTTGTGGACAAAATAAATTAAAAGATAAGCTTATTTTTCATGAAATTTATTGATGTTCACTTATACATGGAAACACAGACATGCATGTATATATAATATGTGTGTCCTATTTTATTCTTCAATATGTTCTACTATGACAGACAAGCAATCTCATATTCCATATAAAAGAACTAGCAGAGATATGTGAATCATTATAATTTCAAAGCTACTTCCTTGTTCTCAGGAACATCTGAGCCCAATTCTACCTATATTTATGGCAGGGAGTCTTTTTTTTTTCAGATCATCTTCCATTCCTTCCCTATCACACATTAGAGCATATAAGATCATCCCCAAGATATGGGGTTAAAATAAGTCAAATATCATCATATTTTTGCTTTAATGGATGCACACAAATAGAAATTAATGGAGATTTGCTAACTCTTATACTCAATCTATCAAAATCTGTGATCTGCATTCAACAAACACATATAATTCTAAACCACATAAGTCTATTTTTACCTATCCAGAATAAGAAATTCTAACACTCTACAAAATCTCCACTGATGTCAGATATGATTTGTATAGTCAGTGAGTGCTGAACAATAAATCAAACCAGTATTGGCCCTGAAAATTGACATTTAGGGGTGAGCAATTAATTTAGCTGTTAAGAAGTCTGTTAAGAGGCTGATGTCTCACTTCAGAGCACCTGAGTTTGGGTACCTGGCTCCTGCTTTAAGCTTCCTGCTAATGTAGATCCTTAGAGGCAGTTTGAAGGCTCCAGTAGTTGAGTTCCTGACACACAGAAGGGAGATTTGGATTGAGTTCCCAGCTCCTGACTTCCCCTTGGCCCAGTCTTAGCCATTGGTGGCCATTAGGTAGTGAATCAGCAGAAGCGAGATCCCTATCACAATCTATGTCTTTGTCTCTCTGTTTTTCTGTGTCTAAAATAAACAAATACAGAATAACTTTTTAAAAAGATAAGTGTATTTTAACCCCATTAATATTCTGACTGATTCACACTGCAGTATAATCAAACAAAAATGGTGACAAGGTTTATTATTTTCATTTATGAGGAAACATTTATAAAATTATATATTATATATAATTCAATTATAGTAGCTCTTTGAACACTGGCTAGGAAAATTACTTTAATAGCTTTTCATGTTGACAAGAATAATTTATTTAAATGTTATTAAAACTTACCAAAATATAATATTATCATGCAAATTTATCTATAAAAGTGCTATATATTATAAATGAAAGGCATTCAGACATTTGGGGAAATATGCACACATGATGTGCAACAATTAAAAGGAATCTTCTCACTCTAAGATCATAGTAAAACATAGATTTAAGTTGACATTTTCAGGGAGATGTCATGGAAAATGGCAGAGAAGGAAGCTCCAGCGATCAGTCCCTTCATCAAAGTACTAATAAGACAGAAAAAAACTATCCAAATTACCTACAAGTAGTGATACAACAAGAGGAGTGCTGGATAAAGCAAGAGATTGGTGGTGGTGGGCCTTGTAGATCAGCAAGTTAAGCTACTGTTTTGGATGCTCCCATCACACATTGGAGTGCCTGGGGTGGATTCTTGTCTCTGCTTCCAATCCAGCTTCCAACTAATGTACTTGGGAGGCAGCAGAGGATAGTCCAAGTGTTTGGGTTCTTGCCACTCATGTGGGAGACCTGGATGGAGCTCCTGTCTCCTGGCTTCAGCTTGGCCCAGCCCCAGCCATTGTGGGCATTTGGAGAGTGAATCAATGCATAGGAGATCCTTTCTCTCTGTCTCTCCTTGTCTCTCTGTCACTCTGCCTTTCAAATAAATAGCATTTTTTTTTTCAAAAAAGGGAGAGGATGATGAAATTTTAAGTAACAGAGTTCCCTGCACAAACCAACTACCATTCTCCATTACTCAATCTGCCTCAGGAATGGGATGCCAGCCCATATCCCTAGAGCAGTTGGCTAAGCTGAAATGGACACTAAGAAAGATGCCTGTCTCAAAAAGTACTCCAAGGAGTAGTGTAGACCTTTGCCTTTGTGTCATCTCCCACTTCCCAGTAACAGTATCGAGTGGAAGATTTAAAGAGACACATACTTTTAAAAAAAATCAGATATTTAAGCAAATATATGTCAGGTCACATGCCAACTGCAGAGCTAATAGTACAAAATATTGTATGACCACATGCAACAAGGAATACAGATTTGCAAAAATAGGTTGGAGAAGTTGGTATACAACCTGAGTCCTTAACAAAGAATAAAAGCAACCGATAAGAGAAAGAGAATTTTCAGACATAACACTTTACAATACTCAAACTATCCAGTTCCCCACAAAAAATTACAATGCACAGAATGAACCTAGAAAATATGGTTCACTCACAGACAAAGGAGAATTTGAAAAATCTCCACAAGGAAGCCTCATCATTGGAAACACTAAGAAAAGATACTAGATCAACCATCTTAAGCATGCTTACCTTAATTAAAAAGAAACCATGGGTAAAGGGAATCAGGAGAACAATATAATGAAAATAGAAAATGTGAGAAAACAGAACCAAATAGCAGCCAAATAGAAATTCTGAAGCAGAAAACTACAATATCTGAATTTCAAAATCCACAAGTAAGAGTTTTTTAAAAAGATTTATTTATTTATTTGAAAGGCAGAGTTATAGAAAGGCAGAGAGAGAGAGAGAGAGAGAGAGAGAGGTGTCTTCCATCCGCTGGTTCACTCCCCAAGTGGCTGCAATGGTTGGAGCTGCACCGATCCAAAGCCAGGAGCCAGGAGCCAGGAGCCAGGAGCCAGGAGCCAGGAGCTTCTTCCAGGAATCCCACTGGGTGCAGGTGCCCAAGGACTTGGGCCATCTTCCACTGCTTTCCTAGGCCATAGCAGAGAGCTGGATTGGAAGTGGAGCAGCCAGGGCTCTAACCAGCACCTATATGGGATGCCAGCACTGCAGGTGGTGGCTTTACCTGCTATGCCATAGTGCCAGCCCCTGCAAGTAAGATTTAACAGCAGAGTTAAGCAAGCAAGAGAATGCTAGCAAGCCTGATAAAAGGAAATTAAAATTACCCAGAGTGAGTAGCAGAAAGAAAAAAGAATGAAGGAAAATGAACAGAATTCCAAAGATCTGTAAGACACACAAACATGTGCATCATGCATGTTCCAAAAGGAGAAGGGAGAAAGAAGCAGAAAAATGAAGAAATAATGACTGAAAAATATGAATGAATATGAATTACATTGTATGAAAGATAGGAATGTCCACATTCAAGAAACTCAACATAACTCCAAACATGATAAACTTAAAAAAAAAAAAATTACATCAAGGCATCAGTTTTAGTTAAACTGTTAAATGTCGAAGGCAGTAAGAGACTTCTCAAATCACTTGAAGAGAAAGGATTCATCATGTATGCGCAATCGCCAATAAAATTAAAGGCTGATTTCCCATAAGAATCATGGAAGCCAAAGGCACTGGGAAAATCTTGTAAGTGTTGAAAGGAAATAAAATTGTCAACCAAGAAGCCTGTGTCTGACAAAACCATCCCTCAAGAATGAAGGACAAATTAAGACATTACCAGATAAAAATAAGTTAGGGGAGTTTACTACCAGCAGATCTGCCTGACAAGAGACGCTACAGGTAGTCCTTCAGGGTGAAATGAAATGACAATGGAGAGTCATCAGAAGCCATATGACAAAATGCAAAACCCTGGGATGGAGGCAGGTGCTGGCATTGTGGTGCAGCGGGTTAAACTGCTGCTTGTGACAGAGGCATCTCATATCGGAGTCTGGGTTCCAGTCCCAACTGCTCCGCTTCCCATCCAGCTCCTTGTTAGTGCCTGGGAAGGGAACAGAAAATGATCTAAGTGCTTAGGCCTCTGTCACCTACATGAGACACCTGGATATAGTTTCTGGCTCCTGGCTTTAGCCTGGCCCAGTCCTGGTAGTTGTGTACATTTGGGGAATGAACTAGTGGCTGGAAGGTCTTTCTCTCTCTCTCTATCTCCCTCCCTCGCTCTCTTCCTCTGTCTCTCTCTTGCATTCTTCCCCTCAAATAAATACAGAAATAAAGAAATCTCTTGGGTCTGACATTGTGGCATAGTGGGTAAAGCTGCCTCTTGCAATGCCAGCATGCTATATGGGTGCCAATTTGTGTCCCAGCCATGTCACTTCTGATCCAGCTGCCTACTAATGGCCTGGGAAGGTAGGAGAGGATGGCCCAGGTGCTTGGGCCCCTGACACACATGTGGGAAACCTGGAAGAAGCTCCTGGCTCTTGGCTTCAGTCTGGTTCAGCCCTGGCCATGGCAGTCATTTTGGGGAGTGAACCAACAGAAGGAACATCTCTCTCTTTCTCTCTCTCTTTTTGTCTCTCTCTCTCTCTTTCCTTTTCTCTCCATAATGCTTTCAAATAAATAAATGAATCCTTTGAAAGAAAGAAATAAAAAAGGAAAGAAGGAAAGAATTATCTTTAAAAAAGCAGGGTAGGCCGGAGCCGTGACTTAACAGGCTAATCCTCTGCCTTGCGGCGCCGGCACACCAGGTTCTAGTCCCGGTTGGGGCGCCGGATTCTATCCCCGTTGCCCTTCTTCCAGGCCAGCTCTCTGCTATGGCCCAGGAAGGCAGTGGAGGATGGTCCAAGTGCTTGGGCCCTGCACCCGCATGGGAGACCAGGAGAAGCACCTGGCTCCTGGCTTCGGATCAGCGAGATGCGCCGGCCGAAGCGGCCATTGGAGGGTGAAGCAACGGCAAAAAGGAAGACCTTTCTCTCTGTCTCTCTCTCTCTCACTATCCACTCTGCCTGTCAAAAAAAAAATTAAAAAAAAAAATTGCTGTATTATTTTCAAACACAATAGATTTTATCTCAGAAAGGACTAAAAGAGAAAAGGAGGCAGGCATTGCAGTGCAGCAGGTGAAGCCCCTGCTGGGGCTGTTCATACCCCATGGCCGAGCACCAGTGTGAATACCAGCTACTCCACTTCTCATCCAGTGCTGGCTAATGTGCCTTGGAGGCAGCAGATGGTAGCTCAAATAGTTGAGTCCTTGCTATCTGTGCGGGAGACCTGGGTAAAGCTCCTGGCTCCTGGCTTTAGTCTGGCCCAGCTCTGGCTTGTTGCAGCCATCTGGGAGTGAACCAGTGAGTGAAAGATCTGTGACTCTCTCTGTTTCCTTGCCACTCTACGATTCAAATAAATAAATAAATCTTTTAAAAACAAAAAGATTCATTATATTTACTTGAAAGGCAGAGTTACAGAGAGAGGGAGAGAAAGAAAGACAGGCAGAATCCACTGGTTCACTCCCCAGATGCCCACCACTGTCTGGGCTGGGACAGGCCGAAGCCAGCAGTTAGGAGATTCTTCTAGGCCTCCCGCATGGTACATGGGTGCAGGGGCCCAAGCACTTGGGCCATCCACCACCACTTTCCCAGGTGCACTAGCAAGGAGCTGGATCAGCAGTGCAGCAGCCGGGACTCGAACCAGCACCTATATGGGATGCTGACGCTGCAGGAGGAGGCCTAACCATCTGAGCCACAGCACCAACCCCAGTAAGTAAATCTTAAAAAGCTGAAGACTAAGAATGATATTATATAGTGATAAAAGACAAATTCCATCAAGAAGATATAACAATTGTTTTTAAAAGCCAATTTGTTTTTAAAACTTTGTATTTATTTAAGAGACAGAAAGACAAAGTCATTCAATCGGAGAGAACTCTGATCTGCAGATTCACTCCCCAAATGCCCACAACAGTCGGGGTTGGGCCAGGCTGAAGCCAGCAGCTAAGAATTCTGTGTGGCTTCCTTGTGGGAGACAGGGATCCAAATACGTTAGTCATCCTCTGCCTCCTCCCAGAGTGTGTAATGGCAGGAAGCTGTAATTGGAAGCAGAGCAGAGATTCAAGCCTAGGTACTCTCATATGGGTTGACAGGCATTCCAAGCAGTGTCGTACCAATGTCCACCACAGCAGCCCTGCTTCGAAT
The DNA here is from genome assembly GCF_033115175.1 of Lepus europaeus. Taxonomy (NCBI): domain Eukaryota; kingdom Metazoa; phylum Chordata; class Mammalia; order Lagomorpha; family Leporidae; genus Lepus; species Lepus europaeus. The sequence goes on along the minus strand of NC_084832.1, from coordinate 32,171,336 downwards.
TGTATGAAGATTTGCTGAGTCTGTTTGTTAGCATAAATTCAAGTATTGTCAAAGAGTCGTCCTGTGATTGTGAAATGGCACTATTCTCACTCAGGAAAATATGAAGTTTTCAAACTCTGCGCTGAGGTCAGGACAAAAGCCAGATATATATGCTTTATTGTACCACACATGTAAGCAAGTACTTTCAACACTGTAAATTAATTCTCTGGTAGAATCATGTTCAGTGTGTATTGGAACATGAGGAAATACAACCACAAGTAAGGAATTTGGGGACAACCTCATAGAAGTGATGATGTTGCGACAGAAGAAAAAAAATGGGAGGAGCTAAAGTTTTTATTGGTCAAAGACATCTGTTCAGCGTTATGAATCTTCATAGATGACGGGTGAAATGAGGACAAGACCTGAAGTTCAAGGAAGTGGAGAGCCTCAGATGAGGCTGGGAGGTAGGTGGGCTCAGGCTGAGATGGTCTCACCATAAGAACAAAGGGATTGGGGTCTTATTTTAGAACAGTAGGAAGTCTGCTTTGTGAAAAGGGGGGTGTTGTTGTGTTTGTTATTTTTACTTTAATTTACTTGGTTTTTATTGTACTTGAAAGGCAGAGAGACAGGCAAAGTGACAGAGCAAGATCTTCAATCTATTAGTTTACTCCCTAAATGCTGACAACAGCTGAGGCTGGGCTGTGCTGAAGCTAAGAGATCTCAAATCAAACTTGGTCTTCGACATGGGTGAAAGGGAGAAACTACTTGATTCAACACCTGCTGCCTACCAGGGTGTGCATTTGTAGGAAGCTAGAATCCAAAATGGAGCTAGGACTAAAACTAAGCACTCCCAAATGGGACATAGGCATTTCAACCAGAAGCTTAACCCACTGTGCCACAATATCCCCTGCTCTATGCATTATCAAACCTTACCCAGACTCTTGAACCTTCTAACCTCACCTGTGCACTTTCTTGAAAAATCCAGTTTTAGTAAGAACTCTGCTGGGTCAGTTTAGCAAGAATCCCCATCTTCTATATCTGATCAACCTCAGTAACTCATCAGGTCCTCACCTTCCACCATTTTCCTGGTGACATCTTTTACCTTGGCCTGTCTTCAGCAAGAATCCTGTTAGAATCTCCTTCATCCTTGATGGTACAGACCTCTTAGCAATTTTCCACCTACTGACCCTCATTCTGTTTCTTGACTATGAATACCCATATTTGAAACTGGGCCTAATCCCTCTCCCCGACTCCATGGTCTCTATGCCTATTGATATGGTTCTGAATGAAATCTGCCTTACTGGGCTCTACAAAGTATCATTGAATAATTTTTTCAAGGCACTTGAAATCATGTGCCACTGTCCCTAGGATGGTTTTTGAAAAATGAAACCTATTTTTTTAAAAAATGAAAAGTTATTTTTTATTTATTTATTTATTTTTTTGACAGGCAGAGTGGACAGTGAGAGAGAGAGATAGAGAGAAAGGTCTTCCTTTGCCGTTAGTTCACCCTCCAATGGCCGCCGCGGTAGGCACGCTGCTGCCGGCGCACTGCGCTGATCCGATGGCAGGAGTCAGGTGCTTCTCCTGGTCTCCCATGGGGTGCAGGGCCCAAGAACTTGAGCCATCCTCCACTGCACTCCCTGGCCACAGCAGAGAGCTGGCCTGGAAGAGGGGCAACCGGGACAGGATCGGTGCCCCGACCGGGACCAGAACCCGGTGTGCCGGCGCCGCAAGGCGGAGGATTAGCCTATTGAGTCGCGGCTGTATCCTTGTTGGTTTCACTGATGTCTATTCTGGAAGTGAGAATGCATGCTGCTAAGAATCATTCTTTCCATACAGGTACATCCAGGCTGCTGGCTTTAGAATGTTCCTTGCCAAATTCCTGTTGTCATTTCCAAAAATATTGTTTGGTGGGGGGGATTGGGAGGGAGTAGTTTTGCTTTTATCTAATCTTTTATCTAAACTTCCACGGTCTCTTGTGCATACCTCTGCCGTTTTGCTATTACTCTATAATGGAATTCCTGTGCCCCTGCTCTACCAAACTGTAGTGCTATAAAGGTATAGATTTTCCCAATATGCTACCTGGCAGGAATCCAGGGCAGACAGGGAAGATCGGGCAAGAAGCACATTTCTTCTTGGTGTTCTTGTGGACTATGTTTGCCAGCTTAACAGGAGACTTCATCCGTCAGCATGATTTGTTTTCATCTACTATGAATTCCTGTCTCTGTTATGTACAGTTCACTTCTACTGCAAGGTGAGCCTGTCAAGTATGTTCTTAGGATGAAAATAAACACGGCTCCTAAGATAGGTATCACTACATAAAGTTCATAAAACTTCAGAGGAATTGAGAGTAATTAACTGGTACTTTTTGTACTATTAGCAACAGGACAGTAATAACCTTTTTTATATTTTTAAGGCTATTGAAAACTTTCTTAGAAGTATTTGCTGTTGCTCTGTCTCTTAGAATTGGCCTGATTTCAGGAACAAAATGAGACACAGAGTTCAAGGACATGGCAAGTCACAGAGTATTGGACGGGCCTGCATCAAATAGATGAATGCAAGCTTTGAATGATGATCTTTGCTTTCTGACCCTTTGTTCAAAACTCTGTCAATGAATTTGCGGTATTATAAACGAATGTCTTTTTTCCCAAGATTATTTTGTATTCTCCCTCAGATATTATTAGGATTACATCTCTTTTTTAAATATTTATTTTATTTATTTGAGAGGCAGATTTACAGAAAGGCAGAGGCAGAGAGAGAGAGAGAGAGAGAGAGAGAGAGAGAGATCTTCTATCTGCTGGTTCACTCCTCAGATGGCCACAACCGCTGGAGCTGTGCCAATCTGAAGCCAGGAGACTAGAGCCTCTTCTGGGTCTCCCACATGGGTGCAGGGGCCCAAGGATTTCCGCTCTCTTCCACTGCTTTCTCAGGCCGCAACAGAGAGCTGGATCAGAAGTAGAGCAGCCGAGACTCGAACCAGTGCCCATATGGGATGCCAGCACTGCAGGCGGCAGCTTTACACGCTATACCACAGTGTCGGCCTCTTAGGATTACATCTTAATTTTAGTTACATTGAATGATAGCATTTACTCTGATTTTCAAAAAAACAGTACACAACAACCTATAAAAGTCATTGATCAGGCAAAGCCAGTGATAATCTAGGCCTTTACTAGAAAGCTGAATTTGTAAAAAGCTGGAAGAAAAATGAAAATTTCTTGAGTTCACTGGTTAATAACAGGATCTTCAGAGAGAGGTCCTAGCCACTTCTCCTGGGCATTTTACATCCCGGTTGGTTCATTAAATGCCAGACTACACATACTAATTATTCATAATGAGGCCATGTGTTTTGCACTGCTATTTACTGGGTAATAAATATACGAGTATATTGTTTTGCTTTACAAATGGAACCCAAGGAGAACTTTTATTTTTTCCTAGTGATGCCCTGAGAAACAGAGTGAAACATCACTAGGCACAAGCAAGTCAGGATATTAATATGTATAAACTACAAAGACATCCAATAAGATTATTTCAATTGAAATGATTTTCTGTGAATATGTTCTGTTTCCCATATTCTCTCTATAATAGAGGAGAAAAACCTCTCCCATATTCTACTAACAATTGAGAAAAAAATTCTATCCTTTTGTCTGGGTAAAATATGTAACATTTTCCTCCTGCCAGACCCTACCTCCCAGACAAAAGCAATAAATCCATCCCTTTCATGACTTATGGGAGCTCTCTTGAGGTATTCATGTACTTGAAGATCTAATACATCATTATTCTTCAGTGATTATTATAGCCAGTAAATAACTTCCCAAAGTCCACATTTTCACTAAGCCTTTCGGTTCTAATGTATGTATCCACAGGAATTTCCATAGGGGGTCCTAATTCTGAAAACTGGAAGGCTTTTTTAGACGCTCAGCAAGAGGCTTTCAAGGTTAAAATTCAGCAAGCCTCTCTCCTCGAACCTTGCACCTTCCCTCCCTTTCTCCCCCACCCGCCAAGTACTGGAAGAGTTTCCTCCTCTCCCCTCCCCCAGAGAAGGAAGCTCATCAACATTAGCACACAAATGCAAAATAACTAACTGAGCTTCTTCCTAGGAATACAAATTAGGGGCAGGTAGTTGGAGAGCTTAGAAAGCTGAACTCGTTCACAAAGAAAGGATGAATAGAAGTGAGAGTGAAAGTGGGGTAAAGTGTTCAGCTTTTGTCATTTAAAGTGATGTCTTTAACTCTTTGCCTTCTAGATACTACCCTTCAGCAAATAATAGAGCTTTGCAATCGAGAGTTCCCTGGGCAAAAAAAGGTACCCGACTCCTTTTATAAGGTATAATGATAAAAATGAGATATTGTTTTCACAGGCGCAAAAATACAGTAGAGACCTTGTGGTGTTGAATAATTTATTACCAGATTTTTTTTTTAAGGTCCAATTAGCTGACTAGTGTATTTCCCTTTTTTCTTTTGGTCACTACTTTTAGCTAAATGCAAATTGTGTTTTTACTACATTCACAATGGACTAAGTTTTGACTTGGGAGGTGAGTTTGGCTGGAAGCTTGAATCTTATTTTCTAATTAGATCTGTCTTGTCTAGTAATCAATAGCATAGCCTTGTCACAAGTTTTCCTCATAATTGTGGCATCAATGACAAAGTAAATCTTCTAGATTGCCAAAGCTATGGATACGTAGCTTGTATATCCAGAAAATAGCATTGCAGAGAGAACAACTAGTGATCTGCATGTACTTTCTCAAGCTGAAATCTGAATATTTAAACATGATGCTGATTGAGTGGTTAAAAGAAGAACTTCAGATTGGACAATGCCTTAATGTCTCATTATAAGACGACAGAGGTACGCAAGTACAAAGTTAACTATTAAAAGCCAGAGTTCCTCATACATTAGCATGTTTTGAATTAGAACAAAAATTTTGTTTAAATTATTTGTATTGAGGGCATTTCCTAATTTAGAGAAACCAATCATAGCTTTAATACTGGTAGAGATAAAAGATCATATACTATATTTATTAAATACCTTCCATATGCTCTTCAATCAGACATGATCATCTCTTATCCTTAAATCCTTGGTGAGATTAATTTGGATAAATTGTAGTTGTTCAAGAAGACACAATGTCGCCGGCGCCGTGGCTCACTAGGCTAATCCTCCGCCTTGCGGCGCCGGCACACCGGGTTCTAGTCCCGGTCGGGGCACCGATCCTGTCCCGGTTGCCCCTCTTCCAGGCCAGCTCTCTGCTGTGGCCAGGGAGTGCAGTGGAGGATGGCCCAAGTTCTTGGGCCCTGCACCCCATGGGAGACCAGGAGAAGCACCTGGCTCCTGCCATCGGAACAGCGCGGTGCGCCGGCCGCAGCGCGCCAGCCGCGGCGGCCATTGGAGGGTGAACCAACAGCAAAGGAAGACCTTTCTCTCTGTCTCTCTCTCTCACTATCCACTCTGCCTGTCAAAAAAAAAAAAAAAAAAAGAAGACACAATGTCATTGACAGAGAACAAGAGTATACAAGAACTAAATTCTAAGATACTCACAATGGTCATTTATTTTTTAAAAGATTTATTTATTTATTTATTTATTTGAAAGGCAAAGTGACAAGTGACAGGGAAAGATGGCGAGAGAAAGAGAGAAAGAGAAAGAGAGAGAGAGAGAGAGAGAATCTTCTACTTACTGGTTCATCCGAAAATGACTACAACAGCCTGATCAGGGCAGGCCAAAGTCAGGAGTCCTGAACTCCATCTGCGTCTCCTATTTACAGGGCGGGAACTCAAGCACTTTTGGCCATCATCCACTACCTTTCCAGGTGCATTAGCAGGGAGTTGGATCAGAAGCAGAGTAGCTGGGGCTTGAACCTGCACTTTAATGTGTTTCAATCAGCAGCTTAGCTTGCTGCATCCTGACACCAGCTCCCTAAGTGGCCATTTATATGAACTATTTAGCAGTAGCTGAGAGATAGAGAAGCATATAATGAATTTGTACACATACCATGGCATTGTATTTATAATATTGCCATTGTGTAATTTAGGAAGGAGGGCCACACAAAGCTTTTTTTTTTTTTTTTTTACTGTGTTTCCTTGTACTATTTTTTTTCTTCAGTGAAATGCAATGTTTTGCCTTTCTATTCAAAGTTTCTTAAATACTACTATTTACAATATTTGAGCTCTACAAAAAAATAATGATTAGTTTAGGGTATCATACGAATCTCCTATGTTTCCACAGATAAGAGAGAGGCATTTACTTACCACCTGACATCTTTGGTTTCACATACAGGAAACACTGGCAAGTTTATATCCTGAAATCTATCAACAGTAAAACTCCATGTATTAGATCTAAGAGACAATCATTAATATCAGATAAATAGTTCTAAGAAAGACTTTTTCTGAAAAGTATCATGATTTTCTCAATGGAATTCCCTGGAAGGTGTCCTCAAAGTCTTCTCTTTGGTCTGACATTGGGATTGGAAAGTAGTAGCTTCTCTCCTTCCTCTTTTGTTTTGTTTCTTGTTTGATAATTTTTACACATTTTAAAGGAAACCCTGTAAAATCATGGTGAATACAGAGCAGTAGGATGGAAGTTAGGGGATAAAGGTATAAGCTTCGGGATTAGATTAACTTTGAATGGAAGGAGGCTTTGCCATTTTTCATGAGTTGTGCATCCCTGACATCTTTGAACTTTGGTATCTTATCTACAAATGTTAGATAATATCTATCTCAAGGCAGGTTGCAAAGATCAAATGGAATCCTGTTTGTAAGTTTGTGAGCAGGCCTAGTGCCTGCGTGTAATGGCCACTCAATCCATGTTAAGACAATTTCTTTCAGGGAATGTTTAGAATGTGCTTATTTTATAGCCATGTTATTCAGAGGGAAGATGAGTTGAGGATCTTTGCTTAATATCAACATGAAACTGAACTGCGTTTTGAGGAGGAAGCTGTTGGAAAATGCACAGAGAATGCACAGGGTTGACTAGCTTGAATCATGGGCTTCCTGCCAGTGCATCCCTCTCTCAAATGCCCAGGACTGCTTTTCAGTAGGCTACACACTCACAAAAGTCTTCATCTCATGCCTGAATCCTGACTCTTAAACTAAGAGTTTCTGAACTCTACCTGGATGTTCCACATACAACTCAAACTGATCATGTTAAAAACTGAATATATGAATTTCTCCATCCAAACCCACTCTGCCTCTTGCATTTGCTAGCACTATGCTTTATGTTATTATCTAAGCGGGAAAGCTGGATTACATCATTGACCTCATCACCAGGTCACATAGGCTCTTCCATCCAAAGTCATTCTTCTCTTTCATCTTCATCATCAGTCTTCCTTAAACCTGTGCCTTGATCCACCCCTCAGCCATTAGACACACAATTCTCTTCACGTGAATCTCCATTCCTCTCCCTTCTCTAATTCTGGAATGACTAGCACTATTTCAAGAAGCAACTCCACTGTCTGTCAGGGACCATGCAGTAGGTGGCCTTACCTCTTGGTAATAGAAAAACCTGGCGTGTCAGATAAAATGTACTATAAGCCATGCGCCTGTAACCGCCCTGCCCCCCTCCCTAATCTTGTAGAAGCCATGCGCCTGTAACCGCCCTACCCCCCTTCCCTAATCTTGTAGCTTCCCGTAACAGGGCCCCTTCCCGTAATAGGGCCCCGCGGGTTTTTCTTGATTGCGTCAGCACTGCAGTAGCGAAGACAAGCCCTTCCTCTTTCCCATGCCTCAATGATATATAGTGAGCAGTTCAAAAAATAAAGTTGCAGCTTGATCAGCACTTGTCTTGCTGCCATCCTTGTGTCTCCTGCCCCTCTCATTTCTCCTTCTAGGTACTCGACCCCAGTTGCTGTCCCGCGGGTCGGGACATCTGGCGCCCAACGTGGGGCTCGAGTGTGGCCCTTGGGGCTCGAAGTGCCTGTAAGATTGGAGAAACGCCGCCTTCCAGGAGGAAAACTTGGATCCAAGTGATTGTGCGACCAGCTCGGAACTGCCCACACCGAGATCATCAGCATCGGTCGACGCTGAGGAGCGAAGACGGCGCAAGGTAAGTGACAGCCATGGGGCAGGCATTATCGTCACGGGAAATGTTCATTAAAAGCCTCAAAGATACTCTCAAGACACGAGGAGTTCGGGTTAAAAAGAAAGATTTAAAAGTGTTTTTTGATCATATAGAAAGACTGTGTCCCTGGTTTCCCAAGGAAGGCACAATCGACGAGGTTAAGTGGAATAGAGTTGGAAGTTGTCTAAAAGATTTCCATGAGACTTTTGGCCCTGCCAAGGTGCCTATTACCATCTTTTCATATTGAAATCTAATTAATGATATTATAAAAACCCGGCATACAGATAAAGCTGTCGACGCCCTGGTGAGGGAAGGCGAGGAGACGCTACGGCGATGCTCCCAACCCCCCTCTAGATGCCCTTCTGTCATTCTAGATATGCCCCCTGTTTCTGATAATGGCACCCCAGATGACCCCCCAGATGTGATCGAGGAGCCCACCCCTTCCCTCTCCAACAAGACGGGCCAATTATATCCTGTTATTCGAGACCGGTCAGCCTTTGAAGAGAGAGAGGAGACTGCCCATAGTGCCCCAGATCCCCCTAAACCCCCGCCATATAATCCTCACCTACCCCTTACCGTTTGCGCCCCCAATTCCACCGTATTTGTATGCAAGGATAATTTAGCCTATACTGTCCTACCAGCAAATTGGAGCGGTAATTGCGCACATGCTACGCTTTTCCCCAATATTGAAATCATTTCGGGAGATACCCCTGTTCCCATCCCCTCCTTTGATTATATTGCGGGGCGACCGAAACGAGCTGTTCAATTTATTCCTTTAATAGCTACATTGGGAATCTCCTCAGCGATGGTTACAGGTTCAACAGGACTAGGAATTGCGGTCCACAAATATAGACAATTGTCCCACAGCTTATTAATGATGTACAAACCCTATCCACCACCATTCAGGACCTTCAGGATCAAATTGACTCCCTAGCGGAAGTCGTTCTCCAAAACCGTAGAGGCTTAGACTTGCTTACTGCCGAACAGGGAGGTATTTGTTTGGCTTTACAGGAAACATGCTGCTTCTACGCCAACAAGTCCGGCATTGTTCGTGATAAAATCAAAACACTTCAAGAAGACCTGGAACGTCGTCGACGTGCCCTGGCTGAAAACCCCTTCTGGACTGGATGGAATGGACTGCTTCCCTATTTGTTGCCACTTCTAGGCCCCTTTGCTGGAATACTTATTATACTATCTGTAGGTCCTTGTCTCTTCAATAGACTCGTGGCCTTCATCAAACAACAAGTAGACAATTTGGCAGCCAGGCCAATTCAAATACATTACCAGAGTCTAGCCATGCAAGATCCCATGGAAACTTATCATCCCCTCTCCGGCCAATAAAGTATAGCCAATAAGGTCACGGTCCTTTCAACAGCTAACCTTCCCCCGTTCATTGCTGTCCAGTCGGGAGCCCAGGAAGGGCCCCAGGCCTATCAATAAAATGAGCAGTAAGCCAATGACGGGCACCTTCCCGTACCCACACCCGCCTAAGACAGGAGTCCTTGGGGACTGGCAAGGATATCCAGCGACGGGTAAGAGGTGTTAGGGTTTCGGGTCGATTCCTAAGACAGGCACTGCTCGTTCGTCAAACTTGGCCTAAACCACAGCTATCCTTCTTAAATTGATAAAGAAGGGGGATATGTCAGGGACCATGCAGTAGGTGGCCTTACCTCTTGGTAATAGAAAAACCTGGCGTGTCAGATAAAATGTACTATAAGCCATGCGCCTGTAACCGCCCTGCCCCCCTCCCTAATCTTGTAGAAGCCATGCGCCTGTAACCGCCCTACCCCCCTTCCCTAATCTTGTAGCTTCCCGTAACAGGGCCCCTTCCCGTAATAGGGCCCCGCGGGTTTTTCTTGATTGCGTCAGCACTGCAGTAGCGAAGACAAGCCCTTCCTCTTTCCCATGCCTCAATGATATATAGTGAGCAGTTCAAAAAATAAAGTTGCAGCTTGATCAGCACTTGTCTTGCTGCCATCCTTGTGTCTCCTGCCCCTCTCATTTCTCCTTCTAGGTACTCGACCCCAGTTGCTGTCCCGCGGGTCGGGACAACTGTCCTTTCTTTTGAGCCTTTGCCAACCCCTGCAGTGGATGGTTGCTCCCACTCTGATATAGTAGTGTCCATATGAAGATGAAAGTCTTAAGTTTTCCAAAAATGCCTCCATTTTAAATTATAAAATAGAAAAGTGTTCACAGTCAAGGATTCTGCAATGTAAAAAGTATGAAGTGAAGGTTCTGCATATTTATACCTACAGAGTCATCATTGTTAACAGTTATATTTCCTTCCATCCTAAATAAGCAGAGACACACATAAACACATAACAATACAAACATGCACATCAGTATAAATACACACATATTTGTAAGAGAGTGATTTTAAATGCAGATTACCCTGTAATCTAGGTTTTGTACTTTATATACTGCTTACTATTATATATTGTATATAACAAGTTTATACCTGGTAGAGCTACTATTCCAAAATATTTTTGCTAGTTTCCTGTTCCTACTTACTAGTCATAGTGAACAAAACCTAATGAAAGGGCACTTTTATTGGAACAGAAATTGAATGATGTTGCATGAAGAAAAATTAACTTTGAAAGCATATAGGATTCTCATTTATAAATATGACATTTTTTCCTATAACTAAATCTACATTTATATTTTTATATAATTTTCTTTATATATGTTTTGTATTTTTTATTGTCAATGTCCAATTTTGTTATTTTTGTTGTTGAGAATAGGATATTTCTTCCTTTGCAAGGAAGACAGCTATTATAAAGTTATTATAATGACATCTATTATTCTTCATTGTATTTCTAATATCATGATGCTATTAAAGGAATTTTGTTATTAGTTCTAACAGCTGTTCTTTAATACTTTAATTTTCTTCATAAACAATCATATCACCTGCAAGTAAATGATATTACCCCACCCCTCCTATTCATTTTTCTTAGCTGAGTATATTGGATAGCACCTCTAGAATAATCCTGGATATGGTTTTCTCAGGGTTCAAGAAGGTAGGTGTATGCTCTGAGTAAGACTCTGCAATGCAGTTCTTAAAGCTCTTTGAACAGATAAGAAAAGGAAACAGGTGTCAAGGAAAGCTCTAGGGCACTATGTGCTCCAGGCAAGAATTTCTATTTCTTGGTCTTGCAGGCATTTTCATTCTAAGGTTATAATCCTGAAGAGTTTTTTTTTTTTTCCCAAAGAAACCTTTTATTTAAGGGGTACACATTTCATAAGTACAACTTTAGGAGTATAATGATTCTTCCAACCATACCCATCTTCCCACCTCACTCCCACCCAACCTCCTCCTCCCATTTCCAGACCCATTCTCCATTAAGATTCATTTTCAATTAACTTTGTAAACAAAATACCAACTCTATACTAAGTAAAGATTTCAACAATTTGTACACACACACACACACACATAAACTGTTTGAGAACAACTTTTATAGTTAATTTTCATAATACAACTCATTGAGAACAGAGGTCCTGCATGAGAAGTGCATAGTGACTCCAGTTGTTAATTTAACAATTAATACTATTATGTATGATGTCAGTGATCACCTGAGGCTCTTGACATGAGTTGCCAAAGCTGTGGAAGCCTTTTGAATCCACAATCTCTGTCAGTGTTTAGAAAAGGCCATAAGCAAAGTGGAAGTTCTCTCTTCCCTTCAGAGAAAAGCACATCCTTCTTTGATGTCCACTTCTTTCCACTGGGGTCTCACCCACCAAGATCCTTCATGTGGGACATTTTTTGCCATAGTGTCTTGGTTTTCCATGCCTGAAATGCTCTCATGGGCTTTTCAGTCAGACCAGAATGCCTTAAGGGATGATTCTGAGGTCAGAGTGCTATTTAAAACTATTGTCATTCTATGAGTCTGCTGTGTGGACTGCTTCCCATGTTGAAACATTCTCTCCTTTTTAATTCTATTATTATTACCAGACACTTGATCTTATTTTTTGATCCCTTTAACACTTAATGCTATCTATATGATAACTTTAACATTTAGTATGATCACTTTAACACTTAGGAAGGCATTTTTACCACTTAGCTTAATGGGATTTGGGGTCCCATGGCAGATTTTTAAACTGTACCCTTAGAAGTAAGTCTGTAGAAATATATGAAGGACTATACAGCCTTACAGTTATAAACTTCCTCCTCCCTCTCTTATTTCCACTCTTATTTTTATTGAGATCAATTTCAATTGACTTTATACACACATGATTAACTCTATGTTAAGTAAAGAGTTCAACAAATAGTATGAAGAAGAAAAAAAAACTGTTGAGACAAGGACTGTTCAAGTCATTGCTTCTCAAAATGTCAATTTCACCTCTAGATTTTCTTTTAGCTGCTCTATTAGTTCTCACAGATCAGGAAGAACATATAGTATTTGTCCCTTTGTGGCTGGCTTATTTCACTAAGTATGATATTTTCCAGATTCATCCATGTTATTGCAAATGACTGGGTTTCACTGTTTTTTTTTTTTTTAACACTGTTTAGTATTCTGTAGTGTACATATCCCATAGTTTCTTTATCCAAAATTCAGTTGACTGACATTTAGGTTGATTCCATGTCTTAGCTATTGTGAATAGAGCTGAAATAAATGTGGGGATACAGATATGATTTCATTTCCCTTGGGTAAATTCCCAGGAGTGGGATGGCTGGGTCATTTGGTAACTCTATATTCAGATTTCTGAGGTATCTCCACACTGTCTTCCATGGTTGTTTAACCTGTTTACATTCCCCCCAACAGTGGATTAGGGTATCTTTTGAGTTTGTTGATTTCTGTATCAAAGCCATTCTAACTTGGGTGAGGTGAAACCCCATTGTGGTTTTGGTTTGCATTTCCCTGATGGCTAATGATCCTGAACATTTTTTCATGTGTCTGTTGGCAATTGGATTTACCTTTTGAAAAATGTCTGTTTAAGTCCTTGGCCCATTTCTTAACTGGGTTGTTTGTATTGTTGTTGTGAAGTTTCTTGATCTCTTTATATATTCTGGTTATAAATTCTTTATCAGTTGCATAGTTTGCAAATAACTTCTCCCATTCTGTTGGTTGCCTCTTCACTTTACTGTTTCTTTTACAGTACAGAAGCTTCTCAATTTGATGTAATCCCATTTGTTAATATTGGCTTTGATTGCCTGTGCCTCTGGAGTGTTTTCCAAGAACTCTGTATCAATGTCTTGCAGGGGTTCCCCAATGTTCTCTAATAATTTTATGGTATCAGGTTGTAGATGTAGGTCTTTAATCCAGTTTGAATGGATTTTTGTATAAGATGTAAGGTTGGGGTCCTGCTTCATACGTCTGCATGTGGAAATCCAGTTTTCCCAGCAGGTTTGTTGAAGAGACTATCCTTGCTCCAGGGATTTGTTTTAGCTCCTTGGTCAAATATAAGTTGATTGTAGTTGCTTGGATTGATTTCTGGCATTGCTATTCTGTTCCATTGGTCTATCCATTTGTTTTTTTACCAGTACCAGGCTGTTTTGATTATAACTGCCTTGTAGTATGCCTTGAAATCTGGTGTTGTGATGCCTCCAGCGTTGTTTTAGTTATGTAAGATTGCTTTAGCTATTCAAGGTCTCCTGTGTTTCCATATGAATTTCAGCATCATTTTTTTCTAGATCTGAGAAGAATGTCTTTGGTGTATTGATTGAATCTGTAAATTGCTTTTGGAAAAATGGACAGTTTGATACTGATTCTTCCAATCCATGAACATGGCAGATTTTTTCATTTTTTGTATGTTCTTCTATTTATTTCTTTAATGTTTTGTGATTCTCATCATAGAAATCTTTGACATCCTTGATTAGTTTATTCCAAGGTATTTGATTTTTTTTTATAGCTATTGTGAATGGGATTCATCTTTGAAGTTCTTTCTCAGCAGTGGCATTGTCTGTACATACAAAGGCTGTTGATTTTTGTGTATTGATTTTATATCCTGCTACTTTACCAAACTCTTCTATGAGTTCCAATAGTCTCTTTCTGGAGTCTTTTGGATTCCATATATATAGAATTATGTCATCTGCAAATAGGGATGGATAGTTTGACTTTCTCCTTCCCAATTTGTATCCCATTTGATTTCTTTTTCTTGTCTAATGGCTCTGACTAAAACTTCCAGGAATATCTTGAATAGCAGTATTGAGAGTGGGCATCCTTGTCTGGTTCTGGATCTCAGTGGGAATGCTTCCAACTTTTCCCCATTCAATATGATGCTGGCCGTGGGTTTGTCACAAATTGGCTTGATTGTTTTGAGGAATGTTCCTTTTTATATACAATTTTCTTAAGGTTTTCAACATAAAAGTATGTTGTATTTTATCAAATGTTTTCTCTGCATCTATTGAGATAACCATATGGTTTTTCTTCATTTTGTTAATGTGATGTATCACATTGATTGATTTGCAAATGTTGACCTTTCCCAGGATACCTGGGATAAATCCCACTTGGTGTGGGTGAATGACCTTTCTGATGTGTTGTAGGATTTGATTGGTAGAATTTTGTTGAGGATTTTTGCATGTGTTCATCAGGGAAATTGGTCCTTAGTTCTCCTCTGTTGCTTCTTTTTGGGGTTTAGGAATTAAGATGATGGTGGCTTCATAGAAAGAATTTGGAGGATTCTCTCCCTTTCTATTGTTTTGAATAACTTGATAATAATTGGAGTTAGTTTATCTTTAAATGTCTGGTAGAATTCAGGAGTGAAGCAATCCAGTCCTGGGCTTTTCTTTGTGGGGAGGGCCTTTATTATGATTGAACTTCCTTCTTGGTAATGGGTCTGTTTAGGTATTCTACGCCATCATGGCTCAATTTAGGTAGGTTTTATGTATCCAGGAATCTATCCATTTCTTCTAGGTTTCCCAGTTTGTTGATATACAACTCTTTGTAGTAATTTCTGGTATTGTTTGTTGTTGTTTCTGTGGTGTCTGGTGTTACACTTCCTTTTTCATCTGTTTGGAGGTTTTTTTCTTGTCTGTTGGCATAGACTCAGCTGAGTTCCTCTCCTCAAAGGAGACCAGTGCCTGGGTGCTAGCCCCACTGGGTATATTATTTGTTCACTCTACCACAGGGACCACACAAAAATATGTGCAGTCCTCAGTGTAAGCTCAGATTCCCTAGCAATGTCTCACCTCAGGTAACCAAGGAGACCTGAGAGCATGGAGCCTCCCACAGTGACATCCTAAAGTCCCAACCACACCTTGAGTCCTGCCATGAAGCCTCAGTGTTTTCATGGTTCTGGCACAGAAGCCTCCCATAGTCATGAGCACCCAGCCCCCTGTTTGTTCTCCACACCAGGCTTAGGAGTCTCTGCTTAGCTGGTTGTTGTGTGTGGACACAAGCTGGCACAGCTGTTACATATGTCCAAAATGCCGCCTGTATCAGCTTGTTACAGGATGCCATTGCAGGGTGATTGGGGAGAGAGAAACATGCCCCTCACTTTGTTTTTTCTCCTCTAGTTTGTTAGGTACACTATCCCCCACGAGGCTCCAAGCCAGATTCCCTCCAGGCTCTTCCTGCAGCTTTTTCACCAGTGACTTGGGCTGTTGCAGTCTGGTCTCAGCTTACTCTTCAACACTGGTGTGGAGGCCCTCGGCTGCTGGGGTCCTGAGTTGTGGAAGTCCACACCCTCCATGTAGGTCTACTGTGTTCCACTAATTTGTGTAGCATTTCCTCTGCTGTTTTCTCCCTAACTCTTCCCTGAGACTGCACTCTTTCCACTTTTTTAAAACTATCTTCCCCTAAACTAGAGCAGTAAGCTCCTTCCCTGCTCTGCCATCTTACTCTCTCCCTATCCTGAAGATGTTTATAAAATACCTTTTCTGATCTCCTCTCCTACCACTGCTTGTCTCCTGACACCCTTTCACCATGCCTTTTTTTTTTTTTTTTTTTTTTGGACACGCAGTTACAGTGAGAGAGAGAGAGACAGAAAGGTCTTCCTTCCGTTGATTCAGCCCCCAAATGGCCGCTACGGCTGGCGCTGATCTGAAGACAGGAGCCAGGTGCTTCCTCCTGGTCTCCCATGCAGGTGCAGGGCCCAAGCACTTGGGCCATCCTCCACTGCCTTCCCCGGCCATAGCAGAGAGCTGGACTGGAATAGGAGCAACTGGGACTAGAACCCAGGGTGCCGGCACGACAGCCGGAGGATTAGCCTAGTGAGCCACGGCGCTGGCCTCACCATGCCTTTTGAAATTCCTCAAGTTTTCTGTGAAGTTTTTGCCTCCTTACTCTTTTTTTTTTTTTTGGACAGGTAGAGTGGACAGTGAGAGAGAGAGACAGAGAGAAAGGTCTTCCTTTACCGTTGGTTCACCCTCCAATGGCCGCTGTGGCCAGTGCGCTGCGGCCAGTGCACCACACTGATCCAAAGCCAGGAGCCAGGTACTTCTCCTGGTCTCCCATACGGGTGCAGGGCCCAAGGACTTGGGTCATCCTCCACTGCACTCCCAGGCCACAGCAGAGAGCTGGCCTGGAAGAGGGGCAACCAGAACAGAATCCGGCACCCCGACCGGGACTAGAACCCGGTGTACCGGCACCGCAGGTGGAGGATTAGCCTATTGAGCTACGGCACTGGCTCCCTCCTTACTCTTAAACCTGATCTCATCCCACATCAGTTTCCTAACCTTGCCAGGTGTAGCTGTTTTCTCTCTTATCCATACCATTACTAGGCTTGTTGGTAGATTAGGCATTCTATGCTCTGAAATAGTTTGACATTGGAATTATATTTTAATAATCGTTTTATAGCTAGAATAACTCATAAGTTTATCAGTATGTGATAGTCTTTTTTTTTTTTTTTACGATCAAGATCTATTTATTTGAAAGGCAGAGTGCCAGTGAGAGGGAGAGATGGAAACAGAGATCTTCCAATTGTTAGTTCATTTCCCAAATGGCCACCTCAGTCAGGACTGGGTCTTCCACTTGCACATCAGGAACTCAAGTACTTAAGCCATCATCCACTGTTTCCCAGTAGCAGGGAGCTGCATCTGAAGTGGAGTAGCTGGGACTCAAACCCACCCTCCAATATGGGATGCAGCTGTACTATCTCTCTCTTTATAGCTTTCAAATAAAATTAAAATATGTACATTTTTTAAAAAGAAAATTATTGGGGTATTGCATTGTGACATAGCAGGTGAAGATGTTGCCTGCCTGCTGGCATCTCATATGGGTGCCATTTCAAGTCCTAGTTGTTTCACTTCCAATTCAGCTCCCTGCTAAAGCGCCTGGGGAAGCAGCAGAAGATGGCCCAAGGACTTGGGCCCTATACCCATGTTGGAAACCTAAGAGACTGGCTCCTGGCTTTGGCCTGGCGCAGCCCTGGCTATTGCAGCCATTTGGGGAGTGAATCAGAGTACAGAAGAGCTCTCTCTCCCTCCCTCTTACTCTCTGTAACTCTACTTTTCAAATAAATAATATTTTTTTTAAAAAAAAGAATTGCTAAACATCACTATAAGATTATCCTATTCAATGCACATCCAATCAGTATCTACATAAGTGGTTCTATGTTTAGCATTATTTGTCCTTGGAAAGTTACTCATGGAAGCAGGGAAAACTCAGATATATACAATTAGCTAAAAAATGATTTCTTCATCTATAAAATGCTGAGGTAGGGATAGGGGGATGGAGAAGGGAAATCAGGATAGCTCAAGTGAGCAGGCTAATGATGATTAATGTAACTAACAGTGAATTCAGGCAAAAGAACATGTTGTCATGGAACAATCAGAGGAGAGTTGAGCTGAAGGTGCAAATTTTGGAATCAGTTTCATGTTAGCAATAACTGAAGCCTTGGGAATAGATGACTGGGCCCAGGGAAAAACTTTGTGGTAAGATGAGATAAAGAAACAGGCTAGGATCCTGGGGAAAACCCAAGGTCCACCCAAGTTCAAATCAGGCGCCCTGAGAGTTTAAGGAAGGCAGTTCTGTTCTGGCTGAGGCAATCAGAAAAGGTGTGTGGGAGGCAGTGGGTTTCACAGTGGAATTTAAAGGTCCAACTGAGGAGTGCAGTAGAAAAATGGAAACTCCAGGCTGAGAGATCGTTTGCAGTAATGGCTGCTGAATGTTGCTTCAGGAACTTACCATGTACCCAGGAAGGGTAACAGTGGGGCAAGAAGGAGAGAAAGCAGGCAGTGATTGCTACAGCTGGCCATGTTAAAGGGTCAGCCCACAGAGGACATGGATTGCCATGTACACATTTTGAGCAGGGTCTTGCAGTCTGCGTTTCAGAATGAAAGCTCATGGAAGGCCCTCTTGGGGGAAGAGGCTCTGTCCTTGTCTAGGCCAGATCTCCACATGACCGCTGTGGGAGGAAAACGGAGAGAGGCCTTAGTCCTTCCCAGGAAGAAAAAGGGATTGGAAGTATATCTTTTCTTTCTCATAGATCCCAGGAAATCTTTAACTCAGCCCACTATCTGACCCATGAACTACAGAGACAGACTCATTAATCATCTAATTATGAAAAATCTGGCTTTCAACTTGCATAAATTTACAAACTAGTTATGACAGAATTTCAGAAGAAAAATATCTTTCATCATCCCTGTAAGTTACAGAGCAAACCCTTAAATTATATATTATTTACAGTGTTGAAAACTTGGAAATTGTTCAAAAATTTGCCAAAAGGAAGAAATTATTTGTGAATATATGATTATTTATATTTTAGCTATGATATACTTGTTCTTACAAGCGGATATATTAAAGTTAAAAGTGAGCTTTCACTGGTCCAGGAAGCACTGTAGCTTCTTTTATTTACGTATCTCAGTGATTTATGAAACACATTTTTATGCTCTATTTTATTTTTTAAAACAGAAGAGAAATGCTTAAGAATTATTGTTATTCCTAGAAAGAGTTCTGTTTATTCAAGGCTAGCAGTTTTCTTAAAGCTGTTTAAAAAGTTTCTTCCATTATATATTGCTTTACATTTCATATTTTACATATTAAAATGCTTTTTGTTGCAAATTTCTACGAGAATATAGGAATGATATTATTGAAAAAGGCATAAAAAAAGAATAAAAAGAACCAGAAAAGGTTCCAATGACATTTTAAATATGGATGTTGAAAACTCTTTCATATCCTTTGCTATTTGCAAGAAGGGTTGGAGGTTTTGCTAGCTAAAATCAATAATTGTTTTTTTTTTTTAAAAGACTTAGAAGGAGTTTGGAAGTGGAGCAGGTATTCTGCAGGGCTGTCTTAAACCTTAGAGCACCTGAGTAGGAAATGGAAACACATTCTCTGAGAGAGTGAACAGCAATGTTCAGTACTTGGCAACCTTTCTCTCTCCAGGGAAAGCCCTGGAGAGGCTGTTGCTAACTCTGTACTCAGCAATGTTCACACCTGATTCATGCTTTATATAGGAGAGGTCAGAAAATGTTAAAGTTTATTTATTTTTCACAGCCCAAGAATTTAAACCCACTGGGATTATAATTCCCTCTCACCTCTTGTATGAAGCCACTGTGTTATTATTTGAGTAAGTTAATTTCTGCAAAGCACTACAATAACAAGAAGCACCATGATCAGAATCAGCATTCAGTTATTAAATGCACGCTTTCTCTGGGCATGGATCTTGACACTGAGGGTTTCTATCAACCAATTTAAACTTTAATATTCAGAATAATATTGACAAGATACACATAACCTGCATTTTTTATAAAGATGTATTTATTTCTTTGAAAGGCAGATCTATCTATCTATGTATCTATCAATCTATCTATCTAAATCTTCCATCTGCTAGTTCACACCTCGAATGCTCACAACAGTTAGGGTTGTACCAGACTGAAACCAGGAGCCTGGAACTTCATCTGGGGCTCCCACGTGGGTGCATTTGGGCATCTTCCACTGCTTTTCCAGGTGCATTGGCAGAAAGCTGTATTGAAGAGGAGTATCCAGGACTGGAACCAGCACCCATATGGGACACCAGCATTCTAGGTGGTAGTTTAACCTTCTATGCCACAACGCTGGCCCCATAACCTGTAATTGAGATATGTACATGTGTGTTCCAGAGATAAAAAAAGAAGAGGGGAGAAAAAGAGGAGTTAACATATTATTTCAAATTCAAGATGAATCAATAGATTTTCCTGTGACAGTGTAAATTCATTGATGATTTTTGAATCCGTGTTGCCATGAACCCTTAAGAAAACAGATGCCAAATTTTAACATAGTATTATAGAATAATCACAATTTGCTGAAAATGCTGTTAAAACACTCCTGCTGAGGCTAGTGCTGTGGCATAACATATTAAGCTGCTGTCTACAATGCCAGCATCCCATATGGGGGAACTGGTTCAAGTCCTGGTTGCTCCACTCCCCATCCAGCTCCCTGCTAATGTGCCTGGGAAAGCAGCAGAGGATGGCATTTTAAATATGGATGTTGAAAACTCTTTCATATCCTTTGCTATTTGCAAGAAGGGTTGGAAATTTTGCTAGCTAATGGCAATAATTGTTTTTTTTTTGTTTGTTTGTTTGTTTTTTAAATTTAGAAGGAGATTGGAAGTGGAGCAGGTTTTCTGCAGGGCTGTCTTAAACCTTAGAGCACCTGAGTAGGAAATGGAAACACATTGTCTGAGAGAGTGAACAGCAATGTTCAGTACTTGGCAACCTTTCCCTCTCCAGGGAAAGCACTTGGGCCACTGCACGCACACGGGAGACCCGGATGAAGCTCCGGGCTCCTAGCTTTGGCCTGATCCAGCCCTGGCCATTGTGCCTATTTAAGAAGTGACCCAGCTGATGGAAAATCTCTATCTCCTCCCTTCTGTCTTGGAAACTCTACCTTTCAAAGAATTAAAACAAATATTTTTTAGAAAACCTCCCGCTTTCTTAAAGTACTTATCTGGGTAAGGCCAGATTTTCTTGCACTGCTTCACCAAATCAACATTTCACAACAGTCTGCATGTAGGAGCATAAGAATCCAACTGTCTGTCATTAAGCCAGACATTAAAGAGATTTGAAAACATGTAAGACAATGCCACTTTTCACTGAATTCCTTTTGTTTGATAAAAGTTTGCATAAAAACACATTAAATTAATTAAAATATTAATAAATATTTTATAAAATATTTTTATAAAAGCTATTTTGTTAAAAAACAATTTCTGCAGTCAAATGTACTTGAGAAATAAATTAAACAGGTTCATTTCAGATAGTCTCCAAGTCATTGGCAGAGCAATTTGCTTTACAAATCTCCAAGAAAAGATAAAATCTGCAGTGTTGTTCAAATGTGTACAAACCAGGAACGTGCCCTGGAACAAAATTTGGGAATAACAATAAGTGAGTAGGTAAATAAAATTTAGCACTTCGCCATGGTGCACACTATGTACTAAGCACTTAAGACAAATGTTCAACGTTCACAAAAATCTTGTGGATTAGATACTATAATTATCCCCATTGTATTCATGTAGGTGAAAAATCTGAGATAGTTTCCCAAAGTCACGTAAGTTGTAAAGAATCTTCCTGTGTTGTTTAAAACTTCTCTCTAACTCATTGATAACATACATGTTTGTGAACCTGGCAGTAAAAGTTTAGTGTGTTATATATTAATTTGTAAATATAGGGGGCCCACGCCGTGGCGCAGTAGGTTAATCTTCCGCCTGCGGCACCGGCATCCCATATGGGAGCCAGTTCTAGTCCCGGCTGCTCCTATTCTGGTCCAGCTCTCTGCTGGGATGGCAGTGGAGGATGGCACAAGTCCTTGGGCCCCTGCACCCGCATGGGAGACCAGGAGGAAGCTCCTGGCTGCTGGCTTTGGATCCGCATAACTCCGGCCATTTGGGGTGTGAACCAACAGATGGAAGACCTTTCTCTCTGTTTCTCCCTCTCACTGTCTATAACTCTACCTCTCAAATAAATAAATAAAATCTTTAAAAAACAATGATAATGTCTGATAGCTCTAAATTATGGGAGAAAGGTGCCACGCTTATATAAAACTATACTCTCGATGTGTTTCATTGCTAAGGATAATGGATATAAATCTATGTTTCATACATCTCTTTTCCTTCCTCTATTTCCTCTCAGACTATTGTTTGCCTAGTTTCATGATGAATAAAGAGCATGGACCTGGAGTAGAAGTATCAGCTGTCATTTTCTTACTGCTCACTTTGGATTAAGTTATTCAGGCTGTGAATGTGAGATTGCATATACTTACTTAAATTAAATAATATAACAGACCAAACACATCTAGCCAGAACGTGTGACAGTCAAATGTGGGTACCTGCTGAAATCAAAGCTCTAGTGCGAGCCGTACTCAACTTTCCATTCCTTTCAGAAAATAGCTCACCATACACACATGCCTGGAGCACGGAACAGACTTTGTAGACACTAAGAGTTATTTTGCTGCCTCTTAAAAGTTAACAACACTTGTGAAAAGTAGAGTAGCATTTTATTCAAGATAATTTTATTTTCTATACAAGAATTTGCACTTGAACACATACCATTTAAATACCATTTAAATTGATGATTAGTCTGTTTTCACTTTTTTTTTTTTAAATCTCTCATGTAGTGGACTTCACAGGATATTTGTTCATTCTGTATTGAAAACTGAATTTACTAGAGCGCTGCTTGGCCTAGAGGTTGAGACAGCAAGCAGTTAAGATGCCTGCATTTCACAGTGTAGTGCCTAGGTTCAAGTCCTAACTCCACTCTTGATTCCAGCTTCCTGCCAGTTCAGACTTTAGGAAGTAGCAGTGATGGTTCAAATAATTGGATCCCTGCCACCCACATGGGAGGCCTCGATTGAAAGCTTCACTCCTGGTTTTGGCCCAGCCCAATCCTGGTCATTGCAGACGTTTGGAGTAACCAGTTGATTGGAGCTGTCTCTGTCTGTCTCTGGCTCTCTGTCTCTCAAATAAATTTAAAAAGAGAAAGAAAGAAAGAAAGAAAGAAAGAAAGAAAGAAAGAAAGAAAGAAAGAAAGAAAGAAAGAAAGAAAGAAAGAAAGAAAATTGAGGTTATTGTGTTCCAAGATAGTGTAGAAAGTTGTCAACACACTTTTGGAAAGATAAGAGTGTTTAAGGGAAAGCAAAGCAGAATACCTTCTTGGTGACTAGATGGGAAAATGACGCAAGTGCTAAGTATTGCCCACTTTTATTTTTCCCTTTGCTAAAACAAGAACCCATTATTGTTGGAAAGGACTTAAGTGACCATGCAGTACCAGTCCAATTCTACTTCATAGGAGGCAAAAACGAATTAAATGATTCACCTGCTATCACACATACAGTGCCAGAATGCCAGAGTCCAGGATTCCTCATTGTTATTCCACAGTTTCTCACTTATGAAACTCACCCTACTCATTCACTTTTTAGAGAGTAATAGCCGTGCAACCAAGGTACAAACAAGGCAGTTGGCCAGATTAATTAATCCCCATAAATTTATGGTATTAAACATAAACAAAGCACTGCTTTGAGCAAGTAAGAAATTTAACAAATGTTTCTGGTTCTATCAGGCAGCCTCTCTTCAGGTAGCATTTATTGTCCTGGAATTTTATGAGAAAGATATATCTCTGCCAAACTGTTGCAGAGAACTCCAAGTGTCTGTGACACACAGCAACCTTACCATTGCTTTCCAAGAGTGAATTTCCTCACAACCATCGAACTCCTACAGGTTATTTAAAAACACAAGCATCTCCAGGGCACAGACACTTCGCTGTCGTGGGGGCTAGCCCACACGTTGCACCGGCAGTTCCCCTGGCTGCATCTGCTCCGTGCTGGTGATAGATACGGTTGCTGGGAGAACAGCGACTGCCTGATGCGATCCATTTCCCCCAACCTAGATCCCTAGATGTAGTGCCACCATTAACTTCCATAGCAGCCCTTCTATAGGCTAGACCACATCCCTGCCTCCCAGATCACCACCAAATATGTTGTGCCTTGCTTTGCTCATTTTAGTATCTGTTCTATTTTCTGCGTTGGAGTGTAGGCTCCCGGGGGCTCGGTCTGTTTTATTAGCGTGGCTTTGCTGCATCTGATGCCCAGCCTAACTGGGTGCTTGATACGCGGATAACATTGGATAAATTCTGTGGCATAAGTAAGTTCAGCTGTTTCTGTTTCAATAGCGTTGCATTGCTTCTAGTTTTTGTTTGCTTAGTTTTTGACTGTCTAATAAAAAGGAATAAATAAAAAAAAACCCACAAGCATCAATTCTGAGGAATATAAGAAATATAGTTGCTTGGGATAGGACATGTTCCAGCATGTTCTAATGTTTAGCTCACTCATGTTCCATCAATAGAGGGAGGTAATAGTGGCAGAAGCAACATATGTAGGAGCATGTAAAGAAATAGACAAAATCAAGACAGTTATTACAGTTAATTGCATCCTTTCCCATGAGCAGGATGAGAGGGGCCTTAGACTAGGAGGAAAACTGAAAGAAAACCAAACAGCCAGAGTATCTTGCTTAACTAGAAATCTAATGATGATACACCAAAGCCATGGGTATAAGAAGAGGCACAGGATATCATATCAGAAGGATAGGATTGGGAAATGTGAAAACTGAAAGATATAAAGGAAGTTACATTTATCAACCAACCAGAATTAGGTGCTATGCTTGGTTGTCTTGAATTCTTTTAGTATTGCAAAGAATTACTTTTCTCTTCAAAGGGTGAAGAAACCCACAGAGGCTGACATTCACCTGTTTTTCGACTTTCATAGTAGGACTCAAATAAGGTAGTGCTGATTTTAGATCCATGTTCTTTCTGGTACCACTGCTTCGGTGAACAAGTAGAAAATTAAACTGCGTTACTTATTTTTTGTAGGAAATTAGTCCCATAGTAAGCAAATAAACCATTAAATAAAATGACTCAGAAGAGTTTTAGTTTTAGGTGTGAGCCATACTAGCACACAAATTCCCTGCAAAGGATCAACCTACATTGATGATGTTGACGGAACCTATGACGACACCTCAATGTAACTAGTTCATGGCTATGTAGAGAAACAGGAGTGAGGAGTTCTATCAGTACACAAGGGAGGGAGAAAGAACAAGGCACCTGGGCCTCCCCTCCTAGGCCCTTCCTAAGCACTAGCTAAGGTGAACTCTCATCCCTTTATGCTCAGAGCAGAGACAGCCATGGGGGCATTGCATGTATGTTCCTCTGTAAGAAAAATTCCCAAGAAATTTACTTTGAACATTTGGAAGTGAGTTTTTTTGCCCTGTATGTCTAACTTTCCCTTTCAACTATCCTTATTTTACTCCTTTAAAAAATAAACAAATAAGCCATATTTATTCTGTAGTAAATGCTTCATTTTAAAAACTATTTATTTATTTGAAAGGCTAAATGATAAAGAAAAACAGAGAGGCAGAAATACCTTCAATCTGCTGGTTCATTCCCCAAATTTCTGCAACAGCCAGGACTAGACCAGGTAGAAACCAGGAGCTAGGAACTCTATCTGGGTCTCCCAAGTGGGCACCAAGGATTCAAATATTTGACCATCATCTGCCACTTCCCATGGTATGCCTTAGCAAGAAACTGGATCAGAAGCAGAGACAAGACTCAAACCTAGACACTCTGATATAGGATGGGGCATACCAAGCAGAAGTTTAAACCACGGCCACAATGCTTCATGAGTATTTTTTTAAATAAATTTCTTTGTTTAAAAAATGTTTGTTAGGGTTGATACTATGGCATAGCATATTAAGCTACTGCCTGCAATGCCAGTATCCCTTATGGGCGTCAGTTTGAGTCTCAGCTGCTTCACTTCTGATCTAGCTGCCTGCCATCAGTCTAGGAAACCAGCAGTGGATGACCCAAATGCTTGGGCCCCTGCAGCCACATGGGAGACCCAGATGAAGCTACTGGCTCCTGGTTTCTGCCTGAATCAGACTTGGTCATTGTGACCATTTAGAGAGTGAACCAGCAGATAGAAGGTCTCTCTCTCTCTCTCTCTCTCTCTCTCTCTCTCTCTCTCTCTCCCATCCTCTTCTCTGTAACTGCCTTTCAAATAAATAAATTAATTTTTTAAAAATGTTTAATTACTTTTTAAAACTTATTTGAAAGGCGGAGTGACAGAAAATTAGAGGGGAAGACAGAGAGAGACTGAACAAGAGAGAGGGAGAGATACCTATCTACTAGTTCACTCCCCAAATGTCCACAGAAGTTGGGACTGAGTCAGTATGAAACCAGGAGCCAGGAATTCCAACCAAATCTCCCACATGAGTGACAGGAACTGGAATACTGGAGCCATCACCTGTTGCCTTTCAGGGTGTGCATTAGCAGAAAGCTAGACTAGAAGTACCAAGCAGCCAGGGTTTGAACCAGGCACCAGGCACCAGGCACCAGTGTGAGGTGCAAGCATCCCAAGCAGTGCCTTAAGCCACTGTGCCACAATGCCTAACTCAGTGCTTCAAGTTTTTAACACTTGCAGCCAAAACAGGGGTCAAAAATTCTAGGCAATGGCTGTGGAACTGATGCTAATTTATATTAGTAGGAAAGGAGATAAAGCAAACACTATATTTTCTTCCATAAATTTTAATGGTTTAGCCCATTTCAAAATTCTGTCACTTTTTTAAAAACTCAATGAATTACACAATTAGCCAAAAAATTGATAACACTGAGCTTCAGATAGTAGTACTCTATCCCACCTCCCTTCCCCACTTTTGTTTAAATTTATACAAATCAGGGTGCAAGATGTGTGAGGATGTTGATAGCAAAGTGAGGAAGACGTGAACTGTCCAGTTACCAGCTGCTTACAGCCATAAGAATTGCTGAGGCAAGAATCTGAATTCTTATATTTGACAGCCATGTGTTTAAAGAAGAGACAAATTTTTGTCAACTTAAAACATAAAATGGTGATTTAGCATGGTTATGATTGGATTTGGGTAATGAAAATAACTCTTTATTGCAAAAAGAGAAATACAAATTTGAAGGTGGAGTTCATACAAGCTGCTTATGGCAAAAGAGGAGTCTTTTAAAAGGTTGTAGCTACTAATGGAAATTGATTTTATATTCCTATTGAGGCCAGGGAGATGAAATCTGTTCTTTTTTTTTTTTCTTTTTATTATTTCTGAGAGGCAGAAACACACACACACACACACACATACACACAGAGAGAGAGAGAGAGAAAGGGAGAGAGTGAGCTACTACTTACTGGTTCATTTTCAAATGAGCCCAACTGAAACTTGGAGCCAGGAACTCAATCCAGGTGGATTGCAGGGACCCAACTACTTGAGCCATATCTACAGCTTCCCGGGGTGCACACTAGCAGAAGATTGGAACTGGGAGCCACAACCGGGACTCAAACTCAGGTACTCTGATATGGGACATGGGTGTCTTCACAGGCATCTTAACCTCTAAACCAGATGCTTTCCCACAAAATCTGTTCTTGAAACATTTCCGCTCTCTTCAGTATTTCTCTTAAGTTATCATTATTCCCTGTACTAATCTCCCTAGCTAGCAATCTAATAGCCATTGGCCAAATTCAGATATTCTGCAGATTGCTATTTAAATTGTAAGCTTTTTTTTTTTTTTCAAAATTAGGCAGGTAACCAACAGAAGGTTTGGTCTTTTAAGTCAAATCCTTGTGTCATTCTTCCTTTAATGTGTGCACAAGAACTTCCCCTGCCAAAAAAAAAAAAATACAATATGTAAATTCAAATTCCTGGGAAAGAACATTTGGATTTTTGTTTGGGGTTTAAGGGCATGGATGAGGGATGAGGGGCCATGTTTATCTCAATGTGTCTTTCAATCTATATAATTTGGGGAAAGTTTAAATACATATTTTTCCTTTTTTGACAGCATATTTACTGATATGACTCAGAGTTTAGATATATGTGAGATAAATAATGTATGAAAATAATAAATGTCAAATTCAGTAGCTTAGTATTTTTTCCTTTTGATTTTTGATCAGACAAGCAGCCCTGTAAAGTTTGTAGGACAGGTATTATCATTCCTATCTTACATAAGAGGAAATGGGAATTCCTGTGGATGACAGAATTGTTCCAAATCACAAAGCAAATGCAAAATTTTTAAGATTTTTATTTTATTTATTTGAAAAAGTTAGTTACAGTGAGAGACAGACAGACAGACAGAAAGAGGGACCGCCCATCTGCTGGTTCACTCTCCAGATGGCCACAAAAACTCAGCCTGAATCAGATCGAAGTCTGGATCCAGGAGCTTAATCTGAGTCTCCTATTGGGTGCAGGGGCACAAGGAGTCAGCTGAATGCTCTCCAGGAATGAAGGGGTTACAGAGGGACCTTTGATTAAACTACTAACACAGGTTCAAGAAATTCATCATTGGGCTGGCTCTGTGGGTAACAGGTAAAGCTGCTGCGGCTGCCTGCAGTACTGGCATCCCATATGGGTGCTGGTTCAAATCCTGGCTGCTCCATTTTCCATCCAGCTCTCTGCCATGGGTTGGGAAAGCAGCAGAAGATGGCCCAAGTCCTTGACTTCAGCTTAGCTCACATTTCTTTTAGTAAGGTTTTTCTTCATTTGAGAGGATTTTGCCTTTATCTTTCTGTTTTTTGAAATATTATTTAGTTTTTAAAATAGCTTGATTAACATAATACGCCTATATTTTTATGGAGTACAGTGAAATATTTCCAAACATATACACATATAGCCAGGAAACTAGCTTTCTACTTCCTGATATTTTATTGTGTATGGAGCATACCAATTCTTTTCTTCTAGTTCTTTACAGAGTATATTACACATTATTGTGAACTACGGTCACTCTACTTGTGTCATGGAACTCTAGAACTTGTCCTATCTGTGTTTCAGTACCAATATCCAATTTCTCTCCATCCTCCACCCTCCATAGTTCACATTTCTGTTTGGATTTATGAAGTCAACACAGAGGCCCCTTGGCTAAAAGGAAAAAAATCTATAAATATCTAAGATTGTATATACACACACATAACACACAGATATATATTTTATAAATATATTTTATTTATATTTTTATACATAAAATGGCGACAGACCAATCTCTCTGTAACAGTTAGATTATGGTTCATAGTATCCCATTCATTCAAATGTGACATGTAGGGAGCATCAATCTTGCATGGGGGCATTGTAGAAAGCTCTGGAGACATCAAGAAGTGCTCATCTCTGTCTTTATAAAGCTTGTAATGAAGTCCAGTTCCACTGGAGAGCAAGAAGTAAAACAAACAATCCTACAGCTAATTCTATAACTACATTGATAATAAATGCTTTGAAAGAAGAAGACTGAATAATATGACAGCAAATTATAAGGGAACCCATCTGGACCACAGGTGAGAGCACCTCTGGGGAAGTGACATTTTTCTCTCGGCTTTAAGAATGAGTACAAAGTTTTCAGGGGAATGGACGTGAGGTTACAGTTAAGGATAGGGAAATTTCATGTTAAGATAATAGTCTCTGTAAAGGATTAGGGAGGGGCCACTCAAATAAATAGACCTTCCTAAAAAATGAAAAGAGTACTGTAACATCTTGATCCTTTCAAAAACATATTTTGATGACTTTTTTTGCTTCTTGAACAAAATTTCTGTTCTTTCAAGATGCTGAGGTTAAGCTACTGCCTGCAGCATCCCGTATGGGCACATGTTCAAATCCTGGCTGTTCTGCTTCTGATCCAGCTCCCTGCTAATGCACCTGGGAAAGCATCAGAAGATGGCTCAAGTCCTTATGTGGCTGCCACCCATGTGGGAGTCCTGGATGGAGTTCCTGGCTCCTGCCCATTGTGGTCATTTGGAGAATGAACAAATAGAAGATTTTCTCTCTCACTCCCTCCACCCGCCATGTAACTGCCTTTCAATAAATAAATAAATCTTAAAAAAATTAAAAATTGGGCCGGCGCCGCGGCTCACTAGGCTAATCCTCCGCCTTGCGGCGCCGGCACACCGGGTTCTAGTCCCGGTCGGGGCACCGATCCTGTCCCGGTTGCCCCTCTTCCAGGCCAGCTCTCTGCTGTGGCCAGGGAGTGCAGTGGAGGATGGCCCAAGTGCTTGGGCCCTGCACCCCATGGGAGACCAGGAGAAGCACCTGGCTCCTGCCATCGGATCGGCGCCCTGCGCCGGCCGCAGCACGCCTACCGCGGCGGCCATTGGAGGGTGAACCAACGGCAAAAGGAAGACCTTTCTCTCTGTCTCTCTCTCACTGTCCACTCTGCCTGTCAAAAATAAAAAATAAAAAATAAAAAAAAATTAAAAATTGGATTTGGGAGCACACATTATGATAACGTGCAGATTCTTTAGTCTGAAATTCAGCTTCCTCAGAACTGAAGACAAATCTAGTTTCTCATCTCCTGCTTCATTTCTACCTTACATACATATGCATTTCAACCAGATTATTCTATTACTTGTCTCCTGATCAGGATTTCATTCAGCCTTGATTTGGCTTCCTACAATACCTCATCACTAACCTATTTTTCAAGATCCAGGAAAATTTCATCAGTCCTCAGTATTCTTGTTGGCTTTGACTGTCTAACATCAAAAATGACAACTGGGGGCCGGCGCTGTGGTGCAGTGGGTTAATGCCCTGGCCTGAAGCGCCAGCATCCAATATGGGATACAGTTTGAGACCCAGCTGCTCCACTTCTTATCCAGCTCTATGCTATGGCCTGGGAAAACAGTAGAAGATGGCTCAAGTCCTTGGGCCTCTGCACCCACGTTGGAGACCTGGAAAAAGCTCCTGGCTCCTGGCTTCAGATCAGCGCAGCTCCAGCCGTTGCAGCCAACTGGGGAGTGAACCAACAGATGGAAGACCTCTCTCTCTCTCTCTGCCTCTCCTCTCTTGTGTAATTCTCACTTATAAATAAATCCTTTTTAAAAAAATGACAACTGAAAATTTAAGACATTATTGACTGTAAGAGACACTATTACTTTTAAACCAGGGAAAAAATAAAAGTACAACTGATAACATCATTCCAAAATCTTAAAGTTAGTTATTTGAGATACATAAATTGGTCATACTATATTCATTGCTTTGAAATATCTTTTTCTAAAGTTTATTTATTAAGTTTATTTGAAAAACAGAATAACAGAAAGAGAGACATAGAAAGAGAGATCTTCCACCTTTTGATTCACTTTGCAAATACCATTAATAGCCACGGCTGAGCCAGGCAAAGCCTGGAGCCAGGAACTCTATCTAGGTTTCCATTGTGGGTGGCAAGAATCCAAGTGTCTATGCCATCATCTGCTGCCTCTCAGGGTTCCCATTAGTAGGAAATTGGAAGCAGAAGACAGATTTTATCCCAGGCACTTTGTAAAGGGATGAGGGAGTCACAAGTAGCAGCTCTAGTGCACCACACTGCCTGCCCCACTTGGAATTTTTCTTATCTATCTATGTATGGGTTTCTCCCTTTCCTAGGTACTATAAAGCACTTTATTCTTTTCAAGAAAATTGGATTACAAGTATTTCACCAATAACAGGTATTTGTTCCCTTATAATTAATTTTAAACCCAATAATACAATATTTAGTATTAAGGGCTTCAATGTGCATCACTTTAAAATTTTTTGCTGTGGGCCAGTGCTGTGGCGCAGCAGGTTAATGGCCTGGCCTGAAGCACTGGCATCCCATATGGGCACCGGTTCTAGTCCTAGCTGCTCCTCTTCCGATCCAGCTCTCTGCTGTGGCCTGGGATAGCAGTAGAAGATGGCCCAAGTCCTTAAGCCTCTGCAACCACATGGCAGACCTAGAAGAAGCTCCTGGCTCCTGGCTTCAGATCAGCGCAGCTCTAGCCGTTGCAGCCATCTGGGGAGTGAACCAGTGGATGGAAGACCTTTCTCTCTGTCTCCACCTCTCTCTGTAACTCTGTCTTTCAAATACATAAAATAAATCTTTAAATTTTTTTTTTTTGCTGTTTCATGAAGGCATTTCAAGAACTAACCTTAAAATATGTACATTGTATAAAAACTCAAAGTAGAGAACTGCTATCACGTTCAAGCACAGTATACCATGAAAAGTGTATTGTGACTGGTGCCTGGTCAATGGCAGTTGAAAATACCATTGAGTGTAACATGCATCCTGATTTCAGAGACGCATAAATGAGAAAACAGATGTTCATTTTAGAAATGAATACCTATACCGAATCTCTACATTTTGATAAATATTATTGCTATTCCTTCTTTCATGACATTCTCAGTACGCCTTTACTTTCCACTGAATTAATTTATTCATTCATTCATCAGATGCTCATTTGACCATATCCTATGTGCCAGGTTGTAGAGTTCTGCCCAAATGAACAAATGCCAAAGGCCCCTGCTCCTCCAATTCCCTAAGTTGGAGGCGTTGACAGAAATCTAATTAGGAAGTTATCATTTTATAGATGTAGTATTTGGGATTATGAATGAGTTCCTAAAGTCCTTTTTTCTGATACTATCCTCACAATAGATTAACAGTGGATAAAATTTAAGTCTATAAATCCATTAACATGACTGTTTTAGTAGAAACATTGTAAAAATTTATCTGTACACAAGAGTATACATATACATGTATTCATTCTTTTGAAGAAATAATAGTAAACTGATTGACAGTTAAATATTTACAAATGTAAGGCAGTTTTCCAAAAGTTTTCAGAGGTTTGTCATTAAGGATGGGAATTCCAAAGTTAAAGTCAAAGGAATCTCTACATGTGCTTTGATCTCATTCTCCCTCCCACAGCTGACAGCTTTCCTTGTCTCAGAAGGATACATTAGATTCTCTCTACTACTCTCCCAGCTTCCTCTCTTAGCAGAGTTTCCTAAAATTGGCATTACTGGCATATGGGGCTGGATAATTCTTTGTCATTGTGGGTTGTTCTGAGCATGGTAGGATGTTTAGCAGCATCTCTGACCTCTACCCACTCAATATAAGGAACTTCTGCTACCCACCCCAAGTAGTGAAAACTAAAAATTTCTCCAGACCTTGCTAAATATTCCCAAACTTTTCAGAGTATTAAGTGGAAAATGTTACAAGTCAATTTCTATTAATTAGAATTTAAATCCTGGACTCCAAATAGCTATGGGCAGTCAGCCTTTATTCCCCTCCCTCTCACCATAACATCTTCTGCACTGAAGATATACAGCAAGTATGAAGTCAGTGATGAGTAATTGTACTTTGGGCCAGTAGTTTTGATCGTTTATATGGAAGGACAAAGACCCAAAGATGTCTTTTCACAGATTATCGCACTCTAACCAATGGTTCATAAATGAGTTCATATTCTCAGTATTTCCAAAGTTTAAGCTTATAGTGATAACAAGACTAAAAGTAAAAGTAAAATAGTGTTGTAGTCACACACGCAAAAAAAACCACTAAAGTCAATTAGACTGTATTCTAATGGTGTAGATTAGCGTCCAGGTGACATCTGCCCTAAATGCAACTGTTGGTTATGAAGTTGCTCATTCTATTAAACAGCTTACCATTACTTCAATGAAATAGCTGAGGTCACTAATTTTATAAAGTGAAAAAGGTTTACTTAGTTCAAAGCTTTGGAGGTTCAAGTCCGTGATTTCACAGCACTACACGTTTGGTCTCTGTGAAGGTGATAAATGGCAATGGCAGAGCATGTTGGGGAAGGGCACGTGGTGAGCCAGGAAACAGCAGCTGGGCTCAACACAGGCTTTGATAACCTACCTTCTCAGGAGAGCAGCCCTTCCCAATGGCATGCCCCCAGTGACCCAAGAACCTCTCACTAGATGTACCTCCTAAACACCTTAATTGGATTTAGTTTCCACCCTTAGTACTATTAACTATGATGTCAGGTTTTAAATGTCAGCATGAGTTTGGGGGTGAAACCATTTCCAAACGATAGCACCCATGCTCCCAGAGCCAGCTGTCCACGAGAGGGCCATGGATCATTCAAAGATCTCATGGCGCATCCTAGCTCTTAGTCTTTCCTCCAGAGTTGGTACTGCGTTTACCCCAAGGCTCTGTATGTGCTATTGCTTGATGCATGTAAGCTTCATAAGTTGCTTTTATAATGTTCACATCATGACTGCTAGATATTGACATCCTTTAGTAATTCCCAAACTTAAAAATATTTTTTTTTTAATAAGAAGGAATCTCAGAAAAAGTTTTTTAGTGTCAGCAAAAACATCACTGCTACTTAGTGCCTACCTGAGTGCAAGTTGGGTCTGGAGTCAGTCAGAATCTGGAGAAGGGGCCGGTGCTGTGGCATAGCAGGTAAAGCCGCCACCTGCAGCATGGGCATCCTATATGGTTGCCAGATTGAGTCCTGGCTGATCCTCTTTCGATCCAGCTCTCTGCTATGGCCTGATGAAGCAGTGGAAGATGGCCCATGTGCTTGGATCTCTGCCCCATGTGGGAGACCCAGAGGAAGCTCCTGGCTACTGGCTTTGGATTGGCCTAGCTTCAGCCGTTGTGGCCAAATGGGGAGTGAGCCAGCACATGGAAGATCTCTGTCTATCTCGGCCTCTCTGTAAATCTGCCTTTCAATTAAATAAATAGATCTTTTTAAAAAAATCAGGAGAAATGATACAAATATACTATTTATTAGAACTCTTTGATGCAAGTAGAATATTGCATGCAATATTGATGCAAGTAGATATAGCAAATGTCATTGGAAGCAAAATTTCTTCAAAAATGGAGACTGAGGGGCCAATGCTGTGGTGTAGGGAGTAAAGCCACTGCCTGCAGTGCCAGCATCCCATATGGGTGCCGGTTCTAGTCTTGGCTACTCCACTTCCCATTCAGCTCTCTGCTATGGCCTGGAAAAGCAGTGGAAAATGGCCCAAGTGCTTGGGCCCCTGCACCCATGTGAGAGACCCAAAGGAAGCTCCTGGCTCCTGGCTTCGGATTGGCGCAGCTCTAGGAACTGCGGCCATTTGGGGAGTGATCCAGAGGATGGAAGACCTCTCTCTGTCTCTCTCTGCCTCTGTAGCTCTGCCTTTCAAATAAATAAATAAATAAATCTTTTTTTTTTCTTTTTTAACAGGCAGAGTGGACAGTGAGAGAGAGAGAGACAGAAAGGTCTTCCTTTTCCGTTGGTTCACCCCTCAATGGCCACTGCCGCCGGCTCACCACACTGATCCGAAGCCAGCAGCCAGGTGCTTCTCCTGGTCTCCCATACGGGTGCAGGGCCCAAGGACTTGGGCCATCCTCCACTGCCTTCACGGGCCACAGCAGAGAGCTGGCCTGGAAGAGGAGCAACCAGGACAGAATCCGCTGCCCTGACCGGGACTAGAACCCTGAGTGCCAGCGCCACAGGCGGAGGATTAGCCTACTGAGCTGCGGCGCCGGCCATAAATAAATCTTTAAAAAAAATGGAGACTGCATTAGCTTAGGTACTGGAGATGGTCATCTAGGTTTTGAGAGAAACCTGGGAATCTGAGTAGTCAGGTGTCAAGTGCTGTTTTTGGCAACGTCAGAAATTGCTCTAAAAGCCAATAGCTTCTTTTCACACCATCACCTACACTTTTCTCCCCTCCCACCACCTAGCCGCAGCTTGATTATTGCCAATTCATTCTTTTTTTTAAAGGATTTATTTATTTATTTGAAAGTCAGAGTTACACAGAGAGGCAGAGAGAGAGGTCTTCCATCCGCTGGTTCACTCCCCAACTGGCCACAATGGCCAGAGCTGTGCCAATTCGAAGCCAGGAGCCAGGAGCTTCTTCCAGGTCTCCCACACAGGTGCAGGGGCCCAAGGACCTGGGCCATCTTCTACTGCTTTCCCAGGTCACATCAGATAGCTGGATCAGAACTGGAGCAGCTAGGACTTAAACTGGTGCCCATATGGGATGCCCACACTGCAGGCAGCGGTTTAACCTGCTACACCACAGTGCCAGCCCTGCCAATTCATTCTTATAGGTATTCATCATTTTCTAAGTGCAGAAGTGAGAGAAAATTATGGGTTAATGACAAGAGGTACATTCCAGCAAGAACTGGAAGAGCAAGAATAGACGAATCTTTTCAACTTAATTCTTAGTTATATATTTTGAAAATGTATTTTTTAAATTTGTATTTTGGTAAAGAAAGGTTTTAGTAAGTCATACATCTCAAAGTTAAGCATAAACAACATAGCAGAATGCTTGTCCGAATATTCATCATACACCTCTACATTTCACTGAGGATGCAGGATATGAGCATGGTGAAGAGTTTATGTAATGAATGATCCAAATTCTGCTGCAACTGCCTTAGCAAAAATTCTGATTGTTTAAATATCTGCAACCATGCAAAGGCACGGAGACTAAATTCACTATCATCAAATCTTCTCCCAATTCATGTATTTTTACAGCACCTTGCTTGTGCTCTTACTGTATGCCCTGTCTTTTGTGAGAATTGTTAACCCTTTCCTTTTGCTTTGGAGCAAATAACACCATGATTTCTAAGCTGTGGGCACTCAAAAAT
This sequence comes from Lepus europaeus, assembly GCF_033115175.1. Lineage (NCBI taxonomy): Eukaryota > Metazoa > Chordata > Mammalia > Lagomorpha > Leporidae > Lepus > Lepus europaeus. The sequence goes on along the minus strand of NC_084832.1, from coordinate 32,135,091 downwards.
ACTCAACAAGCCAAATTATTGTGGTACTCAAATTCCATTAGAACTGGGCCTAAGAATTAAGCCAAATTATTGATTCTTCTGTATATTAGCAACTGTATTGAGAAATAAACTACTTTAGGGTATACTGAAGCTTTACATGCCCCATCTAGCCAAGCCAGAGGCCATGACTTCATTCTAATCTCCTTTCACAGTTTGTATAAAGTTGCCAAATGGGTTTTTACAATTTTTACATCAATTAAGATGTAGAATTAAAAATGTGGAACATTTGCTAGGCACAGGATAGAAGTTTAAGTGCTAGGGGCCGGTGCTGTGGTGCACCAGGTTAAAGCTCTGGCCTGCAGCATTGGTATCTCATATGGATGCTGGTTCCAGTTCCAGTTCCGGCTGCTCCACTTGCGATCCAGCTCCCTACTAATGTGTCTGGGAAAGCAGTGGAGGATGGCCTAAGTCCATGGGCCCCTGAACCCATGTGGGAGACCCAGAAGAGGTTCCTGGCTCCTGATCAGCCCAGCTCCAGTCATCACGGCCATTTGGGGATTAAACAAGCAGATGGAAGATGTCTCTCTCTCTGTGTCTCAATCTCTCTCAAGTAAGTGAAATAAAAAAAAAATAAATAAAAAAAGTTTAAGTGCTAATGCTTTTTTTTTTCATTTGAAATTAATTTCCCTTTTTTCTGATCATAAGTCAAACGAATATTTTAATTCTGATGAGAGGTGCAACATTATTGGTGGTCTTTCATGTGGAAGTGGCATTCAAATAAAATCCAGAATGTAGAGTATACACATTTTGACTACTCTCCTGTGAATGGCCAAACTGGTAACGAAATGTGTCACCTGTTAAGCTTCACTCTGATGAAGCTTTAGGCCAAATCGGAAGGGCCTGGTGAAGATTCTGTCTGGTCTCCACTCAATAAATAATGAGTGAAGCACGTCACAGAGAAGTGAAGCAATGGCTCAAAGCGAAACAGAAATTTTAATGACTTTGCCTTAGTGTAGATTGCAAACAAAGACTAAATATTGATACAATATTGACATGAATCCTTAATAACTTACTTTTTAATTTACTAAAATAATGTAAAATATTCTCCACAAGGTGACAAACTTGTTTTTGACCTACAGAGGTCAACCCATTTTCAAAGTTGAGACTTTTGCACCTATACCCTTTTGCACATTTGGGAGAGGAAAGCAAACACCCACTTGTGAATAGAGCTGCAAGTAAAACTCTAAAACCCATTGCATTTTGAAAATAAAAGCAAACGAATGACTCCAAATCCATCAACTGCATAGAAAGTACTTCAGAGTGCATTGGGAAGAGGTAATTCATGACATTATCAATACCTTGTGGTCCTTGAGACAGAAGTGTATTACAGAATGAAGTTATGCAAAAAGTTTGGTTGGGATTGCTTCCCTGGGCTTCGGATTTTTTCTCTTTCATATGATCCCCAGAGCATGCTCTAACATGGCAGAAAATTTGGCAGGGCCTTAAACTCTCCTCCAACCTCATAAATGAGTGTTTTAAGTAACAACAATCAAGTTGTCATTCTTAAATGAATGTCAAATACAGAGCAGGCATAGGTCTTGAAAAAAAGAATTCTAAAAATTCCCCTGACTGTTTACCAGTCACATTTGCCATTACTACTATATTTTTGATCTATCACATCAAAATTATAGCCATCAGGTTACAAACTCATCATCTATGTGATTTTCACAAGCTTTGTTAACCGACTAAAAATTTGAAGTGATTTTCTTCCACATTTGTTCTCAAGTGAGAAAACTTGCAGTATTTAGAAAACACTTTTAGCACACTGAATGAGACCACCAGCTGTTTTCAATCAGTTTAGATTTAAGCATTTCATTTTCCATATTCTGAAAATGAATTCTAGAGTGGTTTATAGACAAACTCAACTTTTAATAGGTTAAAAGCTTCTTGAGGAATTCAATTTTTCTCATTATCTTTCAACAAGTTATTGTCATCAGGGCTTATATCGAACCCCTTCTAACTTCAGTTGACTATATCTTATTATGCTCTATATTGAATTATATTTTACCAAAGTCCCTTGAAATATGCTGGATTAGAAAGCACTTCCTAGGTCAGCAGCTCTCAACTACACATGAGCTTTTGTGGAACAGTTAAAAATGCGAATTTCCTCACCACATCATTAGAGATTCTAAATCAACAACCATGAGAATGGTTCTTATTCTACCTTTTCAATAAACACCCAATGGCATCTGAGGTGATTTGTCTATAAAACTTTGAAAACTGCTTATGAGGGGAAAGATGATAGTTAATTCTATTTCTATTCCAAAAATCTTTATCAGTGCATGTGGAAGTTTTTGATGAACAAAGGTTATCTGTCAAAATTTTGGGGCTTTACAAATGTTGAAAACTATAAAATAACAAGTATGACCCTATTTTTCTGACACTTTAATTCACCAGGGTGAAATTTAAGAGTATGCATTAGAATCAAAACATGCAGTATTCCAAAGCAAAAAGTTAGTGGTAAACAATTTCTAAGTTAATTTAACCTTGTGTTTCTTGGATGAAGTTCAGAGAAACTGAAGAGCCAGAGTAAACGTCTGATTTGGGGGGCTGATATAGTTCCTGGAAAGCCAATTTTAAAACACAAAACAAAACAGAAGACAACCTGTTCTAAGACCTCTTAAACCAAGAGGAACTTCAGAACAGGAAACAAGAGATTAAACAATAATAACAGGTAAATCATTTCCTAGACTTCCGGTTATTCTTGGCAGAATTTGTGCTTTTGGAAAAAAAAAATCAGCCACAAAGTGACTAATCAAGTGACTTAAGAAAACCTAATTTTTGTCAAAATAGTCTTGTAGTAGCTTGCTGTGTCTGTGTTCTCAAAAGACAATTCCAAATACAGTGATATTTTGCCATAATGCGTCTTCCACTCAGAGTAAAATCTAACAGTTTTCCAGGTTACTTGATTACATAAGTCAGGGCTAAGGTGGCCTACTTGGGTTTGAATTACAAGACCAGTATAGGATGAAAGTTCATGATAACAAATACCTGAATCGCAGCAAGTTATAATTTTTCTTGTCTTTTCTAATAGGAAATTTGAGGTGATGGTGATGACTTGCAGAGTCTAAAGTCAAATCAATCAGAAAAAACAGGGACATAAATAGTTGTCAGGAAACCATTTTTGCCTCAATTAAAAGACTTGATTTCTCTATATGCCATGATTGACATACGGGCAACATTTAGTAAATGTTTGTTGAATTAAACATCTTCCTCTGTTTTGAGTTATCTCCACGGCATTCATTCTTATTACTGTCTATGGGGTGCAAGTCTGATTGTTAATCTTTTAGGAAAGGCTCATGAATAAATCAGTTCAAGGTTTCTATCTGCAAAACAAAGAAAAGTCAGAAAATCTGAAAAACAAAGGGAGTAACAGGAGGGAAAATATAGCCAAAATAAGCTCTCATGTGATTAATACAGGCGAGTCAAACATTGAGTTCTATTTTGATTGGGGAAAAAAAAAAAAAAAAAAAAAAAAAAACAAACTTTAAAGCAGCAATCCCAAGACAAAAACAGCCCTATAGATAGATAAGTGAAACTATTTCACTAACATGCCAGCCTTAACATTCATTCTTGAACTTTGCAGAAAGAAAGAAAAGGTATTACAATAAGACAAAACAGCTCAGTTTAATTTCAAACGTTAATATATTTTCTATTTTATATTGAACATATGCATCTGTAACCCCTCATTTGCAGCAACAATCACATCCTCATAAAAGGGGCAAAATTTGTAAGATGCCTCTTAAAATAAATATTCTTTTTTATAAAATAATAAAACTTCAAATAAATATTCTTTACACTAAACAATATGTTGAAAAAATTAGAAAATAAAGGTTGAATTTTACTGTAACTGTACAATATACATGAAGTCCAAAGGGAAATCAAAGTCTTACAATAAAGGCTTTCTGTAAGGCAAAATACAATCTAAAAACATACTGATTGATTCACATTCTTCCGAATGTACAACATATTAGTATAATATTTTGTGACTGTGCCATGTATGGCACAACTTGTTTTTCACAGTTGCAAATATTACTGTATATACAAAAATATAGCACATTATCTCTGGAGAAGACAATGGAAAAAAGGTCATTTGCTAATTTACAAATTTTGCAAGTACTATTCACAAACAAAAATTTCTGCCTAGGAGTGTCTGTGTTGCTTTAGCTTATGCAATGTGTGGGTCACCCAGTTCTGTATCCCATTCTTTGAGCTCCATTAGCTGAGTTCTACCAAGTATATCAGTTAAAATGGCACATTGGACAAAACACTTCTCACTGCAAACAGCAAAGAATATGCCAACTCTATTAACAGTGCCAATACTGTAACTGTAACTGTTTAGTTGGTTTCATATGCATGTTAAAAAGAAAACGGGTAGGGAGAGACACAATCCTTATTATTGTAATATTCCTGATTAAGGGTGCTATGTTGGCTTTTCAAAATTCCTGGGGGGGACAGTGGGAACTTTGCAGCAAACTGTGTTTGAGTTTTTACAACGGCATCCAGGCCTGTTCACCCGGTCATAACACCCCTGGCACAATTTAAGGCAACCCTTGGCTGGAAGGTAACACCATAAACAAGGCAGAAAGAGAGACATAACACCCATGGCTGACCATCGTGTACAACAGTGAGACTGGCTGCAAGAACAAGGGTTGTCTGCACAGTTGTCCTCATCATCATTAGAACAGTGATAGAAGAGACCTTTCACACAACACACACAAGTCCCATAGTCAATCACGTTCTGGGCTGAGCAAAGGCACTGCTTGTCGCAGATCCAGTCTGATGGCAGAGGCCTTGGGTAGGTGCACTCCTTACATTTGCACTTGCCACAGTCCTCACACCTGTAGGCGTGCAGGCCCAAATCTTCCTTGCTCAGTGGCTTAAACTCACCTGGCTTGAGCTCAGATTTGGGCTGCACCCGGATTATGCCATCAGCAACCAGCCCCGAGGAGAAGGAAGATCCTAACAGTCTGTGTTCAGAGGAGCTGCTGCTGGTACTCGTCCTGGTACTGCTCCGCGACCCTGAGCTGACGGTGCTAATGGACCTGGACAGAGGGGCCCGTGCAGAAGAATGGACCTGTGAGTGCTGGGCCCGGGGAGGCTGGCGGTGCTCAGGCAGACCATGGAGTCTCTCGTGTTTGTGCTGAGTGGAGGGGCGAGGAGCAGGCTTGAGCCCAGGTCTTGGCACCACAGTCGGCCCCTCTGTGTACTCATTGGTGTTTCGGATGGCTCTGATCTGATCCAGGGACAACACGTGTACCTGCTGGCTGAGGGCGTCTCTGGGGTCCAGTTCCCCACGCTGTCTGCCACCGTCACGGGACTCCTGCAGCAAAGGCTGGGACCCGTTGCCACTTTGAGCTCTGGCCTCCATCAGGTCTTGAAAGTGTGGTCACTCCAGCAGGCTTAGAACACATCTGAACTCCTGCAGACACCAAGAGGAAAGACAATGGTTTACACTCGGAAGACTCTCCACCCACCTGAACTTCTCACCTGCTCTAGAGAAACAGGGTTTGAAATGGAGTTGTGGTGGGGAAGTATTGTAACAGCCATAAGACTAATGCCCAAAACAAAAAGCAAGAATTATGGCTGGGTACTGACAATTCTGTAATCCTGTGAAATGCGCTGACACAAAGCTGACCTTTGTTTGAATCACTTAAGTAACAATCCCTTATTCAAATAAACACACAATTTGCAAGGTTCAGGTTCAATGTAAAAATTGCAAGAAAGTAACACTGGATCATAACATTGCTACCAACATTTGCAAAAGCTGAATGCCTTTTCAAATTCTGAAATAGGCTTAAATTTGTCATGGCTATTTTTTTTTTTTGCCTTAAACATCAATAAATGCAGCTGAGAAAATTCCTTCTTGGTTTTTACTTCAAAACTGTTTTTACATCAGACACGACACGTGCAGTATGATTTAGCCAATATTCTGTGACCTTTTCAGTCCTGCAGGATGAAGATGACATGCAAAAAAAGCAAACGTCCCAAGAACAGTCACAAATTTTACAACAATGTGCCATTTTTATTAACTACCTAGTAGGGCAAGCTACAGAACTAAAAACAAATCAAACCAAATCCTGTTAGGTGCCAGGAACAGATCACAGCAGAGGTACACAACGAGGAACAAGAAAGACAGGGACTTATTCTCAAGTTCTCAGCAACCTGGGGCTCATTTTACAGCCTGATAGCCTGGAACACTTCAGGGTCTGCAGCTAAAGGCTGTTCTCCCCGTTTTAGGCCTGAAATGTGTCAAAATCTTAACTTTCCTCGGAAAGTTAACAGTCGAGAGCATAAACCCACCGTTAGTACGGGAAACGTGTTCTAAAAACCCAAGCGCCACATCTCAAACCCAGCATTCTGTCCAGCAAACCTGTGGCTCGCAGCCCCTTTTAAGTCTCAAAACTACCATACCCGTTCCCAACACTACACGAACATTAAAAAGTCAAAACGGGCAAAAGTGCATGTTTCCCCAACCTCCGCTTTTTACAAAAGGCAGCGCCGCGGTGAGCGAGGCAGGTGACAATCGCCTCCCAGCTCGCGACCAGGCAGCGCCTGGAAACCGGATCTCCTCACCTCAAGCAGGACAAGCACACAGGACAACGCGGCGCTCGGCTTCCTCTCGGTCTATCGGCTCTATCTGCGCCCAGACACCGTCCCCGGCAGGTGGGACACAGCCGGAGCCCGGGGGACTTTTCTCCAGGCTGACTGACGCTGTCCGGGGGCCAGGCGGCCCCCAGCCCCGCCGCGCCGGGGGCCGAGACGCACCGACCGGCGGGGGGCGCGGGCGCCTCGGAAGGGGACGTGTCATGAAACGCACGAGCACACTTCCCCCGCCTGCCCCTCCCCAGCTCCCGAGAACCGCCTGCCAGCCCCAAGAGGGAGCCGCGCACCAGCAGGCAGAGGTCACGCAGCCCACGACGGGTCTGCAGGGGTCCGCGAACGTGGGGCTCAGGTTTCCAATGGAGCCCGGGGAGTCTGACCCACGCGCACGCGGCCACTGCACGCCGCACCGACTGAAGCAGGCTTGTAGCGCGCACGCCGGTCTCCTGGGTCGAGGGGAAGGGAAACAGGAATGATCTGTTTCTTAAAGTTTAACTTAAAAAAAAAAATAATAACCCGCCCCCCTCCCCCAGGGCCCAGAGCCTACGCCAGGCGTGCAGGATCCAGTCCCTGGGCTGGAAACTTTAGAGGTAGATTTGCATACAGTGTAAAGTAGCATCTTTGGGAAGCGGAAAAAAAAAGTGATTTCTGCCGATCCCCGGCCTCCTCCTTGCAGCCCCCCCTTTCCCCCTCGGCTCTCTCTCCGGTCCCCCCTCCCTCTCGAAGTGCTTTGAAAACCCCATTAAGAACAGTGTGTGATCAGACTGAGGATTAGGGGGGGGAAAGGACTTCAGCACTTAGGGTGGGGCAAACCGACACAGAAACCGCTTTGTAAAAAAAAAAAAAAGTGCACAAGATTCCAAATTAAACGACAGCGACAACATAAACCGGAGAACTTACAAACGAGCCTCATCTGCCACCTACTTTCAGGTCATGCAAAACGATCGCACACACTCGATGACTTTTCCAATGTACTAGGTCAATCCAAGCTCTCCCCTCCACCCCCCCCCCCAAAAAAAAAAAGCGTGACCCAGGCCGATCACGGGGAACGGAAAAAGGAGAAAGCTGCACTTCCGAACCGCAGAGCCTCGGCGCCAGGCTGGGCGACGCTCCCACCCTCAGTGGGCCAGGCTGTCCACAGAGGGCAGCGGCGCGGGCTGCCTGCACCACGCACCCTCGCCCCTTTTTTCCACCCGCGGGGCCTACTGCCCGCGTGGGGCGAGCACCCCACGCACCCCGGTCCCACCGCCCCGGGACAGACTCCCCCATTAAACTTTGCCTCGCACGGAGGGAGGAACAGGTTAGAAATGCGAGCGCCCGCAACGGCGGCCAGAGAAGCACAAAGTGCTTTCCCTCCGTCTCCCGCTCTCAGCGCCGAATTCGCGGCCGACGCAGGGCTGGGAACAGACCAGGGGAGAGCCGTCCTCCGACCCAAGCCCGCAGCGCGCGGGCGCGCAGGGTCGCCGGCTGGGGGACATCGCTCGGGGCGCACACGGCAGCCCCCTCCCAGGCAGGCCGAGCCCAGGTCCCCGGCCAGGGAAATCCGCCGGCAGCTCGCCGGCAACCTGCGGGGTTTGAGAACGCGAGGCTCGGGGCAGAGGCAGACCCTACTCCCGGTCCAACTGCACCTACTCCATGTTGCCCACACCGCGCCAGCCACGGCGCCAGCAGGGGAAGAGCGAAACGCGCCTCACCGTGATCGCGGCTTTGCACCAACCCCTCTCCCTTGCAGTCTCTTCTTTCTGCGATGTGCAAATAAATCCAGCCCCGATGCAAACTTTTTTTCCCCCTTTTTTTTCCAAACTTTGCTTCAGTCCAACTTTCGAGCAATCGGCGCGAGGAAACAAAACAAAACAGAAAAATACGAGCGAAAAATTCGGAGCCAAGTCCCTCGCCGATGAACAACTCCGGGTTTCAGGGCTGGAGGCGAGCCCCCTTGCAGAAGCGCACGCGGAGTATTTCCTTTTTTTTTTTTTTTTTTTTTCTCAATGAACAAGAGGCCGAAGCGCCAACAGCGAGTCCCCGTCCTTGGCAGATGAGCGAATGAGAAAATAAAGTGGCCTTACAGAAAGACCCTAGAAGCCAGATCGCCAAGCCGTGCGGCCCCGGCCGCGTCGGCGCAGCGGTGGCACGGAGGCGCGGGCGGCCGTGAGCCGGGCCGGGCGGGCGCGGGGGCCTGGGCGCTGCGCGCTCCGCCGGCCCCTCTCCTCCGCTCGCGCTGCGGCGCGCAGCTCTGGGCGGTGCAGACTGGGCGTTGTGGAGGCTCGGCAGCGAGGCCGAGGCGGGGGCGGTGGGTGCCGAGGAGGAGGAGGAAGAGGAGGAGGAGGGGGAGGCGGAGGAGGAGGCGGCGGCGGAGGAGGGGGGTCTGGGGCCCGGCCGGGGGGGGCTCGCTGTTGGCCTGCGCCCTCGCCTTTCCGGAGGAGGCAGGGAGTTCTGCGGCGGCCGCGGCAGCAGTAAATGGCGTCATGTGGATCCGAGGCGGAACAGAGCAGTTGTTGTCCCAGAGGATATATCGCATCCGGTCCCAGCTCATTGGCTCCGCGGGGCTACATTCACTCACACTCCAGCGCCCGCCAGCGCGCCGAGCCGCAGGAGGCATTCAAAAGGGCAACCGCGCCGCCCCGCGCGTCCCCGGGCCGCTCCTGCCGTCCCGCGGGGCGCCCGCGGAGCCCGGCTGCGCGCGACGGGGTCGGTTTATCCAGCTTCAAGGAAACACTGACCTTAAGGCCCCCCCCCAGCCCCCACCCCCGACACCCCCCGAGGCCAGGAGGATGAGCCGGAGGCTCGGGCTGATTTATGGAACTTTCTCTCGCCGCCAGAGAGACTGATCGGGGCCGTGCCGCGTTAGCAATGAAAAACAAGTTGCAGGTTTTTAAGACTTCATCCGGAATCCATTTCGAGTCTGCTCGCCCCTCGGCTGCTCCCCCTCTACGCGGTGGGGGTGGGGGAAGGGGAGCGGGAAGTGCGGTGGGAGGGCTATTGGTTTATTCTTTGTCTCCCGGATTAACCCGATTATACACCAGGCACCGGCCCCAGCCGCGCCTCCCCCACCTCCGAGCCTTGTACGAGAGGAGCGGAATGCAGATTCGGGTTTCAAGTACCTCCTGCTCAGGCTGGATTGTGGCGACTGGGAGTTTATTAGAATTTTCGTGTTTTAAGGGAGGCAGACGGTGGCTGCAGGGAGAGCTCTCTGACTGCGTCGCCGGACGCCGCAGCCGAGGGAGAGGCTGCAGCCTCGCTCTTCAAAGTCAGCTCTGCGATCTCGGGGCGCTGTGGTGGGCTTCCGCGATGGGGGTGGGGGGAGGGCGCTCCCGGCGCGGGTTTCTCCGCGGCCCGGGCAGCAGTCATCTGTCCCTTCCCACTCTTCTCCGGAAGCCCCCACGGTCCGTGCTGAAGGCATTCAGTAGAAAGTCCTATACATATGCACGTGCATTTGCTCAGAAACGTGCCTGCACGTGGGAGCCCCGGTGGCAGATCGAAATGCGCGCACGCACACCTCTAACCGCGCATTCTGAGGACTTAAAGGCGGGGAAGCAGTTGCCTGCTAGGTCGCAGGTCCCGAGCAGCACCTGCACAGCCCTGCCCCACACGGGGGTCCACCGTGGCGCTTCGTTCCTCCACTCCCTATCACGGCGACCCGGGGTTCTGCTGCAGAATGTCCCTGGCGCTCTCCCGGCTGCGCTGCGCGCTCGCCCTGCCTTCTCCATGTTTCTCTAGGGCTCCCCACCTTCATCCCCTGGGATTTGGAACTAGGGATGGACAAGGGCAGGCGCCTACGTCCCCCAACTGCTCTGGGAAGGGCGGACGAGGTTACGTCCGCCCGCCACGCGGCGTCCTTGGGACCGCGGGGGTGCTACAGCTGGGCCTCGGGCCCCGGCCGTTCGCCCCTCGTCCGAGTCCATCCAGTCTGCGAAGAGTGACGCCTCTGCGCGTGTGGCCCGTCCGGCCACCAGGGGGCGCTCGCTCGGTGCCCGGCCAGGCTCTTTTTTTCCCCCAGAAGTTGTCCGCAGGCTGGCGGGGTTGCCTTCCAAAATGCGCATTAAACCTGCTGGTTTAAAAGGAATAATAATAATAAAAAAAGGTATTTATCCTGTAAACGCCGCTCACGGCGGCTTTCCCTGCGATTCCCTTGGATGCACTCCGTTTTCAGTGTGAGACGAGTTGTCTTGGTTCCGAGAACCGCAGCTGAAACCTTGGGAAAGGGAGCTGTAGGTCACAGCCTGGTTGTGCAAAGCTTGTGTGGGACGGGCGGTCGGTGGCCGGCCAGCAGATCTGAGGAGCAGAGCAGGTGGCAGAAGCGCCTTCTCTACGGCTCTGCAAACCCCGGCACCCGCTAGCGGCTTCTTGGGAGACGTTTGTGCCCTTGGTGTGTTCTCCCAGCGCTGCAGGAACTTTGCGAAGAAGCAGAGTAGTTACGGATCAAAGCCTTAACACTGAATTTATTCGGACTGGCTAGAACACCTTAAGTTTTTATTGAGTCAATAAGGAATAAACTAACAAGAGGGAATCCCATGTCATCTAGGTCTCTTTTTCTCCCTCCAACAATCTCCAGTTTGCTGTCAGTGGAAATATTTAACCAATAATATAAGCACAAGCTAAACACAAGAAACTGTCTAATTGAAAACAAAAAGGACTCTGTTGGACTCTTTCTAATTTGTTCCGTCGTTTTTCAGTGGCATGTAAAAGTATAATGCTACCATGCTATTCGTCACATTATACCCTCAAAGTTTACATAGGGAGTTACAATCCCAAAGAGGAATTATGGTTGTGTGTAGGCACAATGAAATGTTTCATGCAGCTATTGTGATGTGTTCCTAAATTGATTCTCCCATTACATTCCAAGATTACAACTGAGATTGATTTTGAAAGATATTCCAGAATTATGATAGGATGTTAGGCAAAACCTTAATGCAGCCCATTTTCAAATGTAGACTGTTCTGGAGAGGCAGTCTGATGCATGAACAGGTGTTAAAGCTGAGTAGTATCGAATTCGTGAAGACCCATGCTGCACAAATACCTCCAAGTTCTTAGGACTCACCAAATAACATTCTTTGCCAGCCCTAGCTGTTAAGAACGGCTTTGTGTCGCACACTGGGGCTCTCTCACCTTTGACTTTATTTTCTGTAGTGATTTATTTATTTTATAACTAAAACCTCCCACGGCATTTTTCTGAGGCAGTGTAGAAACATGTGAAGGTCGCCTCTTCCCATTATTGGTAAAAGTGTTGGTAGAGACACTGTAATCATGGTAGTTTGCCAGGAGGTGCAGTGCAGCTGGGTGAGTTGAAGTCAGATGGTTTAATGATTGCACTTGCTTGCCACTCTAAGCTGTGGATTTAGGTTATGGTATAAGACACCTTCAAAAAGTTAATGGAAGTCTGCATTCTTTTTAGTTTTTAAAATTAGTTTCTTGTTCATTGTATCTTCATTTTTTCCCTATTTTTATTTATTCATTCATTTGAAATACAGAGCAACAGAGATGGTGGGGCTGAGGAAGAATCTTCCTCCTGCTGGTTTACTCCCTGAATGCCTGCAACACTCAGGTCTGGGACAGACCAAAGCCAGGAGTCTGGATCTCCATCCCGGTCTGTCCCATATGGGTGGGTGGGTGGGTGAGTGAGTAGCAGAGACCCAAGTATTTGTGCCATCACCCGCAGCCTCCCAGGGTGCACATTGTCGGGAAGCTGGACAGAAGAGAGGTAGCAGGGATTCAAATCAGGCACCCTGATATGGAATGTGCGATGGTGTAACCTGCTGAGCACAATGCCCACCCCTCCAGGATCTATCAATTCCACTTTATCACAAAGTTTGTGAAGCCCCTTTCTGATGGGAGAATGCAGCTTTAAACAACTGTAGTTCCATGTGGCCATAGAAGGGTTCAATCTTAGTTTTGATAACCAATCAAAGGAAATCTGGCAATGATGACGATTTCCTGAGAAAGAATTAAGAGCCCCTTGGTTATTAGTTTGGTTAGGAAGGTGAATCTGTGTATTCACATGTGAAGACACACACTGTGCTGCTTTCAGAGGTCACAGTTTGGAGTTTTCAACAATGATTTCTCTTTCTAGGCCAGTTATTGTAGTGGTGTGAATTTATGTGTGGAGTCCACAGGGACCTTCTGGAGACAGAGGGCTTTACAAAGATGGACCTTTTGATATGGCAGCCAGGACACTTGTCATTTCACTTTTCAAATTACTTGGATTTCCCCAATTCTGTTGCTATTGCCTCTAGGAAGGAATTGCAAGTGGCTGCAATAAAAGATGCAAAGGAATTCAGAGTAGACCACTTGAATGCTTATCTGGATTGCTTGGAGGACTAGAAGCCGCTATCTCTGTATCTGCCCTGCTTTGGAAATGTCCTTTATCCTTAACTAAACTGGAGGAAAGATGTGGGGTCTTGGTGAGTGACCTTGAGCTGGAGGCTCCTGCGGGTCTGGCCTTTTTCCGAGCTTGTGTGTTTAACCGGAATCTACCTGGCGGTTTCTACTGGTTAATTAATGAATATTCCTGCGAGATTGAAGCGCATTGTCAGTACAATTTATGCAAAGTCAGATACCCGCTGAAATTCTGTAACAAGGTGGAAACACAATTTCTCTGCTGGCCAATATGGATTTTTTTCTTTTTCTTTTCTTCTTCTTTTTTTTTTTTTTTTAGTATAATTGTTCCTAGGCCTGAAGATCAAACTCCTTTTGTAGGGTTAATGTGTGCAGAGAAAATCTAATCAGAGAAGACACTGCATTCTTGCTTTGCTTTTCCCTGAATAGCCTTAGGTCTATTTGTTCTTCTGTTTGTTTTGAACATTTGATACCCTTTGTTCCGGAATCTTTTTAACCCAGATGCTAAGGCTTTAGAGAAATGGAAATCATGAACTGAAATTAGTCTTTGGATATTACTGCCTAGGTTTAGTAGCAATAGGAAGATTTTTAACCTCTGAATAAACAGGAGGTTTTAGCTTTATACTTCCTATTATGTGAGCACTTGATCAAAAGGGCATGGAAAGCCCAATGTGTTTTCTAAGAAAGATGTAGTCAAACAGATTTTCCTAAAACAATGCTTGTGGTCCAGATGCCGTGATATCAAGGCTGACAGCCAGCTCTGGATTAAACTCAGTTAACAGATCAAATCTAGAAACGTTCAGTTTGAAACACAGAGTATGACCGTACACACATTTAGTGTTCCTTTGAATAGGAGTGTTTTAAAGTTGCTGAGAGGCATTTGAGAATTTTCTGAGGTTATATAAAATCGCGGCTTCATACTCATTCTGGGTTGAAGGTAACTAAGAGTTACTCCAAGAATCTGAGGAGTCCATCAGGGCTGTTTGAATTGCCTTATATACAGATTTCTTCACTATCTCATTCTTTTTTTAAAAAATGAATTTTGGGGGATGGTGCATGGTGCAATAGGTTAATCCTCCGCCTGCGGCACCGGCATCCCATATGGGCCCTGGTTCTAGTCCCAGCTGCTGCTCTTCTGATCCAGCTCTCTGCTATGGCCTGGGAAAGCAGTGGAGGATGGTCCAAGTCCTTGGGCCCCTGCACCCATGTGGGAGACCTGGAAGAGGCTCCTAGCTTTGGATCGGCACAGCTCCAGCCGTTGAGGCCATTTGGGGAGTGAACCAACTGACGGAAGACCTTTCTCTCTGTTTCCCCCTCTCACCTTCTGTAACTCTACCTCTCAAATAAGTAAATAAAATCTTAAAAATAAAATAAAAATGAATTTTATTTATTGTTTTGAAAGGGAGAGTGACAGATGGAGACAGATTTCCCTTCCTCTGGTTCACTCCCCAAATGCTTGCAATAGCCAGAGCTGAGCCACTCTAAAGCTAGGAATCCAGAACTCAATCCAAGTCTCCCACATGAGTGGCAGGTACTTGAGGCATCACCTGCTGCTTCCCAGGATGAGCGTTAGTAGGGAGCTGGAATCAGGATGAGTTGCAACTTGAACAGAGGAACTTGACTGTGAGACCACTAAGCCAAACATCCTGCCCCACCGTCTCATATTAACCATTTTTATTTAAAAACTATTCTTGAAGATCTATTTATTTGAAAAGGAGAGAGAGAAGACGAGAGGGAGAGAGATACCTTCATTCCTCCAATGCCCAGAACACAAGGCTACTGAACAGGAGCCCAAAACTCCCTCCAGCTCTCCTTACATGGTGACAAGGACCTAAAGATTTAGGCCATCATCTAGCAGGAAGCTGGATCAGAAGCAGAGCAGCCAACACTGCAATCAGTACTCTAATATGGAAGCTTATGCTACTGCACCGCAACACTCACATCAACATATCTGAATTTTTTCATGAAAGAATTTTTTTACCAGTTAGAAATTCTTTTAGCGTATACAAACTTCATGCGTTTCATGTACAAATTTAGGAACACAGTGATTCTTCCCGCCTTCCCCTCCCTTCTGCATGCACTCCTGCTTTCTTCCTCCTCCTCCTATTCCCATTCTTATTTTTTGCAAAGATCTATTTTCAGTTAACTTTATACTCAACAAGACTAACCCTAATCTATGTAAAGAGTTCAACAAATAGTATGAAAAAAAAAAAAAAAAAAACAAACAAACCTGTTCTTCAGTAGTTGAGACAAGGACTGTTCAAAATCATCACTTCTCAAAGTGTCAATTTTACTTCTGTAGATTACCTTTTAGGTTTTCTGTTAGTTACCACAGATCAATGAGAACATATGGTATTTGTCTTTTGGGGACTAGCTTATTTTACTAAATATAGTGGTTTCCAGTTGCATCCATTTTGTTGCAAATGACAAGATTTCATTTTTTTTTACCACTGTGTAGCATTCCATAGTATATATATATATATATATATATATATATATATATGTATATATACCATAATTTCTTTATCCAGTCTTCAGTTGGTGGACATCTGTATTGATTCCATATCATAGCTATTGTGAATTGAGCTGCAATGAACATGGGGGTACAGATCACTCTTTCATTTGCTGATTTCTTTTGGTTGGGTAAATTCTCAGGTTGGTTTATATGGTAGGTCTATATTCAGATTTCTGAGGTATCTCTATACTGCTATGACAGAACTTAAGAGTCATTCTGCTACACTGAAAATTATCAAGTGGTTTGCATAACTATCAAGAAACGACTGAAGCAGGTTTGTTAGGTTTGTAATTTTTAATAGGAGAGATAGTTAATATTTATTAAGTTAAAAATAAATGTTGATGGAAATTTCATATAATTGAAAAGAAGGCTATAATAAGGAAACTAGCAAATAGGCTGGTGATGGGTGGGTAGAGAATGTAGGTGAAGGCAAACTCACAAACTGACTTACTGCATTTGGCAGTAAGCATGATTATATAATTTAAAAGTACAGTATTAAATTTTTCATTTCAAATTAAGAAGTTAGCACTTTGTTAATTTTTAAGAGCTTATGTTAAAAATGGTTGCAAAGAAGCACCAAATAGTGCATGTTTTTGGATGAAAATGTTCTCAACGAACGTGTCCTTCTTCTCAGACAGCACATAAATACTTTTATTATTTCATAATAGTTGTTAAGATTGTGTATGCTCAAAATTAGAAATTAAATCTTCAAAATCGTTGTCATTTTCTTTAAGAAAAATGATAAAAAGAAAATGATTCTACTCTTAAATATTGCAGTGGATTCCAGAGGCTCTGAGAGTCGAACAGATCTAGACTTGGGTTCAATTGAGGTTACTTTTGGCAAATCTAGTCACAATCTGCTGTTGCTTACACATTCCTCCCTGGCTTCACATTGCTTCTGGGATAAAGACTCAACTCCTTAACACAAGTTCAAAGTTCTAATGAATCAGGTCCCTCTCCTTCCCCATCCTCCAGTTACACCATATTTCCTTGAAAGCAGTCAAGCCTACTTCACAGTTACTCCACAGTACATTTTTCCTACAGCAGGGACTTAGTATCTGCCATCCCCTGAGGTTCCTTTCTGGGCAGTCTCTTGCCTTTTAGCTACCACTTACCTTTCAAATCCCTGTTGTCATATTCTCAGGAAAGCTTACTTCAACTTTCCTGACCATGTCAACTCTTCCTTTTTTTTCCCTTTCATGACTTTCCCCCATATGACTGACTATATGCGTAACTGAGAGATAGTTTCATTAACAACCATCTTCTTCACTGTACATTAGGGTCCATGAGGGCTGTAATCCAAGGCCAGTTTTGCTAGCCATTTTATCACCAGAATTTAAGGACCTGGTACAGATAAGGAACTAAAATATTACTTTTAAGTAGAGCAAAGGGATAAATGAACGAAATAATTGGCCTTAGTTCTCACCTGTAAAAGGGGTCAAAGTGTTGTGAGGATGGAATGGCATTTAGTATCCATAAAGCCCTGCATATGGGAAGTTCTCAATAAGTAGCAATGCTAAATTGGGTTTGAGATCTTATTTGATACAATTAGCTGTTTTGCCCCTGTACTTCCAAGAGCTTTAAACATAGTAAGCACATTACTATTTATTTTATATTTAGTTTTAAAATTTTCTTCATGTTTTTAAAATTTTCATGTATATTTAATTTTTTTATTCTTAACATTTTCATGCTTTTTAATTTTAATTAGTTTTTAACAGATTCATTATGATTATATAATTTTTTTTAGAGCTGCAGAGAGATGAAGGCAGAGGCAGACAGAGAAAGAGGTCCTCCATCTGTTGGTTCACTTCCTAGATAGCTGCAACAGGAGCCTCTTCCAGGTCTCCCATGTAGGTGCAGGGGCTCAAGGACTTGGGCCATTTTCTACTGCTTCTCCAGGTCATAGCAGAGAGCTGGATCAGAAGTGGAGCTGCCGAGACTCAAACCAGGCTCATATGGGATGCTGTCAGTGCAGGCAGCACATGCCACAACATGGGCCCCTAGATATAATTCTAAGAGAATAATGATAATCCCTTCCTCCATCCCCCCTCTGCCCCACCCTCTTTCATTTTCCTTTTTTTTTTTTTTAGTTTTTGAGATAACATACTTTAAAATTACATTACAATAAAAAGGCTTAATACTTCATGGAACAAGAAATTTAACCAGTAAAAAAGCAAAAAGACCCCAGTTTAGTAGGAATATAGACAATGGCTAAATACAATAATTGAATGGAAAAATGGCCATTTCACCCATATGCAGTAAATTTTAAAGTAATCACAGATCATTAAAATTATAGTAATATAACATTCTTAACCACTGGTTTGACTAAATTATAAAACAAAGTTTTACAAAACTATATTTTTATGGGTACACATTCCAATCCTGGCTGCTCTACTTCTGATTCTGCTCTCTGCTAATGGCCTGGAAAAGTAGTGGGAGATGATCCAAGTCCTTGGGGCCCTGCACCCAAATGGGAGATCTGGACGAAGCTCTTGGCTTTGGATTGGCCCAACTCCTGCTGTTGTGGCCATTTGGGGAGCGAACCAGCAGGTGGAAGACCTCTCTGTGTCTCTCCCTCTCTCTCTCTCTCTGTCTATAACTCTGCCTCTAAAAAAAAAAAAAAAAAACCTTGAAAGAACCACTATATTTTTAAAACCAAGTTTTACAAAAACTATGTTTGCCACAATACTGATACATACAGACATTTATTTCTTTCTTTCTTTCTTTTAAATTTTAGCTTTTCGTATAAGGGAGAACATGTCTTTCTGGGTCTGGCTTATTTTGCTCAACGTGATATCCTCCAGTTGTGTCCATTTTGTTGCAAATGGTAGAATTTCATTCTTTTTCTAGCTGAATAATAGTCCATTGTGTATATATACTACATTTGCTTTATCCATTCATCTGAGGGTGGACACCTTGGTTGGATCCAAATTTTGGCTATTGTGAACAGTGCTGCTATAAAAGTGCTGGTGCAGATATCTCTTTGCTACATTGTGTTCAAGTCTTTTGGGTTTATATCCAGTAATGAGATTGCTGGATCACATGGAAAGTCTTTTTGTAGATTTAAAAAAAAAAAACTCCATATTGTTTTCCATAGTATTTCCCACCAACAGTGTAGAAGTATTCCCCTTTCTCCACATCCTTGCCAGCATTTGTTACTCTCTGTGTTTGGGATTTTAGCAATTCTGACAGGGGTGAGGTGATATCTCATTGTTGTTTTAAATTGCATCTCCCTGTTGGCTACTGATGTTGGGCATTTTTTCATATATTTGTTGGCCATTTGTATTTCTTCTTTTGAGTATTGAAATTTTTAAAATTAATTACTTTTACTTCTTTGAAAGTCAAGAAGAGATGTCCCTGCTGCTCATTCTACTCCCCAAATGTCCACAACAGCCAAGGAAGTGCTGTGCTGGAACCAGCAGTCAGGAGCTCTATCCTGCTCTCACTTGGGTGACCAGGACCCAGGTACTTGGAACATTACCCCTACCTCCTGGAATGTGCTTTAGTAGAAAACCAGAATGGGATGTGGAGCTGAGATGAACCCAGATGCTCTGATATGGGATGCGTGCATCCCTATCAGCATCTTCTGTGCCAAACACCTGCCCTTAGAACAAGTTTTAATGACTGTTCTTCGTGATATTCAGTTATTAATAGTATTTCTATAGAAACCTTAGCCTTATGTTGACTTTTTTCATGTATGACTTTTCAAAGAAAGTAAAGCACTTTAAGCATGAGGGGACCTGTTTAGTTGATGTGGTTGTTTCTGAGTGGAATGTCTTCTCACTGAATCACTTTTTCAAGGAGTCTGGGGGCTGAGAATATGAATTCCCTCTTATTTGGAAGTGGTCTCAGCCTTTGGACTATTATTGAATTCTATTTTGACTGTATGTTTGGGGGATACAACCCTGTAGGAGTTCCCTGTAGGAGAAAGATGTATGTTCACTTATATTGCAGCTTGTGTGATAAAGGTATTTGCAATATACTAAAATGTGGTGACATTTCATCATTCTAAATTTTTTAGGTTAGTAAGATCCTGTAAATGTGAATCTGCATATAATTAGAATAACAATAATAATCAAACACAATTCTTGGCCTTAGGGTCTTATACTATATTACAAGTCATATTTTCTAATATGCTGGGCAAAGCATATATGAAGTACTCCTTCTTAACACCAGTCTCACATGGCCTTCTAGGGGCAGAATTCCCATGTTCATTGTTCTGACCTGTTTACTACTGGTTCCATGTCTTTGTTCAGAGGATCTGAGATGAGGAATAGGTAATTTTCTCTGCTTGTTTCTCATCTTTGCTGCCTAAAAGACAAACAGATTTGTCTTATTTTTAAAAACTGCAAGCTCACTGGAAGAAGAAAATGTAATAATTCATAAAACTATAAAAGTAAAAACCATAATTATCGCCAACATGGTGAATGTTTATTTAAAAAATTCTATACCACTGATGATTAGATTACAGTTACTGGGAGTCTGGGAACAGTTTGTTTTGCTTGAATAAACAGTGTTGCTGTGGCACAGCAGGTTCAGCCTATCCGGGAGCACCAGTTCAAGTCCCTCCTGGCTGCTCCACTTCAGAACCAGCTCTGTGTTAATGAACCTGGGAAAGCATATAGGATGCCGGCACTGCAGGCGGCAGCTTTACCCCATACGCCACAGCGCCGGCCCCCAAATTAAACATTTATTTGTTTGCTAGTTTGAAAGGCAGTGACAGAGAGAGAAAGGGAGGGACGACAGATGGAGAGAATGAGCTCTCCGATTCTCTGGTTCCCTTTCCAAATGGTTACAACAGATAGGACTGGGCCAAGCCAAAGCCAGAAGCCAGGAACTCCATCCACATCTCCCATACGGATGATAGAGGCCCAAGAGTTCGAGTATCTTCTGCCATTTTTCCTGATCTAGACTGGAAGCCGAGCAGCAGGGACTTACTTCGGTACTCCAGTATGGGACGCAGGCAATGCAAGCACCAGCACATAAAGACAGACTCCAAAATAAGCATATTTTAATTCCATTTTCCACAAACTTTTTGAAATACCCTTATAGATATTGACTTTCATTTGTTGGATAGTTATTGCATCTCAGCTCTCTTCTAAATCATTCATTATGGCTTTAATTCTCAAAATGATGCTGTGATATAAGTAATATTTTTATCTTGATTTCATAGGTAAAAAAACTAAGGCACTGAAAGATTCAATTATTTATAAAAGGCTTCCTCCTAGATCAACCTAAATCAGATTCTGTGCAAATGTTCTTGCCACCAGATTTTTTTTTTAAGTTTATTTATTTTCATCTATTTGAAAGGAAGAGAGAGATGTCTTCCATCCAATGGTGTTCTTCCCAGATGCCCACAACAAACCAGGGCTGGGTCAGGCTGAAGCCAGGAATCAAAAATTCTATCCATGTCTCCCTTATGGGTGACAGGGGCTCATGCACTTGAGACATAATCCACTACCTCCCAAGAAGCTGGACCAGAAGCAGAGTGGCCACAACTCAAACTGGTTTTCTCATGCAGGATTCAAAGGTTACTGAGAACAAGAATAGACAATAGAGGAGACATTGAATAAAGTATGGATAGATGAACGTGGGTACCTGCACAGGCTCACAGCTGCTTGCAAGAGCTGGTTATGCATATTTTTCCTCATCTCCATATTTAGTGATGTCAGATTGGAGAATTAGCCATGGTGAGCATATTTACGACACATACAACACCCAATGCTGAAACCAGGTGCTTCCTCTACCCCTCAAGAGAACATTACCATCACCACATGAGAGGACAGAAGCAGTGGACAGGGAAGGCTAAAAAACATTCAAATACAACCTTTCTCTCTTTATGATTTGGCCTTGGCTAGAACCTGGCCAGACATGGTCTCTGTCATTCATGGGACAGGTTCCAAGGGGTGGCAGAAGGAAGGCCATGTTGGGCCTCTTCTGGCTTTAAATATAGAATCCCAAGGTGTGTTTGAGCTTGAACCAATCCTAGCTCTCAACCTTGGAGAAAGTTATTTCATCCTTGTCTCTAAAGCTGATGCTTTGTAACTGTATGCCAGGAGTCACAGAAACCTGCAAGATAAACATGGTTGGAGCTGGCGCTGTGGCGCAGTGGGTTAAAGCCCCGGCCTGCAGTGCTGGCATCTCACATGGGCACCAGTTCAAGTCCTAGCTGCTCTGTTTCTGATCTAGCTCCCTCCTAGTGTGCCTGGGAAAGCAGCAGAGGATGGCCTAGGCCCTTGGGCCCCTGCACCCACGTGGGAGACCTGGAAGAGGCTCCTAGCTCCTGGCTTTGGATTGGCTCAGCTCTGGCCATTGCAGCCCTTTGGGGAGTGAACCAGCGGTTGGAAGACCTCTCTCTCTCTCTCTCTCTCTTCTGTAATTCTTCCAAATAAATAAATATTTTTTTTAGAAAAAAGATAAACAGATCCACTCAACTCTATTTCAATTTATGGATATGCTTAAAGCATAGACCAAAAATAAATAGTCCCCACCCTGAGGCTCAGTGGGTCAGTTCTGGAACTCTTCAGGAGCCTCTTCACGGACTTTGGCCTTCAAGAGAACTCAGGTGGAAATGGACCCAAAGTATTAGAGTGCCTACATCCACACTCGTCTTTCCTCCCTGATCAGAATGGGATGGTTATCTGGATGAAATGAAATAATGAATGGTAACCAAGAAGTAATTGCAGTTAGCTTTTCGTTTTTTTTTTTAGAAAAAAAAAGTTTTTTAATTTATTTGAGAGACAGGGAAAGAGAGAGATAAGGAGAGACAGATAGACACATAGAATTCTCATCTGCTGGTTCACACTCAAATGCTTCCAACAGTAAGGACCAGGCGAGAGTTGAAGACAGGAGCTGGGATGTCAGTTCAGGTCTTCCAACATGGGTAGCAGGAAACCAGTTTCTTGAGCCATCACTGCTGCCTCTAAGGATCTGCATGGGTGGGAAGCTGAAGTCACAAGCAATCAATCCCGGCGCCCTGATGTAGGACATCGGCGTCTGAACTGACAGACTATATACCTACTTTGAGTCTCTCAGATTCTAAGAATGTTTATGGCCTAGGACCTTAGAGATAAATAAGTACCCAAGCCAGAGTCTGAACTTTGACCTCAGGTTTCAGCTATCCTATGAGCTCCCTCAGAATGCTAGTCCTAATATTGATTGAGTGTCCCTTATCTGAAAGGCATGGGACCGGAAATGTTTTAGATTTCAGAGTTTTTTTTTCCCCTCAGGGTGATCATTTAACCTAGTAGTGAATACACCCATGTCCCACATCAGAGTATTTGGGTCTGATTCCTGGCTCCAGGCTGATCCTGGGAAGTAGTTGTGATGGCTCAAATAGTTGGGATTCTGCTACCTCCAAGGGAGACAAGCACTGTGTTCCTGGCTCCAGACTTGGGTCCCAACACACCCTGGCTATTAAAAGCATTTAGGTAGTGAACTAGCAGTTGGAGGTCTCCTTCTCTGACTCCCCTTTCTGCTTCTCAAATACATAAATAATTTTTTTTTGTTTTTTTGTTTCTAAATTTTGGAATATTTGCATAGACTTTACTGGTTGAGCATCCTGAGTCAGAAAGTTTTCAGATTAGGGATGCTTAACTTGTAAATTAAACATAGAGCTAGAGTGTCCTAGGGGCTGAAATTTTCTTTTTGCTGATCCCTACAAATACTGGTTTGTAATTATTCAATTTTACCTTTCTTTGACAAGTTTAGCACAGAAACAGTAAACATTTTCTAAACATGATTTAAATGTTCACATTGGTTTTGAAAAAAAAAAAGAACAACTAATTCATAATAGATTAACATGTTATTTTGGATTATTGCCTATAAATCAATTGAAAAATCATACACTTTGAAAAACTCCAACATGGTACTTTGAGTTTCTTAATTGAAATCACCAAACTAGCCCTCCCCCCAAAAAAAACCCAAATCACAATTTTACTATTTCAACAAGAAGAGTAAATCCCGTAATATTTAGATATATAGTTAGATTCAACCAGAAATTTACATCGTTCTGAATTTGTTTCCTTGGAAGTCAAATCACTACATATTGTGTTCATGCTGCATGCATATAAAACGGACCAGAGAAAGAGCACCAGAGGAAGCTCCTTGCAACCCAGACTTGGTTGTCAAGCTGAGTACCCCTGACAGACAAACCCTCTTTGTCTTAATATGTGAAAGGTACCAAAAGAGAGTGAAAAACAGTTTTCCCTTTTTTTTTTTTTTTTTTTGCTTTTTTTGTTTGTGTAGGAGAACCAGCAGTGGAAGAAAAGATCACTTCCTCTGTAGGCTCTTTATGGGTTTCGAATTCTGTAAACTCTGGCATGTAACCTCGCCCCAAAGTTAATGAAGCACTGTTCGGCTCTCCTGGCCACCCTTCCTGCTTCCACCTTTTGATTGTCTCACCTTTTTAAAACTCGATTTGTGTTTGTGTCTGTGTGTGAACCACACGTCACTGGCTGGCTTTTCTCCTGGGCACTTTTCACCTACATCCTCTCTTTTCCTCCTTTGGCAGCCGCTTGGGCTTCTTCCTGCCTTGAATACTACGTTCCCTACTTATTCAAGTTCAGTCATTAGCACCCTGGCCCCTACTAAAATTATGAATGAAAAGCCTTGTTGTTCTTTACAAATAACTCAGGCTGCCTCAGTCAGTCAAATTCGAATGGAAGTGACTGCCAGACAAAGGGGCTGCGTGATGGACAGTGCTCACAGCAAGTCATCAATGCCCACAGGAAGTTTTTTAAGCCACAATATAGGTAGAGGGGCTTGGGCATTCCCGGAGAAGCCTGCAGAAGCGGGCTGGGAGCAGGCAAGCTCCTTTGTCTGTTTGGATCTTAGAAAAAAACTTCCAGGAAGCTCAGAGATAACAATGTACAGAGTCAGTTTTGCCCTAGCGAGATGTTAAAAATCCACCCATGGAGACATCCACACCTTGCAGCCATTCTGGTTTCGACTGACACACACAGACAAAAGTGAAGGCACCAACCATTTACTGGGTTTTGAATGCTGAGCTGTGCAAGAGTGGGTTACAGACTTGGAGCTGCACAGCTCCCTGCTGAGAAGTTGCATTGTCCTGGGCCCCTCTTTCACAACAGGGGAAAAGGTAATTGACAGCCCGATTGTTCGGCGGGGACCCCTGCTGTTTTAAAATCCTGGAAGGCCCCAGTCACACGTTGTCAATAACAGCCGTCCGAGGTGAGGAGTGAAGAAGGGCTGTTCAGGAAACAGTTTGAGCCCTTCAAGTGGACAGGCCTCAGTGACTTCTGCACTCTGGCTGCCACAGGCAGCTCATTCAAAAATAACCTTAAAGTCATAAATCAAACTTGTTTCCTGAACTATACAAGGAACAGCTGGTTATTTTTCCTCACTTTTTTTTTTTTTCAAAGTAAAAAAAAAAGAGAGAGAGAGAGGAGATTTTTACTACAGGAAACCAAGCATGTCAAAATTTGGCAAAGCAATTTGGATGATTTAACAGTTAAACACTTCTCTTCTTAATGTTGTGCTTTCATCAGTCTTTTTTTATGTAGGCTTTTCATTTTTGCATTCCGCGTGCTCCAGTTGGTGTCCCTTATCTGTTTGCTCCTTCCTTTTGGAAGGAAAATGAATCTAGCATCATGTCCTTAGAGTATTTGCTGTGCGATTTCTGGTGTACTGGTTGAGTAGCTCAAGTTATTTTACAGGTAAAATTTGTTTTCTTCCACAGAGAGAGTTTGGATTTAGATCTATGGCTCCCATATTTCCTTCTCCTGAGATCCATATATTTTGGAGTTCTGATGACAAGGCAGTTTTTCTTCAATTCTGTTGATTTAGGAAACCCCAGCTAGTGCATATGCTGTAACTGAAAGTAGTTTGTATTTTAAGAAAGGACAGTTTGCAACTTTTCTGTCTCTTTGCTTCCATCTTTGTGTCTTTGGATGTCTCTCTCTCTCTCTCTTCTTAAATATATTTTCCCTCCAAATTCTGGGAGGGCCTCTGATTGACTTTACCAGTACTAAGAATGCAAGCATGAATAAACAACATAAACAATTCCTTTCTGTGGTGTGTCCTGTTTGTCTTTATTTTATAAATTCCTGATACTTTGAACAGAAGTCCATTTTAAATGTAGATGTACTCAATCAGAGTATGTATTAATCAGTTTTGTGTAATTTGCGGACATTTAGAATTAAGAAACGAATGTCTTTCAGGATGTGTCAGATTTTAGAACACTTTGTCTAGCTCAATCAATTTAATAAAATTAAAAGTAAGTCTTAAATTAGGTTTAAAGTAATGATTAAAATATCTCTTTGTACGTGATAGTTTGGTCCCTAATAAATTTAAAAAAGAATTATTGGTCACCACATAGCAGTATAGGAGAAATTATAAATTATATTGTCCTACATGTAAGATATATTTGTTTTTCTCCATTTTGTTAAAGAGATTATGCATCTGTAATAAAACACTTGTAAGGAAAGGTATGTTTACAGGACTATAATAAAGAAATCTAATTTACAGTAGAATCAGTTCATGGAAAGTTTCATTTTCTTTTGTTATTGCAGTAAACAGCAATGTACAAGTAAATTCTTTGTGCTCTATGTTTAGAATAACAAGCTTTGTACATGTATAATGTGTTGGCCCATACAACTGTGAATTCAGCAGTAGGTGTGGTTTCCACATGAATGCTTCTTCCATATATGGTTGATATTCATACTGAACCTGTTTTGATGCAACATTTCTTCACTTTCAGTATTTTAAGCTTCAAACATGTGTTATGTGCCTAGATGGGATACCTTGAGGAGTGTATTAACATGTTTCTAAGAGCTGAATTCACAGAGGTTAGGGCCATGTCAGAAAAGAGTGTTCTTTGAAAACCTGGCAAAGTAATTATATGTATACTTCATAAACCACTATATAATTCAGATGTGAATGATCAAGGAAAATATTGTATTTAAAAATTGCAAAACACCCGGTTCTGATTTTGCTCAGAGATGCTTAGGAACTGACCAGTTCAGTGGACTTTAAACCTGCTAATGCCCTCCTACAGCCCCAGCACTCCTCCTCGTGGCCCTGGGGACGCTGGGCCACAGTAGGGGTGAGATAGCGAGTGTAGACTGAAAGTGCTCTGTGCTGACTTGCTCTCTGGCCTCCTGTTCAGCTGCCAGTCTCACAGCTTGCCCTGAGCATGGACTTCCTGTGCTGTCATTTACACTCAGTATCACACTAAGCGCTCTTTGTCACTCAGCCTTTGAGACAGAAGGGGGCAAGATAACAAATCTAGACTGCTTGTGTTGACTTTGTGGATAAAGTAAAGGGCTGGAGTCAAGAACCCAAGGTCTTATCCTCACTCTGCAGCTGCCTTTCCTGTGACATTGAGCCAGGCTTTTGCCCTCTCCATTCCTGAGCTCTCCTCTTCTAAGGAATGAGGATCACCACGCACTCTTATTTTATCACAAAGGTGTGGTTACGGAAGGATTTCCTAAATGTTGAAAGCATCAAGCAAAGAAATAAACAAACCCAGATACAAGGGATGTTTTTCTGCTCTATGGGAGATGGCAAGGACACTGCAGCTGATGATTCATTCCGCACTCCCAGAAATAATTTATAAGGAGGGCCTCTCCCTTTTACATTTACAACTTTTCTCATCATTTCCTCTTTCTCTCTATTCTCTCTCTAGTGTTTCCTTTCTTTCTCTGTATGGCACCACAATCCATGCGATGCTGTCAAGATGTATGGACATCAGTATCCATGAACAATACTTCCATAGTGCATGTGCAGAGACAGGGAACACAACTGGGGAGGGCTACACTGGGAAGTCACAGTAAAGGTTGGGAAGGCAAATTAAATGAGCCCAGAAAGAAGATAAATGCACAGAGAAAGCTGCCAGTTGTCTAGATGGCTCTCTGAACTCTGGTGGGTTTCTGAAAAAGGATCTCTTTGCAAAGAGATGAAGTTGGACAAGGGATATAAACTTCAGTGAAATTCAGGAGTTTGCTCTACGGAATAAGATGGGATGTCTCTTTTGGTGACAGCTACAGATACATGCTTTTTCTTTTCTACTTTAATTAAGCAAATGGAAGGAATGTAGTTTTGAGTGGAATGGGATATGACTCCCAGTTCAATGAGAATTTGTAAAATATTGTGCTTTGTTTCTCTTTCCTTAATTTTTTATTTGAAAGCCAGAGTGAAAGAGAGGGAGAGAGAGAAATCTTCCATTTCCTGATTCGTTTATTAAATGAGCTAGAGCTGGGCCAGGACTGAAGTTAAGAGCCTGGAACTCAATCTCCCACATGGGTGGCAAGGCAGGGCCCAAGAATTTGGGCCATCAGCAACCGTCTCCCAGGGTGTACATTAGCAAGATGTTGGAACAGAAAGCAGAACCAGGACTTAGATGCAGGTACTCTGAAGTGAAATGTGCATGTCCCAAGCAGTATCTTAACAGCTGCACTGAAATGCCTACCCTATGTTGTGAGCATTAAAGCATGCATATTAATATAATTTGCTCTTTAAACAATCTTGAATGGATTACTTTTTTTGCTGTTGCTTTGTTTCCGTTTTGCTTTGAAGAGCTGAGCAATGTAAATAATAAAAGAAAAATTAAGTCACCTGGTATGCCTCATGGTATGTTAAGAATGGGGTTATATATTTTAGTTTGCTAATTTTCTTGTAGATCCACTCATTCACTAATATAAGTTTAGAATTTTCCTTTGGAAAGCAGTGATATCATTGTAGTATCATGTGCTTTTGGTGTATTTAAGGCTATTACATGGTGGAGCGCTGTGTTTATTTCGCATTTCCTAGTGAACACACTGTATTCACAGATGTTTCACCCTTGTTGTTTTGTCTTTGGATAGGTTTGTTCATGAGCATAAGTATGATCTCATTTTAAAACAAACATGTAAATAAAAAAACACATGGGAAGATATTATATATGTGTTATATACACATATATATATTGTTTTTATGAGAATAGTATGAAAAGATTCATACCAGTCAGTAATATGAGTTTAAAAGAAAAACAGATTATTTATTTTTAAACTTTCTTGTTTGTTTTACTTTGTATGACAAACGTATTACTTATTTAATCAAAACACAGAGCAAAATACTTAGATATTGATTTACAATAAAAGCAATTAGAAAATTTGGCAATGACAAATAATTGAAGTTTCTAAGAATTTTGTCAGTCCTGGTAAAGTATCTAGAAATCCATCAGGAAAGACAGTCCCTTTGTTTTTAAGAGCACACATAACAAAAAACAATGGTTGTTGCTCCCTCTGCTGGTTTCTTTGCAATAGTCAGCAGAATGCTTTGGGAGAATGAAGAGGCAGCAAGGAAAACTAGGTTTCTTTGGTTTTTAAACACCATTTGTGGTTACAAGTTTTATCCGTGATTGGCAGGCAGCAAATATCAATGTACTAGAGTCTTTTTTAACATTAAATAATGATATGGACACTGGGCTCATTATAACCCTTCTACAATGACTTTCTCCTTTTTCATATTACAAACTAGGATATAAAACAAAGCCATTTTTAGTTAATTGGGAATTTTTGGTTGGGAGCTATTCTTACATACTATCTCCCAGCAATGAGATCTAGTAGTTAAGGTGACTCAACATCAAGTTCCCACTAGGAGACGACAGTAATGGTTGGGGTGACAGTATCACTGGACATTTTTTTTATTAAGACCTTTTAATATTGTTATTTTAGTGTACATCATCTTATAGAAAGTATATTTGGAAATTTTTTTAGTTAATTTAATTTATTTTCATATCTAAGTAGGATTAAAAATTCTTATAATTCACAGAATTACTAGTTTGTTCTTTGGGTAGCCTAACTTTCATGGAACAGAGTGTGTTGATACATATATATTGCTCATTTAAGACATACTTATAATAAATCACTCTCTTGGGGCTGGCACTGTGGTGCAGTGGGTTAACACCCTGGCCTGAAGCACCGGCATCCCACATGGGCATTGGTTCGAGACCCGGCTGCTCCAGTTCTGATCCAGTTCTCAGCTATGGCCTGGGAAAGCAGTAGAAGATGGCTCAAGACTTTGGGCCTCTGCACCCACGTGGGTGACCTGGAAGAAGCTCCTGGCTCCTAGCTTTGGATTGGCGCAGCTCTGGCCATTGCAGTCAATTGGGAGTGAACTAGCAAATGGAAGACCTCTTTCTCTCTCTCTCTGCCTCTCCCCTCTCTGTGTAACTCTGACTTCCAAAAAAAAAAAAAAAAAAAAAAAAACAACTTAAAAAAAATCACTCTTATACCTTTATCATATTTTATGTTGTAAAGGTTCTTAATGTGATTAAGTATTATATATTATATTCTATGTCTTACAGGTTCTTAATGTGAATATTCTTTCTCTTATATTTTAACTCCTACTAACTTTACCCTTTGGGTTGATGTCAGTTAAGGTATTAGGGAAAATGTGTTAGGGAAATATGTATTCAATAGGAAACTTTGAAGACTCCATAAGTCATTCCAGGGAGAGGATTGGTAGATAAAGTAGACAGATAATTCCAACACTTGAAAAAACTAAGTATAGGCTAAGGTAAATGACAGTAAATGTAAGGGAATGCCAATTTCAAATAGAAGAGATCCAGCCATTGGTATGGAAGTACAGGGGTGGGATTTTGAGGCTCAAGAATGACTTGGGGGAAGGGTATTGAGGGGACTAAAATTCTAGGATTTCCATCAGTGAGGATCTGGAGTAACAGGCAGTGAATCAAAGCAAAGGCAGAGTTCCTGTGGGCTGGTCCTGAGGGTCAGGAGGACTTCCAGTGGGATCTGTGCTAGGAAGGTGGGATGTGAGTGTTCGCTGTCAAGGCTGATTTGATGCTGACCCAAATGTACTGCTACATTCCTACATCTTGGATCTGGTGAGGGTTGCACAAATGGGACATGCTTAGTCAGGACCTAGAAGTCACCCAGATACCTGCATCAAAGAGATTTTAGGAGCTCTTCATGGGGGGTCTTGCCCCATAATGGTCAACCATTATGTAAGGGCTAATGCTTATTTAGCCTACTTATAAAGTCATTCTACATTAGAGGTTAGAGATTAAACAGGCCAGAACACTGCTTTAAGCAACTATATATTTAACATCAGTGCCAAATAATTGTTCTCTAATTTTTTATTCATTTGTTTTCAAGTCTGCCTCTTCAGATGATGTATTTCTTAAACACAAGACTTTTTTTCAGATCGTCTGCACTTCTCCAAGTGCTTAACTTAGTTTTCTACTCAGATTATTTACGATAATACGGTTATTTTGGGGTGCTTTTTTTCAATGACCACTGAATTTCCACTGGGGACAGGGGAGAGGATATTTTCTTTGGTGTAACATATTTTGCTTTTGTGTAATATTTCTCTTGAACAAAGACTAGTCTGAAAAATTTCAGAAAACCATGAAAATACTCTGTTGATGATGACCTTGCTGATACTAAGAAGCAATTAAATATAGGGAAATTTTCACTGGAGGTCTATACATCTTTTTTTCTTTTCTTTTCTTTTTGTTTTTAAATGTGATTCTTCTCTTTCTTTTCTTTTTTTTTAATTTTTAAAGATGCAATCATTTATTTTATTCTTTTCCCCCAATGTAATCTTTTATTTAATGAATACAAATACTTCATGCATTTCATAAGTACAACTTTAGGAATATAGTAATTCTTCCTGACAAACCCACCCTCTCACACACTCTCCAACACCTCCTCCTCCTCCCTCGCCTATTCCCAGTCCCATTCTCTACTAAGATTCATTTTCAATTAACTTTATACACGGAAGACTAACTTTATGCTAAGTAAAGAGTTCTACAACTTGCACGAAAAAAAAAAAAAAAAAAACAACCAAAAAACAAAAAAGCTGTTCCTTAATAGTCGAGACAAGGGCTGTTCAAAGTCATTGCATCTTGAAGTTAATTTCACTTCTTGTCTTTCTTCTTCTTCTTCTTTTTTTTTTTTTTTTAAGAAACTTAGTTTCAAAGAAACACCCAAGAATGATACATCTTTTGTGAACACTTAGACATAATTATAATACAACTCTTTGAGGACAGAGGTCTTGCATAGGAGTTAGGGAGTTAGTGCACAGTGACTCTTGTAAATTTAACAATTAACACTCTTATGTATGATGTCAGTGACCACCCAAGGTTCTTGACATGAGCTGCCTAGGCTATGGAAGCCTTTTGAATCCATAATCTCCTTCAATATTTAGACAATGTCATAAGCAAAGTGGAAGTTGGCTCCTCCCTTCAGAGAACAGTACCTTCTTTTTTGATGACCACTTCTTTCCACTGGGGTCTCACCCACTGAGGTCCTTCATATAGGACATTTTTTGCCACAGTGTCTTGACCTTCCAATGGGGGCCTATGTCCTAAAATAGTTTCTTTATCAACTGATTTCTTTATGGATAAATTGTTTATGAATTTATTGTGTCTATTTGAGGCAACTGAAAGTTAAATTCATTTCTTTTTCTAACTTTGCTTATAATTTATTTGCATATTTATCCTTAGTTATTTGAAAGGCATAGTAAGAGAGATCTTTTATCTACTGGTTCATCCCCTTGATGCCTGCCACAGTCAAGGCTCTGCCAGGTGGAAGCCAGGAGCCAAGAACTCTGGCTAGGTCTCCCACATGAGTAGCAGTGACTAAAGTAGTTTGTGCACTAGCAGGAAGCTGGACTGGAAGCAGAGGTGGCACTTGATACTAGGCACTCAGATATGGAATGTGGGAATCTCAGATAGTATATTAACCCACTGTACCACATTGCCCATTCCAATAGCTATTTTTAAACCTGTTCCTCTTATTGTTAGAGTAACTATTAGTAAAAGGATTGCTTGTATGTTTATAGGACTGATAGTTTCAGAGAAGCAGTTTGGAGCAGAAACATCTCCTCCCTATTCCTTAGCTGTGCCACATGGAATAGATGATAAGTTTAGATGGATGCATGTCACCCTAACCTCCTTGGGCCACATCAAATCTTACATTAAGTAAAGTATTAATGTAAAATAGGGTTAGCAAGTGGATACATTCTGGTGGATTTATTTCAAACACTTTTTTAAAGGTTTTATTTATTTTGAATGTCATAATTACAACAGAAGAGAGAGAGAGAGATATCCTGGTTCACTCCCCAGATGGCCAGCACTGGGCCAATCTGAAGCCAGGAGCTTTATCTGGGTGTCCCACATGGATCTTAGGGGAACAAATGCTTGGGCAACTTCCTGCTGCTTTTCCCAGGCCATCAGTAGGGAGCTGGATTGGAAGCAGAACAGCCAGGACACAAACTGTCACCCATATGGGATGCTGGTGTTGAAGGCAGTAGCTTTACCCACTAACCACAACACCAGCCCCTGAGACCCTCTTTTACAAACACTATTAAAAATTTTATTTTTATATTATTTAAACATTTTAATTTATTTATTTGAGAGATAGAGTTACAGACAGTGAGAAGGAGTGACAGAGAGAAATGTCTTGTATCCACTGGTTCACTACCCAAATAGCTGCATGGCTGGAGCTGCACAGATCCAAAGTCAGGAGCCAGGAGCTAGAAGCCTCTTTCGGGTCTCCACACAGGTGCAGGGGCCCAAGCACTTGGGCCATCTTCCACTGTTTTCCTAGGCCATAGCAGAGAGCTGAATAGGAAGAGGAGCAGCCAGGACTGGAATCTGGGCCATATGGGATGCTTGAGCCGTAGGCGGAGCATTAACCTACTGTGCCACAGCGCCGGACCTAAAAAATATTATTTATGTTATCTGAGAAAAAACATGGATTAGATTTTTTATTTCCTGTCCTCCATTTCCTTCTGATCAGAAGGATAAAGACACTGTTTAATACAGTAGCCATGAGGGGCATGAGGCTATTGAGAATTTGAAATATGCTGAACTATTCATTGTATTTCAAAGATTTGGTACAACAGTAATATGAAATACCTCAATATTTTTCACATTGAATGTATATTAAACTGAAATTTTGTGGGCTAAATTAAACACTATTGAAGCTAATTTCATTCATTCTTTTTTACTCTTTCATTACTCAATGATTTTAAATTGAGGTGGGTATTTTATTTAATTTATTTTTTAAACTTTTATTTAGTAAATATAATTTTCCAAAGTACAGTTTATGGATTACAATGGCTTCCCCATGCCCCAAAACTTCCCTCCCACCTGCACCCCTCCCATCTCCCGCTCGCTCTCCCATTCCATTCACATCAAGATTCATTTTCGGGCCGGCGCCGTGGCTCAGTAGGCTAATCCTCCGCCTTGCGGCGCCGGCACACCAGGTTCTGGTCCTGGTCAGGGCACTGATCCTGTCCCGGTTGCCCCTCTTCCAGGCCAGCTCTCTGCTGTGGTCATGGAGTGCAGTGGAGGATGGCCCAAGTTCTTGGGCCCTGCACCCCATGGGAGACCAGGAGAAGCACCTGGCTCCTGCCATCGGAACAGCGCGGTGCGCCGGCCGCAGCGCGCCTACCGCGGCGGCCATTGGAGGGTGAACCAATGGCAAAAAGGAAGACCTTTCTCTCTGTCTCCCTCTACTGTCCACTCTGCCTGTAAAAAATAAAAAAATAAAAAAGATTCATTTTCAATTATCTTTATATACAGAAGATCGATTTAGTATATATTAAGTAAAGATTTAATCAGTTTGCACCCACACAGAACATAAAGTGCAAAATACTGTTTGAGTACTAGTTATAGCATTAATTCACATTGGACAACACATTAAGGACAGATCCCACGTGAGGAGTAAGTACACAGTGACTCCTGTTGTTGACTTAACAATTTGACACTCTTGTTTATGGCATCAGAAATCTCCCTAGGCTCTAGTCATGAGTTGCCAAGGCTATGGAAATCTCTCGAGTTCGCTGACTTTGATCTTATTTAGACAAGGTCATAGCTAAAGTGGAAGTTTTCTCCTCCCTTCAGAGAAAGGTACCTCCTCCTTTGATGGCCTGTTCTTTCTACTGGGATCTCACTCGCAGAGATCTTTCATTTAGGTCTTTTTTTTTTTTTTTTCAGAGTGTCTTGGCTTTCCAAGACACTCTCATGAGCTCTTCAGCCAGATCTGAATGCCTTAAGGGCTGATTCTGAGGCCAGAGTGCTATTTAGGACATCTGCCATTCTATGAGTCTGCTGTGTATCTCACTTCCCATGTTGGATCCTTCTCTCCCTTTTTTATTCTATCAGTTAGTATTAGCAGACACTAGTCTTGTTTGTGTGATCCCTTTGACTCTTAGACCTATCAGTGTGATCAATTTTGAACTGAAATTGATCAGTTAAACTACTGAGATGGCATTGGTACATGCAACCTTGATAGGATTGTATTGGAATCCCCTGGCACATTTCTAACTTGGGGTGGGTATTTTAAATTAGTTGTTATAATAGCTGTGTCCCAAACTGGAGTTTCTGGTTCAATTTCCAGTTCTGACTTCTAACTCCAACTTTCTGCTAAAACAGACCCTGGGAGGCAGCAATGGTGGCTCATTAATTGGGTTCCTGTCACTCTCTTGGGACACATGGATCACATTTTTGTCTCCTGGTTCATTGTAGGCATTTGTGGAGAGACCCAGCAGCTGTTGTGGTGTAGTGGGTAAAGCTGTGGTGTCTGCATCACATATGGGCACTGGTTCCAGTCCCAGATGCTCTTCTTCCAATCCATCTCTTTGCTATGGCCTGGGAAAGTGGTGTAAGATGAAGTGGGAGACTTGGAAGAGGCTCCTGGCTCCTGACTTTGGATCGGCCCAGTTTAGGTTGTTCCGGCCATTTGGAGAGTGAACCAGCAGATGGAAAATCTCTCTTTCTGCCTCTGCTTCTTTGAAACTCTGTCTTTCAAATAAATAAATAAATCTTAAAAAAGAATAAAAATGAAAAACATTAAAAATTTGTAAGTTGCTCATGTGGCTTACATTATATTTCTATTGGAGAGAGCATCTCCAGATCAATAGTACTTAAACTTTCTTGAATAAATAATAGATTCCTTTGAGAATCTAATAAAAGCTCAATAAATCATAGATGTAGATAAATGCTGTTAGTTCCCGCACATCCAATATGAGTTCTTAAGAATGATCGTGTGATGCAAAATCATTCAAAAGAAATTACAGGACCAGAATGAGGGGGAGGCCATAATAATTTGGTCATCCCTATATAAAAAAGATAGAAACATAATGAAAACGGTAGCACAGTTTTATCCATGGTAAGTGATGAAGGTACAAAGCAATATCACAATAATGATGACATTTTACCTTGAAAAGTGTCTTATTTGTTTCTGGGAATGGGTACTTGCTACTATTCTTCCCAGGTGTATACCTTCTGACCACCCTTTGTGAAAAGAATGGAAAAACGGGAGACAGTAAACAATGAGGGAAAGAGAGAACAAAGAGGAAAAATACAGAATAGGCTAAGCAGAAAGGGGACAAAATTAAAAAAGAGTGTTTTTGGCCATATGCCAATCCTGTAGATTTGCAGGTTGAGAGTTACCCTAAGAAAGATGATCTGAAATATGGCAGTGAGTTCTAAAAGTAGATGTGGAGGGATGGATGGTGGTAGCTCATTGTCTCCATTCATTCTTGTGGATCTGAACAGTTCCATTGGGTGCAGCTTTCTGTGTTGGCTCAGTGGTGAGATTAGCAAGATTAAATTGGCATAAGCAAATGTGAATTAGCACTGTGCTAGAAGTTTCCCTAATATATTAGTCACATTGGAACTGATTCCCATTTTCAAAACAAACATTATAGCACAGCAGACTATAGATACACAAAGCACAGTAGATTTGTGGGCAGTTCTTGTTGGCAGTCTCCAGTCTGGGGAATTTGAGGAAGGCAATCATTAGGCATCAATGCTGAAATGCCAGCCTTAGGTTTTTTCAAGATCTTGTAGTCACCAGGAACAATGAGAGTGGCAACCTGAAGAGTGATTTGCAGAGATCAGTGGAGTGTAGAGAGTGAATATGTATTATGGAAGTGGGATCCATGCCCTAGGTAAGATATGTTAGTTATCAGCCCAGAATGATCTATCTACTCTAGTCTTTCTAGACTATGTCAAAGTTGACCAGGAAAACCCATTTATGAGTAGGAATATTAAATTGTTCCCAGGGATAGTGAATGAATACTTGGTGAGTGGGGAAATTCCAAGAGGTATCAGAGAAAAGAGCATATTCTGTCCCAACTCTCTCCTAGCTGATTTTGGATTTAGTTGTAATGCATAACATTTGGTTCCTGTGGATTTGTAGAAATAGGCCCCAGTTTTTTTCAAAGTGAAGTGAATTGAGAGATCTTCAAGTCACCAGCAACAGTGAAGTAATTTTGAAAATTAAATAAAAACCATGGGAAGTGGTTTCCACTTAAACCTAGTGATGTTAAATGATCATTTATTTGGTTCTTGGCATATGCTAAGAAAAGCACTATGTGATTAAAACTAATTTTTGGGAAGGAATGTGAAGAAGGCTGTCCTGTCTTCTTGTTCTCTACCCAAATGCCCACAATGGTGAGGGCTAGACTGGCACCACAGCCAGGAGCCAGGATCTCAGTCCAAGACTCCCTTGTTGGTGATAGGGACACAAGAATTTGAGCCATTACCAGCTACGTCCTAGGAATGTAGAAGCTTTAACCCATTGTGCCACAGCACAGTATGTAGGGTATGTATTGTCAGGACACTGGAATTGGGAGCAGAGCTGGGAATTGAACTCAGGCACTCAGAATTGGGAAGCAGGCATCCTAACCACTAGGCTGAAGGCTGACTCTCACTATATGATTTTCGTGGACTATTTTATTAATGTTCATGACAATTTGAGGTAGGTTTTATTGTTACCTCTTTTCATGGCTATAGGTAGCTCAACCAATATCACATTGGAAGCAAATAGATTTGGGACATGAACTTAGTAGTCTAAATCAATGTTTGCATGGGTACCACTGAAATCTTTGGCTTTGTATTGTTACTGGGAGCTTTCATACTCTACCCTGTACATGTTCCCATACAGTTTTAATGGATATAATGACTCCAATTGCTTTTTTTTAAACAGGAAGAAAATATTGAAAAACAAATTTAAGCAAGGAAACTTCCAAAATAATTTTAAAAAGTAGATGGGAAGTTTAAAATTTTATTCCAATATTTCATAGCACATGTATGAGGAATCTTCAAAATATTCACAGAAAATGCACATTATATATTTCCAGCAACTTTTTTCTTTTCTTTTTTTTAGTTTGGGATATGACTTTTACTGAGTTTACCACCTAAGTGGAAATAATGTCTCTACACAACCAAACATTTGTTGGGGCCCGTGCTGTGGCACAGTGGGTTAAAGCCTCAGCCTGCAGCGCTGGCATCCCATATGGGTTCTGGTTCAAGTCCTGGCTGCTCTACTTCCAATCTAGCTCCCTGTTAATGCTCCTGGGAAAGTAGTGAAGGATGGCCCAAGTTCTTAGGTTCCTGCACCCACTTGGGAGACCTGGAAGAAGATCCTGGCTCCTGGCTTTGGATCAGCTTAGCTTCAGCCATTGCAGCCATTTGGGGAGTGAACCAGTGGATGGAAGAGTTCTCTCTCTCTCTGTCTCTACCTCTCTTCCTAACTCTGTCTTTCAAATAAATAAAATAAATCTTTGAAAAAAAGCCCAAATGTTTGTTACTGTAACTTCTGCATCACAATTAAAATCCTAACAGTTTACTCTTTACTTAGTGTAGGATTAACCTTATGATCATTAAGTGAAATGAAAATAGATCTTTGTAAAAATTAAGAGTGGGAATGGCAGAAGGAGGACGAAGAAGGATTGGAGTATGGGCAGGAGGGAGTGTAGGGTGGAAAGTATCACTATGTTCTTAAATTTGTATATTTGAAATACATTGAACATGTGTAACTTAAATACAATTAAAATTAATAACAAAAGATAAATAAAAAAACCTTGAAAACAGTCAACTCAATCAAAACATACTACTTCAGAATCGATGGCTTCTATGAAGCCACAGTAACACTTGAACATGGTTAAGATTTGATTGCAGCTATTGTGTTGGTTTGAAAGCTATTTAAACTTCCAACCTGCTCAAATAGAATTGCAAAAAGGCAGAATTGTGTTTTTCACAGAGATACAGTCCACTGGAGTCACCATCACTGGGAGCCTGTTAAAGTATATAGAATCTTGGGGCTGGTGCCATGGCACACTTGGTTAATCCTCCGCCTGCGGCACTGGCATCCCATATGGGCACCTGGTTCTAGTCCCACAGTTGCTCCTCTTCCAGTCAAGCTCTCTGATGTGGTGGGGAGGGCAGTGGAGGATGGCTCAAGTGCTTGGGTGCCTGCACCCATGTAGGAGACCAGGAAAAAGCACCTGGCTCCTGGCTTCGGATCGGCATAGTGCTGGCCGTAGCAGCCATTTGGGGGGTGAACCAACGGAAAAGGAAGACCTTTCTCTCTGTCTCTATCTCTCTCTAACTCTGTCAAATAATAAAAAAAATAAAATATATAGAATCTTGAGATGA
Organism: Lepus europaeus; assembly: GCF_033115175.1. Lineage (NCBI taxonomy): Eukaryota > Metazoa > Chordata > Mammalia > Lagomorpha > Leporidae > Lepus > Lepus europaeus. The sequence continues at coordinate 32,096,182 of NC_084832.1, read as the reverse complement.
TAAAGAATTTTGGTATCCTTAGTCTCTGCTGATCTTTCTTCACAATCAGAGGATTTGTGGATCTATGACACCACAACCAGCATTTTTTTTTTAAAGTGGAAAGCAAAATAGCAAAGTTTATTAAGGTAGAGACATCCGTAAGAACGAATGGGCACCTCTCCAGATAGAACCAGAGAGAGAGTGCCCAGTCACTCAGACTGGGGGAGAGTGAGGTTACATGGTTGAGTGGAGAGAATACACCTGGGCAGGCCAGGCGGGTGGCTCAGTAGAGAGGCAGAGGGCTGAGCACACTGTCCGGTTGAGGCCAGGATTTTTAAGGGGATGGGTCTTGTGTTCCCACCTCTTCTCCTCCTGGAACAAAGGACTTTTTGAATGTAAATACGAAAAATTCCTTTCTGAGTTTTTCCCCTGAAGTTTTCAGACAGGGGGAAGCCTGACTGGTGTCGCCCCACCTTAGAGGAGCCTTAGAGGAAGGATGGTTATCAGCTAAAAGAGGCAGGACGTTTGAAGTGCAGGTACTGGGTTGCACCTGGAAGGTTATGCGGATGATGACTTTGAGATGTAGATTCTGGACCTGGATGTCAATGTCTTAGGCCTTTGTCACACACACATAAGCTCATTTCTGACTTCCTACCTAACATTCCCCCCTCAAGAGGAACACCCATAATTCTTTTTGGGATAAATGAATGGAGTTCCATCTTCTATAGCTACTTCAAAGCTGACATATGGGCATTGAGATGGATATGGGCATTTCCTCTAGCTATCTGTCCTATGGTGTGCTACAGTGGCCTTGGAAAGACTGTCCTGCTCAGTCCAGAAGGCTGCTCAGGTCGTCCAATGCTATGGGCTGGAAGCCTTGTCTGACGACCTTTTGGAGTTAGACAGCTTTTATTCTGTTAGAGACAAAACAAACAAGTGTATTAAAAACACATGGTCCAAAGAGGAGCAGCAAGATTACAAAAGTTATTGGGCCAAGGAGAGTAAATATCCAGGATTTCCATGACCAGATGTCAGGCCAGAAATCCCAGCCTGCTTGGCCTGGTCCTGGAGCTGTTTGGCTTTGTCCAGGAAAGTACAAATTTGGGTTTATACCTGTCCAGTCTGATTGACCTAGAAACAACATTCTTCCTGGAACATGGCACAGATACCTCCCTGAGTGGCAGTTAGCATGTCCAATATTTCTTTCTTTCATAATCTTTTGTGACTTCCACATACCCTCTTCAACTTACTTGAAACATTCCATCATTTCCATTCCAGTCTAGAGTAAACTAGCCATCAGGATGAAGTCATTCTTACAAGCCATGTCCTTTCTTTATTCAAAAGAACTCTTTCCTTCTTAACCTTTCTTACCAAGTGCACATTTCTATACTTATGATGTTTTCCATAAAGTCTGGTTGGCTCTTTCTACCTTACTGGAAGATTGAGGTCTCCATGCAGAGTGAAGGTGCTGAGTTATTCCTAGGGCCTTACAAATCCCTTGTGTAATTTGGGAGATGAAGGAAGACCCATTGTCACTTTGTAAAGATTTTGGGAGACCAAAGCATGGAATAACTTCCTTCAGGAGAGTTTTGGCCATCTCCTGAGCTCTTTCAGTTCTGGTTGGGAAGGCTTCTACCCATCCAGTAAAGGTGTCTATAAGTACAAGCAGGTACCTATAGCCTTGACAGAGGCTGTGTAAAATCTATTTGCCAGCCTTCCCTGGAGTAAGTTCCCTTTCACTGCATAGGTTTAATTAAAGGTGGAGGTCGAGACCCCTGGGAGTTATTTTCTCTTGTCTTTACCTAGTTCTAGAGCTCTGGTTAAGGTGATCAGTTCTGCTAACTGAGCAGAAGTTCCTGGGGGCAGAGCACGAGCTTCAATAATGTGCCAGGCCATAACTATTGCATACCCTGAGAAGCAGGTTGCGTCCCTGGCAAAGCTGCTTCTCTCTGTGAACCAAACTTCATCTGTGTTAGTCAGGGGGCTGTTTTTGGGTCCCTTCTGACAACCAGCATTTGTATTCTTGATGAGTCCAGCTCTTCATCTCCAAGAATAGCAAGTTTGCAAGTGCCAAGGGGTAAGATGCTTTACCTTTACATCTTTTGATGCATCTCTTGCCAGTGCAAGCACCTCTGCAGCGAGGTGCTCCAAGATGGCTGTGCTGTACTCAGTGGCAGTTGTGTCCAAGTATCTGTGGTTGGTAGTCCTAGATTTCAGGTGCAGGTGAATGTGGCACACTGGGAACCAAAACCTGGCTCACTGTGAGCAATAAATTGCCTTTGTCTTGGCATTTCTGGAGTCTTTCCCATCTTTCCCTGTCAACCATTTAAAATTCTGCTGAAGCTCAAATAAGCAAGGGAGGGAAAGGGCTAATCAGAAATGCAGCAAGATCCCATCACCTACTCTTTGGTCGCTCTGTGATTCAAGCTGTTTCCATGAATTTTTTGAAGTACTTTCGTGTTTGAATAGCATGACTAGAAAGTCAGACTATTTTGTGCATGGAAGAGAAATTCCTCTATGTGTAATCTCCTAAGGGAATTCTGTTTCCAACTAAATGGATGTACTGTTGCCACCTTTAAGTGAGTAACTGAAGGTAAGAGAATCAATTTTATATTGCTGTTCAGTTTATAGAATATTTGAAGTTAGGCAAAAGTTGTCAAATGCCATTCTTTGTTTTTCAGAAATGTTAGAATAATCATATTTTCATGTATCCAGTTCAATCTGGATGTGTGATAAAAGTGAGTGTATCAAAGGAAACATGTTATCCTCATACCCTAACTTATATGTTTGTTGAAATTATTTTCCATTTTATTATCTTTGCTCTAGACTATAATTTACAGTAAACATATGTAACAAAAGATTTCATATTCAAACTACATCTATTTCAAATGAAAATATTTTTTCCTCAAGTAGCTACAATTGATAACTGCTTTCATTTCCTTTGTTTTATAAATCTGCTATTTTTCTAGATAGTTGGGTCTTGTGATGGATCAGAAATGGGTGATTCAGAAATTGCAGCAAAAAATCATTCTTTTTCTTCCTTCCCTTTTAATCCATAGTTTCATATATTGCTTGGCTTGGACATGTTATTTCACAACTATTATTGTTTCGTCTATTGTGTGAGAGGAACTCGGAATACACAGTTCTTGATGAGATTTCCTTAAGGAACTCTCTTTGTCTTCTTTAGAATCTCAGTGGGAGCATGTATGTTCTTATAACTGGACAGTAAATACCTATGGAGGCATTCTCTTTCACTTCCTTGGATGCCTCTTGAGATTTCCCTATAAAAGAAACACATACTTGATTTCCTCTGTGAATTCCCTTTCTTAACTCCAAAAACATTCTTTTTCATGCTTCCTTGGAAGATAGAAGGTCTGGGACTACTCAAGGGAAACTCTTAGGTGCAGCTGCTCTCCGCTCTAGTACTGGATACAGCTCAGTTTCCCTGGAGGCGATATCCCTGGCTTCCCAAGTGGTGTAATGGAGCTCTTCTGCCAGCAGCCTTGGCCAGGAGCCGAAGGAGAGAAAGGAGGAGGGGGTGAAGAGTCTGTGGCTACCCTAGAGATATTTTCCTATCCTGAAGGCCTGAAGCCAACTGAGTTCATCTCATAGTGCTTGGATGAAAAACAAGAGTGGTAGATATGGGCTAAGACTTAAAGGAGGATGCCTTTTTGAAAAATAGAATGCTAGCAATTTGAGATAAGATTTCAAGTGAAATAAAGGTGATGCCCACGTATGAAAGTTTTTCAAAAATTTCATGGAAAATATATATTATGAATGAACTACACATGGATTTCAATTTTTTTGTACAAAAATCAACATATTTTAAAATTCAGTTTCTCCACAACTTTTTGAAGTCCTTTTTTTCTGTGATCTCAAGCAAGTAGACCTTAGGCTTCCCGTTTTCTTGAGAGTCTTGGAAGTGCTAGCATTTTTTTTTTCAGAGTCTGAGCCTCCTTCTCCAGCTTCTGCATGAACTGAGGCACTCCTTGGTCACCCTGGTAATACAGTTTATCTTGCCCAGAAGACTGAGAAACTGTATGTTGCCAAACTCTCCCCTTGACAAAGGAAAACAAAAGCTGGCAATGGAGTTGGAGGGTAGATATTCATCTCTGGACCACCCTCGCCTCCTAGCCTCTCCTGTCCTTTCTTCCTCTTCCACAGGCTCCAGTTCACCTTTAGGATGAGGATCTCAGGCTCTAGGCAGACAGACAACAAGCTTATGTATTCTTACAATCATCTTTCCCATAATGATCACATGGGGAAAGGATGGAGGCTTATGTATTTCTTCAATAGCTAAATAATGGTAAGTCTCAGCATTGTTGGAAAACAAATTGTGGGGCTGGCGCCACTGCTCACTAGACTAATCCTCTGCCTGAGGCGCTTGCACCCCGGGGTTCTAGTCTAGGTTGGGGTGCCGGATTCTGTCCCGGTTGCTCCTCTTCCAGTCCAGCTCTCTGCTGTGACCCGGGAAGGCAGTGGAAGATGGCCTAGGTCCTTGGGCCCTGCACCCATGTCAGAGACCAGAAGGAAGCACCTGGCTCCTGGCTTCGGATTGGCACAGCGCGCTGGCTGCAATGCACCGGTCTTAACGGCCACTTGAGGAGTGAACCAATGGAAAAAGGAAGACCTTTCTCTCTGTCTCTCTCTCTTACTATCTAACTCTGCCTGTCCAAAAAGAAACAAATTGTGGAAACAGAGTAATAACTAGTACAATCTTCCTACCACCCCAGAGCATGCAATTGATGAGTGGAGTACGAGGAGGAATAGTTTTCTGGGTCAACTTTTGTGTTCACCAGAGAAAATAATAAGACTGCTATGTTAATACAAGGTCATTGAACATGTTGAACATGTAAAAACAGATACTGTAGAAGGCTATGAATATTTGTTAAATTTCCATCCTGCATGTTAGCCACTAAATAAAGAAAGCTCTTAAATAAAGCAGAAGAATATGAACTTCTGAGACTAACTTCAAAATTTTGGACTATATTTAGGATAGGCAGTTTGTAGACTTCATTTGTTATTGATGTTTTCCCATAAGAAACTATCCATTTTTCTGAGGAAAACTGCAGTCATGGGTACCCTTCAAGTCACAATTAAACTAAATGTCTGCTTTTAGTTATTTTAAAAATATTTATTTATTTATTTGAAAGGCAGAATGATGCAGAAGGAGGGAGAGAAGGAGAAATCAAGAGAGAGAGAGAGAGAGAGAGAGAGAGAGAGAGAGAGATAAAGGTATCTTCCATCTACTGGTTCATTGCCCAAATGTCTGTAGCATGCAGGTCCAGGCCAGGCTGAAGCCAGGAGCAAGGAACTTCTTCCAGATTTCCCATGTGGGTACAGGGACCCAAGGTCTTTAGGCATCTTCTTCTGCTTTCCCAGGTGAATTAGCAGGGAATTGGATTGGAAGTGTAGCAGCCAGGACTCAAACTGGTGCTCTTATGGGATGCTGGCATCACAGAGGGTGGCTTAATTCAGCATGCCATGATGCTGGACCCAGAATGAATTTTTTTAAAGGTCTTACATATGAGGGAGAAAATGTATTTGTCTTTCTGTGCCTGGTTTATTTCACCCAGCATGATGCCCTCCAGTTGTATCTATTTTGCTGCCCATGACAGGTTCTAATACGTTATGCTAGGTGAATAGTATTCCATTGTGTATGTACCACATTGTCTTCATCCACTCATCTTATGATGACACCTTGGCTGATTTCATATTTTGCCTATTGTGAACAGTGCTGCTATAAATGTGATCATGCAAATATCTCTTTGATACAATGAGTTCATGGCTTTTGAATATGTACCCCATGTACTAATAGATTATTGGATATATATCCATAGATCATTTGGCAGCAATATTTCTAATTTTTTTGATTTATTTTATTTATTTGAAACTCAGAGTTACAGAGAGAGAGAGAGAGAGAGAGAGAGACAGACAGACAGATATTCTGTCTCCTGATTCACTTCCCAAATGGCTATAATGGTACGGATTGGCCCAGGCCAAAGCCAGGAGCCAGGAGCTTCATCTAGGTCTCCTACACAGGTGCAGGGGGCCTAAGCGCTTGGGCTATCTTCTACTGCTTTCTCAGGCAGATTAACAAGAAGCAGCATCAGAAATGGAGTAGCCAGGACTCGAACCAGTCCCATATGGGATGCCAATGCTGCAGGCAGAGGCTTTTATTCCCTACACAACAATGCCCGTTCCTATTTCTAGTTTTTAAAGAAACCTCCAAAGTGTTTTCCACAGTGATTACATTAATTTGCGTTGCCACAAACCGTGTGTAAGTGTTGCCCTTTCTCAATATGCTCCCCAGCATTTGTCTTTTGGATAATAATATTCTGATAGCGGCAAGGTGATATCACAATTTTGATCTATATTTATATTTTGATGGCTAGTGCTATTAAGCATTTTTTCATTTATTTATTGAACATTTGTATTTCTTCTTTTAAGAATTGTCTATTTAGGTCCTTTATTCATTTCTTAACTGCATTGATTGCTTTTTTGTTAAGTTTTTTGAGTTGCAGGTATATTCTGGATATTAATCTTTGCCTGATAAGGAAGTTTGAAATACGTAAATATTTCCTTTCAATCTGTCAGATGTCTTTTCAAGTTATTGATTGTGTCCTTTGCTGTGCTGAAGTTTGTGAGCTTGATACAATCCCTTTTGTCTAGTTTTGATAGAGATAAGCTCATGGCTGGGTAGGCAGGGACCAGGGGATCCCTTCCCACCATCTTGGAGGACCTGAACAAAGCCAAGAAGCAGTTTCTGTGAAAGAGTTTTGTGATTGGAGGCTTAACTTTCACTCAGTTAACCAACCAAAGCTATCATTTCTCAATGTCTCTCCTGGACAAATCATGAGAACTTCTTTCACAGTCTATAAAAACCCCTGGACTGTCACCAGTCAATAGTTCCCTCCTTCAGGGACCACTCCCAGCTGCTGTGAACTTTCTCTGCTTCTTTGAATAAACTACTTCTTCTTTTATAGTCTTCCTTGTCCATGATCCTAAAATTCTTCGTGGTCATGGGACATGAGCCTGAGCTATCAGAACTCTGATGATCCAGCATACGAGTTGTAACATGTAAGAGCTATAAAATTTGGTGGAAAAGAGTGAGAAGAGGTGGGTTACCTCTGCTTCTTTGTTCAGCAGTTCCTGTTCTCCTCCACAGTCAACTATCAGTGAAAAACCCCAGGACTCTGTCAGCCAGGTAAAAGTGATTAATGTGGCTGCTAGCCTTAAAGACTCAGAGGGCAGTCTTGCCTGGGCAGATCTAATTCATCCCCCTCCACTTTTTGGTGATGTGAATGTTGGTCTCGTTCTGCCTCAGTTTCTTTTCATGGAAATTCATCCAGTGCATGAGACTGGAGTAAGATCTCGAAGGAATTGAAGGTTTTTTATGGCTAGGGCTTCTGCCTGTATTAGCTCCTGAGCTAATCCGGGTTTTGAAATAAAATCTGCACTCCTTGCTCTATCTTTCTCCTTCTTGTTTACTTTTCCCTCCTCAGTCAGGCTCAAATGTCAAGAGTAGAGGCAGGGGATGCCTCTGGCTACATCTGGCCAGACTAGTTTCCCCATCTAAACCAGCAAGAGAGAGGTTTTAATCAATTAACCCTTTTAATCTGATAGATTTATTTCTCCCTTATCCACAATTTACATTTTGTTGATAACATTTTTTTTCAGCTCTTGATAACAGGACTACCTGATTCTCTACTGCTTTGTTCTATTATGTATTAAACTGCCCTAAATAATGGGATCATATGTTAATGTTGTGCCCTAGTTCATTTGGCTTATTATTTTTTTAAGTTTTCATTTAGGTATGCAAATTTTATGTATTTCATGTATACAGATTTAGGAACATAGTGATAGTTCTCATGCTACTGTCCCTCCTATCCATACTCACACTCTTTCTTCTCCTTCCTCTCCTATTCCCTCTCCTGATTTTTAAAATGATCTACTTTCAGGTTACCTTATACTTGTAAGATTAACTATATACTAAGCAAAGAGTTCAACAAATAGAATAAAATTATTGGTTCTCAGCACAAGAGACAAGGGCTGTAAACAATCATCAGATCTCAACATGTCTATTTCACTCCAATACATTACATTTTAGGTACACTATTAGTTACCCCAGATCAGGGAAAACATATGATAGCTGTTTTTTTGGGACTGGCTTATTTCACTAAGTATAATGGCTTCCAGTGGCATCCATTTTGTTGCAAAATGCAGGATTTCATTCTTTTTTACAGCTGAATAGTATACTACAGAGTATATATACACCATATTTTCTTTATCCAGTCATCAATTGATGGACATATGGGTTGATTCTATATCAGCTATTATGAATTCAGCTGCAGTAAACATGGGAGTACCAATAACTCTTTCACATGCTGATTTCTTTTGCTTGGGTAAATTCCCTGGAGTGGTACTGCTAGGTGAAATGGTAGATCTATTTTCAGCTTTTTTTTTCTTTTTAAAATAATTTTATTTAAGTTATACCAGTTTTATGTGCTTGATATATACAGATTTAGGAACATATTGATACTTCCTACCCTACCCTCCCTTCTGCCCATGCTCCAAACCTTCTTCTGCCTCCCTCGTTTCTATTCTTAATTTTTACAAAGATCTATTTTCAGTTGACTTAGTGATCGTAAAATTACCCTACACTAAGTAAAAGAGTTCAACAAATAGTATAAAGAAAAAAAGAAGACTGTTCCTCATCGGAAGAGAGAACGGCTACAAACAATAATGGAATCTCACAATGTCCATTTCACTCCAATACATTACATGTTAGGTACTCTATTAGTTACCTCACGCCAGGGGAAATATATGGTATTTGTCTTTTTGGGACTGGCTTATTTCATTAAGTATGATGGTTTCCAGTTGTGTCCATTTTGTTGTAAATGACAAAATTTCATCTTTTTTACAACTGAGTAGTATTCCATAGTGTGTGTGTGTGTGTGTGTGTATATATATATATATATATATATATACCATATTTTTTTATCCAGTCAACAGTTGAGGGACATCTGGATTGATTCCATATCTTAGCTATTGTGAATTTTGTTGCACTGAACATGGGGGTACAGGTAACTCCTTAATACGCTGATTTATTTTGGTGTGGGTGAATTTGCAGGAGTGGGATTGCTGGGTCATATTTTCAGCTTTCTGAGGAATCTCCATACTGTCTTCCATAATGGCTGTAGTAGCTTGCATTCTGACCAACAATTGATTAGGGTACCTTTTCCCTCACATCATTGCCAGCATTTATTGTTTTTTGATTTCTGTATGAGAGCCATTCGAACTTGGGTGAGATGAAACCTCACTGTGGTTTTGATTCGTATTGTCTGATGGCTAGTCATCCTGAGAATTTTTTCTTGTGTCTATTGGCCTTTTGATTTCTTCTTTTGAAAAATGCCTGTGCAAGTTCTTTGCCCATTTCTTAACTGGGAAGTTTGCTTTGTTGTTGTTGAGTTTCTTGGGCTCTTGTAGATTCTGGATATTAATCCTTTATCAGATTCATACTTTACAAATAATTTTGCTCATTCTGTCAGTTGCCTCTTCACTTTGCTGAGTGTTTCTTTTGCAGTGCAAAAGCTTCTCATATTGATGTAATACAATTTGTCTGTTTTAGCTTTGAATGCCTGTGCTTCTGGTGTCTTTTCAAAGAAGTCTTTGCAATGACAATGTCTTGCTCAGTTAGCCCAAAGTTCCCATCTAGTAATTTGATGTTATCAGGTCATAGATTTAGAATCTTGCTCCATTTTGAGTTGATTTTTGTATAAGGTGTAAGATAAGGTTCTTATTTCATACTTCTGCATGCGGAGATCCAGTTTTCTCAGCATCATTTGGTGAAGAGGCTGTCATTTCTCTAGGGATTGATTTTAGCTCCTTTGTCAAAGATTAGTTTGTGTAGATTGATTTCTGGAGTTTCTATTCTGTTCCATTTGTCGACATGCCTATTTTTGTGCCAGTACCAGCCTGTTTTGATTATAAATACCCTGTAGTTTGCCTTCAAATCTGGTTTTGTGATGACTCTGGCTCTGTTTTGTTGTATAAGATTGCTTCAGCTATTTGTGTTCTTTTGTGTTTCCATATGAAATCATGTTTTCTAGATCTGAAAAGAATGTCCTTGGTATTTTGATTGTCATCACATTGAATCTGTAAATTGCTTTGGTAGTATAGACATTTTGAAGAAATTCTTACAATCCACAAATGTGGAAGATCTTAACATTTTTTTGTTGTCTACTACTATTTCTTTCCTTAATGTTTTGCAATTTTCATTGCAGAGATCTTTCACCTCCTTGGTTAAATTTGTTCAAAGATATTTAATTTTCCCCCTGTAGCTGTTGTGAATGGGATTGATCTCAGAAGTTTTTTCTCAGCCATGGCTTTGTCTGTGTATACAAATACTATTGATTTTTGTATGTTAATTTTATTTCCTGCCATTTTACCAAACTCTTTTTTAATTCTAATAGACTCCTAGTGGAGTCTTTTGGTTCCCCTATATATAAAATCATGTCATCTGTAAACAGGGATAGTTTGACTTCCTTCTTTCCAATTTGTATCCCATTTGATTTGTTTTTTATGCTTAATGGCTCTGGCTAAAACTTCCAGGACTACATTGAATAGTGATGTTGAAAGTGGGCATCCTTGTCTGGTTCTGGATCTTAGTGTAAATGCTTTCAACTTTTTCCCGTTTAATAAGATGCTGGTTGTGCATTTGTCATAAATTGCCTTGATCGTGTTGAGGAATGTTCCTTCTATACCCAATTTGCTTAAGATTTTCATTGTGAAAGGATGTTGTATTTGATTAAATGCTCTCTTTGCATCGATTGAGATAACTATATGGACTTTGTTCTTCAGCTTATTAATATGATACATGACATTTACTGATTTTCAAGTGTGGAACCATCCCTGCATACCAGGGATAAATCTCACTTGGTCTGGCTGAATGATCTTTTTGACGTGTTGCTGGATTCGATTAGCTGGTGTTTTGTTGAGCATTTTTGCATCTATGTTCATTATGGATATTTGTCTATAGTTCTTTTTCTCTGTTGTGTCTTTTTCTGGTTTAGGAATTAAGGTGATGCTGGCTTTGTAGAAATTTGGGAGGATTCTGTCGCTTTCAATTGTTTTAGATATCTTGAGAAGAATTGGAATTAGTTCTTTTTTTTTCAAATAGTCTGTTAAAATTCAGCAGTGAAACCATCTGGTCCTGGGGTTTTCTTTTTTGAGAGGGTCTTTATTACTGACTCTATTTCTGTCCTGATTATTGGTCTGTCAGGTTTTCTGTGCTTTCATGACTCAATTTTGATAGCATGTATGTGTCCAGGTATCTCTTTATTTCTTGTAGATTTTCCAGTTACTTGACATGTACTCTTTGTAGTAATTCCTGATGATTCTTTTTTATTTCTGTGGTTTCTGTTAAATTCCTTTTCATCACTGATTTTATTATTTTGGGTCTTTTCACTCTTTTTTTCTTGTAAGCCAGGCCAGTGGTGTATCAATTTTGTTTATTTTTCCCAAAAACCAGGTTTTCATTTCACTGATATTTGTATTTTTGGGGGAGGGTCAATTTTGTTTTATTTCTTCTCTAACTTCAACTATTTTGTTTCTTCTACTAATTTTGGGCATGGGTTGTTGTTTTTCTAGGTCCTTGAGGTGCATTCATAGCTCATTTAGCATCTGATGCCTTTCTAATTTCTTGATGTAAACACCAATTGCTATAAACTTCCCTCTTTTTTATGGAAAGCTTTTATTCAATAAATATAAATTTTGTAAGTACAACTTTCGGATTATAGTGGTTCTTCCCCTCATACCCTTCTCCCCGCCCTAACCATCCCACCTTCTACTCCCTCTTAATCCCATTTTTCATTAAGATTCATTTTTGATTATCTTTTTTTTTTTTGACAGGCAGAGTGGATAGTGAGAGAGAGACAGAGAGAAAGGTCTTCCATATTGCTGTTGGTTCACTCTCCAATGGCCGCTGCGGCCAGCGCATCATGCTGATCAGAAGCCAGGAGCCAGGTGCTTCTCCCGGTCTCCCATGCGGGTGCAGGGCCCAAGGACTTGGGCCATCCTCCACTGCCTTCCCAGGCCATAGCAGAGAGCTGGCCTGGAAGAGGGGCAACCGGGATAGAATCCGGCGCCCCGACCGGGACTAGAACCCGGTGTGCCAGCGCCGCAAGACGGAGGATTAGCCTGTTAAGCCACGGCGCTGGCCTGATTATCTTTATATACAGAAGATCCACTCTATACTAAGTAAAGATTTCAACAGTTTGCACCCACACAGACATACAAAGTATAAAGCACTGTTTGAAGACTAGTTTTACTATTAATTCTCATAGTACAACACATTAAGGACAGAGGTACTACATGGGGAGCAAGTGCCCAGTGACTCTTGATGTTGATTTAACAATTGACACTCTTATTTATGATGTCAATAATCACCCGAGGGTCTTGTCATGAGCTGCCAAGGTCATGGAAGCCTCTTGAGTTCACAAACTCTGACTTTATTTAGAGAAGGCCATAATCAAAGTGGAAGTTCTCTCCTCTCTTCAGAGAAAGGTACCTCCTTCTTTGATGGCCCCTTCTTTCCACTGGGATCTCACTCACAGAGATTCTTCATGTAGGTCCTTTTTTGCCTCAGTTTATTGGCTTTTCATGCCTGAAATGCTCTCATGGGCTTTTTAGCCAGGTCCAAATGCCTTAAGGGTTTATTCTGCAGCCAGAGTGCTGTTTTGGTCATTTGTCATTCTATGAGTCTGCTGTTAAACTTCCCTCTTTACATTACTTTTGCTTTTGTACCTCGTATGTTGTATTATCATCTTAATTCATTTCCAGAATTTTTTTGATTTCTCTTTTGATTTCTTCTATGATCCACTGTTTATTCAGAAGCATATTGCACAGTCTCCATGCTTTTGCCTGTGTTGTAGAGATTCCTGAGTTATTAGCTTCCAGCTTCATTCCATTGTGGTCAGAGAAGATGTATGGTATGGTTTCAATTTTTTTGTTTTTTGAATTTGCTGAGGCTTTCTTTCTGGCTTAGCATATGGTCTATCCTAGCAAAAGTTCCATGCACAATGAAAAGAATGTGTACTCTGCAACTGTGTTTTGAAAGACTGTAAATATGTTAGCTCCATTTGCTCCTTAAGTAGATTCACTCTGTTGTTTCTTTATTGAATTTTTGTCTAGTTGATCTGTCCATCGGTGAAAATGTGGTGTTGAAGTCCCACATTAGTATTGTTTTGGAGTCTATGTCTTCCTATAGATCCATTAACATTTGTTTTAAATAACCAGGCACCCTGGCATTGGTTTGATATAAATCTTCGTGATGAATTGATCCTTTCATCATTATATAGTGCCCTTTGTTATCTCTTTTAGAAGTTTTTGTGTTGAAGTCTATTTTGTCTGATACTACTATGGCTACATCTGCTTGCTTTTGCTTTCAATTAGCATGGAATATCTTTTTCCATCCTCTCACGTTTATTTGGCAGGAATCTTTGTTGATTGTTGATGATGTGTATCTTTTGTTAGCAGCAAATAGAAAGGTCTTTTTTTTAAATCCATTCAGCCAGTCTGTATCTTTTAATTGGAGAATTAAAGGTTACTATTGATAAGTAATGACTAGGCCCTGCCATTTTCCCATAAGCATTCCTATTATTTGCTTTGGATTTCCTTTGTAGTTTTACTGGGATATTTTCTGGCTTCACATTCTTTCATAATGATAACTATCCTTCTGGGTTTCTCTGTGTAGCACATCCTTAAGCATCCTTTGTGAGGCTAGATGAGTGGTGACAAATTCTTCTAATTTCCATTTGTTATGTAAGATATTTATTTCACCTTCATTCGTAAATGCGAGCTTTGCAGAGTACAATATTCTGAACTGATGGTTTTTTTCTTGTAAGACTATGTCTCTCCATTCTCTCCTAGCCTGTAGGGTTTCTGATGAGAAGTCTGCTGTGAGTCTAATTTGAGATCATCTGGCAGTAATCTGGTGTTTTTCTCATGCCCATTTTAGAATCTTTTCTTTATGATTTACTGTTGAAACTTTGACTACAATGTGTCACTGTGAAGATGTTTTCTGGTCATGTCTATTGCTTTTTAGGCATTTCATCAATCTCTTTGTCTTCATAGTCTAATATTGAAGTGTTATTGTGTTTCTTTGGAGTAGTCATACCATCTTCCTTGTTCTTGTTTCTTGTATTTCTGCATTTTGTTTTAGGCATTTGTGGGAATACTTGTTGGTTTTGTTTTCTGATGGAATTAATCTTTGGACTACGCCTATGTGGCTTAGTGGAGCATCTGCTCTTTCAGTGAATACCCAAAGGCATGTGTGGGGTATGGCCAGGGAGCTCTGGTCAGTGCTCCAGGGTAGGGCAGGTATCCAGGGTGACACAACCAATTTAGGCTTGGTAGGTGGGCTCTGTTGTCAACAGGGTAGAGGGCATGATCACCTCTATTGGATAATCACATCCTCACCTCCTCTCTTTGAAGATGATCAATGCCTTGGGTTAGCCCTCAGTGGGTACAACATTCTCTTGTATTGCCACGGGAACTGCACAAAGGATCTTTGCAGTTCTCATGTGAAAACGGATCCCACTACAATGGTCCATCCCAGGCAAATTAGAGAACTCTCAGTTTTAAGAGTCACACACAGTGATCGCCCAGAGACCCAGCTAAAACCTGCACCCTATCATGCAGTCACAGAGTGACTCAGCCCTGCATGGGTTCCAGCCCCTTGTCAATCCTGCCAGTCAGACTCAAAGTCAGTGGGGCATGTGGATTTTTCTCTTTGGTAAAATCCCTGGATTACATGCATGCAAAAGAGCTGCTGCAGTTGCTACTCATTTCAAAATGGCAGCTTCTCCCCAGCAGTTGCCACAGCCACTGCTGTTGTCAAGATTGTAGTTTATCCCCGTCACTTGCTGGGTGTGTGCACAGGAGCCAGCATAGTTGCTACTGATGTGACAAATGACATGCTCTCCCAGTTGGTTTTCACACACTGTTTTTTGGGAATGGAGAGAAGCTTTCCCTTTTTTTCCACTGTATTATGTTCTTACCCCATTCCTCTTAGTGCTCTGGGCCAGACTCAAAGAGAGTGTACTTCACCAGGCTCTCCCTCCAGCAATATCACCAGTGCTACTTGCTACTGCAGTCTGGTGGTTCTCCTGGCTCTTGGCTGTGGGGGTCTTGTGTTGTGTTCAGTGCTCATTGCTGTGTGTCCTCACTTTCCATGCTGATCCATTGCTTCCCTTTTCCATTTATAGAACTCCCTCTGCAAATTTTTCTCTAACTCTTCCCTGAGAATACACTTCCTCCATTGTTTTGCTGCTACTTTTCCCCAGTCTGAAGCAGTACATCATTCCCCTAGTCCTCTATATTGGAATCAGTGTTCAAGTCTTTTGAGTTTATAACAAGTTGTGGGATTGCTAGATGATACAGTAAATTTATTTCTAGTTTTTAAAGAAATCTCCACAGTGTTTTGCACAATATTGGTACTTATTTACATTACCACCAACAGTTTACAAGTGTTCCCCTTTCTCCATATCCTTGCAAGAATTTGTTACTCTGTATGCTTTGGAATTTTTGCCGTTCTGACAGGGATAAGGTGATATCTCACTGTGGCTTTGATCTGCATCTCCCTGATGGTTAGTGATGTTGAGCACTGTGGAATTCTCCCACGGTTAGGCCTGCCTATCCGTGGTGGCAGAGCTTCCTGCTTACCATTTCTGGGCAAGATGGTGCCCCCAGGACCAGGACGTTGGGATAGGTGCTGCGGCATGCTCTGCTGCTTTCTCTCTGCTGGTTTTCAGGTCCCATTACTTCTTTACTGAAGTTTTCTTGAAATGCGATTTTTCCTTTTTTGTTCCGGAACTTCTCTGTGGCTACCAGTCTTATAATCATCTGTCTTGATCTCAGCACCAGGGTTGCTTCTCCTGTCTCCCTCCTTTGTTTTCCAGTAAATGCTTCCTTCCTGGTCCTCCCCTGGTTTCTTCCTAGTATATCCCTGGTGTCATTAGATGTGTTGTAACCTCTTTTAAAGACACCAGTCAGATTAAATTAGGGCCCATCCTAATGGCCTTATTTTTAACATAGTTACCTTTCTAAAGGCCCAGTCTTCAAATACAGTGGCGTGCTGAAGGCCTGGAGGCTAGGATTTCCACATGTGAATTTAGGGGGAATACAATTCATCCCCCAGCAGGAATAATTTTCCTTTATTCCTCACTAGGACCACCCAAGCAGTAGTAGGCATGGGCACCAAGCCCTTGCTTTAAAAAGACAGGATGGAGCATGAACTTTGAAATTAGACTGTTGTGAAATTCTGATTTGGTTGTTTACTCTATTCTTCACTTTGGGCTCTCCTGGCCTCAATTTTCTTATTTGTAAAATCTGTGAAATATCTACTTGGGTATAACCTGTGCAACATGCCTGGAGCAGCAGGGAGGGCAATAAGTTTGGTTCCAGTTCCCTGTCTTAAAAAATAGGTAAAGGTTTCTGTTGCTATGAAGAAAAGATGTTCTTCTCTGGCTCCCTGTGGGAATGCAACACACTTACCTAAGGGAATGAACAGATCCTAGGAGGTATTACACTTTTGTTGGTTGGACTGGAAACTAATAATCATATCATGTAGAGTATTTTGGGGAATGGTATTTGGTGTGAGAATGAGAAATAAGGTATTTGGGCTAGAGATGGGGCTAAGGGTTGGCAAGAATGGGTAGGAAATTCAGGATCCAGATAAATGGTTGTTGTATAAACTAATGTAGAAAAAGCAGATACTGGGCCAAATGTTGTGGTGCAGCAGGTTATACTCACATTATATATCAGAGTGCCTGGTTTGAGTCCTGGCTACTCCACACTTTCAGCCCAGCTTCATGTTAATGTTTCTGGGGAACAGCAGATGATGGCCCATGTGATCTCTGTGATCTCTGTGATCTGCATGCAAGATCACAGTAGAGGTGCTGACTTCTGGCTTTGGTCTGGTCTAGCCCAAACTGTTGTAGGCATTTGGGAAGTGAACCCGTGAATGAAAGGTCTCTCTCTTTCCTTCACCCCTCCTCACCCTCTCCCCCTTACACTGCTTTTCAAACAGATAAATAAATCTTTAAAAAGAAACAGGTATTGGGACAGAATATACAAGGTGTGTTTAAGAGACAGCTACAACTCATGGATTTAAAAGAATTCTACTTTTGGGATCATAAGACAAGTTTCAGCTTGAACCTATTGGCAGAGGGAAGTTTATGATGTACTACTCACAAAATCTGGGGATGCTCATTTTACAGTAGTAAGGGTCTAGAAATTGTTTGAATAAGGCCAAGGAAGACAGGATTTGGATAGTGGTTTTCCATTTGAGGACAAGAAACAGCATTTTTGGAGCATAATTATCCTTCTCACACTTTGACTTTTTATTTCATTGTAAAAACAACAGATGGAATACATAACTTACAGTTTATAATCATGTTTTCTTGCCACTCAGATTACTTCCAGAAAATATTTCTGATGATAGCTTTTTCTCCTATTAAACCTAGTGGTTTATAGCAGAACGGCATGAAGAAAAAATAAAGGAAATAAGTAGAACATGCAGGCATCCTATCTTCTGGTAATTTTCCACCACTTAAGAGGAAATGTCTTTTTCTTCCAAACAATCCAGTTCTTCTCTTATCACCAACGTACATAAGATAATTGATATTGCATATCTTCTACATAAACATTGCTTTAATTTTTTTTATTACTTTTGCCCAAGTGACCCTGAGTGAATGTAATATCTGGCACAAGGTGCTGGAGTTATGGCACTATTTCAAACCCAGTGGCTTTGTTGCACAACATGAATCCCTCAGAGCTTTGGCATAGCTAGAGGTTTTTTTTTTTTCTTTAAAAAAAATTTTTTTTGAAGATTTCACCTTTATGATCTGTAAAGCTCTATTGCTTAGTAATCAAACCTTGAAGACTAAAGGGAGCCAAACAAATGATTTATCTCTAATTTTCTAATGGGGGCAATGATTTAAAAATAGCAAGCATATACATGTGACTAGCACCCAGCAGTTGGCAAGGTATTTTCACACACACAGATACATACACACACTTCCCTTAGGGTAGAAACAGGATTAAAAAGAATAAAACCACTTTTAAAAAGGGGGAATGCCATCCTTTCATTATCTTTCCATAAGCGTCCTCATATTAACTGATATTAATGATTGGAGACAATTTCCAACCCCCTAAGTCCTCTGCACTCTGGCTACTATGACAGGCAGATTGCAGGAGTGGATTTCATGGAATCAAAACACATAATTCATTTTTTTTTGTTAAAGTGGGAAATTAAATAGAAAATGTTCAGACACAATTTTTAACAATCCATTTTCTTTTTTTTTTTAAGATTTATTTTATTTGTTTGAAAGACAGAGTTACAGAGAGAGGTACAGACAGAGAGAGAGGTCTTCTATTTGCTGGTTCACTCCCCAGATGGCCGCAACCGCCGGAGCTGTGCCAATTTGAAGCCAGGAGCCAGGAGCTTCTTCTGGGTCTCCCATGAGGGTGCAGGGGCCCAAGGACTTGGACCATTTTCTACTGCTATCCCAGGTCATAGCAGAGAGCTGGATTGGAAGAGGAGCAGCTGGGACTAGAATCAGCCCCCACATGAGATGCCAGCGCTTCAGGCCAAGGCTTTTAACCCAATGCGCCACATCGCTGGTCCCAATTCATTTTCAAAGCAACTTTTATTTCACCATCTTCTTTTTTAAAATAAGATTTATTTATTTATTTGTTTATTTATTTATATGCCAGAATTACAGAGAGGGAGAGACAGAAAGAGAGAAAGGTCTTCTACCCTCTGGTTCACTCTCCAAATGGCTGCAATGACTGGGCTGGGCCAGACCAAAACCAGAAGCCAGGCGTTTCTTCTAGATCTCCCTCATGGGTAGTAGGAGTCCAAGCACTTAGGCCATCTTCTGCTGCTTTCCCAGCTACATTACAGGGTGCTGGATTGGAAGTGCTGCAGCTGGGACAAGAACTGCCACTCATATGGGAGATTTAACTCACTGCGCCAAACCCCTCACCTTCTTCATTTTAAAAAAGACATGAATATGTACATTAAATGATCCTTTCTATGCCTAGAAAGCATCTTAATATAGTTTTTTTTCTTCAGAATTGTTTAAATAAAAGGTTAGTGGATAGTTTAAAGACAGCTTTCAAATGTTGTTGTACAGTGTTCACAATGAAATCATTACTTTTCTGAAAAATTAAAAAATACAGGTTAGACATTAATTTCTGTGATTGGAAAGATTAGAAATTTATACACACACATTGGAAATAATTGACGGCTATTTTCATCATCATCACTATCATAATCAAACACAAAATGTATCATTCCAGGTCTTAGCCAGTAGAATTCACAAAAGAAGCTTTGTCTCTATAAAAATATCCCAAATCCTCATGAAATCCAAATTCATTCAGAACAGGGTTGGATTATGTGAATGGGGAGACCTGATGCCTGACTTCAACATGTCATTTTGATACTTGGAAGTTGTTTGACCTTAGGTAAATCATTTAACCTTGCCACCCTCACCACCAGTGCTTTGACTTCCACATCAGTTAGGTGCAAGCTTAATAATTTATTCTCCCTCACTGTGCACCTACTCCCCATGTAGGATCTCTGTCCTTAATGCGAATTAACAGTAAAGCTACTACTCAAACAGTACTTCATACTTTGTGTATCTGTGTGGGTGCAAACTGTTGAAATCTTTACATAGTATATACTAAGTTGATCTTCTGCATATAAAGATAGTTGAAAATGAATCTTGATGAATGGGATGGGAGAGGGAGTGGGACATGGGATGGTTGTGGGTGGGAGAGAGGTTATGGGGAGAAAAGTCGCTATAATCCAAAAGTTGTACTTTGGAAATTTATATTTATTAAATAGAAATTGAAAAAAATAAAAAAAAATTTGCGAAAAATAATTTACTCTCCTCATTTCATAGAATACTTCTCAGATCAAATGTGATCATGCACTTGAAACATTTTCAGTCATTTCAGAAGTTATACAAATGTAAGTGGCTATTTGTTTTCTATTAGAAATGAAAATTTTGGGCCGGCGCCGTGGCTTAACAGGCTAATCCTCCGCCTTCCGGCGCCGGCACACCGGGTTCTAGTCCCGGTTGGGGCTCCGGATTCTGTCCCGGTTGCCCCTCTTCCAGGCCAGCTCTCTGCTATGGCCCGGGAAGGCAGTGGAGGATGGCCCAAGCCCTTGGGCCCTGCACCCGCATGGGAGACCAGGAGAAGCACCTGGCTCCTGGCTTCGGATCAGCGAGATGCGCTGGCCGCAGCGGCCATTGGAGGGTGAACCAGCGGCAAAAAGGAAGACCTTTCTCTCTGTCTCTCTCTCTCTCTCACTATCCACTCTGCCTGTCCAAAAAAAAAAAAAAAAAGAAATGAAAATTTTGGTGTACTTGCTCAGAAAAGTTGAATCTAAGTTGCCATTCTTTCAGTTGCTAACTAGGAAGATTTGAATATATTAGTGAATCTTTTACTACATGTGTAAAAAAGGGTTAAAAATATCCCCTTCATGTATATAATAGTCAAAATTTTTCATAAACCATTTTCTTTCACAGGGAAGCAAAATTGTCACAAATGAAATTAGATAAATGAAGAAGGAATTTGGGTAAGAGGAATGAATAGGCTCTTATGTTTTTTTTTTTTTCTTTTTAAAGATTTTATTTATTTGTTTGAGAGGCAGAGTTATAGACAGAGAGAGGCAGAGACAGAGACAAAGTTCTTCTGTTAGCTAGTTTACTCCCCAAATGGCCTCAACATCCAGAGCTGGGCTGATTTGAAGCCAGGAGCCAGGAGCTTCTTCTGCGTTTCCCACATGGGTGCAGGGGCCCAAGCACTTGGGCCATCTTCTGCCTTCTCAGGCCATAAACAGAGAACTGGTTTGGAAGAGGAGCAACTGGGATATGAAATGGGACCCATATGGGATGCTGGTAAAAAGGCAGAGGCTCAGCCCACTACCCCATAGCGCTGGCCCATATATATATATATATATATTTTAAACTTATTTGAGAGGCAAAGAGATGGAGAGAGACAAAGAGACAGAGAGATCTCACATCTACTGGTTCACTCCCTAAAAACCTGCAATGACTAGGATGATTTAGTATTGAGATCAGGCTTGAAACAGGATTTGAATAATACTTTTTCAGAGAGTAATGCTAGGGAGAGAGCAAGATTAAGAAGGAAATTAGCAACTAACTCCATTTGGTGCTGGTCCTGGAACTCTCTTGTGAAAACTAGGCAGAGAGGTCAAAGATTTCTTTGTATGAAAGACTCGAGTCTAGCTAATTAAGAAATTATGTGGCAGGTGTTGTGGTGCAGCAGATTAAGCCATCATTCCATATTGGAGTGCTTGTTTCAGTACCGGTTGCTCCTTCCAATACAGCTTGCTCATGTACCCAGGAAGGCAGTGGATGATGGCTCAATGTACTTGGGATCCTGAGATCCATGTGGGAAACCCAGATGAAGTTCTTGGCTCTAGATATTGTCCTGGCTCTTCCTGACTGTTGAAGTCTTTTGGGGGAGTGAACCACAGGCTGGAAGATCCCTCTCTCTCTATCTCTCTTTCTCTGTTACTATGCCTTTTGAAGAAATAAATAAATAAATAAACATCTTAAAAAATAAGTGACCAAGAAAAGTATAAACATATTAGCGAGAATTAAAATTTTTAAAATGTATTTGAGAGATATAGAAACAGGAAGAGAGAGAGAAAGAGACACACACACACAGAGCTTTCACCTGCTAGGTCACTCCCAAATGTCCACAGCAGTTAGGGCTGAACTGGGCTGAAATTGGGATTCGGGAATGAAATCCAGGTCCCCTATCTAATTGGAAGAACCCAGTTTACTTGACCTATCACTGCTACTTCTCATTTGCATTAGCAGAAAGTTGGAGTTAGGAGCCCGAGCAGGAAGTTGAACCCATTAAACCCAGGTACTCTGATGTTGGACATGGTTTTCTATGCACTAGTCTGAACAACCCCTTCATTAGTGACAATCTTTAACTCTCACTTCTTTTAATTGAAGCATATTTAAGAACTCAGGTATAAATGACTTCTAGAGAACATAATATGTAATTGTTGATAATATAATCCAACACAGCAGCTCTAAATCTAATACTAAATAAATTCTTACTAACATCTTTTAAAAAAAATTATGTATTTGAGAGGTAGAGTTACAGACAGAGAGACAGACAGACAGAGAGATTTTCTATCCATTGGTTCACTCCCCAAATGGCCACAATGGCCAGAGCTGGGTTGATCTGAAGCCAAAATCCAAGAGCTTCTTCTGGGTCTCCCACATGGATGCAGAGACCAAGCACCTGGGCCATTTCTACAGCTTTCCCAGTCCATAAGCAGAGAGCTGGATTGGAAGAGGAGTAGCCAGGACATGAACAGGCTTCCAGATGGATTGCTGGTGCTGCAGGCAGAGGCTTAACTCATTGTGCCACAGTACCAGTTCCTATCTTTTGTATCAGTAAATTTTTATATTACTAAATCATTGATAAGGTTGTTTTTTATATGAAAAATCCAAAGGGATTATGTGTCAACATTTTGAGCAGTGCCATACATTTGCACTGATTTTAAACAGTTACAAAAGATACAGTGATTTTTGGATTGTTTAGCTTTCCTCAGAAAGTAGTTATCCCAGCTCTTTCATTCTGTAATCTTCCTACTTCAGCTCTTGAAATTACTTTGTGCAAACAACAAGTTTATTTGGCTTTTGGCATGTTTTAATAAATATTGTGCTCTTTAGCAATAGAAAGCAGGCAAGGATTCAGAAGACCTTCAACCAGACAGCCTTTTATGGTTGTGAAAAATACTACCCTGCATTTTCTCTCTATTCTGTTTCCGACAAAAACTGCTAAATGGAGGACAAGATTATAAGGGACTCAACAGATTCAGAAGAACCCTTATCCCTGAAACTCAGTAGAGAAGGGGAGGTGCAGTGTCTGAAGAGGTTCAAATTTCCTTACTTTTCATTATTCAGTGAAGGCAGTATGTTTGGTGTACTTGTGACTGGCATTCCATCTGAGGCTCTGTGTTACCCTTTCTGACAGGTAGAAAACATTAACATGATCACAGATCAGTAGTTGGAGAGACTGAAGAAGAACAAGTACAGTCCTGTCATGGTATTCATGAGGAATGCGTTCCAGTGCTCCCTGAAGACAGCAAAATCCATGGGTGCTCAAGTCTCTTATATAAAATGGCATAGTTAGAGCAAGTATGGTGGTGTACTGAGTTAAGCTACCATTTGAGATGGCCATATCCCTTATTAGAGTGGCAGTTTGAGACCCAGATACTCCATTTATGATCCGCCTTCCTGCTAATGCATCCTTAGAGGAAGCAAACACTGGCTTTAGTGTTTGGGCTCCAGTTTCTCACTCAAGTGGGAGACCTGGCTGGAGTGCTGGACTCCTCACTTCAGCCTGGCCCATCCCTGGCTGCTGCAGACATTTGGAGAATGAACCAGTGCTCCTTCCTTTTTTCTCTGTCTAAACCTCTGTCACTTTGCCTTTCAAGTAAATAAATCTTTTAAAGAAATTAAATTAGTATTTGCATATCACCTATATACAACCTCCTAGAAACAATAAATCATCTCTAGGTCACTTATGACACCTAATGCAATGTAAATAATATGTATATAAGTATTACACTGCTTTGTTTAGGAAATAATGACAAGAAAAAATATTTCTCTATATTTAGTACAGATGCAATTTTTTTTTTATATAGGGTGGTTGAATACACAGATACAAAACCAATGGACCGGGGAGGTCAACTGTATTTTCTTTATTTAAAAGAATATTGAGCTCTCCTAAAAAGAGTGTCTAAAACAGTCAATATCAGATAATGTTGACATTTTTAACTTGGAAGGGTATCTCCTAATCAGTAACTAATTGAGAAAATTTTCTTCAACTTTTTTTTTTTTAGAGTTACAGAGAGAGAGAGACAGAGAGAGGGCAAATGAGAACCCATATAAGATGCTGGCACTGCAGGCCAGGGCTTTAACCCCCTGCGCCACAGTGCCAGCTCCAAATTTGTTTAACTTTTAAGATTGCCCCATCTTGTGGTAATAGCATTTTAACTTTACAGGAACCTTCCTTTCATCTCTTCAGTTAGTCTGTATGGATAGAGTGGGCTAATGCTACCTTGGAGTGTAGGGGTATGTTTGACTGTATCTTTGCTAATTTGCATGACAAAGTGATTGAGAAAATGTGCATATAAACCAAGTGGGAACCAATTGAAGTCAGGAGGCAGGAACCAGGAGCTTCTTCCACATCCCCTTCATGGGTACAGGGCTAGAATTGGGCTGATTCAAAGCCAGGAGCCAGGAGCTTCCTCCACATCTATCATATGGGTGCAGGGGTACAAACACTTGGGCCATACTCCCTCATAAACAAAGAGCTGGATTGGAAGAAGAGCAGCTGGGACTTGAACCAGCTCCTATATGGGATGCCGGTGTTGCAAGTGGAGGCTTAGCTTACTACTCCACAGCACTGGCCTCTATCAGTGTTTTATAATTTTCATTGTAGAGATCTGTTAGAAGCTCAATTAAGTTTATCCAAAGTATTTTGTATTAGACTTTGTAGCTATTATGACTGGGGTTGCTCTTAAAATTTCTTTTAAAGTGAGTTTGTTATCGATGTATAAAATTGCTACTTATTTACTGCATGCATGTTGATTTTGTATCCTGTAACTTTAATGAATTAATTTATCCTGTAACTTTAATTAATTAATTAATAATTAATTTAATAAATGGATTAATTTAAAGTTCTTTCTTAAAAGATTTATATTATTTATTTGAAAGACAGAGTTACAGAGAGCGGTAGAGCCAGAGAGAGAGGTCTTCCATTCCATTGGTTCACCCCCAAGTGACTGCAATGGCCAGAGCTGAGCTGATCTAAAGCCAGGAGCCAGGAGCTTCTTCTGGGTCTCCTACGTGGGTACAGGAACCCAAGCACTTCGACCATTGTCCACTGCTTTCCCAGGCCATTAACAGAGAGCTGGATAGGAAATGGAGCAACTGGGGCTTGAATTGGTGCCCATATGGGATGCTACCACTGCAGGCAGAGAGTTAACTTACTACAACATAGCACTGACACCAAATTTATCAGTTCTAATATTCTTTTGATGGAGGCTTTAGGTTTCTCTATCTGTTGAATTGCATAATCTACAATCAGAAATAATTTGACGTCTTCTTTTCCTATTTATTTCTTTCTCTTGTCTAGTGATTCGGTTAAAACTTCCAGTATCATAAAGAATAAGAGTAGTGACAGTGGACATGCTTGTCTATTTTCAGATCTTTTTTTTTAGACAGGCAGAGTCAGACAGTGAGAGAGAGACAGAGAAAAAGTTCTTCCTTTTCCATTGGTTCACCCCTCAAATGGCACTGTGGCCAGCGCACCACGCTGATCTGAAGCCAGGAGCTAGGTGCTTCTCTTGGTCTCCCATGCGGGTGCAGGGCCCAAGCACTTGGGCCATCCTCCACTGCCTTATAGGACCACAGCAGAGAGCTGGACTGGAAGAGGAGCAACCGGGACAGAACCTGGCGTCCAACTGGGACTAGAACCCAGGGTGCCAGCGCCACAGGTGGAGGATTAGACAAGTGAGCCGTGGTGCTGGCATATTGTCAGATCTTAAAGGAAATGCTTTCAGCATTTCCCTGTTCACTGTGATGTCAGTTGTATGTTTATTATATGTGTCCTTTTTTGTTTAATTAGTCATTCCTAATTTCTTTTGATGAAATAAAACTAATGACAATGTAACATCTAAATATTTCATGTGTAATTATAAGATAATAATTAAGTTCATTTAGACTTTAAGCCATTTTCTCTGAACAGCTTATGCACAGGAATAATTATGTAGACAAAGACACAACAAAAGAAAACAGTAGCCCAAATATCCCTGAAAAGCATAGTTGCAATAATTCTCTATAAAGTACTAACAAATAAAAACTAATAATATCACAAATATCATCATCATAATCAAATGGGATATTTATCATGGATGCAGGTATAGGTCAACAGATGAAATCAGTACACAGAATATATCACATCAGATTGCTGAAATATTAGAAAGAGTTCGGAAAGTTTGTTTCTCTTTCAAATTTTTAAAAAGATTTATGGGGCCGGCCAGCACCGTGGCTCACTAGGCTAATCCTCTGCCTTGCGGCGCTGGCACACCGGATTCTAGTCCCGGTCGGGGTGCCAGATTCTGTCCCGGTTGCCCCTCTTCCAGGCCAGCTCTCTGCTGTGGCCAGGGAGTGCAGTGGAGGATGGCCCAAGTGCTTGGGCCCTACACCCCATGAGAGACCAGGAGAAGCACCTGGCTCCTGCCTTCGGATTGGCGCGGTGTGCCGGCCACAGCGCGATGGCCGCGGCAGCCATTGGAGGGTGAACCAAAAGCAAAAGGAAGACCTTTCTCTCTGCCTCTCTCTCTCTCACTGTCCACTCTGCCAGTCAAAAAAAAAAAAAAGATTTATGGGGTCATTTCTGTGGCACAGCAGGTTAACACCCCGGCCTAAAGCGCTGGCATCCCATATGGGTGACGGTTCTAGTCCTAGCTGCTCCTCTTCTGATCCAGCTCTCTGCTATGGCCTGGGATAGTAGTAGAAGATGGCCCATGTCCTTGGGCCCCTGCACATGCATGAGAGACCTGGAAGACGCTGCTGGCTCCTGGCTTTGGATTGGCACAGCTCCGGCCTTTGCAGCCATCTGGGGAGTGAACCAGTGGATGGAAGACCTCTGTCTCTGCCTATCATTGTAACTCTTTCTTTCAAATAAATAAAATAATTTTTTTTACAAAAGATTTGTTGTTTATTTATTTGAAAGAGAGAAAGAGAGAGAGAGAGAGGAGGGAAAAAGAGACACACACACAGACACACACAGAGAAAGAGATCTTCCTTCTATTGATTCACTCCCCAAATGTCTACAATAGGCAGGTCAGGGTCAGGGCCAAGAACTCTATGTGGGTCTCCCATGTGGGTGGCAGGGACCCAAGTACTTGGGCCACCATCTTCTGTCTTTCAGGTGCATTAGCAGGAAGTTGAACTGGAAGTGGAGGAACTGGGACTCTAATGGGGACTTGATCCAGGTACTCCATCAGTATGGGATGTGGAGTCCCAATTAGTGACTTAATCTTTTTGTCACAAGGTCTGCCTCTCTTTGAAATTTTTGGAATTGTTTGAGAAGAAATAGTACTAAATCTTCTTTAAAAGTTTCATAGAATAGTGAAGCCATCAGGTCCCAGGCTTTTCTTTGTTGGGAATCTTTGATTATGGATTCATTTCTATTTCTACTTGTTGTTTGCCTATTTAGATGTTTTACCTTCATGATTCAATTTTGGTGAGTGATATATTTCCAGAAATTAATCCATTTCTTGTAGGCATTCCAATTTGTTGTCATGGTGTTTTTCATAGACGTCTCTAATGATCACTTGAATATTTATGGTATCAATTGTAATAGTATTTTTATTTTATTTCTGATTTTATTGACATGAGTCTTCTTTTAACATGGTTAGCTTATGTAAAGATTTATCAGTTTTGTTTATCTTTTCAAGGAAACCAACTCTTCATATCATTGAGTTTTTTTTTTTTAAAGTTTCAATCTCATCTATCATTGTTTTTTTAATTATTTCTTTCCTTCTACTGAATTCTTGTTTGTTTGGTTCTTATATTTCTGTGTCCTTGAGATTCATGTTGGCTTGTTTATTTGATATTTTCCTATTTTTAAATTTTATTTATTTATTCATTTGAAAGGCAGAGTGACAGAGAGGGAGGGAGGGAGAGAGAGAGAGAAAGAAAGAGAGAGAGAAGAAAGAGATATTTTCTATCAGTTAGTTCACTTTCCAAATGCCCAGTACATCCTGGTCTGGGCTAGCTTGAAGCCAGGATCCAGGAACTGCTGCATCCAAGCTTCCCATGTAGGTGCCAGGGAACCAAGTACTGAATTCACCATCTGTTGCCTCTCAGGATACACTTGAGCAGTAAGCTGAGTCAGAAGCAGAGACAGGGCTTGATCCTAGGTATTCTGATATGGAATATGGGCATGTCTATTGGTGAGTTAATCTGTTGTTCCACAAAGGGCACCCTGAAATTTTTCTATTATTTTGATGTAGGTAATTATTGTTATAAAGTTCTCCTTTGTATTGTTTTTGGTGAATCCTTTAAGTTTTGATATGTTGTGTTTCCACTTCTATTACTTTTAGGGAATTTTAAAATTTTCCTTTTGATTTCTTCAATGAGCTTTTATTCATTCAGGGACATGTTTTTCAATCTTCACATATTTATGTGATTTCTGGAGTTTTTTTTTTTGTTGACCTCCAGTTTTATTTCATTGTAGTCAGAAAAAATGCACAATATGATTTCAATTTTTAAAAATATCTTTAGGGTCAAGCATTGTGGCATAATGGGTAAATTCAGCAGACTATGTAGTCTAGCCTAGAAAATATTTTATGAAAAGAATGTGTATTTTGCAGTTGTTGGATGGAATCTTGTTGTTGAGTGTCTGTTACATCCATTTATTCTACAGAATTGCTTTTTTTCTGGATGGTCTATCTACTGATGAAATTGAGATGTTTAAGTATTCCACTATTAATGTCCTAAAGCTTATCTCTTCCTGTAGATCTAATGTTTATTTCATAAAATAGCATTGGGCACATGCAGATTTATAATTGTCATATTTTATGGTTGAATTGATCCATTGATCACAATAAAATGACTTTCTTTGTCTCTTTTTACAACTTTTGTCTTACAATCTATTCTAAGTTTAACCACTCCTGCTTATTTCCTTTTTCATAGAAATATTTTTCTATCTTTTCACTTTCAGTCTATGTGTGACTTTACTAGTGAAGTGAGTTTCATGTATGCAGCATATCATTGGGCTATTTTTAATCATTCATTCAGTGTCTTTTAATTAAGTAATATTGTCTATTTACTGATAAATAATGAGCCCTGCCATTAATTTTTATTCTGTTTATTTTTA
This sequence comes from Lepus europaeus, assembly GCF_033115175.1. NCBI lineage: Eukaryota > Metazoa > Chordata > Mammalia > Lagomorpha > Leporidae > Lepus > Lepus europaeus. The sequence continues at coordinate 32,067,181 of NC_084832.1, read as the reverse complement.
AATATCCTTTGTTCTGATTCCTGTAGGTTTGATACATGTTTTCATGATGGTTGCTATTTTTCTTTTGCTTCTGTATGTAAGGACTACCTTTAAACAACTTTTGCAAGGATGTTTTGATGGTGATTGATGCCTTCAGTTTTTACTAGTTATGGGAAATTTTTCTTCCTTCTTCATTTATGCAAGTTAATTTTACAAAGTAAAATATTCTTGATTGGCAGCTATTGTCTTCCTGAACTTGGAATATATTATTCCTGTCCCACCTTGACTGTAGGTTTCTGTTGAAAAGCCTAGTCCTTTTAATGGGTTTTCCGAGTGCTAGTCTCTTGCAAATGTTAGAATTATTTCTTTGTGTTGTATATCTGAGAGTTTGGCTATCACTTATCATGGGGTGGATCTTTTTGGGTTATATCTGTTTGTGTCCTTTGGGCCTCCTGTACTTAAATGTCCATATCTTTCTTCAGATTGGGAAATTTTGGTGTAGGTTTTCTAAGGCTCTAATCCTTTCTTCACCCTCAGGAATCCACATTAATTGAATATTTGTTCACTTAATGCTATAAATGTCACAGAGGCTGTCTTCATTTGTTTTTATCTTTTTTTTTTGTCTGATTGGGCTACATCAAAAGATCTGTCTTCATGTTTAGATGTTCTTTCTCCTGCTTGATCTAATCTGTTGTTGAAATTTTGCAATGTATTTTTATTTGATTTATTGAGCTTTTCAGTTCCAAGTTTTCATCTATATTTTCAACATCTCTATCTCTTCAGTGAATTTCTCATTCATGTCATGCATTGCTTTGATTTTGTTCAACAATCTGTCTGCTTTATCTAACATTTCTTGAACATTCATATAATTATTCTTTCATCTCATTTTTTAGATATTTGATCAGTCTGTTTCTTTATGGAGCCTGTTATATAAACCATTATTGTATTGATTTGGGGGCATAATTTTCCCTTGATTTTTTATACTCTTTGGAGGGTTAGTTTCTATTCTTTTAAAAATGTGGCTTTTATGGATAAAAGCTTTTTCCTGAAGATGTGTCTTTAGGTGTCAATTTAACAGATATTTTGGCTTTATTTCCATTTGGATGCTGCAGTACAGCCTCTGTGCATTTTCATCAACAACAATTGATGGCAGCAGCACAGCCCTTGAATGACTCTGCAGGAGTATGTGGGTCTTGGTAGCACCCTGTTGGACAGAGTCTGGGGTCACAGGGGTGCTGGCCTTCAGTCCACTGTGGCTGGCTTTTGGCAGGCTGTTTCTGGAATCCTGCAGGGATTGCTCAGAGACCCACATTGGCAGGGTGTGGTCGGGGTCATGTTCTTGCAGAGGCATTTGAGTCCCCATGCAATTTCGTGGCACCTACTTCCTTCTTTTTCTGCCAAGAAGATAATTACTCTCTCCATATTGTGTTACCTGAGGTTGGGGGAAGAATAGAGTGATATTCTGTGGCTATCAGTGCTAGATTCCACCTGGAGTTCATAGCTTTTCAAGAACAGTACAGTATGGGTTAGAACCAAGGCCTTGTTGCTTCTGAGCTGGGCTTATAGCCTGAGGTTACAATAACCTATCACATGCTGGTGGCTGGGATATAAGCCCACTGAGTCAGGCCACAAGTCTCTGCTTGGAACCAGTGCAAGTTCAGTGACTGGAAACCATGACTGGGAAGTTCTGCCCCGTGATGATTTTACCAGATACAAAATGCAAGTCTTGTGCCCATTTAGGTGCCCTATTCAACAATGGCTGGAGTTTGTTTCTCACAGTTGGCTCACATTGGTGGAGGGCAGCTATAGAGGCTTTTGGAGTTTGTCTGGTGCTTGATTTCATTGTGGAGCTCTGAACTTCAAGGAAAAACCCTAAATTCACTTTACTACCCTATTGCTGAGCAGTTAGAAGCTTGCTCCTTGTTGTTGGCCTGTGGTTGATAGAGAGATGGCGTAGAAAGTCCCCTGGTTTTCAAGGCTGATGTTATACTCACTCACATCTGAGTTTCATAGTCACCAGGTCCTATGCCATCTCAATGTATACTCCAGGCTTGTATAATGTTGGTGGTAATACAGGCTGAAACAAGTCCATTCCACCAGGGTGCACAACTCCATCTGATAAGGGAAATGAATTTCAATGCAAAGTCCTCAGTTCACTTTCCTCCTCTAATCTCCAGTGATTGGAATTCTGTTCCACTGTCTGCCAGAGTTTGTGGAGGGGTCATATGGGTGGACCATCACCCAGAGGCCTAGTTGCCGAGGCCATAGGGCACTGTCCTACTCTAGGTTTCACTGTAGCAGGCCTGGCACTGGACTTCTAGTCTAGGGTCTGATCTTTATTCCCTCTCCCTCTGCAATATGGGAGATATCATTCTTTCCATACTATTCAGATTTGGGGTGACATGAAAATCTTTCTTCTTTCAAATGTGTTTTTTCTTATTAGCATACCAAATCCAGGCAATGTGGTCTCTCACCTGGTTTCCCTGATGTTGTGATGGTGACTTAGTGCATGGATGGCTATAAATATTGGTGTCTTCATGGAGAGATTGCTAGAGCATCTTGCTCAGTGGCCATATTACTTGCCCTCTTGTTCTTCTTTCAAAGTAATTTTTGGTTATAAAATGTCCTTTTCACTTCCACATCAATTTTATATTTAGTGTGTCAAAAAGAGAAAAGTGTCCTAAAAATTAGATAGCAGCTACATGTGACTTATTGATCAATTTGTGGAAAATTGACATCTTAATAACATACGATTGCTGAGTCTTTACTTTCTCTCATTAGTGTTTTTTTACTTTTCAGACTTTTTCCTAGCCACCTAATTTTTAATGTTATTATGAATGGTACTACTTCAATAACAATTTGCAATTATTCAACTTACTGTTTAGATTTACAGTGATATTTGCTTATTATCTTAATATAATGCAAACTTGCTTAGGTCATTCATTAGTTGTGGTGCTTTTTTGTTTATCCCATTCAATGTTCTTATAATCAGGACATTTGTGAATGACAGTCTTTCTTCTTCTTTTCTAATTTGATTTCTTTTTGTTTCTTTTTCTTGACTTTTGGCACTAACTAGAAGCTAGAAAATGTTGAAGAAAAGCTATGAGGCTAGAAATACTTGCTTTGTTTCTAATCTTACATTGAAAACACAGCTTTCTTTAAAGGCAGTTTTGGTGATATATTAAATCTCTCATAAATGTTCAAGAATTACCTTATATTCTTAGCTTGTTGAGATTTTTTTAAAAAAATCAAATGGGCATTGATTTTGTCTCACTTTTTCTGTGTCTATTTACATAATTATGTGGTTTTTCTTTTTTTTGTTAGTAAATTATATTGATTGATATTTTAATGCTAAACCAAACTTGCATGTCTGTGATGGAAATCACTTAGTCATGAATATTGTTATTTTAGCACACTGGGTGGTCTAAATAATGGAATACAAAAGTATTGACATACTAAATCTTACATCCTATACATGTTACTTATGACAAAAAAGACTTTCCATATGTGCTCAAATTCAGTATATTGAGATGAGCTAAATAATTGTAATTACAAGCATCCTCACAAAAGGAAGACAGGTTTAGCTACAGAGAGAAGAAATTGATGTGATGCTGGACATAGACTGGAGTGTTATGCTTTGAAGGTAGAAGATGAGTCCACACCAGGAATATGGGTAGCCAAAAAAGCTAGAAAAAGGAATGACATGGATTTCCTTTCAGACTTTCCAGGAGGAGGAAATCCTACTGTCACCTGGACTGTGGCCCTGTAAATCTTATTCTGGACTTTTTACCTCCTAAAGTTTATGAGATATAGTCATATTTTTAAGCTACTGAGTTTGTGGCAATTTATTACAGCAATGTTAGGAAATTCATATATATTTTTGCATAGAGAAGTGAAGTGTTAAATCAATACAAATGTGGCGTTGGAATTAGACAATGGGTAGAGACTGGTAGAATTTTAAGAAATGTTATAGAAATGTGCTATATTTCCTTGAATAGACTTAGTAGGAATATGAATATAAGAGCCTGTGTTGAATTTCTGAACTCTTTACTTAGTTTAGAGTTGGTCTTCTGGGTATAATATTAATTGAAAATGGATCTTAGTGGAGAATGGGACTGGGAATGGGAGGAGGAGGAAGAGTTGGAATGTGGGTGGGAGGGCAGGTATGGTGGGAATAATCACTATATTCCTAAAGTTGTACATATGAAATGCATGAAATTTGTATTCCTTAAATAAAAGGTTTCTTTGGGAAAAAAAGAAGCTGTGCTGGTGAGGGCTCATAAGGAAATGAGGAAGTTGTTATTAGAAATGGAATGAAAGAGTATCCTTGTTATACAGTGACAGAAAGTTTAACAGAACTGTTTCTTAAAAGTTATGCAGAAAATAAAACTTGTAAATGATAAACTCAGATATTTAGCTAATGAAATTTCCAAGCAAAATTTTTGAGTTGTGGTATGGCTTTTTTTTTTTCTGTTTAGTATCAAATGGTAGAGGAAACATAAACTGAAGGAAGAGTTATTAAAGAAAAAAAAAGAATCTAGCATATGATGATTTTGGAAACAGTCTATCTAGACTGTGAAAGAAGCTAAAATGAAGAGTGAGGCAAGTGTGTTCTCAAGAGCAATCAAAAGGATAGGTTAAAAACTATGCAGTGTCTCAGAAAGATCAAAAGACTAAAGTATTAAGTGACATGGTGGGTTCTTTGAAAAGATTAGGAACGAGACATTTGGGTCCTAATACACCTATAAGAGAACCACATGCTTTTTTGAGAATACTATGTCAGGAGAATCTGCCAACTTTTTCTGAAAGGGCAGGTAGAGTGATGAAGGAGGTTGATAAGTGTCTTCAGTTGCTAGCATGTGGTGCTCTTCATATAAAAGGAAGGATAGCTCAAAAGATAGAGCTTTGGCCTCCGAGGTTGGAGCTTTGAGCCAAAGAAGTTAATCCCAGGCCTTGAAATCTAATGGAGTTTTATCACTTGTCTCCCTTCCCCCATTAGGTGAGACAGGGAGGTTACAGTGGACTAGAGAGTGAGAATGCCTCACTGACAGATCAGGTAAGGCACTGTTAACATCTTTTGCACTGTTGAAGAAATCTTTAAAAGGAGAATGTTCTGGGTGAGTCTCACAATGGTTATTTTTCTATCTCTCTCTGAGCTTTTTTTTTTTTTTTTTTTTTCAGGGTTGGGTAGCTCTTTTTTTTTTTTTATTAAACTTTTATTTAATGAATATAAATTTCCAAAGTATAGCTTATGGGTTACAATGGCTTCCCCCCTCCCATAACTTCCCTCCCGCCCGCAACCCTCCCCTTTCCCGCTCCCTTTCCCCTTCCATTCATGTAAAGATTCATTTTCAATTCTCTTTGTATACAGAAGATCAGTTTAGTATATATTAGGTAAAGATTTCAACATTTTGCCCATATAGCAACATAAAGTGAAAAAACTACCATTGGATTACTAATTATAGCATTAAATAGCAATGTACAGCACATTAAAGACAGAGATCCTACATAATTTTTTTTTTAATTAATTAATTTTCTATGCCATTTCCATTTTAACACCAGGTTGTTTTTTTTTTTTTTTTCATTTCCAATTCTCTTTATATACAGAAGATCACTTCAGTATATAATTAGTAAAGACCTCATCAGTTTGTGCCCACACAGAAACGCAAAGTATAAAAATACTGTTTCAGTACTAGTTATAGCATCACTTGGCTTTAGACGACACATTAGGGACAGATTCCACATGGGGTGTAAGTACACAGTGACTCCTGTTGCTGATTTATTATAGTTACATCTTCCTATTGAGTTGACCCCTTAATCATTATATAGTGCCTTCTCTGTCTTTTTTAACTGTTTTGTTTAATTAAAATCTATTTGTCTGATATTAGGATGGCTACTCAAGCTCTTTTTTGATTTCTGTTAGCATGGAATATCTTTTTCCATTCTTTCCCTTTCTTTACTTTTTTTTTTTTTAAGATTTATTTATTTGAAAGTCAGAGTTATACCGAGAGAGAGAGAGAAAGTCTTTCATCTACTGTTTCACTCTCCAACTGGCCACAATGTTCAGAGCTACTCTGATCCAAAGCTAGGAGCCAGGAGTTGCTTCTGGGTCTCCCACATGGGTGCAGGGGTCCAAGGATTTTGGCCTCATTCTACTGCTTTCCTAGGCCATAGCAGAGAGCTGGATCAGAAGTGGAGCAGCCAGGACTCAAACCAGCACCCATATGGGACACCAGCACTACAGGCACCAGCTTTACCCACTATGCCACAGTGCCAGCCCCGATCCTTCCACTTTCAGTCTGTGGATATCTTTGTTGGTTAGATGTGTTTCTTGTAGACAACAAATAGATGGGTCTTGTTTTTTAATTCATTTAGCCAGTCTGTATCTTTTTATTTGTGTGTTGAGGCCAGGAAAACAGGATCTTGACAAAAGTACTAAGACCCTAGCCATGGTAATTATCATGTGGAATTTTTCAGGTGGCTGGAAATACTCCAGTGAGCAGATTTCATGTATAGTGTTACAATAACAGAATGAGAAAGCTTCTTCTACAATCTTAACCTTTTCTAAACATATTAACTAAGATATCAGGCATTAACTCTATTAATGGTCCCTATTGCCTCTTTTATTTTTTCCTGTGATAGTGCCCTCTCACAGGGATTCTAGGATTGTCCACATGATTTTCTCTGGCCAAGAGAGCACTGGCAGACATGATATGAGTAGAACTTGAAAAAATACTTGAGTGATTCTGCTTCTTTTGCAACCATGATACTTCCGTGAAAACAAAACTGTAGTTTGCAGAAGGATCAGACCATGTGAAGTAGGAATATCATCCCAATGATACTAGCCTGGATTGTTTAGTCCATATTCCTTCAACCAACTACAAACATATGGAGGAACCCAATTAAGAGCAGCTAAGTCCAGCTCAGAGCAATAAAACAATCCAACTGATTTGTAGACTCATAAGAAATAATAAATAGTTCTTAAGCGTCTACATTTTAGGATGATTTGGTATACAGCAATAACTCTCTGCTATAGGATTCAAATTCCAAAAATAGGGGAAACCGATTCTTTAGAGACTAAAAAGCATTTTTGGCTGCCCTCTAGCTCCACAGTTGGTTCACTTAAACTGTAAAGTGGTTGAGAGTTTGGCTCCGTGTTCTCACTTTCAGACCCAGGTATTCCGTGCTAGATAGACTGGCACATATTCAGTGCAATCTTTCTGAGAGGAGAAGAAAAAACACACTTAAGAAAAACACATTGTAGAAATACATGATTTTTGAGTCCTGAAACACTGCATGGACACTATTCTCTTCTAATCCTCTATGAACTCATTCTTTTTTAAATTTTTTTTATTTTTTATTTTTTGACAGGCAGAGTGGACAGTGAGAGAGAGAGGCAGAGATAAAGGTCTTCCTTTTGCCGTTGGTTCACCCCCCCAGTGGCCGCTGCGGCTGGTGCACCGCACTGATCCAAAGCCAGGAGCCAGGTGCTTCCCCTGGTCTCCCATGGGGTGCAGGGCCCAAGCACTTGGGCCATCCTCCACTGCACTCCCGGGCCATAGCAGAGAGCTGGCCTGGAAGAGGGGCAACCAGGACAGAATCTGGCACCCCGACCGGGACTAGAACCCAGTGTGCCTGCGCCACAGGCAGTGAATTAGCCTTTTGAGCCACGGCGCTGGCCTATGGACTCATTCTTAAGATATGTCATTGGCTACTTCAGATTAGGAATCTCTTAAGGAGATTTTTTCAGTTAAATGTGAAAGCAGAATGAAAATTTAACTAGGAGGCTTATTAAAATTAATACCTTTTTAAAAATTTATATAAAGGAAATAGATGTATATTTCATATATACAATTTAAGAGCATAATGATACTTCCCAGCTTCCCTCCAACCTCTTCTTTCTTTCTTATTTTTATTTTAATTTTTGCAATGACATACTTTCAATTTGCTCTTTAATCACAGTCTTAACATTTAACTTGGAAGTTTTAAAAAAGTTCATAAGCCATTCCACAGTGAAAACAGTATAAACTGAGGTATAAAAATAAAAACGCGTAAACATAAGAATTTGTGGATTCCAGAGAGAATCCATATTAAGTTTTACATTGAGCCCGAGAGAATCCATAATAAGTTTTACATTGAGCTTAATGAAAAGTAAGAGGATTTGAGTATTTTTGAAAGGAAATTAAAGGGAAATCAAACGAGATCAGGGGACCAGGGTTGCCTCTACTGTAAATTTCTTTCTTTGCAAGGAGCAGCATACACAACAGGATGCACTAGATATGACTGCAGCAACAAGCAACCCCAGTTTCAGTGGCTCTGGCAATACAATCATTTCTGCCTTGCCACATGTGCTATGTGGGATGGAGGGATTTTGCTCACTAGTTTTTCCGGGACATAGACTGGCAGATGCTCCATCTTAACACCGGTTTCTGTAATCACCAAACTAAAAAAATTATAAGAATAAAAGAGAATATGGAGAATTGCATACTGATGCTTAATGCTAGCACATGGAAGAAACATATGGCACTTCCATTCACATTTATTGGCCTAAGAAAGTTATATAGAGGAAGGAAATACAATCCTTCTGCTTGCCTGGAAGGAGAGAGGAAGCAGAACATACTCTAATATCTTCCACAGTCATTCTGTGCAACAAAATATTTGGTCAGTCTCCATTTTATGTGCAAAGTACATTTAGTTCTACCCCAAGGGAAAAAGCTCACAAATCTCCATGGAGTAATAATACCAAATGAAAAGTCAAGATATCTTTCAGTGTACTGTCATCTCTACAGCAATTCCTGATAAGGTGTTTTTGGTCCAGAGACTTAAAGTGGTAAGTTTTCCCTATTTTATACATTCAATATATAGTGATGTAATTTGTGGGACAATTTCAATAACCAATCAAATTTGGGAAAGGAATAACTGGGAGATGCAAAGTTGAACAATTCTAAAACCTCATTGTAAATTTTGAGATTTTCCATATGGGATCTCTGTCCTTAATGTGCTATACATTGTGATTTAATGCTATAACTAGTACTCAAACAGTATGTTTCACTTTGTGTTTCTGTGTGGGTACAAACTATTGAAATCTTTACTAATATATACTAAATTGATTTTTTCTGTATATAAAAAGAATTGAAAATGAACCTTGATGTGAATGGAAGGGGAGAGGGAGCGGGAAAGGGGAGGGAAGTTATGCGGTGGGGGGGAAGCCATTGTAATCCATAAGCTGTACTTTGGAAATTTATACTCATTAAATAAAAGTTAAAAAAAAATTGAGATTTTCATTCAGAGTGAGCTTTGACATTCAATCCCATGAGTGTTTAATTAGTATAACCTGTAGCATTTATTCCACTCTTTTTTTCCTCACTGTAGCCCAAGAAGGTATAAATAATTTTGGAAAAATAAGTAAATTGAGGATGTTTATGTCACCTCTTTCTCTCTTTCTTATGGGAGTTTACAGCTTTAGGGAGCAAACATTCATCTCTGATTTTCTGTGTTCTACTTCTTTGATACCCCATCCTTGACCCAAAGGTGGATAAATTACCCTGATTCAGCACTGCCTAACAAGTAAGGTAAGCATCCTGAATGTTGTGATTCAGATAGTATGTCTACTGAGCCACATAAACAAACATCCTTGGCCTTTAAAAATGGAGATAGTCTGTCTATCACTGACCTGTTTTTAAAAATTTTTATTTTATTTATTTGAAAGGCAGAGAGACAGAGATAATAAGGAGACAAAGACAAAGATGTCCCATGTGCTATCTAATGCCCCAAATACCTACAACAGATGGGGTTGGGCCAGAGCAAAGTCAGCATCCAGAAATTCAACCAGGTGCCCACATGGGTGACACCACCTGCCACTTCCCAGGAGTTGCATTAGCAGGAAGCTGAAATTGGAAGCAGAGTCAGGATTCAAACCCAGACACTCCAATACGGGATGGGATGTGGGCATCCCAAATAGCATTTTAATCACTGTGTTAAATGCCTGCCCCATCACTGTTTTGTTTCTTATTTTATTTTTAGATAGCAGTGATTATATATGTTTATTTTAGATAATTCATCAACTGGGCTTTCTATTTTAGCCTTGTGTTGGAACATCTTTACCAACAGTGTATATGTTCTTTTCCGTAATTGCTTTGATCTGTTTATTTTATTATACTCTCATCCATGATTATGCTGGGAATGATACTTTTAGCATGCCTATTATATTTCTGTTTTTAATTTTTTTAGTTCTATGACAGTGTTACTTTGGTACTTAATTTTTCTGCAAGCCCCTCTTTTACAGTTTTCTGATATTTGTATCATGGTCCAGGTATAGAAGAGAGATGAGATAATTTCTGCAAATCTTGACAAAATGAGGAAAGACAACAAGGGAGATGGAAGCATAAAAATACCCCTAGATGTCTGGCTTTAATGACTGCGTGGTGCTGCTCATTGACACCGAGGTTTCAGCAAAGGGAAAATATTTTGATTTTATAAATAAATTTTTTTAGAACACTGGACTTAATTATTTTCCAAGTAATGCCTTAGACCTGAAGAATAAGGAATTTTGATTAGTGAAAGAGAGGTGAAACTGGATCACATGCCAAACATGAGTGAGTTGCTTCAGTTAGAATAAAAGTACTTAAGATATCTGTAGACACTGGGTTCCTAAAGAGGGACCCTAAAATGTTGGTAAGGGGTGTCAAAATGATCAGAAAAGTGCTAAAGAATAACTTAATATATCTCCCACAATTTAAATCAGTTTTTAGAATCTTGCAATTCAGTAAAAGAAACCTTCTCCCTATTTTTTTTTGTGTGTGTGTTTTATAATTTGTGTTCAATATAATTCCAAGCTCCCAGAATCTAGTATTTCTGTAATAACATTACTTACTCCACTTGTTACTTCTAATAACAAGTGACTAATATTTGAATCCAGGAACTATTTCTAAAATAGAAAAAATGAGTTTCAATGTCAAGACAGCCAATGTAAAGGAAATTGCTGCTGAATTGCATGCAAGATGAGCCAAGAATTTAGCAAAGGAGCTTGAGGTCAGGTTGTTCTGTTTGTCACCTCCGCATCTTCCCATGTTTTAAATCGATTGTTATATGTTAATCTGTCCACACGAGCTGGGGTGGAGGAGGTGGTGGTAGCTTTCAAAGTGTTATGAAAAATAATGGAAAATATTAAGAAAAAAAGTCATTGATAGTCCCCATCACCTTCATGCATTATTGGAATATTTTACTGATTTCATTCTAGACATTCTTGGTGGATTTATATTTTTACATGGCTGCAACTTTAGATGAGTTCTCCTCCCTTCCCACTCACTTAATCAGTGATACAAGCATTTTTAAAAAAATGCTACATAGTCTCCATACTTACCTCATAAAAGTGCTTTTAAATATTCTTTTGAGTGGAGATATAGTTGGACACTAAGTTGGTGATGTGAATACCCCAAATTTGGCACATTGCTATTAAAGAAAACAAGAGAAACAGGTAGGTCTTTCCAACTTTCTCTTATTTTTTTGGAAGCGGGGGATAAAACCCAGGAAGGTCTCTCTCTGATCATCCTCATCCCTTCTACCTGGAAGAGCCTCATGTGTCAGGTGTTGGTACTGATTTGAATCCTACTTGGTCAAATAATGTCTGATTGCAATTCCTTAAAATTTGTTGATGTGTACCTTACACCGTTTACAAAAATCAACTCAAAATGGATCAAGAATCTAAATCTTACATCCTGATACCATCAAATTACAAGAAGAGAATGTTGGGGAAAGTCTACAAGATGTTGGCAATGGGCAAAGACTTCTTGTAAAAGACCCCAGAAGAACAGGCAATAAAAGCAAAAATAGACAAATTGTATTACATCAAGCCAAGAAGCTTCTGCACTGCAAAGGAAACACAGCAAAGTAAAGAGGCAACTGACAAAATGGGAGAAATATTTGAAACTATGCAACTGATAAAGGATCAATATTCAGAATATGTAAAGAGCTCAAGAAATTAAACAACAACATAACAAACAATCCAGTTAAGAAATGAGCAAAGGACTTTAATAGACACTTTTATTTTTGACAGGCAGAGTGGGCAGTGAGAGAGAGAGAGAGACAGAGAGAAAGGTCTTCCTTTGCCGTTGGTTCACCCTCCAAAGGCTGCCACAGCCATCGTGCTGCGGCCGGCACACCGTGCTGATCCGAAGCCAGGAGCCAGGTGCTTCTCCTGGTTTCCCATGCGGGTGCTGGGCCCAAGGACTTGGGCCATCCTCCACTGCACTCCCGGGCTATAGCAGAAAGCTGGCCTGGAAGAGGGGCAACCGGGACAGAATCCGGCACCCCGACCAGGACTAGAACCCAGAGTGCCAGCGCCACAAGGCAGAGGATTAGCCCATTGAGCCACGGTGCTGGCCTGAATAGACACTTTTCAAAAGAGGAAGTGCAAATGGCTGACAGACACATGAAGAAATGTTCAGGTTCACTAGTCATCAGGAAAATGTCAATGAAAACCAAGATAAGGTTGCACCTATGTTGTCATACAGAAATGTTGTCATACAGAAATCAAAAAACAGTAAATGCTAGTGAGGATGTAGGGAAAAAGCTACCCTAATCCACTGTTGGTGGGAATGTCAGCTAGTAAAGCCATTATGGAAGACAGTATGTAGACATCTCAGAAATCTGAAAATACATCTATCATATGACCCTATCATATTCCACTCCTGGGAATTTAACCAAAGGAAATGAAATCAGTATATGAAAGAGTTATCTGTACTCCCATGCTCATTGCAGCTAAGATATGGAATCAATCCATATGTCAATTAAATGATGACTAGATAAGGAAATTGTGCCATATGTGTGTATATCTATACATATTATAAATACAGATATACAAATACATACATATACATGCTACTTAGCTGTAAAAAAGAATGAAATCTTGTCTTTTGCAACAAAATGGATGCAACTGGAACCCATTACACTTAGTGAAATAAGCCAGTGCCCAAAAGACAAATGCTATATGTTTTCCCAGATCTGTCTAACTACTAAAGTACAAAAAATGCATATTAGCAAAATAGACATTTTGAGATTCGTTGAATGTTTACAGTCTTTGTCTACTGTTGAGGAACAATGTTATATTCTGCTTACTATTTATTGAATTCTTTTTTTACTGTAGGGTTAATCTTATAGTATAAAATAAAATGAAAGTATAATATTGTAAAAATTAAAAAAAAGAATAAGAAAGGAAGGAGGAGAGTGGGAGGCAGCATGGGTGGGAGGGAAGATAAGGTAGGAAGTATCACTATGCTCCTAAATCTGTATATATGACATACATGAAATTTGCTCACCTTAAAAACTAAATAAATAACTTTTTTAAAAAGTCAAAAAATTTTAAGAATTTGTTGATGCTTCTTTATGCCTCAGAATTTAGTCTATCTTGGCAAAAGTTTCATGTGAAAAGCAAAGAATAAGTATTAAGCATGCTCTTCAAAGGGTAGTCTATAAATATTAATTAGCTTAAGTTGTTGATAGTGTTATTATAGTTTTCTGAATTCTTGCTGACATTTTGTCCACTTTTTCTTTCAGTTACTAAGATAGTAGTCTTGAGGTCTCTAATGTAATTTTGTATTTTGCTATTTTTTGTAGTTTTATCAATTATTGCTTCATACATTTTGAAAATGCATGGTTTCATATACATATGACATATATATGAAATATATATGTATATATATATATATATATAAAATTGTGTGGTGTGGCCTAATTGAAGAACTGACTCTCTTGGCATTTTATATCATTTTCCGTCTTGGCACTGCGCTGATCTGAAGGCAGGAGCCAGGTGCTTCTCCTGGTCTCCCATGTTGGTGCAGGGCCCAAGGACTTGGGCCATCCTCCACTGCCTTCCTGGGGCACAGCAGAGAGCTGGACTGGAAGAGGAACAATTGGGACAGAATCTGGTGCCCCAACCAGGACTAGAACCCGGGGTGCTGGCACCTCAGGTGGAGGATTAAGTGAGCCGCAGCGCTGGCCAAGATTTCATTTTTTTTTGGAAAACATTTTTTCTTCAAAAAGAACTATGATGCCTAAAGTCACAAATCTAAGACTGATCTGATGTCGGTGTTCACAGGTGACTGCCTTTAAAATGCTCACTAGATCCCCTGCTGTTGGATTTGCCAGAGAAAAAGGCAGTGATGTAGCTTGTGGACATTTACTGGGAAAACTTCTTTGATCCTGCAATGAATTCTTTCTCTCATGATGAAGGGGGTGGCCAAACTGCATGGGGTATGTGCATGTATGCATGTGTGTATGTGTGTGTGTGTGTGTGTGTGATGCCCCTGATGAGGCTACACACATTCACTTCTGAGTGTGTACTGTCTCTTTGGTCTTTTCAAATGAATTATGCTCCCTTTCTTGCACATTGTCTATATCTCTGCTTTGAATTCATTTCTTTCTTTCTTTCTTTTTTTTGACAGGCAGAGTGGATAGTGAGAGAGAGAGAGAGAGAGAGACAGAGAGAAAGGTCTTCCTTTTTGCCGTTGGTTCACCCTCCAATTGCCACTGCGGCCGGCGCATCGCGCTGATCCAAAGCCAGGAGCCAGGTGCTTCTCCTGGTCTCCCATGCAGGTGCTGGGCCCAAGGACTTGGGCCATCCTCCACTGCCTTCCCGGGCCATAGCAGAGAGCTGGCCTGGAAGAGGGGCAACTTGGATAGAATCCGGCACCCCAACCGGGACTAGAACCCCGTGTGCCGGTGCCGCAAGGTGGAGGATTAGCCTGTTGAGCCACGGCGCCGGCCTTGAATTCATTTCTTATGTAGAGACAGGAACATTGGAATAAATATATCTGGGGACATGATGCTTCCCCAACCTAACTATGAGCTAAATACATGTATTTTGTGTGTAAGGTACCCAGATCTAACTATTTAATTATAGAAATAGAAAACAGACTGTTATAAGCTTTCTTTGAAGTTCCCTTATCTGACCAAGGGAAGTTCTTCTATAATCTCATCAAACAGAGGAGATTAACTCACAGGAAATGGTATTAAGGTTGATGTCACTGATTCTTATGAGGACTCCAACTGACAGACTTTATCTGCATAATAAGGGAATCTTTGTTCAATAAGTGTTCCCTTTCCTCAACTTATGTTGCCACTTTCCCACCAGATACTCTTATTTCTTCTGTAGCTCAAAGTGCTATTAATTTTATACCATATAGTCCTTTGAGTCCCATTCTTTGTGTGGCTCCTGTGCACATTTATGTGTAATAATTTCTATGCCTATTTCTATTACTAGTTTGTTTCATAGATTAAAATACCAAATAATCAGAGATTGAAAGGAAAATATCACTTACTCCTATACTTCATTGATGTAATAAGTAGTGGTTATTATTTCTATTTGCAGTAAGAAAAACTGAGCATAAGAAGACAAAGGTTTGACTTTATTCTCAGTACAAGATTAATTTATTTTATTGAAGTAACATAACATAGTTATTATTATGTGCCAGATGTGTTACAACCCTCTAGAGTAGGCCTTATTTTTATCCCTACTTTAAATGAGGAAACTAAGGTTCAAGGAAACTAACTCTCCTGTCACTGAGTCTGGTTCCAGACACTCTGTTGTTCACCAATCAATAAAGCTATAATTAGGAATAATATACTCTAATTTGTTCAGCTACTCTTCTTTATAGTAAACTAAGTGTACCTTCAGTAATCAATTGAATAACAAAGGCTACATTCATAATTCTGCCTAAAGGGGGCCAGTGTTGTGGTACAATGCGATAAGCTGCTACCTGCAATACCAGCATCCCACATCTGTGCAGCTCAAGGATTCAAGTCCTGGCTGCTCCACTTCTGATCCAGCTCCCTGCTAATGCACCTGGAAAAGCAGCAGAAGATGGATAGTCCAAGTCCTTGCCCTCTCCTTCCACCTCATCATCACCATCCCTTTGGGAGATCAGGATGGAGTTCTCCCATCCAAGTACTCACCAGGCCCAACTCTGCATAGCTTTGGAGATCAGACGAGCTCTGGTGTGTTCAGGGTGGTATGACCATAGACCAGGATGGAGTTCTATGCCTCTGGCTTCCTCTTGGCCCAGCCCCACCACCCATTGCAGCTATCTGGGGAGTAAACTAGCAGATGGAAGATTTCTCTGTCTCTTTCAAGTAAATAAGAAAAGAAGGAGAAGAAGAAGAAGAGGAGGAGGAGGAAGAAGAATGCATTTGTCCAATGTACTCTTTGGAGGAAAATTGCTTCCTTCTACTCTTCTAGGTTCTTTGGCTGGTGTATGAATTAAGTTTACATAAGACAGATTAATAGGAGAGAACAGTTTTAGTTAAGTATATACATATGGGAGTCCCACACATACATGAGACTGAGTGAAGCAGCTAAATGATTGAGGCTTGTGCATCATCCTGAGACACAGGAAAAAAGGAACTTGGGACTTCTGAGGGTGCAGGTGGTAGAGGTAAACGTGAGAGGGTGAAAGGAAAGCCCAAAAAAGAGAAGATGGTAAGGAAAAAAGCATCTTAAACAAAGGTAAAATGAATTATGCAAACTTCAGTAGACCCCTTCGTTATTGGTTTCCAGTCTAGTCATTTAGTCATCCCTGCCCTTCAGGTGTAGACAGCAAGAGAAAGGGATGTTTTTCTTTATAGATGTACATTTTCCTAGACAGCATTTGCTTTTCTGGAGCCAGTGTTGTGAAGCCACTGCCTACAATACCAGCATCCCATATGGAAGTACCTGGTTCGAGTCTTGGCTCCCCTAATTCTAATCCAGCTCCATACTAATGTGCCTGGAAAAGCAGTGGAAAATGGCCCAAATGCACGTGTGGGACCAAGATGGAGTTCCTGGATCCTGGTTTTGGCCTGGACCAGCCAGACCCTTTAGGTAGTACAGTGGATGGAGGATCTCTCTCTCTCCCCCCTCCTCTCTCCTTTTCTCCCTCCCTCCCCCCCTCCAGTCTCTTGTCATTCTGCCTTTCAAAGAAACACAATAAATCTTTTTTTGTTGCTGTTTAATTAACTTTTCTGAGCTTCTCCAATTTCTCAAGGAAGCAGTTTAAAATAATCAATGTGCCAAAGACCATATCCTGGTCTCTTACAGTCACATTTGGGGATGGGTGTCTTGTACCACTTCAGTACCAACTCTATCAATTTTCTTTTAGTTAAGTATTTTTGCAAATCATAGTTTTACTTGATCTACTGTTGGCTTTATACATGACTTTATAAAAAAAAGAAAAACAAAATCAATTCCCTTCTATAAAGAGCTGAATCACTGGTACATGGAGTCATAAAGCACTAAAATTTTATACTGGAAGCTGGGTTTTTTAAGGATACATTTATTAAAGCAGAATTTCTTGGTTGCCTGAATTAAAGAGATACAAAGGAAATGAAATACAAATGTGGTCAGGCTGAAAGGAATGGCGTGCATTCCTTTCCATGGGTGTTTGGAGAGGACACATAAATCCCGTTTGCATGAAAGTACTTATTCAAAAATGATACAGTGCAAAGATAATCTCTTGACAACTAAAAGATAGACTATGAAATAGCATGAAGGGAATAATTCCAATGCTTTTCCCTATTTCTACATTAATCTACATTTGATTGCTACAACTATAAATGGTCAATAAAATTTGCTTTGATTAATCTGTAAGATAAAAAATCACGAGTTTATGAAAATAATCCTCAATTTTCATTCAGCTGGATCTCTTCTTAAATGAGTGTAAAACTTAAAGAATGTTGCAAGACATGATCATTTCAGGTTTTTTTGAAATATCTAATTTTTAGATTTTTTGATTTAAAAAACAGCAGAGGAAACTAACCACCAATTAAAAATCAATGTTTACAACAGAGCTATCAATATTGTTATTACTATACCATTTCCTCATAGTATGATATTTAAAGTTTCTGTATAATAAACACAAGTCTTTCTTTAACTAGGACTTTGAGCTGCTTTCTTACGAGAATTGCAACATATGGTTTTCCTCTTCCACTTTTTAATATTTTGGTCTCCGGTGAATCCGCATAAAAAGCCTCCTTCCTTTAGCTGGAGTCCACAAATGAAAGGCTTTTCTTTTCCTGATTGTAGATTAGCCTGCCAAGAAACAAACACGAGCTGGAGAACATCACTTTAATTTATTGATGGGATACAGATGACAAGGAAGTCAGTCCTCTTCTAGGCTTTTGGGAACGCTTCAGGCTGACCCAGCACAGCTGAGTTCATACGGCAAAGAGAGACTTTGCCAAAAACTGAAGCCAATAGTCATTGCAAACCTCTGAACCAAAACATTCCTTTAGTGCTTGAATTTCCTTATAATTTGTGTAGATTCCCTTTTTGTCAATGAAGCTAGCAGTGGATAACTAGCTTTGTGCAATCAGACAAAACAACTGCACCATTCATTCAGTAATTAGATGATGGCGGCACTGCATGCTTTATTGTTTCTGTTCTTCATTCTTTCCTTTCTTTCTTTCTTTCTTTTTTTCCTTTCCTTTCTTTTTAAGTCCTTGGAGACAAACTCTGGTATGTTTGGCAAAGCAGAGGTTCTTGTTGAAAAATATCCTGTCTTTTTTATTTTAGGATTGCTAATAAGTTCTATCCTCAGAGGCAAACCATTCGATGCACACAGCTGGGGACAAACAGCCAAAGGGTTCTTTTATTTATTTATTTTTTCACTTTTGGTTCTTATATATTTTACCTTTAGTTTTTACAGTTTTGTTACTTAACAGAGAAGGAGGTTTCTACTCTTCTTGTATCTAACAGCACATAAATGAACTTGATCCTCAAGCTAAATGTTATGAGCAGGCCTTAAATAAATTTTTGAACTTTCAGACGTGAAAATTTTACAAAGAGTGAAGCAGAGACAGGGAAGTAGGACAAATAAATGGAGAGGAAGCCTGAGTGACTGAATACATGGCAGATTAAATTCCTGCATGCTGATACTTTTCCTTCTTTTTCAAACTGTTTTTATCTTTTACACTGTTAGGAAAGAAGGGAGAGGACGTTTCTACAGTAAAGCAGTAATAGTAGTCAGGTACTGCTGCTTCCTTTTAAAGGGATTGCATCCACAAAGTTGGTGTGGTTTGCTGCCTTCAGTGGCGACTGGCCTGTTAGCCAGGAATCTTGTTTGCAAGTGACACAGCTTTAGTTATTGGAAGGAGAAGACGCTGGTTTCCCTGGTAAAATTATAGGTAGGGCAGGATGCAACTATCTTTAGAGATGTCTGGAATCAGAGAACTAGATCTCGTCAAGATTCTCCCGCATTTTCCCATCTCTTGGCTTCTTCTGTAGCCTGACCATTTTTCTTTGACCACCTGGAACCACAAGTGGAAATACGGTTAATGAAATTCAGTCTCAATTATAATTCTGAGGTCAAAAGTTTCAACTAAATTCAACTGTTTAGTACACAACTTGGGACATGTGCATCCCATATCAGGGTACCTGTATTTGAGTCTAGATTCTGTTCCCAATTCTAGGTTCTTGCTAATGTGGCACCCTGGAAAGCAGCTGGCAATGGCTTAAGTAGTTGTATTTCTGCCACTTGAAAGACCCGGACTGAATTCCTGGCTCCCCTCTTTGGTTTGGCCCAGATTGGCCCTTTGCAGGCATTTAGGGGTGAACTAGAAGATTGGGGATTTTCTGTCTCTCTTTCTTCACCTTTTAAAAAAAGTTGAAAAAGGCTAGTCTGTTCTGAAACTCCAGATTACTCAGGAAACATTGTGATTTGTCTGGCTTGGAGTATTTCCCTTCTCTTAAACCAATCACTTTCAACATGTAAATGAGGTCTTATAACTGGCCCTGCCTAAGTTGCAAACTCTAGGTTGCCTGATCCTGAGGCCAAAGGAATGGTCCAAGTATCCAGAATAAGGGAGAAAGGACAGAACAGAACAAAGGACAGACCATTTCTGTCTCTGTTCCTCAGCTTATGTACTTGAAAATAATTTTGCATATATATAAATACCATGAGTTGAGATTCTCTGAAAATATAGAATTGATTATGACAAGTAGACTGTAGACATGATATTAGGGAGGGGAGTGGTGGCCAACTGAACTGCATAGGAAATTGTATTTGTAGTACTTGGTTTAGCAACTGAACATAAGAATATTTTATAATTATATTGAGGTTAAGTTCTTTTGTATGGTAAAGAGGAACATTTGAAGGTAGTTTTTCTAAGTATTTGAATTTCCCTATAGGAAAATAGTATTACTATGCATTACTATTAAATGGTAGTCTAAATTTTTTTGTTACTGAAATAGAAAACAAGTTGGGCCGGCGCCGTGGCTCAACAGGCTAATCCTCCGCCTTGCGGCACCGGCACACCGGGTTCTAGTCCTGGTTGGGGTGCCGGATTCTGTCCCGGTTGCCCCTCTTCCAGGCTAGCTCTCTGCTATGGCCCGGGAGTGCAGTGGAGGATGGCCCAAGTGCTTGGGCCCTGCACCCCATGGGAGACCAGGATAAGCACCTGGCTCCTGGCTTCAGATCAGCGTGGTGCGCCAGCCACAGCGCGCCGGCTGCAGTGTGCCGGCCACGGCGGCCATTGGAGGGTGAACCAATGGCAAAGGAAGACCTTTCTCTCTGTCTCTCTCTCTCTCTCACTGTCCACTCTGCCTGTCAAAAATAAAAATAAATAAATAAATAAAAAAAAGAAAACAAGTTGGCCAGCAGGTGCACTGTAGTAATGTGGAAAGGGTTTATAAACCTGCCACCTTGTTCTAGAGTATGTATTGGCAAAGTTTGTTTTGTATAAATATTTCTGGCTTTTTGGAGCATGTGGTCTCTACTTCAATTATTCAACTTTGTTCTTGAATTGGGAAAGTAACGAAAGACAATATATAAATAAATGACCATGTTGCAATAAAACTTTATTTACTAATACAACATGTGGATGGTAGCTTGACAACCTTGAAATACACAAAGTTATTTTAACAAGTTAATGGAAAAAATAGAATTAGAAGATAATGTGCTTTTTTCTTAAAATTTTTTCAAGACTCCTTGTACAGCAAATGTTAAAGAGGTATTTAAAATAAAATATTAAATAAATTGTAGATATTATTAGTGCTTAGAAGTGTTTTTTTTATTTATTTGACAGGTAGAGTTATAGACAGTGAGAGAGAGAGAGACAGAGATAAAGGTCTTCCTTCTGTTGGTTCACTCCCCAAATGGCCACTATGGCTGGAGCTACACCGATCTGAAGCCAGGAGCTTCCTCCTGGTCTCCCATGTGGGTGCAGGGTCCAACCAGTTGGGCCATCCTCCCTGCCCTCCCGGGGCACAGCAGAAAGCTGGACTGGAAGAGGAGCAGCCGGGTCTAGAACCCAGCGCCCATATGTGATGCCGGCACCACAGGTGGATGATTAACCTACTGCACCACGGCGCCGGCCCTAGAAGTGTTCTTGAATGACCTTAGAGTAGATTTACAAAAATAGTTTGATTAGAAGATTGTCTATTAAATATATTAAACAGGTATTTAAAAGAGTAAATCTTGGGTAAAAACATAACCTCAAACTGTTTCCATTATTGAAAAGTGCTTACAGATGCGCTGCTTATTTTATATTAAAACGTTTTCAAAGAATGTACATAACATTGATTGAAATTAAAATCTTATATAAATCTCTGGAATCAGATGTGCTTTTCCCAGGGAGTGTGCATACCTAACTTTTTACCTGTTTTACTTCTGGGACAAATGGTTCCTGGCAACATATGTTGTGAGCAAATTTGTTCATTTACTTGTAACGCTTGTGAGCCATGTGTGTGTACTATTATTATTTGACATTTGAAATATGTCTCAATTGAAACCTGAAACTTTTTATGAACTGCAAAACTTGGAAATCCTTCAGGCAGAGGATTATATTTATAATATAAAATTTACTATTTTTATTATATCCCTTTATTTTTAAGCATTTATTAGGTAGCTACAAAAATCACTTTGGGATCAATCTTGATGTTTTTTCTGAATGTGATGATTGCACCAAATAAAAAATGTGTTTTTCATATTTTATTAATTTTTAAAAAAATATTCATTTGAAGGACAAAGTTACAGATATATACATATACTTCTATACATATATGTGTATATGTATATATCTATATCTATATCTATATCTATATCTATATCTATATCTATATCGTGGTCTTCCATTAGCTGGTCGCTTCCCAAATGGCTGTGATGGCCAGAGCTGAGCCAATCTGAAGCCAGGAGCCAGGAGCTTCCTTTGGTCTCCCACGTAGGTGCAAGGGCCCAGGGACTTTGGCTGCCTTCTGCTGCCCTCCTAGGCACATTGATAGGGAGCTGTATCAGAAGTGAACAGCCAGGGCTCGAACCCACTTCAAACTCAGGGCTTTAACCTGCTTCACCACAGCACAAGGCCCCATATTTTATTAATTCTAAGTTAATTGTCTTATTTTTTAAAGATTTATTTTATTTATTTTGAAAGACATAGTTACAGAGAGAGAGGGGGAGAAGCAGAGAGAGAGGTCTTCCACCTACTGGTTCACTTCCCAAATGGCCACAACAGTTGGGCTGACTGGGCCAGGCTGAAACCAGGAGCTAGGAGCTTCTTCCAGGTCTCCCATGTGGGTGCAGGAGCCTAAGGAATTGGGCCATACTGTGCTACTTTCTCAGGTGCATTAGCAGGGAGCTTTATTGGCTGTGAAGCAGCTGGGATTAGAACTGGGTTTATGGTACTGCAGGCTGGGGCTTTAACCCACTGCCATAGCACCGGCCCCAATACTTTGTCATTCTTTTTTAAAATGTGGATCAATAGATTTGGTTATTGGTATCTGGAATTGAGATTTTATTACTCAAATAAATAAAATATACCAGGGGTTTTGGAAAAAGACAATGTGTGCAGGCTTAAAGAATTTTGAGCAGTATGCTGGAAAAAGCCTAAATTTCCTTTATACTGTCAGTAAAAATCTGAATTTGGTATAACTGTGAAGTGAAGACTGAGAAGGGAGTGGAGAACACATTAGTGGGACTAGAGGAAGAAAGATCTTGGCTATGCAGTATTAAAAAGCTTAGCAAAATTGACTCTTACAGTTATGTACAAATTGGTAATTAGTGATAAGGACATTCCAGTCAAAGTGCTGAAGGAAGTGGTTGCTTCTTATTGTTCATAGTAAAAATCTAGGAGAGATAGATAAATTGAGATAACATATCAAACAAAGGAAACACGACTTGATGATGTTGAAATTTCTCAGCCTCTCCTGTAACAGTTACCAAATGGCTTTGGAGCAGTGTTAGGAGAGCATGCTGAAGAGAAAAGGCTAAGGGTGTAACATTACAATTTTTTTTTTCAGAAAGCTTTTATTTAATAAATATAAATTCATAGGTACAGCTTTAGGAATATAATGGTTCTTCCCCCCCTACCACCCTCCCACCCCCACTCCTGTCCCACTTCCTACTCCCTCTCCCATCCCATTCTTCATTAAGATTCATTTTTAATTATCTTTATATGCAGAAGACCAACTCTATACTACCCCAAAATTTCAAGAGTTTGCACCCCCTACTCCACAAGTATAAAGTACTATTTGAAGATAAGTTTTACTGTTAATTCTGTTAGTACAACTCATTCAGGATAGAGGTCCTACATGGGGAGCAAGTGCACAGTAACTCCTGTTGTTGATTTAACAATTTACACTCTTATTTATGACGTCAGTGATCTCCCGAGGCTCTTGTCATGAGCTTCCAAGGCTATGGAAGCCTTTTGAGTCCACAAACTCTGTCAGTAATTAGATAGGGCCATAGTCAAAATGGAAGTTCTCTCCTTCCTTCAGAGAAAGGTACTTCCTTTTTTGATGGCCCCTTCTTTCCACAAGGGTCTCACAGAGACCCTTCATGTAGGTCCCTTTTTGCCACAGTGTCTTGGATTTCTGTGCCTGAAATGCTCTCGTGGGCTTTTTAGCCAGATCTGAATGCTTTAAGTCCTGATTCTGAGACCAGAGTGCTGTTTAGGGCATTTGTCATACTATGAGTCTGCTGTGTGGCCTGCTTTCCATGTTAGATCATTCTTTCCTTTTTAATTCTATCTGGTGTTATTAGCAGATAATTGGTCTTATTTATGTGATCCCTTTGACACTTATTCCTATTTTATCAGTTATAATGATCACTTTAACTAGTAAGATGGCATTGGTACCACCCAGCTTAATGGGATTTGGAGTCCCATTGCTCATTTTTAGCTTTATCTGTAGGGGTAAGTCCATGGGAATGGGTGCCGAATTGTACATCTCCACCCTCTCTTATTCCCACTCTTATTTTTTACTGGGATCAATTTTCAATTGGATTTAAACACCTATGAATAATTGTTTTAAGTAAAAAGTTCAACCAATGGTATTAAGTAGAAAAAGAAAATAGTAAAAAAAAAATAATAAGCTCTTTCTGGACAGTCAGGACAAGGGCTGATCAGTCCTTGCTTCTCAAAGTATCAATTTCACTTCTACAGGTTTCCTTTTAGGTGCTCAGTTAGTTGTCACAAATCAGGGAGAACATATGATATTTGTCCCTTTGGGATTGACTTATTTCACTAAGAATGATGTTTTCTAGATTCATTCATTTTGTGACATTACAACTTTTGCTACCACCTTAGAATGATAAACAGAGTATTTAGTCCACACAAAGGACCTTTCAAGAGGTTAAGGATATATGTGCCCTGGAGATCCTCTCACTCAAACTAGGGTAACTCTAAGAGGCTTAAGGCTTTGTCTCTAAGACATTTAAGGAGGCTAAAGCAGAGAATGTTTATCTCATGAATAACTGTAGGCATATATTTTCTCTAATAGAATGAATTCCATTAAAACCTACAAGAAATCCACAAAGTTCTTGAGACAATTATTCATCAGAAAAGTGTCATCTTATAATAAAATGGACAAAAAGACTATAAAATGAAAGATAGTAAAAAAAGAAGGCTGTCAGATCATCAAAATGCCATAGCAGCAAGTAGATTGATCTACTACTCATGCAAACAAGTGCTACTTTTCATTAAAAAGGGAGCAGAAACAAGAGCCAAAAGGGTAGTCACATTATACACAAAATAGAAATCACGAGAATGGTGCTTTACACTGGAGTTATTCCTAGAGTTCAAAATGTGAAAAAGAAATTGGATTTCAGAACTTCCTTGGGTCAGTGACTCATTTTTTCCTTTTATTTCTGCCTTTATGAACATGAATACTTATAGCTGTTAGCTGCTGCCATGCCACTATATATCTGGGATATATTGGAGGCAGATATCTTGTCTCTCTAGTTTCACAGGTCCAAAAATAGAAAGGGATTATGTCTCAAGGTAGTACATAAAGGATTATATACAGGATCATCTTCTGAATTTGGATCAGATTAATATGATAAAAGTTTAGATATTGAGCTTAGTCTTTAATGGGATGAGTTTTTTTTTTTAAATTATTTATTTGAGAAGAAAGAGGGAGAGAGAGAGGGAGAGAGAAGGAGGGAGAGAGAAAGAGAGAGTGCGCAAGTGTTTCCATTACTAGTTTACTCTCCAAATTCCCACAATGGTTGAGGCTGGGGCAGGTCAAAGTCAGGACCCTAGAACTCAATCCTGGCCTCTCATGTGAGAAGCAGAGACCTAAGTACTTCAGCCATTACCTACTACCTCCCAGGATATGCATTAGCAGGAAGTTGGAATTAGAAGTGGAGCTGGGGCTCAAACTTAAGCACTCCAATGTGGGATGCAGAAAACCCAAGAAGTGTCTTAATGCAAGATTTTTATAAACCTTGAAAGAGTGTGATCATGTTTTACAAGGGAGGTATTTGAAGCATTGGAAATCATGGAGCATTGATTTGCATTTCCCTGATGACTAGTGATTCTGAACATTTTTTCAAGTGTCTGTTGGTCATTTGAAGTTCTTCTCTTGAAAAATGCTTCTTCCAGTCCTTTGCTCGTTTCTTAACTGGATTGTTTGTATTGTTGTTATTGAATTTTTTGAGTTCTTTACAGATTCTGGATGTTAACCTTTTATCAGTTGTGTAGTTTGCAAATATTTTCTCCTATTCTGTTGGTTGCTTCCTTACTCTGCTAAGTGTTTCTTTTGCAGTGCATAAGCTTCTTGGTTTGATGTAATCTCATTTGTCAATTTTGGCTTTGATTGTCTGTGCTTCTGGAGTCCTAAGTCTTTGCCAATGTCTTGCAGAGTTTTCCTAATGCTTTCTAATAATTTGATGGTATTGTGTCAGATGTAGTGTTTTGATCCATTTTGATCCATTTCGAGTGGATTTCTGTGTAAGGTGTAAGGTAGCGGTCTAGTTTGATACTTCAATGAGGTTTCACCTCACTACAGTTAGAATGGCTCTCATATAGAAATCAACAAACAATAAATGCTGGTGAGGATGTGGGAAAAAAGTAACTTGGTCCACCATTGGTGGGAATGTAGACTGGTGCAGCCACTGTGGAAGATGGAAGACAGCATGGAGATACCTCATAAATCTGAATATAGACCTACCATATGATCTGGCCATCTTGGTCCTGGGAATTTACCCAAACCAAAAGAAATCAGCATATGAAAGAGGTATATGTGCCCCTATGTTCACTGCAGTATAATTCACAATATCTAAGATATGGAATCAACCCAGATGTCCATCAACTGTTGACTGGAAAAAGGAATTTATGGTATATATATATATGCATATATATATATATATATATATATATATATATATATATATATAAACCCAGATGTCCATCAACTGTTGACTGGAAAAAAGAATTTATGGTATATATATATGCATATATATATATATATATATGGTATATATACATGGAGTACTATTCAGCTGTTAAAAAATCCTGTCTTTTGCTACAAAATGGATGCAACTGGAAATCATTACTTAGTGAAATAAGCCAGTCCCCAAAAGATAGATACCATGTTTCACTGATCTGAGTCCCGAAAATGTAACATTGGAGTAAAATGGACATTTTGAGATCTGAGGATTGTTTACAGCCCTTTTCTGTTGAGGAACAGTGTTTTTTTTTTTTTTTTCTTCATACTATTTGTTGAATTATTCTACTTAGTGTAGGGTTAACTTTATGATCATTAAGTACACTGAAAGTAGATCTTTGTAAAAATTTAGAGTGGGAATAGGAGAGGGGGGAGGAAGAAGGGTTAGATGCGGGTGGGAGGAAGGGTAGGCTGGGAGGTATTACTATGTTACTAAATCTGTGTATATGAAATTCATGAAACTTGTCTAACTTAAATAAAATAAAAAAAAATAAAGAAACCATGGGGCATACTCTGAAGGCAGAATTTAAGGTAAAACCTCATGATCTCCATTTGCTGGTACTCAGACCTTTATGTAATTCCTTCTCATTGAGTGTGGACAAGACTTGAAACTTATTCTAGTCAACAGGAAGGGATGGAATATGCAGAGTGTATCACCTGTCTGAAGTTTCTGGCTCTTCTTGTTACTGACCTAGAGTAACTAAGCTGCCATGAATCTTTTTTTTTAAAAAAACATATTATTTATTTATTTGAGAGGTAGAGTTACAGACAGTGAGAGGGAGAGACAGAGAAACATGTCTTCCATCTGTTGGTTCACTCCCCAAATGGCTGCAACAGCCGGAGCTAAGTTGATCTAAAGCCAGGAGCCAGGTGCTTCTTCCCAGTCTCCCATGTGGGTGCAGGGGCATAAAGACTTGGGCATCTTTTACTGCTTTCTCAGGCCACAGCAGAGAGCTGGATTGGAAGAGGAGCAGATGGGACTAGAACCGGCATCCTATATGGGAGGATTAACCTACTGCACCACGGCACTGGCTCCCTGCCATGAGTCTTACAACTAAAATCTACAAACAATTTGAGACAGCTTGATAGAGGATCCTTTCTTTCTAAGCTAGATTTTGATAAGAATGTAGCACAAGTCATGACAGATTTAAGGTCACTACTCTGCTGCAGCTAAATAGTCGATTAGTTTTCTCCATATTTCTCCAGAGCTAGATGCTGCGATTTGAAAGTGTCCCCCAAAGTTCATGTGTTGGAAGCATAATCCCCAATGCAATATTGTGAGAGGTGAGATCTTTGATAGATAATTAGGTCTTCATTGCTCTGCCTTCATGCATGAACTGAGATCATTATTGTGGGACTAGGTCTGTTATTGAGAGAGTAAAGTTCTTAAAAAGGATGCATTTGGATCCTCTCACTCATGTGATCCCTTCCTCCATGGGATGATGCAGCAGGAAGTTCTTTATCAGCTACAAACTCTTATTCTTGGACTTCCTAGATTCCAGGGTATTATCGTTTACTATAATTATCCACTCTCTGATATTCTGTTATAACATCATTAAACAGACTAGAACACTGGAAAAGAAAAGAACTTACTTGCTAGCTGTTCTTGAATCCTATGTAAAAACTCAGTTTTATAAATGGGCATCATTCAGTTTTCCTAGGAGTTACTAGTATTTTTTCCTATGCTGATGGCTGTGTTAAGAGTGCCTGTGTGCGTGTGTGTGTGTGTGTGTGAGAGAGAGAGAGAGAGAGAGAGAGAGAGAGAGAGAGAGAGATATTGTATGTGTTTGTATAGTTTGTGTATGTCTCTGTGTGAGAGGGTACATTTTCTTTTGGTAGATGAATGTCAATTCATTTACTGCTATACAAAGAAACATTTCTCTGTATAAAAATTTATGAAGACTGCCTCTTTGGGTTTGTGGAAATTCACTTTTTACTTTGTACATTGGATGATTAGACTTACTGATAATATGTTTGCAACTCACTAGTTTTGTTAATTTCATGAGAAATCTACTCTATGTTCTTGGATTCTGCATGTCCTGGAATTTGGTAAATACTGCAGCTCTGAAGTGGTGACTGGCAGCCAAATGAAGTTCAACAAACCCGAACATTATATCAACTCTTAAAAGATGAAGTAGATAATTGAATTTACTATGCATTTGTGTGTGTTTATTCCCCTAGAATGATAGAACTGGGAAACGTGCATCATGACATGTCTCTGAACTTCATTATATATCAGTTCCCCTTTGAATTACTATAGTCCATCCCAAAGTACACATTGCTGACATATAAAAACATATCTCAATATACCTGATTTATGATTACTTCTTCATGAGCCTTCATCATTAAAAAGATGTTTGCATTTTTCCTCAACCTCACTCCTTCCTATCTTTTGAGAAGGGTTTCTGTTAAGACCTATTATCAGACTGAATTTGAGGGGATATGAATACAACTTAGAATTGAGCAATGTTTGCATATGGATGGACAATTGCTCAGTGCTTTCCCTTCTTCTATTGCCCTTTTCTCTGAGTTCTTTCAATGATCCAGAAACAATGAAATGGAGAGTGATTAGGTGTATTGTACAAGTGCAGCTAGCAAGTTTGTACAGATTTCAAGTGTAGCCTCCTTCTTAAATCTATGTTAGATTCTTTACTGTGTCTTATAGCAATATCATTTGATTCAGAAAAATAAGCAACTCTGCACCAGGAAGAATCTTTTGCTCTCCAAACATTGTAAGGAAAATTCCCTCAGGGGCTGTTGATGTGGTGTAGGAGGTTAAGCTTCCATCTGTGGTGCTGACATCCCCTCTGGGTGCTGGTTGGAGTCCGGCTGCTCCACTTCTGATCCAGCTCCTTGCTAGTGGCCCTGTAAAACAGTGGAAGATGGCTCAGGTGGTTGGGTTCCTGCACCCATGTGGGAGACCTGGAATAAATTCCTGGCTCCTGGCTTCAGATTTGTCAGCTCCGGCCATTGTGGCCATTTTGGGAATGAACCAGCAGATAAAAGACTTGCTTCTCTCCTTCCCTCTCTCTGTCTGTAACTCTGCCTTTCAAATAAATAAATAAATCTAAAACAAAATGTTACCTCTGACTCAGTCTCCATTTGGAGCTTTTACTTGCCTTTATCATTAAATAGATGGTCTTGGGGTGAGCATATGGTGCATTAGTTGAATTAACACTTGGGATGCTTGCATCCCTGTAGGAGTCCCTGGGTTTGAGCCCTAACTCTGCTTACAATCCAGAAGAAAAGAAGCAATTAATTTTTCCTGGAGGCTTGGTTGTAGTATTTCCAGTGTCTTGATATTAACATTTTGATAAGATTGTGACTACATAGTTGGTTCTTTGATAGTTGAATAGTTATGACAAACTTTCTTTCTGTTGGAATATCAATCCATGGAGATAGAGACTTACTGCCCTCATGATATATGTTAATGTGTAAGTGTATACCTATACTAAAATGTGTGCATACATATATGTAACACATACGCATATAAAATAGAAGGCACAGAATTTCTTCAAATTAATGAATTATTTGTATAAAAGAAGTACAATTTAAGACATTTTCTTATGTAGTTAAAATTACCTTTGGTTATTAAGATTTATATTTATTGAATCCTTTTGAAAGAATAATATTTAAGAATTCATACTTAGTTTTTTTTTCTAAAACATTTTAGAAAGATTTATTTACTTATTTGAAAGTCACAGAGATTCCAAGGTGGCAGATTAGGGAGCTACGTGATATGCTAGACTAGGGATAAACAGTGAAAGAAAGGGGTGTAGGAAGTATGTGCTTGGGGGAAAATTGGAGAGAAAACCAAACTGGAAATCCTACCAGAGGAGAAGGAACGCTGTGGACCTGTGTGGAGGGTGCATATACGCAGCATGAAAGCTGGTGCAGCACACGACTGCAGTGGCTCAGAGCCGGAGTGGGTGGCAGCTTGGAAATGGAGGTGAGACTTGACTGCAGCAACCATGGCAATAAAACAGAGGGAGAGCGTGATGTGAGTTCAGACTGGAGCCCTGGGGGCTAGCAGTTGCTAGTGGTTGGCAGGGACCCAGTGGGAGTAAAGGGGGTGCATTTGTCTCACCACGACTTCCCCACAACAGCTCCTGCTGCCAAGATGAGAAAGGGTGGATGCCATTTTGGGTTTGGGCGCAGCTGCGCAAGCCTTTGTTCATGCACACAGCAACTGGCTGAGACAGAATACCACCTTCATAGCAGTGCTGGTGGCCGTGGCAGAGCAACATTCAGTGAGTGGCTCTTGTGTCCCCATGTGACGCAGCGTTTCTAGTGAAGGGAACAATCGGCAGTCCCCAGTGAGCTTGAATCTGACTGAGAGGTGGCTGAGCAACCACGTATGTAGGGCAATGAGGCGCCTGCAGCTTCCCAGGATCAGGACTCTGAGGTGGAGCTGTCTCAGGGGAACATCTACCTCTCTGTTGACTGTGCAGGGTGGCAGGGCAAGCAGAAACCTCTGCATATAGCGACTGTAGAAGTCTTGTGTGCTGAGACACAGGGGATAATTCACAATAGCAAAAATAGGGAATTAACCCAGATGTCCGTCAAATGTTGAGTGGGTAAAGAAAATATGGTATATAATGAGAATATTGTAGGCATGGAAAGCCAAGACACTCTGGAAAATAAAAAAAAGAAGACCTAAATGAAAGATCTCTGCGAGTGAGATCCCAGTGGAAAGAACGGGGCCATCAAAGAAGGAGGTACTTTTCTCTGAAGGGAGGAGAGAACTTCCACTTTGACTATGACCCTATCAGAATAAGATCAAAGTCGGTGAAACCTAAAGGCTTCCATAGCCTTGGCAACTCATGACTAGAGCCTAGGGAGATTACTGACGCCATGAACAAGAGTGTCAAATTGTTAAATCAACAACAGGAGTCACTGTGTACTTATGTCTCATGTGGGATCTGTCCTTAATGTGTTGTCCAATGTGAAGTGATGCTATAACTAGTACTAAAGCAGTATATTTACACTTTGTGTTTCTGTGTGGGTGCAAACTGATGAAATCTTTACTTAGCATATACTGAATCGATCTTCTGTATATAAAGATAATTGATAATGAAAAAAAAACTTGGTGTTAAATTGGAAATTGCATACAAAAATAATCAATTTTTAAAAAATATCATGTATGCTCTCTGTCTTTAATGTGCTATACACTGTTATTTAATGCTATAACTAGTACTCAAGTGGTATTTTTCACTTGGTGTTTCGGTGTGGGTGCAAACTGTGGAAATCTTTACTTAATATATACTAAACTGATCTTCTGTATATAAAGAGAATTCAAAATGAATCTTGATGTGAATGGAAGGGGAGAGGGAGCGGGAAAGGGGAGGGTTGTGGGTGGGAGGGAAGTTATGGGGGGGAAAGCCATTGTAATTCATTTGCTGTACTTTGGAAATTTATATTCATTAAATAAAAGTTTTTAAAAAAAGAAAATATGGTATATATACACACTATGGAGTACTATCCAGTTGTAAAAAAATAAAATTCTGTCTTTTGTAACAAAATGGACATAACTGGAAACCATTATAATCAGTGAAATAAGCCAGTCCCCAAAAGACAGATAGTAGAGTACCTGAAATGTAATGCATAGGAGTGAAATAGACAAAATAGGTATTTTGAGATTTGATGATTCTTTACAACCCTTTCTTTTCCATTGAGGAACAATTTTTCTTCCTTTATACTATTTGTTGATATCTCTTACTTAGAGTAGGATTAACTATATAGTCATTTAGTAAATTGAAAACAGATCTTTGTAAGCATTAAGAATGTGAATGTGAGAGGGAGGAGGAGGAAGGGATGGAGTGTGGGCAGGAGGGAGGGTAGGGAGGAAAATGTTTTTAGATTCCTAAGTCTGTGTATACAAAATATATGAAACACATAATTCAATAAAATTTAAAAAAGAAAGAGCTACAAGAAGAGAGGGAGTGACAGAGAGATTTTCCATCTGCTGGTTCATTCCATATATAGCAACAAGTTCCAGAGTGGAGTCAGGCTGAAGCCATGAGTCAGGAGCTTCATCTGTGTCTCCTATGTGAGCGGCAAGGTCCCAAATACTTGGGCCGTACTCCATTGCTATTCTCAGGACATTAACAGGGAACTGTATTGGAAGTGGAGCAGCTGGGACACAAACCAGTGCCCATATGGGATGCCAATGTTGCAGGTGGTGATTCACCCAGTAAGCACAACACTGGCCTCCAGAAATATTATTTGTTTTATTTTTCATTTTATTCTTTTAATTAAATTTTTTTAGTTTTTAACAGATTCAATGTGCTTTATAGATATAATTCTAAGAACATAATGATATTCTCTTCCTCTCTCATTCCTTCCTTCCTCCTCCCCTTTCCCTCTGATTCTTTTTCTCTCTTCCTTCCTTTCTGTCATTTTTTTTTAGTTTTTGAGATAACATATTTTAAATTTACATCACAGTAAAAAGTTTAAGTACTTCACTGAATAAGAAGTTTAACAAGCACAAAGCCAAAAGACTCTACTTTAGTGGGAATATAGATAATGGCTATAAAAAATAATTGAAAGGTAAAATGACCATTTTGGGAGTACATCAGGCTGAGAAGCTTTTGCACTGCAAAAGAAACACTCAACTAAGTGAGGAGGCAACTGACAGAATGGGAGAAAATATTTGCAGACTATGCAACTGATAAAGAGTCCAGAATCTATAAAGAGCTCAAGAAAATAAACAACAACAAAACAAACAATCCAGGTAAGAAATGGGCAAAGGACTTGAACAGGCATTTTTCTTTTCTTTCTTTCTTTCTTTCTTTCTTTCTTTCTTTCTTTCTTTCTTTCTTTCTTTCTTTCTTTCTTTCTTTCTTTCTTTCTGACAGGCAGAGTGGACAGCGAGAGAGAGAGACAGAGAGAAAGGTCTTCCTTTGCCGTTGGTTCACCCTCCAATGGCCACCATGGCCAGTGCACTGTGGCCAGCGCACTGCACTGATCCAAAGCCAGGAGCCAGGTACTTAACCTGGTCTCCCATGGGGTGCAGGGCCCAAGCACTTGGGCCATCCTCTACTGCACTCCCGGGCCACAGCAGAGAGCTGGCCTGGAAGAGGGGCAACCAGGACAGAATCTTGCGCCCCGACTGGGACTAGAACCCAGTGTGCCGGCACTGCAGGTGGAGGATTAGCCTATTGAGCCGCGGCGCCAGCTAGGCAATTTTCAAAAGAGGAAATCAAATGGCCAACAGTACTTGAAAAAATGCTCAGGATCATTAGCCATCAGGGAAATACAAATCAAAAGCAGAATGAGGTTTCACCTCATCCCAGTTAGAATGGCTCTCATATAATAATCATAAAACAGTAAATGATGGTGAAGATGTGGGGAAAAAGTTTCCCTAATCCACTGTTAGTGGGAATGTAATCCAGTACAGCCAATTTGGATGACAGTATAGAGATTCCTCAGAAAGCTGAAAATAGATCTACCATGTGATCCAGCCATCCTACTCCTGGGAATTTACCCAAACAAAATCAAATCAGCATATGAAAGAGTTATCTGTACTCCCATGTTCATTTCAGCTCAATTCACAATTGCTAAGGTATGCAATCAACCTGGGTGTCTATCAACTGATGAATGGATAAAGAAATTATGGTATATATACACACTATTGAGTACTACTTAGTTGTAAAAATAAGTGAAATCTGGTCTTTTACAATAACATGGATGCAGCTGGAAACAATTATACTTAGTGAAATAAGCCAGTCCTCAAAAGACAGATATCATTTCCCTTATTTGGGGTAACTAATAGAGTACCTAACATGCAATGTATTGGAGTGAAGTGGACATTTTGAGATTCAATGATTGTTTATAGCCCTTGTCTCTACTGTTGAGGAATAGTGTTATTTTTTTTTTTGTACGATTTGTTGAACTCTTACTTAGTGTAGGTTTAACCTTATGAGTATAAAGTATACTGAAAGTAGATCTATGTAAAAATTAAGATCAGGAATCAGGAATAAGAGAGGGAAGAGGAAGAAAGGTTGGAGTGTGTGTGGGAGAGAGGGTAGGGTGGAAAGTATCACTGTGTTCCTAAATCTATATGTATTAAATATATGAAAATTGTGTACTTTAAGTAAAAATAAAAATGGCATTTCATTCATATACAGTAAATAATCACAGATCTTTTTTTTTAACTTTTATTTAATGAATATAAATTTCCAAAATACAGCTTATGGATTACAATGGCTTCCCCCCCCCCATAACTTCCCTCCCACCTGCAACCCTCCCATATCCTGCTCTCTATCCCCTTCCATTCACATCAAGATTCGTTTTCAATTCTCTTTATATACAGAAGATCAATTTAGAATATATTAAGTAGAGATTTCCACAGTTTGCACCCACACCGAAACACAAAGTGAAAAATACCACTTGAGTACTAGTTATAGCATTAAATCATAATGTACAGCACATTAAGGACAGAGATCCTACATGAGGAGTAAGTGCACAGTGACTCCTGTTGTTGACTTAACAATTTGACACTCTTGTTTATGGCGTCAGTAATCACCCTAGGCTCTTGCCATGATTTGCCAAGGCTATGGAAGCCTTTTGAGTTCGCTGACTCCGATCTTATTTAGACAAGGTCATAGTCAAAGTGGAAGTTCTCTCCTCCCTTCAGAGAATGGTACCTCCTTCTTTGATGACCTGTTCTTTTCACTGGGAGCTCACCTGCAGAGATCTTTCATTTAGGTCATTTCATTTTTTTTTTCCAGAGTGTCTTGGCTTTCCATACCTGAAATACTCTCATGAGCTCTTCTTCCAGATCTGAATGCCTTAAGGGCTGATTCTGAGGCCAGAGTGCTGTTTAGGACATCTGCCATTCTATGAGTCTGGTGTATATCCCACTTTCTATGTTGGATTGTGCTCTCCTTTTTAATTCTATCAGTATTAGCAGACACTAGTCTTGTTTATGTGATCTCTTTGACTCTTAGACTTATCATTATGATCAATTGTGAACTGAAATTGATCACTTGGACTAGTTAGATGGCATTGGTACCTGCCACCTTGATGGGATTGAATTGGAATCCCCTGGCACATTTCTAACTCTACCATTTAGGGCAAATCAGATTGAGCATGTCCCAAATTGATGAGTACAAATTTCATAAGTACAACTTCAGGAATATAGTGATTCTTCCCATCATATCTGCCCCCCCACTCCCACCTCACCTTCTCCTCCCTCTCCCATTCTCCATTAAGAAAAAAAAAACAAAACTGTTCTTTGACAGTCAAAACAAGGGCTGTTCAAATTATTATTTCTTATTTTTTCAGTTTATTTGATTTATTTTTTATGTTTTTAAAACAATATTTCCAAAAAATAGATTTTGAATATTCCTTTACAACTCCTAGTTTATTAACCTTATTTTTGTATGCTTATCAATAGATAGTTTAAATTAGACTTTTTCTTTTTTTTAAACTTATTTAATAAATATAGATTTTTCTCAAAGTGTCAATTTTACTTATTCAGATTTCCTTTTAGATGCTCTATTAGTTATCCCGGATCAGGGAGACCATATGGTGTTTGTCCCCTTTGGATTGGTGTATTTCATTAAGTATGATGTTTTCCAGATTCATCCATTTTGTTGCAAATGACTGGATTTTATTTTCTTTTTTACTGTTGTGTAGAGTACACATTCCATAATTTCTTTGTCCAGTCTTCCACTGACGTACATTTAGGTTGATTCTATGTCTTAGCTATTGTGAATTGAGCTGCAATAAACATGAGTGTGAAGATACTCTTTTATTTGCTGATTTCATTTCCCTTGGGTCAATTCCTGGGAGTGGGATGGCTAGGTCATATGATATAGGTGTACATTCAGATTTCTGAGGTATCTCCAAACTGATTTCCATCGTGGTTTTACCAGTTTACATTCCCACCAACAATGGATTAGGTTACCTTTTCCCCTACATCCTTACCAGCATTTGTTGTTTCTTGATTTCTTTATGAAAGCTGTTCTAACTGGGGTGAGGTAGTTTTGATTCACATTTTCCTAATGGCTAGTGATCTTTAACATTTTTTCATGTGTCTTTTGGCCATTTGGATTTCCTCTTTTGAAAAATGTCTGTTTAAGTCCTTGGTCCATTTCTTATCTGGTTTGTTTGTTTTGTTGTTGTAGAGTTTCTTGATCTCTTTATATATTCTGGTTATTAATCCTTTATCAGTCGCATTGTTTGCAAATAATTTTTCCCATTCTATTGGTTGCCTCTTCACTTTCCTAACTGTTTCTTTTGTAGAAGCTTCTCAATTTGATGTAATCCCATTTGTTGATTTTGGGTTTGATTGCCTGTGCTTCTGGGGTTTTTTCCAAGTGCTCTTTGCCTGTGCCAATGTCTTGCATGGTTTTCCCAATGTTCTCTAGTAATTTGATGATATTAGGCCATAGATTTAAATCTTTTATCCATTTTTGAATGGATTTTCATATAAGGTGTAAGGTAGGGGTCTTGATTCACACTCCTGTATGTGGAAATTCAGTTTTCCCAGCACCATTTGTTGAAGAGACTGTCCTGGCTCCAAGGATTGGTTTTAGAACCTTGGTCAAATATAAGTTGGTTGTAGGTGCTTGGGTTGATTTCTGGTATTACTATTCTGTTCCATTGGTCTATCCATCTGTTTCATATCAGTACTGGGCTGTTTTGTTTATAACTGCCTTGTAGTTTATCTTTTTTTTTAAAGACTTATTTTATTTATTTATTTGAAAGTCAGAGTTATGCATAGAGAGGAGAGGCAGAGAGAGAGATAGAGAGACAGATAAAGAGAGAGAGAGGTTTTCCATCCGTTGGTTCACTCCCCAGATGGCCACAATGGCTGGAGCAGTGCTGATCGATGCCAGAAGCCAGGAGCTTCCTCCAGGTCTTCCATGTGGGTGCAGGGGACCAAGGACTTGCACCATCCTCTACTGCTTTCCCAGGCCACAGCAGAGAGCTGGATCGGAAGAGGAGCAACTAGGACTAGAGCTGGCGCCCATATGGGATGCTGGTGCTGCAGGCCAGGGCTTTAACCCACTGCACCACAGCACCAGCCCCTTAGTATATCTTGAAATCTGGTATTGTGATGCCTGTGGCTTTGTTTTTGTTGTGTAAGATTGCTTTAGCTATTCGAGGTCTCCTGTTACTCCATATGAATTTCAGCATCATTTTTTCTAGATCTGAAAAGAATATGTTTGGTATTTTGACTGGTATCTCATTGAATCTGTAGATTGCTTTTGAAAGAATGGATGTTTTTATGATATTGATTCTTCCAATCTGTGAACATGAAGATTTTTCCATTTTTCATATGTTCTTCTATTTATTTCTTTAATGTTTTGTAATTCTCATTGTAGAGATCTTTGACATACTTGGTTACATTTATCCCAAGGTATTTGATTTTTTTTTTGTAGCTATTGTGAATGGGATCCATCTTAGAAGTTCCTTTTATGCAGTGGCATTGTCTATGTCTACAAAGGCTGTTGATTTTTGTCTGTTGTTTTTTATATCCTGCTACTTCACCAAACTCTTCTATGAGTTCCAACAGTCTCTTGTTGTAGTCTTTTGGAGTCCCTATATATAGAATCATGTCATATGCAAATAGGGCTAGTTTGACTTCCTCATTCTCAATTTGAATTTCTTTGATTTCTTTTTCTTGTCTAATAGCTCTGGCTGAAACTTCCAGGACTATATTGAATAGCAATGGCAAGACCTAGCATCCTTGTTTGGTTCTGGATCTCAGTGAGAATGCTTCCAACTTTTCCCCATTCAATAAGACACTGGCTGTAGGTTTGTCATAAATTTCCTTGATTGTGTTAAGGAATGTTCCTTCTATACCCAGTTTGCTTAGAGTTTTCATTATGAAAGGAGGTTGCCTTTTATCAAATGTTTTCTTATATAATTTTATTCTTCAGTTTTTTTAATGTGATGTATCACATTGATTAATTTGTAAATGTTGAACCATCTTTACATATCAGGGAAAAATCCCTCTTGGTCCGTGTAAATGATCTTTCTGATGTGTTGTTGGATTTGATTGGCCAGAATTTTGTTGGGATTTGTCATCTATGTTCATCAGGGAAATTGGGCTGTAGTTCTCTTTCTCTGTTGAATCTTTTTCAAGTTTAGGAATTAAGGTTATACTGGTTTCATAGAAAGAATTTGGGATTCTTTGCATAACTTGAGAAAAAGTGGAGTTAGTTCTTCTTTAAATGTCTGTTAGAATTCAGCAGTGAAGCTACCTGATCCTGGGCTTTTCTTTGTTGGGTGGGTCTTAATTACTGATTCAATATCTGTGTTTGCAATGGGTCTATTTAGGTTTTTGATGTCATCATGGTTCAACTGAGGTAGCTGTTTGTGTCCAGCAGTCTATTTCTTCTAGTTTTTTGGCATACAACTCTTTGTAGTAATTTCTGATGCTTTTTAAAATTTCTGTGGTGTCTGTTACATTTCATTTTTCATCTCTAATTTTATTGATTTGGGTCTTCTCTCTCCTTTTTTTGGCTAGTTGGGCCAATGGTGTGTCAATTTTGTTTATTTTTCAAAAAACCAGCTCTTCATTTTGCTGTTCTTTTGCATTTCTTTGTTTCAGTTTTATTGCTTTCTTCTCTAATTTTAATTATTTCCTTTCTCCTCTAATTTTGGGTTTGGTTTGGTGTTGTTTTTCTAGGTCCTGAGATGCATTGATAGCTCATTTGTTCGGTGCCTTTCCAATTTCTTATTGTAGGCAGCAATTGCTATAAACTTTCCTCTTAGCACTGCTTTTGCTGTATCTCATAAGTTTTGATATGTTGTGTAGTTGTCTTCATTTATTTCCAGAAAGTTTTTGATTTCTCCTATGACCCACTGTTCATTCAGCTGTATGTTGTTCAGTCTCCATGTGCTTGCATATGTTCTAAGAATCCTAAATTGCTGACACTGCTTCCTTTAGTCATTGTTTGGTTTGCTGTCAAGAGCAACCTCAGCTGACTCACTGGTGTTGCTCTCACCCTTCTGTGTTGGCATTTGTTTTCTTCGGAAGTTGTGTTGTCACATCTTCACTTTCTCCATTCTGAGGAGCTGTCAATCAGAGTGACTGATACTCTTCTACTCTCATTTCTCATCACAGCATATAATGTCTAAAAACAGTGGGGTCACAGGGATCATGATGAAGGCAAGTTTTACCTTTTTTTTTTTTAACTTATGTGATATCTTTCATTTGTCTCCTGGTCAGAGAGTAATTTTCTCTATATAGCCTATGCACTTAGTCACTTAATGTCCCTCCATAGTAATATAACATGTATTTCCACTTGTTTCACACAGAAGTATTCTCATATGTACTACACAATTGTAAAGAAAATAGTTCAGATGCAATACTGGAGGAGGAAATTTGCTATTTAAAGTTATAAACCCATTTCAGGGGAAGAAGGATGATGTTGGGTTTTGGTAAACTTGCATT
This sequence comes from Lepus europaeus, assembly GCF_033115175.1. Lineage (NCBI taxonomy): Eukaryota > Metazoa > Chordata > Mammalia > Lagomorpha > Leporidae > Lepus > Lepus europaeus. The sequence continues at coordinate 32,027,099 of NC_084832.1, read as the reverse complement.
ATGTAAATGAGGGCCAAAACTGGATAACAGGGTAAAGAGAATGAGGAACATGAGGTTTATACAGATGGATGGATAATAAAGAGAAAAAGACAAGACATGAAAGACCACAAAGAAGGTTGAAGCAAGAATCCTAAATTGGAAAAAATGCTTTAAGGGAAAAATGTAAATTTTCAGGCTCGTCAAAGGACTTTTGAATAATATGGCTTAGGGCTGCTGCTGTGGCACAGTGGGTTAAGTCATACCCCTTTTTAATATCAGCATCCCATATTGGAGTACCAGTTTGAGTCCTGTCTTTTCTGCTTCCCTTGCAGCTTTCTTCTAGTGTGACTGAGAAGACAGTGAATGATGGCCTAAATATTTGGGACCCTATCACCCACATGGGCGATTCAGATGGAGTTTCTGGTTTTGTCCTGGCCCATCCCCAGCTGTTGTGGCCATTTATACAGTGAAATATTTGATAATAGATTCCCTACTCACCCCCTCCCCCAATGCCCCTGTGTATATCTTTCACAATCCCTACTGCTCTATCTTTCAAATAAATAAATAAATAAGTGTTTAAACATAATATGGATGCAGTATGTAGTTTCAACTGATGCTTTGCTTGAATGTGAAACCTCTTCTATGTATTTTTCTCGCATTTTCAGTTAAATCTGCTGTATTTCTAGATGACTATTGAAGAGAACTACAGGAAAGCTCTGACAGACAACCCTAGTTCATCCTAATTCCAAATAGATGATGGAAAAGAAGAACAATTCCAGGAATTCACTTGAAATTGCCATCTATAGCCAATATTCTAAGACTTTATGAAACTCAAAGAGATCCAGTGGAGTGGAGTTTGAGAAATCTATGTACCTTCAAGAACTGTGTGAACTCGGGGTATCTGAGTAAGTCTGAGATAAAAATGACTAAATAATACTAACAGAAGACTATTCCATTAGTGAAATAAAAAAATTAAAAAAAAGATTTATTTGAAAGGCAGAATTACAGAGAGAGATGAAGAGACATAGAAAGAGATATTTTGCATCTGTTTGTTCACCCCCCAAATGGCTGCAAGTGCTGGGGTTGGGCCAGGATGAAGCCGGAAGCCTGGAACTCCATCCAGGTTTTCTACACAGGTGACAGAGACCCAAGCACTTGGGTCATCTGCTGCTGCTTTCCCAGGCATGTTAGCAGGGAATGGGATAGGAAGTGGTGCAGCTGGGACTTGAACAAGTGCTCATAAGGGATGCTGGTGTTGCAGGCAATAGTTTAACCCACTGTGCTACAATGTCAGTCCCAATATAAAAATTTTATTCAAATACTGTTTCAGATGTGAGATTATTATTTTTATATCCATATAATCTTTTGCTTTTGACTTCTACATACTGTAAATTTATTGGGGGTAGTAAACTATGTCAATTTTGTTTACCAATAGACTCATAGAATTTAGAGCTATGTCATTCATCTATTACATCTCCATGTGCACATTTTGCACGAATAAAATTTGTTTAGAAATGAATTTTAGGGGGCCGGCACTGTGGTACAACAAGTTAACGCCCTGGCCTGGAGTGCCACTGTCCCATATGGGTGCCAGTTCGAGACCTGAATCCTCCACTTCCCATCCAGCTCTATGCTATGACCTGGGAAAGCAGTAGAAGATGGCCCAAGGCCTTGGGTCCCTGCACTCACGTGGGAGGCCCGGAAGAAGCTCCTGGCTCCTGGCTTTGGATTGGTGCAGCTCTGGCTATTGCTGCCAATTGGGGAGTAAACCATGGGATGGAAGACATCTCTTTTTCTCCCTTCTCCCTCTCTCTCTGCCTCTCCTCTCTCTGTTAAAAGAAAGAAATTAATTCTAATTCTAATGGGGAGAGTGTACAACTTGGTAAGAAGTTTAGACTTCTTTTGTTCTACCAACCATTTAAAGATAACATTTTATTAAGAATTTCATTGAAGCAGCTGAATATATAGTTCTATAGATGAATTTGGAAGCTTTGATGAAGCAGAATGAAACTTTCTGTGTTTTTGCAAGACTACATTCAGGGGCTGGTGCTGTGGTGCATCAGGTTAAAGCCTTGGACTGAAGCACCAGCATCCCATATGAGCACTGGCTCTAGTCCCAGATGCTCTTCTTCCAATCCAGCTCTCTGCCATGGCCTGGGAAAGCAGTGGAAGATGGCCCAAGTTCTTGGGCCCCTGCATCCGTGTGGGAGACCTGGAAGAAGCTCCTGGCTCCTGGCTTCGGATTGGTGCAGCTCTGGCTGTTGCAGCCATCTGGGGAGTGAACCAGCAGATGAAAAACCTCTCTGTCTCTATCTCTTTCTGTAACTCTGTCTTTCAAATAAAAAAATTTAAAAAAAGACTACATTGGATGAAAAATATTTTCTGGTTGTCCCATTTTTTTTAAGCAACTGCTTTGACAAACCTCCTTCATGGTAGAGTTTTTGTTTCTCACTCTCTGTACTTGTTTTGATGTTTATGTCATCAGCCTGACTTAGAGATGGTTCAGTAGTGGAGGGAGGACAATCAGATCTGACAGGGTCCCAGAAAACTATTGTAGGACTTCAAGGTGTCTGTGGTTTGCAAGCATGTGGGTTTCATCTACTTTTTCTCTACAATAGAAGGCAGCCAGAGGATGAAGTTCATGTATGGAAATGTACACATCTGAAAGACTGTGGTAGAATGAGAAGGCCATGCCAAGATGGCCACTGGCAAGCTAGTGTCAGTTACTCAGGAAATGGCTTCAGAACCCACCTGGCAAAGGAGCCTGCCTCGCAACAGGCAGTGATTGGTTATGGCCTAAACCACCCCTTGACCAGATTGGCTGCATCAGCTATATAAGCTGCTGCACCAACTGAAATAAATGAGTCTGCAAGTTGCTAGCCTCTAGCTCACTTTCACCTGACTCCTGTTGTCTGTGTTGTGACTCTGTGCCTCTTGCCCCCACCGTGCACGTCCTCTCAGAATGAATCCACAGAAACATCTGGCACCCAACGTGACACAGAGAGACAGCATGTTGGACCTGGCGAGGTCCCCCCTTGATTTTGGCAAGTAGGCCCCTCAGTGCTTTGTGTGCTATTTGGTTCTGTGAGGGTGAGCACAGAACCCCCTTCTATGTCCCTTTCCTTGTCCTTGTCCTCCGTCTCAGTGACCCAGGTTAGGCACACACTGCCCAGAAGTGTAATGCCGCTTCTTGGCTCCTCCTTTTACTTTTGGTTCGCCCAGTGAATTCTCATAAGGGACTGATCACTCCAGAATTCGGAACCAAGACATTTTCCCTCACTCAAGAGAGATGACATTCTGTAGACATTGTGTGGGCATTTGGCCTTGACCTAACGAATCAAGGAAATCCCCCATTAAGTCGTGACTCTGCGCCTCTTGCCCCCACCACGTTTCTCCTCTCAGAACGAATCCACAGTCAGAGAAAAAGGAGCCCTTATCCAGAGCTAAGTGAAGTCTTTTCTGCCTCTGGATTTTTGCAAATGTATGAGATAAGCAAACAAAAAAAACTCCAACAGAGTTCCCACTTTATTATTGTGACATATGACAGTATTGGACTAGACTGATGCTGAGTTTAACAATAGAAGGAAGTTATTGTGAGTAAAAATGTGGAACTAGCTGAACCAGTAAGAAGTAAGCAGTGAATAGAATTGCTCAGTCTTATGCTTGAAAGTTAACCTTCCTTATTTGTAGCTACGAAGGAGTGTATTAAATTTTAGCCTATTGAACTTTAGGATAAGGATCATATAGGAAAGGTCAAAGTGCTAACATGTTTGAAGAATTCCTTTATTAAAAATTATTTATATGAAAGGGAAAGAGAGAATTAGCTAGATAAAATTTAGCAATAATTAAAAAAAAATTTTCTCTATGTGAACACAGTTATTCAAAGTGTGGTGCTTGCTAAATTTCTGTAATCCCTCTTCTTTCATTCACTTAAAAACACAGTGATTTCTACTTTCCTTGTCTATGAAAAGAGACTGCTATTGATAAGAACATAAATGTCTGTATAATAGTCAAAGCAGTGGATATATTTCAATTTGTAAATTCAATCTCAGTTGGAGTCAGTTGAAACTATCTTTTCTTCCTTTTTTCTTTCTTAGTCTTATATTCTGTTGCATTTCTTTAAAATACATTCTCAAACAGCTTCTGCTTAATTTCTCTTTTCTTCTTCTGCCTATAAATTGTTTTCCAGAGATTCATTGATGATATTTCCCTTTCCTATTTATTTATTTATTTATTTATTTTTGACAGGCAGAGTGGACAGTGAGAGAGAGAGAGACAGAGAGAAAGGTCTTCCTTTTTGCCGTTGGTACACCCTCCAATGGCCGCCGCGGTTGGCACCGCGCTGATCCGATGGCAGGAGCCAGGGGCTTATCCTGGTCTCCCATGGGGTGCAGGACCCAAGCACTTGGGCCATCTTCCACTGCACTCCCTGGCCACAGCAGAGAGCTGGCCTGGAAGAGGGGCAACCGGGACTAGAACCCAGTGTGCCGGCGCCGCAAGGCGGAGGATTAGCCTAGTGAGCCGCGGTGCCAGCTCCCATTTATTTTTTTTAAGATTTATTTATTTGGAAGGCAGAGTTAAGAGTAGGAGAGGTAGAGGCAGAGAGAGAGAGAGAGAGAGAGTCTTTCATCCATGATTCACTCCCCAGATGGCTGCAACAGTCAGAGCTGTGCCGATATGAAGACAGGAGCCAGGAGCTTCTTCTGAGCCTCCCACGTGGGTACAGGGGCCCAAGCATTGGACCAGCTTCTACTGCTTTCCATGGCCATAGCAGAGAGCTGGATCAGAAGTGGAGCAGCTGGGATTTGAACCGTTCCCATATAGGATGCTGGCACTGCAGATAGTGGCTTTACTCGCTATGCCACAGTGCTGGCAAACCCCCTGTCCCCATTTATTTTCAGTGAGCCAAATATCACTGTAAATCCTTACAAAAATTATAAATACTTCCTAGATTTAGAGAAAGCCTCAGAACTTCTACCCTCTTTCAATCTGTTTAATTGTAACCTAAGATCTTGACTCTGTGATTTGAAATTTTATTTTATTCTCTGGCACCACTTAATTTGCTATGATTATGTGCATTTACATTATCTGAATCTCAACTTATCACTTCTCTTATCAGTTTTTCCCATTGCATTGTTTAAGTATTCCTTTCCCTGTTTTAAGACTGTAGAATACAGCTGCTTCTTTATCCTCCTCAAATAACAACACAAAGAACAGAGGGAAGAATTGAACACAGATTTCTGTCTTGAAGCAACTGTTACATCTGAGAAGACCATTGGAAACTCTAGGAAATATAGAGGGGTGGCCTCATAACTGTTGGGAAAATTTAAAAAAAAGATTTATTTATATATTTTAAAAGAGTTAGAGAGGGAGAGACAGAAAGAGAGAGATATTCCACTTACTGGTCTATCCCCAGAAGGCTGCAACAGCAATTGCTGGGCCAGGTGAAAAGCAGGAGCCAGGAGCTTCTTCCAGTTCTCCCAAGTGGGTGCAGGGGCCCAAGCACTTGGGCCATTTTTGCTTCTTTTCCAGGCACATTAGCAGAGAGCTGAACCTGGAGTGGAGTAGCCAGGAATTGAACTGGCAGCCATATGAGATGCCAGCATTGCAGGTGGTAGCCAAGGCAATCTTTTAAGTCAAAACAGCCCCCCCCCTTTTAACCAGCAATATTGGTTTGATACAATGGAACAGACATTGAAAAATCATGATCAAAGCTGAGAGAGTAACTGGTAGGGTGTCTTGTGGGTCAAATAGATTCTCACTGGATGACTGAAATAGGGTTTTACTTTTTTGAAATCCATTAACTCATTAACCAAGGAAAAGTGTAGAAACTTCATTAAGAAATTTATTGGAGAGTGACAGTTTAGTGTTAGGCAGTCCCTTCATTGTGTTATTTTGGAAATTTACTCTGTGACAGAATTGTTGAAAACACAGAGATATTTCTTACCCTTCAATCCTTAAAGGTAGCAGTTTGCAGAAAAGAATGTGGGGCTTCAATCACGGGTTGGAAACCTGAGACAGAAAATAATTACTTAAAATCATCACTCACAGGGAAGGAGTTTCCAAAGACAGGAAAATGATTTTCAAGTGTCTGTAAATGTCCAAAAAAAAAAAAAACACCTTAGACAGAATGATTAAAGTCAAACCATCTCATCAAGACAGAAACTGTGGTCCAGAATGATGTGATTTATTTTCTAGTCTTGTCCCCCTAAGTTTTTTCTTAAATTATGGTGTTCTCCAGATGTCCATCCTCGACCCACTGTTCTCATGCTGTGAACTCTTCCAGAGTGATCTCATTTCCTCTCATGATTTCAGTTCCTGATGACTTCAATTCTCTATCTTTATCCTTGACATTTCCAACAGATTCATCCATCTGTCTCCTCTATGTCTCCCATAACATTATCTTGAAGTCTCATACTCAGTTTTCATAAGATGGTAATTATTCCCACCCTCAAAATCTCCCCCATTCCAGCCATCTGCTCAACTCTTTCATTATTATTTCTCTATTTTTGTTGTGTTTGGAAATACTGACACACATTTCATTCACTAAGGCTAAAAATCATTTTGTGTTATTCATTCTTCCCTCTATCGTAATAAGCAATGATGCCTGTGAATTTCAATTCATATTTTCAATACACCCTTTCCATCATGCTGTCATTGTTTTAATTCACAGCTTTACCTTCTTTTATCTTCAATCTTGTAACTGGTCTGTGTCAGACAGAATTTGAATTATAAAACATGGAACATGATTTTGACTGGCTCAATGCAAAGGGAATTTTTCATACAGATTTGGGAATACATATTAGAATAAACAAGATAGCTGGAGACCTAGACTCAGAAAATATGAAAGAACCAGTGAAGTTTAGCACTGGCACTGCTAAAAAAAATGTACCTTTCCCACCTTTGGCCCTGTAGACACTCCATCCCCCAAATAGTCCTGTTGTTGAGTATCACAGGTAAATATTCTTTGAAATTATTTGCTACAGATTCAAACTTTTGAGTAGAAGTATCAAATTGACCAATGATAAGTTGTATGCCATGCTTTCAGTACTAGATAATGGGAAGAAACTGCTCTTCAATTACTGTGTGGGAAATTGGAGTCTTCCTTTTCTAAGCTTCATACGATGGGCCATATCTCTGAAAATGGGAATACTGAAAAAATTAGACAATAATAATGAGGAGGAGGAGGCAGAGAAGGAGGAGAAATGTCCAGTCGTCTCCTTAAGTCATTTCTCTTCTAGTTCATGGAGACTATGGGTAATAAAGAGGGCAGGGGTACTAATTGGAAATCAGTTTAAGACTGGTTAAGGTGAGAAATTATGACTTGCTGAAGTAGACATTTGAATAGAGTATATGAAGAAATGGGTAGAATGGAGAGATACTGGAGCTAAAATCAGTAAGTAGTCTGTTTAAAGATGTGTGACATGAGAGAGAGAGAGGGGGATCAAAGATTGATGTTGATACTTCTTTCTCAAGTAATTGTAAGGAAATGAGAGTTTTTTTTTTATTTTGAATGTATTTAATTTCTCTACTGGGGAAAATGTCAGTGATGATGTTGTATAGGTGAATTGCTTTGTGGGATTTGAAGGACAGAAAATGGTAGAGATATTTCTTTGTGACATATTAACTTATAATTGATGATAAAGTGTTAGTGTCTATCAAGGTCACTCAGGGGTATCTGCAAGGAAGAAAGCCTAACTTCAATAAAGTTCAATCAGGTTCAAGCACTCATTATGGTGGTGACTCCTTGTGGTGGTCATCCAGAAACATTTGGGCTATATCACCCCAACTCTTTATGTCTAGCATTCAATGCATTGCTTCTATTGAATTAAAGTTAATCTTGCCAAACTCCTCATAATTCCAGTTTGCCTCCATTGAGTGTATTTCTACTATGCTGGTCTTTCAAATCTTTGACCTCCTTATTTTAAGAGATCTTTTCCTTCCCCAGTCCTTCCTTGCTGTCACATCAGTTCACCCTCTTTCCATGGTCACAAGCTGGATTTCCTAGTAAATTAAGAAAAGCAAAGTCTTCAGAAATGGGGCAAGGGCAAGAGGGATATAAGTGGTTAACTGGGAATGGAATCCAGTGTTCAGGCATTATTAATATTATTTCTACTGTTTTATTTTTCCTGTATTTGATTAATTCTCCTTATCTATAAGATTATTCCCATCTACATACCATAGACAGAGGCATAATATTTATACTTTGTGTCTGAAAAAAATGCCCTAAATAACTCCATATCCTACTTCAATTGCTTCATTTCTGTTTTTATTCACAGAAAGTTTTACTCAAAGAATTTTGTGTACTATTCATTATTTCTTTTCCCTCTTTCCTCAAAGCTTCTTGTGCCCATTGCAGTTAGATTGTCATTTCCAACACTCCACCACAACTGCTCTAACAATTCTCTGTTCTACAAACACAGTGAGCATTTGATTCTTCAGCAATGTTTGACTGTTGACACTGTCTCCCCTTTGAAAGCCTTTCCTAACGGAACCCTGATTTTTTGCCATTGTCTATTCTCACATTTCACTGGCCACTCCTCTGTAGCATTTTACGGGTTAACCACTTCCTCCAGCTTGAAACAGTTGTTTCCGTTAGCTTCAGTGAAGCCAGCTCTTCTGGTTTACTTGCCTTCTCATTGAAGGCTACCCAATATTCTTTGCATACTTCTCAATTTTATTTCCTATATCACCAAATAGCATGATTCCTTCAGGAATTCAGTCTTTAATATATATACATATATATATATATATATATATATAAGCAAAATACAATGGAGAAAATTGAGAAGAAGAAAATAGAGCATCATAAATGGGAGGCAATTTTATGTAGAGCTTGGTGGAGTTCTTGAAAGATGTTGAGAAGTCCACAAGAAAGTATTTGTAAAATTCATAGGGAAACACAAGTTAAATAATAGCTAAATAATTTATACAACAAAATAAATAACAAATACAACAAATAGCTAAACAATCTTATACAACAAAAATAAAACTGGAGGCATCAAAGTACCAGACATACTCCAAGGCACTTATAATCAAAACAGCCTGGTACTGGCATAGAAATACACGTGTAGAAATACACACGTATTCTGTTCGGAACAGAATAGAATCTCCAGAAGTCACTCCACATATTTACAATCAACTATTCTTTGATGAAGGAGGTAAAAATCAAGAACTGGAGAAAGGACAATCATATTCACAAATGGTGCTGGGAAAATTGGATTTCCATGTACAGAAGTATGAAACAAACTACCTTACACCTTATGCAAAAAATCAAGTCAAATTGGATCAAGGATGTAAGTCCATGGCCTGATACCATCAAGTTATTAGAGGAGAACATTGAGGAAACTCAGCAAGACATTGACGTAGGCAAAGACTTCTTGGAAAAGACCTGAAAGCACAGGCAAAGCCAAAATAGACAAAGATTACATCAAGCTGTGAAGTTCCTTCACCAAAAAGAAAACACTCATCAAAATCAAGAGGCAATCTACAGAATGGAGCTGGAGCTGGGCCCACCCAAAGCCAGGAGCCATGAGCCTCATCTGAGCCTCCCACATGGGTGCAGGGTCCAAGTACTTAGGCCATCTTCCATTGATTTATTTCAGGTGCATTAGCAGGGAGCTGGATCAGAAGTGGAACAGCTGGGACTCAAACTCATATGGGATTCCAGATTCCATTGAACCAGTCTGTATGTATTAATTGGAGAATTTAGGCCATTTATATTCAATGTTACTAATGATAAGCAGTAATTTAACCCTACGATTTTTCCATAAATATTCCTATTGAATAGTTTGGATTTCCATTGTAATTTTACTAAGATATTTCTTTTTTCACATTCTTTCATAATGATGATTATCTTTCTGTGTTTCTGTGTAGCATATCTTAAAGCATTATTTGTAATGTGGAGTAAGTGGTCACAAATTCTTTCAATTTCTGTTTGTTATGGAAGGTCTTTATTTTACCTTTATTCATAAATGAAAGCTTTGCAGAGTATAGTGTTCTGTGTTGACAGCTTTTTTTTTTTTTTTTCTCTTAAGGCTTGGACTAAGTCTCTCCATTTTCTCCTAGTCTGTAGGGTTCTGATGAGAAATCAGTTGTGAGCCTAATTTGGGATCCTCTGAAAGGTAATCTGGCATTTCTTTCGTGCACATTTTAGAATCTTTTCTTTATGTTTTACTGCTGAAAGTTTGACTACAGCATGTTGCTGTGAAGATCTTTTCTGGCCAGGTCTATTAGGAATTCTATGTGCTTCTTGAAATTAGATGCCCTTTCGTTTCTCCTAATTAGGGAAGTTGTTATTATTTCACTGCAGGCCTTATAATCCATTCTCTTTCCATACCTTCAGGAACACCTAAGACTCAGATGTTGGGTCTTTAATAGTGTCTCATTGATCTCCAATACTGTTTTTTTCTATTTCCTTTTTTTTTTGGTGTGACTGAAATATTTCCAAAGATTTGTCTCCTAGCTTGCACATTGTTTCTTCTGCGTCACCAAGTCTGTTGCTAAGGCTTTCCACTGTATTTATTTTTTATTTGATATGTCGAATTCTTCATTTCTAGTATTTCAATTTGATTTCTCTTCAAAATATATATTTTCTGGGAAAATTTTTCATCCATTTCATGTATGGATTTATTTATATCATGAATTTGCTTCTTATTGCTTCTAAGTAATCCTATTATTATTCTTTTGCATTCCTTTTCAGGCATTTCATCAATCTCTTCACTGTCACATTCTAATATTGAATTTTTATTGTGTTCCTTTTGGGAATTTTTATTGTGTTTCTTTTGTTGTCTTCCTTGTTTTTGTTTCTTGTATTTCTGCATTTGTTTTTAGGCATTTGTGAAAATACTTGTTGGTTTTCTCCACTGATGGGTTTTATCTTTGAACTATACCTCTGTAGCTTAGTGGAGTATCCGTTTCCTCAGTGGATACCTAGAGGTGTGTTTTGGGTGTTCCCTAGCCTCCGGTCAGTGCTCAAGAGTGGGGCTAGAATCCAAGGTGACACCCATGTGGGCATGGTAGATCTCCCCTATTTCAGCAGAGTGGAGAGTATGGTATCATCTGTTGAAATAATCAGAACCTTACCTCACCTCCACTCTTCCAAGGTAATCTATGCCTGGGGTTAGCCCATAGTTAGTTCAACCTTCACCCATGATGGAACTTGGACTGTGCAAAGATCTGTGCAGTTCTCAATGTGAGCGCAGAACCTACAGCAATGATCCACCCCAAGCAGTCAGGGGGCCTGAGCCCCTGACACCTGACATAGTGATTACCTAGAGACCTAGCTATATCACACACCCTTTCATTGCAATCCCAGGATTCCCACAGTCACAGCGTGTAAGGCTCCCATAGCCATGGAAAGAGCAGAGTCATTTTCAGAGCTAGCTTTCTATGAGAACTCTGCCTCAGCTATTTGAGCCCTGGGGCCTGTGATAGGTTGAGGGGATGGGGACACCTCACAATCTTAAGTTGTTTCCAGCTTTCTATCAACCCTCCCAGCCATACTCAAAGACGGTGGGAAATGCAGATTTTTTTCTCTGCTAAAATCCCCTGATCACAGATGTCACAGCCTTTACTTGTGTCAAGATGGTGCTTTCTCCCTCCTGGTATCCTTGTGGAGGGATGGGGGGAAATAAATGTGCTTTTCCTTCACTGAATTGGGGGTGCCCTGGCCCTCAATGGGCTCCAGGCCAGACTCAAAGACAGTGCAGTCTGCAAGGCTCTCCCTCAGGCAATATCATCAATCAGTGGCTCTGGCTACCACAGTCTACTCTCACCTCCATCTCACCTACTGGCATCTCCTCCAGCCTCCAGCTGCAGGAGTCACGGATGGTGTCCCTGTTCACTGCTACGTGTCCACACTTTCTATACTTCGCCAAGGCATTTTTCTTCATTCTGTAGAATTTCATCCAAAAAGTTTTTTCCAACTCTTCTCTGTAAACAACTTCTCTACTTTTTCCTTCCTCTTTCCCTGGACAGAATCAGTGTGTCTTTTCCCTATTCAGCCATCTTGGAATACCAAATAAATGATTTTTTTTTTTTAGATGTCATTGAGTTTTGTCAAATCCTTTCAGAGCAGCTCTTTTAAGAAGGGGTGTGGAGGATGAAGTTTACCAGCAAAGCGAGTTCATATTTGAGGCTGCTTGGGATGTCAATCCCCTTGTGGCCATGCTTTCAAGATTGCCAGGCCAGACTGGACTCATTCTGAATGAGCAATCTGGTGGATCTTTTTATTATATGAAAAGATAATATGTGGGAATTGGAGCCTGGAATTATGTGCTTTTGGGCTTCTCCACTTTGGCTTGTGGTCACATTAAGACTTCTCTACTCATTGCTGTTCCTGTGTTGCCTTTGGCTAGAATCCCTTCTGAGGTTGCATGTCTTCTGGGTTCTGGCAGGTGGCACAAGGGCCAGATTTTATGTCAGCAGCATGAGTGGAAGCATGCCTGTTGGCATGAATATATCATGGCGATGTCAGTTAAAGGAGCCACACTTACTGTCTTGGAGTTTAGAGTGAAATCCACACTTGTCTTGTCAAAGATCTAAGATCTATAATGATACATGCATATTTTGGCAAAAGGATGTATTTTTTTATAAATTTAAAGAATTGATAAAATAACAAATTATCAAACTGAGATTCTTGAATGAACATATGGATCACAAAAAGCAATCAGCCTCTGAAAATAAATAATAATTAACTGTGAATCAATGACATTTGGAAAGTGTTCTTCAGTGTGTTTAACTGTGAAATGAGCAAGATGTTAAATATTTTGTGGTGGATAATTGTATTTAACCAAAAATGAAGATGTAATAATGGTTTACACAAAAGAAGAGATTTTGGGGGGGCAATTATGCCAATTTTATAATATAATATCTAGGTTCTAGAGAAATCCAGTGATAACAGTTTTGGACTAACCACCTCATAGGGACCTCTAGAAAATTACCTAAGTAATTGCTCAAAGTCAGAAATACGAGTAATTGAAAACTACAATATCAACTATTATATTGCCTTCATTTATTTATTTATTTATTTGACAGGCAGAGTTAGATAGTGAGAGAGAGTCAGAGAGAAAGGTCTTCCTTCTTCCATTGGTTCACCCCACCAAGTGGCCGCTACAGCTAGCGTGTTGTGGCCAGCGCACTGTGCCAATCCAAAACCAGGAGCCAGGTGCTTCCTCCTGGTCTCCCATGCGGGTGCGGGCCCAAGGACCTGGGCCATCCTCCACTGCACTCCCGGGCCACAGCAGAGAGCTGGACTGGAAGAGGAGCAACCGGGACAGAATCTGGCGTCCCAACCACGACTAGAATCTGGAGTGCCAGCGCCGCAGGTGGAGGATTAGCCTAGTGAGCCACGGCGCCAGCCTATATTGCTTTTTATGAACAGAAATACTAGGGATTGGCAGAGAAAAGGGACATTTAAAAAGATTTATTTATTTGTTTAAAGACAGTCACACACACACATACATACAGAGAGAGAGAGAGAGAGAGAGAGAGGGAGGCAGAGTTCTTCCATGCACTGGTGTATTTCCTAAATAGCCACAATGACCGGGGCTAGGCCAGGCCAAAGCCTGGAGCCAGGAACTCTATCCAGGTCTACCATAAGGGTGGCATAGGCTGAAGCACTTGGGCCATCTTCTGCTGCCTTGCCAAGCACATTAACAAGAAGCCAAACAGCGAGATCTCATGCCGGCACTCTGATATTAGATGCTAGCATCCCCTGTGTGGTAGCTTAACTCACCACAGTGCCTTCCCCTATGCAGCATTTTGATGTTCATAATTTAAAGATTTAAATTACGAAGATGGATGACATGGAGTCTACAATTTGAAAGGCTATCTGAATCCTGTATATTTCGTCAAGTTTCAAAAACAGTGAGAATAAACTTTCCTAATGGAAACAACATAGTTGAACACCATTTCCTCCTAGAATTTTTAAGCTTGAAAAAATTTTATACTGGAGCCACTTCTGTGGTGTAGTTGGTAAAGCCACCACCTGAAACACTGGCATCCCATATGGTCACCAGTTCAAGTCCTGGCTGTTCCACTTCTGGTCCAGTTCCCTGCTAGTGCACCTGAGAAAGCAGAAGAAGATGGCCCGTCTTTGGGCCCCTAAACCCATGTGACTATTAAGGCCTGGCCCAGCCTTAATTTTTGCTGTCATTTGAGGGAGTCAAACAGTGGATGAAAGATCTCTCTCTCTCTCTACCTCCCTCTCTCTCTCTCTCTCTCTGCTTCTTCCTCTCCATAATTCTTTTAAATAAATGTTAAAAGAAAAAAAAAGTGTCCTTCAGAAACAGAATGTTTGGGGCCACTGTGTGGCACAATGATTCAAACCACTGTGGGCAACACTGGCAATCCCTAACAAAGAGCCAACTTGATTCCCAGCTGCTCCACTTCCAATGCAACTCCCTATTAATGGGCCTGGGAAAACAGCAGAGGATGTCCCAAATGCATGGGCCCCTACACCCTTGTGGGAGAGCCAGATGGAGTTCCTGGTTCCTGACTTCAGCCTGCCCCAATTATTGCCACCATTTGAGGAGTAAACCAGTGGATGGAATATCTCCTTCTCTGTGTATCCCTCCCTCTACCTCTGTATCTTTGCCTTTTAAATAAAAATAAAATTTTAAACTAAAGAAAGGGCTCACATTCTTCATATTTATTCTAGTTGAAAATTTGAGTCAGTACCTATAGAGAGTCATCAAAAATTTCTTCATAGAGAATTTCTATGAGATCCTTACTGCCTATAACTCAGAGAGGTCCTAGAATTAGATATCTTTCATGTTTTTGACATTCCAACTATATTAATCATCTGTGGTTTATTTTATAAAAGGTCATTTCTTTTTTAAAATAAAGATTTATTCAGTGTTTTTTTCTTCTTACTATTTGTTGAATTATTTACTTAGTGAAAGGTTAAGCTTATGATTATAAAATAAACTGAAAGTATGTCATTGTAAAAATTAAAAGTAAAAATAAGAAAGGAAGGAGGAAGGAGAGTGGGAGCATGGTGGGAGGGAGAGTAGAGTGGGAAGTATCACTATGCTCCTAAATCTGCATACATGAAATGCATGAAATTTGTTCACTTATGTAAATTAAAAAACTTTAAAAATTAACTCCTTTATTTGAACAGTTACAGAGAAGAGAGACATACAGAGAGCTCTTCCATCTGCTGGTTCACCCACCAGGTGGCTGAAAGGGCCATTTGTGTCTCCTATGTAGGTGGCAAGGATCCAACCACTTGGGTCATCTCCCACTGCTTTTTCCAGGCCATTGCAGGAGTTGAGTCAGAAGTGGAGCCGTTGGACAGTTTTACTTGCTATGCCATAGCACTTACTCCCCAAAAACTAATTTCCTGATAGATTATTGGGAGTATTTCCTGGCTTTATTAGCTTATATACTCATATGCCTGTTAACTAATTGCCTGGGAACCTACCTGTCTAAATTATACCAAGAAATTCAGTATCAACATTTGGGCAGAAATCTTTCCATTTCTCTCTGAATTGTACAAAAAGAATGTTTTGTTTTTCTGATACAGACAGAAAAAAATTACTATATCTGAATAGTTCTTAGCTGCTCTTGTTTCTGTTCTATCCTGCAGACTTTGTCTGTGTCTTCAGTGATACCATGGTTGTCTTACTGCCTTGTGAAGTTCACTGTCATGCCCTGCCCTTAGCCATTCACCTCTTAAAATTCTCTCACTAGTATGTCCTTTATTGCTAAAGAGTAATTACTATTTTAGTAAAGGTTTTTAGCTTAAAGGCCATATAAAAATTCAAGAAAGAAACTAATTGAATGAATATTTCAAGTTCCAAAATTGCTGAGATGGTAGAATAAAGAAATTTATATTTAATGCAGCAAGAATCACAAGTAAAACACATCATCTAATTAACTCTTCTGGAGAAAACACAATTGCTATCACTACTGAGAACCATCTCTTGATGTGTTCCCACCTACACTGCAGCTGGTTATCCCTGGATTTGGCTGCCAAGCTTCTGCCATCTGATCCCTGAAAAGCAGGTACTGATGCCACAAACATCAGAGTGCATTTGTAGTGTCTCTTCTTTTTGTCATGAATTTCTTTTTTTTTTTTAAAGATTTATTTATTTATTTGAAAGTCAGAGTTACACAGAGAGAAGGAGAGGCAGAGAGAGAGAGAGAGAGGGAGAGAGAAAGGGGCCCAAGGACTTGGACCATCTTCTGCTGCTTTCCCAAGGCCATAGCAGAGAGCTGGATCAGAAGTGAAGCAGTTGGGACACGAGGTGGCGCCCATATAAGATGCCGGCACTGCAGGTGGCGGCCCCACCTGCTACGCCACAGCACCGGCCGCTGTCATGAATTTCTGACTCTAAGTCAGATATGGTTGCATCCAACTCATACAGTCTTGCCAATACTCTGGCTGCAAGAAAGCCTAGGATGATGAGTTGCTAGCATCTTCTGCTTCTGTAATTGGATATGCTTCTTATCAAGATTTGTAAGTTTTGAAATTTCCTAAATATATTCAAGAAGGTAAGATTTCAGGCAGCTTAAAAAAGGACAAATTTTTATGATATTATATCATGGCTTGGCTGTCTAAAATCAACATGTATTTTCTTCTACACTGATACTCCTAAAAGAATATTGCTTCTGTATATTATAATGCAATTATTCCATATAGAACTGAGGATGCACTTCTTGCTTGCTGAAAGGAAGACAACCCAAAATCTTAACGTTTTTATATTAGCGCAGACCATGCCTCTCCGTAATATCAATTCCTCTGTTCTGCTGTAACCCTGACCAGAGAGTCTTTTTTTACCAGGGATTCTATTGTGAACTTAAAACTGCTTCATATAAAATAGCTGGGAAAGGGAACAAAGAGTATGAAATCTAGTTAAAGTGTATACATATGTTTGTGAAACCAAGAGAAAGCCTTTTATTAAAAGAACTAACCGTGGGGCCAGCACTGTGGCTCAGAGAGTTAAGCCTCCACCTGTGACACTGGTGCATATTCACTTGTGGGCGCCATTTTGAGTCTCAGTTGTACCACTTTCAATCTAACTCCCTGCTAATGTGCCTAGGAAAGCAGTGGAAGATGGCCCAAGTGATTGGGTCCCTGCATCCCTCTGGGAGACCTAGATGAAGCTCTTGGCTCCTGGTTTTGGCCTAGCTCAGGCATTGCCTTTGCTGCCATTTGGTGAGTGAAACAGTGAATGGAAGATCTTGCTCCATGTCTCTGTGTAACTCTGACTTTCAAATAAATAAATAAATAAATAAATAAATATATATATATATATTAAAAAAATCTACAGGTCTTTCAAAAAATAAGAACTAGCATGCATTTATTTATTTTGTTTAGTTGAAAGACAGATGTACATACACACATATACAGAGAGAGATAAGTAGAGATAGAGTGGGAGAGAAATCTCCTATTTGCTAGTCCACTACATAAATACTTGTTACTGCTGGGGCCAGGGTAGAAGCAAGAGGCCAAGAAACAGTTCACTGAGAAGGGTTCAGAGAGACCCTCTGTAACTCCCATTTTATGAATTTTTCTTTTTCTCATCCAGCTCTGTCTGACACATGTATGAAAACTGTCATTGATAAGACTCTCTCAGTTTATCATCCCATTGTTTACATTATTTTCCCCATAGCCATTCCCATAGATAAAGATGTTGGAAAACCTCAGAAGCCTCAGGACATTTTCTCTTTTTCCTCCCTTTTTAACCACAAAGTTATTTCCCAAAAAGCTTGTTATCCTTAAAAAGACACATCTAATCATGTATCTCCCAGTTTGTAATTACTCCTTGGAGAAAGTCCACAGTTCTCAGCATGACTTAGAAAAAGTCTTCCTCTTTAGACTTCTGCCTTCTCCAGCCTTATCCTTTTCTCTCACTCTTTGTGTTCCAGTTCTCAGTTGGTATCTCAGAAACTCCACTCTCTTTCCAACCTCAGGGCCTTACAATAAAATTCCCTTTGCTTGGAGTATTCTTGCAAATACCTCTCATCCTTCAACTCCTTGGGTCCAGCAGCAGTTCAGATCTTCTGGTCTCTATCACATGTTTCTCCCAAACTCAGACAAGTCAAGTCCTCTTCTCTATTGCTATTGATACCCCTGATTTTCACAGACATAATTTCTATTACTTTTGCCAAGTGCCTACCATTTCTCGTTAATTAACTAATTAATGCTTATCTCTCTCCATAAATACATGCCTGGCTTCATTGCTCCATGAAAAAATAGGCAGTGTCATCCTTTTGAACTTATGTCCTTAAAACCTATTAGGTGCCCAACAGGTAAGTGGCAAACAAATGAGTAAATGACAAAGTAACCATTACCTGCTTTGGTAACCATTAGGTTGTATGTAACTGTTTTGAGCTTTCTATTTTCTTATGATAAGACTCCTCAACTATTTCATCATCTGATTTCTCAGGTAATTAAGATTTGGCTGGGAAGATACAGATAAAAGAATTTTGTCTATGTTAGGGTGGGAAGCTCATATTTGTCATGGAGAGGTAGGACAGCTTGGCAACAAACCAAATGCAATTTTTTTCCAGCAATAAACTTCTTTTTAAGAAAGCTTTTATTTAATAAATATAAATTTCATAGGTACAGCTTTAGGAATATAGCAGTTCTTCCTCCATACCCCCCAACCCCCACAACCATCCCACCTCCTACTCCCTCTCCCATCCCATTCTTCATTAAGATTCAATTTTAATTATCTTTATATACAGAAGACCAACTCTATATTAAATAAAGATTTCAACAGTTTTCAACCACACAGACAAAGTATAAAGTACAGTTTGAAGACAAGTTTTACCATTAATTCTCATAGTACAATTCATTAAGCATAGAAGTCCTACATGATGAGCAAGTGCCCAGTGACTCCTGTTGTTGACTTTTTAAAAAAAATATTTATTTATTTATTTGAAAGTCAGAGTTACACAGAGAGGAGAGGCAGAGAGAGAAAGAGAGAGAGAGAGAGAGAGAGAGGTCTTCCATCTGCTGGTTCGCTCCCCAGATGGCCACAACAGCCGAGCTGCGACAATCTGAAGCCAGGAGCCAGGAGTTTCTTCTGGTCTCCCACATGGGTGCAGGGGCCCAAGCATTTGGGCCACCTTCTACTGCTTTCCCAGGCCATTGCAGAGAGCTGGATTGGAAGAGGAGCATCTGGGACTAAAACTGGTGCCCATATGGGATGCTGGCGCTTCAGGCCAGGGCATTAACTCACTGCGCCATAGCACCGATCCCTCCTGTTGTTGACTTAACAATTGACAATCTTATTTATGACATCAGTGATCACTAGAGGCTCTTGTAATGACCTGCCAAGGCTATGGAAGCCTTTTGTGACCACAAACTCTGTTAGTATTTAGACAGGGCCATAAGAAAGTGGAAGTTCTCTCCTCTCTTCAGAGAAAGATACCTCCTTCTTTGATGACCCCTTCTTTCCACTGGGATTTCACTTACAGAGATCCTTCATGTAGGTAATTTTTTTGCCACAGTGTCTTGGCTTTCCATGCCTGAAATGCTCTCATGGGCTTTTTAGCCAGATATGAATGGCTTTGCCTCAGAATCAACCCTTGTGACATTCGGATCTGGCTAAAAGGTCCATGAGAGTCTCACAGGCATGGAAAGCCATGACACAGTGGCAAAAAACAATCTAAATCAAAGACCCTGGTGAACAAGACCCCAACAGAAGGAACAGGCCATCAAGGAGAGAGGCGCCTTTCTCTGAAGGGAGGAAGGAACCTCCACTGTGACACGGCCTTGACTAAACAAGTTCAGAGTCGGTGAACTCAAGGGACTTCCATAGCCTAGACAGCTCATAGCAAGAGTCTCGGGTGATTGCTGACGTCACAAATAAGAGTGCCAATTGTTAAATCAACAACAGGAGTCACTGGGTACATGCTCCCCAAGTAGGATCTCTGTCCTTAATGTGTTTTACTATGAAACTTAAAAACACTACTAGTCGAACAATACCCTATACCTTGTGCGGTTGTGTGAATGCAGCCTGTTGAAATCCTTGCTTAGTATATACTAAGTTGATCTTCAGTATATGAAGGTAATTGAAAATGAAACTCGATAGAGGGGGGGATGGGAGAGGGAGAGGGGAGGGCCACGGGAGGGAGGGAGGTTGGGGGGGGAAGCCACACAATACAAAAGTTGCACTTTGTAAATTCACATTTATGAAATAAAAAAAAAAAGATATCAATGGCTTAAAATTTGATTTTGAGACCAGAGTGCTGTTTAGGGCATTTGTCATTCTATGAATCTGCTCTGTGGCCTGCTTCCCATGTTGGATCACTCTCTCCTTTTTAATTCTACCTATTGTTATTAGCAGACAATTGGTCTTATTTATGTGATCCCTTTGACACTTATTGCTATCTATATGATCAGTCACACACTTAAAAAGATCACTTTAACTAGTAAGATGGCATTGGTACCACCCAGCTTAATGGGATTTGGAGTCCCATGGCTTTTTTTAGCTTTACGCTTAGGGGTAAGTCTGCTCAGCACTAAACTTTGGTATGAATATTTCCCTGATAATTTGAGTGACCAAGAATTTATACAATTTCTTCTGAATAAAGTTATCCTTTTGAAAAGAGAAAGAAATATTTTATTCACTTCACCTAAAGTTAAGCATTTTTACCAGGTTCCATTTCTTCTTGCACCTGATTTGCTTTTTTTTCCCCTTACAGAACCAACTGTATCTGCTTTGTATAAAACTCCCATATTTGAAATTTGCCTTTCAAATGCATGATGTCTTAGGATGTGTATATTGAACCACCAGAAATAACTCAGTGACATATTCTTCTTGCTTATTTCATACATATTTCCAACTTATGACTCATTGGTTTAAATAGGACAAATGTGAACTAAGAGCAAAACAGAGGACTTGATGTACTTGTGCCTGAGCGGAAGATGAATCACTGTGCTGCTGGCAAAGCATCCCAGGTCAGGGTTGCCTGTCTCATGAGTTTGAATGACCCCCACTGTTCCCCATCCTGGGCTCACTCACACACTCACATGCAACCGTGCGCAAACACACATCCAAAACACCACTCACTTCTTACTTTAGAAGCCCTGTGAAACTATTTTTGCTCAGAAGGCATGTGTATAATAAAGAAAGTGACTGTCTTAGAGTCTATAACTTGATATAGGAACACGTCAGAGGGACCCAAAATGTTAGCAGTGGCATTTTCATTCTCAGTTTTCAGTTTTATTTTCTTCTCTCCTTCCACCATCTGTTTTTCTTACTGTGGCAAATGTTATTTCCTCTGAAGTTTATTAATATGTGAAGTAAGATTGTTTTACAGTGAATTTTGATGCAGCTCCACTATTTTCTAGGGAGTTATCTTCCTTCCTTCCTTCCTTCCTTCCTCCCTCCTCCCTCCCTCCCTCCCTCCCTCCCTTCCTTTATTTCTCCCTCCCTTCTTCCCTATTTCCTTCTTTTCTTTCATTTTACTCAGAACTATAGAGCTAGCTTTACCACTGTATTAGTGAAAGCTTCAAATTTGTTTCTAAATCCTGGACTGAAATTTGTGATGAAACCAAATTTTAAAATATGTGAATTTTTATTTTGTTCATAGCAAGCACACGTTTGTAAGTAATGTAAAATTGTTAAACAGTAAATTCAGGTGGCAAGCTAGAGGTTTAATTTCTATTGGTGTGTGTGTGTGTGTGTAAAAGCAAAATGCAAAATGAAGGGAATAATGAAAGGGGATTATTCACGAAGGAATAATGGAAGCACTCTAGAATATAAAATTTCCTAGGTGTCAGGCACTGCTTAAACTCTACCTATATTCATTTATTTAGTTTTGATCAAGCTATTATTACTTTCTCCATTATACATCAGAGGAAACAGATACAAGGCGAGGTTAAGGTAACACAGTCACTAAGTGGCAGAGATAAATGATTGACATACCAAGAACTGTATGAGAGGTCTTCAAAATGCTCATGGAACATGTATTTTTTTAAAATATATATCTATTTGCCAAATTTTTGTCCCCAAGTAAACTCACCATTTAATTCTATTTTCCATGAACTTTTTGAAATCTCCTTGCACTAAGCTGTTTTTTCTCCACTGAAACTCTAGCATGAATTCACAGCATCATGGAGGAGAGATTCTTTCATGAAATGCTTAGAACTAGATTTGCTTTTTTTGAGAGAAAAAAACAGAAAACAAGAATATTGGAAAGATTTTTCCATAGCAAGTGAGGAGAACTCTGGGGGGCAGGGGCATGGTCGGCCTGAAAAGGAGGCTGTATGGCAGATGGAGGGTTTAGGGTAGAAGCTGAGAGAGCTGAGGATGTCCAGAGAATGAGATGTGACCACTGGGGCTTCACTGGAAGTGGACATTGACTTTAAGGAGTGACATTGTGATGTTTATGATGGGGAGAAAAATCTACTGCCTCAACTCTTCTCTGTCCATGACTGAATCAATGAAGGTTTACTTTCTCCCTTGGAGAATGGAGATTAAGATGGGTGGACAAGACTTTATCTCTTGAGAAAGGCTCAAGTTTGTGGCACTGCTGGGAAGAGAGGTGCTATGGAAAGATAGTTTGTTAAATTTTACAAACTCAGGGAAGTGTGAAATGGAAATCAATTTATTAATATTTTAGGGATATAGTTTAGGATCAACTACTATACTTTTCTCCAACTTTCAAAAAATTTTTTTACAATCGTAATGGGCTTCTCTTCCTAATTAGAATTTAATACTTAAAGGTAGTTCAATGATGGAGTCAATATCTTGGGTTGAGGATACTGCTGCTCTTCATGGTTTCTTTTCTACTTGTTAAGGAAGTCTAAATTTGGTTCCAGATTTCACGTTAGGACTACTTTCTTACAAAATGTTCTTAACTTTTGCAAACACTGTGGGAGTAGGAATTTTGAGAGTCCTCATTCACTCTAAATTTAAAGCTTTTATCAAGAAGGCTCAGAAAAATTGACAAGCCTATAACTACATGATCAATTTGTAGAGCCCTATACAACTTTTGGGTATGACTTTACCTTTGCCCGTTTTAGGGCACACAAATCTTATTGATTTCCCAACAGTTTTGGTGCCTTTTATTCTTTAAATATGGCATATTAACAATCTTTTAGCAAACCAAATTAACCAAAATGAGGGAATCCCTTGTCTTTTAGTTTCATATGGATACTGGTGCAGTTCAATGATCACAAAAAGTTGAAAACTGTGAGAGCTTAAATTAAATTTAATACCATTGAATTTATTCCCTCCTTCCATTTTTCCTTTCCCTGCCACTTATCCCTCACCTCCACACTTCCATGTGCCATGCCTGTTTAAATTCATACGCTTTCTCTAAGTAGCAAAGACTATTGGGCCACTGAATTCTTCAGGTTCAAATTCTTCCAGATTAGCAAACTTTGCCTAGAAAGAACTTCTTTTGCAAAGTTCGCACATCAACCCTTGGGAAGGTCTATGAGTGGCTTGTTTGAGTGGCATGTCTACCTCTGAAGTAGAGCAATGGAATTAAAGTTAGCTAGAGGTTGAAGTTGTATTATAAAAGTAATGGTCACTGCTTACCCTAAGCATATAATTTATTGTGATAATGCACGTGGAAAAATTAGTACTCACTATTTGACAATGCTTCTTTTATGAAATTTTATCAAATTTACTTAAATTTGCATTATATAAAATCTGAACTATATGTCTTCAAAGTGTTCATGGAAAATGTAAATGCATATTAAGAAAAGATATGCATGTATTTAAAGAAATTTTTGCACCAAAATAAACTTACCTTTTAATTCCATTTTCCATGAGGTTTTTGAAGTGCTCTCATATTTATGGAATACTTGTAGAAGTAATAAGCTTTTCTTTTACAAGGTAAAATCCTTGTTTGTTCCCTCAGAGTTCGGAGAATTTAAATTTTTATCATAAATATAAACTCATTGGCTGGTGTTGTGGCATAGTGTGTTAAGCTAACATTTGTGATACCAGCATCCCTTATTTAAGTGCTAGTTAGATTCCTTTCTGCTCTGCTTCCATTCCAACTTCCTGCTAATGTGACTGGGAAAGCAGCAGAAGATGGCTCAAGTACTTGTGATCCTGTCGTCTGTGTGGGAGATCTAGAAGGAGTTCCAGGCTTCTGGCTTCAAACTGGACCAGTCCCAACCATTGTTCCCATTTGGGGAGTGAACCAGTGGATAGAAGATCTCTCTCTATTTCTTCCTTTCTCTGTGTTACTCTGCCTTTCAAATATATAAAATAAATCTTATAAAATGTAAAGAGGAACTTAATGAAAGCATTGAAGCTATATACTTAATAATATATTTAAAATACAATGCTCATTTGATTGGTTTTACTTTATATTCCTTTCTAAATAGTGCAATTAAAAATTTTTACTGTGTCTACTTTCAATGAAGTTCTATTGGATTATAGATTTCCATCAATACCTAGGAAAGAAGGTAGAAATCATGGTCATCTGCAAACAAAAAAGTATATAAACCTTATAATACTACAGCCATCAATATTTTATGAAGTGCATTATTTCAGCTCGTGAAGTGGTGCAGGGATTAAAGTCAGGCCAGAATTACCATTCACCACAGGCTGAGTGCTGGACTTGGGGTAGTGGAACAGATGGAGAGAATCCAGCTCATGGATCACTGCAGACAGGAGAGCAATGACTGAGCAAAAGCAAATAAATGCATGATGCACAGCCCTGGAGGACAGAAGTGCAGCATTCAGAAGTTTGACCATGTTACTAGAGCTAGTATTTGAGTTCTAAGTAACATCTAAACACTTGGAACAATTTTCTCAGAAGTCTCAGTTGTTCTAATGGGTTCCATTCGTTAATCCCTTTATTCATCCCCTAGGTTAGCTACAGCCAGTTCTGTAGTATATACAAATTTTTCAGACAGCCATGCACTACTGTAGAAGTCTTGAAGAGAAAGAGTTTGTCTACTTTTAATCAGACTAGATCAGGGATAATATATTTTATTGTATGTGTTTCTCTCTCCTGCCCCTTTGTATAAGCCCTTGAGAGAGCAGGATTTCCCTGACAAAAAGGGTCCATTGTTTAAATTGTTTTTCTCAGAGCATTGTTCATGTACCACCAACATAGAAGATATTCAGGCTCAACTCCAGAGCTTCTGACTTGGAAGTGGCATTTTAACAAGACCCACTGGTGCTTAAAAGTGACCCTAGGGTATGGATAAGGTCATTTCAGAAGCGAGGCTTAGAGGCAGCATTGGATGTTGGATTTACAAGTCCCTTGTGACTGATCTTGATGTGGCTGAGTTTTAAAACGAAGATAAGTTAAACTAAGTGGTGTTGAACAAAGAATAATGTGACTATAGCATGCATGTAAGTGTGGAGAAACAGGATGGAAGAACTGAGTACAATTAGGAAAATATTGCCCAACACTGAAACAAAGACATATTGGGGTCTGGTATGAGCTTTGGCAACAGAGATAGCAAGGGAGGGACTTTATGACACATTCTGAGTTACTTGATTTAAATGAATTATTTAAGTGAGTGGAATGAATTAGCACTACTCCACGAAAATGAAATAGGGTGTTAGTCGTGGGTAATTCTAATACCGTGGTAAACCAGTGAAGCCTCACTCTGTTTCTCGGGCTTCCATTCCATTCAATTATATACATGATTACACCTGGGCCTGGTATTGCCTTCACAGCTAAAAAAATATTTTAAAAAATGGGAGGGGACAGCTATATAATTTCCAAGAAATTGACTTCACCTTTCTATGAATATATAACTTACATTAGAAAAATACTACTTTTATTACAAAGGACTACTTAGATATCTATTTTCTGAATATTATCCAGAAATATTTAATGAGCGCTGACTATATTACAGTGCTCCTCTTTAATTTTTAAAAAATAATATACTGAAATAATTCAAGGTCATTATTTGAAATGAAAAAAAAATAGCTTTGAAAAAATCATGTTTGGTAGGGCCAGCACTGTGGCATAGCATGTTAAGCCTCTGCCTGCAGCCTTGGCATTCCATATGGGCACCAGTTCTTGTCCTGGCTGCCCCTCTTCTGATCCAGCTTCCTAATAATGGCTTGGGAAAGCAGTGGAAGATGGCTCAAGTACTTGGGGTCCAACACCCACGTAAGAGACCTGGAAGAAGTTCCTGGCTCCTGGCTTCGGATTGGCCCTCCTTGGGCTGTTGCAGCCATCTGGGGAGTGAACTAGCAGGTGGAAGACCTCTCTGTGTTTTTCCCTCTATCTTTCTCTGTAACTGTGTCTCTCAAATAAGTAAGTAAATCTTTAAAAATATCTTGTTTGACAATTAGTATTTTTTCTTTCATATTTTCCCCCATGAAAGCCATAAAAAATAGCTCGTTAATTTTATAATTATAGTGAATCTAACAGAATAAAAAGAATGGGAGTAAATTTGTATTTTTTAATATAAGATGAAAGCTAAAAATATATATTTTTCATACCATTTAGCTCAAGGAATTCAAAGAAAAAAACATTTGGAAAGTAGGTGTTCCTGACAGTGTGCTCTATGATTCATAAATTCTTGGTTTTTGGCTTTGACTGATGTGTTTGACATTTACTGTGAATAAGTGTTGCTGCATTATAGATGAACATGGCAAAGACTACTATATATAAGCACAAAACCAAACAACTCCCCCTTTCACAGCACGTGCCTCCCATTGTTCTTTCCTGGACTCTTCTCGTTTGCTCAGGGTGAATGAGTTCCTGCTTTACAGGGATAACTGCAAATTGTGGTCAGATGAGAAGTTACTTAATCAGGTCTCAAAACCAGGCCTTAATTAGAAAAGAAGAGCAAATGAAAATCATTAAGCTGCACACTTGGTTCCCATTTCTAATTTTAGAGCAGAAATCATACATTAATCAAGCTATGTGTTAGAGCTCGGAGGCGTGTTTTTGAAATATCCCAAAAATAATGAGAAGATTTTTTGTTCTGTTTTGATAAAGCCACCCTTGGCTCTATGCTATGTCTTAAATGGTACACAGTGTGCTAGAGGACAGTATACTTATACCTTTTTTTAGGATACAGTTCAATATTTCAATACATATGCACAGCTAAATCAATCAAACCAGATAACTCGTCTCTTTATTTCCTTATCTTTTCTTTCTGTTTTGAGCCTTCCGCTACCTCTATTCAAGTTCTTCATACAACATATACTGCTTTATTATGAACTATGGTCAGCCCACTGTATGATGCAATACTAGAACTTGTTACTTCCATCTGGCTGTGTTTTTGTTTCCCTTATCCAATCTCCCTCTATCTCTCCTTTTTGCCACCTGTTGCAATCTCTAGTAGTCACTCTTCTAAATTCAGATAAATTATTTTTTAAAATTTTCACATATGATAGAGAACAAAAATTATTTGTATTTCACTTTTTGGCTTATTTCATTTAACATTATGACCTCTAGTTCTATTCAATTTGCTACAGAAGTGAGAAATGAATTTTTGTTAACTGATATTTTATCATAGTTAATAGAATCCCATTTGCCTATTTTTCCTCCTGTTAACCATACTTGTGGGATCTTACCCCAAAACTTGGGAGTGTGTGCCGATGTCTTCAAATGTTTCCTTCTGTGTTTTCTTCTTGTAGATTGATAGTTTCATGTCTTACCTTTAGAATTTTTTTTTTTTTTTAAGGTTTATCCATTTACTTGAGAGGCAGAGTTACAGACAGAGGTCTTCTATCTCCTGGTTCACTCCCCAAATGGCTTCAATGGCCAGAGGTTGACTGATCTGAAGCCTGGAGCCAGGAGCTTCTTCTGAGTCTGCCACGAGGGTTTAAGGGCCTAAGCACTTGGGCCACCTTCCACAGCTTTCCTTGATCATAAACAGACAGCTGAACCAGAATAGCAGCTGGGACATGAACTGAAGCCCACATGGGATTCTGGCACTGCAGGCGGAGGCTTAATCCACTACACCATAGCAATGGCCCCACATTTAGATGTCTGATCCATTCTGAGCTGCTCATTGTATTGAGTAAGAGATGGAGGTGAGAATTTGTGTTTCAGTCTTCTGCATATCAATATCCGGTGTTCTCAGCACCACTTTTTGATGAGACTGTCCTTTCTTTAGTGTTTGCTTTTAGCACCTTTGCCAAAGATCAGATAAACAGACTCATTTCTAGGATCTCTATTCTGTTCCATAGGTCTCTGTCTGCTTCTTTGCCAATTCCATGCCTTTTTTGGTTGCAGTTACTCTTTAGTATGTCTTGAAATCTTGTCAGCTTTGTTATTGCTTTTGCTATTTGGGATTTTTTTGTGCCTCTGTATTGATTTTAGGGCTGCTTTTTCTAGTTCTGTGAAGAATCTCATTGCTATTTTGATAGGGATTGCATTGAACCTGTAATTGTTTTGGGTACTTTGGATTTTTTTTTAGATTTTATTTATTTATTTGAGAGGTATAGTCACAGACAGTTATAGGTAGAGACAGAGAGAAAAGTCTTGCATCCGCTGGTTCACTCCCCAAATGGCCGCATCAGCTAGAGCTGGGCTGATCTGAAGCCAGGAGCCAGGAGATTTCTTCAGGCCTCCTATGCGGCTGCATGGGCCTAAGTATCTGGGTCATCTTCTACTGCCTTCCTAGGTCATAGCCGAAAGCTGGATCAGTAGAGGAGCAGCGGGGACTAGAACTGGTGCCCATATGGGATGCTGGCACTGCAGGTGGAGGATTAGCCTACTGTGCCACAGCACCAAACCCTAATTGGGATATTTTTTTTTCCTGTAAGGTAGATTTTATTATCATTTTCAATCCTGCAGATGAAGAAAATGAGGCACAGAGAAGATAAGAAGTTAACTTCCCCAAGGTCACAAAGCTAGCTGTTAGAAAAATCAGAAGACAAAACCAGGCAGAAGGCTTCCATATCTGAGCATCTGCCTTCAAATGGAAGATCGACTTCTTTTTTTCTTTTAACTTTTATTTAAAGAATATACATTTCCAAAGTACAGCTTATGAATTACAATGGCTTCCCCCTCCCATAACTTCCCTCCCACCCGCAACCCTCCCCTCTCCCGCTTCCTCTCCCCTTCCATTCACATCAAGATTCATTTTCAATTCTCTTTATATACAGAAGATCAATTTAGTATATATTAAGTAAAGATTTCAACAGTTTGCACCCACATGGAAACACAAAATGAAACATACTGTTGGAGTACTAGTTATAGCATTAAATCACAATGTACAGCACATTAAGGACAGAGATCCCACATGAGGAGCAAGTGCACAGTGGCTCCTGTTGTTGACCCAACAAATTGATACTCTAGTTTATGGCGGCAGTAACCACCCTAGGCTGTCGTCATGAGTTGCCAAGGCTATGGAAGCCTTCCAAGTTTGCCGACTCTGATCATATTTAGACAAGGTCATAAAAGACAGAGTGAGGATAGTAACCAATGATCCTAAGAGTGGAATTAACCAGGTCTGAACAATTATACAGCATTAAGTGGGGAAGAGGACCATCAGTACACACAGGTTGGGAGTAGAGTCATTGGAGGTAGAGTAGAGGTTATGATTACAAAGGAATGAGGCCCAAGTGAGCTAGACAGGGTCTAGAACAAAGGACAGAGTCATTATTAGAGGAGCTAAGAAAGGTGCTGTCTAAGCTACAATTAAGTTTTCTGATTGAGATGCAAATAGAACCTGACAGAAGGGGCTTGATAATAATCTGTTGGGCTTTAGGCCTTGTAAGTTAAGAGGCCCAGACCTATCTATCTCTTCACATGAGGTACATCCTAAGGGAGGTGTGAACCTCCTAGGGGAAGGCACTCTGTTGACTTTCATTACTTGGCTGGCCTGGGAGGAGGGCTGGCCAGGGAAAGGCAGGTGGCATCTCTAACAAGAAATTTAAGTTCTGCCTGCAATGTTGCTGACCCTACTTGGCCATCCCCTCAGCTGCAGTGGTCACTTTGGAAGTTGGGCTGAGTGAAGGGCTTTTCAGCTTAGAGCCAATAAGATCTGTGGCTTGACCTGGGCATCCTTTGACTCCAGGGCAGGTCCATTTCCAGTGATCCAACTCTTGGCAGAGCTGCCAGGGCTCTTCACAAGCTGACTTCTGCTGAAGCCCAGGCTTACAACATTGAAAGCCACTGCAGTGGACTGGCCTGTTGGGTCTCCTTGAGGGCAGATCACTGTATAGATCAGCCATTAATAGGCCTGCCCCCCATTGCTTCTGATGCCTAGCTTTCTTTTCCTCCTGGTTTTTGTTAAAGCAGACCAGAGGATGCAAGTCAAGGGAGTGCCCAAGTCCCATCTCTAATCTTCAGTGGCCTGAACTACAAGTCTATAGTCACAGGCATGTTCTGTAGTAGTTTTTCTAAGGTAGACAATGCCCATGAGGAAAATTATATTCTCACTTAAAAACTTTCTTTCCCTTTGGTCTGAAAGGGAGGTTTTTTCTACTTACTGTATACTTTGCTGATGGCAAAATGAATCTAGCTATGAGATTATTATTTAAGCTCTTATTTTGGCTATGCTATTACAGAAAAATGTTAGCCATCTCTTTTATAAGGTCTAAAGATTAAATTGTGCGTCCTACAGATTCCTTCATAATAGAATTAGTTTCCTACCTTGAGGAGAATAGAGAAATGAAAGAACAAGTTGGGCTTAGCATAGAGAAATGAGGGAGCAAGTCCTAGATCGCTTGCTGACAATAGCAATATTACACGAATACTTAGCAAACAGTTTCAACCATTAGATAACAACTTAAGAAAACATTTACCAGAAGGTTCAATGTCTTCTATAAATTTTAAGAATCATGTATTTGGAAACACCTCTTAAACATCTAACATGGTGTAGTTTGTTTAACCAGTAAACTTAAGCACAAATATATAAAATGTTTTTAGATTCTTTCTACCAACAAGTGTAAAACATATGATGCAGAGATTCAGGTCACACAAATTAAAATGTATCTTTGATTAATTTTAGCAGCTTAAATTTATGGACAATCTTATCTATAAGCCAATTAAAATAAAATTCTTAATAAAATTTTCCCATGTGGACATACAATATGTACACACATATAACATAACATTATAGACCAATATAGCAATTTTAATAATAGCTTTTAAAATCTTTAACTCTTTTTGTACATTGCCTAATTGGGATATTTTAACAGCAAAAATCTTCAAATCTATGAACATGGGAGATAATTCCATTTTTTAATGTTTCTTCTGGGTCCGGTGCCGTGGCACACTAGGTTAATTCTCCACCTGCGGTGAGGGCATCCCATATGGGCGCCGGTTCTAGTCCCAGTTGCTCCTCTTCCAGTCCAGGTTTCTGCTGTGGCCTGGGAAAGCAGTAGAGGATGGCCCAAGTCCTTGGGCCCCTGCACCTGCATGGGAGATGAGGAAGAAGCACCTGGCTCCTGGCTTTGGATCCGCGTAGCTCTGGCCATTGTGGCCATTTGGGGAGAGAACCAATGGAAGGAAGACCTTTCTCTCTGTCTCTCTTTTTCACTGTCTGTAACTCTACTTGTCAAACAATTAAATAAAATCTTTAAAAAATAAAAAAATAAAAATAATGTTTCTTCTTCAATTTATTTCATCAGTATTATAATTTTCATTGTAGTGATCCTTCACATTCTTATACTTATTCCAAGTATATTTTTGTAGTAGTTTTGAGTGGGATTACTTATGATTTCTGCCTCAGTGAGTTTAATGTGGGTGTATAAAATGCTCTTGACTGTTTTGTTTTCATGTTTTATTTGCAACTTTCTGAATTTGTTTATCAATTATAATAGTCTCTCTTCTTAAAAAGATTTATTTATTTATTTGAAGGGCAGGTTGTAAATACACACACACACACACACAGAAGGAGAGAAGGGGGGGGGGGAATCTTCCTTCTGCAGGTACATACTACAAATGGCCACAATGACTGGGGATGGGCCAGGCTGAAGTTGGGAGCCAGGAACTTCTTCTGATTCACTCATGTAGTTAGGGGTCCAAATACTTGGGTCATCTTACACTGCTTTCCCAGTTGCATTAACAGGGAGCTGGATTGGAAGTAGAGCAGCTGGGACTTGAATTGCCACCCACATGGGGTGGTGACCTTGCAGGTGGTGGCTTAAGCTGTTTGGCCACAAAGCTGGCTTCTATAATAGTTTCTTGATGGAGCTTTTTGGATTTCTGTCTACATAGAATCATTTTATCTACAAATAGGGATAATCTGACCTCCTCCTTTCTTAGTTGTGTATATTTTATTTACTTTTCTTGTTTAAGGACTCTGGCCAAAAGTTCCAAGTCCCAGGACTATGTGGAGTAAGATATGTGTTTTTGTCATATATAACCTTTATTATGTTGGGATATGTTATTTCCATACCCAATTTGAGAGATATATATCCAGAATGATTGGATGATATATCACTGATTGCTTCTTCTGTGTCTATTGAGATGGTCGTATGATTTTTATACTGCATTCTGTTGATGTGCTCTCTTATGCTTGTTGATTTGCATATGTTGAACTACTCTTGCATCCTTGGAATCAGTTCCACTTGGGCAGGATGAATGAATGATCTTTATGATCTGTTGCTGGATTTGATTTGCTGGTATTTCTTTGAGAATGCTTGCAGCTATCTTCATTAGAAATAGGCACCTGTAGTTTTCTTTTTTGGTGTGTACATCTCTGGTTTTAGAATTCAAGATAACACTGGCCTGGTGGAATGAGTTTGGAAGAGTTTCTTCCCTTTCAATTTTTTGGAATAGTGTAAAGAAGAACTGGTGATAGCTCTTCCTTAAAAGTTTGATAGAATCTGTACTTAAGACATAGGGTCCCAAATCAAACCCAGATACCCTAATATTTTATCATATTTTTGACATATATGTACCTTATAATAAGAAAATAATCCTAATCCTTCCCTTCTATACCTTGTGTCATTGCTGTCATTTATTCTACTTGTATATAAGCACATCTGAGTATGTATATATGTATATGTATAATGAATATATTTGCATGTTATAAATAAATATATAAGCATATATAATTACACTGTTGTCATTATGTAAAAAAAAGTTTGATAGAATCAGTGAAACTGTCAGTCTTGGGCTTTTCTTTGTTGGAAAACTTTTTTTAAAGGTTTGTTTATTTATTCATATGAAAGGTAAAGAAAGACAGAGAGAAACAGGAAGAGAGAGAACTTCCACACACTGGTACACTTCCCAAATGCCTGCAACAACCAGAGCTAGACCAGCTGAGGCCAGGAGCCAGGAACTCCATAGAGGTCTCACACATGGGTGACAGGAACTCAAGTACCTGAGCCATTGTCTGCTGTCTCCAAGCACAACAGCAGGAAGATGGATCTAATGCACATGGTAACTGAGACTCAAGTCAGGCATTCACTGTGGGATGTGGGTGTCCCAAGTGGCAGCTTACCCTGTTGCACCATGATATCTGCCCCGGTTGGAAGACTTTTGATTACTGATTTAATCTCATTACTTGCTAATGGGTTCTTCAACTTACCTGTGTCTTCATGGTTCAGTTTTGGCAAGTTATATTTATACAGAAATTTAGCCATGTCATCTAGATTTTCCAACTTGTTGACATCTAGTTCTTCAGAACAGTCCTTAATGTTCTTTGCAATTCTGTGATATTAGTTGTAATATCTCCTTTTACTTCTTATTTAATTCTTTGAGTCTACTTTATTTTTTTCAAAGGTAGTATGGCTAACGGTTGATCAACTTCATTAATCATTTCAAAAATTTAACTCCTCATATTATTTTTAAATTTTCAATCTCGCTTATTGTTGTTCTAATCTTTATTATTACTTTCTTCATACTCATTTTCAGTTTTTTTTTTTTTTTTGACAGACAGAGTTAGATAGTGAGAGAGAGACAGAGAGAAAGGTCTTCCTTCTATTGGTTCACCCCCCAAAATGGCCACTATGGCTGGCGCACTGCACCAATCTGAAGCCAGGAGCCAGGTGCTTCTCCTCGTCTTCCATGTGGGTGCAGAGCCCAAGCATGTGGGCCATCCTCCACTGCACTCCCGGGCCACAGCAGAGAGCTGGACTGGAAGAGAAGCAACTGGGACAGAACCGGTGCCCCAACCGGGACTAGAAACCAGGTGCCTGCACTGCAGGCAGAGGATTAGCCTAGTGAGCCGAGGAGCCGGCCATTTTCAGTTTTGATTTGTTGTGTTACATTTTCATTAGTTAGGAGGAATTTTTGATTTCTCATTTTGTTTCTTCAATGACTCATTTCAAAAAAAGATTTATTTTATTTACTTGAAGGGTAGAGTTACAGAAAGAGAAAGGGATCTCTCTCTCTCTCTCTCTCTCTGTGTGTGTGTATATATATATATATATATATATATATATATATATGAGAGAAAGAAGTCTTCCACCTGCTGGTCTATTTCCCAAATGTTTGCAATGGCCAGGGATGGGCCAGGCTGAAGCCACAAGCCTGGAACTCCCTCATTTCATTAATCTCCTTCTATTTAGTGTGTTACTAAAGTATTTTTGAATTCTTCTGGGGGCATAATATTGCCTTACCTTTTCATAATTCCTGTGTTTCTACATTGACATCTGTGCATAACACAGGCTGTTTCCATCACTTTTAACAAGTGGCTTTCTTGGTAAAAGTGTTGTTCCTAAAGATGTGCCTTAATGTGTAAGTTTGGTAGGCTATTTTGATTTTATTTCCTGTTGGTTGATAATGTGGTCTTCCTGTTATCTTCTTCCACAGCAAATGATAGCAATGGCAGTGGGGTATGCGGTGTTTCTCTTTGACTGAGGAGGGTGTTTGGTTCTCAGTGGCAGCTTGTGGGGCACAGTTTGGGTTCATGGGGCTTCTATTCCTTGTCCACTGGGCTAGGGTTGTGAGATAACTTGCCTGAAGTCTAGCAGAGGTTTCTCAGGTACCCACATTGACAAGGACGTGGGTAGTGTTACTAGCCCAAATACGGCAGGAATGGGCAAGTCTCCATGGTGCTAACCTCATGTTTCTTTGCAATGTTTTTCCATCCACCTGTCTTCTCCGAAGTAAGAAATTGCTCTCTCCATGTTATGCTGCCTTGGGTTGGAGGTAAGAATGGAGTGAGCAGTCCTGTGTCCATGTATGTCACATTTCTAGATTGCATGAGTTTCTGAGACCATAACAGTAAGGGGTTGAACTAAGGCTCTTTTTGTTATGTGCTGCCTGCTGCTGAGGTGGACTTTACCATGAAACTGCTGTAGTCAGCCACAGGGGATTCTGGGTGGGCTATAAGTCAAACTGACTGTGGTTATGGGTCTTTATGTGGTACTGGGAAGGTCTAGGGGCTCCATTCATAGACACTGTCCTAGGGACAAGGAATGTTAGTATCTGTCCAGTGATGCTTCTATGAGATACAAGACATAGTCATGTGTTCACTTTGGTGTTACTCTGTTAGGTGGCTGAAGTCTTGCTTCTTGTTGTCTGTGCATGGCTGAGAAAGAGTTAATGGAAGATATTTCATGGCTGCTTAGGCTTTCCTTGAGCTGGTTTGCACTTGAGTCCTGCTGGGCTCTGTGGTATCTTGCAGATTGACATACATCTTTTGAAAGGACGCTGGTGACAACAATTGAAACCCTCATCTGCCCGACCAGGATGTAGGTCTCTGCCTGATACTGGGACAGTTGTAGAATCCGTGTCTTTGAGCACTGGCATGAATATAAAGGCCTGAACTTCAAGACAAAGTCTTAATTTGTTTCCCCATTTTATTCTCCAGTGGTTGTGGTCTTGTTCTGCTGCCGGACAGAGTTTGGGAGTGGAATGGTGGATGTGGTGACTTGGCTACCTGATTAAGGAGGGCCAAAGGGCTCAGTCTGCAGGCATTGAATTGAAGGCAGAGGCTGCAGGGCCCTGTCACCTGGTTCTGGTACTTAGCATGTGTAAGGTTGGACTTCATTCCTTGTCCATTCTCCAACTGGGAGGTGTCTCTCTGTGCTATGCTATTTGAGCTGGGAGGAGAGGGACATGACAACTCTTCCTGTCTTGTATTCTTTATCACATCTTTTCCTTCTTTTAGAAAGAAATTTGAGTGAGAGATAGATAGATAGATAGATAGATACATGCATGCATGCATACATACATACATACTACCTGCTGGGTCACACCCCAAATGCCTGCCACAGGAGTGCTGAAACCAGGATCCAAGAACTCTATCCAGGTCTCCCACAGGGGTGGCAGGCATGCAAATGTCTGATCCACCATGCTGCATCTTAGTGTCCGCATTAGCAGGAAGCTGAAATCAGGGGCCTGAGCCTGGATTTGAAGCTGGGTACTCTGATGTGAGATGCACATGTTCTAATTAGCATCTTAATCACTATGCCAAATATCTGCACCTCAGTGTACATTTCATTATTATACTACAGGTAGACACTATAGCCTTTCACCTGACTGCCATAGCTGTTGGTGCATGAGTAGTTGTTCAAGTCTATGACTCTGGAGAGATGATTGCCACAGCTTTTAAGCTGCTCTCTAGCTCCGTTGTCACAACAGCTTTTTTTTTTTTTAAAGAGAAGAATCTTCAAGAGAGAGTATTACATTTTTTATGTAAAAACTTTTAAATTTATTTGAGATGGAGAGAGAGAGAGAGAGAGAGTGTGTGCACACTTCCACTTACTGGTCTACTCTCCAAATCCCCATATCCTGGGACTGTACCAGGCCAAAGTTGGGAGCCAGGAACTCAGTCTGTGTCTCCAATCTGGGTGGTGAGGTCCCAGTTCCTTAAGACGTCACATGCTGCCTTACAGAGTGTACATTAGGAGGAAGATGGAATTGGGAGAAGAGCTGGGACTGAAACCCAGATACTCTGATACAGGATGTGGGCATCCCAACTGGTGGCTTGACCAGCAGTCCAAATACCCACTCCTACACTAGCATTTCATTTTATTTAAAATTTTATTTAAAAGCAGGAGAGAGAGAGACAGAGAGAGAGAGAGAGAGAGAGAGAGAGAAAGAGTCTTTCATCCACTGTTCAACTTGCCAAATGCCTGCTACATCTGGGGATAGGTGCAGCTGAAACCAACATCCATGTGCTCTGTCTGGGTCTCCTATATGGGTGGCAGGAGCCCAGATACTTAGGTCATCATCTGTTGCCCCTAAAACTCATCAGAAGGAAGTTGAATTACAAGCCCATAGTAGCTGGGACTTGAATCAGTTACTCTGATATGGGATATGGACGTCCCAAGTGGCAGATTAACCTGTTGAGCCACAGCTCCTGCCTTCTATAATAACATTTTAAATATCGTAAGTATCCAAAGAATATTTACCAGCTGATTGTAACTATAGATGAGACATCATCTATATTAAGGAATATACTTAGAAATTATGAAGTATGATTTGTTAAGAAGAAAAATAGAGTAGGAAAATTATGAATGCATAACTCTTTGGGTGAAATTTTAATAGGCAGATATTCAAATTGTTGCATTAAATAGGTAAACTCATTCTATCCTTAATTATGAAAGGTATTATGAGACCTCTTTAATTCTCTTTCATAAGATTAGCCCTCTGTGCCAACAAGTTGGTTGGTTTGTTTTCCTAGAACTTTATTTCAGGTATTTCCCTTTGGGACATTTTTCCGAGATTTTTACAGTCTGGAGTAAAAGATTCCAGGTTTTCCACTAGCCATGTGTCCTCTCATCCTTCCCAAGTCTAACCATTGTTTAAAAAAACCCAAAACAACAACAAATAAAACAAAACAACACAGCAAATATGTTTCCCTTATATCCTTTTGGAAGCCAGTTATCATGACCCTGTTTTACCAGGTTCTGTTTTCCAGGGCTTTCCCTAGTCATTAACACAGTTAGTGTCACAGTCTCTCTCCCTCCCTCTCTCTCTCCCTCTCTCTCTCTCTCTCTCTTTCTTTCTGCACACTTTTGTCCCTTTAGCTCACTAGTTATAATGTCTGCTGAAAGGAAGGGTAGAACAAGCAGCAACAGGACTTATGCTTGCAATGATACCAGCTTTTGGCCTCCCAGTAAAGAGTTTGCTGTTGAATGAGTAACAAATTATAAACACACCCTGTGGTTGGAGGGCAGCAGGCGTGGTGCTGGCCTGCAGCTTGTGAAGGAGACACTTCCACAGACGTGGGCTAGTCACCCCACTGGAGCTCATCAGGCCCAATTTAAACCTTCTCTTTGGGCTTCCCCTCCTGTTTACTTCCCTGGACTGCAGATCTGAAAGGGCCAACCTTGCCCACGCTGTGGTCTATGTTCATATTGGGTAGCAAGTGAGAAACCCTTGTTTGGAAAATTAGGTATTTTTAGTCACAGTGCAGTAAGTGTTAGGGGTTTGTGGTTATCGAGTTCAGTATGTGAAGGCTCATGGAGAGGCTGACGCAGAAGTGTGGTCACACTGAAGCCCAGAGGGGGCAAGGATGTTCGCAAGAGTAAGCCTATAAAGCATATGCCTGTTCTTATAAACAAAACACTGCATTTATTTCTTAAAGGAACTGAAAGATTCTAACACCTGGTGGTGGGTTCACGTCATCACCTATTCAAGTTAATCTTTTTCAGAGAAATGGGTCTAATACTAGGTGTTAGGTATTCTTTTTGGCTTATAGGTCATTTGCATTCCACAAAACATTATGTTCCAGCCATGTATTAGACATTTCTCCAAAGCCAGGGATAAAAAATTGAGCAAAGTATGATTTCTGCCCATGAGGAATTCAGCCTGGGAAGGACCACAGAGTTAAACACAAATACTATGTAACATCCTGATTCTGGTGCTGTGATGGAAATAGTTGTAAATCCCAACTAACTGGCGCAGACAAATATTACTGTTGGGGGTTGGAAGTGAAAAAGAAAGTTCAGGAGAGGAGGGACTCTGAATGATTCAAAAGAGGTTGCGGATTCATGGATATCACACCAGGGGAACAAGTTACCTGTGAGCTTATAGCTGTGGTTTGGAACCCATGCTCCTTGTACCAGCAGCATCAGCATCACCTCGAACTTGGTATAAACGAAACTCCCATGTTTCAACCCAGGCCTACAAGATCAGGGAATCTGGAGGTGGGAACCAGCAGTGTGGGTTTAACAAGACTTCTGAATGGCTAGGGTACGTTTTATGGTTTGGAAGCTACTAGCTTTAGAGCATGAAATATCAAATTAGGCTTTATATTAAAATCACCTGACAGTTTAAAAATATGATACTGGGTCCTCTGCCAGAGAATCTGATTTAATTGGTTTGAAGAAACTGAGAATCATGGCTGGCACCGTGGCTGACTTGGCTAATCCTCCGCCTGCGGCGCTGGCACCGCGGGGTTCTAGTCCTGGTTGGGGTGCCGGATTCTGTCCCGGTTGCTCCTCTTCAAGTCCAGCTCTCTGCTGTGGCCCGGGAAGGCAGTGGAGCATGGCCCAAGTCTTGGGCCCTGCACCCGCATGGGAGACCAGGAAGAAGCACCTGGCTCCTGGCTTCGTATCAGCGCAGTGCGCCGATTGCAGCACACCAGCTGTAGCGGCCATTTGGGGGGTGAACCAACGGAAGGAAGACTTTTCTCTCTGTTTCTCTCTCTCTCACTGTCTAACTCTGCCTGTCCAAAAAAGAAAAAAAAAAAAACCTGAGAATCTGAGGGACTGAATCATTTCCTCACAGTCACACTGCTAATATGCAGGAATTAATGCCTAGATCATCCTGATACCAAGGACCACATTAGTTCATTTTTGTTGCATAGACCTCTCAATCTGTGTGGGAGCAGAGACTGAATCACTTCTCTCAAGGATATTCTGGACTCATTTTAAAAGTCCTCTTACTATTTATTTCTGTTGCATAAAAGGTATGAGATTTTGAACAATAATGACACTTGAAATGTGGCTTTTTTAGATTAATTTATTTGAAAGAGTTACACACAGAGAGAGGCAGAGAGACAGAGAAAGAGAGAGAGAGAAAGAGAGAGAGAGAGAGAGAGAGAGAGATTGACTCTTCGTCTGCTAGTTTACTTCTCAGTTGGCTGCAAGGGCCAGGGCAGGGCCATGCCGAAATCAGGAGCCAGGAGCTTCATCTGGGTCTCCCATGCAGGTGGCAGGGATTCAAACAGTTGGGTCATCTGGGTCTCCCATGCAGGTGGCAGGGATTCAAACAGTTTGGTCATCTTCTGCAGCTCTTCTCAAACCATTAGCAGTGAGCTGGATCAGAAGCAGAGTAGCTGGGCATGAACCAAAGCCCATATGGGATGCTAATGTTGCAGGCAAAAGCTTTACCAGCTGTACGACAATGCTAGTCTCTGACAATGTGACTTTGCATGTGAAGAATAAGGTATAAATACACTTCATATATGTTTACTGTATGTTGCTTTAGAAATACATTTGTAAGTGCATGAACTATATAGACTTGCTAGAATACATTGCCATTGGCTGGCGCCGTGCTCAATAGGCTAATCCTCTGCCTGTGGCGCTGGCACCCTGGGTTGTAGTCCTGGTCGGGGCGCTGGATTCTGTCCCGGTTGCCCTTCTTCCAGTCCAACTCTCTGCTATGGCCCGGGAGAGCAGTGGAGGATGGCCCAAGTGCTTGGGCCCTGCACCCGCATGGGAGACCAGGATAAGCACCTGGCTCCTGGCTTCAGATCAGCATGATGCGCCGGCCTCAGTGCACCGGCCGAGGCGGCCATTGGAGGGTGAACCAATGGCAAAAGGAAGACCTTTCTCTCTGTCTCTCTCTCTCTCACTGTCCACTCCTCCAGTCAAAAAAATAAATAAATAAAATAAAAAAAGAATACATTTCCATTTTCAGCAAATAC
This sequence comes from Lepus europaeus, assembly GCF_033115175.1. Taxonomy (NCBI): domain Eukaryota; kingdom Metazoa; phylum Chordata; class Mammalia; order Lagomorpha; family Leporidae; genus Lepus; species Lepus europaeus. Next base: position 31,986,484 of record NC_084832.1, on the reverse strand, counting down.
AATACACAAGAATTCACATAGAGCCAAAAAAAAAAAAAATGAAATCACCCTCAATCAGAGTTAATATTTCTACAGCATGAAAGGATTCACACGGGAGTTCAGGTTCTCAGGTATACTGTTTACCAAAATACTGTGTGGTTAGTAAGCCCTTCTGATTGCTCTTGAGTTGTTTTTTAATAGACATTATTTTTAGAGTAGTTTTAGGTCCACGGGAGAATTGAGTGAAAGATACAGAGTTCTGTATGTACCCAGACACTCTTCTTGCATAGTCTCCTCCATTATCAACAATCCCCACCAGGGTGCTACATTCGTTATGGTTGATAAAATTATATTGGCACATCATTGCCACCTATAATCTATAGTTTATACTAAGGTTCACCTTTGTTCTGATCATTACAGCATCATACAAGTAAATAGTATTTTCTTTGCCTTTCAAATCCTCCATTCTCTGCTCATGCTTCCTTCTGTACATCCTAACCCATGGTAACTACTGATCCTTGCTCTGTCTCCATAAGATTGCCTCTTCCAGAATGTTGCCTACTTGAAATCATACAATATGTCACTTTATTGACTAACTTCTTTTTCTTAGTCACAAGCATTTAAGTTTTCTCCGTGTTGCCTCATGGCTTGCTATCTCATAGTTATTATATGAATAATATTGCACTCTCTGGATCTATTACAATTTATTTATAATTCATCTACTGACATTTTGGCAATCCTGAATAAAGCTATTACCAACATCTGTGTGCAGGTTTTTGCATGGACATTCGTTTTCAACTCCTTTGGGTGAGCACCAAGGGGTGCAATTGCTGAATCATTTAGTAAGTGTACATTTAATTTTGTATTCTCTTTGAGATTTTTAGTGACATGCAAATGAATATTCAGATGACTAATAGGCATGATTTAATAACTTTTTCTAAGTAATGATACTATCTGACCTTGCTGCTAAGTAATCTGCATGGATTATATCATTGGATTATATCATTTACAACCAGCCATGAGATACTTAATACTGTTCTACTTCTTTGACAGGCTTTTAGGAACATCAATTCACTTTTATTATCTCTATGAGCTTAGATGCAGCAAATTCAGGTTATAATTCAGACCATCTGAAAATAGAGTCCATCTTCCAACTGCTTTAGAGTCCGTGAAATTCTTAGGATCTGGGCATCACAGCTCTTCTTAGCAGAGCAACCAGAGGCAGTTTCCTTTCTCATGGATTACTGATTACAGACTGGGTAGCCAGGGATTGTGTGATCTAGAAGGTGCTCTAGGATCTAGAACCCTGCCTTATAAGAATGTTTTTCCAAGGCATTTTACCTAATTACTCTAAGTAGATATTTTCTCTCCAAGAATTTTCAAGTATATTAATCACACAGTAACTTGCTTAGAAGTTTGAAGAGGCACAGAGAAGCAGCAATCCATCTGACTCCTGCCCAGACGGTTTGCTTGTTTATCCACTTGTGGGTATTTTCTTATAAAAACTGCTATTATGGCAGGGAAACTTGCTATATCTCTTTTTCTTGTCATGTCAAAGAGCCTGACTAACATAATCTTTGAAGAGTTCAATGAGGTATGTAGAAATGGGTGTGGAAACTTGAAACTCTAGCCCTGAGCCTCTATATGACTCACAGACGATTTTGTCAGCCTGGGGACATGAGTATGACTCTGCTCACCATCTTCAAACTACCCGCATTCATAACTGGGATGGTGAAAGGGAAGAACTGAGTGCCTTTATTTTTCTCTTCTGTTGAAGTTTTGGGTGCCCTGAGTATTCAGGGTCTAGTTCTGCACAGCACATTTGAGCAATGGTGGAATCCTCAGGATGACAGAAGTTCATATCTAAGCAGCTTTTATTAAAAACAGATTTTTAAAAAAATGTTTCTGTTGTGTAATTTCTTTGTTATGAAGCATAGTTCTTCAAATACGTGGACAGAGGAAAGATTACATGTTTCCATCGTGTAGTTACTGTGATTCTTCATATACCTTGGTAGAGACAGAATTATTATTTCTTAGGTAACATACACTCATGATTTTTCTACTTGTTACTTTTAGTTCAAATTTAGGTCACAGCTTACCTATTATGCCAAATGTGTAAATAGTCAAACCTCTCCTCTGCTCAAATACCTGGAATCATCATTACCTTCTTTAAAACTTGGCCATGGGCAAGAACTTTGAATAATACATTCTCACATTCTTATTCAGTGTACCAAGTCAGAATCAGAGAATATAGGACAGGGTCTTTCTCATGGTATTGCATGAAAGTGTAATATAACTTCAATTTAACTCCTTTTAAAAATCAAATGTTCGGCCTTACTATGTTATTAGCTTAACTATCCAAGCCATTAGCTTTTTATTTTAATCATACTTAGGATAATTGACAGGACATCTGCAGATTTTTAAATCCTTGCAATTTGCCTAGACTATGCTGTGTTAACAACTGAAGGCTTTATGGTATAATTACTGGAACAAATTCAGGTATTGTTTTCATAATGTATACCCATACAATGTAATATCCAAAATAATATAGAATAGACATATAGCTATATAAAATACCTTTTCATTAGGATGATGTCACAAAATCCAAAGAAGGTTTAAAATACATAAGAATAACATTTTAAAGAGTTCTAGAAAAGATGTATTTATTGGGGAGAACTCATATGTTTTATTGTTCTGTAAATCTCAGGACAAATTCAACAAGCATATTTTGGTCAAAATTCAAGTGCTTCTCTGAACAATTTTCAGTTACTGTTAGAACTTACATAGAAGAAGATAAATAAGTCTGTTTTGTGTGTTTTTCAAAAAGAAAGATGGGTCTAACACACGGAAGTTAGTGAACTTTGGCACACAAAGCCTATGCACTTGCCTATATCCCAGTCAAGCAGAGTTTACTGGCTCTGCAAGCAGACATTGATGATCCTGTTACAATTTGCTTTGGCAAGAGATCTCACTCTCTATTTACTTTTCCTCTTGTTGTGGGTCATTTAAACATCTGTTCTTATGACACATGAGTTTTCCAGATGGATGTGTGTTTGTTGCTCTGTCAGAAAAAATCAGATTTTATAAAGGAAGTAGTATAATGGTCAATGTGTTCCTTATTCCTCTCTACACCCTGATATTAAGGAGAAAAATCCTCTGGTTATCTCTTCATTAAAGCTAACCAACATCAGTGTTCCTCATTTCATAACATGACCTTGTTACTATGAGATTGGTTGTTCTTAGCCTTCCTCTGCATACTTTCCAATTTCGCTTCTGCTAGGGACTTGTTTCTTTTCTTTGTGATTTCTTTAAAGTGTAATTTGTTAGAGGCCTAACCAAAGACATCTTTAGTCAATCACTGAGGATATTTTACTAATGGCAGTACATTTAGAACAGAAAGAAGAAGGACTTTGCAGTCAGATGATTCCAAGCTTGATTTTTTGATTCACTACTGACTTAAGAGTCATTAGGCAAATTTCTTAATCTTTCTGAAGGCCAATTTTCTCATCTATAACACAGAAGTAATATCTGTCTTATAGAGATTTTGTAAAGATTAGATGAGATGAAGTTGGCCTGGCATTCAAATTTTAGATGCCAATATTATACTATTTATGATGAATTTTCCCTCAAGCAGAAGAGAATTTATATAAAGTTAATTTATGTCTGTGGTTGAAATATCTGCATTGTTATGCAAAGCTCACTTGTGATACACACTGACTGGTCCTCTATATTCTTCCTTATCTTCCTGCTAGTGGTATGCACTTCTGATTCTTTCAGCTATTTATTTTTGTGATGACTTCCAGATATCTTACAAATCTTACTTCTTGTTTTTATGATTGCATGTGTCACATGCTTGTTGATATAGAAGATGAGAAAGACGATTGTTTCTATAGTGCATTGTTTTCCTCAACATACCTGCAGGTTCTCACATAAATACTCTCAGGTTTCCTGCTGTCCCTTCTCTTCTTTTTGTTAATAATAATTTTAGTTAGATCAATATTCAGCTCCTTATTGATTTGACTGTGTAAATATTAACCAAATGTCATGGACATAAGATATACCATAGCTTCTTTGCTTTCTAAGGCTGTTATTTTCTCTGCAGTTGTTAGATGTCTTGTTTACTTATTTTGTTTTTTTTTGTTGTTGTTGTATGTGTAAAATTTATCAAATATCCATCATATGTGCAAATGACTTATTACCTTCAAATACTTGGAGAAATGTCTCCTGGAGCTTTCTGATCTGCTTAAATCTGGGTAAGTTACCTCTGGGCATGGTGCATAGCTATTCTCTTGTGATCTCTACCTCCACCATGACGCTAAGTAATTTCCTTATCCTTTTCCTGCTTTAATTCTCCTTTATACAGTATATGTTTAATTTTCTATTTGTGGAGGATATTCCTAGGAATTTTTTGAACACAGACGGGCCTATAGATATAGGTTTATTGACAGTTATATGTACAATGAGTTTTGTATTTAATCTTTTCAGCAATTTACAGTTTTACTGGATCAAGTCTTTGCATATGAAAATGGATTCAGAGCTAACCCATGCTAATAAAGTTGAAATGATAGAAATTCTTTAGTGTATTATGGAATAAAGTATTTAAAATTATAGAGAGATAAGATTCATCTATTATGTATAAACAGGTTGCTCGTCCTAATAGGGCAAAAAGAAATTATCTTCAGGGGGCCAATGCTGTGGTGCAGTAGGTTATTCCTCCGCCTGCGGCGCCGGCATCCCATGTGGGCGCTGGTTCTAGTCCCGGCTGCTCCTCTTCCCATCCAGCTCTCTGCTGGGGCCTGGGAAAGCAGTAGAGGATGGCCCAGGTCCCTGGGCCCCTGCAACCACGTGGGATATTGGTAAGAAGCTCCTGGCTCCTGGCTTCAGATCTGCACAGCTCTGGCCGTTGTGGCAATTTGGGGAGTGGACCAGCGGATGGAAGACCTTTCTCTCTGTCACTCTTATCACTGTCTGTAACTCTACCTCTCAAATAAATAAATAAAATCTTTTTTTGAAAAAGAAATTATCTTCATTCAGATATTAAATATACTATGATGAAAAAACCCTCAAGAATCTCTAGAAAACACTGTAGATGATATTGTCTAGGGTTATATCTGGTGATGCGCATATCTACATTATCACTGAAATAAGATATCTGATTCCAGTGTGATTGTTGAGATTCTGTGGGGATGGGGGGAGAGGCAAACAACATTACATGTAAGCCAGAGGCAAGGTGAAGACAGTTACTCTATTAGTCAGGCCTACAATAATCTTTGATGACAGCTAACCAATCATAGAGTCCTTGGATAAAAAGAGATGTCTGGGGGCATTGAAATCCCAATAAACTCTACTGAAACCAGATACAATTCTAAATGTGCTAAATAGAAGTGTGACTTTCAGCCTTGAGTCCTCTCACAAAGCAAGGGCCCCAAGAATAAATAAGAGGGTGGTTGCAAATCTTCCTTCTAGGTTTCCATAAAAAGGATTTGTAGCAACTGTGCCTTGAGGAAAGAGAAATAGTCACGCCCTTTGGATGGTTGTTGGATTTAGACTGAGATTTCCCAGTAGCCAAAATGTCACTGTTATCCACTTGTAATGTGGATGTTAGAGGACAAACAAAATTCTGTTGGATCAATAGATTCCCAAACTTACACAATGATTATATCCTCAGTTTTAAAGCATGTAATTTTACTAGAAATATTTAAAAATGGCAGATTTCCCAATATTTCTCTGACACACATTGAGATTATTATAGTGGGAAAGACAAAGAAGAACCCTGTGGAGTATACCCCCTAACAAAATAAATTAAACATGATCCCTGGGAGACTTTCAGAAATTGGAGCTACTATTAAGACCTTACAAGACATAACAGTGATGATTGGTAGGAGATCTCCATTAAACATATTCATTTGGTTTCTGAAAATGGAAGCTTTTTAGGTCTTATGAAATGATAGTGAATTTAATAGTAAGTATAAAGGTATCAGGACTCTCCTTCAGCTGCTGTTTCATACACTTTGGTGGGTACAGTATCTAGAAGTTGAATTGCAATGTAGCTATTAATGTATCAGTTTTTGAGTCCCAGTTCCAGCAAGTAGAAATCATCAGGACAAATTAGGTTTTACTTGGTAGGTATAAATGTAAAACTTTACACTCATTTTTGTTTGTTCTCAAGCTTTGTGATATCATTTAATCTTGTAGAGATTTTAAAAATAAATAATTGGTTTATAAAAATAATAATTGGTTTATCAGCTTGTCAGCCTCTGGGATATAATTATAATATATTACATTGATCATTGTATTAGATATGTAAGCAGAATATAGCCGTAATAATAAAATAAAATAATAAAATAATAAAATAAAATAATAAAATAAAAATAAAATAAAATAAAATAAAAAAATAAAATAAATAAAATAAATAAAATAAAATAATAAAATAATAAAATAAAATAAAAAAATTTTGGTAACACCTACATGTGAAATAGGATGGAAGACATAACAAATAATATTCAGAAATCCACTATTTCCCTTTCCAAAAGTCCAGTGGTCTTGGGTTTCTTTCTTTCTTTCTTTTTTTTTTTTTTTTTTTGACAGGCAGAGTGGACAGTGAGAGAGAGAGAGAAAGGTCTTCCTTTGCTGTTGGTTCACCCTCCAATGGCCGCCGTGGCCGGCGTGCTGTGGCCGGTGCACTGCGCGCTGATCCGAAGCCAGGAGCCAGGTGCTTCTCCTGGTCTCCCATGGGGTGCAGGGCCCAAGCACTTGGGCCACAGCAGAGAGCTGGCTTGGAAGAGGGGCAACCGGGACAGAATTGGGCGCCCCAACTGGGACTAGAACCCGGGGTGCCAGTGCTGCAGGCAGAGGATTAGCCTATTGAGCCGCGGCGCTGGCCCGGTCTTGGGTTTCTTGAAATGTCTCCTTCAAAGTGAAAGCCAGTAAGGGTCCTTTTTATTCTCCACTATTGTGGAAGAAGCACTACTGTTTTTAGATTATTTGGATTAATATGTAATACATGTGAATATGTGGCTTTGACATGTTTATAAAGTGAACTGCTTACAATACTGTTTACAAATGGTGAGAAGAGAGCAAAGAAAACATTCTAGCTGCAGTACAAGCAATTCTCCCCCTTGGCCTGTATGACTCAATCGATCCAATAGGGCTTGTGATATCTTTGCAGATTGGTATACTACATAGAAAGTTTGGAAGCTTAACTAAGAGAACTACAATGGGGGCCACCAAGGTTTTATTGTAAATTAATGCCATTTTGATTTGTTACTGATCTTGGGTAGATACTATAAGCAGGTGGCTGAATCCTGAGCTCCTATAATCATCTGTTTTCCTATCCTTCAAGCATAAAGTCAAATATACTAAGCCATTTTCCATCAACCAATAGAAGCAGTGAGCATAAAATCTAGATTTATCAGGTTTGGAAAGCACAAGAAATTTGCATGAGCAGGTGACTGATACCAATGGACCTGTTTCTGTGGCTGCACTTGAGATCTCTAGGATGTCCTAGAGAGAGCATTCCTATAAACACATGACTTGGAGTAGGGGAACTAAGTATGTGTTACATATGGTAAATAAACTGGGAGCACTAAATGATACAGACCTACTTTCCTACTTTCCTGACCTACTTTCCTGAATGAGGTATAGAATTGAGGGGTGAGGTGTGAGAATTACTCATTTATACTTACTTATCTTGATGAGAACAACTACCAGTTTAGAACAACTAATAGAGTGATTGACGACTACATTGGATATTCAGGGAGTTGGAAAGACTAGGACAAAAGTAACAGTAACAAATTGTCTTAGGGAAGAGAAACGTGAATGGGTCTGTGAGACTGAGTTCAAAATACAAGAACATTTGTGTCCTGGTGAAAACTCACCAAAAGTACTCCTCTGTGGAAGAATCTTTCAATATATCATTTATACAGTGGGTGTCAGTTACAGTTTTACTCATCTAATCCAGTACTTTCTAAATTGTCTCATGATGAGGTGGTCATCTTAATAGATATAGTTGTCATGTATGGACCCCTAGGTGCTGCTGATGTCATTACTATTAAAAATGGGAGCCCAGCTTGTTAAAACAAGCAAAAAATTTGAGTACCTCCTATGTCATTTCCTGGAAATACTGACCTACCTTTGGTAACTGATATACTTAATTTCTTCTTCCTTTTTAAAAAAGATTTGTTTATTTATTTGAAAGTCAGAGTTACATAGAGATAGGAGAGGCAGAGAGGGAGAGAGAGAGAGAGGTCTTCCACCTGCTGATTCACTCCCCAATTGGCCACAATGGCCGGAGCTGAGCCGATCTGAAGTGAGGAGCCTGGAGCTTCTTCCAGGTCTTCCCATGCAGGTGCAGGAGGCCAAGCACGTGGACCATCTTGTACTGCCTTCCCAGGCCACAGCAGAGAGCTGGATCAGAAGTGGAGCAGCTGGGACACTACAGGCGGTGGCTTTACCTGCTATGCCACAGCGTCGGCCCCTGATCTCTTCTATAATAGGTCTAGTGACTTGTCTTAACCTAGCTAGACTTTTAAGATATATATTTGTTTTCCTCATCCATTATGACTCCAGTACCACTAAAAAGGTCTTTTTTTTTTAAAGATTAATTTATTTGAAAGGCACAGTTACAGAAAGAGAGGGAGAGACAGAGACAGAGAGATATATCTTCCATCTGGTGGTTCATTCTCCAAATGGCTGCAACAGCTGGGCTGGGCCAGGCTGAAGTTAGGAGTCAGGAATTCCACTTTGGTCTCCTATATGGGTGTCAGGGGCCAAGTACTTGAACTATCTTCCCCTGATTTCCCAGGCACATTAGCAGGGAAGTAGATCGGAAATGGAGCAGCTGGGCTCCAACTGGTGCTGATATAGGATGCCAGCGTTGCAGGTATTGGCTTAAAATGTTGTTCCATAATGCAGCTTCCTGCAAGGTCTTCTTGAGTGTCTTAAGCATGAGTATAATGTCAAACATTACATTACTTATGACCAAGGAATTAATTTTATAACACAAAGGAAACAATAGGCCAACATTAAAAAAATTCTCAGGCATTATCATGTATTCCATCTTCTAGAAGTAGCTGGCCTTATGGGTTGGTCTTTTGCTAGTGAGCAACTAGGAAGTAACTAAGCATGCTCTGAAACCTCCCAAATGTGAAGCTACTTATATTTAAAGTTGACATCAAGGATGATTGATGGAGTTTATACTTCTTTCTTTTAGATCTAATACCCTACATTGTAGTTCAAAACTGGATGTTGCTGGCTTAAATATTTCAGTACCAAGAGTGGAATATAAAATGGTGCTATCACATCTCATGTTGGAAGTATTTCCTTTCCATCTTGCACTCTCCATGCCACTGAAGAAATGGGCAACAAAGGAATTAATCATGCTGGTAATGAAGAGATATCCTGACAGGAAGACATAGGATTGGTGCTATGGTGTGGAGGATGGGAGGAGCTTAAAAGAATGAGCTCCTACAAATGCAATTTCCAGAGTGCTAGATTTCTAAAAATCAAATACTGGCAGGACTATCAAAGACTCATATTTGTTATTTAAGATGACTTGGGTCATCTCTGCCAGTTAAAGACTTTGGAACAATGTATGGATCGATGACAAAGAATAATAGATGAATTTAGTCATAAATATGAGCTATTGTCTGGTAATCAACCACAGAAATGTCTTAATCCTGCTACCATCCCCTTTCTATTTTATATAACGTGTCATGTTGGCAGCTAAATCAGTTTAGTCCCTGGATTAGACTATAAAGGCACTAATATGAGAAAACTTGAGAAAAATGGACCATACCCCAAGATTCTGGACTTACAGCTGGGAAAAGCAGCAGAGGGTTACTGCCGGCCGTAGTGGTCATTGGGGGGGTGGTGAACCAACAGAAAAGGAAAACCTTTCTCTCTGTCTCTCTTTCTCTCTCACTATCTAACTCTGCCTGTCAAAAATAAATAAATAAATAAATAAAAAGAAAAAAAAGAGATGACTCGGAATACTTGTGTTGGTGGATAAAATATAAAAACTCTTTCTTCTGGCTGCAACCATTCAACATCAATATTGTCTGGTACATTGTTGTCTTCCAAAAATTGCCTTTTTGATAGCTCTTCTCATTTTAACCAATATATTCTGGATAATAAGTTGAGTGATTTCAGCATTAAGGTAATAGGTAACCTGCTACCTGAAATGGACATCTGACTGAATTTCCAGAAAGATGAAGAGAAGTTCTCATTGTATTGCTAGATCTTCTCCTTCATTTAATTACTTTTAAAGGGAGAGGCACAACAACACTGTCTTCTGTTTCCTGGGTCAAAAAAGTCACTTTCAAAGTGTGGTCTCTCAAGGACTCTGTTATCCATTCTGAAGACAGCCTACTCTAAAGACCTCAAGATCTATCTTGCTTGTCATTGGAAAAGCTGAGCATCTTGTTTCAATCCTGATTTCCTCGGATAGAATGGTTAAGCAGTCAGAGTATTGTGTGTAGGTTCTGAAATTTCTTGACTAAAGATATTTTAGAACATTCATTTTGGAAATACTAATGTTGTCTCAAAACACAAAATGGATAGTAAAGATGTTGAACTCCTAGAATTTCAGTTCTTATCAATTCAAAAACAGAGCTCTTGGTTGAGGTCTAGGATGATTTATGCTTCTATTACAAATTACACAGTCTTATTTTGTTAGTTCTTCTTGTTATGCATTTGATTTTGCCCATGTTTGGTCAAGTTGACAAGTTTCTAAGAACTTGACATTCCAGGATTGTTGCTTGCTAAGGGCTTGACGAGTCACTGAGCATACATGGCTGCTCGTGGCAAAGCATTTGCTTCAATACATATTTTCTCTTTTTTAAAAAATTAATTTCAATAATTATTTTCAAATGGTCCAGAAGTACCAGCTTGAGAACTAAATATCCTTGTTAGGTATTTTCAATCAACATTGTAAGTTATATGTGAAAAAAAAAAAAGGTAGAAATATGACCTAGTTTAAGGTGATGAGCCATGAGGATGTTAAACTGGTGCAGGTGTAATTCAAGTAGGGTCTGAATGATAGTATTTGTTAGATTTCTATGGCCACAACATAGCAGTATTTAAATAGTAAGTATGTATTTAGCTAACAAACCATCAGACCAGTGATTTCATCTTGGCTTAGCTGGGCAGTTCTCCTTATTGTGTCCTGGCTCATTCACATGTCTAAGTATCAACTAGAAGGATGGGGAATTGGGCTGCCATTGTCTCTTGCCCTCCAGCAGGCTAGCCTGGGAAAGTCTCAGGGCAAATGCAGAGAACAGGGAATGAGCACAGGAAAATAGAAAATGACTTCTGGAGGTCCAGCCTCAACCCTAGGACACTATTCACTTTGATAAAATTTAATTGGCCAGAGCAAGTCACAAAGCTAGATTGGATTCAAAGAATAAGGAAAAAATCTTCTCCTAATGGAAGAAGTGATGAATTGGGACAATTAATGCACTAGATCTACCAATAGTTTCCAAGTTCCAAGAAATGAATACCACATCCCTAAGCTTTTATGTGGTTAGCCCAGATGACTCTGAAATGGGATAACCCAGACCAAATGACTACAGGACATGAAATTTGATTGCTAGTAATTTTTCATCTAGAATAGATAAGTAAGGATTTCTTTTAGATTTACATGATGGCAGATAATAACCAGAGGTATATGTATATGGTATCATGATGAATATGAGTGATGTTATATTTACTAAATTATAGTTGAACATCATTAAATATATTAACTATTAAAATATGTATATCTTTCCAAATGGACTTTTTAAAAGGGGAAAGGAATTAGAAATTGTGTTATTGTGCTTTTTATTGTGTTGCTCAGTATGACTGAGAGAGAATCATTTTTCAAAACATATTTGTTGAGTATTTTTCATGTATCAAGCACTGAAGATAGAAAGTCAAAGGGAAGAGAATTGTCAGTTACTCAGATTAGCTAGGTGCTGCATATTTCCACTGGTGTGTTTTGCTTTCTATGTCTCCTCCCATGGGTATCATTTACTTTTTCCTATTAGCGTATTTTCTTCCCCAGCTACAGTGATTGGCTCAAGGATGGGTGTGTGATTCAGAGCAGGCAAAAAAGTATCTTGTCCATGTGCTTTTGCAGTTGGAGCTATATGGTAGGATCTCTTATTAATTTTTTTTGGTTAGAATCTGATAGGATTCAGTCCCATACTGGCACTATATGATTCCTACCTCAGAGAAAGTTCTTTGCTGAAGGAAAAAAATGGGACTTTTGCTCAAAATGAAGCAGAGATGATAAGTGGTGTGAAATCTTGTTTTGAATACACATTATTTGTGACAGCAGCTACACTTCTTACTTTTGTGCTGTTTGGTTATATAACAATATTCCCTGCTCCCCAAAAAACAAATCTCACTTTTTGAATGAAGATAGCTTGAGTTGACTTTGTTTCACTTGAAACCAAAAGCCGTGACCAATATGGGAACTAGCATTTAGTAAATATATTTATGCTTATTATCATAGATTTAACAGAAGACTATCACCCTCTAGCAGGATGACTGCTGCGTGATGTTAGTGGTGATGATGATTAGAAAAGGAATAAGGAGGAGGAATATGAAGAGTTGTAAGAGGAAACCATCAACAATAATCTAGCTAAAAACTAGGTTTGAAAATTTATGAAAAAGCATTCTTTTAAAATATGTTGCTTGTTTGAGCTCATTAATCTTGTGGATATGTATTTTTTATAGCTGATGAAATTGAAAAAGAAGGTAAATAACTTACTCAAAGCCACATGACTCATACAGGTCAGAGGTAGAGCTAATATTCCCTATAGTGGGATCTCAAGAAGTATTTGTTGATGGAATGACAGCATGAAAGAGCCATGAAGACAAATAATTATATTGCAATGTGATAAGTGTGCTATTTAGTCTTCAAGACATTACTATAAAAATCTTGCTGTCCATATTTCATAAATGTGGAAATTGAGGTTAATGAGTTTAGAGGGGCTCCCTCCCTAGGCCATCACAGAGCTACAAAATAGTGGACTTGGAATGTATACCTAACTTTACTATAATGAGTCTTTGAATACTTTTGTATAAGGTAAGAACCTAAGTAGGGGCATACCAGTATAGGAAGTGACAACTAATGATGATTTATACATTTTTGGATCATTCTTCTTACAAATTTATTGTTTCATTAAAAAAAATTAAGAATGCATTTACTTGAGAATCAGAGGTATAGAAGCAGACATAGATATTTAGTCTCTGTGTTCACTTCCCAAATGCCCTTAATGATCAGGATTGTGCTGGGCTGTGCTAAAGCCAGTAGCCAGTAACTTAATCCAGGTCTACCTTGTGGATGGCATGAACCCAACTACTTAGATATGGGAGTGAAACTCAGGCACTCCAAAATGGTATGTGGGTATCTTGACAGGCATTTAAAAATATGTATTTATTTGAAAGGCAGAGTGACAGAAAGAGAGGGAGAGACAGCCACACAGAAATCTTCTGTCTAATGGTACACACCCCAAACAGCCATGATAGCCAGAAATGGGTCAAATTTCTTCCAGGTCTCCCACAAGGGTGGCAGGGTCCAAGCAATTAGGGTTATCTTTGGTTATCTTTTCTAGAAGACTAGAAAAAAGCTGGATTGTAAATAGAGCAGCCAGGATTTGAACCACCATTCTACTATGTGATGCCAGTGTTGTAAATGGCAGCTTAAACCCACTGTACTACAATGCCAGTCCCTCAACCAGCATCTTAATGGCCAGGTCAAATGCCTTCCTTGGGATTTCTTTTGAAGGCAGTTATCATAATACTTATTCTTTTTTTTTTAAGATTTATTTATTTTACTTGAAAGTCAGAGTCACAGTGAGAGGGGAGAGGCAGGGAGAGAGAGAGAGAGAGAGAGAGAGAGAGAGGTCTTCCATCCTCTGGTTCACTCCCCAATTGGCCGGAATGGCTGGAGCTGCGCTGATCCGATGCCAGGAGCCAGGAGCTTCCTCTGGGTCTCCCAAGCCAGTGCAGGGGCCCAAGGACTTGGGCCATCTTCAACTGCTTTCCTAAGCTACAGCAGAGAGCTGGACAGGAAGTGGAGCAGCCAGGTCTTGAACCAGCGTCCATATAGGATGCCAGCACTTCAGGCCAAGGCTTTAACATACTGCGCCACAGCGCCGGCCCTTCATAATACTTATTCTTACCCTTAATGGGCATCCTAACTGCTAGGACAAATGCCTCCCTCCCCACAATTTTTTCAGTAAAGTTTAAAGTTCTTTGTGGCTAATATCCTTTTCAAATGGTGAGTTACCATCTTTTTGAGGCTTTTCATCAAAATTAGAGCATTCAAACATTATAAATACATACTTCTCCCCATTTTAAACAAGATCTCATGAAAATTTCCAATGAAATATTTTTGAAAATTATTGCTGTTGGTCCCATTTACCAATATAATGGAGTACTTGAAGCATTTCTGACAAATGTGGTAATTATAAAGCACTACCAGATACTAACAGTATTTTAATTAATTCCTAAGATCCTCTTCCCCAGAAGTCCATGTCTAGCTATTTTGATTCTATTTAAATGACTCTATGGAGTAAAGAAGGCAACATGGAAGAAATATCCTTCAATTGGCTATTTATTCAACTGGTCTTGCCATCTGGCATTCCTCTCACTGACTCATTTTCTTACTAGATTTGAATGGTTAAAGTATCACAAATACTTTCCCGTCCTGCAAGATGGCAGGTGAAAAGTTCCAGCTCCACAACTAGAGACTAAGAAAAAAATCTCCAGCCAAAAAGGCAGATAATGCTAGAGGCAAAGTTATAAAGAAGAACCCCAAGATAAAAATCCCAGAAGGGGAAGCCACACTGCAGCAGAAACTCTGGGCTTAGGCGTGGGATTGGCGGAGACTTATGGTCAGCCATGTATTCCAGGATCGCCCTGTCCAAGAGAACTGCACGGCTCCCAAATCCAAGATTGAAGAGAAGGAAATTTCTTGCTACTCTCACAAAACCTGATGGTGACAAGACTGGTGCCACCAGGGTGGTTAAGCTTCCCAAACAGCCTCGATACTATCCCATCAAAGATGTCCCTTTAAAGCTTTTGAGTCATGGCAAAAAGCAGTCAGCACATGAGGTAACTGCTGGCCAGCGTCACCCCGGGACCACTCTAACCATCCTCACTGGGCACCACAGAGACAAAAGGGTGGTTTTCCTGAAGCAGCTGAGCAGTGGTTTGCTGCTGTGATTGGCCCTTTTTTCCTTAATAGGGTTCCTCTACGAGAACACACCAAACAATTTTTCATGGCCACCTCCCCGAAAATTGACATAAGCAGTTTGAGAATCCCAAAGCATCTCACTGATGCTTTTTTCAAGAAGCAGCAGCTGTGAAAGCCCAGACAGCAGGAAGGTGAGATCTTTGGCTGGGAGAAAGAGAAATACAAGATAACAGAGCAGCACAGGGCTCATCAGAAAGCTGTGGATGCACAAATATTGCCAAAAATCAAGGATGTTCCTTAGCTCCAGGGCTACCTGCAACTGTTTTAGGTTCAGGACTACCTGCTATCTGTTTTGATCTGTTTTGGAATTTCCCTTCACAAATTGGTGTTCTGAATTTCCTAGGAGAATTGCATTAAATAACTAATAATGCCTTAAAAAAAGAATCATGAACATACCTGTGCAGACAGCTTATTTAGTCACTCCATTATTCAGTTCTTCCTTTGCTTAGGTATTGCTTTGTGCTGACTTCATATCAGTTCATGAAGTTGTCGGGTGAGTTCTAAGACTGCAGTACTTTTTGAACACAAAAAGCTGTTTTCTCTAGCAGATAGTTCATTTGTAATATGTGAACATTATTTATTATTGTTTGACAGGACTAATACAAATTGCAGCCTGTATTTCTGATTCTTTTCCTCAAATAAATGTTTGAAAATAAATCAGTGTACTATTTTCAAAGCTTACATCATATAACCCTGACATTTGAATCATTACAAAAATGTGTCTTGGAAATAATTTCAGTGTCTTTTTAGTCAGTGTTTCATGCCATAATCCCTATATGGGCAATCACTGACTTCTTTCTACATCTTTTACTGATTATAACTCTACAATTAAAAAAAAATCCATAGTCTGATCTTTTATATCAAAAAGAGAAAGAAGTTAACGTGCTCTAATATGCTAAAGTATTGAATAATTTGTTGCTTGTCTGAAGATCTTTTCCTTTCCAAGCTCTTTTGGGAAGAGAATAGATTCAAGATTGCCATGATGGAGATTTTTCTTTTTTCCTTTTTATTTTACTGCATTTTCTCCTTTCACTTTTAAACATTAACTTTTTTCCTACCTGAAGTTATTAACTCTCCATTCTTTCTACATCTATAATTGATATAATCTAGGTGTCCTGGTTTTTGTTCCCATAAAACCCTATTCTATATTTTGTACCTTTTATCTTGTTTACATTCATGTCTTTGATGCCAACATTTTATTCTGTTTTGCCTTCTCCTGACCAGTCTTTTTCTGTCACTCCTGTGAGTTTTCTCCAGTATTATTCTTAGTATTTTTCTATAGAGTCATCACAATATATATTTAGAATGCAAAGTAATTATTATTATTATTATTAACCAGTTTGGTATTATATGTAAAAAATGCACAGGACAAAGATCTGGCTAGTGTCACAAGTAACAGCAGAGCCAGGTCCAGAGGTAAGATTCTCCAGACCCAGGTCACTAAGTAGGGCTGCCCTGTCTTTTCTTCAGGTTTCCATTCTATGAAAGGGTAAGCCTTGACATTTTGAGCCGTAACTTTAGTTTATTTTACTTTTCTATAAATTCATGACTGTGACCTCCAGTCTCTTATTTAGTAAGATGTTAAATCTTGTCTTCAGGCATTCCCATTTCACGCATTATTTCCCACATGATATTTATCTGAAGAAGGCAAAAGAAGCCAAAGCACTGGGTCAGACCTTTTTGAATTAGTAAATTTGTTCAAACTAGGTGGAGGATGTGCTTAATCTCAATATATCTTTTAAAATAAACAGCTTATCCCAACTGACTGTTCGTGTTCTGTCAATCATTCTAGGAATCAAATTACTCCCAATTTGATGCTCTTTTATCCTATCACTGAGTGGAATGTCTCCCCACCCCACCTCCTCACCATCTGATGCTTAAAAAATATTGAAGGGTTATCACTGGTCTCTGACAGAATGAGAAACCCTCTGATTTATTTACACAGCTTCTGATAAGTTTAAAAATAGTGAATACTTGATTTTAAAAATGCACTGGGAAAAGAGCATATGATTATATTTATTAGTGAATTCTGTGAATAGCGTTCATGAATTACTGCTTTTCATTTAACAAGGAATTATGATTTCTACATATGCAGATAGATCCTGAACTACGCTTTTTCTGGGCAGTGTGCTTCCACTTTTGTAAGAATATAATGTCTCATGAAACCATGGGAACAAAACAGAACTGATTAATAATTTCAGGCAACTAACCCTTTAATATATTCCTGATGTTTAAATCTCAGAAACTCGTTAAGCTGTCTGGACAGAATACAGTTACTGATCCTTACTGTTTTGGGGGTTGAATTCCTTATTTTAAAAACAACAAAAAAGTGATTCTTCCTTTTCTCTTGAGCTATTGCACAAAATGTACTTCTGCAAGTATGAAGGGGGGACCTTTCTTCAAGCTACTTTTTTGTTTTTTGGTTGAATGTAATAAAAGTCACCAGTTATTTATTTATTTACTTCAATCATTCAAAAAGTTTCCTACATTACTGATGATGCCTTCATGCTTGTATTCTCCCTAATTTCATAGCACCTTCAGGAGAGCTCCTTTCTTCCTTTTATTAAGTCTTTTGGCTCCAAGAAGTTAATTTGTTTCAAGTGCAAAAATTATATGGCTTATTAATCTAGATAATGTTCTGAAATTTTGCACATACACACATGTGTAGTATGTACTATATAGATAAAACCACATGTAGACCAATTTTTCTGTGATTCTGGCACAAGTAATGAGTAACAAAAAAGCAAGATCATACATTCTGAGTAATGCTTGTGGTTCTTTGTTTCTAGCATAAAGGAATAACCACTGGCTTTTGAGAAAGACTGAGCTGAGTTTAGTTGCTTTTACAGCACTTACAAATTAGATAGCTTTATGTAAGTATGACGGTCAATTTTATGTGACAATTTGATCAGAGTTATTAAATCCAAAACTATTCTGGGCATTTCCATGAGGTTGTTTATTAATGAGTTTAACATTTAATTTGAAAGACTGAGTAGAACAGATCACCTTGCTTAGCGTGGGTGAGCCTTACCCGATTAATGGAAGACCTGAATAGAGGGGATTCCTGGTGCTTGAGTGACATAGATTTGTGATATCATTTTCCCCCCGGTTTTGGACTAGAATTCAAATATCAACTGTTCTTGTATCTTGACAGTGCTAGCCTTTGAACCAAGGTATAGCATTAGGTCTTCTGGTTCTCAGGTCTTCAAATTCGGACTTAAAGACTGTGTTAGGGAGCCATCGCCTGCAATGCTGGCATCCCATATGGGCAATGGTTTGAGTCCCAGCTGCTCCACTTCCAATCCAGCTCCCTGCTAATGTTCATGGGAAAGCAGCAGAGGATGTGCCAAGTCCTTGGGACCCTGCTCCCATGTGGGAGACCCAGAAGGAGCTCCTGGCTCCTGGCTTCTGACAGGCTTAGCTTTGGCCATTGTAACCATTCAGGAAGTGAATCAGTGGATGGAAGATCTATCTCTCTGTCTCTTTCTCTCTGTCACTTTCTCTGTAACTCTGTATTTCAAATAAATAAATATTTAAAAAAGTACAGTATCAGCCTTTTTGGTATCTCCAGTTTGGCAACTGCAGGTCCTGGGACTTGTAAACCTCCATAATCACACGAAACAATTCTTTATAAATCTTATAAATCTCTATCATCTATATAGATTGGATTGGTTCTGTTTCTCCGGAAAATTCTAATACATCAGGTTAATCAATCCTTTGCAACCTTGACTTCATTATGTGTGAAACGGATAATATTACACATTTGCAAGGCTGTTGTAAGGTTTATAGAATGAGGAAAGTAAAGCATCTTGCATAAGATAGTTATACAGTTGCTGCTACCATAGAGATAATTGTGCAGAACACAGAGCTTTCCTTAAAGCTATAATCTTTTTTTCTTTGTTTTAAATAGTTTGTTTATTCTTCAGTTCTTCCAAATGGAAAATATCAAATTCTGCTGCTAAGAAAGTCAAACAAGCAAACAAATAAAATCCAAGACTACTCCCTTCCTTTTCTCCAAGTCACAGAATATAAAGGAACTGCAATGGGACAAATGAGTGCAGAAAATCAGGAGGGGAGGGTGGCAAGATGAGCTCTCCCAATACTTAAAACACTGTGATACATACAGCACAAGGTAAAACAAGTGAAAATGAGCAGTACTAATCAGCGCCTGAATTGTTAGGGAATAATGAGAAGAAAAAGTCATGTTCAGAACAGATGCAGCTTTGTTTTCAAATATTTTTAATCCATAGTTGGTTGAATCAACAAATGGGAAATCTGCAGATATGGTGGTCTGGCTGTATATATACTTCAGGACCAAACAAGGTCAGAGATTGGACTGTCTGGTAAGCAGAGGCAGAGGCAAAAATACTAGAGATGGTTTGTATTGACTCAGATTGTTAAGAGGGAGTAGAGCAGCATAGTCCTTGTATGGTCAGAAGGGTTCAGACCATGGGCAAAGTCTTTTAAACTAGATCATCTGGCAAACTTGTAAATTGCCAGGGCCAGAGGATGAAGGATTCTGGGTACTCAGCCATAGGCTTCTTGCTCTTTGCCCTGGTAGTAGCATATACTTAGTTAGATGGATATGCTTGACTGTTATATTGATATATTGTTATATTGTTTTATTGATTCTCAAATCAATCAGCTTTTTCTGGATCATGCAGCAAGTAGAGAATTAGAATTTGATCCTAGAACTTACAAACACCAGCTGTTCAGCAGACAAGCATTTCAATACACATCAAATTCCTGGAATGCATGCTTCATATTAAATCTTAAGGAAACAGGAGGGATCAGAGTTAACTTTTCAGTAGCGTTCTCATCAAAGGGCCACAAATAAGAGAATGGTGTTTAGAGAAGTTCGAGGAGAGGGTATCTGAGTATAGGTACATAATGAATATGATAATGGAATAATCAGCTTTGAAAACAGATTTGAAATTCCTTTGCTAAAAGATATAAACATTACTGGAAGAGCACTTGAGGAGATCATTAGAATACTTTAAGTAGGAATGACATGACTAGGATAAATAGGAAGGGAATTAAACAGAGGCTAGTAGTTAAATAGGAAATAGTTCAATAAATTATAAGAAATGCCAAGAAGTTAATTTAGAAGATGTTAGAGATGTAGAAGGGGAGGAATAACTTTGTCAGGTGCTCAATGTAGGGAGAAGCCATTATTTGAGGTAATAAACATTTGGAGAGGAAGAGCTTCTGCCACCAAGAGAATCACCTTTTGCTTTGAAATCCTGTTTTGTCAGGAGTGTTTTGGCAGATAATTAGCACCTTGCTAGAACTTAGCCCACTGCCTATATTTTAAGGAGAAATCCAGTTCATGGCCTTCTTAACATGTGAACTAAAAGAAAACTCTCAGATATTATTTTTAAATGTTTATTCATTTTTTTATTTATTTGAAAGGCAGAGTGACAGAGAGTCAAAGAGGGCAAGAATGCAAGTAGGAACTAGAGCAAGAGAGATGTCTTCCATCTATTGGTTCACTCCACAAATGCCTGCAACAGCCAGAGTTAGGCCAGTCCAAAGCCAGGGGCCAGGGACCCTATGTAGGTCTCCCATACAGGGTGACAGGGACTCAAATACATGAGCTACCACCTGCCGCCTTCCAGGTGCATTTGCAGGGAGCTGGACTGGAAGCAGAGGTGGAGGTAGGACTTGGTCCCAGGCACTCTGATATGGGATGTGGACATTTCATGTGGCAGCTTAACCTGCTGTGCCACAAGGCTTACCACAGAGCTTATTGAATAAGGATTTTTTTCTGTGTAATCTTGCATTTGGGTTACACATTCTCAAACATTGATTATCTCTCTAGATATAGTGTCATTGAACTCTAAAGCATTTTTGATTGAAAAATCATAGTTTAACCTTTAAGTTATCTCTGAGAACAAAGATGAAATTTTCACTTAAAATACTATTTTAATTGAACAATAGGCAATTCCAGCAGATTGTAGCATCCTATAGGTGCTTATTAAATTTATATTTCCCATATATCTTCTTAAAAATTGTTATCTGCCTGTCCTAAATAGCACTCTGGCCTCAGAATCAGCCCTTAAGGCATTCGGATCTGGCTCAAGAGCCCATGAGAGTATTGTAGGCATGGAAAGCCAAGACACTCTGAAAAAAGAAAAAGACCTAAATGAAAGATCTCTGTGAGTGAGATCCCAGTGGAAAGAACAGGGCCATCAAAGAAGGAGGTACCTTTCTCTGAAGGGAGGAGAGAACTTCCACTTTGACTATGACCCTATCGGAATAAGATCAAAGTCAGTGAACTCTAAAGGCTTCCATAGCCTTGGCAACTCATGACTAGAGCCTAGGGAGATTACTGACACCATAAACAAGAGTGTCAAATTGTTAAGTCAACAACAGGAGTCACTGTGTACTTACATCCCATGTGGGATCTGTCCTTAATGTGTTGTCTAATGTGAAGTGATGCTATAACTAGTACTAAAACAGTATTTTTCACTTTGTGTTTCTGTGTGGGTGCAAACTGATGAAATCTTTACTTAGTATATACTGAATCGATCTTCTGTATATAAAGATAATTGGAAATGAAAACAAAAAAACCCCCTGGTGTTAAATTGGAAATTGCATAGAAAATTAATTAATTTTTAAAAAATATCATGTAGGATCTCTGTCTTTAATGTGCTGTGCACTGTTATTTAATGCTATAACTAGTACTCCAACAGTATTTTTCACTTTGTGTTGCTATGTGGGGGCAAACTGTTGAAATCTTTGCTTAATGTATACTGAACTGATCTTCTGTATATAACGAAAATTGAAAATGAATCTTGATGTGAATGGAAGGGGAGAGGGAGCAGGTGGGAGGGAAGTTATGGGGGGGAGGCATTGTAATCCATAAGCTGTACTTTGGAAATTTATATTCATTAAATAAAAGTTAAAAAAATTGTTATCTGCCATTATACACTCAGAAAAAACTGATTATTTTAGTAGGTAGCAAATAGATGTACATTTGTGCTTGTGTTTATGATTAAATGTTATTGAGAATTAAGAAATAAAATTCTGTATGATTTTTTTGGTAAAATCTAGTACAACGTAGTATCAGACTTAATACCCTAACTGCAAACTAAGAAGAAAAGCTTTTACAATTACTTCAGTGTTTGTAAGGTTATGACTCATGAACAAATTACTTTCATGGTTGAGTTGCATTCATACAAGACAGGGTGTGAATTTTAAAAGTGGATCAACAAGATGGGACAGATTTAGGTGTGGACATATTTACGTAATATGTTTAAATATGGGCATACAGAACCAGAAAAACAAACATCTCTTTGGGCATGTTTAATACTTAAAGAATATTTTATGCATTATTGTATTAATAAACATTTATGGAGATTGAATGAAAATTGACATATGGTAGGATCCTGGCAAAGAATTCTTGAGTGGAGCAAATTGAAAACTAGTGACACCTTCAATCCTTAAGAAAATACAGATAATGCCCCTTGCAAATCCTTCATTTACGACAGATGCAATGTAAGCTCATTCCAAACGGCAGGCTGTTGAACAGCGACAAATGAAATGAAACCAATAATGACAGTTTGAGTCTGTGAAAAAAGGAAATAGCCACATAACCAAGAAATTAAAATAGAATTTTAATTTTTTCACTCCTAGCAGTGTACCCTATCCGTAGGAACTGTCAGTCATATTGTTTTGTCTTGTTGTATGCTGAATTGCCCCTTTGAAACAAACGCTTGTTATGTTATGCATTTTACCCACTTTCAAGTCCTGCATCTCAGATAGATTTTAAGAGCAGATGAGCAGACACTATGCCAAGTGTAGTCCTGATACACAGTGGCCGCTTTTAAAGGCTGAGAGGGTCTTAATATCTCCTCCTAGTACATGTAAGAAGGAACACCTGAACCTTCCCTATGGCTCCAACACTGTACCAAGAATATCCTAACCAACTCTGCCCATGGATAAGTCTAGCTGGCTCATAGGCAATCTTTGAGCAAGTTCAGAATTGTGCAGTAAATATAGAACATTTTGAATTACCATTTATATTACAGCTAAATTGGCCTTATTAAGAGATTAACTGCAGGACAAAGGATAATTCCTAGAGGAGTATGAACCTGCTTTAAAAAATGTATTTCTAAGGAGGAGTCTAGAAAAAAGAAATATCATCCAACAAATAAAATGAGGTGGGAGAGGGGCAGGGCATCAGGAGATTATATAACAAGGGAGAGGAACTCACTCAGATGTACTACAAAGATGTGCACCCAAGGAAACATTCCTCTCTGTTTCTCTTTCTCTCTCTCTCTCTCTCTCTCTCTCTCTCTCTCTCTCTCTCTCTCTCTATCTTTGTATATATATATATATATATAGATAGATAGATACACACATAAGCATAATATATATTTATGCTTGCACAATCAATATATATGAGAAACTTCAAAAAGATCATGAAAATAGATTTCAAAATGAGTTTATTGTGGCATGAAAATTTTTTTTTAAGATTATTTATTTGAAAGGCAAAGTTACAGAGAGGCTGAGGCAGAGCAGATAGAGAGATATCTTCCATCTGCTGGTTCACTCCCCAGATGGTGCAATGGCAGGAGCTGGGCCAATCTGAAGTTAGGAGCAAGGAGCTTCTTCTGGGTCTCCCAAACATGTGTAGGGGCCCAAGTACTTGGGCCATCTTCTACTGCTTTCTCAGGCCATATCAGAGAGCTGGATCAGAAGTGGAGTAGCCAGGTCTTGAACCAGCACTCATTTGGTATGCTGGTGCTGCAGGCAGTAGCTATACACACTATGCCACAGCACCAGCCCCCAGGTACAAAAAATTTTAAAAAGTATTTTAAAAAGGTTTATTTTATTTGTTTATTTGAAAGGCAGAGGGAGAGAGGAGAGAGAAAGAGAGATTTCCATTTGCTGGCTCAC
Organism: Lepus europaeus; assembly: GCF_033115175.1. Taxonomy (NCBI): domain Eukaryota; kingdom Metazoa; phylum Chordata; class Mammalia; order Lagomorpha; family Leporidae; genus Lepus; species Lepus europaeus. The sequence continues at coordinate 31,962,357 of NC_084832.1, read as the reverse complement.
TCCCCAAATAGCTGCAACAGCCAGGGCTGGGCCAGACTGGAGCCAGAAGTCAGGAGTTTCATCTAAGACTCCAATGTGGGTGCAAGGGCCCAAACACTTGAGTAATCTTCTGCCACTTTCTCAGGCATATTAACAGGATGCTGGGCCAGAAGTGGAGCATCCGGGATACGAATCTGTGTTCAGAAGGGGTCCTGGCATTGCAGGTTGTTATGTCACAATGCCAACACCAAATCAAAAATTTTTGAAATCTGTGTATAGTTTTTTTTTAATAAAACACATTTTACACAAACTTTTGGAGGGCTCTGTATGTGCCTTTTACATGTGCTAATTTAAACAGATGTGTGTATCATATTCTGCTTTTAGGCTCTCGGGATTATGTGTTTTAACAACCAAAAGAATAGACCAAATTGTCACTGGTTCAAACTTTGCTCCTTCCCCTCATTTTCTCTCTCTCTCCCCCCCCCTTTCTTTTCTTTATATGTTAAATGCTACAAATAAGAGAAAACATGATGTTTTTCTTTTTGGATTTGGCTTATTTCACTTATCATAAGGATCTCCAGTTTCATCCATTTTGTTGCAAATATTAGGATTTCATTCTTTTTTATAGCTGAATAATATTCCATTGTGTATAAATACCACATTTTCTTTATTTTTTAAAGATTTATTTATTTATTTGAAAGTCAGAGTTACAAAGAGAGGCGGGACAGAGAGAGAAAGAGAGAGAGAGAGAGAGAGAGGTCTTCCATCCCCTGGTTCACTCTCTAACTGGCTGCAATGGCCGGAGCTGCGCTGATCTGAAGCCAGGAGCCAGGAGCTTCTTCTGAGTCTCCCACGTGGGTGCAGAGGCCCAAGGACTTGGGCTATCTTCTACTGCTTCCTCAGGCCATAGCAGAGGGCTGGATTGGAAGTGGAGCAGTTGGGACTAGAACCAGCACCCATATGAGATGCCGGCGCCTCAGGCCAGGGCGTTAACCCACTGTGCCACAGTGCCGGCTCCAGCGCATTTTCTTTACCAGCCATTTGTTGGTGGACATCTAGGTTGATTCTATGTCTTAACTATTATTAATTGAGCTGGTATAGACAACGGAGGGCAAAACGTATTTTTTTCATATGCTGATTTAATTCTCTTTGGATATATTTCCAGGAGTGGATGGCTGGGTTATATAGAAATTATTTTTTTAGTTTTCTAAGAAATCTCCACACTGCCTTCCATAATGGTTGTACCAGTTACATCCTAATCCACCAACAGTGGATTAGGTTACATTTTTCTCCACATCCTTGCCAGAATTTGTTATTTTTTGATTTTTCGATGGTAGTCTTTCTAACTGATTTAAGGTGATACCTCATTTTTTAAATTTGTATTTCCCTCATGAATATTGAACCTGAGCATTTTTTCCTGTGTCTGTTGGCCTTTTACATTTTATTCTTTGGAAAATAGAGGGCAGCAGCTAGTGTTAGTGATCTTAGATGCACAATCATAAACTACTCACAGAATGAATGACTACAAAGTATTATCCTAATGATCTGTTCGGATTTACTTGAAAGCAATGATCACAGCTTTCAACATTTACTCCTATTAAGTTCTTATATTCTGAAAAATATCTTCACAGGTATTGAATTGCAAAGGTATGCAAGATAGGTGTTCAGACTCGGATACCCATGAAATAAGTAAGAATCTGATAGATTTTTCACATGTCCCTGCCAGAAATCAGTTGGGCATTCTGGACATCACTTTCTTTCTCACTGATGTCCACATATTCAGTCCTGTTAATTATACCAACTTAGCAATCTCTTGAATCCTCTCCAGTCAAGAACCCTCAAATTATCTGAACTATGGATATTGTAAAACCCTCTTTGAGTTCCTCTATGATCATTGTTCATATAATAAAAAATGCAACTTTCCATGGTACAGGTCTCATTATATTCTTTTCCTAGTGATATCTGTTCCAATATCACCTAAATATTAAGAAATATAAAGTCCTTAATGTGTGTATAAGCACTTGGATAATCTCTGACCTGCCTATGTCAATGGCCTGATATTTTTAATTGCTCTCTCTTGAACTTTGATCACTGGTAGTCATCTGATATCTTACTCCTGTCTGCCTGAAGACATTTCTGTGTGTTCTTCCCTTTCAGGGGAATATTTTTCTGTACCCCTCTGACCACTGCTTCATCCAGCTACCTCTGATAGTTCACATTTTAACTTCACTAACCCTTATTTGTAGATCTTTCACTTACTACAGTTCTCACCTTTTGAATAGGAAGATCATCAATTACATACTCTCTGTACAGCACACTTCATTAATCAATCATAATTAGTATTAGTACATAAGTTGTTATATTAGTATATTAGTTGTTTTATACTTTTAGACTTTTAGAGTTTTCCTTTAGACTTTAAGCATGGAACATACCTTGTTCTTTCTACTTTATGTCACCAAATTATTCTTAGATTTAAGCATTGCATCTAATAGGTACAAACTAAATGTTTATTTATAACTTGCTAGAGTTTCTGGAAGTGTAGGCATATTTTCTATTATAACATAGTAAGCTTGAACAATAGCTCTGAAAATTCCTGATTATATTTTTAAAAAATTTTTATTTTCTCTTATTGTTTTATATGAAGAAAACGTGTGTTAATAGGGTATCTCTGTAAAGTTATGTCTTTTTCTTTTATTCTCATATGATACTTAGACAACATATACACAAATATATGATGATTTTTTAATAATGATTAAGAGGGCTTTCCACTGCCTTACTTCTTTGTGTTCTTAAACATCCTTAGAAATTAGTTTCATTTGATTTTTCTTTTAGTTTAATATTAACCTCTCCTACTAGAAACTTGATTCAGGCTTCCTAAGGAACTCAACTTGAATATACCTTATTAATTAAAAAAGGGAATTCATTTTTATTTATTTGAAAGGCAAGTCTACACATACACAAAAATATATACGTATTAAAAATATATATTTCATATACTTATATATAAAACAGAGATATTTTACATCTGCTGATTTACTACCCAGATACCTGTAAAAACCAGGGCTGGGCCAGGCTGAATTCAAGAGCAGAGAACTCAGTCCAAGTGTATCATGTGGCTGGCAGGAACCTGAGTAATTGAGCCATTTCCTGCACCTCCCAAGGAACACATTATCAGGGAGTCAGAACTGGAAGCAAAGCTGGAGCTCCTACCGACATTCTAATGTGGGATGAAGGCATCCCAAACAGCGACTTAACTGCTGTATCAAAAGCTCATCCCTGGAAGATACTTTAAATGACACATCACCACTTTCTAGTCTATTTTTTCAAGAACCACATTCAGGAAGTTTTATTCTTTTCCATTGAATGAATTACTTTCAAAATAGGCACACCGTCTAGAAAAGTATGTATGGTGACCCCATCTTATCAAGTCAGCCCCAAAGTATCTGTTTTGTCTCTGCCAAGTGGCTTGCTAGATTTCATGCATTAAAATCTATACTTTAATCATCCTTAACAAACATTATGGTGATGCTATCCGCATTAAATTATAACAGCTGAACAATAGATTCAGATCCAAATCCGTGCTTATAATTCTTCCTTGTCGTATTCATGTTATAGTCTGAAAGAGTTTATATGTATGTTGAAAGAAAAAGCCACAAGAATCTTGCACTTGATTTAAGTAACACTTACTATCTGTATGTGATTATCCTGATAGCAGGATACTCACGTTTGGACCTGCATATCAGACTGCATATTTATAAAAGTTATTGCCAATAGGATTGCCTCTGTTTATTTATGAATTATATGATGCAAGAGAGATTCGATTTCTCTGGCTTCTTTCCCCTTTATGTTATTTTTCTTAGTCTTAAAATAAGCAAGTGTTGGTTGAATTTCTTTCTTTTCTTTTTTTATTTAATAAATGTAAATTTACAAAGTTAAGCTTTTGCATTGTTGTGGCTTTTTCCCACATAACTTCTCTCCCACCCACAGCCATCCCATCTCCCACCCCCTCTCCCATCCCACTCTTCATCAAGATTCATTTTCAATTATCTTTATATACAGCAAATCAACTTAGTATATACTAAGCTAAGAGTTCAACAGACTGCACCCACACAGACACACAAAGTAAAGAGTACTGTTTGAGTAGTAGTTTTACCGTTAATTCTCATAGTAAAACACATTAAGGACAGAGATCCTACGTGGGGGGCAGGTGCACAGTGACTCCCGTTGTTGATTTCACAATTGACACTCTTATTTATGATGTCAGTAATCACCTGAGGCTCTTGCCATGAGCTGTCAAGGCTATGGAAGCCTCTTGAGTTCACCAACTCTGAACATATTTAGTCTAGGCCATATCACAGTGGAGGTTCCTTCCTCCCTTCAGAGAAAGGCGGCTCCTTCTTTGATGGCCCATTCTTTCTGCTGGGGTCTTGTTCACCGAGATCTTTCATTCAGGTCTTTTTTGCCACAGTGTCTTGGCTTTTCCTGCCTGCGAGACTTTCATGGGCCTTTTAGCCAAATCCGAATACCCCAAGGGTTGATTCTGAGGCTGAAGTACTGTTTAGGGCATTTGCCATTCTATGAGTCTGCTGTGTATCCTGCTTCCCCCGCAGGATCATTCTCTCCCTTTTAATTCTATCCTTCATTATTTGCAGACAGTGGTCTTATTTGTGAAATCTCTTTGACACTTACCTTATCTTTTTGATCAATTATGTACTTAAACTTATCACTTTAGCAAGTGAGATGGCATTAGTACATGCCTCCTTGATAAGATTAATTTGGAATCCCCTAGCACATTTCTAGCTCTACCATCAGAGGTAAGTCCGAGTGAGCATGTGCCAACATGTGTATCTCCTCCCTCTCTTATTCCCACTCTTATATTTAACAAAGATCACTTTTCTGTTAATTTTAAACACCTAAGAATAATTGTGGATTAACTACAGAGTTCAACCAGTGGTATTAAGTAGAACAAAACAACAACAACAACAATAACAACAACAAAATACTAAAAGGAATCAAATAGTAAGTTGTTCCTCAACAGTCAAGACAAGGGCTGATCCAAGTCATTGTTTCTCATAGTGCCCATTTCTCTTCAACAGGTTTCCTTTTAGGTGCTTGGTTAGTTGTCATCGATCAGGGAGAACATATGCTATTTGTCCCTTTTGGACTGGCTTATTTCACTCAGCATGATATTTTCAGATTCCTCCATTTTGTTGCAAATGACAGGATTTCATTGTTTTTTTTGTACTACTGTATAGTACATATCCCATAATTTCTTTATCCAGTCATTTGCTGATGGGCATTTAGGTTGATTCCATGTCTTAGCTATTGTGAATTGAGCTGCAATACACATTGAGGTGAAAACAGCTCTTTTTTTTTTTCCCAGTTTAATTCCCTTTGGGTAAATTCCAAGGAGTGGGATGGCTGGGTCATGTGATAGGGCTATATTCAGGTTTCTGAGGACTCTCCAGACTGACTTCCATAGTGTCTTAACCAGTTTGCATTCCCACCAACAGTGGATTAGTGTCCCTTTTCCCCAACATCCTTGCCAGCATCTGTTGTTGGTAGATTTCTGTATGTGAGCCATTCTAACTGGGATGAGGTGAAACCTCATTGTGGTTTTGATGTGCATTTCCCTGATGGCTAGTGATCCTGAAAATTTTTTCATGTGTCTGTTGGCCATTTGGATTTCCTCTTTTGAAAAATGTCTATTGAGGTCCTTGGCCCTTCTCTTGAGTGGGTTGTTTGTTTTGTTGCTGTGGAGTTTCTTGATCATTTTATAGATTCTAGTTGTTAATCTTTTATCAGTTGTGTAGTATGTGAATAATGTCTCCCATTCTGTTGGTTGCCTCTTCACTTTCCTGACTGTTTCTTTTGCTGTAAAGAAACTTTTCAATTTGAGGTAAACCCATTTGTTTATTTTATCTTTGATTACCTGTGCCTCTGTGCTCTTCTCCAGGAATTCTTTGCCAGTTCCAATGTCTTGAAGGGTTTCCTCTATGCTCTCAGTTGATTTCATGGTGTTGTGGCATATCTCTATTTCTTTGATCATGTTGAGTGGATTTTTGTATATGGTGTAAGGTAGGGGTCTTGCTTCATACTTCGACATGTGGACATCCAATTTTCCCATTTCCATTTGTTGAATAGACTGTCGTTACTCCAGGGGTTGGTTTTAGGTCCTTTGTCGAATATGAGTTGGTTATGGATGTTTGGATTGATTTCTGGTGTTTCTATTCTGTTCCATTGGTCTATCCATCTGTTTTTGTACCATTACCAGGCTGTTTTGATTACAACTGTCCTGTAGTATGTCTTGAAGTCTGGAATTGTGATGCCTCTGGCTTTGTTTTTATTGTAAAGGATTGCTTTAGCTATTCACGGTCTCCTGTTTCTGCATATGAATTTCAGCATCATTATTTCTAGATCTGTGAAGAATGACTTTGGTATTTTGATTGGTATTGCATTGAACTTGTAAATTGCTTTTGGGAGAATGGACATTTTGATGATATTGATTCTTCCAATCCATGAGCATGAAAGAAGATTTTTCCATTTTTTTGTGTATTCTTCTATTTCTTTCTTTAATGTTTTGTAATTTTCATCATAGAGGTCTTTGACATCCTTGGTTAAATTTATCCCAAGGTGCTTGATTGTTTTTGTGGCTATTGTGAATGGGATTGATCTTAGAAGTTCTTCCTTGGCCATAGCATTGTCTGTGTATACAAAGGCTGTTGATTTCTGAGCATTGACTTTGTTTTTTTTTTTTTTGACAGGCAGAGTGGACAGTGAGAGAGAGACAGAGAGAAAGGTCTTCCTTTTTGCCGTTGGTTCACCCTCCAATGGCCGCCGTGGCCGGCGCGCTGCGGCCGGCGCACCACGCTGATCCGATGGCAGGAGCCAGGTGCTTATCCTGGTCTCCCATGGGGTGCAGGGCCCAAGCACTTGGGCCATCCTCCACTGCACTCCCTGGCCACAGCAGAGAGCTGGCCTGGAAGAGTGGCAACCAGGACAGAATCCGGTGCCCCGACCGGGACTAGAACCCGGTGTGCCGGCGCTGCAAGGCGGAGGATTATCCTAGTGAGCCGTGGCACTGGCCTTGAGCATTGACTTTGTATCCTGCTACTTTACCAAACTCTTCTATGAGTTCCAATAGTCTCTTATAGGAATTTATTGGATCCCCTATATAAAGGATCATGTCATCTGTAAATAGGGATAGTTTAACTTCCTTCTTTCCCATTTGTATCCCTTTAATTTCTTTTCCTTGCCTAATGTCTTTGGCTAAAACTTCTAGGACTATATTGAATAGCAGTGCTGAGAGTGGGCATCCCTGAGTGGTACCAGATCTCAGTGGAAATGCCTCCAACTTTTCCCCATTCAATATGATGCTGGCCATTGGTTTATCATAAATTGCCTTAATTGTGTTGAGGAATGTTCCTTCTAATCCCAATTTGCTTAGGGTTTTCATCATGAAAGGGTGTTGTATTTTGTCAAATGCTTTCTCTTCATCTATTGAGATAATCATATGGTTTTTGTTTCTTAATTTGTTAATGTGATGTATCACATTGATTGATTTTTGAATATTGAACCATCCGTACATACCAGGGATAAATCCTACTTGTTCCAGATGAATCATCTTTCTGATGTGTAGTTGGATTAGGTTTGTCAGAATTTTGTTGAGTATTTTTGCATCTATGTTCATCAGGGAGATAGGTCTGTACTTTTCTTTCTCTGTTGTGTCTTTTCTGGGCTTAGGAATTAAGGTGATATTGGCTTCATAGAAAGAATTTGGGAGGATTCCCTCCCTTTCAATTGTTTTGAATAATTTGAGAACAGGAGTTAATTGTTCCGTAAGTGTCTGTTAGAATTCAGTGGTGAAGCCATCTGGTCCTAGACTCTTCTTTTTCAGTAGTGCGTTTATTACTTATTCAATTTCTTTCATAGTTATGGGTCTGTTTAGTTTTTCTATACCTTCATGGCTAGTTTAGGAAGGTTGTATGTGTCCAGGAATCTATCCATTTCTTCCAGGTTCCCCAATTTGTTAGCATACTTCTCTTTGTAATGGTTTCTGATGATTCTTTTTATTTCTGTTGTGTCTGTTGTTACATTTCCATTACTATCTTTGATTTTACATATTTGGGTCTTCTCTCTCCTTTTTTTGGTTAGTTGGGCCAATGGTGTTTCTATTTTGTTTATTTTTTCAAAGAACCAGCTCTTGGTCTTGTTGATCTTTTGTATTGTTTTTTTTTTGTTTGTTTGTTTCAATTCTGTTTATTTCTTTTCTAATCTTTAGTATTTCTTGCCTTCTGCTGGGTTTGGGCTTGATTTGCTGCTGTTTTTCTAAATCCCTGAGGTGCATATAGAGGTCATTTTTTGGCACCTTTCCAGTTTCTTGATATAGGCAACTATTGCTATAAACTTTCCTCTTAGCACTGCTTTTGCTGAATCCCACAGGTTTTGATAGGTTGTGTTGTCATTTTCATTTGTTTCTAGAAATCTTTGGATTTTTCTTCTGATTTCTTCTATGACCCACTGTGCATTCAGAATCATCTTGTCCATTCTCCATGTGTTTGCATATGGTGTAGAGATTCTTGGGTTGTTGATTTCAAGTTTCCCTGTGCTATGGTATAGTTTCAATTTTTTTTTGAATTTGTTGAGGCTCCCTTTATGGCCTAGAATATGTTCCATGTACTGGGAAGAAATATGTGAACTCTGTGGCCGTTGGGTGGAAGGCTCTGAAGATATCTACTAGGTCTATTTTGTCTATAACATCAATTAGCTCTGTTGTTTCCTTGTTGATTTTCTGTCTGGTTGATCTGTCCATTGGTGAGAGTGGGGTGTTGAAGTCCCCTGTTACTATTGTATTTGAATCTATATCTTCCTTCAAGTCCTTTAGTAATTCTTTCAAGTAGCCAGGAGCCCTGTAATTAGGTGCATATACATTTATAATAGTAATGTCTTCATGTTGGATTGATACTTTAATCATTATATAATGCCCTTCTTTGTCTCTTTTAATCATTTTTGTGTTAAAGTCTATTTTGTCTGATATTAGGTTGACCACACCAGCTCTTTATTGATTTCTGTTAGCTTGGAATATCTTTATCCATCCTTTCACTTTCAGTCTGAGTGCATCTTTGCTGATAAGGTGTGTTTCCTGAAGGCAGCATATAGATGGATTCTCTTTTTTGATCCAATCAGCTAGTCTGTGTCTCTTGGTAGTAGAGTTAAGACCATTCACATTCAGTGTGACTACTGTTAAGTACTGTCTTTTTCCAGTCATATTTCCTAAAACGAGCTGTTTATGTATTTTGAGATTTGTTTGTAGCTTAGTTGGGTCATTTTCTACATTCACTTTTTTTTGTAGTGAAGTTCTTGTTTTTGTATTTCTGTGTGCAGCACGTCTTTGAGCCATTGTTATAGGGTTGGACTTGAAGATACAAATTCTTTCAGTTTCTGTTTGTCGTGGAAGATCTTTATTTCCCCTTCATTCATAAATGATAGCTTCGCAGGGTATAGTATTCTAGGTTGGCATTGTTTGTCTTTTAAAACTTGGAATTTATCGTGCCATTGTCTCCTTGCCTGTAGTGTTTGCGATGAGAAGTCTTGGGTGAGTCTGATTAACTTACCCCTGAATGTGATTTGTCATTTCTCTCTGGCACATTTTAGGATTTGTTCTTTGTATTTCACTGAGCTGAGTGTTGCCACAATGTGTCACAGTGAATTTATCTTCTGGTCTAACTTGTTTGGGCTCCTGACTATTTGTTTAATTTGGTTGTTATTATCAATCTGCCTCTACTGGAAGTTTTCTGATATTATTTTATTGAAAATGCCTTCCAATCCATTCTCTCTTTCCACACCCTCTGGGACTCCTATTATCCGAACATTACAATGCTGGATTGAATCTTGTAGGTCTCCAACCTTGTTTTTTAATTTTCTAATTTCTTGTTCCTGTGTTTGATCTGACTGCATTATTTTTGGAAGTTTGTCTTCAAGTTCTTATATTTGCTCTTCTATTTCATCTGTTCAATTTCTGAGGGATTCCACGGTGCTTTTTGTATGGTCAATTGAGTTTTTCATTTCCAGTATTTCATTCTGGCTTCTCTTTAGGATCTCTAATCCTTGGGTGTGCTTTTCATTCAGATCTTGAATCTTTTTCTCATTATTTCTAGGTAATCTGATTATTAATTTTCTGAATTCTTTTTCTGGCATGATTTCAAATTCTTCTTCTTCCCCCTCTATTATGGATGGTTTAACCTGCTCCATTGATGAGTTCATACGTTCTTTTATATTCTTTTTTTTATTAACTTTTATTTAATGAATATAAATTTCCAGTATATAGCTTATGGATTACAATGGCTTCCCCTTCCCATAATTTCCCTCCCACCCGCAACCCTCCCCTCTCCCGCTCCCTCTCCCCTTCCATTCACATTAAGATTCATTTTCAATTCTCTTTATATACAGAAGATCAATTTAGTATACATTAAGTAAAGATTTCAACAGTTTGCACCCACATAGAAACACAAAGTGAAACATACTGTTTGAGTACTAGTTATAGCATTAAATCAAAATGTACAGTACATCAAGGACAGAGATCCCACATGAGGAGCAAGCGCACAGTGGCTCCTGTTGTTGACCCAACAAATTGACACTCTAGTTTATGGCGCCAGTAACCACCCTAGGCTGTCGTCATGAGTTGCCAAGGCTATGGAAGCCTTCCAAGTTCCCCGACTCTGATCATATTTAGACAAGGTCATAAAAGACAGGGTGAGGATAGTAACCAATGATCCTAAGAGTGGCATTTACCAGGTTTGAACAATTATACAGCATTAAGTGGGGAAGAGGACCATCAGTACACACAGGTTGGGAGTAGAGCCATTGGTGGTAGAGTAGAGGTTATGATTACAAAGGAATGAGGCTCAAGTGCACTAGACAGGGCCTAGAACAAAGGACAGAGTCATTATCAGAGGAGCTAAGAAAGGTGCTGTCTAAGCTACAATTAAGTTTTCTGATTGAGAGGCAAATAGAACCTGATAGAAGGGGCTTGATAATAATCTGTTGGGCTTTAGGCCTTGTAAGTTAAGAGGCCCAGACCTATCTATCTCTTCACATGGGGTATATCCTAAGGGAGGTGTGAACCTCCTAGGGGAAGGCACTCTGTTGACTTTCATTACTTGGCTGGCCTGGGAGGAGAGCTGGCCAGGTAAAGGCAGGTGGCATCTCTAACAAGAAATGTACAGTTCTGCCTGCAATGTTGCTGACCCTACTTGACCATCCCCTCAGCTGCAGTGGTCACTTTGGAAGTTGGGCTGAGTGAAGGGCTTTTCAGCTTAGAGCCAATAAGATCTGTGGCTCTGACCTGGGCATCCTTCGACTCCAGGGCAGGTCCATTTCCAGTGACCCAACTCTTGGCAGAGCTGCCAGGGCTCTTCACAAGCTGACTTCTGCTGAAGCCCAGACTTACCACATTGAAAGCCACTGCAGTGGACTGGCCTGTTGGGTCTCCTTGAGGGCAGATCACCGTACAGATCAGCCATTAATAGGCCTGCCACCCATTGCTTCTGATGCCTAGCTTTCTTTTCCTCCTGGTTTGTGTTAAAGCAGACCAGAGGATGCAAGTCAAGGGAGTGCCCATGTCCCATCTCTAATCTTCGGTGGCCTGAACTACAAGTCTATAGTCACAGGCATGTTCTGTAGTAGTTTTTCTAAGGTAGACAATGCCCATGAGGAAAATTATATTCTCACTTTAAAACTTTCTTTCCCTTTGGTCTGAAAGGGAGGTTTTTTTTTTCTACTTACTGTATACTTCGCTGATGGCGAAATGAATCTAGCTATGAGATTATTATTTAAGCTCTTATTTTGGCTATGCTATTACAGAAAAATGTTAGCCATCTCTTTTATAAGGTCTAAAGATTAAATTGTGCGTCCTACAGATTCCTTCATAATAGAATTAGTTCCCAACCTTGAAGAGAATAGAGAAATGAAAGAACAAGTTGGGCTTAGAATAGAGAAATGAGGGAGCAAGTCCTAGATCACTTGCTGACAATAGCAATATTACATAAATACTTAGCAAACCGTTTCAACCCTTAGATAAGAACTTAAGAAAACATTTACCAGAAGGTCCAATGCCTTCTATAAATTTTAAGAATCATGTATTTGAAAACACCTCTTAAATATCTAAGATGGTGTAGTTTGTTTAACCAGTAAACTTAAGCACAACCATATAAAATGTTTTTAGTTTCTTTCTACCAACAAGTTTAAAACATATGATACACAGATTCAGGTCACACAAATTAAAATGTATCTTTGATTGATTTTAGCAGCTTAAATTTATGGACAATCTTATCTAAAAGCCATTTAAAATAAAACTCTTAATAAAATTTCCCCATGTGGACATACAATATGTACGCACATATAACATAGCATAATAGACCAATATCAAAATCCAAAATATCTGGTTGAACTAAGATTCCTTAAAATCATGACATAACATAGACCAAATTTGATCATTGTTACAAGGTGATTATATAAGTCTTTGAAAATAAGCACATAGTTAAATAACCCATAGCTCTTAATAAAAATTCAGCTGTTTTTGAACAATTAGAATTTAACAGACATCAAGAGAACATAATAGATTACTTTAACACATTGCTCTAACAGTGCATCAGAGTTTAATTCTATGTCAAAGAGAAATTGAGCTTCCTGTGATCTTTTGCTGTGAGGTTTCCTTCCTTTACCTTCTTTCATATTGGTGACCATGTTTCTGTGTTTCTGTGTGTAAGACATTTTTAAGCATCTTTTGCAGGGCAGGATGAGTGGCAACAAATTCTTTCAGTTTCTGTTTGCTATGAAAAGTCTTAATTTCACCTTCATTCACAAATGAGAGCTTTGCAGGATATAATATTCTGGGCTGGCAGTTTTTCTCTCTTAGTACCTGGGCTATGTCTCGCCATTCCCTTCTAGCTTGTAGGGTTTCTGATGAGAAGTCTGCTGTGAGTCTAATTGGAGATCCTCTGAGAGTAATCTGATGATTCTCTCTTGCACCTTTTAGAATCTTTTCTTTATGTTTCACTGTGGTGAGTTTGATTATGACGTGTCGTGGTGAGGATCTCTTTTGGTCATGTTTATTAGGGGTTCTGTAAGCTTCCTGTACTAAGATGCCTCTGTCCTCCAAACCTGGGAAATTTTCTGCTAGTATCTCACTGAAAATGCCTTCTAATCCTTTCTCCCTCTCCATGCCTTCAGGAACTCCTAGAACCCGAATGTTGGGTTTTTTAATAGTATCCTGTAGATTCCCGACAATATTTTTTAGATTTCTAATTTCTTCTTCTTTTCTTTGGTTTGCCTGTTTCCTTTCCTGTTCTCTGTCTTCTAAGTCTGATATTCTCTCTTCTGCTTCTCCCATTCTGTTTTTAAGGCTCTCTAATGTGTTTGTCATTTGATCTATTGAATTCTTCATTTCATTATGATTTCTCGTCACAATCACCATTTCTTGTTCCACTAGTTGTTTCATTTCATTTTGATTCCTCCTTAATATTTCACTTTCACGAGAGAGATTTTCTATCTTGTCCTTTAAGGATTTCTGTAGTTCAAGAATTTGTTTTTGAGAACTTCTTAATGTTCTTATCAATTTTTTGAGATCCGCTTCTTGCATTTCTTCTATCTCATCATCTTCATAATCTTGAGTTGGGGTGTCTTTTTCATTTGGGGGCGTCATAGTGTCTTCCTTGTTCTTGTTACCTCGGTTTTTGCGTTTGTTGTATGGCATGTTGGAGATATTTGGTTTCTTCACTGTGGTGTTTTTTTTTTCTTGTTATACTATGACTCTAGATTAAGTGGACTGTCTGCTTTTGGTGGAGCCTTAGAGGCTTGAGATGGGTGTGGACTGAGAGCTGTGTTTGGTTCCTCAGGGTTGAGGGTGTGTCAAGATGACACTCCCAGGTTAGGTGTGGTAAATGTCTCTTTCTTTTGTTGATTCAAAAGGGAAGTAATTCCGCACAGCTCGCGTTCCAGCGCTGGTGCGTTGAGTCTGCTGCTGGTTTCCCGAACTTGGGCTCCCACGCTCTCCACGCAGGTCCACTGTGAATAACTAGTTCCGGAAGAGTTTCCTCTGCTTTTTCTTCCCCTACTCTTCCTTTACCCTGCAGTATCTCCACTTTTATGAACCTGTGTCTTGCCGAAGAATATCAATGTGCTCCCTTCCTATTCCGCCATCTTGCCACTTCTCCTCGTTCTTCTATATTCTTATTCTGGATTTTTCCTTTGTTCTTTGGCATTTCTGTTTGGCTTAATTTTCAGGTTGATTTCCCTCTGCTATGGGCTGCTATGGGTCTGTACCAATATCCAGTGTAAGCAGGCAGCTCTACCTTCTAGAGTTTGTTTATTTATTTATTTATTCTTTTGGTAACTTGAGTAGGCTGGTGTCAGGGCTTTGAGGTGCCAAGCTCCACCCCTTGGGGCTGGTTTCCCTGTTCCTTTGTTCACCCTAAAGAGCCTAGGCCTTGTTGATCAGCCACCCCCCTCACTGTGCCCCCTGCAAGAGGAGTGTGGAGTAGCTCCAAACCACCTTGGTCCCCGCCACTGAAGTTTCCTCCTTCGGAGGGCAAAAGCAGAGCCTGCCCTTCTTATATCTGAATGTAAACAAACAAGATGGCTGCTCTCCGCTCACTACAGCTCTGATGGGAGGGGGGTGGAGACACCGAGGGATGCTGCCATGTTCAATCTCTTAGTTCATCCCCCTGGATCACGCCCTCTTTCTGCAGGCGCTATTCAGTTTGTTTTGATTTCAGTTTCCTTCCCCACTCAACCGTGTGTGTCTTACCTGTCCGTCCCAGGGTGGGTTGGGGGTGGTGGTGGCAGTGGCGGTGGCAGCAGGGGTGACAGTGGTGGTTCCCTCACTGGTTCTTTATTTTTTTCATTCTCTTTCTGTAGTTCTGGGCCCCTCTACATGCCCCAGGGTGGACCCCTACACTCTGGCGTGCCCCTGTGTCGCTCTAACCAACTTTTTGTGGTTCTGTCACTTGACTGTCCCCTCTATTCATCAATTTCTCTCTGTGTGACTCTGCGCACCTTGCTGCTATACCGCCATCTTGGAGCCCTCCCCCTGGTTGAATTTCTTTAGTACACATATACTGATTTAGAATGAAATCAAGATGAACGCACCTTATGATTTTTATTCCTGGATTTCAATTTACTTAAAACCTCTAAATATATGGATACTGAAATCTGCTCTTATATACATGTTGTGACTTTCTGAAAAAATATGTTTGGACTGTGTCTGATTTTCAATGACCTATATCTCTGTTTGGAGCCTAAGATTTCCTATAGTTATTGATACTATTTTAAAATTTAATTTCTCAAGTCATACAGAAATATGTTCTAATTGCAAATCATGTGAACCATAAAGAAAAAATAAAATTCCCTTTAATAACTCCATATTTATCTCTTAATCTTATTTATTTTCCTAACAGTGTTTTGAGGTTTGATATTTATTTTTGCTGAAGTTTAAAACAATTTCATATACATATCCACATAAAATATTTATATACAAATTCATATTCATATACAAATAAACAAAATTGTGTGTTTTTTAACTTAAATGATATTATATGTACAAAGTGTATTGTTTCCCTTATAGTGTCTCTTAGAATTATTTAGGTCTTCATATCCTATTAAATGCTCCTTAGTTTTCTGTTTTGTATGCCTTTTCAATTGTTGATGACATTTAGATTGCTTTATGGTTTATGTAATTACAAACACATTCATATTTTTGTGCATGAAGACATCATAATATAATAGGGTAAATGGGAATATGTGTTTTTTAAATTTTTATAATTACTGTCATATTGCTATATGTGCAGTCCATTAATGGTTTACTCTTCAATCCAAAGCTTATCAGAAGGTCTGTTTTAACAAATTTTCATTTACTTGATATTTTCATTTCACAAGCATTTTTCCAATATAATTGTTGAAAAAAGTATGTATTAATTTATAATTCCTTAATTTTTAGTTAATATTTTTCATTTATTGCCATTTATTTTCCTCTTCTGTGTATTTTGTAATGCACAACTTCTTTGTAGTAGGTTGGCTTAATTTTAACTTTATTATTGGAATATGGAATTTAATTGAATATTTTGAGTATTACATAGTTCAATACTTTTCTTCTATTCTTTCCTTTAAAAAACTTTATGCTTTTTATGCAAAAAGTTTTTACACTATGGTAAATTTTTTTTTTGACAGGCAGAGTGGACAGTGAGAGAGAGACAGAAAGGTCTTCCTTTTGCCATTGGTTCACCCTCCAATGGCCGCCGCGGCCAGTGCGCTGTGGCCGGTGCGCAGCGCTGATCCAAAGCCAGGAGCCAGGTGCTTCTCCTGGTCTCCCATGGGGTGCAGGGCCCAAGAACTTGGGCCATCCTCCACTGCACTCCCTGGCCACAGCAGAGAGCTGGCCTGGAAGAGGGGCAACCCGGACAGAATCCAGCCCCCCGACCGGGACTAGAACCCAGTGTGCTGGCACCTCAGGTGGAGGATTAGCCTATTGAGCCGTGGCACTGGCCGCACTATGGTAAAATTTATCATTTTTTTCCTTATAACTTTTGTGTTTTAATTAATTTTTCTTCCCAATTACAAGGTTATAAATATTATTCTACATTTATCAACTTTTTATGCTATACTTTTGTTTTTGTACTTTTTTATATAACTCTCTGATTTTTTTTTTCATTTCTTATGCAGTAGGATCCTAGTGCATTATGTATTTATTTATTTTAATCTTACATATTTATGGAATACAATGTGACATTTCAATTCATGTATAAAAATGTAATGATTGGATAGGGTAATTGGTATATATATCAACTCAGACACGTATCATATTCCCCTTGTGTAGGTTTAAAAACTGGACACTTCCAATTTTTATTTGTTTATTTATTTTTTTAAACTTTTATTTAATGAATATAAATTTCCAAAGTACAGCTTATGGATTACAATGGCTTCCCCACACCCCATAACTTCCCTCCCACCCGCAACCCTTCCCTTTCCTGCTCCCTCTCCCCTCCCATTCACATCAAGATTCATTTTCTTTTGTTCTTTTTTTTTTTTTTTTTGACTTGCAGAGTGGATAGTGAGAGAGAGAGACAGAGAGAAAGGTCTTCCTTTTTGCCATTGGTTCACCCTCCAAACGCTGCTGTGGCCGGCATATCTCGCTGATCCGAAGCCAGGAGCCAGGTGTTTCTCCTGGTCTCCCATGCGGGCGCAGGGCCCAAGGACTTGGGCCATCCTCCACTGCCTTCCTGGGCCATAGCAGAGAGCTGGCCTGGAAGAGGGGCAACCGGGATAGAATCCGGCACCCCAACCGGGACTAGAACCCGGTGTGCCAGCACCGCAAGGCAGAGGATTAGCCTATTAAGCCACGGTGCCGGCCAAGATTCATTTTCAGTTCTCTTTATAAAAGAAATTTTAATCATCTAAGATCTAACTCTGTGAACAAAAATGAGGTTGATCGTATTATATGTCATGCAACAATCCACCAGTTCTTGAGAATTTGAATTGATAGCTGAATGGGCTGCTAGAAGCAAGCCCCAGGAGGTAAAATGGAGGAGGATCACTAATAGGTTTCAGGGGAAGGTTGGAAGTGATTGTTAATGTAGGTGTCAGGAACAGAATATATATGATGATGAAATCTTTGCACGATAATATAATACAGATGGATTTCTCATGAATCACCAAAATTGCTTTTAAGAAAGTTTCTATACTGTGGCTCTGCCTTCCTTCACTTTTGTTCCTTCAGTCAAAAAAGTACAACAAGCTGTTGGTATCCATCTGCTTTTTAAGTAATATTATAGTAGCAAGGGTGAGAATTGGGTTATGATGGAAAGATCTCACTGTATGAAAGGATATCAGTGATTATCAGTCCATCATTTCTGTTTTATATTTCAGGCTCAGAAATGCTAAAAGTCTTGTTTTCAGGTCATGCCATTAGTGGTAAAGTTGGAACTGCAGACTTCCCTTTCCATTTCCTTTTCCATGCTCCTCTTAGGTCATACAGCTAATAAAATAAGAGCCCCATCTATATTGCTAATAACAGATGTCACAAACTGCTGCTCCACATCTCTGTTCAAGATACTGCCAAGAAATAAGTTGCTTGGACTCAAACTATGAGTCACCTTTGATTCCTCTCTTTTTCTAATTACCTACATCCAATCTTAGTGAATCTCATCCAATTATTGAGTATACATACTCAATTGGTCCTCCCACAATTACCCTGTCAAAGCCACCATCATCTCTTTCTTAAATTACTGCAAAATTGTTATCATTGGTGTTTTTTTATTCTCCTCTTGCTTCTTTTAATCCATTTGTCACCTAGAAACCAGAATGAGATGTAACTCTCTATATCTATTTCTATATATCTATAATTCTCCCTTTCATTCTCTCTCTCTCTCTCTCCCTCACCTACACACACACACACACACATACAACATTTAACGTGGCTCACATCTAATCAAATCAGTCCCTTTCTTAAAAGCTTCCTGTTTAAAAGTTCCCTGGGGCTTCCCATTTCCCTTATTGCCCTTGGCACTCCATATCCATGGAATTTGCATTCTGGGATTCACCAGTCTCAAGTGGAAAATATTTTCAGAGAAAAATTGTATCTACTGAACATATACAAACTTTTTGCTTGTTGTTATTCTCTAAACAATACAGGGTGAAACTATTTACATGTAATTTACAGCATATTATATATTGCAAGCAATCTAGAGATGATTTAAAGTATACAGTAGGATGAGTGTAGGTTATATTCAAATACTATACTATTTTATATAAGGATCTTGAGTGTCTATAGATTTTTGTATTTAAGGGAATCCTGGAACCAATTCCTCCAAGGATTGTGAGGGATGAATGTGTTTGTTCCATGCACCTCCCTCAGAACTGCAAGGTCCTTCATGATCTAGTCCTTACCTATGTCTGTAACTCATTTCCTATACACTCCCATTTGTTTACTGTATCCCAAGTACACTGGATCATTCCATATCTTTAATATGCCATCTGTATTCCTTATTCAGTCAATATTTATGATTTCTATTCTCTGTCTTGAGTAGTTTAAACTCAAACCTTCACATGGCTGTTAAATTCTCATCATTCAAGTCTTAGCTCAAATACCATTTTCACTGAGAGATATTTTCTCAGAGGCCACTTTGACTATGTTGCCTCCTACCAGCTACTTCTACTTCTACTTCTACTTCTACTTCTACTTCTATTTCTATTTCTATTTCTACTTCTATTTCTATTATCCTGTTTGAATTCACAGCACTTACAACTATTAAGAGTTACATACTAAAAAACCCCACTATTATTATCTACTTCTTATACTAGAATATAAATTTTATGGGGGCAGGGTCTTTTCATGGCTTGTTCACTTATTCATATCTCCTGTGCCTAGACTAGTTCCTGGCACATAGCTAATTGTTGAGCAATGAATACTGGAATGTGAAGAGCTGCTTGTACACAAAATAATTCATACCAAGATCTTAAAAGTCAAATATATCTGTGTGCAAAGAGTAGTTCACTTAATTCTTTAAATTTTCTCATTTTATAATAGTACTAATGATCATAGAACTATCTTCTTCAAATTATTGTCAGAGTGTTAACTAGCATAATGCATGCAAAGTGCTTGGTATATAGTACAATAGGTAAAAGAAAAACAGTAAGGAAATAAAACTAGGTTTATAATTTAGTGCCAATTCATAAAACTGAGGGTTCTCAATTTTTTCTTTACTACTTCTTATGAAGAGCTAGTAAATATATATGTATATATATTTCTGATTTGCTTTGATAATATGAGAGACAGGATGTATATATCAGAAATCTTCCCGTTGGCTTGATCTACATCCTGTCTCTCATATTATCAAAGCAATTCAGTTATGCAGACAGAAAGATATCAGGAAACAGAGCATATTAAAATTCCCTTTTTTCTTTACCATATGGTGTGCTGTTATTGGAATTTACCACTCTACACAGTTTAGTCTACCGTCAATGAGCAATTAACCATATTGTAAGCAGCAAACCTGAGCTGGAGACAAGATCGTATATTCGTTAGTTCCAGACTAATGCTGGTCGTTTCTAGTACACAGTATTTCAGTTTATCTAAAACTGTAGACAAGCTTTTCCTACCAACCAAATGATCTTCTGTTGTTTACAAACCATTAGAACTTAAAGTTCATTTGAATTCTTCCTGAAGACAAACAGGAAGGGAAAGAACTGGAATTCTTAAAGCATTGCAGCACAAACAGTTGACCAAGAAGAGACACAGGTCTTTATGCCAGGTGCTCTTTAGCCCTCGTTTACTGTCCTGTCTTGTTTTCCTGGACCTAAATCAGAATGAAATTAATCGGACTTCTCTTGTTTAAAGATTATTTAAAATTAAGATGGAAAGTGAACAAAGTGTTTTCTTTATGAAATTTTATAAGATGAAAATCCCCAAGTTTCAATCTGTTCTTCAACTAACTGTGACAGCTCTTGTTGGAGCACTGTGGGGGTAAAATGGAAGGGTTTTACTTTAGAAGACAGTAAAATAAGATTAGGAGTTGTGACCTTAAAACCTGGAATAAGAAATCTACTTTATAAGTAAACTCAGCATGTCCAAGTTTCAGAAACTATAAACATTTTTCAGTAAATTCTCCTCCAATTTCCTATTTTTCTCTAGCCGAAAAGTCAATGAAATCCTTAGCTTTATATAAGATCCGGAAATCTTACAGTTTTAGATTTCTCTTCTTGTTTTATCTAAGTTCTGTTGATTCTTTTCTTTATGTATCTTGTTTTTTTTTTTTTTTTTTTTTTTTTTTTTTTTTTTTTTTTTGACAGGCAGAGTGGACAGTGAGAGAGAGACAGAGAGAAAGGTCTTCCTTTGCCATTGGTTCACCCTCCAATGGCCGCCGCGGCTGGCGTGCTGTGGCCGGCGCACCGCGCTGATCCGATGGCAGGAGCCAGGTGCTTCTCCTGGTCTCCCATGTGGGTGCAGGGCCCAAGCACTTGGGCCATCCTCCACTGCACTCTCTGGCCACAGCAGAGAGCTGGCCTGGAAGAGGGGCAACCGGGACAGGATCGGTGCCCTGACCGGGACTAGAACCCGGTGTGCCAGCGCCGCAAGGCGGAGGATTATCCTAGTGAGCCGCGGCGCCGGCCATGTATCTTGTTTTTTTAACCCTCCCCTCCTCTCCCCTCCTTTCCCCTCACCTCCCCTTGCTTCCCTTCCCTTCCCTTCCCATCTCTTCCTGTCCCTCCCCTCCCCTCCCCTCCCCTTCGCTTGTCATTTTGACCTTTGCAATGTGTTCATAAGAAGAGTGTGTGGTGGTGCCAAATGCCAGGGATTTGCCTTCACCTTGGCCACTTCCTATGTAGGCTACTTTAGGTAAGCCATATTTCTTCTAAATGGGATTTACCTGAAAACTTCATGGGATTTAAGTGAATGTTACATGAGTTAAAAACAAAATATGTTTAGAAAGATTTCTAACACACAGGAAGTATCATTTAAATTTTGGTTATTATTATTTCCAGTACAAGACTAGGTTAAGCTTCATTTGAATTTGTTTGGATTTCACTTTTATTAACCAGTGTTTTCAACAATATTCTCAAAGAGGTTGTTCCAGCATTATGTTCTGTTCTGCCAATTGCCTCTGCTAATTGCTCTAGAAAAGTCATGGACTTTTTTTTTTTTTTTTAACCTGGGTAAACAAAAATCCTACCTCATCCTTTAAATAATAGTTAACGTTTCCATTTGGGGGATTATTTTACCACCTTTAGATATAGTTTGTGAATGCATTGCTTTCTTCATCCTTTCAAGCCCAAGTGGACATGGTTGGAATTTTGAGTTTGAGTGGAGAGCAACACAAGCATTGAAAGCGGTGGATCAATTTACCTGATCTGTGGAATCTGAGTGAACTTCTTAAGTAGCTCCTTCTATCACTGATGCTCTAAAATTTACCTGATGGTTAACCAAGTTTTCCTCTTCTTCTGCATGTTGCCACTATATCCTAGTGAATAATTAAAAAAAAAAAAAACAGTTTACTTGAAAGACAGAGTGGCAGAGAAAGAGAGAGATAGGGATTTTCATCTGCTGGTTCACTCCACAAATGCCCACAACAGCAGTGACTGGACCAGGCCAAAGCCAGAATTCCATACACATATCTCACTTGGGTGGCAGAAACCCAAGTACCTGAACCATCCTCTGCTGCTTCCCAGCTATATATTAGCAGGAAACTTGATAAAATCAAGCGCTCTGATATGGAATTCAGGCTTCCCAACTGGCAGCTTAACCTCTTGTGCCACAGTGCCCAACCCTGAATTATGTTCTTGTTGAGATAAGACTTAGTGAATTTTTCCACTCAAAACTGAGGCATACTATCTGAAAAGGAATTCCTTATGTTAGTGCTGCAATTGTGCTCTCCAATCCACAGGTTCTATGCCCACTGTAGTGTTTTGCTCTGTTGTTGTCTGTGTGTCCTGGCTCACTGCCTCTGTGTTGTTTCCCACTGCAGCAATTGCAAGCATATTTCGTTCTACAGCATTTGGCACAAAGAATTCTTCCTTGATTAGTATCTAAGTTGAAAATAGTTTCTCCGTTGAGCAAAATTATCAAAGCTATACTAGACTTGTTTATAATGGCCTGTTATTTTCTCTGCCCCTTCTAAGTGAAGCCGTGGAGGCCACTGCACACTAATGAGGCGGGTTTGTTACGGGGATGTACCACCTGGCTGTTAACTGTTTGGGTTGGTGGTATGCATCTACCCCAAGGCAGCAATTCAATGTTTCAGCATGGCAGAAGCCTACCTATGGCTTGCATAGCCCGGCTACAAAAAAAAAAAAAAAAAAAAAAGGGAAGAAAGCCAATCAGATCCATCTTAGGAATTTAGAATTAGGAAACATACCTGCCTAAGGCAATTAACTTTAGGGAAATGTATCAAAAAAGTGTATGAGGAGTTGGCATTGCATAGTGGGAGCTGCAGTACTAATTCAAAGACATGTGCAAGCTGAAGCAGGGAAAGACAACTGGAAGAGAGACTGAAAAGCAAAACAAACAAACAAACAAAAAAAATCAAAAGAAAAATAAGTTAGCAGAAAAGAGCCAAAGCCAAGTACCTGAAGTTAAGATTTCTGTGGAGGAGGCAGAGATACTTTTGCTCATATCATGACTTTCCTGATGTACTTTCTCTGAGCCTTAACTAAATTGTAGTACTGTTTTCAAATTCTGGGATCCTCATGTATCCTTAAAATATGACATCCTATCGCCTTTTCATCATGATTTATGAACCCAAATGTTTCCTCATTAAAGCGGGTATTATAACACCTCCTGTGTAACAGCAATGAATCAATCCACTCTTTGTCAGTAGGAGGTCAGATTTATTTCAGTTAAACCATTTTACAATCATTGAACTAAAAAAAGTGAGGATTTTGTTGTTATTTTGTGACAGTTTATTACATTATTGACTTTATATGTGCTTCCTCCTTCCTAAATTGCTTCTTATTTTTTACAATTTGTTTATTTATTTGAAAGGCAGAGCTACAGAAAAGCAGAGGCAGAGAGAGAGAGAGAGGGAGGGAGAGAGAGAGAGAGAGGTATTCCATCTGCTGGTTCGCACCCCAAATGACCACAACTGCCAGAGCTGGGCTGATTCAAAGCCAGGAGCCAGGAGCTTCTTCCATGCAGGTGCAAAGGCCCAAGGACTTAGGCCATCTTATACTGCTTTCCCAGGCCATGGCAGAGAGTTGGAAAGGAAGTAGAGCTGCTGGGACTCGAACTAGTGCCCATATGGGATGCCAGCACTGCAGGTGGCAACTTTACCCACTACGCCACAGCAATGGCCCTTAGATTACTTTTTTATCTGATTGTCAAATTCTTACTCATTTTCAGATTGTGTTTACTCTCCATGTCTTTTTTTTTTTTTTTTTTTTTTTGACAGGCAGGGTGGACAGTGAGAGAGAGAAACAGAGAGAAAGGTCTTCCTTTGCCATTGGTTCACCCTCCAATGGCCGCCGTGGTAGCGCGCTGCGGCCAGTACACCGCGGTGATCCGAAGGCAGGAGCCAGGTGCTTCTCCTGGTCTCCCATGTGGGTGCAGGGCCCAAGCACTTGGGCCATCCTCCACTGCACTCCCAGGCCACAGCAGAGAGCTGGACTGGAAGAGGGCAACTGGGACAGAATCCGGCGCCCCGACCGGGACTAGAACCCGGTGTCCTGGTGCTGCAAGGCAGAGGATTAGCCTGCTGAGCCATGGCACTGGCCTCTCCATGTCTTCTATGAAGTCATCTCAGATGGATTTGCCAGTTACCCATTCCTTGCTTTGTGTTATCTTTGTATCTTATCTATTCTAGTATTATTTACTCAGACATCTTGCAAAAATTGGTTCAGTAGTAGGGTATTGAGGTAAATCCTCAAAGCTTTCAAAAGACAATTGGTAAAGCCACTATGGAAGACAGTTTGGAGATTCCTCAGAAACCTGAATATAACCCTACCATACAACCCAGCCATCCCACTCCTTGGAAATTAAATTGGCAAACAAAAAAAGCTGTCTGCACCTTAATGTTTATTGCAGCTCAATTCACAATAGCTAAGACCTGGAATCAACCCAAATGCCCATCAACAGTAGACTGGATAAAGAAAATTATAGGACATGTACTCCATAGAATACTATACAGCAGTCAAAAACAATGAAATCCTGTCATTTTCAACAAAATGGAGGAATCTGGAAAACATCATGGTGATTGAAATAAGTCAGTCCCAGAGGGACAAATATCATATGTTCTTCCTGATCGGTGACAACTAACTGAGCATCTAAAAGGAAACCTATAGAAGTGAAACTGACACTATGAGAAGCAATGAATTGAACAGTCCTTGTCCTGACTATCAATGAGCAACTTACTATTTTCATCTCTTCAGTGTTGTTCTACTTAATACCTTTGGTTGAACTCTGTAATTAACACACAATTATTCTTAGGTGTTTAAATTTAACTGAAAGCTGATCCCTGTTAAAAATGAGTGGGAATAAGAGAGGGAGGAGATGTACAGTTTGGCACATGCTCACTCAGACTTACCCCAAATGATAGAGCTAGAAACGTGCCATGGGATTCCAAATCCCATTAAGGTGGCATGCACCAATGCCATCAAACTAGTCAAAGTGATCAGTTTCAGTTCATAATTGATCATAAAGATAGGATTAAGTGTCAAAGGGATCATATAAACAAGACTAGTGTCTGCTAATACTAACTGATAGAATTAAAAAGGAGAGAATGATCCAACATGGGAAGCGGGATACACAGCAGACTCATAGAATGGCAGATATCCTAAACAGCACTCTGGCCTCAGAATCAGCCCTTACAGCATTGAGATCTGGCTGAAGAGAGTATTTTAGGCATGGAAAGCCAAGACATTATGGCAAAAAAATGACCTAAATGAAAGATCTCTGTGAGTGAGATCCCAGTGGAAAGAACGGGGCCATCAAAGAAGGAGGTATCTTTCTCTGAAGGGAGGAGAGAATTTCCACTTTGATTATGGTCTTGTCTAAATAAGGTCAGAGTTTTTGAACTCAAGAGGCTTCCATAGCTTTGGCAGCTCATGACAAGAGCCTCGGGTGATTACTGGTATCATAAATAAAAATGTCAGTTGTTAAGTCAACAACGGGGGTCACTGTGCACTTACTCCCCATGTAGAGTCTTTGTCCTTAATGTGTTATACTATGCAAATTAATGGTAAAACTAGTATTCAAACAGTACTTTATACTTTGTGTATCTGTGTGGGTGCAAACTGTTGAAATCTTTACTTAATATATACTAAATTGATCTTCTTTATATAAAGATAATTAAAAATGAATCTTAATGAAGGATAGGAGACGAAGTGGGAGATGGGATGGTTTGCCGGTGGGAGGGTGGTTATGGGAGGACAAACCTCTATAACCCAAAAGTTGCACTTTGGAAAGTTATATTTATTAAATAAAATTTAAAAAAAGGGCAATTGCTATTGTCAAATTTTTCAAAAATATTTAGTTGACAAATGGAGGTATGCAGGTGATGATTTGCTATATATATTATATATATATATAATGTAATGAATAACACATACAGTTAATAAACACACCCATCACCACCAGCTATACTGTTGATTATTATATATTGATGCACTGATTGTTGGACATTTAGGTTGATTCCAAATTACGATTAATACTGTAACGAACATGGAATGAAGATATTTCATTTCCTTTGGATATGCATTGAGGAGTATGATGGCACAGAGGCAATCTTTAAATTTTTTGAGGAAACTGCATATCTTTTCCATTATGGTTTTAGTAATTTATATATATATATATATATATATATATATATATATATATATATTTTTTTTTTTTTTGAAACGCAGAGTGGATAGTGAGAGAGAGAGAGACAGAGAGAAAGATCTTCCTTTTGCCATTGGTTCACCCTCCAATGGCCGCCGCGGTAGGCGCATCTCGCTGATCCGATGGCAGGAGCCAGGTGCTTATCCTGGTCTCCCATGTGGGTACAGGGCCCAAGCACTTGGGCCATCCTCCACTGCCTTCCCGGGCCATAGCAGAGAGTTGGCCTGGAAGAGGGGCAACTGGGATAGAATCCGGTGCCCCAACCGGGACTAGAACCTGGTGTGCTGGCGCCACAAGGTGGAGGATTAGCCTGTTAAGCCACGGCACCGGCCAAACTAATTTATATTTTCACAGAGTGAAAGGTTACCTTTTCTCCAGCTTCATTCCAACACGTTTTATCTTTTGTTTTTTTATAATAGGCATTCTAATAGATGTGAAGTGATATCTCATGGTGGCATTTCTTTGGTGATACGTTATAATATCTCCTATCATTGTTTGCCATTTATATGTCTTTTAAAAAAATATCTACCTAGGTCTGTTGCCCATTTAAAAATATTATTATTAGTTATTGATTTGAAAATATTTCTTACATATTTTGGATACTAATACCTCATCAGATAGACTATAAGTATTTTCTCCCATTTTTTGGATTACCTCTTCATTTTGTTGATTGTCTCCTTTGCTCTAAAGAAGCTTTTTTTATTTTATGCAGTCCCGCCTGCCAATATTTTCTTTTCTTGCCTGTGTTTTTGGTATTATATGAAAAAAGTTATTGCAGACAAATGTCAAGAAGCTTTTTCTTATGTTCTCTCTTGTGACTTTTAGTTTCAGGTCTTTGATTTCAGTCTTGATCTATTTGAGTTAATTTTTGTATATATGGTAAGGAAAGGGTGCACAATATTTTGCTAATATATATCCAGTTTTTCCAATACTATTAAAGAGACTTCTTTTTCCCTTTGTATACCCTAGCACCTTTGTCAGAGATTCACTTACAATACATAGTTAGGTTTACTTCTGGGCTCTCTGTTCTATTACATTGCTCTATGTTCCTATTTTTATGCTAGTGCCATGCAGGTTTAATTACTGTAATTTTATAATATAATTTGAAAGTATGTGGAATGATGCCTCCAGATTTATTCTTTCTTAAGATTGCTTTGGGAATTTGGAGTTTTCATTATTTCCAACTGAATGTTAGGATTATTTTTAAATTTTTGTGAAAAAATACCATTGTTATTTGATAGGAAGTACAGTGAATCTGCTGATCACTGTGGATACAACCAGCTTCAGATTCATCTTTTTATTTTGTTGTTCATGCCTCATAAATTCAAAATAAATAAGTATAAGGTTGTTTTAGCCCTATTCCTCTCTTATTATATCTTTTCTATTGACAATAATAAGTATGTGTGCTATACATGCTACCTGGTGTACATAGAGGGACACTAGCTTAACCAAAAAAAGAAAATGTAGATCTTACAGTTTTCCAGTGCTTATAATTGAAAGTCCAATATCACCCTATCATAAAGGACTAGAGCATTGTTTGGATAAATCCTATTTGCTAAGACATTAGTGATCTACACCAAGACCTATCATACTGTTAGGCAATGTTACCTACAGATCATTAATTGTGTGTGACTCACTCAAATGCACCATGGTTCAATTAGATGTTTAATGCTCTTCAATTTTTTCCTTTAGAGAAAAAGATAAATTCAAGAATTCAATGGAATTGGGACAGTTGCTTCACTGAGTTGTTATATAACTAAACTCATCCCTACTCCCTCTGTAAGTGCCAAATACCTTTGACAAACATTGTGGAAATCTTTTGAGAGTTTGCTGCAATAGCATTGTTACAATAATAGAATGTCTTTTATAAACTCTAACTTCTAAGGTAGCATTTGTATGGTGGTCAGTTTCATGGATTCTGTAGTCACATTTGGTTTGACCTCAAACTTTACTACTTAATTTTTTTTTTTACTAATTAATTCCTTAATTACATTTCTTAATTTCTCTGTGCACATATTGAAAATGTAATACTGACAATATTTCTATGTATTAGTAAGGATATAGGGTATTATACTATAGCAACAATACATATAGCTACATTGGATTAAAAACACAAGAATTTATTTCTCATTCACATAATAGTTCAAAAATAGTGGGACATTTAGGACATTACTTATTCACTTGGGCTGGCATTGTGATGTAGCAAGTAAAGCTACCACCTGCACTCCCAGTATCACATATGGGTGCTGATTGCTCTCCCAGCTGCTCCACTTCAAATCAAACACCCTGATAATGGCATGGAAAAAGCAGTAGAGGATGGCCCAGGTACTTAGGCACCTGCCATCCATGTGGGAACCCCTGGTGAAACTCATGACTTTGGAATGACTCAGTCCCATCTTTGTGATCATCTGGGGAGTGAAACAGTGGATGGAAGATCTTTCTTTCTCTTCGCCAACCTTTCTCTCTCTCTGACTCTCCCTCTCTCTAAACCATGACTTTCAAATATATAAATAAATCTTTTAAAAGTTATTTATTTATGTATGAGATAATCTTTAAAAAAACTTTAACTTTGGTCAACAAATATCTTACTGAATCTAGTCACTTTAAATTTTCCTTTTCAGGAGACAGAGGTAGTACAGTAATGGAGAAAGTTGTCAATATGCCTTCTCATTTTGGCTTGCCATGACAAGCCTTTTTACTTGTAGCATATACATGCCTACTTATTTCACTTCCAACTTACTTTTGGGGAAATTTGTAATCAGCAGTCTTGTGTCCTAGCAATTTCAAGTCTTTAAGGAAATGGATGGATTTTCAAAGTTGAACAGTTCGTATCACATCATTCAAATTTTTGAGCAGCTTCTGAAAATTCTGCAGTATAATTATCTGTATTTGAAGTTTTGTATCCACTCCTTTACTTATCTATTCTTATACTTTCAGAAGTATTTGGCAGATTATTTCTAAAGATGGCAATAGCATTTTTTCTTATCCTACCAATCCCTTAGTACTGTGACTTTCTCATGCCTACCATCAAGAGATGAGGTCTCTCTCTCTCTTCTTTTTGCTTAAAGATTTATTTATTTGAAAGACAGACTGAAAGAGAGAGAGAGAGAGAGAGAGAGAGAGAGAGAGAGAGAGAGAGGCAGAGAGATAAAGAGAGAGAGAGAGAATATCTTCCATCCATTGGTTCACTCCCCAAACAGCTGTAATGGCAGGAGGTGGGTCAATCCGAAGGCAGGAGCCAGGAGCTTCTTCTGGGTCTTCCATGTGTGTGCAGGGGCCCAAGCACTTGGACCATCTTCCACCACTTTCCCAGGTGCATTAGCAGGGAACTGGATCAGAAGTGGAATAGCTGGGACTTGAACCAACACCCGTATGTGATGCTGGTACTCCAGGTGGTGGCTTTACTGGATACACCACAGCGCTAGGCTCAAGGTGAGATCTCTTTCCCTTTGAGTGACATGTGCTGATCCTTTGATCTGCTGTGTTCAATGGACAATCTGTGGCTCCTGGTCATGGAAGGAAGAAGGGGGAGTGAAGGAGGAAAGAGAGGTGAATGGAAGGTTTTAAGCTACTAAGTTTTGGAATGGATTACTATGCAGTAATAGATCACTGGAATGTTGTTTTCTTCCCTTTGGTCTCATATTGTCTTTTAGGGTTGGAACCATGTCTATCGCATTTTTTTCACTATCTCTCTACAATGTAATGTATTGTACACAATTGTTGTAATTGACTGAATTAATTCTTCTTTGTATAACTGGAAAAAATATCTCAAGATTAGTTTGACAAAGATCAGTGACTGTTAATATACTTTTGCAAAGCAGTTGTGTTATAATTTGATACTTCAATGCATGATTTTATGTAAGTCATATGAGGTCTTGGTGCTGCTAATCAAGGTCTCTGAGACAGTCGTCCACTCTCAGATTTGATGAAACCACAATACTGTAAATAGTCCCAGATAGAATCACTAGTAAAATGGATATTAAAGATACATAGATAGAAAGCAATGGAGGAAAGTACAGAATGTACATTTAACCATGACAAATTTTTTAAAGATTTATTTATTTATCTGAAAGTCAGAGTTACACAGAGAAAGAAGTAGAGGCAGAGAGAGAAGGAGATCTTTCATCTGCTGGTTTACTCCACAATTGGCTGCAATGGCTGGAGCTGTGCCGATACAAAACCAGGAGCCAGGAGCTTCTTCAGGGTCTCCCAGATGAGTGCAGGGGCCGAAGGACTTCTACCAATTTCCCAGGCCATAGCAGAGAGCTGGATCAGAAGACTTGAACCAGCGTGCATATGGGATGCTGGCTCTGCAGGCAGTGGCTTTACCCACTATGCCACAGCGCCAGCCCCATGACAAATTTTAAGACAGTTCAATTCACTTGTCCTCAATTGTGTGCTTTGTTCCT
Source organism: Lepus europaeus (assembly GCF_033115175.1). Taxonomy (NCBI): domain Eukaryota; kingdom Metazoa; phylum Chordata; class Mammalia; order Lagomorpha; family Leporidae; genus Lepus; species Lepus europaeus. Next base: position 31,931,607 of record NC_084832.1, on the reverse strand, counting down.
CTATTTCAGAGTGAAATAAAAAATATCAAAAAAGGCAAAAACAAGTAGTTTATGAGTGACAATTTGACTCCTATGCAATTTCTTCTTTTCTTTTTTTTAACTTGTTTTTAATAAATATAAATTTCCAAGGTACAGCTTTTAGATTACAGTGGTTTTTACGCCTCCATAACTTCCCTCCCACCCACAAACCTCCCATCTCCTGGTCCCTTTCCCATTCCATTCACATCAAGATTCATTTTTAATTATCTTTATATACAGAAGATCAATTTAGTATATATTAAGTAAAGATTTCAACAGTTTGCACCCATACAAACACAAAATGTAAAGTACTATATGAATACTAGTTTTACCATTAATTTGCATAGTATAACACATTAAGGACAGAGATCCTACAGGGGAAGTAAGTGCACAGTGACTCCTGTTGTTGACTTAACAATTGACACTCTTGTTTATGACTTCAGTAATCACCCTAGGTTCTTGTCATGAGTTGCCAAGGCTATGGAAGCCTCTTGAGTTCGCCAACTCTGATCATATTTAGACAAGGTCATAGTCAAAGTGGAAGTTCTCTCCTCCCTTCAGAGAAAGGTACCTCCTTCTTTGATGGCCCGTTCTTTCCACTGGGATCTCACTCACAGAGATCTTTCATTTAGGTTTTTTTTTTTTTTTCCAAAGTGTCTTGGCTTTCCATGCCTAAAATACTCTGGTGGGATTGAATTGGAATCCCCTGGTGCGTTTCTAACTCTACTGTTTGGGGCAAGTCGATTGAGCAAGTCCCAAACTGTACATCTCCTCCCTCTCTTATTCCCACTCTTATATTTAACAGGGATCAGCTTTCAGTTAAATTTAAACACCTAAGAATAATTGTGTGTTAATTACAGAGTTCAACCAGTAGTGTTAAATAGAACAAAAAAAAATACTAAAAGGGATAAAGTATTAAGTTGTTCATTGACAGTCAGGACAAGGGCTGATCAAATCATTCTTTCTGTAGTGTCCATTTCATTTCAACAGGTTTCCTTTTTGATGCTCGGTTAGTTGTCACCGATCAGGGAGAACATATGATATTTGTCCCTCTGGGACTGGCTTATTTTACTCACCATGATGTTTTCCAGATTCCTCCATTTTGTTGAAAATGACCAGATTTCATTGTTTTTTCACTGCTGTATAGTATTCTATGGAGTACATGTCCCATAATTTCTTTATCCAGTCTACTGTTGATGGGCATTTGGGTTGGTTCCAGGTCTTAGCTATTGTGAATTGAGCTGCAATAAACATTAATGTGCAGATGGCTTTTTTTGTTTGCCAATTTAATTTCCTTTGGGTAAATTCCAAGGAGTGCGATGGCTGGGTTGAATGGTAGGGTTATATTCAGGTTTCTGAGGAATCTCCAGACTGACTTCCATAGTGGCTTAACCAGTTTGCATTCCCACCAACAGTGGGTTAGTGTCCCTTTTCCCCCACATCCCTCCAGCATCTGTTGTTGGTAGATTTCTGTATGTGAGCCATTCTAACTGGGATGAGGTGAAACCTCATTGTGGTTTTGATTTGCATTTCCCTGATGGCTAGTGATCTTGAACATTTTTTCATGTGTCTGTTGGCCATTTGGATTTCCTCTTTTGAAAAATGTCTATTGAGGTCCTTGGCCCATCTCTTAAGTGGGTTGTTAAGTGGGTTGTTTGTTTTGATATTGTGGAGTTTCTTGATTGCAACAGAAATATATGGCACAAAATCTGTGATCTTTAATCTGAAGACAAAATAAAAGTTAACATCTGATAAAATATATTTCAAGGCATATGTGTGCATAATTAAAATTTCACTGTTGGATTCCCTTCATTCCTTTCTGCCTGCCTCCCAATAGGAGAAAAGAATAGAATTGCTGTGGTGAGTTTCTGATCACTCTTATTTAAGTAACAAAGCTCAATGTTATAATTGGTTGGAAATGAGTTTCTATCGTACTATCACCTCTGACAACTACAAATGGGAAAATGTGTCTTTATTTTTATTTATTCCTTTAGTGTCCAAATAACAATAGCATGTACTGAGTGACTGTAGGGATTGTTTCTCTTTCAAAAGACAGTCATTCATCTGGGTACCTTACTTTTACTAAGAGGCATGTTCTCAGCTACATGATGGCTGGCAGCCAGAGAAGCAATTTCCTTTCCATTTAAAGGAGTTGGAAAGCTTCTGATTATATCAGGAAGAGGTATTTCAGTTTTCAAAGTGAAAGACATTTGCTTATTTTATAGATAATGAAAGAAATAAGATACATTAGTGAAAGACAGAGGGCATACCAATTAAAAATATCCAGGAAGGGTGGAACATAGTCTCTTCAAATTGTTATCCTAATGCAAATTAGCAGAGCTGGAAACAATACCAGTTTACTCCTTTGCTACTTTGTTCAGCTTTTAAGACAGATTTTATTGAATGTATGTTCTATATAACAGCTGTTATAATTATTTTTCATTAAGAAGTTCTTAATTTTTTTTAATAAATCTTTTTTTTTTTGACAGGCAGAGTGGATAGTGAGAGAGAGAGAGAGAGAGAGAGAAGAAGTTCTTAATTTTTGTTTCCATGTTTCAGACTTATATTAAATACTGACAACCAGAATCACAATGCAGGGGAAAATATTATGATTAATTAATTATTTATTAAGATTTATTTTTATTTATTTGAAAGACAGAGAGAGAGAGAGAGAGAGAGAGAGAGAGAGAGAGCTTCCATCTGCTAGAAGGGCTAGACCAGGTGGAAGCCAGGATCCAGGAGCTGCTTCTGGGTCTCCCATATGGGTGCAGGAGCCAAGAGCTTAGGCCATCTTCTGCTTTCTCAGGCACATTATCAGGGAACTGGATTAGAAGCAGAGCAGCTGGGACTAGAAATGTCACCCTTATATGATGCCAGTGTCACAGATAGAGGCTATGCCATAGCACCAGCCCCTGTTTAATTTATTTTGTGCTAACCTTTAAATTTTATTTAAGAGAGAGAAAGCATGGAAATTCTTGGAGCTAGCAGACATGAGCATAGTAACTATTGAAAATATGTTTAATTACTGTGAATCTAAGATAAAACAACATAAATGAAAATGCTCGACCCATGTATGGTATCAGTTATGATTTGTTGTTTATCCTCTTCCACATACATTTTACCCAGGCACTGCTAAATAGAAATATAACATGAATCACATATGTGAGCTATCTATGTATTTTTAAATTTTCTGATAATCACATTTGAAAAATTTACACATGGAGACTCTTTATCACTAATGTCCATTCTCATTTATTTTTATTATTTGACATTTTGCCATTCAAATTCTCTGAAGATTGGTTCAGAAATTTGTAAAAAAAGTTTTTTTAATTAGATGATTTCAAGGTTTTCTTTATGTTTACTACTTGTCCACTTTCAGGTTCTTTATGTTGACCATTTGGCGACACTATGAAGATTATTACCTGTCTCAATGCCCAGTGTCATATTATAGCAGGCTGTTTCCATGTGCTCTGGGTAGCCTAAGAAAAGATACTTCCTTACCTTCTATATTCCACCTTGCCTTTGTCATTTGTCAACTGTATCTAGACCAACAACAATCTGTCCATATTGTTGGATTTATTATTCTATTTGTCACACTATCTCTCTAGAGTTTAACCATGTAGGATTTGTCATCACCTCTAACTTGGCTTATTTATAGAGATTTTAATAAAAGGACAGGTTCTAAGTTTATAGATGTAAGAGAATACAAACTAGACTCTGGGGAAGCAAGATCCTAAGTTCAAGACCAAAATCTCAAAAGTCAATAGAAATAAACAGTAAATATTGTCCTGGTCTAAAAGAGAAACAGATAGTTATTTTATCTTTTTTTCCTATCAAATAGATTTTATATCTTTAATGTAAAAATTATGTCTCTGAAAGTGAAATACTTTGAATGCCAAAAAGTTTGAATTTTATAATCTATTACACAGGTCTAGTCTGTGAAATTTATATAGCCATCTGTGATCATGGAATATTTTCAAAATATGCCGTATGGTATCGCCTCAAATTCAGCATAGCCATGCTCCATAGGGAATTGAAACATCATTTGTCTTTTCAGTATAAAGGTACAGCAGCCATTTCAAGCTCAATAACATGACTTGCCATGTTATTATTTCTCAGAAAGTCCTTCCTCTTCTGGCCACTGGACAATATTCATGATTCACAAAATTGATACTCTATTGGTGTAACTAACTAACTAAAAGAAGGGAGATGTCCCAAATGAATAAAATCAGAGATGAAAAATGAAAGGAAACGTACAGAGATCATAGAAATAAAAAGAATCATCAGGGATTACTACAAAGAGCTGCATGCCAACACACTGGGAAACCTAGAAGAAATGGACAGATTACTAGACACATATCTACCAAAATTGAGTTATGAAGACATAGAAAACCTAAACAGACCAATAACCAAGATGGAAATTGAATCAGTAATAAAGACCCTATGAACAAAGAAAAGTACAGGAGCAGATGGCTTCACTGCTGAATTCTGCCAGACATCTAAAGAGAAACTAATTCCAATTATCCTCAAGCTATTAAAAATAATTGAAAGGGAAGGGATCTTCCCAAACTCTTTCTATGAAGCCTGCATCACCTTAATTCCTAGGCCATAGATCTCTGTCCTTAATGTGCTATACATTGTGATTTAATGCTGTAACTAGTACTCCAACAGTACGTTTTACTTTGTGTTTCTGTGTGGGTGCAAACTGTTGAAATCTTTGCTTAATGTATACTAAACTGATCTTCTGTATATAAAGAGAATTGAAAATGATTCTTGATGTGAATGGAAGGGGAGAGGGAGCAGGAAAGGGGAGGGTTGCGGGTGGGAGGGAAGTTATGGGGGGGAGCCATTGTAATCTATAAGCTGTACTTTGGAAACTTATATTCATTAAATAAAAGTTAAAAAAAAATTCCTAGGCCATTAAAGATATTACAGAGAGAGGACTATAGACCAATATCCATGATGAACATAGGTGTAAAATCCTCCACAAAATATTAACTAATCAAATCCAACATCACATCAGAAAGATCATTCACCCAGAGCAAGTGAGATTTATTCCTGGTATGCAGGGATAGTTTAACATTTGCAAATCAATCAGTAGGATACATCACATTAACAAATTGAAGAACAAAAATCATATGGTTGTCTCAGTAGATGCAAAGAAACCATTTGATAAAAAAGAATACCCTTTCTTGATGAAAACCTCAAGGAAATTGGGTATAGAAGGAATGTTCCTCAACACAATCAAGACAATTTATGGCAAACCCATGGCTAGCATCCTATTAAGTGGGGAAAAGCTGGAAGCATTATCCCAAAGATCCAGAACCAGACAAGGATTCCCATTTTCTTTTTTTTTTTAAATATTTTATTTATTTATTTATTTGAGTGTTAGAGTTACAGACAGTGAGAGGGAGAAGCAGAGAGAAAGGTCTTCTATCCGCTGGTTCACTCCCCAAATGGCTGCAACGGATGGAGCTGTTCCAATCCAAAGCCAGGAGCCAGGAGCCAGGAGCTTCCTCTGGTCTCTGTATGGGTTCAGGGGCCCAAGCACTTGGGTCTTCTTCTACTGCTTTCCCAAGCCATAGCAGAGAGCTGGACTGGAAGAAGAGCAGCCAGGACTAGAACCGGAGCCCATATGAAATGCTGGCACTGCAGGTGGAGGATTAACCTACTGTGTTGCCCCAGACAAGGATTCCCATTTTCAACATTGTTATTTAATATAGTCCTGGAAGTTTTAGCTAGAGCCATTAGGCAAGAAAAATAAATCATAGTGGTGCAAATTGGAGAGGAGGAGATCAAAGTACCCCTATTTGCAGACAACATTATTTTATATATAGGGGATACAAAAGACTCCACTAAAGAGACTACTGGAAATCATAAAAGAGTTGATAAAATGGCAGCCTTTGTACACAGAAATGACATGGCTGAGAAAGAAATTCAAAGATCAGTCCCAGTCACAATAGCTGAAAAAGAATTAAATAAGTTGGAATAAATTTAACCAAGGATGTCAAAGATCTCATCAATGAAAATTACAAAATACTAAAGAAAGAAGTAGAAGAAGACATTAAAAATGGGAAAATCTTTCAATATCATCAAAATGTTCATACTACCAAAAACAATTTATTGATCAATGTGGTCACAATCCAAATACCAATAACATTCTTCTCAGATCTAGAAAAAATGATGCTAACATTCATAGGGAAAAACAGGAGACCCTGAATAACTAAATCCATGTTGTATGACAAAAACAATTCTGGAGGCATCGCAATCCCAATTTCAAGACATTCTATAGGGCAGTTATAATCAAAATAGCCTCATATTGGCACAAAAACAGACTTGTAGATCAATGAAACAGAATAGAGACTCTAGAAATCAATCCATGCATATACAACCAACATATCTTTGACAAAGGAGCTAAAATCAAATCCTGGAGCAAGGACAGTCTCTTTGACAAATGGTGCTGAGAAACTGGATCTCTGCATGCAGGAGTATCAAACTAGACCCCTACCTTAAGCTTTCACAAAAATCCACTAAAAATGGATCAAAGATCTAAATCCATGACTGATACTATCAAATTACTAGAGAACATTGGGGAAACTATGTAAGACATTGACATAGGAAAAGGCTTCTTGGAAAAGACCTCAGAAGCACAGACAGTCAAAGCCAAAATTGGCAAATGGGATTACACCAAGCTGAGAAGCTTCTGAACTGCAAAAGAAACACTCAGAAAACTGAAGAGACAGCCAAAGAATGGGAGAAAGTATTTGCCAACTAGCCAACTGATAAAGGCTTAACATCTAGAATCTATAAACAGCTCAAGAACTTCAATAACAACATAACAAACAGCCCAACTAAGAAATGGGCTTGAACAGGCATTTTTCAAGAGAGGAAATTCAAATGTCCAATAGACACTTGAAAAAATGCTCAGGATCCCTCGCCATTAGGGAAATGCAAATCAAAACCATAATGTGGTTTCACCTCACTCCAGTTAGAATAGCTTACAAACAACAAATGCTGGTAAGGATATGGGGCAAAAGGTACCCTAGTACATTGTTGGTCAGGTTGTAAACTGGTGCAGTCACTATGGTGGATACTATGGCGATACCTCAGAAATCTGAAAATAGATCTACCACATGATCCAGCCATCACATTCCTGGGAATTTACTAAACCTAAAGAAATAATCATATGAAACAGTTGTCTGTACCTCATGTTCTATTTAGCAAAATTCACAGTAGCTAAGATATGAAATTAACCCAGATGCCCATCCACTGTTGACTGTATAAAGAAATTATGGTATATCTACATTATAAAATAGTACTCAGCTGTAAAAAAAAAAAAACATGAAATTCTGTCTGCAGCAAGATGGATATACTGGAAACCATTATACTTAGTGGAATAAGGCAGTCTCCAAAAGACAGATATTATGTTTTCCCTGCTCTGAGGTAACTAAAGGAGTACCTAAGGAGGAGGAAGGGATGTAGTATAGGCAGGAGGGAGGGTGGGTGTGGGACTGTCACTATGTTCCTAAATCTGTATATGTGAAATAAACAAAACTATTTTAATAAATAAAATTTATAAAAAGTTGACCTTTCCTTAAATTTTATTTATTTTTAATGAATTTCCATGGAATAATTATTTTTAAGAGTAAATTATTTATTTGAAAGTCAGAGCTACAGAGGGAGAAGCAGAGAGACTTTTCATCTGCTGGTTCAGTCCCCAAGTGGCCACAACAGCCAGGACTGAGCCAGGCCAGAGCCAGGAGCCAGGAACTTCATCTGGGTCTCACATGTGGGTTCAGAGGCCCAAGCACCTGGTTCACCCTCTCCTGCTTTCCTAGGTGCATTATCAGGGAGTTGGATCAGAAGTGGAGCAGCCTGGACTTGAACCAGTATCAGATACCAGCACAGCAGGTTGCAGCCTAACCTGTTATGCCAAAATGCCAACCCCAGAAAATTGATCTTGAAGAAGTCTTAACTAGGTTAAGACTCAGTTGGTGGTAGAGATGAGGAAAGAAAGAAGAATGCAATTCCAGAATGATGATGCAGTCTGAATATATATGCAGATATGTATTCCAGAAGCTGGATGAAAAGTATTTTGGTTAGAGTGTAGAATGCAAATGTGGTACAGCAACAGATAAGATAAAATAAATCACTACTGGTTTGGCCATGGATAACCATGTGCTAATGGGTTCAGATTGTAATCTACTGATAACGGAAAATATTGAAAGATTTTAAGCCATTGAATAGAATAATAGAATACGTCTTTTAAGAATAAAATATGTATTTTAATATCATGGTATCAATAAATAAGGTGTGCTGGAGACAGGAGAATTGAGGAATGGCATAGGGCATGGAGGTGCTTCGATTGTGTTTGGAAATGCTGCTGAGATGAAATTTATAAAAGTGTCAATGGTTAGAAAGAATGGGCGAGCTAAGCAAAAAGAGAAGGGTTATGAATGGCGCCCTGGCTCACTTGCTTAATCCTCTGCCTGTGGCATGGCACCCGGGTTCTAGTTCCCGTTGCGGCGCCAGGTTCTAGTCCTGGTTGCTCCTCTTCCAGTCCAGCTCTCTGCTGTAGCCCGAGAAGGCAGTGGAGGATGACCCAAGTGCTTGGGCCCTGCACCTGCATGGGAGACCAGGAAGAGGCACCTAGCTCCTGGCTTCAGATCGGCACAGCACGGCGGCCATGGCTGCCATTTGGGGGGTGAATCAATGGAAGGAAGACCTTTCTCTCACTGTCTAACTCTGCCTGTCAAAAAAAAAAAAAAAAAAAAAGAGAGAGAGAGAGAGAGAGAGAGAGAAGGGTTATCAACACAGATTGATATGGTGCTAAGGAAGCTAGGATTATTCCTCAGTTTTATTCTCTTTCTATGATAATTACACTTTCCAAGAAAAAGGGGAGCTCAGACAGGCTAACTAACCTGGAAGAGCAATTTGTGCATACTCCTAGTTATTCTAAGAGCTTCAAGGAAGGAAGTACAGTTGATGATTAGGCACATAATTTAGGTAATGATGTGGAGGGGATTGTTAGATAATATCTAGAGAAAAGAGAACACTGAAGACAAAGTCCTAGGGGCTGTAAGCTTTAAGAGGTGGGCCAGCAAAAAAGACTGAGGAATGTTTAGAGTTAGTAGAGAACCAAGGAAGAGTAGCAAAAATTTTAACAATGACAAGGAGTGCATATTGGTCAAATGAGATAAGGACTTAAAATAACACATTAGAAAATAGTGACATTTACTGAAATACTTGTAGGGCCATACCAATTCCAAAAACTTATTTGATGAAGCACATTTGAAAAAATAAAGATAGCAATTTCAGGCCTCCTTCATTATTTTGAAGAACTTGTTTGTGAAGAAACTAGTATATTGTATTTGTATAATATAATATATGTTTATAGAATAAGAATCAATGGAGATAAGGCAGGGTCTGATTTTAATTAAATCATTAACCTATAGAATATGGGAGCACTTCCAAGCATGTTCACAGCCTAAAAGCCCAAAACAGGAGATATAAATTATATAGAAAGGACATATAATTGTTAGATCAAGTTTACGTAAAGAGTACAAGTTATCCTTGAGGAGAAAAAAAGAAGGCAACTGGCTTTACTGTTAGCAGGAGATGATGTAGGTACTTGTAAACTCTTTTATTTAAATGTTAACCACTTTAAAAAGCAATTCCTGAGAATACTAGGTGAAATGATATGAACAGAAGTAATCATTACACATAAAATGATTAATACTGATCTACCTATTTGCTCTAATGCTCAATTTTTTTTTCTTTTCAGTTCCTGGTTCTTATAATTTTTCCACCACAAGAAAATATCCCTCTGAAAAAAATCATTAGTATTAAGTCTCATATCAACTGCTACCATTGCCCATTATTTCATCAATCTCAATCCTCCATAGCCACAAACCAGTTTAGTTTAGGATGATCTCCTTTCTCAAACTTAGAAATTGTTTCAAGATTTCAGCAATATGGAACATAATTTCTTCAAAAAGCTCGCTGCTCTTGGGGTGGACATTGTGGTGAAGTGGATTAAGATGCTGCTTGGAATGCCCACATTCCTTATCAGAGTGCCGGGAATCAAGGACCACTTTTGCTTCTGATCCAACTTTCTGCTCATACACCTGGGAGGCAACAGATGATGGAGTTCCTGTCACATATGTAAGAGAATAAAATAGAGTTCCTGCCTTCTGGGTTTAGCCTGGTCTTGCATTGGCTGTTGCAGGAATTTGGCTAATGAACCAGGGGATGGAACATCTTTCTCTTTCTATCCCTTCCTCTCTGTCATTGTGCCTTCCAAACAAATAAGTAAATAAACCTTTTAAAAAACCTCAATGGTTAGATATCTTGTAAAATATTTGAAAATAAATATAGTGATAAGTAAATTATTATAATAAGTAACTATAATTTTTATAAAAGCTTATATTCAAGTATTTCTACATTTTTAAAATTTATTTATTTGAGAGGTAGAGTTACAGACAGTGAGAGGGAGAGATAGAGAGAAAGGTCTTACTACCATTGGTTCACTCCCCAAATGGCCACAATGGTTGGAGCTGTGCCTATCTGAAGCCAAGAGCCAGGTGCCTCTTTCTGATCTCCCATGCGGGTGCAAGGGCCCAAGGATTTGGGCCATCCTCCACTGCTTTCCCAGGCCACAGCAGAGAGCTGGCCTGGAAGTGGAGCAGCTGGGACTAGAACCAGCGCCCATATGGGATACTGGAACAGGCAGGCAGAGGATTAACCTACTGCATCATGGTGCCGGCCCCTCTACAACTCATTTTTATGAAAAATCGTATCTATCTTACCAAACTTCAAAGCATTCATTCATTAATTCTTTTGATATTTATCTGCATATTGTTATTAAAAAGTCTTATACTACTTTAATGGTACAGCTGTACTTTTCTAGTTTTACACACTATGTATTATTGATTTACTACAGTGAAACCTAAATATGTAACTCTTTTATATCCCAAGTCACCTTCACAGTTTTATTCCATTTTCCATTATATTCATTTTCTTATTTGATAGGTACTCAGCTTTTACATTACTATACAATTAGAAAATAAATTATTTCATTCATGGTTCACTTGTACAACTTACTATGTTTATCTTTCTTTTCTTGAAATTTACCTTTTATTTAGTTTCTAACAGTTAAAATGTGTGTGTGTCTTGTTTGCTTTATTTTCTATGTGTTATCAATAATTCTTATTCAAACTATTAAATTATAAATATCATCTCAATATTTTAATCTTATAGTTTTCCATTAATTGCATCCTTTTTTTCTTTTTTTAAAACTTTTATTTAATGTATATAAATTTCCAAAGTACAGCTTATGGATTACAATGGCTTTTTCCCCTCCATAACTTCCCTCCCACCCTCAGCCCTCCCCTCTCCTGCTCCCTCTCCCCTTCCATTCACATCAAGAATCATTTTCAATTCTCTTTATATACAGAAGATCAATTTAGTATATATTAAGTAAAGATTTCAACAGTTTGCACCCACACAGAAACACAAAGTGAAACATACTGTTTGAGTACTAGTTATAGCATTAAATCACAATGTATAGCACATTAAGGACAGAGATCTATGGCCTAGGAATTAAGATGATGCAGGCTTCAGAAGTTTTGTCCCTGTGTTTTTAATTTTAAAGTCATGACCTCTGTGTGGGTCTTTTTGTTTTTTAGTGGCATTGGGAGTTCTGTGGACTTTCCACTCTGAAATTCAGTATTGGAATGTTTTGTTGAATGATTTGTTGATAATTCCTCTACCATAATTTCCTCTGTTCTCATCTCTTGGATTGATGCTGCATGTTTTTCTTCCTTCTAAATTTTATATATTTAGATCCTTTATTGAAACTTATTACATATTTCTGTAAGTTAAAATTGAAAATTTTTGAGTTGATTTTTTTCATTTTTGCTATCATATTTTTGATTCTTTTTAAAAGAATTTTATTTAAGTTATACAGGTTTCATGTATTTCATATATACAGATTTAGGAACATAGTGATACTTCCCCCCCCCCCCCCCCACCCATGTACCAACCCTTCTTCCTCTTCCCTTTCCCATTCCCACTCTTAATTTTTACAAAGATTCATTTTCAGTTTACTTAATGATTGTATAGTTAACCCTACACTAAGGAAAAAGCTCAACAAATAGTATGAAGGAAAAAAAGCATTGTTCCTCAACAGAAGAGACAAGGGCTGTAAACAATCATCAAATCTCAAAATGTCTATTTAACTTCAATACATCACATTTTAGGTACTCTATTAGCTACCTCAGAGCAGGGAAAACATATGATATGGGTCTTTTTGGTACTGGCTTATTACACTAAATATAATGGTTTCCAGTTGCATCCATCTTGTTACAAAAGACAGGAATCCCTTTTTTTTTTTTTTTTTTTTTTTACTGCTGAGTAGCACTCCATAGTGTATACGCTGTCAGTAGTGGATGGGCATCTGAGTTGATTCTACATCTTAGCTATTGTAAATTGTGTTGCATAAAACATGGGGGTACAGATAACTCTTTCATATGCTGATTTATTTTGGTTTGGATAAATTCCCAGTAGTGGGATGGCTGGATCATGTGGTAAATCTCTGTTTATATTTCTGAAGTATCTTCATATTGTCTTCCATAGTGGCTGCACCAACTTACATTCCCACCAACAGTGAATTAGGGAACATTTTTCTCCATATCCTCGCCAGCATTTGTTTGTTGATTTCTTTATGAGAACCATTCTTACCTGGGTGAGGTGAAACCTCATTACAGTTTTGATTTGCATTTCCCTGATGGCATTTGAATTTCCTTTGTCAATTAAAGTTGTCCTGTCTGTGTGTGTGTGTGTGTGTGTATAAATACCATTGTGTACTTTTTAATGAAAGTAAAATTTCTTTGGATGTTTAGAAATGAAACACATGCACTAAGTTTTCTTCTACTTTATTATTTTATACAAATTTGTTATTTCTATGTTTGATCTCTGTCCTTAAGTTTAGAGGCTCTCCTCAAGTATCTGGGGATCCTTGACTATCTGTAACCATTAAGACTGAGTCATTCAATGTCTGATTAGGATCTCATGGTGTTGCCAGTTGGGGTTCTTCTCTGTTGGGTGATCTGTCCTTGCTGCTGGGTGAATGTCCTACTGACTATTAGTATTTTTCAGATCTTTTCTCTTATTCTGTTACATTTCCCAGAGAATTATCTAATATACTACTAGGAGGATCTAAAACTGGCTGCTAGAATTTTTAGAATTAATTATATTACAGAGAATATAATGGGGGCAATGGCAGGAACTGGGCCAGGCCAAAGCCAGGAACTAGGAATTTCTTCCAGGTCTCCCATACGGGTGCAGGGGACCAAGCACTTGGGCCACTTTCTGCTGCTTTCCCAGTAGCATTAGCAGGGAACTGGAATGAAGTATAGCAGCAGGGATTGGAACTGGCACCTATATGGAATGCTGGCATCACAGGTGGCAGTTTACTCCACTGTACCACAATGGTGGCCCCAGCACCTGAATGTTTGACAATTCACCTATATAATTTATGACTAATAAAAGGATTCACTATATTTGTAAAAGTCCAAAAGGGTATACATCCAATACTAAATATTGACTGTGCATCCTCAGCTGAATTTTTATTTCATTTTTATAGATGAGAGATAAAATCCCTTTCAATAACTGTTTCCTGAGAAAACCAGCTCTGAATATTCCTTAGCCAAATCATTTCCTCTAATATGAAGAAATGCTAAAGGCAGTGCCATCCACTCAGCTGTTCTACCTTTCGTATTAGTCAACATTTTCAATGCATTTGTTACATTAAGAAACAGAGACTATCAATCAGACTTTCAGATCCTGTTTTAATCAAAACCCATTCAGGAAACAGTTTGAAAAGCCAGAACTTTCAATGCCCCTGTTCAAGAAGATTTTTCCAGCTGATTTGCAGCCCACAGAGGAAGAACAAACACTGGCGATGCTTCCTATTTAATTTGGTATAAGTTCATAAAACAAATTGCCCAGATAATTGGACATGTCTTCAATTCTACACTACATTTTCCATAGATGTAAACCAGATTTATATCTTCGAAGTGCAGCAATAAATGTGCATGGGTTGAAGCAGATCTGTGCCAAGTCTTATGTCAAAGTGAAATAAAAAATTAGACCACTTTGAGTAATCAAATCTGTCACCTCAATTAACGTAAAATATTGATTAGAAACTCTAAGGTCTGTGAAAATTTTTCAAATTTTTTTCCAAGTACAAATATACATAAACAAGAAATAACTATTTTAAAGAGATTACCTAAAAATAAACATCATCCTAAATCCTGTGAGTGATCTATAAATGAAGATTTTTTTTCTACTGTTTCTTTCTTTATTTCTTTTCCTTGGGAGAGTTCAAAACCCACTCACACATGGAAACTACTATCTTGAGGCTAAATTCCCATTTTCCTCTGAGGAGATTTTCCACCCCCGCTGAAGTCAGAGTTGGCAATTTTGCCTTTCTAGACTGGACCGTCTGTTCACCATTTGTCTGGCCCCTGGTCCAAAATGTAAAAAATAATAGAGGTCAACAACATTGCATTAGGATACATAAGCTGGTTTTTAGGCACATCTGTTAGTCCAGCAATAACTAAATAAATCAAATAATTATAAGCAAAGCTTAAACCTAAGGGCACCCTCTAATTGAAATCTTCCTTTTTGTGGTCAAGAAAAAAGAAAAATATTAATGGTAATAAAATAGAGAGAGCAGAATTTCCATCTGCAAAAACTTTCCTAAGTCTATATACTTCAGGCTGTTTGCCAAAGGCAACATTCCAGAGAAAGCAACTTAAATAATGCCCCATTCCAGCAATGGAGGGAAGTAGATATACAGATATGCACATATCAACTATTATTAGTAACACATTTCAAGGATTTTTTTAAAAGAAAAACTCATTTATTTTAAAGTGATAAACTATTTTTCCCAAAATCTCTCCTCATGTTTGTGTTTAAGCAAACTATTTTACTATTCATTGCTATTGTAGCCAATATACTCTACACAAATACACTGCCTTGCCTCTGCTTCTGCATTTCCTGTCGTTTATATAATATATAGGACATCCATTTGACGGAACTAGAAACATGGCTATCGCTCTTGTTTCTTTCTCCCCTACCTCTGAATGGAATTTACGATAAAAACCTGATAGCTCTAACTGTTGAGTATTTTCAAAGATATTCTTTTTAGCCTTACTACAACTATTGATGACTTCTCTCTGCCTATATGTTCAACCTTTTCAAGTTCACCATTCAAGTTTCAGAGTATTCTTTCAAAGGTAAATTCAGCCATGTCTATCCCCCCCCCCTTAAAATCTCTGTGACTCCCCAATATCTTTATTGAGGTACTAACTTCTTGCTTTAGCAAACGTAAGATTCTCCAAATGCCTTTGTTTTAGCTCATCTCCTACCACTTGCTGAAAATCTGCAATGCTTTAGACTGCAGTTTCCAAAACAATCCACGCCCTTTCATGATCTGTGCCCTTGTATATTTTCTTTTCCCTACAGGAAATACTTCCCTTCACTAGTTTATCATTTAGAATTTAGTCAAAGATATATTCAAATCAAAATTCAGTTATTCTGAAAATTTCCTCTATCATCCTCACAACACTTGACATCCCATCTCTACAATTGCTGGTCATATGGCAGCTCCATTGTTTCATTCTCTTGGATGTGACTGCCCATAAGTAGTGGTTCCTGAAAAGGAAGAACCAAGATGTTCTCCTCTTGAATGTCCTGAACCTGATTTAAAAAAAAAAACACTCAGTAGTTATTTGGAAGAAGGATGAATAAATGGATGAATGAATGACAGATATTTATCTGTTTCAATTGTGGTCAACATTGTGCAATTCTCACCATGTTAGATTAAATGAAATTGAGCATTTTGACCAGCTTTAGTGATTTACTATTGTGCATTTGCTGTTTCTTAAAGCTGAGTCATGAATGGGCATGATAAAACTATTCCACTTATTTTTAATTGGAATATTTTTCTTATATTAAAATTGATTCTATATTGCACTTTAATCATTTTCAAAATATGTTTTTAAGTTGTGTACTTGGCTATCTCTCTTGGCTTTAAAATTCATAGTAAAGGGGGTCTGCGCTGTGGTGCAGTGGGTTAACGCCCTGGCCTGAATTGCTGGCATCCCATATGGGTACCGGTTTGAGACCTGGCTGCTCCACTTCCAATCCAGCTCTCTGCTATGGCCTGGGAAAGCAGTAGAAGATGGCCCAAATGCTTGGCCCCCTTCACCCACATGGGAGACCTGGAAGAAGCTAGTGGCTCCTGGCTTTGGATCAGTGCAGCTCTGGCCATTGTGGCCAACTGGGAGTGAACCATTGGATGGAAGACCTCTCCATCTCTCTCTCTCTCTCTCTCTCTCTCTCTGTCTGTCTCTCCTCTCTCTGTGTAATTCTGACTTTCAAATAAATAAATAAATCTTTAAAAAAAGAAAAACTCATAGTAAGGTATAACTAAATGTATCTTTCACTTTTTAATAATGTACCTTATAGAATATAAATACATTTATATGCTAATTTAAGAGGGCATGAAATATGCTCCACTCATTCTAATTTAATTTTAAAACACATCAAAACATTTACATATTGCCCACAAATTTTCTTGTTTTCTATTCTATGCTCTGGGAAAAATAAGGTATAGTTCTCTTTACATTGGGACAAGTGGCAGAAAAACAGGCAAGCTCTTGGTAAAAGACGAGTTCATGTAAAATTTTTTAAGGGAACTTGTAATAAACTGCTTATTTTGAAGAAGGCTATCTGGAAAACCAGTATTCTTTTAACTTCATATTTTATCTCATTTTTTAAAAATACCTGAGTCCATATCCCATTAACTTGAATATGGCTCATTAGCCTTCAGAGAACTCTATTACCTTCTTCAATTCTTTTGAGGTATTATTTATTTATTTATTTATTTGAAAGGCAGAGTAACAAAAAGAGAGGGAGAAGCAGAGAGAGAGAGAGAGAGAGAGAGAGAGAGAGAGAGAAATCTTCCATCCACTGGTTCACTCCCCAAATGGCCATTACAGCCAAGAAAGTTCAAGGCTGAAACCAGAAGCCAGGAGCATCATTCAGGTCTCCCACATGAGTATCAGAAGCCCAGGTACTGTAGTAAGGAGCTGTAAAAAAATTGGGACAATCAAGACTTGAATTAGTGCCCATACAGGATGCTGGCACTGCAGGTAGTGGCTTAACTCACTGCATCAAGTGCCAGCCCTCTTCCTCAATTACTTTTGCCATATAGAAGTTGCCTATAGAAACATTCAGTGTTATGGATTATTTTAACTCATACAGAAATTATGTAAACCTAAGAGTTGTATCTTATGATAAGAGACAGTTCTTTAAAAAAAAATAGAAGATGTATTTATTTATCTGAAAGACAGAGCAAAAGTCAGAAAGAGCAAAAGACAGAAAAAGAGAGATTTTCCATCCACTGATTCACTCCCCAAATGATTGCTATGACCGAAGCTGGGTCAGGCTAAAACCAGGAGCCTGGACTCCCACATGGATGCAGGGCCCCAAGCACTTGGACCATCCTCTTCTGCTTTCCTAGGCACTTTATCAGAGAGCTAGATCAGAAGTGGAGCAGCTGGATCTCAAACTTGTGCCCATACAGGATGCCAGCATCACAGATGGGTGGCTTTACCCGTGATGCCACCATGCTGGCCCTGGAGACAGTTCTTCTATCCTACTCACGTGTTGTTTACTCTTCTGCACTAGCATGTTGGTTTGCACCCATACTGACATAACTAAATGCTGATTTTGTCATCGTCTTCTTTGCCTTGGTTTTAATATTTATGATGATATCTACTTCTATGATTCAATATTTACTTATTGTTTGAAACATTAAATACATAATAGAACTACTAAAAATAAAAAAGTCATATTTAAAAAGCTTTTTTTATGCTTGTTAGTGTTTCTGCCATAGAATGAGGAACGCCATCCAGCTAATTCTTCTACCACTAGTGAACTGTTTCAAATCCAAATTCACATTCCACATCTACTCTTGTTGGTGGCAAGATTGATTTCTTTACTTTCTCACCTCACATATGAAGGTTGTTAACAAAGCTGATGAGGATAATCAAGTCATACTGGAAAGAATGTTTTGGATCATGAACATGCAGCTGCAATGAGGAGATTTTTTTGGCACTTCCAGCATTATAAAAGTTAGAATGATTAATAAGAAGTGTGGAATTAATCCACTGAGAATAATGTAATCCCTTCACAGTTATTAGATGTGTGAAGCACATAAAAATAGTTGTAGATTATTTTTTACAAAAGGGGTTCATGATTCATTTTTATCACCTTTAGAAACTTATTTTACTGTTTAAATATTACAAAATATTCAGAAGTTGTTATTTCCATGCCTAGAATAATACTTATAAATAATGACAAATCTTCAGAGACTATATCAAATATTTGTATATTTCAAATCTAAATTGTACAGAAAAAACATATATTGTTCTGGCTCTTCATGACACCCTCCTAAAAGAAGAGTAAATGTGCTGTAAGACAGTAAACCATAAATGCCAGTGGCATGTAACAAAACACAACAGTAACACGAATTTGAGATCTCAAAAATAAAAAGACAAACAGAAAGTTAACCTGAAGAAAGGTGAATCCCCAGACAACCTTAGAGAAAGTTCAGCAACAAGATGTCAATTGAACTCCTTTGCAAAACTCAGAAGTCCTCCGGTATTGACAGTACCAGGTTCCCATGAACCTGAAAATAAACTGAGGTAAAACCAATATTAATGAACATCTAGAAGTGGATAACCAGGTCCCTAAACACACTGCAGTTAAGTCTCTTGGTCTTCTTCTGAAGACTGAGATTTACTTTCTATAGATGATAAGTCAAAGAGAAAGTGGATCAGAGAGCATGGAACACTGGGGAGCGCTCATTAATTTTAATGTACTGCACAGTGAATTATGAGATCTCTCTGTAATATAATTATATTACAGGAATCCTATTAGTTACTTCAGATCATGGAGAAAATATGATATCTGAATTTTGATACATGCTTATTTCACTAAGTGTAATGGCTTTGATTGGTGATCATCTTGTTGCAAAAAAACAGGATTTCATTTTTTTTTTACAGACCAGTAGCCCTCCATAGTGTATTTATCCCATAGTTTCTTTATTCAGTCAATAGTGGATGGGCATCTGGGTTGATTGCATATCTTAGCTATTATGATTGTGCTGCAATGAATACAGGGTTACAGATAACTCTTTCATGTACTGTTTTCTTTTGGTTTGGGTAAATTCCCAAGAAAGATATAGCTGGATCATATGGTAGGTCTATATCCAGATTTCTGAGGTATTTTCAGAGTTTTTTCCACAGTGGCTATACCAGTTTACATTCCCATCAACAGTACCAGGGTACTTTTCTCACCATATCCTTGTCAGCATTTGTAACTTTATTGATTTCTATGTGTTAGCCAGTCTAACTGGAGTAAAGTGAAACCTCACTGTAGATTTGATTTGCATTTCCCTGATGGCTAGGGATCTTGAGCATTTTCTCAAGTGTCTGTTGGCCACTTGAATTTCCTCTCTTGAAAAATGCCTGTTCAAATTATTTGCCCATTCCTTAACTAGGTTGTTTGTTTTATTGTTGTTGAAGTTCTTGAGCTGTTTATAAATTCTCGATGTTAAG
The DNA here is from genome assembly GCF_033115175.1 of Lepus europaeus. Taxonomy (NCBI): domain Eukaryota; kingdom Metazoa; phylum Chordata; class Mammalia; order Lagomorpha; family Leporidae; genus Lepus; species Lepus europaeus. Next base: position 31,911,895 of record NC_084832.1, on the reverse strand, counting down.
CCTTTATCAGTTGACTAGTTGGCAAATATTTTCTTCCATTCTTTGGCTGTCTCTTCACTTTGATGAGTGTTTCTCTTGCAGTGCAGCAGCTTCTAAGCTTGATGTAATCCCATTTGCCAATTTTGGCTTTGACTGTCTGTGCTTCTGGGGTCTTTCCTAGAAGCCTTTTCCTATGCCAATGTCATGTATAGTTTCCCCAATGTTCTATAGTAAATTGAGGGTATTGGGTCATAGATTTAGTCTTTGATCCATTTTGAGTGGATTTTTGTGTAAGGTGTAATGTGGGATCTTGTTTCATACTTCTGCATGCTGGCTTCCAGTTTACCAAGAATTGTTTTTCAAAGAAACTATCCTAGCTCCAAGGGTTTGATTTTAGCTCCTTTGTCAAAGATAAGTTAGTTGTAGATACCTGGATTGATTTCTGGAGTTTCTATTCTGTTCCATTGGTCTACAAGTCTGTTTTTGTTCCAATACCAGGCTATTTCAATTATAAATATCCTGTAGTATGTCTTGAAATCAGGCATTGTAATGCCTCTGACTTTGTTTTTGTTGTATAATAGTGCTTTAGCTATATGAATTCTATCATCATTTTTTCAATATCTATAAAGAACATCATTGGTATTTTGATTGGAATCACATTAAATCTGTAATTGGTAGTATGGACATTTTGATAATGTTGATTCTTCTAATCCATGAGCATGGAAGCTTTTCCCATTTTTTAATGTTGTCTTCTATTTCTTTCTTTAGTGTTTTGTAATTTTCATTGAAAAGATCTTTGACATCCTTGGTTAAATTTATTCCAACATATTTAGTTCTTTTTGGAGCTATTGTGAATGGGACTGATCTTAAAAGTTCTTCCTCAGCCATGACCTTGTCTGTGTACAGCAATGGTAAAAGCTATTAATTTTTCTGTGTTCATTTTATATCCTGACACTTTACCAAACTCTTTCATGAGTTCCAACAGTCTCTCAGTGGAGTTTTTTGGATCCCCTATATAAAGGATTATGTCATCTGCAAATAGGGATAGTTTGATTTCCTTCTTTCTAATTTGAATCCCTTTGATTTCTGCTTCTTACCTAATGGTACTGGCTAAAACTTCCAGGACTATATTAAATAGCAATTGTGAGAGTGGGCGTCCTTGTTTGGTTCCAGATCTTAGGGGGAATTCTTGCAAACTTTCCTGATTCAGTAAGATTCTGGCTGTGGGTTTGTCATAAATTGCCTTTACTGTGTTGAGGAATGCTCCTTCTACACCCAATTTACTTAAGGTTTTCATTAGGAAAGATGTTGTTTTTTATGAAATGGTTTCTTTCCTTCTATTGAGATAACCATGTAGCTTTTGTTCTTCATTTTGTTAATGTGATGTATCCCATTGATTGATTTGCAAGTGTTAAGCCATCCCTGCATACCTGGGATAAACCCACTTGCTCTAGGTGAATGATCTTTCTGATGAGTTGTTGGATTTGATTAGCTAATATTTTGTGGAGGATTTTTGCAACTATGTTACGTAGGTATATTGTTATATTATCCTCTTTCTCTGATATATCTTTTTCTGGCTTAGGAATTAAGATGATGCAGGCTTCATAGAAAGAGGTTGGGAGTATTACTTCCATTTCAACATTTTGAATAGCTTGAGGAGAATTGCAATTAGTGCTTCTTTAAATGTCTGGTAGAATTCAGCAGTGAAACCATCCAGTCCTGAGCTTTTCTTTATTGGAAGGTTCTTTATTATTGTTTCAATTTCCGCTTGGTTTTTTGTCTGTTTGTTTTCCACATCTTCCTGACTCAATTGTGGTAGATTGTATGTGTCTAGGAATCTGTTCCCTTTTAGGTTTCCCAATTTGTTGGCAAATTGTTGTAGCAATTCTTGATGATTCTTTTTATTTCTCTGGTGTCTGTTGTTGCATTTCCTTTTTCATCTCTGATTTTATTGATTTGGGTCATCTCCCTTTTTTTAGTTAGTTAGTTGCACCAATGGTGTCTCAATTTTGTTTATTTTCTCAAAAAAACAGCTCTTCGTTTCACTGACTGTATTTGTTTCAGTTTTGTTTATTTCTTCTCAAATTTTAATTATTCTTTTTCTCCTACTAATTTGGGGTTTGGGTTGTTGTTTTTCTAGGTCCTTGAGATGCAGTGATAGCATTTATTTGCTACCTTTCCAATTTTTTCACGTAGGCATTGATTGTTATAAACTTCCCTCTTAATAGTGCTTTTCTGTATCCCGTAAGTTATGATATGTATTGTTGTCTTCATTTGTTTCCAGAAATTTTTTTGATCTCTCTTTGATTTCTTCTGTGACTCACTGTTCATCCAAGAACATTTTGTTCAGTCTCCATGTGTTTACATATGATCTAGAGATTCTTGATTTTTTTATTTGCAGGTTTATTCCCTTGGAGTCAGAGAAGCTGCATGGTATTATTCTGATTTTTTTGAATTTGCTGAGACTTGCTTAATGGCCTAGTATATGGTCTACTTAGAGAATGTTCCATGTACTTATGAGAAGAATGCGTATTCTGCCACTGTGGGGTGAAAGGTTCTGTAGTTATCCATTAGGTCCATTCAGTCTAGTGTCAATTTACTTGTTGTTTCCTTGCTGATTTTCTATCTGGTTGATCTGTCCATTGCTGAAAGTGGGGTATTGAAGTCCCTTGTATTGGCATCTTAGATCCATTAACATTTCTTTTAAATAGCCAGACATCCTGTAATTAGTTGCATGTACATTTATTATAGTCACAACTTCCAGTTTAATTGATCTCATCCTTTAATCTTTCCATAGTGCCCTTCCTTGTCTCTTTTAACAGTTTTTGTATTAAAGTCTATTTTGTGTGATATTAGGATGGCAAGACCGCTCTTTTTTAGTTTCTGTTAGCATAGAATATATTTTCCACCCTTTCACTTTCAGTATGCATATATTTTTGTTGGTGAGGCATGTTTCTTGTAGGCAGAAAATAGATGGGTCTTGTTTTTTTTTTTTTATCCATTCTTCAAGTCTTTATCTTTCAACTGTAGTTTTGAGGCCATTTACATTCAAGGTGATTATTTATAAGTAAGGATTTTGCCCTTGCATTTACCCATAAATATTCCTGTTGTTTATTTTGCATTCTTTTTGTACTTCTACTGGGGGATTTTCTGCCTTTTCATTCTTTCATAATCATGTCTATCTTTCTGTGTTTCTGTGTTCACCATATCCTTAAGCATCTTTTGCAAGGCTGGATTTGTGGTGACAAATTCTTTCAATTTCTGTTTGTTGTGGAAGGTCTTTATTTCACCTTCACTCGTAAATGAAAGTTTTGCATGGTACAGTATTCTGGATTGACAGTTTTTCCAGATTCCTCCATTTTGTTGAAAATTACTGGATTTCATTTTTTTTACTGCTGTATATTATTCCATAGAGTACATATCCCATAATTTCTTTATCCAGTCTACTGTTAACATCATGCTGAGTGAATTAAGCCAGTCCCAAAGGGAAAAAAATCATATGTTCTCCCTGATGGGTGACAACTAACTGAGCACCAAAAAGGAAACCTGTTGAAGTGAAATGGACACTATGAGAAACAATGACTTGATCAGCCCTTGTCTTGACTGTTGAGGAACAACTTACTATTTTATCCCTTTTAGAATTTTTTTTGTTCTACTTAACACTATTGGTTGAACTCTGTAATTAACACACAGTTTTTCTTAGGTGTTTAAACTTAACTGAAAAGTGATCCCTGTTAAATATAAGAGTGGGAATAAGAGAGGGAGGAGATGTAGGGAGGAGATGTATAGTTTGGGACATGCTCAATTGGACTTGCCCCAAATGGTAAAGTTAGAAACCTGCCAGGGGATTCCAATTCAACCCATCAAGGTGGCATGTACCAAGGCCGTCTCACTAGTCAAAGTGATCAATTTCAGTTCACAATTGATCATAATGATAGGATTAAGTGTCAAAGGGATCACATAAACAAGACTAGTGTCTGCAAATACTAACTGATAGAATTAAAAAGGGAGAGAATGACACAGCATGGGAAGCGGATACACAGCAGACTCATAGAATGGCAGATGTCCTAAACAGCACTCTGGCCTCAGAATCAGCCCTTAAGGCATTCGGATCCCACTAAAAAGCCCATGAGAGTTTCACAGGCATGGAAAGTCAAGACACTCTGGCAAAAAAAAAATGACCTAGATGAAAGATCTCTGCGAGTGAGATCCCAGCAGAAAGAACAGGCCATCAAAGAAGGAGGTAACTTTCTCTGAAGGCAGGAGAGAACTTTCATTTTGACTATGACCTTGTCTAAATAAGATTGGAGTTGGTGAACTCAAGAGGCTTCCATAGCCTTGGCAACCCATGACAGGAGCCTTGGGTGATTATTGATGCCATGAACAAGAATGTCAATTGTTAAGTCAACAACAAGAGTCACTGTGCACTTACTCCCCATATAGGATCTCTCTCCTTAATGTGTTGTATTATGCAGATTAACAGTATACCTGGTAATCAAACAGTACTTTACACTTTGTGTTTCTGTGTGGGTGCAAACTGTTGAAATCTTTACTTAATATATACTGAATTGATCTTCTGTGTATAAAGATAATTGAAAATGAATCTTGATATGAATGGGATGAGAGAGGTAGTGGGAGATGAGATGGTTGTGGGTGGGAGGGAGGTTATGGGGGAGAAGTCACTGTAATATAAAACTGTACTTTGGAAATTTATATTTATTAAATAAAAGTTAAAAAAAATGGTTTTTTTCTTTTTAAGACTTAGATTACATTTTGCTATTCCTTTTTAGCCTGTGGGGTTTCTTATGAGAAGTCTGCTATTAGTCTAATTGGAGATCCTCTGAAAGTAATCTGGAATTTCTTTCATACGAATTTTAGAATCTTTTCTTTATGTTTTGTTGTGTAGAATTTGACTATAATGTTTTGTGGTGAAGATCTTTTCTGGTGATGTCTGTTAGGAGTTCTATGTGCTTCTTCTACTCGGATATACCTTTTTTCTCTGAATTGACGAAGTTTTCTGTAATTACTTCACTAAATAGATCTTCCCATCCGTACTCTGTTTCCGCACCTTCTGGAATTCCTAAGACCCATTGGGTCATTGTACAATCACATTATATTAGGAGGAGTGAAAATAAAATCCAACGAGCAAATATTTAACATGGAAAAGGAATGAACACTTTTGCTGACAGAATAATCTGCTGATTAAAATAATCTCTTAAATTCAAATCCAGTCATATTTAGCAAATTGGTACAAATTGACATATTTGAAACAGTACGATTTATTATTATAGGTATAGATTTTGTTCTCCAGAGGATGTTGAGTGATTCTTTTTCTTAAAATTGTATATCTTGGCCGGCGCCGTGGCTCACTAGTCTAATCCTCCACCTGCAGCGCCGGCACACCAGGTTCTAGTCCCAGTTGGGGCGCCGGATTCTGTCCCAGTTGCCCCTCTTTCAGGCCAGCTCTCTGCTGTGGCCCGGGAGTGCAGAGGAGGATAGCCCAAGTGCTTGGGCCCTGCACCCACTAGGGAGACCAGGAGAAGCTCCTGGCTTCGGATCAGCGTGGTGCGCCGGCCGCAGCACGCCGGCTGCAGCGGCCATTGGAGAGGCCAATGGTAAAGGAAGACCTTTCTCTCTGTCTCGCTCTCTCTCTCTCTCACGGTCCACTCTGCCTGTCAAAAAAAAAAAAAATGTATATCTGAATTGAAAAGTGTTTCTCAGGAGATTTATTGTGGAAAACTTGAGAAGCATCGTCTGTTCCCATACACATGTCTGACCTATTTTTCTACTGTTATACTTAAGTGAATACTGTACTGAAACTTAGACCTACTGTTTTTTTCTCTCTCCAGAATTATTTACTTCATAGTCAATTTTTCTGGATTTATTATACTACTTTTCTTTCACTTTGACAGTTTTCTTCATGTTTTACTGTATTGTTTTGGCAGTGTTACTCAGCAATTTTACTTGAAAAAAGATAATAATAATTCAAGTTCACATTCATCATAAGACTGCAGACAAATGGGGTCACCTTATCTTAAACCGTGAACCCTCAAACTAAGCACAAGTAAAATTCTTTCATAAGTAGCTTCAGTTAGGTATTTGCTTTTGATGAAAATTTTCTAACACAGTAGACCAGCTTGAAATAGAGGCTGGTATACATAGTTTTCTGCTGAAACAAAGTCCACACTGGGGCCCACAGAACCCAAAAAAATAGCCTTTGCTCCTGTCTTGAGGACAATTATGGAAAAAAGCTGAAAGTGTGAGTTTTATGAACACAATAGGAACTTTTACTTGATATTTAAGTTTTATAACCCTTATTTTCATGGTGATAATATGTTTAATTTTGGAATATTTTGGGACCACAATGGTTGTACTAAAGTTCATGTTAATATGGTAGAGAAACCCTCTGTGTAGCTTTTTCCATTTTTACACCATTATATATCATTTAATTGAAATTCTTACTGTCGGTGACGCAGCTCACTAGGCTAATCTTCAGCCTGTGGTGCCGGCACTCTGGGTTCTAATCCTGGTTGGGGCACCAGATTCTGTCCCGGTTGCTTCTCTTCCAGTCCAGCTCTCTCTGCTGTGGCCCGGGAGTGCAGTGGAGGATGGCCCAAGTGCTTGGGCCCTGCACCCATGTGGGAGACCAGGAGGAAGCACCTGGCTCCTGGCTTTGGATTGGTGCAGTGCCAGCTGTAGCGGCCATTTTGGGGGGTGAACCAATGGAAGGAAGACCTTTCTCTCTGTCTCTCTCACTGTCTAACTCTGCCTGTCAAAAAAAAAAAATGAAATTCGTATGAAATGGTTAGTACAAATATTGCAGAATTTGAAAGGGGTAATAACATTATTATACTTTTAAAATTATTGTTAAATGAGGTCATCATATTTAACACATAGCTGCTACATTACCACTCTCTGAAGCTTATGTTCTAAACAATAAGTGGTGAAAATCATTCTCATTCATAAAGGTCAATTTTTTTTTGACAGGCAGAGTTATACTGTGAGAGGGAGATAGAGACAGAAAGAAAGGTTTTCCTTCAGTTGGTTCACCCCCCAAATGGCTGCTATGGCCAGTGCGCCGCACTGATCTGAAACCAGGAGCCAGGTGCTTTCTGCTGGTCTCCCATGCCAGTGCAGGGCCCAAGCACTTGGGCCATCCTCCACTGCCTTCCCGGGTCACAGCAGATAACTGGTCTGGAAGAGGAGCAACTGGGATAGAATCTGGTGCCCCAACCAGGACTAGAACCCAGGATGTGGGCGCCATAGGCGGAGAATTAGCCTAGTGAGACGAGGCGCCGGGCCATAAAGGTCAATTTTAACTCAATGGTGCGAACAGCCCATTTACTTTAAAGAAAATCACTACTTACTAAAAACATTTAGACAAAAAATCATTCCAAACAATGCAGTTAAATGCCACAGTTTGTTTTATTTTCATGCTAGGAACATTAAATAAAGAAAAAAAAACAGTGAACAGAATCCCTGTTAGTCTTTATTCGCACTAAGCTGCCAACATTTATGCTTAAGTTATTAATATGTAGGTGTCACACTTGGTTCTTTAAAAGCCTTTGTCTTTTTCTTTGGCCTGGAATAGTCACTGCTTGCAAAAGTATCATACTATACTGAAGTGTCAGTTGAGCATTGGCTGCCATCCTTCATATCCAGCTTCCTGCCAATGCTCCTGTGAAAGAAGCAGATGATGTCCCAAGGACTTGCACCTTGTCATACTTTATTGTCCCAGAGGTACCATTTTATTATGTAATATTTGATTAGTTTCAAACTGGACAAATTGAAGTATCTTATTCCCTTGACTTCACATCAATTGGTCTATTTATTGGCCCATGACCATACATCTTTTCCCTGGAATTGTCTTACATAGTATATTTATAGTGGATAAAGTTGTGATATATTAAAAAAACTCAACAGTTTGGAGCAGACTCATGTCCTGTCTCATGGACCAGAGGAATAAAGGTAGGCTCTCTGAAGAAAAGGGAGACAGGAGAAAGAATAGAGAGGAAAGAAGAATATAAGGGTAGATAGGAGAGGAAAGAGGAAGAAGGAGGGAGAGAAGAAGGTGACCCAAGAGGTGGAGGAGAGAAGGGAGATAGCAGGTCCTGATAGCACCTGGATTACTTCAGTTACTGATTCTCTGATTTGCCTCTAAGCTCGTTTGCTCTGTAAGATCACCCTATATTCTTCCAATGAAAAGTCATATTGAAGTTTGTTCTTACTGAGTATCTTTATTACCACCAGGTTTTTTTAAAAAGAGATTTATTTATTTTATCTGAAAAGCAGAGTTACAGAGAAGCAGAGGCAAAGAGAGAGAGCACACGGGAGAGAATGTGAGAGGTCTTCCATCTGCCAGTTCACACCCTAAATGGTTGCAATGTCCAGATCTGGACCTATCTGAAGCCAGGAGTCTGGAGCTTCTTCCAAGTCTCCCATGCAGGTGCAAGGACCCAAGGACTTGGGCCATCTTCCACTGTTTTTCCAGGCCATAGCAGGGAGCTGGATCATAAGTGGAACAGTTGGGACTTGAACTGGCACCCTTATGGTATGCTGGCACTTCAGGTGGTTTCTTTACCCACTGTGCCACAGCGCTGGCCCCACCACCAGATTTTAAAAAAATGATTGTAAATGATATATTTGCTTTTATAGGATTCATTTATAGAAAGTTTCATTTGAATTAAAAAATATAATATATGTTCAAATACAAAGATCTTTATAAAATTAATGTGTGTTTAATTTTTAAAGAAAATTAATAGCAAAAGAAAAATTCTTGATTCAATTAAGAGATACTTAGAAATTTTAAGCCTTGACGCTCAGGCTTTCTTTAATGAGTTAGAAAAATACAGTGATAAAAATAACTGCATAAAAGATTTGCTTATTTGATTTACCTCATGCAGGCCAAAATAATCCTATTGTTTTTTAGTATCTTAATAGAATCACTACATTACCAAGTTTTGCTTATTTCACTAAATAAATCCATTTCATCATTATTGGTAAAGTAAGCTCTTATACTCTAACTCCAATGTCCTCTCATTTGAACACTTTTGTAAGGTCTTGGCTTGTAAAAGGTGTGTTCTCAGTTATGTGTTGATAAGAAAACATGGTATTTCCCCCTCCCTCTTTTTCTTAGAAAGGGACAAAAGAAATACCCAAGACCTTTTTATTTTGTTTTATATTTGTTTATTTATTTGAAAGGGAGAGTTATAGATGTAGAGGAAAAGGCAGAGATTTTCCATCTATTGATTAACTCTCCAAATGTCTCTACTAGTCAGGGAAATCAAGCCGGGAGCCAGAAGCTTCTTCTAGGTCTCTCACATGGGTGGCAGAGAAATAACCACTTGGGCAATGTTTCGCTGCTTTCCCTAGGCCATTAGCAGAGTGCTGAATCAGAAATGGAGCATCCAGGACAAGCACAAGTACCCATATTGGATGCCAACTTTGCAGGTGTTGGCTTAACCTGCTGTCCCACAACAATGGCCTCAGAAGACACGGTCTTTGACATACTGCAATTTCTATTTAATGGAAGTAGTCATTGAAATATGTCAATATAATGCTAAATTAAATATTAAAAGTCCAGAGATTTACCTTAAGTGCTTAAGAATGCTTAGTGTTTTATAAATGACCCATATTGCCTTTTTGGAAAATTTTTTGCTATTCTCTTGGCTTTAACCAGCAGCCAGAAAACTGAGAAATAAAACATATTGAGCCTATCAAGTCCTAATTTAAATTTTATAGTTCAAAATACTTTTTAGGATAATGTTTATGCAGAATATTTTGGCAAGATTGCACATCAGTGCAGAGATTTGCCAATTTAAGCTAGGCTGAGGAACACATTAGTAAAATAGCCAGTCTTCCAAAAGAACTTCCATTGATACCTCCTAGACATTGCTGATGCCACTCCAGTTCTTCAGAATCTTTTCACAGTAACTTTGACTTATTTATTGAATGCTGCAACTCTAGTTCTCTGATTGCTCCCAGAGCGCTGCTTTGCTGATTTGTTTGCTTACTTTTGCTCTGACGTGGCTTTCCTGCTGTTGGTTTGTGTTCATGCCTTCCAGACGATGGCATATTCCATGCTCCCTACTATCTGAGATTGATTCACACTCAGCATTGGCATCTCTGTACTTCTGTTCTCTGGACGTCAATCTGGAAGAAACTGCAATTTGCAAATCGCTTCTTCCTTGGTTTTCTTATACAATTTAAATTAATCTTCTGAAATTTAAACTCATTTTATTTAAATTCATTTACTTCTCTTTCAGAAATCTACAGCTGGTCTATAGATTATAAGGAACAATTTTCCTATTTTCAGTAGATTGAGAAGGAAAATTGACCATATCAAGTAGAAGAGTTTAAGGATAAGAAGTCACCTAAAATAAATTTTTATATTCCACATTTTTCTTATTTCTCACAGTATAGGCACCTTTCTGAGGGTTTTTTAATTCAATTAGCACATCTGAAAATTATTGATGACAAATCATATTTCAAGAAGTAAATGAAAAAGGAATAGTGAAAATTTAGCAATGTGAGTTTAAGGAAGAATCATAATAGTTATCTGTCCTCTCTTTGAAAAGATTAAGGAATTGAAGAAGTTCAGACTTTCTTTCAATTTTGAGTTGGTATTTCTGAGTGTTGGTGGTAAGATTAACAAAATAAGGGATGCAAAGAACTCAGCAAGTTCTGAAGATACAGATGATCATTTGATTTTTGTCACATTAAACTTGTGATATCCATGGAACATGCAAAAAGAACTGTCTAATAAGGAGATAGATGTTTGGATCTTGAAATAAAGAGAAAGATTGATGTTGGAAATTTGGGTTTGATGATAGCTTTAGATGGGGGAGGATCCAAGTATTTAAAGAGTGAATTGCAAGATTAAGCTATAGATATGGAAAAATGATTGATCAAAGAACTGAAAAGGTAAAAAAAAAAAGAATAGTGCAGTGGAAATTTAGAGAAGAGAAAATTTTAAAAGCTATAAGAAAATGCATCAGCAGACTTCATGCTCTAGCCCAGTGGTTTGAGCTATCCATTTAGGAAATGTAGAACAAGAGTACTTTTGTAATATGTAGGTAGAGAATCTTCCCACACTGGCACTGCCCTGCAAGCCACACCCCCTCTTCATGGGGTTGAATGCAGATGCTTTGAAGGACAGGCTTTGTTAACATCTTTCCTTTGAGTAGAGAAGAGGAACGCTGCTATCTTCTTGATGAAAGTTTCATATTTCCTTTCTGTAGTTGGAAAGTATTGAAAGGTTGTTTTTTCTTCAGATTGAAAAATTGAGCTTCTGAGCCCTTAAAATATACTCATTTGTGGGGTGAGTGGTTAAGATGCTGGTTGGAATGCCTGGATCTTAGAGTCAAGGGCTTGAATTTGAGTCCCAGGTCTGCTCTGGATTCTGGTTTCCTGCTAATGCACACAGTTGGAGCAATTGGTGACAGCTCCAGTAATTGGGTCCCTGAAAACTATGTGGGAGACCCAGATTGAGTTCATGGTTCCTGACTTCAGCCTGATCCAGCCCTGGCCATTGCAGGAATTTGGGGAGTAAACTAGAGAATGGCTGGTCTTTCTCTATCTGTACCTGTCTGTGTCTGTTTCTGTCACTCTATACCTCACAAAAGGGAATAATAAAAAAAAAATTAAATGATCACTTTAGCCAAATATTTAATCCAACATTCCCACTTTAGTCAATAGTGACTTGTATTGCTAAATAGTATGTGAAAATAGTTTAGAGCAAAATGTTTTACAGTTTGTGACCGCTTAGAATATACCAAATGCATGAATGGTGTTGCTATCAGCTCTTATGTTTATTGATATTTGTTTTTAAAGATTTATTTATTTTACTTGAAAGTCAGTTACACAGAGAGAGGAGAGGGAAAGGGAAAGGGAGAGGCAGAGAGAGAGAGAGAGACAGAGAGAGACAGAGAGAGAGGCCTTCCATCCAATGGTTCATTCCCCAATTGGCCACAATGGCCGGAGTTGCGTCAATCCCAAGCCAGGAGCCTGGAGCTTCTTCCGGGTCTCCCACTTGGGTTCAGGGGCCCAAGGACTTGGGCCATCTTCTCCTGCTTTCCCAGGCCATAGCAGAGAGCTGGATCAGAAGTGGAATAGCCGGGACTAGAACCGGCGCCCATATGGGATGCCGGCACTTCAGGCCAGGGCATTAACCGGCTGCGCCATAGCGCCGGCCCCTATTGATATTTTAACATTGCTTTTATAAGGCTACTTGCACTGAACGTGGATATTTTAATCATATACATGTGGGCAAGTTTCCTAGTAACTGTGCATATTTTTAACAAATCATTTTTGATTATTTTAATGTGTATTTGACCTTTGAGATGAATCTGATAATTAAAGAAAGTAAAAAATTATGAGTTTGGTGAATAAACTGTTCACTTCAGATATCCTGCTTTTTGGTAACTTTAAGACTTTCATTACCATTTCTGTGTTTTATTTTTTGATGTTGGAAAACTGAGTCCACTTGGACTAGGGCCATTGGTATATTTTGTTCCCAGTTTTTGTAGATTGGAACATTATATTGAATTTCAGACTTCCTAAGCCAAAAGCATATTAAACTCCCCATTTGCTCTTTCCTAATGAAAAAAATGGAGTGGTCTCCAATGGAGAGGGACTCCCTCTCCTGCAGGGTTGCCTGAAGAATAGGGGACCATTTGTACATGAATTCAGCATCATTGTGCCAAAATGGTGGTGTGTTTTGATATATTCTATCAATCATTTTGTTCTTTTGCTAAGATTTTTATTTTGAGTTTCATGGAATATAAATCAGGCTTATTGCCTTTAAATATTCATGCTGAATCATATGTTATCTTAAAATTTTCATGTTTCTGTTGGCGTAATTCTTAGTTTGGAATTGAGAGCTTCTACAATTTATGAGCAAAACAATTAAGTTTATGAACATAAAATAACATCAATCAAGCTACAGAATGAAGATGTGTAAGTCAAGTCAGGTTGTTCTGGAAATGACTATTAGTTGCTAATATTTGAGAACTGTATCCTTTGGCTAGAACAAAATAGACTACTTCTGAGACAGTTATAGAGTAATCTAGCCAAATAACCAGCAACTTGCTCTTTATTGTGTTAAGGGACCTGCATTTTGTAATGTGACTGTTGTGGAACAAACATTTGTGTGTCCTCTATCCCAAGTGATGGTATTTGGAGAAGAGATCTTTGGGAGGTAATTAGAGTACTTTAGGTTGTGGTAATGGCACTCTTATGATGGGATTAGTGGTTTTATAACAAGAAGTAGAGGAAGAACTGTCATATGAGAACATAATGATAAAGCCACCAGTCTACAAGCCAGACAATGAACTCTCACCAGAAATGGAATTGGCCATTACTTTTATCTTGAACTTCTAAATCCCAAAACTGTGAAAACAGAAAAAGTTCTGTTGTTTAAGCCACCCCCAGCTTGTGATCTTTTGTTATGGTAGCCTGAACAGACTAGAATAACTATGGTAATCTTTTAGCTATTTCATTTTTTCTTTATTTTCACAATTTTCTGTTGTATCCGTCAGCTTTTTACTAAAGCTATCAAGGCAACTAACTTTATACACAAAGGAAGATGCTTTATGCTCATGGTTTTGGAGAGTCACAGTCCAAGATTGGGCAGAGCACACTATCCCACTATTTGGCCTCTGGTAATGGCAATCCTACTGGCATTTGCCCAGGAGTGCACAGAACATCATGGCAAGAGGAAGTGTGTGTGTGTGTGTGTGTCTATGAATCCCTTTATAGGCCCTAATGACTTAATTTAATCTTATTATTACAAAGGTCTCACCTCTAAACACCAAAATTGATTAGGTTCTATAGTCTTAGTATCATTACTTTATGATTTTGGGGGCTATTGACATGAGTTCAGGAGCTAAAAAAACATGTTCAAACTATAGCATATGTCATTCTTCATATTTTAAAAATGTAGATAAATCAACGAGCAAAATATTCAAGATTTCTAAATATTGGATAGGACATCAACAGAGTAATGTGGTAGAGACAGAAGATTGTATTCTTTGGTTGTTATTGTCAAGGATAAAGTAGTTTAGTTAGTGCTGTGAAAGTCGGAGGTGGAAGTGTTTCAAGAATAGGGACCAGCCATGTTGTTGGCCCTGTATATGCCCTAACATTTTTTATGTATTCTAATTACTGAGTAGAAACATTGTAAAAGGTTGATAAAATTGTAGTTTGCTTTGCATTTGTTTGGGACGGAGAGGGACTTTGAAAATACCAAATTTTCTGGGCATATGTACAGAAGAATTGTTGAAAAAGGATTTTCTTGATAATAAAATCTACATTGTGACTTTACACTCTTACTCTAGTAACTACTTTTGTACACACTAGGATTTTGTATATGTATCTATACATCTACATTCACTATAGTGAATGCCTCTGTGAAATCCAGAAAACTGTGAATGGATTTGAGAAATCAGTATACATTTGCTGGAGTGAAGTGTTTTATTTCTACTAGGTAAGTTAAGGTCTAACCTTTGGTGCCAGATTTCTGCACCCATTTCCTGGCTGAGGCTCTGCAAATGTGGTTGGCATCATTTGAGGTGGCTCAGGTAGCCAGTAACTGAGATTATATTTACCATTTCCACAAACCCTCATGGAATAAATATAGACTCCAGTCACCCTTTCTCCCACCCTCCGCCCTCTCACTATAGCCTTAAGCAGGAAGGAAGTATCGTTTTCATCTCTTGGTACAATGAAAGCTCTGAGAACCTAGTTAAAATTTCTCTTAGCAAATGGAATCCCAGAAGTATCTGCATGTCGCTAAAATGCATGTGTGTTCCCTTGTTTGGGCTTTTTTCAGACTGTGGTTGAAAAATATCTGCTCTTTAAATTATTCCATTGCTTTACAGAGGAAGTATTAATTACATGACTGCAAGCATAGATCAGACTGGGATGTAATTACAGGGCTGACTTTGTCTCTGTTGTCCAACAGAATTAGGCAGGAAGCATTCATGACACCAGCCATTTAAGGTGTTTTGGAGCCCATTATGTCTCTGGTTCTCAAGAACTTCAGCATGGATCAAGTGACATTTATGTTGCCCACTTGTCTGGAAATATAACAAAGCAACTATTACTAAAATACACTTTTGCATGTTTTGTGTTTGTACATTGATAGAAAATGTTATATACAAGCTACAAATGTAATCTTCTATAGCATCTCTCCTTGTTATCTGCTTTTTTGTTTGGTGGCAGGAGAGTCCATTGCTACCTGAACAATTGGTTATCATGTTAAATGACAGACCAGAGAAGATAAACACATGCATGTGCTTTAGAGTTTTACTCCTTTCCAGTTGTATTTCTATATAAAATTGTTCCCCTTCAATGTCTAGCTCCAAATTAGATTGTTAGAATAGCAAATTTCTTTTTTTTTAACTTTTATTTAATGAATATAAATTTCCAATGTACAGCTTATGGGTTACAATGGCTCCCCCCCATAACTTCCCTCCCACCCACAACCCTCCCCTTTCCCACCCCCTCTCCCCTTCCATTCACATCAAGATTCATTTTCAATTCTCTTTATATACAGAAGATCAATTTAGTATATATTAAGTAAAGATTTCAATAGTTTGCATCCACATAGAAACACAAAGTGAAACATACTGTGTGTGTACTAGTTATAGCATTAAATCAAAATGTACAGCACATTAAGGACAGAGATCCCGCATGAGGAGCAAGTGCACAGTGGCTCCTGTTGTTGACCCAACAAATTGACACTCTAGTTTATGGTGCCAGTAACCACCCTAGGCTCTTGTCATGAGTTGCCAAGGCTATGGAAGCATTCCAAGTTTGCCGACTCTGATCATATTTAGACAAGGTCATAAAAGACAGGGTGAGGATAGTAACCAATGATCCTAAGAGTGGCATTTACCAGGTTTGAACAATTATACAGCATTAAGTGAGGAAGAGGACCATCAGTACACACAGGTTGGGAGTAGAGCCATTGGTGGTAGAGTAGAGGTTATGATTATGAAGGAATGAGGCCCAAGTGCGCTAGACAGGGTCTAGAATAAAGGACAGAGTCATTATTAGAGGAGCTAAGAACAGTGATTTTCAATGTGGTAAGCCTGGGTTTCAGAAGAAGTCAACTTGTGAAGAGCCCTGGCAGCTCTGCCAAGAGTTGGATCACTGGAAATGGACCTGCCCTGGAGTCGAAGAATAGCAAATTTCTAAAACAACCCTTCTGTCTCATCATCGCTCTCTTTTTGTATATTATTTTTATATTTGTGTCTCCATCAGTCATAAAAATTGATACATTTAAATATGTAAAATATTACTTGATAGTTCTCTCACAATAATGTTTGCTCTCAGCTTTGAAGTTTTCTCAATTTTGTACAGACTTTTTTGCTTTTCTGCTGCATTCTGTCTTTTGGCATTTTCTCTCTTTTAAAAGTTCTCCTTACATTTCTGGTTTCTTGATCATCTCCACTAACATTGAAAACATTACATTTCCAATATGGTTTCCCTGATCCTAAATAACTAATAGAGTAACTAATAGAGTACCAAAATGTAATATATTAGAGTGAAGTGGACATTTTGAGATTCGATGATTGTTTATAGCCCTTGTCAGTTTTGTTGAGGGACAATGTTTCTTTTTTCTTCTTCATACTGTTTGTTGAACTCTTGTACTTAGTGTAGGCTTAGCTTTATGGTTATTATGTAAACTGAAAATAAATCTTTGTAAAAATTAAAAGTGGGAATGGAAGAGGGAGGAGGAAGAAGGGTTGGAACTTGGGAGGGAGAAAAAGTAGGGTGGGAAGTATCACTATGGTCTTAAATTTGTATATGTGAAATATATAACTTAAATAAAATTTTAAGAAACAAGAAGGAAAAAAGAAAACATTATATTTCCAAATATTTTTCTTGTTGCAATTTGGTGATTCCTTCCATATCTCTACTGCTCCCCCAGAATATAATATTATGAGTAAGTTTCCTCTCCCTACAACCTACCCAAAATAGATTCTGAGTACCATATGTGTATGTAATCACTTTTAGTCTCACTCTACTCAGACCTTGTTACTTTTTGCAATCATGTCTGTTTCCTGTTCAAAGATTTGTTTTTTACTTTTCTTCCTTATAAAACACAGTAAGAATTTCCATCACAAATTGGAGGAGAACCCTCGTTTTGCATGCATCTTTTCCCCCTCCTCACTCCTCATTACTCCCTTTAAACGAAAAATAATATTAATCAAAACTATCACTCAAGATACAGATTTGAGTTCTGACTAACATCTTCATTATTTGCTTAAAGAATAACACTGATTTTGATCAGTTGTTTTGCTTCATATGCAAATGAAAAAATACTATTCAATGTATTTGTAAAACTTGAAATCGAGGTAAACTTATGTATTAAGAAACCAAGCAGAAATGTTTAGCCAGAAAACAGTGTGTTCTAGGAGGCTCTCATAATACAGCAGCAGGATTAGGGAGGTACAGCTAAAAGGCCTGGGTGTGAGTTTTGGCTCTGTCCCTTACTCGTGTGATATAGCTAGGTACATCATCGAAGTTGCCTCACATAAAATAGAAAATGTTATCCATTTCAAAAGATTGACATATTAAAAATCAAATGGAATAATTGATATATGTGCTTCATGCTTCTATCTCCTATCATTATGCTAGACACCCTGTGCTTAATTTCATTAAATTTTTTGGGGTTGTTGTTTTCAAACCCATGCTTTTCCTGAACAAGAAGCACTGATGCACTTTCAGTGAAGGTCATTCAGTGGAACCATCTGCAGTGCAGAATCAGTGGTCAGGCAGATCTGTGCTGGTATCTCAGCTCTCTTACTTCCTTAGGGCGTGAACTTGGACAAGATGCTTAACTTCTTTAACTCTCAGCTTCTACATCTGTAAATTGGGAATGATAATACTGTGTGCATTTAACATAGCAACTGGTGCATAATTTGTAAATAATCATCAATATCAGTAATCAAAAATAAACTACTATCCTAACTGCTACTAGTCAACAAATCCATTGCTAAGCACATAAGGTCAGTCAGGAATCCAGTGTTGCAGCTGTTTTCTGTACAACCTAATGTACTAGTGTCACTTATGTATGCATCCTAATTCTATTAAATAATGTAAAGTTGGTATGTTTCCCAAGTTAATTAAAAGTGTGAATGTTTAGTCTTGTTTAAAGAAATGAAAATATTCACATAGTTTATATTTAATTTCTCTTTTAACACACCACATGTGAATATTTGTAATGAAGTAATCATATCAATGATTGTTGCTAAATCAATCATTTAAAGAGCAATGAACTTCATATCAGAAATCTTGATTTTGTAAACATTTATTTCCACTAGAAGTGAGACTATGTATGAGTTTGAATCCAAATTTTTGTCTTTAAAATTCATATAATCCCTATTCATTGCATTTGTTTCTCAGGTTAAAGAAAATAAAATCAATTTTATGCACTAAAAATACATAGACTCAGAAAATTTGAATTCCTAAAGGTGTTTTTCAGAAGTTACCATGAACACAAATTTCAGTAACTGGATAAGGACTATTTTAATAGGTATATGAATATCTAACATGTGTACACATCTTTCCCCAATTCTTGAAAATAATTTAACTTAGTTCATATTCAGTATATTTTGTATATATTATTGACTGTTTAGCATACTCATTTTGCAAAAGGCTAAAAGTTTGTTTTGGTAGAAATAGTATTTAACAAAAATAAGTGCTCTCCCTTCTTTTTCTTTTTTAAAAATTTTATTTAAGTTATACAAGTTTCATGTATTTCATATACACAGATTTAGGAACATAGTGACACTTCCCCCCCTACTCTAACTCCTGTGCACACTCCACTCCTTCCTTCACCTACCTCTCAATATTCCCACTCTTATCTTTTATAAAGATCTATTTTGAGTTTACTTAATGATCGTATAGTTAAAGCTACACTAAGTAAAAGAGATTAACCAATAGTATGGAGAGAAAAGAAAAACACTTCCTCAATGGAAGAGACAAGGGCTGTAAACAATCATTGAAATTCCAAATGCCTATCTCACTACAATACGTTACATTTTAGCCACCTTATTAGTTACTTTGGATCACAGAAAATGTATGATATCTGTCTTGGGACTGCCTTATTTCACTAAGTATAATGGTTTCCAGTTGTGTCCATTTTGTTGCAAAAGACAGGATTTCATTTTTTTTTTTTTAAACAACTGAGTAGTACTCCTTAGGTTATATATATCATAATTTATTCATCCAGTCAACAGTGTTGGGCATCTGGGTTGCTTCCACATCTTAGCTATTGTGAATTATGCTGCATACAACGTGGGGTATAGATAACTCTATCATATGCTGATTTCTTTTGGTTTGGCTAATTTCCCAGGAGTGGATGGCTGGATCATGTGGTAAATCTTTGTTCATATTTCTGAGATATCTCCAACTGTCTTCCACAGTGGCTGTACTAATTTGCATTCCCACCAACAGTGAGTTAGGGAACATTTTTCTCCATATCCTCGCCAGCATTTGTTTGTTGATTTCTGTATGATAGCCATTCTAACTGGGATTAGGTGAAACCTCACTGTTGTTTTGATTTGCATCCCTCTGATGGCTAGTGATCATAAGGATTTTTTCAAGAATCTGTTGGCCATTTGATTTCCTCTCTTGGAAAATGCCTGTTCATTTTAATTCTTTCTGCTTTTGTTGGCAATATCTATAATTCTATTATGTATTTTAAAATCTTATTCACCTGGGCTGGCACTGTGGCGTAGTGGGTAAAGCCACTGCCTGCAGTGCCGGTATCCAGTATGGGTACCGGTTTGAGACCTGGCCACTCCACTTCTGATCCAGCTCTCTGCTATGGTGTTTGAAAACAGCCTTGGGCCCCTGCACCCAAGTGGGAGACCTGGAGGAAGCTCCCGGCTCCTGGCTTTGGATCGACGCAGCTCCAGCCGTTGTAGCCATCTGAGGAGGGAACCAATTGATGGAAGACCTCTCTCTCTCTCTCTCTCTCTCTCTCTCTCTCTCTCTCTCTCTCTCCGCTTGTCCTTCTCTCGCTGTGTAACTCTGACTTTCAAGTAAATAATAAATAAATATTTTAAAAAAGTCTTTTTTACCTTTCAGGACTCACATGAATACTCACTTCTTCATAAATGTTTTCCTTCATCTTTCTATTGACATAATCTCATTTTTTAACAAAGTTAGTTGTAGTTTTTAATTTTGTCTTATATTGTGGTTAGTGGGGTACTTGTGATAATCCATTTACTATTCTAAATTTTTAATCCAGACATTTGAATGAACCTTCTTTGCCTTAGAAAGAAAAAGTTTCTTTTGGAAAAGACTTATACAGGTTTTATGTGACCCAATGAGAAATCCAGACATTTTCAAATTTTCTTCAGAAGAATCAGCTCACACACAATATTTGCTACAAATTGTGGCTTTACTGAACATTGCATTTAGGCTTTACTAGAGGGATTTATGGAAAAATGCAAACAGCTTTTTGTGAACTCCCAAGGTGGTAGTGTTCTCACCACAGAATCCCTTTTTCACCATGTGAACTCCACTTTAACATTTTTCTTCTGCTCCTTTTGCTCATTTTCAGATGCAAAGCAGTAATATTCCACATCCTTCCACCATGTTGTTTTGAGTAAGTTCTCTCCTCTGAAGCTTTGGCACAGGCTAACATCCTTCTGATACATTTTGCTACCTTGTAGGCAAGAGCTGGGTCTTTCTCTTCTGAGCATCAGCAACTGAATGATTGAGATGTTGAGTGTCCTATTACTTCAACATGTAAAAGAAACATAATGCCAGAAACAAAGCTAGCAAATTATAGAGGACATATCAATATTTAACTGTGTCTTAAACTTCAGCTTTCCCTCTGAGATTGTATGCAAGCATGTTACCCCTCTGTGAGATATGGTAAAGTGAAAGGTAATTAAGCATGTGATATAAATGAAATCAACAGTATGAGGAAGGGTTACACATTCATATCATAATGTCTTATTAGCTTAATTCCTGGTTGCACTTACCTATTGTCAGCGTCTTCCTCTGAGATACTTTTCATGTCTGGAAAGAGCTTTAATGAATTATCTTATTTTCCTAAGTTGAAAGAAGAATTAATTTTTCATGATGTTCAAACCTAGGAAATAGATTCAATGATTAGAAACACAAAGCTTGCCCATGTTCTAATTAAGAACATTGTTCTCTCATGATCAATTAGTTTCTGCTTGGATGTAATTTTCAGAATGATCTGACAGAGGAAATCTTCAGTTTTTAATGATTTTATATTATTAACATCTTACTCATGGGAAACTTTTTAAATATAAAATTATTTGATGAGAAACTGAAGAATCTCAACCTAAAGCACTAAATCTGGTATTTTCTTTCTTACCACCAGAAAATTTAACTGGTTACATGCAACAAGTATATTTTATTAAATACTCCTATAACCCCCTTGAGTATAACAGGTGTACATGTTTCTTTAGCCAAGTTTGGATCAGAATGACAGAGCCTCTAGGAGTGATAGGGATTAGCGGATTTATCAGAGCTTTAACATTACATGTTACTGGGAGCTGGTTAAATAGATTGGCATAGCTTGTTGATTCTACAATAGAAACGAGGCCTGAAGTCAGCAAGGCAGATCATGCTGAAGGAAAGATGGTGAAATGGGGGAAAGTCAGGACAAATCATAACACCTGAAAGTCAGTTGGACTTTTTGGATGTCTTGCCTCCTCTGAACCTCAGCATCAATGCTGCTGCTGGAAGGTAAATATAAAATCGATGCCCTTTACTGTGGAGCTAAACACAGAGCTGGCATAAGAGCCACAGAAGCAAAAGGGAGAGACCCAGCAGAAGTTGGACGAGCAAGTGCTTTTGCTGCTGCAGAAGCTGTACACACTGACCCATGATTTGCAGACGCTGAAGGAGATCCTGTGCTTGCTGTAGTGACAGGACTGGCTTCTGCCTTCTTCAGACCAGGGAAACCAGTTTCTCAGAAACAATGGCCCTGAGTGGAAACACACTTGATGCCTTGCTTTGGCTTCTTAGTGTGAAAGCATAAGGCATGCTGCTTCACTTTCACCTTTGAAATGTAACTCCAAATATTTGTTGTGGCCCACAGGAACTTGGAATTATGCAGGGAAGGGGATTCTGAGGGTCATAATTCCAATGCAGATGATAGTTTAAGTCACTTTTCATATGTTAAAAGAAATGAGACAAGAATCCAAACAACCCCATCCTCTCTACAAAGCAAAGAAATTGAAAAACATTTTTTAAAAATGAAAACATTAATCTCTTCCTGTCAATATTACTCTTTTATTAGATTCTCATCACAGCTTCAGTGCCTGCATCAGATAACATCTTAGGAAGTCTCATCCAGATCACCTTTCCTCCAGACACACTGGATATGATTTTAATTGCAGAGGGAATTAAGAAAAGATAATAAGATAATAAGGGAAGCAGTAGGCATGCGATGTGGTAATTGTCAGTCTGGGAGCTGGAAGCTTTAGAAAAGACATTAGGTAATAAGGAATTGGAGACTCTACATTTAACTTCTTCCTCCATAGTAATTTGATGGGTTTATGTATTATGATGGTAAAGAGCTCATGCTTAAATTCAGAACCCATCTGGGAGGACTGTCAGACTATTTAAGTTGTCAGAATAGCCTGATAGTGACCCAGGGCTGTTTGCAAACCATTAGTGGAAAGTACAAGGATGTATGTAACACACACTCTAATAAACAGAAAGAACTTTGTACGGAGTGTAGAGGAAGCATAATGCCTACAAACTAACTGCTTTGAAAGTTTACTGAGAAAGCATGTATTGTGACCTACTTTTTGCAGCCACTGATAGTTAACAAATAATTCAGATTGTATTCAACTAATTTCAGCAAATTTTCTTATGAAATTGCAAAATTTTAGTTTCTATGTCATGATAACATTGGATGAGTGTCTTCAGCTGCAGCACAAAAGCACACAGGCCTTGATTCATGATCATGTGGGTAATGGCTGAAGATCAATATTTTAAATGATGTAATAGAAAATCAGCAAGGAATATCTTATAAGTAATAAGCAGAAATGGAGTTTTAGCGGTGGATATATGGATTCATTATGAACTTGTCCAAGTATATAGGTTAATGTTTATACAAGTTACTTAGTGATAAATGGTACAATGATTTTTCATAATGGCAAAACAGTGCCATAATTTATTCAATATCAGTTTTATTCATGTAGAACACCAACAAATTATTCTACACAGTTATATACAATAAGTCTGAATGTAGTAGCTGATATTTCTGTCTTTAGGGATTCACCCTATTTTTCTGAATCTTAGTGTGGATGTGAAGTTGCTGTATTCATACTTTGTGGCACTTGCGAAGAGGCACTGGCTTTTGAGACAGAGCATCTGCTGGAGGAACCTCCTTAGCATGAGTTTTAGTTTCTGTAAAGTGGCATTGTGGGATGGGTCACCTCCCACAGGGTCACCTCCCAAAGAATCACCTAAGTGAGTAGAGGGCAAAGCACATTGTAAAAAAGAAAATGCTATGAAAATAACAGGTTTGCAGCACTTAAAGGCCTGTGATAAAAGACGTTTGTTTATGAAGTGTTCCTAAATGTCCCTTTTGTTTGTGAAAATTTTCACTTTCTGCTTCTGGCATGTTCTTCCCAATGCTCACTGAGAAGACCCATCATGTGATTGCTTCCTTTTGGCTGATATTTTTTTTTTTTTCCTTTACAAGGAGTAGTATCATATTCTTTCTTTGTCCATCCTCTTTATTATTCTAGCTACTCATGTGCAGCAGAAACTTCAATTGCGAATCACGAACCATTTGGACATTTATCTACTTCTCAGTAGATAAAACCATCTGTTTCACTCCCTGTCCTCCACTCACCTCTTTAAGCCATCCAGTTCCCTATTCTCTAGATTCTCGGCTGACTTCTGCTAATAGCACATTTTCTAGCTTCCCTGGATCACTGTATTAGTTAACCTTTTAAAATTGTTGTCCAGGTAATATCAAAAACTGAGTTATTCCAATTATATGATTTCTTTATTCCTGCTTCAGGGCTTTGGGGTTTGCTAGAGAAAATAATGAATCCTGTATCCACAAACACCCTTGTAAGTGTCTTGTCTGGACCAAGCTGGAACTCAACTTACCATCAGCAAAATGAATGCAGCTGTCAGATTGCTGCATTTGCAAAATGTGCTTGAACCAAGTCTACACTGCCTACAGAGTTTACTTACTCTGTTCAGGTTCTGACCTTTGCCTCCTCATTTATTTCTGTTTACCCCATTTCCAAATTTGGCATCTTGGCTTATTCTTACCTGTTTCATCTTCTTGCTTCAAGCTATTCTCCATAGGTTGTCATACTCAAGCTGATTAATATTTGGAACATCCTTTGTCCCAAGACTATAGTTCATTGCCTTTCCCCATGAATAACCTTGGAAAAGTTGGTGTTTTCAGGACTTACCCTTTTCTGAGAAAATCCAGAGTCATGCAGTGGCTTCCAACTTGGCTGCAACTATTATTCTCCTTGGCAATACTCCCTCTGGGCTCTAATCGATGTTGTTTTTCCAAAGCAGATGCTGAAGAGTCTGCCACTCTTCTCCAACAGCTCCACTCCACCCTTTCACTTTTAATCAGGGACTTTATCTCTTGCCTCCCAGAGAAAAAGAACCCATGAAAGTGTGTATTCATATCACTCAGTCTCTCCCTAACCTATTCTTCAATTCCTGACTGACCACTATACTCTTTTCTTCAAAACTCCGAGGATCAGATTTTTTTTGTACTGGATCAGGGTGTCCTTTTGTTTTTTTCCTTTGTTCTCATTCTGACATCTTATTTTCAGCCTATGAATATGTTGAATTCTTTCCTATTGTTTGTAACACACATACCTACCACCTTTACTCTTCTTACTCTTACCCTATTTGCATATTGCTTTTATTTCCTAAGTGCTTGCAGAGTAGATTTCCTTAACTCAGCTTCGTAATTTGTCTGTTGTTCTTCTCTAACATGGACATTCTTCTGTGAATTATTTGCTTATCTTAATTCTAGTAACACTTATTGAATTCTTGTTATATATCAATCTGGTCCCTTATCCTGCAGCACCTAATTTTCCATAACGGCAGAATCATTTTCAAATACTTTTATTCAAGGTGGGTGTTTGGCACAGAATAAATCCAGCTTGGAATGTTCCCATTCCATATTAGAATGGCTTAGAATTCCTATTCCATGTTCAGTCCCAGCTTCCTGCTTATTCGTGCCCTGGGAGCAGCAAGTGATGGCTCAAGTACTTGGGTATCTGCCACCCACGTGGGAGCTCTGGATTGAGTTCTCAGGTCCTGGCCTGGCCCTGCCCCAGCTGTTATAGATGTTTGTAGAGTGAACGAGCAAGTGAGAAATCTCTTTTTGTCTCTGTCTCTATCTCTCTCTATGTATCCCTGCCTTGTAAATATTAAAAAACAAAACAAAACAAAAAATCTTTGTTGCTCACTCAATTAAAAACCTTCAGTGGCTCTCACTGATTTTCAAAGTTCAATTCCCAAGGCCAGTGCTGTGGTGTTGCTGGTAAAGCTGCTGCCTGCAGTGCCAGCATACATATGGGTGCTGGGTCATGTACCTGCTGCTCATTTCTGATCCAGCTCTCTGTTATGGCCTGGGAAAACAGTAGGAGATGGCCAAAGTCCTTGGTCCCCTTCACCTACGAAGGAGATCCAGAAGAAACTCCAGGCTCCTGGCTTCGGATTGGCCCAGCTCTGGCCGTTGTGGCCATTTGGAGAGTGAACCAGTGGAACCTCCCCCCACCATCACCCCCGCTTCTGCCTCTCTGTAACTCTGCCTTTCAAATAAATAAATAATAAATCTTTTTTTAAAAAAAGTTCAATTACTTTCCTTGTCTTAACTGACAAGGTTCTTCCTTTCATCTGTTTTCCCTTGCCTTTTCCAAAAATTCCCTTTATAAGAGGGTACTTCAAAAGTTCATGCAAATTGGAATTAAAAGTATGAATTTATCTTGGTGGGAAAATTTCTTTTTTAATATGTGGATAATGTGTTTTTTATTAAAAAAACCTACTTGTATTTAAAATTTGTATTCCAAAATAAACCCATACCTTAGTTCAATTTTTCTATAATTTCTTTTGAAGTACCCATATAGTTAAGTATTCTTAAGAAGCCCTTGTATCCCTTCTCCAGTTCATCTAGTGTTCTGCCTATGCACTGTTTCAGCAAGGGAATTTGATATGTGTATTTATCTCTTACTTTCTTATTGGTCTGTTTACCAGTTTATCTTGCCACCACATCATAAACCTCATGTGGCCAGGGACTTCTTTCCTTAGTTTACTGTTTTGTCTTCAGATCAGGGCAAAAGACCTTACTTGGAGGAACTCACTACATGATTTATGAATCAATAAATGAATCTTTGAACAAAGTAATCTGTTAAATGAGAATATCACTTTCTCATGAAGTGTTGCAGAAGGTCTTTTTTGTTTTTGTAAAGATTTATTTATTTGAAAAGCAGAGTTACAGAGAGAGAGAGAGAGAGAGAGAGAGGTCTTCCATCTGATGGTTCATTCCCCAAATGGCTGCAATGGCCAGAGCTGCGCGGATCCAAAATCAGGAGTCAGGACTTCTTCTAGGTCTCCCACACAGGTGCAGAGGCCCAAGTACTTGGGCCATCCTCCGTTGCTTTCCCAGGCCATAGCAGAGAGCTGGATAGGAAGAGAAGCAGCCGGAACTCAAATCAGTGCCCATATGGGATGCCAGTACTGCAGGTGGTGATTTTATCAGCTATACTGCCCTTGGCCCCTTGCAGAAAATCCTACACATACCTGGGAGACTTTAGAGAGCGAGGCTCTTTTCTACAATTAAAAATGTAATGGGGATCAGTTTTAAGGAATTTTGAGAAGCAGGAACAAGTGGATAAGACTTTCCATTTATAGGATCATAATTCTCTTTTAATTTTGGCATTTTCTAGCCCAGTGTCAGCTTTCTCACTGTGTTCCATGGAGGTCTAGTTCCGTTACTGAGCAATTCCACCTAGATTCTCCCATTCAGATGACATCTCACCAAATCCCTCTACATAGTCAAAATCTCTTTGCTGTCCATTCACCTTTTGTTTATTTGCTTATTTATTTATTTATTTTAACTTTTATTTAATAAATATAAATTTCCAAAATACAACTTTTGGATTACAGTGGCTTTCCACCCCCATAACCTCCCTCCCACCCGCAACCCTCCCATCTCCCCCTCCCACTCTCATCCCATTCACATCAAGATTCATTTTCAATTATCTTTATATACAGAAGATCAATTTAGTATATATTAAGTAAAGATTTCAACAGTTTTCACCCACACAGAAACACAAAGTATAAAGTACTATTTGATTACTAGTTATACCATTAATTCACATAGTACAACACATTAAGGACAGAGATCCTACATGAGGAGTAAGTGCATAGTGACTCCTGTTGTTGATTTAACAATTGACACTCTTGTTTATGATGTCAGTGATCATCCTAGCCTCTTGTCATGAGTTGCCAAGGCTATGGAAGCATTTTGAGTTTTCCAACTTCAATCTTATTTAGACAAGGTCATAGTCAAAGTGGAAGTTCTCTCCTCCTTTCAGAGAAAGGTACCTCCTTCTTTGATGGCCCGTTCTTTCAGCTGGGATCTCACTCTCAGAGCTCTTTCATTTAGGTTTTTTTTTTTTTTTTTTGCCACAGTGTCTTGGCTTTCCATGCCTGCTTTTGTTTATTTATGACACTGCTTGGCCTTATATTAAGTGTATGCTTTATGATTAATTTTTATTTTATTTTATTTATTTTTGTATTTATTAAAGCAACAACCTTTATACAACAAGCTTAATGCCCTGGCCTGAAGCTCTAGCATCCCATATAGGCACCGGTTTAAGACTCAGCTGCTCCACTTCCAAATCCAGTTCTCTGCTATGGCCTGGGAAAGCAGTAGAAGATGGCCCAAGTCCTTGGGCCCCTGCACCCATGTCAGAGAGTAGGAGAAGCTCCTGGCTCCTGACTTTGGATCGGCGTAGCTCTGGCCATTGCGGCCAACTGGGGAGTGAACCATTGAATGGAAGACCTCTCTCTCTCTCTTTCTCTACCACTCCTCTCTCTGTGTAACTCTGACTTGCAAATACAAAATAAATCTTTAAAAAAAACCAAGTTTTAATAAAGTCACTAAAGTGGATAAATCCCAAAGGATTACTGAAATGATTTTTTTTAATGTGGTCACAAATCACACCATCAAGCCACTTGCTTATTTTGTAAATGGTTTACCTTTTTCTGGAGAAGTTTGCATGAAAACGGTGGAAGAAAGACGTAGCCGAGAAAATTGCTATCTTAATGATTTCCTTTTTTCACTTGTTGTCTCATTTCTCCCCCTCATTTTCCTCAAATTTTATATTTTAATTTTATAACACTTATTTCTAAATAATCTTCCTTGTTTACTACTTGTATGTAGATGAATGTCATCCTGGCTTCCTAGTAAAAGTTTCTTCCCTGCGGCTTTCAGATAATCCTTCCCTAATGGTGCAAGATAGGTGTCTAATATGTTTCCAAGGAAAAAAATATTGATTGTAAACAGATACAAGTGATCAATAAATTATTTGTAGAAAGATAAAACGTAGTAAGCATCTATCAAGGGCTCATTTATTTAGTTGTAGCTGTTCTAATAAAACATGAGAACAAAGAAAATATGTGGAGTAAACTACATAGTGGCATCAACAGGGGTTTTGTTGCTATGAGTTGTGATCAATCTAGACAAGATCTTTTTTTTCTCATCTGTAAGTCTGCTGGACATTTTTTTTGGACAGGCAGAGTTTAGACGGTGAGAGAGAGAGAGAGACAGAGAGAAAGGTCTTCCTTCCATTGGTTCACCCCCAAAATGGCTGCTGCAGGTGGCGCGCTGCGCAGATCTGAAGCCAGGAGCCAGGTGCTTCTCCTGGTCTCCCATGCAGGTACAGGGCCCAAGCACTTGGGCCATCCTCTACTGCCTTCCCGGGCCATAGCAGAGAGCTGGACTGGAAGAGGAGCAACCGGGACAGAATCTGTTGCCCCAACTGGGACTAGAACCTGAGGTGCCGGTGCCACAGGCAGAGGATTAGCCTAGTGAGCCACAGTGCCAGCCTCTGCTGAACATTTTAATATTTATGTGAAGCCTATTGAGGTACACATAATTATTTTCATGTTTAAGCTGGAAACTTAGAGGCTAACAAAACTATCAGATTTTAAGCACAAGTTGTAAGCTGAACTTCTTAAGGGTCAGAGGTGATGTCTTATCACAGCCTGCTTTCCTGCTCATGTGTATCTTCATGGTGTCTGCTCTCAGTCAAAGCTCTTGGACTTAAAATGCTTGGAACTGGTGCTAGTTTTCTTGACCTACTGCCTAGAACTCTTTCCACAACACTACTTTGCTCTATAAAGATGGCATTACTAATTGGAATTAGGCTCCTTATTAAATTTGACCTACTACCTGTAGCTTTGGGCAATACAAGATTGAACAACAATCTTTCTAAATAGGTACAGGGTTAGAGTGGGAAGGGTATTTTGCTTCAATCACTTCTTTCTGAATTTTGCATATGGGGCTAGCCATTTCCAGTTGGTAATGTTTGGCTCCTCTCATTCTTAGCAGAATCTAAGTCATTACCAAGATGTGGATTATAACCAACATTGCTGATCTCCAGCCAAATTTATACAGCTAATGACTTTTTGCTGCCATCACCTCTTACTTTTAGCAACTATTCGTGGCCAAATTTCATATTGCCTTCAGGAAAGTATGCTAGATGTTGAAATGGAAATAGGTGAAGGGGGGATATGGGGTAGGGGAGCACATTTCACAGACTGAGATTTAAGGGCATTTAGATCATGCTATAAACCAGAACAAGTTATCAAGTATTGGTTGCAAGTAACATGGTTAGAGAAGCCAACAATCTAGATATGATGCTGCCTTAACAGGGACTATCAAATAAAACAACTAAATGCAAATGTGCATTGCATTTCATTAACATGAATCTTGAAGGTTTTTAAGAAATTTAAGATTGCCTAAAGTATGTACACAAAATTGGTTTAATCTAATTTCTGAATGAGGTGATAAGCCATTTGTGTACTTGATATGACAAATTTTAAAATTTTCTTGTTCTGGAGCAGGCTTTTGGCCTAGTGGTTAAGATGCTGGTTATGTCTTGTATTGGAATACCTGAGTTTATATCCTGACTCTGGCTCCTGATTCCAGTTTCCCATAAATGCAGACTCTGGGATGCAGCAGTGACGGCTTAAGTGGTTGGTAACCTGTGCCCCTTGTGATGTACCTGGATTGAGTTCCCAGTTCCCAGCTTCTGATCTGCCCAGCCTTGGCCATTTTGGGAAGTAACCAGTGGGTGGGATCTCTCTCTCTTTCTGTCTCTTTGCCTCTCAAAGACATACATAGCAATTAAAAAGAAAGTAGTTAAACTTATTCTTTTTGTGCTATAAATGTTAAAATCAAAACTAGCAAACAGAAAACAATCCAGGCATTCTGTACATTAGCTTAATATTTAAATACTTATCATTCTGCTATAGAATGGAAGAGGTAGGCATTTTTTAATAAAGATTATTTATTTATTTGAAAGTCAGAGTTGCACACAGAGAGAAGGAGAGTCAGAGAGAGAGAGAGTGTGAGAGAGAAAGATATCTTCCATCCTCTGGTTCACTCCCCAATTGACTGCAATGGCTGGAGCTATGCCCATCCGAAGCTACGAGTCGGGAGCTTCCTCTAGGTCTTCCCATGCAAGTGCAGGGACCCAAGGACTTGGTCCATCTACTACTGCTTTCCCAGGCTATAGCAGAAAGCTGGATTGGAAGCAGAGCAGCCGGAACTTGAACGGCACACATATAGGATGCTGGCACTACAGGCAGCTGTTTTACCGGCTGCATCACAGCACTCACCCTAGGTAGGCATTTTTAAGAATTTATTTGTTTGAAAGGCAGAGTGAGAGATAGATACATAGATAGATAGATGATAGGTAGATAGATGATAGGTAGAGCTCTTCCATCCTCTGGTTCACTTTCCGAATGGCTGCAAGGCCAGGGCTTCTCCAAGCCAAAACCAGGAGCCTGGAATTCCATCCAGGTTTTGTGCATGGGTGGTAGGAGCCCAAGCACGTGAGCCATAATATGCTTCATTGCTAGCCAGCTAGCAGGGAACTGGACTGGAAGTGAAGCAGCCAGGACTCCAACCAGTGATCTGACATTGATTGTCAGCATTTCATGGCCCTTTAATAAGCTGCACCTCAATGCTGGGTCTAAGAGGTGGCTTTGAATAAATAATGTTTAGTGTTCTAGGGATAGGAAAATTCTTTTTGATAAAGACACTAATTTACAAAGTTCAAATTATAACATAAGCTATAGATTTCTAGGTAGATTCTTATGAAGTCTCTAACAAGACAAAAATCTTTAAAATAATCATTACTCTAGGTTGAAGCATAGGCAGTCAATCTGTATGGGTCAAGATATGAGGATTTTGGCTGGCACCGCGGCTCAACAGCTAATCCGCCGCCTTGTGGTGCTGGCACACCGGTTCTAGTCCTGGTCAGGGCACCAGATTCTGTCCTGGTTGTCCCTCTTCCAGGCCAGCTCTCTGCTGTGGCCAGGGAGTGCAGTGGAGGATGGCCCAAGTCCTTGGGCCCTGCACCCACATGGGAGACCAGGATAAGCACCTGGCTCCTGCCTTCGGAACAGCATGGTGCGCCGGCCGCAGCGGCCATTGGAGGGTGAACCAACGGCAAAAGGAAGACCTTTCTCTCTTTCTCTCTCTCACTGTCCACTCTGCCTATCAAAAAATAAAAAAAAAAGATATGAGGATTTCAATAGTACTGAGAGAATTATTTTTCCAAAGCTCAAGTGTCAGAATGTACAAGGATAAACACATTGCTTTAGAATCTTCCAATTGAGAAAAAGTGTTTTGCATATTAAAGACTTTTAACTCATTTTTTTTTTTTGACAGGCAGAGTGGACAGTGAGAGAGAGAGACAGAGAGAAAGGTCTTCTTTTTTCCGTTGGTTCACTCCCCAGGGGCCGCTGCGGCCAATGCTCAGCGGCCGGCGCACCACGCTGATCCGAAGCCAGGAGCCAGGTGCTTCTCCTGGTCTCCCATGCAGGTGCAGGGCCCGAGGGCTTGGGCCATTCTCCACTGCCTTCCCGGGCCACAGCAGAGAGCTGGACTGGAAGAGGAGCGACCGGGACAGAATCCAGCGCCCTGACTGGGACTAGAACCTGGGGTGCCGGTGCCGCAGGTAGAGGATTAGCCTATTGAGCCGCGGCGCCGGCTAACTCATCTTAATGCCATTGTGTGTGTGTGGGGGGTACCATATTCATTAAAGCTGAAGCAGTTTAAGATTCAGATTTCTCATAATTTTGTTCCAGTATTTATCCAGTTAGTTCATTATCTTGCTAAAGGAGCCACAATACCCCTTAATTCTATCATCAAAACGTAGAAGAAAGCAGATGTATCGCCTATTGTAAGCTTCATATTTTGAAGACCAGGAATATTAGGGAAACAATGAAGAGCCAGTACATAAAGAAAGAGAAGACAAATGCAATATAAAACTGAAAAATGAAAATCAGTATTAGCTGTCAAGCTGTGTCCAGGAAAAGTTTACAGGTATATAAGAAAGCATGAAAACTGGATCAAACAATCAATATCTTTACAGAAAAAGATATTTAGTAATGAAAGGAACTTGCTTTTTACTTTGGAATATTGAGGATTATTAACTATAGCTTTCATCTTTACTTCATTTATCATTAATTTATAAAAATTACATTTGGTATTTAATTTCTAATATAATATGTGACAGTACATAGTTTTATCATTCCTCCAGTATCTCTTCATAGTATCTTTTAAATCCCGTCCCTTTTAATGGAAGTAAACTAAATCTCAATTTCTATATATACCGTTTTGTTTGCCCCTTAGAAACAGGCTGATAGTAAAACTGAACAAGTAACTCCATAATAAGTCAAAGAGAATGCTACTCAGTGGTGATTTTAGAGATGCTAAGGAAAACCAAAAGAAGTTAATGGAAGTATCATGGTGTCACATCCTTCCTCTGGGATATTCCTTTGCACGATCTCATATGCAGCTCAGATGGCATAAGATTCTTTTAAGACATGACAGAGACAAAGATGCATGAGTGTGAGAGGCCATAAAATTGCGTAAGGGGGTGATAATTGTGGCTGGATGATATTTTGCCAAAAAATAAAACATTATTGGTCTTTGAATCAACTGAAGCAAAAAAGGAACTTGTTTCACTTACAGACTGTGAAACATAAATTGGTGGAGGAAGGGCACAAAAGAAGACCACTATCCCCAGTGAAACTGAATTTTCACCTCTGTGCATTGGAACTCTTACTGTAAACTTACTCCAATTCTGTGAATTAATCCTCCGTCTATTGTTAGGCTTTGGCTGTATGGCAAGGCCAGTTAATGGTGCCCATTAGTGACATTCTGCTCTCAAAAATATTGAATTACTTGCAATGAATGCCATTACTTTTTTTGAATCCCATACAATGAAAAATTTCTGCATTCAGTTTTTAGACATCAAGGCATTATGTAATTTGAGTTGTTATAATAGGGCCTTCAGTGCAAATTCATACATACCTATATAACTTATATCTAAATAGGTGAGATGACCACCCAGGTGTGACTGGCACAAGAACAGTGCCACCTGCATAAAGGAAAACACAGTGTTTTATGAGACAAATACATCAGTTATTTCCAAGAATGTGCACTATGTGTAGCACTAAGTAAAACAATATGATTCAAAACATCAAGGAAAATCAACCAGAGGGCCAACAGAGTAAAATAAAGGATGTTTTTTAAAAATATAAACTCAAACTTGGTTAATTTGTGTAAAATAATAGAAATAATAATTTTCCAAGTTTATAAGATATTTTCCCAAAAGTCTTAAGTCTGAAGAGAAGGACTCAGGAGAAAAAACACATCTGTTTAAGTGAGTCTTGTTTTCTTTTTCAAACGCATTTGATTGTCAACATATTGAGGATTTTTAGCTATAACATATGCTTGAAATACTATTCACTTTACATTTTTCTAAGATTTATTTTATTTATTTGAAAGACAGAGTTACAGAGAGAGGTAGAGACAGGTCTTCCACCTAATGGTTCACTCCCCAAATTGCTGCAATGTCCAGAGCTGAGCCTATTTGAAGCTAGGAGCCAAGAGTTTCCTTCAGGCCTCCCACATGGGCATAGGGGCCCAAGGAATTGGACCATCTTCTGATGTTTTCTCAGGCCATAGCAGAGAGCTGGATTGAAAGTGAAGTAGCTGGGACTTGAACCGGCACCCATATGGGATGCCGACTTTAATCTTTTGCAGGCCTGGGAGTTTAATATGCCAGCCCCATAATATTGATTTTAATATAGAAATTTAGAAAATATTAAAAATACACATATAACAAAGTTCAGAAGTAATCTCTTAATGGTTTTATTGAATATATTTCTAATAATTTTCTTTGCTGTAAAACTTGTGCATTTAAAAATGAGATATTTAGAGATCAGGTCTTCCCTTTTTCTCTGAGAAATGATTTTTAGAACACCAAGAGACTGTGGAATGTCTTTTATTGGACACAGGAATTATGCTGGCATCCTCAGGCAAGAGATTTAGTTCATGAAATTACTTTTAGGTCTACCTTTCATTCAACAGTACACTGTGTGGGAAAACTAGCATTACCACTGTTCCCTAAATCCAAAACTGACAACCTTCTGCTTGAGCTAAATTGCAGACAATCTTTTCTCTATGTTTCTGCCACAATTTTGAATATTGCAGGATATTTTTGAAATGAGGAAATACTATCTCTGCTATAAATTATAGCAAGTTGTGCTGTTCATATGGTATTTTTTGTCATAATTCCTCAAATAATCATGACATTTAAAGCATGCATTTGAGATTGGAGCAAGATGATGGGTTAGTAAGGTGCTCCAGTGATCTCATAGATGTGTGAATAGCCACTGACACATCAAGTCAGCCAGGTGGGAGCCACAATGCCTGATTTCAGCATAAGAAAACTTCCTCCACCACCTCTCCCTCAACTTCAGATAGAGAGCAAGGAGGAAGGCTTCAGTCACAGAGGAGTAGGGGAAGAGAGTGAGCACAAGGTTTTGGCTTAAGAGTTCAAAGCTTGTCCACTGAGTTGAGACTCAGAACTAGAAAGAGAATAGAAGTGCTTATACCTAGGCCAACTCTCACTGACAAACCCTCTAGACTTTTCCTAGCATCAGGAGGTAGGACAAATGAGTGCTTTGGCCTGGATCACTACTGCTCCATTCCCTGCCTCTTGTTAGCTTGGTATGCATCTGCAAGCATGGAACACTGTCGTTGTCAGACTCAGGTGCACACAAGTTACTGGGTGACTAAGAAACTGCCTCTATCACCCTTGCCCAACCAGGAGTGAGACTCTGGCCACTGGGCAGCAAAATATGCACAGGACTGTCTCATAGATCCTATAAAACCATCACCATGCAGACTATAATGATCATGGTCTTCTCCAGGCTAGCTAGGTAATGTAAGTCAACAGGGCCTTCCCTAATGAGGTTCACACCTCCCTGATGATGTACCCCACGTGAAGAGATAGATAGGCTGGCCTTAGTAACTGGCAAGGCCTTAAAGCCCACCTGATTATTATCATGCCCCCTTCTGTCAGTTTCTGTTTGCCTCTCAATGGGAAAACTTGCTTGAGGTTTATACAGAAACTTTCTTAGGTCCTCTCTGTCTTTTGTTTCAGATCCTGTGAGTTTAAACTGCTTATTAGATTCATTTTCTTCATACTTGAAACAGTGAAATTCTAGGTGGCCATGCACATGAAACCTTGGATGGAAGTGGTTTCTGCAAGCCGGCACTGCTGTCTCCCGTGAGAAGCTACCCCCAGCTGGAACCCTGTCTTGACTGCCCTTCCCAACTATGCCCCTTTTCAGCATGCCATAAGATTATTGTCCAGTCCCCCTAACAGAAGTTAGGCTCCTTTCTTGTTGAGGGGGAAATGTGAGGAGTCATGGGTTAATAGGCAAGTCTGGAAATTGAGGGTGGAAAGTGTTCCCCCCAAAAAGTTATCCTTAGCAAAGTCAGCAGGGCCTGCCTGCCCATTCCTTGGGAGCTTCCAATCTTATCATGAGAGTGGTGACTTCAACCTTCTGAGCTCCCAGTTTATTGTGAAAACAAATTAGGTATCCCACCCTTGTGATGGTTTTTTGTCATGAACAAGACATAAAGGATAAAGAATTGTAAAACATGTCTTTTGGCCGGCACCATGGCTCAACAGGCTAATCCGCCGCCTTGCGGCGCCGGCACACCGGGTTCTAGTCCCGGTTGGGGCACCGGATTCTGTCCCGGTTGCCCCTCTTCCAGGTCAGCTCTCTGCTGTGGCCAGGGAGTGCAGGGGAGGATGGCCCAAGTGCTTGGGCCCTGCACCCCATGGGAGACCAGGAGAAGCACCTGGCTCCTGCCATCGGATCAGCGCGGTGCGCCGGCCGCAGCACGCCAGCTGCGGCAGCCATTGGAGGGTGAACCAACGGCAAAGGAAGACCTTTCTCTCTGTCTCTCTCTCTCACTGTCCACTCTGCCTGTCGAAAAAATAAAAAAAAAAAAAAACAAAAGAAAACAAAAAACCATGTCTTTTGTTGGGTTTGTCCCTATCTTACTGATTGACAATTTTGTCCCCAAAATTGCACTTAAAAACTCCAGTGCCACAGGGCTTTTTGGGTCTTTTCCTCTCTTGGAAGACCACCTCCATTCACCATTCACTCTAGCTGGAGGTCTTTGACTCTAATAGATCTTTTTTTTTTTTTTTTTTTTTTTTTTGACAGGCAGAGTGGACAGTGAGAGAGAGATAGAGAGAAAGGTCTTCCTTTTGCAGTTGGTTCACCCTCCAATGGCTGCCGTGGCCAGTGCGCTGCGGCTGGTGGGCTGTGGCCAGTGCACCGCGCTGATCCGAAGGCAGGAGCTAGGTGCTTATTCTGGTCTCCCATGGGGTGCAGGGCCCAAGCACTTGGGCCATCCTACACTGCACTCCCGAGCCATAGCAGAGAGCTGGACTGGCAGAAGAGCAACCGGGACAGAATCCGGCACCCCGACTGGGACTAGAACCTGGTGTGCCAGTGCCACTAGGCGGAGGATTAGCCTGTTGAGCCATGGCGCCGGCCCTCTAATAGATATTACTTTTTAAAATCTCAAACAACAACAACAACAACAAAAACCACTGTCTTCAAGTTAGTGCCTGTGGATGGAGCCACAGTACTTGCTCTGGTCCCAAGTAGAGGCTCCTGGCCCAGTCAATTGATCTTGTACCCAACCAGCATCATCAGTGGTTGGTTAGAGTGGCCTTGGGTGGGCAGTGCACCTCAGCAGTAGACAGCCAATAAAATAGTGAGCCTTGGCCCTACCCTGTGCTGCACTGGTCTTGAGTGGCAATAGGTTCTTTTCACCTTGTAGCATTAAAGAATAGGTGGTTGTAGGACTGCTCTTTCCATTCTTACCCCAATGCAAGAAAACCTAATTGTGAAGAAAAAGCAGGTAGATGGCAAGTCATGTACAGGGCTAGCACTGTAAGGACTTAGACACCCTTGCCTGAATTTGAGCTGGTGCTACTATGACCCTGATCATGCTCCTACCAATGATTGTACCAAAGTAACTGTTCTGGGATTCTAGGCATGCATTTCCATAACCCTAGCTACAACAGACTGAGAGATGGTGACCCTGCAATCCCTAGACATGCTTCCACAGGCTGCTACTGAGACCTACACAACACTGCTGGGTGTGAAAGGAACATTCTGTGTCCCTATTGCTACTACCATCCATGGATGTGAAAGAAGATAAAGGGACAGTATGCAGTAGTATCCAACTGGAAGTTCAGAATAGCTTACCAACCAAAACCTAAAGACATATCTTCAGAAAAAATGTCTTTTCCTATGAGTAACATTCATTAAAATTGATAGAGAAAACTAATCTGTGAGTATAGGGATGCAGCAAGTATGAAAAAGCAAGGTAATGTGACACCCACAAAGGAACACAATGGTGCTTCAGTAACAGACTCTAAAGAAATGAGATTGATGAAATGTCTGGTAAGGAATTCAATAGAATGTTTGTAAGAATGCTGAAAGAGATACCAGAAAATAAAGACAGTTGAATGAAATCAGGAAATCAATGCATGATATGAATTAGAAATTCAGTGAAGAGATAGACATCTTGAAAGAGAATCAAACAGAAGTCCTGAAAACATAGAACTCAATAACTCAAACAAGAAATACAGTTGAAATCTTTAACAAAGGACTAAATCAAGAGAAATGTCTAAACCTGAGGATAGAAATCTTGAAATATCTCAATAAGACAAAAAAAAGGTAAGAAGACAGAGAGGAATGAGATGGTCTCTGAGACTTTGGGACACCATTGAAAAAGAGGATTAGAAAACATATTCAATGACATGATAGCTGAAAACTCTCCAGGTCTGGAGAAAGACACGGATATCTAAGTTTGTACAGGAGGTACATAGGACCCCAAAGAGGTGACCAGTAAAAGAGGCTTCACCATGACATACTATAATTTGACTCTAAAAATTACAACACAAAAAGAGATTTCTAAAATTCACAAGAGGAAATACTAGGAATTCCTTTTAGATTAGAAGTCAAATTTTAACAGAAATCCTGCAGGTCAGGAGGGAATAGATGGATGTATTCCAAGTTTTTAAGGGAAATAGCTTTCTACCAATATAACACTTTAACAAGTAAAGTTTTCTTTTGTAAGTGACAGATAACTAAGACTTCCCAAGACTAGCAGAAGCTGAAGCAATTCACCACCAGACCATTTTGAAACTATAACAGAAAAAACAGCTTAGTCCTCTAGTAACTTCTTAAAATTTGTTTACAACTGCAATAAAATTGAATGTGAGTTTAGCAGTGATATCAAAGAAACCAGCATTCTTTTGTCAACTTTGTACTTAATAATGTCTTAATTTTCTTTGACTGATTGGATTAAACATGTATTTTTTTTCACTGTTTTTGAAAATTCAAAGTTATAATTGAGGCTGGCGCCGTGGCTCACTTGGTTAATCTGTCACCTGCGGCACCATATGGGCTCTGGGTTGTAGTCCTGGTTGCTCCTCTTCCAGACCATCTCCCTGCTGTGGCCCAGGAGGGCAGTGAAGGATGGCCCAGGTGCTTGGGCCCCTGCACCTGCATGGGAGGCCAAGAGGAAGCAGCTGGCTCCTGGCTTAGGATCGGCGCAGTGCCGGCCGTGGCGGCCATTTGGGGAGTGAACCAATGGAAGCAAGACCTTTCTCTCTGTTTCTCTCTCATTGTCTGTAACTCTACCTGTCAAATAAATAAAAAAATTATATTTGATAATGCCTTCATACTATTTTCCATTTTTTTTTAATTTTTGACAGGCAGAGTGGACAGTGAGAGAGAGAGAGAGAGAGAGAGAGAAAGGTCTGCCTTTTTGCCGTTGGTTCACCCTCCAATGGCCGGGGCGGTAGGCGCGCTGCGGCCGGCGCACCGCGCTGATCCGATGGCAGAGATTTATTTATTTATTTGAAAGGCAGAGAGTAACAGAGAAGCAGAGACAGAGAGAGAGAAGTTTTCCATTTGCTGGTTCACTCCCCAAACTGCCACAATGGCCAGAGCTGAGCAGATCTGAAGCCAGGAGCCAGGAGTTTGTTCTGGGACTCCAACACGGGTGCAGGGGCCCAAGAACTTGGACCCTCTTCTACTGTTCTCCTAGTCCATAGCAGAGAGCTGGATTGGAAGTGGAGTAGCTGGGACTCAAACTGGCATCCGTATGGAATGCTAGCACTGTAGATGGCAGCTTTACCTTCTTTTCCACAGCACTGGCCCTTATCTTCCATCATTTTAGTAGATGTCTTCTACAACATGTATCCATGCACCTAATCTGAGAATTTTTTTTATTGTTCAGTATTAGTTCCAGCTAGGTGAGCTATAAAGAGCTCATTTAATTTTAAAATTATATCTTTTTTGGAAGGTGGAGAATTTAGGGTATATTTTAGCAGGATGGGAAGAAACTTTAGGAAATATATGAGGCCACCTCATACTCTATTTAAATGTCTTCTGCTTTATATATTGAGTTTTAATATTATTCTTTTCTAAAATTAATACCAGAGCATGAAATTCTAGAAAAAGGCGTATCTAAAAATGCTTGTATTGGACATATGCTAGGAAATTTTATTCTAAATCTATAACTTCGCAACACTCTACCCTATGTTCTCTCTATTGGTTATAAATAACTTTTATACTGTCATCCTTAACAAAAAATTGTTATAATCTATTTTAGAGAAATTCCTAGGAGATTTGTGTATATTTTATATTGAATTTTTGTGTAGTCAGCTGCATCCCAAGTGCCTTGGCTTCTGGAGCTTGGTTACAGATGTTACAACCATTCTAGAAGCTCTGAATTTATGTATTCCAGAAAACTTTATAAACAGGAAGGCACCTATTCCTCAGTTGTTGAAGGGTTGTATCTACTGTCATCAGAGCACGTTCTTCATCAGCTCATCCATATTAATCAGCTTTTTCTTACTTTAAAATACCTCAGAGGAGCTTCTTGAGAATGAAAAGGTTTATTTTAGCACAAGTTTGGAAGCTACAGTTCAGGATTGGGCAGACCCATAGTCTAGTGTCTGGTGGAGGTTGGTCATGTCAAGTGTGGATGGATGATCACCTGGTGAGCCAGGAAGCAGAGAGAGGGGCAGAAAGAGAAAGAGAGCATGTGCTCAGATAATCAGCCTTCTTACTGTTCACATCAGGAGTATACAAATGGCAGGTAATCAGAACTATTGAAGGTGCTAGTGGGTTCTTGACAGATTTCTGCCTTTTATTTTAGTGGGAGAGGTAGCAAAAAATATGAGTATGAATTAATATCAGAAATTAGTAGCGCTTATGAAGAAATGTGAAGCAGGATAAAGAGAGAGAATGGAGAAGATGCACCAAAAGATGTGGTGTTCAAAGGAGTTATATCTGAGGGGAAAAGTGGGTGTGGGAGACTGATGTTACTGCTATAATAATCCATTATCACAGTACCTCCTGTTTGCTTTTTGGATAATATAAGTGAACATAAATATTAAAACCTCATTTCTTGGGGCCTGAGCTGTGGAATAGCAGGTAAAGCCGCCGCCTGCAGTGCTGGCATCCCAT
Organism: Lepus europaeus; assembly: GCF_033115175.1. Taxonomy (NCBI): domain Eukaryota; kingdom Metazoa; phylum Chordata; class Mammalia; order Lagomorpha; family Leporidae; genus Lepus; species Lepus europaeus. The sequence continues at coordinate 31,870,744 of NC_084832.1, read as the reverse complement.
ATGGGTGCCAGTTCGAGATCCGGCTGCTCTACTTCTGATCCAGCCCTCTGCTGTGGGATAGCAGTAGAAAATGGCACAAGTCCTTGAGCCCCTGCACCCACATGGGAGACCCAGAAGAAGCTCCTGGATCCTGGCTTTAGATAGGTGCAGCTCTAGCCATTGTGGCCATCTGGGGAGTGAACCATCGGACTGAAGACGCCCCCACCCCCACCTTTCTGTAACTCTGCCTTTCAAATAAATAAATAAACCCTTAAAAAAAAAAACACCTAGGCCGGCGCCGTGGCTCAACAGGCTAATCCTTCGCCTTGCGGCGCCGGCACACCGGGTTCTAGTCCCGGTCAGGGCACCGATCCTGTCCCGGTTGCCCCTCTTCCAGGCCAGCTCTCTGCTGTGGCCAGGGAGTGCAGTGGAGGATGGCCCAAGTGTTTGGGCTCTGCACCCCAGGGGAGACCAGGATAAGCACCTGGCTCCTGCCATCGGAACAGCGCGGTGCGCCGGCCGCAGCGCACTACCGCGGCGGCCATTGGAGGGTGAACCAACGGCAAAAGGAAGACCTTTCTCTCTGTCTCTCTCTCACTGTCCACTCTGCCTGTCAAAAATAAAAAAAAAATAAAAATAAAAATAAAAAAAAAAACACCTCATTTCTTGACTCCATATCCCCTCCAACACTGGTATATCTCTCTAAAACTCTCCATATTCATTCTGTCTCCCACAAAACTCTACTTTCCACTCTTTCTTCACAGAACTCTTATTTAAGGTTATCAACCTTAATATCCCAGAATAATTGATATTGCAACATCTGAGTCATTGTGCATTTATTCTTCTTTCTTGGCTTTTTTTAAATCTATTTTTAACTTCAATTTTGCATATTTTCAAACTCAAGAAAATCCTACATTCTCCAAAAATAATTTTTTGATAATTTTGTTTTTGAAGCCTATCCTTGGATTTCATGATTCTTATATCTAGTATTCATTATCACAGTATGTTGTATTTTCCTTCTTGTGTGCTATCTCTGGCTTTTAGCTCCTGAAAACAAATGCCATTTTAGACCTTTTAGTTTTTCTCTAGTAGTTATAATATTGAGTCCCATATAAATTATTTTGAATTTAACTTTTTTTTGAGTTAAACCAATGTACTATAATTTATTTACTATAGTATTCAGATTTTAAAATCTATTGTGCTTAGCTATTTTCTTTCTTTTTTCCCAGAATATTATATCAGTATTTATTCACTCTACTGTTAATGAATATTCAGGACTTTGTTAAGTTTTTTTCTACTATGAATAATACTGTTAAAAATGTACTTGTATGTATACCCTACTATACATTTTCTTTTTTTAAACTTTTATTTAATGAATATAAATTTCCAAAGTACAGCTATGGGTTACAATAGCTTTCCCCCTCATAACTTCCGTCCCACCTGCAACCCTCCCCTTTCCCGCTCCCTCTCCCCCTCCATTCACATCAAGATTTATTTTCAATTCTCTTTATATACAGAAGATCAGTTTAGTATATATTAAGTAAAGATTTCAACAGTTTGCACCCACATAGAAACACAAAGTGAAACATACTGTTTGAGTACTAGTTATAGCATTAAAACAATGTACAGCACATTAAAGACAGAGATCCTACATGAGGAGTAAGTGCACAGTGACTCCTGTTGTTGACTTAACAAATTGACACTCTTGTTTATGGTGTCAGTAATCACCCTAGGCTCTTGTCATGAGTTGCCATAGCTATGGGAGCCTTTTGAGTTCACCGACTCTGATCATATTTAGACAAGGTCATAGTCCAAGTGGAAGTTCTCTCCTCCCCTCAGAGAAAGGTACCTCCTTTTTTGATGACGTGTTCTTTCCATTGGGATCTCACTCGTGGAGATCTTTCATTTAGGTCTTTTTTTTTTTGGACAGAGTGTCTTGGTTTTCCATGCCTGAAATACTCTCATGGGCTTTTCAGCCAGATCCGAATGCCTTAAGGGCTGATTCTGAGGCCAGAGTGCTGTTTAGGACATCTGCCATCCTATGAGTCTGCTGTGTATCCCACTTCCCATGTTGGATTGTTCTCTCCCTTTTTTGTTCTATCAGTTAGTATTTTCAGACACTAGTCTTGTTTATGTGATCCGTTTGATTCTTAATCTTATCATTATGATCAATTGTGAACAGAAATTGATCAAATAGACTACTGAGATGGCATTGGTACATGCAACCTTGATGGGATTGAATTGGAATCCCCTGGTATGTTTCTAACTCTACCATTTGGGGCAAGTCAGCTTGAGCATGCCCAAATTGTACATCTCTTCCCTCTCTTATTCCTACTCTTATATTTAACAGGGATCACTTTTAAGTTAAATTTCAACACTTAAGAATAACTGTGTATTAATTACCAAAAAGTGGAAAAATCTTCCATGCTCATGGATTGGAAGAATCAATATCATCAAAATGTCCATTATCCCAAAAGCAATTTATAGATTCAATGCAATACCAATAAAGATACCAAAGACATTCTTCTCAGATCTAGAAAAAATGATGCTGAAATTCATATGGAGAAGCAAGAGACCTCGAATAGCTAAAGCAATTTTGTACAACAAAAACAAAGCTGGAGGCATCACAATACCAGACTTCAGGACATACTACAGGGCAGTTGAATCAAAACAGCATGGTACTGGTAAAGAAACAGATAGATAGACCAATAGAACAGAATAGAAACACCAGAAATCAATCCAAACATCCACAGCCAACTTATATTTGATCAAGGATCTAAAACCAATTCCTGGAGCAAGGACAGTCTATTCAACAAATGGTGCTGGGAAAACTGGATTTCCATGTGCAGAAGCATGAAGCAAGACCCCTACCTTACACCTTACACAAAAATCCACTCAACATGGATTGAAGACCTAAATCTACGACCCGACACCATCAAATTATTAGAGAACATTGGAGAAACCCTGCAAGATATTGGCACCGGCAAAGACTTCTTGGAAAAACCCTGGAAGTGCAGGGCTGATCATAGTGTCCATTTCACTTCTACAGATTTCCCCTTTGGTGCTCAGTTAGTTGTCACAGATCAGGGGAACATATGATATTTGTCCTTTTGGGACTGGCTTAATTCACTCAGCATAATGTTCTCCAGATCCTCCATTTTGTTGCAAATGACCAGATTTCATTGTTTTTCACTGCTGTATAGTATTCTATAGAGTACATGTCCCATAATTTCTTTATCCAGTCTACTGTTGATGGGCATTTAGGTTGATTCCAGGTCTTAGCTATTGTGAATTGAGCAGCAATAAACATTAAAGTGCAGAACGCTTTTTTGTTTGCCAAATTAATTTCCTTTGGGTAAATTCCAAGGAGTGGGATGGCTGGGTTGAATGGTAGGGTTATATTCAGGTTTCTGAGGAATCTCCAGACTGACTTCCATAGTGGCTTAACCAGTTTTGTATTCCCACCAATAGTGGGTTAGTGTCCCTTTTTCCCCACTTCCTCACCAGCATCTATTGTTGGTGGATTTCTGGAGTGAGCCATTCTAATCAGGGTGAGGTGAAACCTCATTGTGGTTTTGATTTGCATTTCCCTGATTGCTAGTGATCTTGAACATTTTTTGTGTGTGTCTGTGGGATTTCCTCTTTTGAAAAATGTCTATTGAGGTCCTTGGCCCATCTCTTTAGTGGGATTGTTTGTTTTGTTGTTGTGGAGTTTCTTGATCTCTTTGTAGATTCTGGTTATTAATCCTTTATCTGTTGCATAGTTTGAAAATATTTTTTCCCATTCTGTTGGTTGCCTCTTCACTCTCCTGACTGTTTCTTTTGCAGTTCAGAAACTTCTCAACTTGATGCAATCCCAAATGTTAATTTTGGTTTTGACTGCCTGTGCTTCTGGTGTATTTTCCAAGAAGTCTTTTCCAGTACCTTTATCTTGCAGGGTTTCTCCAATGCTCTCTAATAATTTGATGGTGTCGGGTCGTAGATTTAGGTCTTCAATCCATGCTGAGTGGATTTTTGTGTAAGGTGTAAGGTAGGGGTCTTGCTTCATGCTTCTGCACATGGAAATCCAGTTTTCCCAGCACCATTTGTTGAATAGACTGTCCTTGCTCCAGGAATTGGTTTTAGATCCTTGATCAAATATAAGTTGGCTGTGGATGTTTGGATTGATTTCTGGTGTTTCTATTCTGTTCTATTGGTCTATCCATCTGTTTCTGTACCAGTACAATATTTTTTAGATTTCTAATTCCCTCTTCTTTCCTTTGGTTTGACTGTATACTTTCCTGTGCTCTGTCTTCTAAGTCCGATATTCTCTTTTCTGCCTCACTGATTCTGTTTTTAAGGCTCTCAAATGTGTTTTTCATTTGTTCTATTGAATTCTTCTTTTCATTTTGGTTTCTCTTCAATATCTCAATTTCATGTTCTACTAAATTCCTCATTTTATTTTGATTCCTCCTTAAGATTTTATTTTTATGAGAGAGATTTTCTGTCATGACTTGTATGGATTTCAGTAGTTTCTGAGTTTGTTTTTGATTACTTCTAAATATTCTTATCATACATATTTTGAGTTCCATTTCTTGAATTTTTTCTATCTCATCATATTCATAATTTTGTATTGGAGTGTCGTACTCTTTTGGGAGTGTCATGTTGTCTTCCTTGTTCTTGTGTCCTTGGTTTTTGCATTTGTAGTTTGGCATTGTGGAGATATTCTTTGATTTCTTCTTCTTTTTTTTTCTTTGAATCTCTAGAGGCTTGTGTTCTGTGTGGGTAGAGAGCTCTTTTCATTTCTTCAGTTCCCAAGGTGACACACCCAGGCTTGGTGTAGTAAATCTCTCTCTTTTTTTAGTCAGAAGGGAAGTAATTCCGCTCAGCTGAGCTCTTCTCCTCAATGGAGATCAGTGCCTTAGCGCTAGCCCCAGTGGATATAATATCCATTTGCTCTGTCCCAAGGACCACACAAAGGATCTGTGCCATCCTCAGTGTAAGCTCAGATTTCCCTGCAGTGTCTCTCACCAGGTAGGCAGGGCCGCTCAAGCTTGTGACATCTCCCAGCAAGACTACTCACGTCTCATCCACACTATAGGTTCTCCCACACACCTTCAGTTTTTTTTTTTTTTCACAGTCCCAGTTCATAAGCTCCACACATTCACTAGGTCATGGTCTCTTGTTATTACTCCCCAAAAGAGTCAGGTTTTTCTGTTTGTCTGAGGGCAGGCACAGCCCCGAGCTGGTGCAGCTGTTATGTATGTCCAAAATGGTGCCTGATTTATTGGCTTGCATGCCTTTGTAAGGTAAGTAGAGAGAGTGAATGGTGCCTGTGCCCTCCATGTAGATCCACCATGTCTCTCTAATTCCGGAAGAGTTTCCTCTACTGTTTTTTTTCCTAAGTCTTGTTTGAGACTACACTATCTCCACTTTTAATAAACTATCTTTTCCTGGACTATCAGTGAGCTTCCTCCCTTTTCCACCATTTGGAACCTCTCAACATATAGTTCTTTTTAAACTGGATCCCAGCATGCAGAAACAAGATTCCACCTTATACCTTGAACAAAAATCCACTCAAAATGGATTAAATACTTAAAATCTATGACCAGATGTCCTCATTGTACTCAAGAAAATTGGGGAAACTCTACAAGACATTGGTATAGGCAAAGAGTTCTTGGAAAAGACCCCAGAAGCTCAGGCAATCAAAGCCAAAATTGACAAATGGGATTACATAAAACTAAGCAGCTTCTGCACTGCAGAAGAAGCATTCTGCAAAGTGAAGAGGCAACTGACAGAGTAGGAGAAAATATTTTCAATCTATGCAGATGATAAAAGGTTAACATTCAGAACATATAAAAAGCTCAAGAAATTCAGCTACAACAAAACTAACAACCCAGTTAAGAAATGGGCAAAGGGAGGCGAGTCAAGATGGCGGAATAGGCAGGGAGCACACTTTTAGTCCGGGAGAGAGACAGGTTAATGTAAGTGGAGATACTGCAGGGTCAAGGAAGAGTAGGGGATGAAACAGCATAGGAAACTCTTCCGGAACTAGTGATTCACAGTGGACCTGTGTGGAGAGCGTGGGAGCCCAAGTTCGGGACACCAGCGGCAGACTCAACACACCAGCGCTGGAACGCGAGGTGAGCCAAACCACAATAGCCCGAGACACCAGCGGGCAAGCGGAAAGAGGAGACTAGAGGGAACGAGGCTTGAAACTCCGTGGGGGAAAATTCACCAGGCTAACTAGAAGAGAGAGAGGAAAAAAATTAAAAAAGTGACCGATACGGACACAAGTTTTTCTCTCTCCGCTCACCTCTCAAAGGCGAGCAAGACAGAGCAGGCGCCATTTTGGATATACGTCATAAGCAGGGCGACCTCAGGTCTGCACCAGCCCTGAGCCTAGCAGAAAAACCTGACTCTGGGGGGAGGGGTGAAATAACAGGAGATTAGCATCTAACTTGGCAACCCAGTGGGAGACTGCAGGAGAATTGGAGCCCACGCTGAGGGCAGCAGAGATTCCCTGTGTGGTCCTTGGGAAAGAGCTTCCAATCTCTGGCTCCTGTGGGTATATCATTTGCCTGCTAACTACCTCCAATTACGTTCAGCTGTGCGGAATTACTTCCCTTTTGAATCAAAAAAGAGAGAGATTTACCACACCTAACCTGAGAGTGTCATCTTTGACACACCCTCAACCCTGGGGAACCAAACACAGCTCTCAGTCCACACTCATCTCAAGCCTCTAAGGCTCCACCGAAAGCAGACAGTCCACTTAATATAGAGCCATAGTGTAACAAGAAAAAACACCACAGTGAAGAAACCAAATATCTCCAACATGCCAAACAACAAACGCAAAAACCAAGCTAACAAGAACAAGGAAGACACTATGACACCCCCAAATGAAAAAGACACCCCAATTCAAGATTATGAAGATGATGAGATTGAAGAAATGCAAGAAGCAGATCTCAAAAAATTGATAAGAACATTAAGAAGTTCTCAGAAACAAATTCTTGAACTACAGAAATCTTTAATGGACAAGATAGAAAATCTCTCTCATGAAAATGAAATATTAAGGAGGAATCAAAATGAAATGAAACAACTAGTGGAACAAGAAACTGTGATAGTGATGAGAAATCATAATGAAATGAAGAATTCAATAGATCAAATGACAAACACATTAGAGAGCCTTAAAAACAGAATGGGCGAAGCAGAAGAGAGAATATCAGACTTAGAAGACAGAGAACAGGAAAGGAAACAGGCAAACCAAAGAAAAGAAGAAGAAATCAGAAATCTAAAAAATACTGTCAGGAATCTACAGGATACTCTTAAAAAACCCAACATTCGGGTTCTAGGAGTACCTGAAGGCATGGAGAGAGAGAAAGGATTAGAAGGCCTTTTTAGTGAGATACTAGCAGAAAATTTCCCAGGTTTGGAGAAGGACAGAGACATCCTAGTACAGGAAGCTCATAGAACCCCTAATAAACATGACCAAAAGAGATCCTCACCACGACACGTCGTAATCAAACTCACCACAGTGAAACACAAAGAAAAGATCCTAAAATGTGCAAGAGAGAAACGCCAGATTACTCTCAGAGGATCTCCAATTAGACTCACAGCTGACTTCTCTTCAGAAACCCTACAATGAGAGAGAGAATGGCGAGACATAGCCCAGGTGCTAAGAGAGAAAAACTGCCAGCCCAGAATATTATATCCTGCAAAGCTCTCATTTATGAATGAAGGTGAAATAAAGACCTTTCACAGCAAACAGAAATTGCAAGAATTTGTCGCCACTCGTCCAGCCCTGCAAAAGATGCTTAAAGATGTGTTACATACAGAAACACAGAAACACGGTCACCAATATGAAAGAAGGTAAAGGTAGGAAACCTCACACCAAATGATCACAGGAATATCAAACCATATATTAGAAAGTATCTTTGGCTAATGGCAGGGCAAAGTTATTCCTTCTCAATAGTCACATTGAATGTTAATGGCTTGAACTGTCCACTTAAAAGACACCGATTGGCTGATTGGGTTAAGGAACAAAACCCATCCTTTTGCTGCTTATAAGAAACCCATCTATCCAACAATGATCCATACAGGCTGAGAGTGAAAGGCTGGAAAAAGATATACCATGCCAACAGAAATGAAAAGAGAGCGGGCGTAGCCATCTTAATATCGGACAACATAAACTTTACCACAAAAACTCTTAGGAGAGACAAAGAGGGACACTATATAATGATTAAGGGATCCATTCAACAGGAAGATATAACGATTATCAATGTATATGCACCTAATTACAGGGCACCAGCTTATTTAAAAGACTTGTTAAGGGACTTAAAGGGAGACTTAGACCCCAACACAATAGTACTGGGAGACTTCAATACTCCACTCTCAGAGATAGACAGATCAACAGGACAGAAGATCAACAAGGAGACAGTGGATTTAAATGACACTATAGCCCAAATGGATCTAACAGATATCTACAGAACATTTCATCCTACATCTAAGGACTTTACATTCTTCTCAGCAGTACATGGAACCCTCTCTAGGATTGACCACATACTAGGCCATAAAGCAAGTCTCAGCAAATTCAAAAGAATTAGAATCATACCATGCAGCTTCTTAGACCACAAAGGAATGAAATTGGAAATTGGCAACTCAGGAATCCCTACAGCACGTGCAAACACATGGAGATTGAACAACATGCTCCTGAATGAACAATGGGTCATAGAAGAAATCAAAAGAGAAATCAAAAATTTTCTGGAAGTAAATGAGGATAACAGCACAACATACCAAAACCTATGGGATACAACAAAAGCAGTGTTAAGAGGAAAGTTTATATCAATAGGTGCCTACATCAAGAAATTGGAAAGGCACCAAATAGATGAGCTTTCAAGTCATCTCAAGGATCTAGAAAATCTGCAGCAAACCAAACCCAAACCCATTAGGAGAAGAGAAATAATTAAAATCAGAGAAGAAATCAACAGGATTGAATCCAAAAAAACATTACAAAAAATCAGCCAAACGAGGAGCTGTTTTTTTGAAAAAATAAACAAAATTGACACCCCATTGGCCCAACTAACTAAAAAAAGAAGAGAAAAGACCCAAATCAATAGGATCAGAGATGAAATGGGAAACGTAACAACAGACGCCGCAGAAATAAAAAGAATCATCAGAAATTACTACAAGGACTTGTATGCCAGCAAACAGGGAAATCTATCAGAAATGGACAGATTCTTGGACACATACAACCTCCCTAAATTGAGCCAGGAAGACATAGAAAACCTAAACAGACCAATAACTGACACAGAAATTGAAACAGTAATAAAGGCCCTCCCAACAAAGAAAATCCCAGGGCCAGATGGATTCACTGCTGAGTTCTACCAGACATTTAGAGAAGAACTAACTCCAATTCTTCTCAAACTATTCAGAGCAATCGAAAAAGAGGGAATCCTCCCAAATTCTTTCTATGAAGCCACCATCACCTTAATTCCTAAGCCAGAAAGAGACGCAACATTGAAAGAGAATTACAGACCAATATCCCTGATGAACATAGATGCAAAAATCCTCAATAAAATTCTGGCCAATAGAATGCAACAACACATCAGAAAGATCATCCACCCAGACCAAGTGGGATTCATCCCCAGTATGCAGGGATGGTTCAACATTCGCAAAACAATCAACGTAATACACTACATTAACAGACTGCAGAAGAAAAACCATATGATTCTCTCAATAGACGCAGAGAAAGCATTTGATAAAATACAACACCCTTTCATGATGAAAACTCTAAGCAAGCTGGGTATGGAAGGAACATTCCTTAATACAATCAAAGCAATATATGAAAAACCCACGGCCAACATCCTATTGAATGGGGAAAAGTTGGAAGCATTTCCACTGAAATCTGGTACCAGACAGGGATGCCCTCTCTCACCACTGCTATTCAATATAGTTCTGGAAGTTTTGGCCAGAGCTATTAGGCAAGAAAAAGAAATTAAAGGGATACAAATCGGGAAGGACGAACTCAAACTATCCCTCTTTGCAGATGATATGATTCTTTATTTAGGGGACCCAAAGAACTCTACTAAGAGACTACTGGAACTCATCGAAGAGTTTGGCAAAGTAGCAGGATATAAAATCAATGCACAAAAATCAATAGCCTTTGTATACACAGGCAATGCCACGGCTGAGGAAGTACTTCTAAAATCAATCCCATTCACAATAGCTACCAAAACAATCAAATACCTTGGAATAAACTTAACCAAGGACGTTAAAGATCTCTACGATGAAAACTACAAAACCTTACAGAAAGAAATAGAAGAGGATACAAAAAAATGGAGAAATCTTCCATGCTCATGGATTGGAAGAATCAATATCATCAAAATGTCTATTCTCCCAAAAGCAATTTATACATTCAATGCAATACCCATCAAGATTCCGAAGACCTTCTTCTCAGATCTGGAAAAAATGATGCTGAAATTCATATGGAGACACAGAAGACCTCGAATAGCCAAAGCAATCCTGTACAACAAAAACAAAGCCGGAGGCATCACAATACCTGATTTCAGGACATACTACAGGGCAGTTGTTATCAAAACAGCATGGTACTGGTACAGAAACAGATGGATAGACCAATGGAACAGAATAGAAACACCAGAAATCAATCCAAACATCTACAGCCAACTTATATTTGACCAAAGATCCAAAACTAATCCCTGGAATAAGGACAGTCTATTCAATAAATGGTGCTGGGAAAACTGGATTTCCACATGCAGAAGCTTGAAGCAAGACCCATACCTATCACCTTACACAAAAATTCACTCAACATGGATTAAAGACTTAAATCTACGACCCGAAACCATCAAATTATTAGAGAGCATTGGAGAAACCCTGAAAGATATAGGCACAGGCAAAGACTTCTTGGAAAAGACCCCAGAAGCACAGGCAGTCAAAACCAAAATTAACATTTGGGATTGTATCAAATTGAGAAGTTTCTGTACTTCAAAAGAAACAGTCAGGAAAGTGAAGAGGCAACCAACAGAATGGGAAAAAATATTCGCAAACTATACTACAGATAAAGGATTGATAACCAGAATCTACAAAGAAATCAAGAAAATCCACAACAACAAAACAAATAACCCACTTAAGAGATGGGCCAAGGACCTCAATAGACATTTTTCGAAAGAGGAAATCCAAATGGCCAACAGACACATGAAAAAATGTTCAAGATCACTAGCCATCAGAGAAATGCAAATCAAAACCACAATGAGGTTCCATCTCACCCCGGTGAGAATGGCTCACATTCAGAAATCTACCAACAACAGATGCTGGAGAGGAAGTGGGGAAAAAGGGACACTAACCCACTGTTGGTGGGAATGCAAACTGGTTAAGCCACTATGGAAGTCTGTCTGGAGATTCCTCAGAAACCTGAACATAACCCTACCATACAACCCAGCCATCCCACTCCTTGGAATTTACCCAAAGGAAATTAATTTGGCAAATAAAAAAGCCATCTGCACATTAATGTTTATTGCAGCTCAATTCACAATAGCTAAGACGTGGAACCAACCCAAATGCCCATCAACAGTAGACTGGATAAAGAAATTATGGGACATGTACTTCATAGAATACTATACAGCAGTAAGAAACAATGAAACCCAGTCATTTGCAACAAGATGGAGCAATCTGGAAAACATCATGCTGAGTGAATTAAGCCAGTCCCAAAGAGAAAAATATCATTTGTTTTCCCTGATCGGTGACAACTGAGCGCCAAAGGGGAAACCTGTTAAGTGAAATGGACACTATAAGCAACAATGAACTGATCAGCTCCTGTCCTGACTTTAGATGTACAATGTAATACTTTATCCTTTTTAGTATTTGTTGTTGTTGTTCTAGTACTATTGGTTGAACTCAGTAATTAACACACAATTATTCTTAGGTGTTTAAATTTTAACTGACAAGTGATCCCTGTTTAATCTAAGAGTGGAAAAAGAGAGGGAGGAGATGAACAATTTGGAACATGCTCAATCGGACTGGCCGCAAATGGTCGAGTTAGAAATGTGCCAGGGGATTCCAACACGATCCCATCAAGATGGCATGTACCAATGCCATCGCACTAGTCCAAGTGATCAATTTCAGCTCACAATTGATAGCTCTGATAGGTCTAAGAGTCAAAGAGATCACACAAACAAGACAAGTATCTGCTAATACTAACTGATAGAATCAAAATGGGAGAGAAAGATCCAACATGGGAAGTGGGATACACAGCAGACTCATAGAATGGCAGATGTCCTAAACAACACTCTGGCCTCAGAATCAGCCCTCAAGGCATTCGGATCTGGCGGAAGAGCCCATGAGAGTATAGCAGGTATGGAAAGCCAAGATATCATGGAAAAAAAAAAAAGACCTAAATGAATGATCTCTGTGAGTGAGATCCCAGTGGAAAGAACGGGGCCATCAAAGAAGGAGGTACCCTTCTCCGAAGGGAGGAGAGAACTTCCACTTTGACTATGACCCTGTCGGAATAAGATCAAAGTCAGTGAACTCTAAAGGCTTCCATAGCCCTGGCAACTCATGACTAGAGCCTAGGGAGATTACTGACGCCATGAACAGGAGTGTCAAATTGTTAAATCAGCAGCAGGAGTCACTGTGTACTTACACCCCATGTGGGATCTGTCCCTAATGTGTCGTCTAAAGCGAAGTGATGCTATAACTAGTACTGAAACAGTATTTTTACACTTTGTGTTTCTGTGTGGGCACAAACTGATGAGGTCTTTACTAATTATATATTGAAGTGATCTTCTGTATACAAAGAGAATTGGAAATGAAAAAAAAAAAAACCTGGTGTTAAAATGGAAATGGCATAGAAAATTAATTAATTTGAAAAAAAATTATGTAGGTTCTCTGTCTTTAATGTGCTGTACATTGCTATTTAATGCTATAATTAGTAATCCAATGATAGTTTTTTTTCAATTTATGTTGCTATATGGGCAAAATGTTGAAATCTTTACCTAATATTACTAAACTGATCTTCTGTATACAAAGAGAATTGAAAATGAATCTTTACATGAATGGAAGGGGAAAGGGTGCGGGAAAGGGGAGGGTTGGGGGCGGGAGGGAAGTTATGGGAGGGGGGAAGCCATTGTAACCCATAAGCTGTACTTTGGAAATTTATATTCATTAAATAAAAGTTTAATAAAAAAAAAAGAAATGGGCAAAGGACTTGAAGAAGCATTTTTTTTAAGAGAGGAAACCAAACACAAATGACCAACAGACACTTGAAAAGAGCTCAGGATCACTTGCCATCTGGGAAATGCAAACAGCACATGAGGTTTTACCTTTCCCCAGTTAGAATGGCTCTCATACAGAAATCAACAAGCAACAAATGCTGGTAAGGACGAAGGGAAAAGTTATCCTCATCCACTGTTGGTGGAAATGTGTACTGGTGCAGTCAGTGTGGAAGATAGTATGGAGATGACTCAGAAATATGAAGATAGACCTACCATATGATCCATCAATCCCATTCCTGGGAATTTACCCAAACTAAAAGAAGTCAGTATATGAAAGAATTATCTGTACATCCATGTTCACTGCAGTTCAATTCACAATAGCTCAGATATGGAATCAATCAAGATATCCATCAACTGATGATGGATAATGAAATTGTGATATATAATATATACATTATGGATTACTACTACTCAGCTGTTAAAAAATGAAATCCTGTGTTTTGCAACAAAATGGATTCAACTGGAAGCCATTATTCTTAGTGAAATAAGCCAGCCTGCAAAAGACAGATCTCATATGTTCTTCCTGTTCTGGGGGTAACTAATAGATTACCTAATAAGTAATTTATATGAGTGAAATGGACATTTTAAGATTCAATGATTGTTTACAGTCCTTGTCTCTACTGTTGAGGAACAGTGTTTTTTCTTCATACTATTCACTGAAATATATTCTTAGTGTACGGTTGGTTAACCTTATGAGTATAAAGTAAACTGAAAATAGACCTTTGTAAAAATTAAAAGTGGGAAAAATAGTGGGAGGAGGAAGAGGGGTTGGAGTGTAGGCAGGAGGGAGTATAGGGTGGGAAGTATCATTACATTCCTAAATCTGTGTGTATGAAATATGTATAATTTATGTACCTCAAATAAAATTTAAAATTGAAAAAATAATTATAAAAAAATTTTAAAAATTGCTAAAAAATGGTACAACAAGAAAGAATCCATAGATGAGTTCACTTGTGTGTCTTTATTTGGGTGCTTGATTAGCCCATAATCTGAATGTTAGAGGAAAAGTTGAATAAGTGAGTTAGATATTGAAAGGCTGAGCTAGTTAGAGTGATATATAGACAATATTTCAGAATTAGGGATATATTAAAGAGTAAAAAAAGAACAGTTTTCCGTCAAGGGAAAGAACAGACATAAATAGTGTATAATTATGATCAGAACTGTAGTACACTCAGAAAAATTCTTACTAAGGCAATAGAACTTTCTGCTGCTGTAAAAACAGAAGGAAAATTACTAATGACAACATGAGGAAATGACTTATATACTGTATTGTTAGAAAGCTACATACAGAAGTTAGCAAATTTGGTTATTGTCCAGGCCAGTGGAACGAGGCTGCCATAAAAGAAATTTGAAGGTCAAGACTGAAGGACAGGCACACTGGAGTATAAGTAGAGGGAAGCTGTAAAAATGAAGTGTAGAGAGACTCACATTCAAACCTTCATTGGTCCATTTTGTCTAGATCTGACTTGCATTTGATAAGGGACAACTAAATATGTGGATGGCATAGTCACTTTTATTAACTAGTTTATAAATCACATAACTTTGCCCTTTCTTGTTTCATTCATGACAACTCTTAGAAAATTGGTTCCAAAATGTCAAAGATGATCATTATAATGACAAGGTAATTTTAAAATGAGTAAAATATGAATTGTGTGTGTATGTGTATGTGTGTGTTCTGTGTAGCATATGTCATGTGGTAAGATGTTTTCGAATTCAACAAAGATTTGAACTCCAGTTCTATATGCAAAGCTCTTATGTGATCTTGAGGAGGTACTTAATCTTTTTGATAGTCAGTGTTCATA
The DNA here is from genome assembly GCF_033115175.1 of Lepus europaeus. Classification (NCBI taxonomy): domain Eukaryota; kingdom Metazoa; phylum Chordata; class Mammalia; order Lagomorpha; family Leporidae; genus Lepus; species Lepus europaeus. The sequence continues at coordinate 31,855,695 of NC_084832.1, read as the reverse complement.
TCTGTAAAATGTGAAAGATATTATTTATATTAGCATCTTGTGTTATATGAGTTCATATATAGAAAAACACAGTGTTGGATTTAGCAAATACTGGGTGCTCAATTAATATGATTTACTATAGTCACATTATTATGTATTATTTTAGTATCAAGATACGATACTTCTTCACCTTGTAAATTCATCATGTTCTTAGAGTGGCAGTACTCAGTAGTTGTAGAAACCCAATAATGTGTACTCTTATCTCCTTACTCATTATTCTTGGTAAAACCTTAAATTCTGTTTCTCAGGTTTCCTTAAAAGCGCCTGCATGTTATCCTGCAGGTTCTGGTCAACCATCTTAATACACTTGCAGTTAATTCAGAAGTTTAGAAGTTAATAGCCAATTTGTAAATCCCTGACATTTTAACCTTAGCCAAAAAAGCAACCAGGAGAGTATTTTACATGACTTCTCCAAATAGAGAGGGTTATCAGGTTCATTTACATGTTTACCAAGGCTGCCAGCCACCCTGACTTGTTTGGTGAAGCACTATTTTATATGCACTGAATTCCATTTCTGATGGTCTGTTGGTGGTAAAACAGCATGAAATTTCACTCCTCATCATTATGCACTCAGTGGACCTGTTTTCCTTCAGTCAAGTTTGGCATTTAATTGGAGTTTGGATGCATCATTTCTAAACATGTATATGGTGCTAGAGGCCAGAAAAATCATTAAAATTTGGCTTTTGGTATATGAGGTGTATGAATGGGGTGGAAGTTGTAAAGGACTATAAAACTGTTAAATTTGGGGTGTGAGAGGAAGAAATTATTTGTAAACCCCATAAACTTCTTCAGCCAAAATATCTATTACATGCTAAATTGCACTAATGGCCTGTTCTAAAAATCCAGGATTCTAAACTATATATTTGCATTTTTTTGCTTGCTGAGTAAACTAACATTATAAATAAAAACTGCTGGTTTTCTTTACTATTTTAAAAGGGAAAACCTTATAACCTTAGTACTACAAATTTAAGGCCTATGACACAATAAAAAACTTATTGTTTTTAGATACTGTGATTTCAAAATCAAGAATTGCACATCAGGCTTTGCATTGAAAATTCCTGAGTAATTTTCTTTTTTTTAAAATCAGTATAGTGAATTAAAATATGAATTGAAGTACTTTAAATATTTATTTAAAATATTGTAATGACTTTAAATAGAAACCCTTTGAATATACAAGTAAAACGTATCAGTAGATTAGATGATAATTTATTTTTATTTTTAAAAAGATCTAGTCTATTTATTTGAAAGGCAGAGTTATAGAGAGACCGAGGGAGAGAGGGAAGAAGGAAGGAATACAGAGAGAGAGGGAGAGAGCGAGAGAGAGTCTTCTATCTGCTGTTTCACTCCCCAAGTTGGCTGCAATGGCCAGGGCTTGGCCAGGCTGAAGCCAGGAGCCCAGAACTCCATCTGGTTCTTCCACATAGGTGGCAGGAGCACAAGCACTTGGACCATCATAGATTACTTTCCCAGGAACCTTAATAGGGAGCTGGATTGGAAGCAGAACAGTCAGGACTCAAACTTTTGCTCATATGTGATGCTGATGTTTCAGGCAGCAGCTTGACCAGCTGAGCCTCAACACTAGCCCCTAGATGATAATTTAAATAAATTAGAAACTCAACATTTGCTATATTTATAACTATGTCTATATCCATTTCTATATTCATATACACATCTATATCTCAATAGGAATGCAAAGGTACTTCAAGATGGCCATGAAAAAATGGTACTAAAATTTAAAAAGTTTGGAAATGGGTGTTTAGTTCAGCTGTTACAAAGGTGGTTTATATATTCATATTCTATGAGGGGTACCTGGGTTCAATACCGGACTCTGGCTCTTGATTCCAGCTTCATGTTAATGTAAATCCTGGGATGCCCTCGTGATGGCTCAAGTATCTGGGTTCTTGCTGCTTGTGCAGGAGACTTGGATTGTGTTTCCATGTCTCAGCTTCAGCTCATCCCATCTCTGGCCTTTGCAGGCATTTGGGACTGAATCAGTGAATAGGAACACTTTCATTCTATTTTTTTTTAATTTAATTTTATTTATTTTTAAAATTTTTAGTTTTTAACAGATTGAATATAGTCCATAAATGCAATTCTAAGAATATAGTGATAATCCCTTCCTCTCTCCTTTTCCCTTTAGCTGTCCCTCTCCTTTCCTATTTTTAGTTTTTGAGATAAATTATTTTAAATTTATAGTATAGTAAAAAGGATTAATTCTTCACCAAGTAAGAAGTTTAATAAGTAAAAAGCAAAAAACACTAGTTTAGTGAGAATACAGTCAATAGCTATAAACAATAATTGAATGGAAAAATGACCATTTCATCCATACACAGTAAATTTTAAAGTAATCACAGATCATTAAAAGCATAGCAGTATAACATTCTTAACAACTAGTTTGACAAAGATAGAAAACAAAGTTTTATAAAACAATATTTGCACCAATACTGATACAAACAGGTATTTTTTTCTGTTCTTGTTTTTTGTTTTTGATTTTTTCTTTTTTAAATTTTAGTTCCCACGTGTAAGAGAGAACATATGATATTCATCTTTCTGTGTAAAGCTAATTTCTGTCAATATGATGTCCTCCAGTTGCACCTATTTTGATGCAAATGGTAGAATTTCACTCTTTTGTATAGCTGAATAATATTCCATTGTGTATATATACCACACTTTCTTAATCCATTCACCTGGTGAGGAACACCTTGGTTGATTCCATATTTTGGAATATGGTGTTGCTATAAACATACTGGTGCAGATATCTCTTTTATATAAGGTGTTCATGTTTTTTGTGTTATATTCCCCAGTCATGACATTGGTGGATCATACGGCTTGTATATCTCTCTCTTTTTTTTAATTTATTTATTTATTTGAAAGTTAGAGTTACACAGAGAGAGAGAGGAAGAGAGGGAGGGAAGAGAGGTACTACATCTGCTGGTTCAGTCCCCAGATGGCTGAAATGCGCTGATCCAAAGCCAGGAGCCAGGAGCTTCCTCCGGGTCTTCCCACGTGGGTACAGGGTCCCAAGGACTTGAGCCATCTTCCACTGCTTTCCCAGGCCATAGCAGGGAAATGGATCAGAAGTGGCAAGCCAATGCTTGAACTGGCACCTATATGGGATGCTGACACTGCAGGCAGCAGCTTTACCCACTATACCACAGTGCTGGCCCGTTGCAAGTACATTTCTAATTTTTTAAGAAATCTCCACACTGCTTTCCAAATTTGTTGCACTAATTTACATTCCCATCAACAGTGTTTAAGTGTTCCCTTTTCTCCAGACCCTTGCCAGCATTTGTAACTCTCTGTTTTTTGGATTTTAGTCATTCTGACAGGAGTGAGGTGATATTTCATTAGGATTTTGATTTGCATTTCCCTGTTGGTTAATGATGTTGAACATTTTTTTGTGTGTGTATTTCTTGGCCTTTTGTATTTCTTCTTTTGCAACCATCTGTTGAGGTTCTTTGACTATTTCTCAACTGGATTTGTCTTTGTTGTTGATTTTTTTATGTTGTTAATGTATTCTTGATATTAATCCTTTGTCAGACAGTTTGTTGTCACGAATACTTTTTCCCATCCTGTTGAATATCTCTTTACACTATTGATCATTTCCTTTTCTGTGCAAAAGCTTCTGAGTTTGATGAAGTCCCACTTGCTTAGTTTTGCTTTTGTTGCTTGTGCTTTGGAGGTCTTATGCAAGAAGTCACCCCCTACACCAATCTCTTGGATTGTTTTCCCTACATTTTCTTCCAGCAACTTCATAGTCTCAAGTCTTAAATTCAGGTCTTTCACCCATCTTGAGTTGATTTTTGTATACAGTGAGAAGTATGGATCTAATTTCATTCTTCTACATATATACATCTAGTTTTACCAGCACCATTTGTTGAAGAGATTATCCTTATTCCAGTACATGATCAAGCACTGCTGTCAAAAATCAACTGACTATCTGTACATGGACTGATTTCTGGGCCCTGTGTTTTGTTTCATGGATCTATATGTCAGTGTTTATGCCAGTACCTTGCTGTGTTAGTAATTATAGCTTTGTAGTATGCTTTGGAGTCAGGTGCTGTGACCCCAACTTGATTTTTCTTGCTCAGAATTTCCTTGGCTATTCGGTGTCTTTGCAAATTTTAAGTTTTTTTTCCTAAATCTGTAAAGAATGTCATTGATATTTTGATAGGGATTGCACTGTATCTGTATGTTGCTTTAGGTAGTGTATACATTTTAATGATATTGATTCTTCCAATCCATGAGGAAGGAATATCTTTCCACTTATTTGTGTCCTAGGTGATTTCTTTCACTAATGTTTGATAATTTTCATTGTCAAGATCTTTCACTTCTTTTATCTAATTTATTCCTAGATATAGGTTTTTGTGGGTATTGTGAATGAAATTTCTTTCTTGGTTTTTCTTTCAGTTTAGTTCATCACTAATGTATAAAAATCATTGTTTTTGTGTATATATTTATTTATTTTTTTGACAGGCAGAGTTAGACAATGAGAGAGAGAGAGAGAGAGAGAGAGAGAGAGACAAAGGTCTTCCTTCTGGTGGTTCACCCCCCAAATGGCCACCATGGCTGGCACTCTGCGCCGATCTGAAGCCAGGAGCCAGGTGCCTCCTCCTGATCTCCCATGCGGGTACAGGGCCCAAGCATTTGGGCCATCCTCCACTGCTGGGCCACAACAGAGAGCTGTACTGGAAGAAGGGCAACTGGAATAGAATCCGGTACCCTAACAGGGACTAGAACCCAGGGTGCCGGCACTGCAGGCAGAGGATTAGCCAAGTGAATCATGGCACCGGTCTATTTATTTTTAATTAAAGATTTATTTATTTGTTTGAAAGTCTGAGTTACACAGACAAAGAAGGAGAGGCAGAGACAGAGAGAGAGAGAGAGAGAGAAAGAGAGAGAGAGAGATCTTCTATCTGCTGATTCACTCCCCAATTGGCCGCAACTGCCAGAGGTACGCTGACCCAAAGCCAGGAGCCAGGAGCTTCTTCCGCATCTCCCACATGGGTGCAGGGGCTCAAGGACTTGGGCCATCTTCTACTGCTTTCCCAGGCCCTAGCAGAGAGCTGGATCAGAAGTGGAGCAACAAGGTCTCAATCTGGTGCTCATATGGAATGTTGGCACTGCAGGTGGCAGCTTTGCCCACTCTGCCACAGTGCCAGCCCCTGTATATTTATTTTGTAATCTTCAACTTTCTCAATAATATTATTTTCAATAATAACTTCTGAAAATGAATATAAAACAGAAAAAAGAAATAAAAATTCCCTATCATTACATTGTCACCATTCCAGTAATTCATTTTAGTGTGTTGCTTTGAATAACATCTGTGCAAATTGTGATGTACGTAAAATGTAGGCTGTAATGTACATTCTAGTTTGGTTACATGCCACTATAGATCTTCAGCTCATAGGTCAGACCCAAATATTTTCTTAGGAAAATTAAATCCATCCACTCAATTCTATTAGCAAATCATCTCTAGTGAAATTGTAAATTATCCAGCTACTTTTACTTATATCAAGTGGAAAAGGATAACTCATCTTTGCTCCAGTAAACACACTCCAGATCTTCAGAGTTGGAAGGCTAGTCAATCAGCCGTTTCTAGGCAGAGTCTGAGCAGAGATAACAAGATCAAGCCAATCCATCAATTAACAGAATAAAATTTTAGAAAGGATTTTATAATCATTTTTAGATTCAATATATTTGTTAAAAGTGGGATTGATGACAAAAAGATGAAAGATTTTTTTTTTTTAAGATTTTACTTCTTTGAAAGGCAGAGAGGGAAGGAGAGAAGAGGGAGTGATCAAGAGAAAGATTTCCTGCAACCACTTGTTCTCCCTCCAAATGCCTCCAACAGCTGGAGCAGGATGGACCAGCTGAAGCCAGAAGAATGGAATTCCATCCAGATCTTCCCCATGGGTAGCAGTGGGAGCCAACTACTTGAGTTATCACCTGCTGCCTCCCAGGGTGAACTTTAGCAGGAAGTTGGAACTGGGAGCAGAGCCAGGACTTGAAATCAAACACTCCAGTATAAATTGTGAGCATCCGAAGTGGTGTCTTATCTGGTTTGCCAAATACCTACCGTGAAGATATTTCTGTGGATAAAAAGCTTTGCAAGCATTATACCTATTAGTACAATTTTTGAGTTGCTAAGGGAAGATTACCGAAAACTATATAAGACCATTTTGCAAGTCTTTAAAAATAGCCTCAGATTTTGATTCCTGCCTTATCTGTTCTTGACATAATTAATATAGTAATATGAGTCAGGACTAATAACCTCACATTCTGGTCTTGGCCTGCTCTGAAAATTTCATCTGTTTGACTTAGATGTATTGAGTGATTTCTTAAGTGCCAAGACTTCTGCTAGGTGCTGGGACTACCATGATACACAAGGCAGACACATTCCTTGTCCTCTTGGTGTGTATATGTTAAATTTGAATAAATAAAAGCAATTATAATATAATATAATATATATCATAATATTATGATATGGAAGTTTTGGTTAGGGGCTTTGGCAAGACTTATGGCAACAAAATCTAAGTTGAAATCCAAAGAACGAGTTGTGATTAACAACTCATGAACATGAAGGTGGGTTGAGTATTTCCTCAAAACACATTATGGAAGGACAGACTTAGAGGGTGTGGGATAATTTCAAAGAACTGCAGAAAAGTCAATGTGATTGGCCTTAAATTTAATGGGAAAGAGGTTACAGTGATGAGGTTACAAAGGCAAGTGGAGTTCCATGTGATCATAAATATCTTGTTAAATCACTTCAAGTTGTTTGAAATTTTTCAAAGGGTATGGAGATGTTACCGAAGAACTTTAAGACATGGAGAGCAGAGTTTCAGGAAGATCATGTTACAGTTTAGAAAATTCATTGGGAGGAAATAGCAGCATCATTGTAAAATGGACAAATATTTGGGTGTAGGCAAAAGATTTTTGCAATCTGGAATTGGGAAGTGATAGGTAAGAAAAATGGGTATGTTTGTGCTAGAGGTGATATGCATGTGGTTCAGATTGTTCTCAGCTCACCAGATTGGGCAACAGAGTAGAACCTGGGGCAATTTCCTGGTTTAGGGATTTTTTTTTTTTCAAGAGAATAGTTTAGTGGGAGAATATAGACACACATATTTTAGACAAGTCAATTTTGAGATGCATATGAGGTAGATGGGTTAAATATAAGGGTCTGGAGCTCAGGAGAATATTTAGGGCTACAAATACAGATTTATGAGCTATCTGCATATACATGCTTTCAAAGCTGTGGGAGTTTTGAAATAGTCTGGAAGGTAGAGTACATGCAATGAAGAAAACAGAGAAAGAGAAGAGTTCAGGGATATCAACTCTCTCAGTGAGTTATGCTTCTTTGATCATATTCCTCTCTCATGGGAAATGTCACAAAAGGTGGCAAATATACAATGCTTTAAAGAAAAGGGAATACAAAAAGAGAAATGGTTTTAGTGGGTAGGGACATGGACTGCACACATAGCAATTGACTATTTTCAGAGATATTTTCTAAAGAGGACAATGTTCAAATTGAGAGTACTTTCCTGTCAAAACTGTGGTATATGCATGACAAACCAATTAATTGAAGACATAACAGGAAATGTTCTGAAATTACAAATTTATCTCTGATGTGGCCTTGTGATCCTTAATAAACTAAAGACATTATTTTCAGGGCTTGGTATTTGATTTACGGCATCCATCCAAAAGAACAGTCTAAGAAGTCATCTGTGATATTTCTTCAATAGTCACTCATTTATTCAACTTTTCTTCTAGCATTTTAAAGACAATTTTGCATACTTGATTATACATTTTAAAATAAAACCACTACATGTGTTTCCAAATAGCTTTTTTAAAAAAATTCCATTCTGGAATATTCATTTCCCTTTTTGAAATAGTTTACCAGTTTATAGAAAACTTATCAAGTACCCTGTGGTTTATGAGAAGCCTAAAGGTTTTTCATTCCCAGGAAATAAATCTACAAACACTTTATAAATTAATATATAAAATGACAATGGAGCATATGTCATTGAAATGATCATTGAGCCTAGCCTGCTAGTGAATGCATTCAGTTAGAGTGTAATTTATATGTTTTATTCTAAAGAAGCTATGATGGAAATAACTGCCATGTAGACATTAGCGAATGTCACCAGAGAAAGAGTCCTGCTACAATCAGACCTTAGGCAATCAGTTCTGAGTGAATGTTCTTTACTAAATGGGAAGGTTTACCTTGCCAATCAAACTAAAGAAAGATAGTGAACAGGGCTTGGCCTGTATTGAAGTGAAGATCTTTTGGAAGCCTTCATTATTATCCTCTTTTATAATCTTTTTGTTCTTTTTGTTTTTGTAATGTAACATTTCTTATTTCCAAATGGAATAACCCCTGCTTCTTTTTCCACTCTTCTTTTAGAAGAAAAAATAAACTTTCCATCAGTTCTGGGACATGAAAAGATAAACCTGTCAAGGAAATGGTAAAGCATATAATGGGTAGTGATATTGTGTCTTTCTTCTGGGTTTGAAGACAAAAAATTGACATGCCATTCATTGACCTAGGACTCAGCAGGGGTCACTTGACATTTGATAGGATCCCCTCCCAAAGCTCTATTCATGTTAACTCTTCACTTAGATGATCATGTGGGGAACTGGTGACTCTCAAACTCCCATCACAAAGATTCTACTGAGCTGAAAGTAAAAATAAAAAATCTCCTATTAATCAAAATGAGTGTTAAGGGATAAGTGAGGGAATTCTTTGGAAATAAATTCATATCTCTCACAACATTCCTTGTTCAATTTTGATCTTCCTTGCTATTAAAAGAAGACTTTTTGTTTTGTTTTGTCCCATTTTGGTATATGTTCTGTTAGGTTATTTGAAATTCTTTTTTTTTTTTTTTTTGCTGTGGAATAAATTTATACATCACAAAGGAATTTAATATAATGTGGAAGGAATCAAACAATGCAGAAAATTACTCACAGCTATTTTATATTTGTGCAGAATGTGAACATTTTTGGTAAAATTTTAGAACAAGATATTCCATTACAGATTGCTTTTCTTTTCCCATCAGGCATTAGAACATTTTCCTGGGAAATATTCATTCTATTATTCACTATTTTAATTAGCGGTGGTGATAAAAGCTTTTGAATAAAAATAGAAATTAAAGTGAAAACAAAGAAACATGTAATCAAATGGATGTGGTGAAGTGGTATTTTGCTTTTTGCACTGACATATATAAAAAAGTAGTCAATGTTTCAGGACCTAATCAAAATGAAGTGACAATTAAGTACTATAGTAGAACTGCTGAGTAGAGCAAACTGATGAAGACCATTGAAGTCAAGGCAACTGTACCCAAATGAAGGGAAAACAGCGAGTCTGGAGCATAGGCTGAGGGTGAGCTGACGTCATTCCACACGTGCCTTCTGTGGCTGGGATATGTATTCATGAAGACAACAACTCTAACCGGAGAGGATGGGGTGGATTTTAAAGGAATAAGGCTAGATTTTCTGATTGAGAATAATCATGTTATATGTTCTTTGAATGGCATGTAAAAAGTAAATTTAATTGGAATGGCAACTCTTCACTGCACAATTTTAAGGGATGTTTTTTATTATACATATTAAGTGGTTCTAGAGGAATGTTGTAATCCTGAAAACACCCATTTCAAAACCGTAGTTTTGAAACCTGGGGGAGAAGTGTCTTCATTGACTTCCCCCTTTTACATCATACATGCTTATCTAGTCCTGTTTGTTTTTTTCTGAATAAAGTTCCTCAAGTATATCATCATTCCAACTCCGGTGTCATATTCCTTACTTGAAATGTTTAAATATTTAAAATGTATATCAAACAAAGAAGTTTGGTGTAAGTTTCATGATCTTGTCTCTCTTACTAGTTTCATTTCTCCTAACTTGCATTCCTGTACCCTTACATAGAATGATTCAGATCACACGCATTTCTGGAATACACATTTTCCCTATATTTATAATGCTCCTCTACTTCCTAGGGTATTTTTCACTAATAATTCAATTGCATTCTTTTTTCTACAAAGCAATTTGTGCTCTTTTAATTTGAACTAGGTGTCCCCTACTTGTACTCCCATTATAAGACTTAACTCAACATATTTACAATTTCAGTTGATTTTATCTCCCCTACTTTATTTTGACTGTCTTGATAGCAGGATCTATGTTCTTTACATTTGAAATTATTAATCTAATGGTTAAGATGCCTGCATCCCAATTCTCAGTGCCCAGGTTCAAGTCCCAGCTCCGCTCCCCATTCCAGCTTCTTGTTAATATGTACTTTGGAGGCAGAAGGCAATGGTTCAAGTAGTTGGGGCCCCACCACCCATGTGGCAAGCCTGGAATGAGCTCCTGGTACCTGCCTTGCCTGGGTTGTGGGCATTTGAAGAGTGAACTAGGGGATAGAAGCTCTTCTCTATCTCTCTGCTTCTCAAAGACAAAACAAAAAATTTAACTACTCAAGTCTTTAAAAAATCTACTTATGTTTTCTTAAGGACAGGAAACAAATTGGGTTCTTTCAAAACTATTCAGCTCACAATGTGGTAAAATTCTTTTGAATTCCTTATAAATATTTATTACAATTATTTCCAAATATGCACTACCAGAAGCCAAGGTGATGTGTGTAAGGAAACAATTAGGGGACAAAAACAAGCTGGTAAATTGCTTCCAGGATTAAAATATGTAAGAAACATTTGGTGTTTATTGATAATAAGGATGAAAAACTAAAATGTCAGGAATTTTCACTTTTTTTTTAACTTTAATTTAATGAATATAAATTTCCAGTGTACAGCTTATGGATTACAATGGCTTCCCCCTCCCATAACTTACATCCCACCCGCAACCCTCCCCTCTCCCGCTCCCTCTCCCCTTCCAATTGCATCAAGATTCATTTTCAATTCTCTTTATAGACAGAAGATCAATTTAGTATAAAGATTTCAACAGTTTGCACCCACATAGAAACACAAAGTGAAACATACTGTGTGTGTACTAGTTATAGCATTAAATCACAATGTACAGCACATTAAGGACAGAGATCCCACATGAGGAGCAAGTGCACAGTGACTCCTGTTGTTGACCCAACAAATTGAGACTCTAGTTTATGGCGCCAGTAACCACCCTAGGCTGTCGTCATGAGTTGCCAAGGCTATGGAAGCCTTCCGAGTTTGCCGACTCTGATCATATTTAGACAAGGTCATAAAAGACAGAGTGAGGATAGTAACCAATGATCCTAAGAGTGGCATTTACCAGGTTTGAACAATTATACAGCATTAAGTGGGGAAGAGGACCATCAGTACACACAGGTTGGGAGTAGAGCCATTGGTGGTAGAGTAGAGGTTATGATTACAAAGGAATGAGGCCCAAGTACGCTAGACAGGGTCTAGAACAAAGGACAGAGTCATTATTAGAGGAGCTAAGAAAGGTGCTGTCTAAGCTACAATTAAGTTTTCTGATTGAGAGGCAAATAGAACCTGATAGAAGGGGCTTGATAATAATCTGGTGGGCTTTAGGCCTTGTAAGTTAAGAGGCCCAGACCTATCTATCTCTTCACATGGGGTATATCCTAAGGGAGGTGTGAACCTCCTGGGGGAAGGCACTCTGTTGACTTTCATTACTTGGCTGGCCTGGGAGGAGAGCTGGCCAGGGAAAGGCAGGTGGCATCTCTAACAAGAAATTTACAGTTCTGCCTGCAATGTTGCTGACCCTACTTGACCATCCCCTCAGCTGCAGTGGTCACTTTGGAAGTTGGGCTGAGTGAAGGGCTTTTCAGCTTAGAGCCAATAAGGTCTGTGGCTCTGACCTGGGCATCCTTCGACTCCAGGGCAGGTCCATTTCCAGTGATCCAACTCTTGGCAGAGCTGCCAGGGCTCTTCACAAGCTGACTTCTGCTGAAGCCCAGGCTTACCACATTGAAAGCCACTGCAGTGGACTGGCCTGTTGGGTCTGCTTGAGGGCAGATCACTGTACAGATCAGCCATTAATAGGCCTGCCACCCATTGCTTCTGATGCCTAGCTTTCTTTTCCTCCTGGTTTGTGTTAAAGCAGACCAGAGGATGCAAGTCAAGGGAGTGCCCAAGTCCCATCTCTAATCTTCAGTGGCCTGAACTACAAGTCTATAGTCACAGGCATGTTCTGTAGTAGTTTTTCTAAGGTAGACAATGCCCATGAGGAAAATTATATTCTCACTTTAAAACTTTCTTTCCCTTTGGTCTGTAAGGGAGGTTTTTTCTACTTACTGTATACTTTGCTGATGGCGAAGTGAATCTAGCTATGAGATTATTATTTAAGTTCTTATTTTGGCTATGCTATTACAGAAAAATGGTAGCCGTCTTTTTTATAAGGTCTAAAGATTAAATTGTGCGTCCTACAGATTCCTTCATAATAGAATTAGTTTCCTACCTTGAAGAGAATAGAGAAATGAAAGAACAAGTTGGGCTTAGAATAGAGAAATGAGGGAGCAAGTCCTAGATCACTTGCTGACAATAGCAATATCACATGAATACTTAGCAAACCGTTTCAACCATTAGATAACAACTTAAGAAAACATTTACCAGAAGGTCCAATGCCTTCTATAAATTTTAAGAATCATGTATTTGAAAACACCTCTTAAATATCTAACATGGTGTAGTTTGTTTAACCAGTAAACTTAAGCACAACCATCTAAAATGTTTTTAGTTTCTTTCTACCAACAAGTTTAAAACATATGATACACAGATTCAGGTCACACAAATTAAAATGTATCTTTGATTGATTTTAGCAGCTTAAATTTATGGACAATCTTATCCATAAGCCATTTAAAATAAAACTCTTAATAAAATTTCCCCATGTGGACATACAATATGTACACACATATAACATAGCATAATAGACCAATATAGCAATTTTAATAATAGCTTTTAAAATCTGTAACTCTTTTTTGTAGGTTGCCAATTGATTTGAATTGCTTTTTGTTTTTTGTAACCTCAGTTAACCATACTTTCTCTCAGTTGGTACTGTTAATACATTATTGGCTTCATCTGTTTACAGAGCCATCCCAAAGTACTGAATACAATAGAAGTGGCTGGAAAAAGTCCATAGGAACCTATAGGAGGACAACTAAACACAGAACCAACAACACTTTAGTTTTATGAGCAGCAAATCATATATAACTGTGGATGACAAAAGACTTTAAGTCGCCATGTTTAAAATTATAAATTCATCAACCAACAAGAGGCACTTGCTTACTTCACAGTATTTTTGAAAGCACCTGCAGGATTTTACAAGTATTTTACCCTTTAGGCCTCTGGGGCTTTCTCATTAAGAGAACTATCATGTCTAGTAACACAAGATCATTAGACTTTTTAATTCTCAAACATTTGTATTAATAGCATTTTCCATTATAGAAACTTAAAGTTTGGTACCACATCACATCTTGTCAGTACTTCTAATATAATCCAAATAGCCTGATCAGTTGGTGTCTCTATAAGATGAGAGACATAGGTCCTTCGATTTTTTCAGTTGGGCCCAAACTGGAAAAACCAAAGTCCAAGATTTACTGGAAATTTTAGAGACCAGATTGTTTGAAACTTTAATTTTTTGAATGCCTGTCAAGAATGCCAAGAAGGCTCAAAATCCAAAATATCTGGTTGAAATAAGATTCCTTAAAATCATGACATAACATAGACCAAATTTGATCATTGTTACAAGGTGATTATTCAAATCTTTGAAAATAAGCACATATTTACATAACCCATAGCTCTTAATAAAAATGCAGCTGTTTTTGAACAATTAGAATTTAACAGACATCAAGAGAACATAATAGATTACTTTAACACATTGCTTTAACAGAGCATCAGAGTTTAATTCTATGTCAAAGAGAAATTGAGCTTCCTGTGATCTTTTGCTGTGAGGTTTCCTTCCTTTACCTTCTTTCATATTGATGACCATGTTTCTGTGTTTCTGTGTGTAACACATCTTTAAGCATCTTTTCCAGGGCAGGACGAGTGGCAACAAATTCTTTCAATTTCTGTTTGCTATGAAAAGTCTTAATTTCACCTTCATTCACAAATGAGAGCTTTGCAGGATATAATATTCTGGGCTGGCAGTTTTTCTCTCTTAGTACCTGGGCTATGTCTTGCCATTCCCTTCTAGCTTGTAGGGTTTCTGATGAGAAGTCTGCTGTGAGTCTAATTGGAGATCCTCTAAGTGTAATCTGACGTTTCTCTCTTGCACATTTTAGGATCTTTTCTTTATGTTTCACTGTGGTGAGTTTGATTACAATGTGTCGTGGTGAGGATCTCTTTTGGTCATGTTTATTCGGGGTTCTATGAGCTTCCTGTACTAGGATGTCTCTGTCCTTCTCCAAACCTGGGAAATTTTCTGCTTGTATCTCACTGAAAATGCCTTCTAATCCTTTCTCCCTCTCCATGCCTTCAGGAACTCCTAGAACCCGAATGTTGGGTTTTTTAATAGTATCCTGTAGATTCCCAACAATATTTTTTAGATTTCTGATTTCTTCTTCTTTTCTTTGGTTTGCCTGTTTCCTTTCCTGTTCTCTGTCTTCTAAGTCTGATATTCTCTCTTCTGCTTCGCCCATTCTGTTTTTAAGGCTCTCTAATGTGTTTGTCATTTGATCTATTGAATTCTTCATTTCATTATGATTTCTCGTCACTATCACAGTTTCTTGTTCCACTAGTTGTTTCATTTCATTTTGATTCCTCCTTAATATTTCATTTTCACGAGAGAAATTTTCTATCTTGTCCATTAAGGATTTCTGTAGTTCAAGAATTTGTTTTTGAGAACTTCTTAATGTTCTTATCAATTTTTTGAGATCTGCTTCTTGCATTTCTTCAATCTCATCATCTTCATAATCTTGAATTGGGGTGTCTTTTTTATTTGGGGTCGTCATAGTGTCTTACTTGTTCTTGTTACCTCGGTTTTTGCGTTTGTTGTTTGGCATGTTGGAGATATTTGGTTTCTTCACTGTGGTGTTTTTTCTTGTCACACTATGGCTCTATATTAAGTGGACTGTCTGCTTTTGGTGGAGCCTTAGAGGCTTGAGATGAGTGTGGACTGAGAGCTGTGTTTTGTTCCTCAGGGTTGAGGGTGTGTCAAAGATGACACTCCCAGGTTAGGTGTGGTAAATCTCTCTTTCTTTCTTTCTTTTTTTGATTCAAAAGGGAAATAATTCCGCACAGCTGAAGGTAATTGGAGGTAGTTAGCAGGCAAATGATATACCCACAGGAGCCAGAGATCAGAAGCTCTTTCCCAAGGACCATACAGGGAATCTGTGCTGCCCTCGGTATGGGCTCCAATTCTCCTGTAGTCTCCCTCTGGGTTGCCAAGTTAGATGCTAATCTCCTGTTATTTCACCCCTCCCCCAAGAGTCAGGTTTTTCTGCTAGGCTCAGGGCCGGTGCAGACCTGAGATCGCCCTGCCTATGACGTATGTCCAAAATGTTGCCTGCTCTTTGTCTTGCTCGCCTTTGAGGGGTGAGCGGAGAGAGAGAAACTTGTGTCCGTATTGGTCACTTTTTTTTTTTCCTCTCTCTCTCTTCTAGTTCGCCTGGTGAACTTTTCCCCATGGAGTTTCAAGCCTCGTTCCCTCTAGTCTCCTCTTTCTGCTTGCCCACTGGTATCTTGGGCTATTGAGGTTCGGCTCACCTCGCGTTCCAGCACTGGTGTGTTGAGTCTGCCCCTGGTGTCCCGAACTTGGGCTCCCACGCTCTCCACGCAGTTCCACTGTGACTCACTAGTTCCGGAAGAGTTTCCTCTGCTGTTTCTTCCCCTACTCTTCCTTGACCCTGCAGTATCTCCACTTTTATTAAAGTGTCTCTCCCCCAGACTAATAGTGTGCTCCCTTCCTATTCCGCCATCTTGAGGCTCTAGGAATTTTCACTTTTAAATGTAACCAAATCAACTCAAAGTTATAATGTTACTCATTTGATCTTGCTCTGAGGTGCATGTCTGTACATACATATATACCTATATGCAATATGTATTTTGTTAATAAACCTAAAAATAAATGAATTATTTTAAATTTATACAGCATATAGTTTTCAAAAATTCTAGTGGAAATGATTTTGGTATTAGTGTTTTCAAGACAGAAAATTTGAATCTGTGATTATGTTTTAAGGAGACTGAGTTCAGTTTCCCTGGTTATAAATTATTACCTGATTATTACAACTTCAAAAGATTTCCTTTATTTTTTTTTAGAAAATTTTTAGTTAAGAAGTATAAATTTTGAAAGTACAACTTTTGGATTATAGCAATTTTTCCCCCCATAACAACCCTCCCACCCACAGTCATCCCATCTCCTACTCCCTCTCCCATCCCATTCTTCATTAAGATTCATTTTTAATTATCTTTATATACAGAAGATCAGCTTAGTATATACTAAGTAAAGATTTCAACAGATTGCACCCTCACAGACACAAAGTATAAAGTATTGTTTGAAGATTAGTTTTACTGTTAATTCTCATAGTACAACACATTAAGGAGAGAGATCCTACATGGGGACTAAGTGCACAGTGACTCCCGTTGTTGATTTAACAATTGACACTCTTGTTTATGACGTCAGTAATCACCCGAGGCTCTTGTCATGAGCTGCCAGGTCTATGGAAGCCTCTGGAGTTCACCAACTCTGACTTTATTTAGACCAGGCCATAATCAAAGTGGGAGTTCTCTCCTCCCTTCAGAGAAAGATACAAAAGGTATCCTTAATTCATCATGGTTGATAAGGTATAGGCTGGAAGAACTAGCTATGCAGCTTGCTGCTTTGTGACTGTGCCTGTGGATAAGGTTGTTCTGAGATTCTCACGCTGATAACACCTCTTCTGCATTCACCACCTGCAACAGCCTTGCCAAGGGAGCCGTGTCCTCCGGCTTTTTACCTGTATATGAACACATAGTACAGTCAAGTTATAAAACAAATTCAATTTCATTCAGTTGTGTCAAATGGTTATTTACTGTCTCTTCCAATTTAATCAGAAAGACTAAAAAACTTCTGTGATGCATAATTTGAATGTTGGATAAAGCAAATGAAGGAAAATCTATGTCTGGAAGAAAACTGAAGTCTGGAATTTTGTTTTGCTCTTCTGGCATTCAAGGATTCTCACCACGCTTCCGTGTCTTTTAGTTTCAGAATGTGTGTTCAGCAATTCTGGCCACCGGAGAGTTTCCTCACTCAACAGCCCAGCCTCTTTGGTTAGGAGCCACAAACATCTGCAACTCTGTTTTTGTGTGGTACTTGGATGCAGTCATTACTCTGTCCCTTTGGTATAAGCATGGCATGTTAAAAATGGCAAAGTTATGCATTTTGTCTATTTGTCCTTGCTTAAATAGAAATTAGATGGTATCACCAAGAAAAGAGAGATATTCGGATTTTTTTTTTTTTAAATTTGATAGACACACACTCACACACACACATACACACACAGAGAGAAACAGAGATGGAGAGAGGCAGAGAGAACTCCCATCAGCTGGTTCACTCACAATAGCTGGGACTGAGCCAAGTCAAAACCAGGAGATGGGATTTCAATCATTGTCTTCTGTATGGGTGTCAGGCACCCAGCCAGTTAAGGAATCACTTGCTACCACCAATGGTGAGCATTTGTAGGAAGCTGCAATCCTGAACAGAGCTGGGACTTGAACCCAGGTGCTCTGTTATGACATGTGAGCATACCAAGTGGCATCTTTATCACTAAGCCAAATGCTCACTACTTGAAAATTTTACACTGTTATTGATTATCTGCATCTACGTTTTTGATATCATGACAATATAAAATGTTTTACATATGGTTTCTTATATATTTATGAATATACCAAGAAATGGATATGTTATTAAAAGTATTAAGAAGTGGGACTGGTATTATGGCAATATGGATTAAGCTACCCCTTACAACTTTGGTGTCTCAAATTGTAGTGCTGGTTGGAGCCCTGGCTGCCCCATTTCCAATCCAGCTTCCTGCTATAATGCCTGGGATGATAGTAGATGACGGCACAAGTACTTGGGCCCCTGCCACCTGTGTAGTAAATCTGGATGGAGTTCCAGGCTCCTGGCTATTCCCTGGCCCATCCCTGGGTATTACAGCTATTTGTGGACAGAACCAGATGACCGACTGACAGAAGATCTTTCTCTCTTCTCTCTCTCTCTCTCTCTGTCTCTCCAACTCCCTTATCCCTGCTCTCCCTGTTTCTTTGTCACTCTGCTTTTCAAATAAGTAAATAAATGAATCTTTAAAAATGTTTTTAGTAACTAAAGGAAATCATATCTTAACAAATTGGAATTCTTTTTAACTAAAAAAGAATTTGAATGAGTTTTGTTAGAGAAAGTAATGTACAAAAATTTCATACTATGAATTACATATGGCTTTAAGCTATTCCTCTCACTGCAGTTTGGCAAAATTTTCCATCAGTTGAGAATGAAGCACAGTATTCATACCATCTCAAGTTGTAAAGGGCATGATAGTAATAGAGACTGGGGACAAAAATGAGGTACTTATGACACCACACGATTTTAATCAAAACAATCAGGATTAAATTCTCCTCCTATCAACCAAAAATAAGTGAACTGATTCAGTTGAATTTAAAATGAACCTTACCTTTTGAGATTTTCACACTGTAACATAAAGAAAGTACATTTACTAAACAGAAGTCATGGGGTTACATTTTGAGACTTTTAAGTCATATTCAGATTTTGAATTAGTTTTTAACTCTTTATCGGTTTCTGAGTTATTTGGTATTTGCTCCTATATATGTAATATCATAGATTGCAAACATCATTCAGAAATCTGACACATGGTAAGGATTTTAAGCTATTCCTTGTGAGAATGAAAAAGATCAAATTGAACCTCCTATAATCTTCATATATATGATTAGGATTTTTTTTTCATAAGAAGAAAGAAAGTCTGTAGGCTCTGAATGATCAGTTTGAACAAGGCAGATCAGATTGAGATTTTGTTATTGCTTTTAATTCTAATTCTTTATTTGATTTTGATTTAATTGCCAAAGAAATAGGAGATACACACACATGCCTATTTTTAAATCCATTTTATTTTTCCTGTTTTCCTAGATATATTGTTTATTTGCTCGGATAGCACACAACTTGTCTTTGCACCCAAGATATAGACTTTGATGAAGCTAGGATTGATATATTGGAAATTTTTTTTAAAGATTTATTTATTTATTTGAAAATCATAGTTGCAGAAAAAGAGAGAGAGAGATGGGGGAAGAGAGAGAGAGAAAGAGAAAGAGAGGTCTTCCATCTGCTGGTTCACTCACCAAATGGCCACAATGGTCAGAGGTGGGCCAGGTCAAAGCTAGGAGCCAGGAGTTTCACCTGGGTCTGCTACATGGGTGTAGGGGTCCAAGGACTTGGGTTGTCTTCCACTGAAGTTCTGGGCACATTAGCACATAGCTGGATTGGAAGTGGAGCAACTGGGACATGAATTTGTGCACATATGTGACAACAGCACTGCAGGCAGCAGCTTTACCCACTATGCCACAGTGCCGGTCCCTTTGTGGCAGTTTTAAAAAAAGTCACAAGTGCTGAATATTTTCATGTATACATTTTGTTTCTTCTTTCTTTCCTGTTCATTCCAGAGAGTTACTGTGAAGTTCCATTCCTTGGAGACATTTATCTTTCCTGTTCCTTGTTACTTACACTATTTCATATAAGTTCAGAGACAATCACATTGGCTGCCTTCATTGCACATTTTTGGACTACATTTCCATTTCATTGTAAATTTGTCATTGGAGAATTCTTTTCTTTCTTTAGGCCAAACAGATGTTTTTTGTTTTGTCTTCTTTTTTTTCCATTAAGGAGGTCAAGTTCCTTTGGGGTGGAGGGGAACTTCAGTTCGTTATGTTCTTTTCTTTTATAGCAACATGTACCACAACAAAATACAAATTGCTTTTAGGCTGAGAGTTGTTGCTGGTAGATTTAATAGTATTCATTTAAACATCTTTGCATTTCCAAATGGTAGCACTACTTCCAAAACTCAATAGAGTTAGCAGCTCAATACGGTTAATTTCTGTTAATATGAAAATATGGCAAGTATATCACTAGCCACACACATTAGAGAGTTGCCACAAAGAATGGCATTTGTTTAGCTTTGTTGTGCTTTCACATTCCCTTTGTTAGTAATTCAGTCTGATTAGTAGAAACCATTAACCAAAAGTCCACTTCAGAGGCTGTTGGTGTTTTGGCACTGCCTATTCCATGTAAACGGTGTCCAACATAATTGACTTGAGTCATTCATTGTGTCTTCCTCGTCAGAAGAGTTCTCTTGAGATGAAACTATGTAATCAAAATGTGTGACTAACAGCAGGGATTCTGTTCAAGTGTAGAGAACTATCAATAATATTAGTGAGATAAGTACTAGCTTATGCTTAGCTTGAAGAAAAATATGTAAAATATTCATACCCACAGATGTTTATTCTATCTTTTTGCAAGTCAGGTTATCATCCAGTCCTAAGTGATATTATCTCTGCTTCATAAAAGGAAGTAAGACATATAAAATATCTCAAAAAAATCAGTGTTTGTTCCCCCAAATTTAGTGTGCAGTTTAATTTAATTCAGTCAGATACATTTTATAGATATATGCTCATTGAGAAAACAGACTTTTGCTTCTTAGTAACATTGTAATCATTTGATAAGGTTTGAATGTGAGTGGAGATTGCCAACAATGGCTTTTTTATTAAAAATACAGGTTTTTTTTTTTTTTACTAAAATTGTTTTCTTCTTAAAATTGTAAAGATCTAGACACTTACTACTTCCAAAAGTTTGTGATTAGGTGGGTGTTTGGCCTAGTGGTTAAAGTGTTCACATCCCATGTTGGAATGCCTGGATTAGATGCCCATCTTTGGCTCCTGACTCCAGTTTTCTACGATTGCAGACCATAGAAGGCAGCAGTGATGAGTCAAGTAGTTGGGTTACTGCCACAAAGTGAAAGACCTGGATTGAGATCCAGGTTCCTGGCTTCAGCCTCAGCCCAGCCCCAACTCTTGTAGGCATTTAGAGAGTGAAGCACCTTATGGGGCCACTCTCTATATATTTATCTGTCTTTCAAATACATACGTAAATATATTTTTTAAAAGTTTGTGAGCAGAAGCATCTCCCACAGTAGTAGAGTAGCAAGCAGTGTGTATGTGTGTGTCTGTTGGGGGCGGGTATGTTTTGGTACAGAGAGTTTATCTATGGCTCTGGACACACACATCTGTATTGGAGTGCTTATTTGAGTTCCAATCCATTTTCCTGCTCATGCACCCTTGGCGGCAGCAGATGATGACTCTAGCACTTGGGCCCCTGCCATTCACGTGAGAGACCTGGATGGAGTTTCAGGTTCCTGGATTTGGCCTTGCCTAGGCCTGGCTATTGCCATCACTTGGAGAGTAAATCAGTGGATCTCTTTTTTTCTCTCTCATTCTCTATTTCAAGTAGATGAAATGCATTTTTAAAAAGAACATTTTTAGATAGGCAAAGCTTCAGAAAGCGTGCCATGTACTTCGAGTCAAAAAAGAAAATCTGTTTTTTAATGTTTTTGTCATAAATTATTGAAATGATCATAAACAATTATAACTAAGTTAACTAGAACAAACTGGGAAATAACCACATTTTCAAAAATAATGTCTTTTTGAAACAGCAAAAACTGGCCCTATATGAACTAAAATGTCAGGAAATAATGCCTGTCTTTCCAGATACAATGTGAATGGAAATGTCTTTAAACGTAAGAGGATCTCAGCTGATCTTGATCAAGACTTTTTTTCCTAAAAATACTTATTTAGGGGCCAATGCTATGGCACAATGGGTTATGCCACCATCTGCAGCACCAGCATCCCATGTGGGCACTTGTTTGTGTCCTGGCTGCTGCACTTCCAATTTAGCTCCCTGCTAATGTGTTTGGGAAAGCAGCAGAATAAGGCCCAAGTACTTGGACCCCTCCTACCAAGTGGGAGACTAGGAAGAAGCTACTGGTTCTTGCCTTTGGCTTGGCCCAACCCTGGCCATTTTGGCCATTTGGGGAGTGAAACAGTAGGTGGAAGTCTTCTCTCTCTGCCTCTGCCTTCTCCATAACCCCACCTTTCAAATAATAAGTCTTTAATAAAAATATTTATTTATTTTTGAGTAAGAGAAGGGGGGAGAGAGAGAGAGAGAATCTCCTTTATCTACTACTTTACACCCCAAATGCCTGAAACAGCTAGAGTTGGGCCAGTCAAAGCTGGGAGCAAGGATTAAATCCAGTTTCCCAAGTGAATGGAAGGGACTTGATTACTTCAGCCATCATATGCCGCCTCCCAGGAACATTAGTAGGAAGTTGAAGAGGAAGTAGGAAGCTAAAGAGGAGTGACTGGGACTCAATCAACTACTCTGTGTGACATGAGCATCTCACTGGAAGCCTAACTCACTGCATCAAAACACGCACCCAAGACTTGTTTATTTGGTAAGATAAGGACTAGGGAATGGGTTGAATGAAGAAGACTTTAGGGAGGAAGTACCCTTTCCAGTTGCTTTGAGCTGGAAAAAATGAACACGAACTGTAGTGATGACAAAGCTTAAGTGGAAACATCAACCTCTTTGCAGCTGCTGAATAAAATTCCTAACAGAAAGAGATAAGTTAATTTTCAAACATTAAAAACCAAAGAGAACATGTTCTTTGTTTCTTCGCTCTGAGTATTGGTGAAGTAGGCAGGCATACAGGCTAAAATTGATTAGGTTTGTGAGCTGGAAGACCACGCCTTTGCCACGCCCCGTGTGACCTCACACCCTACCTGGCCACACCTGAGTGCCCACCGGCCAATCAGGTTAATTAACCGCTCCCCTTTGGAAGTGGGTTAAAAGCCTAGGACACCAGCACTTCTCTTCTGTTTGCTGGCCTCTTGCCAGGAGGGGGGTTGCTGTAGCCCTGCGCCTAGGCTTCCTGGCCTACATGCTCCTCCACGTGGCTGGTTCCTGGTGCTCGGTATGAACCCAGATTTACCTCTCTCTCTCTTAGATAAAGCTCTCTGGGCTATACATCTTTTGCACTAAATAAAAGCCTAAAATGTACCATGCTGCCTCATTTTATGGATGCTGGTATTTAGAATTCTTCTCTAAATATTAGGCAAGAACCCTCTCAGGCTTATTAATATTGGGGATTTATTAATAAGCATATGGTGATATCATATGGCACCCCAAAGTCCAGTAACATGTGGCATCCCAGATGGCACTTCTGGGGAATTTTAAAGGGCCACATTCTTGTATAAATTTTAGGGGGTCATCTCTGATACCATTGGGACTGTTAAGCTACTTGATAGAGCAATGGCTGGAAACTAGAATGCACTTTCTTGTGCAAAATAATTACATCAAGGCTGTTCTGTTCTTCCCTAATCCAATGGATCTACTTGTCCACAGCTAAAGAACTGAAAAACTAACCACAATGCTAAACACTAAGGAAATAATTAAACTAGTTTATAAATTAGACTAAAGAGCAAAGACAAAGGGAGACCACATCCTACTCCCAAGCATACAGAAATGTTATCTGGATCTGTGGTCACTCAATGAAGAACTATATAGAAAATGAGTCTACAAGTGATCCACGCATGGCTACCTAATATTAAGAAAAAATAAAATAAACCAGGAGGTAGATGGATTATCTGTTTGAAAAGAAAAGTTCGAGGCCGGCACCGCGGCTCAATAGGCTAATCCTCCAGCTGTGGCGCCGGCACCCCGGGTTCTAGTCCCGGTCGGGGTGCCGGATTCTGTCCCAGTTGCTCCTCTTCCAGTCCAACTCTCTGCTGTGGCCCGGGAGTGCAGTGGAGGATGGCCCAAATACTTGGGCCCTGCACCCGCATGGGAGACCAGGAGAAGCACCTGGCTCCTGCCTTCGGATCAGTGCGATGCACCGGCCTCAGTGCGCCGGCCATGGCAGCCATTGGAGGGTGAACCAACAGCAAAGGAAGACCTTTCTCTCTGTCTCTCTCTCTCACTGTCCACTCTGCCTGTCCAAAAAAAAAAAAAAAAAAAAAAAAGAAAGAAAGAAGAGAAAAGAAAAGTTCGATTTGGAGATCCAAGAACAAGCTATGGTAGTACAGATTGGCGTTTTATTGAATTTATTTTCCTACATCCAGTGCATCTGGCTCTGCCTTCATTTTCAACCCCCTTAGCAGCTGTGTGTGACTATGCCAAAGACTTTTAGCAAATATAATAACAGAAGGCCAGCAACATTACACATCCAACCTATGTACCTACAAGAACAGTTGCCTTGTGCCAGAATGAGATGGGCTTCATTGGAAGCCATTAATCAGAAATGGTAGAATTGCAAACCTGAAGGACCATGGATCCTTGAATCACAAATTAGAGCCATCGCTAATCAGAAACACTTGTTTTGTACTTTATATACAAAATAAATACCTGTATATTTGAAACATTGTATCTGGAGGGGTCACTTCTTATAGCAACTATGGCTCAGTTTTAAAAACACAGCACATAATGTTTTTATTCATATTCTTTCTGCTATTATTGGAATTTATATATTTTCTTTTTATTCCTCTATAAATAAACTATTTTTGTACTGTTCTTGCTCCAAATATCTGATTATGTCCTCAGGGTTTCTACATAGTGATTTGTTTCCTAAAAATGTAAAATACTTTAAAAGATTTTGTAAATATTGCCAAAATTTTCTCCATAAAGATGGGGCCAATTTTATTATCACATGAAAAATGAATAATGCAACCAAAATTTTTTGACAAATCGTCTCACTTTCTACTACTCTGATTAAAACCTCCCCCGCCTTTTTTTTTTCCTTCTGTTTTTCTGTTTGGGAATATGAATTCTGATTTCTGTGTATAATGAACACAGATTACTTATATTAATATAGTTTTGTCATTTGTCCTTTTAGTTTTTTTAAATTAGCATACATATAAAATTGTACATATTTATGGGGTACTATATGATATTTCATTACACGTAAGTGTGTAATGTCCAATTAGGATAAAGAAATATATATTACCCATTTTTAAGTTGGAATGTTTGAGTTTTTGCTGTTAAATTGCTAGAGTTCTTTCCATAATTTTAATATTAACCCATTGTCAGATATATAGCTTGCAAATATTTTCTCCCATTCTGTAGGTTGTCTCCTTGATCTGTTGATTGCCTCCTTTGCTGTGCAAGATTTCTTTGGTTGCATGAAAATCCCTTTGTCTATTTTTGCCTTCATTTCCTGTACTGTGGGGTCTGATGTAGAAAATCTTTACTCATTTCAATGTCTTGAAGTGCCTTAATAAGTTTTTTTTTCCAATATTCTCAAAAGTTCAAGTGTCCCATTTGGTCTTTAAACCATTTTGAGTTAATTTTTGACATGCTGAGTTATAGGGGTTTCTTTTCTTTATTCTGCATGTGAATATCCAGCTTCCCCAGAGTCGTTTATCATGCATGTTCTTAGAACTTTTGTGAAGTGAATTTAGTTCTAGAGTCTCCATTCTGTCCCATTAGTCTGTGGATCTGTTTTTAAGCCAGTACTGTGTTTTAATTGCTGTAGCTTTGTAATATATTCTGATGTGAAGTTGTGTAATGCCTCCTGTTTCTCCTGTTTGCTTAAGTTTGCTTTGGTTATCTAGAGTCTTCTGTATTCCATATAAATTTTGGTAGTGTTTTTTTTTCTAGTTCTGTAAAAAATGTCATTGGGATTTGTAGGGAATGCCTTGAATTTGTAAATGGTTTTTGGTAGTATGCATATTTATTTATTTATATATAAGGAACATAATCCATGTATTTCATATATACAGTTTTAAGAAGATAATGATAATTCCCACACTCTCTTCCACCATCTTTCCTTCTCCTTTTTATATTTTTCTTTTAATTTTGTGATAAGTTACTTTCAATTTAATTTATAGTCACAAGCTTAATCTTCCACTAAATAAAAGTGCAACAAGTACTAAGTAGAACGATCACTATTCCTCAGGAACATAGACAATGACTAAAACAATCATCACATCTCAAGATGTCAGTTTCATTCATATACATTACATTTTTTTGTACTGTGTATATTAGTTTCCACAAGAGAGAGAAAACAGATGATATTTGTCTTTTTGGACTGGCTTATTTCACTAAGTTTAAAGGTCTACCATTGCATCTATTTTGTTGTGAAAGGATTTCATTCTTTTTTTATGACTAATACTCTACTGTGTGTGTTATATACACATGCATATATACAAACATATACACACATACACATATATACCACATTTTCTTTATTCAGTCATCAGATGATGGACATCAGGGTTGATTCCATTTCTTAGCTGTTGTGAACTGAACTGCAATAAACATAGGTGTATAGTTAACACTTCATATGCTCATTTTGTTTCCTTTTGGTAAATTGTATGCATATTTTAATGATATTGATTCTTCCAAGCTATAAATGTGGGATATAGCTTGCAATAATTTTTTTTTCTATTCGGCAGGTTGTCTCCTTGCTCTTTTCATTGCCTCCTTTTCTGTACAATGTTCCTTTTTTATGTGCTTATCAATTTCTTTCATCAGTTACTTATAGCTTTTATTGCAGAAAATTCTTTGTTAAATATAGTTGCAGGGTTTTTTGCTTGTTTTGCAGCTCTTGGAAATGATATTACTTTCTTGATTTATTTTTTAGGTGATTTAGTATTGGTATATAACAAAGCTACTGATTTTTAAATTTTTTAAAATTTTTTAAAGGTTTATTTTATTTATTTGAAAGACAGAGTTACAGAGAGATGTAAAGACACACACAGAGAGATCTTCCATCTATTGGTTCATTCCCCAAATGGCTGCAATGACCCGAGCTGAACTGATCTGATGTCAGGAGCCAGCAGCTTCTTCCAAGTGTTCCATGTGGGTGCAGGGTGCCAAGAGCTTGGTCAATTCTCTGCTGCTTTCCCAGGTGCACTACTGGGGAGCTGGATGGAAGTGGAGCAGCCAGAAATTGAAATGGTACCAATATGGGCTGCTGATGTGGCAGGCTGGGGCTTTAACCACTGTGCTATGGCACTGGGCCCAAAGCTCCTGATTTTTGCACATTCATTTTGTATCTTGCAACTTTATTGAATTCTTTATTAGTTGTAACTTTATTTTGGTATAGTCTTTGGGTTTTCTATATGTAAGATTGCGTTTGTGCAAATAGTAACAATTTGACTTCCTCATTTTCAATTTGGATGTACTAATTTTTCTAGCTAGTACCTCCAGTACTATGTTGAGCAAAAGTGGTGAAAGTAGTCATTATTGTTTTGCTCCAGATCTTAGAAAGCTTGCTATTGGCACAATAACTTGTAGACCAACGAAACAGAATAGAAACTTTAGAAATCAATCCATGCATTCACAACCAGCTTATCTTTGACAAAAGAGCTAAAATCAAACCCTAGAGGAATGACAGTCTCTTTACAAATGGTGCTGGAGAAATTGGATCTCCATGTGCAGAAGAATGAAGCAACACCCCTACCTTACACTTCACACAAAAATCTACTTAAAATGAATCAAAGATCTAAATCTAGGACCAGATACCATCAAATTACTGGAGAACATTGGAGAAACTCTATAAAACATTGGCATAGGCAAAAACTTCTTGGAAAAGACCTCAGAAGCACAAGCAATCAAAGCCAAAATTGACAAGTTGGATTACATCTACACTGCAAGAGAAACACTCACCAAAGTGAAGAGGCAACAGAAAGAATGGGAGAAAATATTTGCAAACCAAGCAACTGACAAAGGCATAAAATCCAGAATCTATAAAGAGCTCAAGAAATTGAACAATAACAAAACAACCCAGGTAAGAAATGGGCAAAGGACTTCAACAGACATTTTTCAAGAGAGGAGATTCAATTGTCCAACAGACACTTGAGAAAATGCTCAGTATCATTAACCATCAGCAAATCAAAACCACAGTGAGGTTTTACCTCACTCCAGTTAGAATGGTTCTCATACAGAAATCAACAAATGACAAATGCTGGTGAGGATGTGGGGAAAAAGATACCCTGGCATACTGTTGTTAGGATTGTAAACTGGTGCAGCCACTGTGGAAGACAATACGAAGATATCTCAGAAATTTGAATATAGACCTACCATATGATCCAGCCATTACATTCCTGGGAATTTAACCAAACCCAAAGAAATCAGCATATGAAAGAGTTATCTATATGTCCATATTCATTGTAGCACAATTCACAATAGCTAAGATGTAGAATCAACTCAGATGCCCACCAACTGTTGACTGGATAAAGAAATTATGGTATATATACACTATGGAGTACTACTCAGCACAAAAAAAAAAAATAAAAAACAAAAAACAAAACAAAAAAACTGAAATCTTGTCTTTTGCAAAAAGATGGATGCAACTGGAAACAATTATACTTACTGAAATAAGCCAGTCCCAAAAGACAGATATCATATGTTTTCTCTGCCCAGAGGTAGCTAATAGAGTACCTGAAATGTAATGTATTGGAGTGAAATAGACATTTTGAGATTCAATGATTGTTTAAAGTCCTTGTCTCTCCCATTGAGGAACAGTATTTGTTTTTGTTGTTGTTGTTGTTGTTTGTTTTCTTTCTTTAAATTCTGAGGGTTAACTATTGATCATTAAGTAAGCTGAAAAAAGGTATTTGTAAAATTAAAAGTGGGACTGCGAGAGGGAGGAGGAGGAAGAGTTGGAGTATGGGAGGGAGGAAGGTGGGGGAAGAAGTGTCACTATGTTCCAAAATTTGTGTATGTGAAATCCATGAAACTTGTATAACTTAAATAACATTAAAGAAAAGAAAAGAAACAAAGAGAATAACAAAATAATTTTAAAAAGAAAAGAAAACCCTGTGGCTTTTCCCCATTTAATATACTAGACACGGCTTGTTAGACATGATCTTCATTGTGTTGAGGTATTTTTCTTCAATGCCTAATTTGGTCAGTTTTTATCAAAGTGAGATGTTGAATTTTATCAAATGCCTTTTGTGCATCTATGGAGATGATTGTATGATTTTTGTCCTTCATCCTGTTGATGCGATGTATCACATATATTGAAATCCATACATTGAACCACCCTTACACTCCAGTGATAACTCATTTGATCAGGTGTGTTATCTTTTTATTCTTTTTTTTAATTTTTAATTTTTTTTTGACAGGCAGAGTGGACAGTGAGAGAGAGAGAGAGACAGAGAGAAAGGTCTTCCTTTTGCCGTTGGTTCACCCTCCAATGGCCGCCGCAGCCGGCACGCTGCAGTCGGTGCGCTGCAGTCGGCGCATCCTGCTGATCTGAAGCCAGGAACCAGGTGCTTCTCCTGGTCTCCCATGGGGTGCAGGGCCCAAGCACTTGGGCCATCCTCCACTGCACTCCCGGGCCATAGCAGAGAGCTGGCCTGGAAGAGGGGCAACCGGGACAGAATCCGGCGCCCCGACCGGGACTAGAACCCGGTGTGCCGGTGCCGCAAGGCGGAGGATTAGCCTATTGAGCCGCAGTGCCGGCCTGTGTGTTATCTTTTTAATGTGCTGAATTTATATTATCTTTCTTACGTGTTGAATTTGACTTGCTAGCATTTAGATGAATTTTTTTAAAGATTTATTTTTTATCTATTTGAAAGGCAGAGCCACAGAGAAGCACAGGCAGAGAGAGAGAAAGAGAGAAAGAGAGAGAGGGATAGAGAAAGTCTTCCATCTGCTAGATCACTCCACCAATGGCCACAATGGACAGAGCTGCAGCAATCTAAAGACAGGAGCCAGGAGCTTGGGCCATTTTCCACTGCTTTCCCAGGCCACAGCAGACAGTTGGATCAGAAGTGGAGCACCTGGGACCCGAATTGGAGCCCACATGGGATGCCAGCACCACAGGTGGCGGCTTTACCCGCTCTGCCACAGTGCTGGCCCCTAGATGAATTTTTTTTTTAATTACGTGTATCAATCATATTTTCATGTTACTTTCTGTGTATGGACATATCCTGAGTAGTATTCCATGGTGTATATAAACTACATTTTCTTTATCCAGTCATAAGTTGCTGGATATATGGGTTGATTCCATACTTTAGCTATTATAAATTGAGTTCTAGAAACAGCTGGTTTTAGCATCTATGTAGTTCTGGCCTGATAGACTGTATGTGGGTTAATTTTTTCTTATTTTTTGAAATAATTTAATAAGGATTTAGTTAATTCTTCTTTAGATGTTTGGTAAAATTCAGCAGTGAAGGCATCTATTTCTGGGCTCTTTGAAGAAAGTTTTTTTCTTTTTTTTCCTTTGTTACTGATTTAATCTCAATACTTGTTGACCTGTTTGGGTGTTTTATTTTTCAGGATGCAATCTGGGTAAGCTATATGTGTCCGAGAATTTGTCTGTTTCTTATAGGTTATTGAATTTGTTGCCGTATACTTATCTCTGGTAATTTTTAACAATCTTTAGATTTCTGTGGTATCAGTTGTAATGTCTCCATTTAAGTTTTTAATTCTATGTTTGAAACTTCTCTCTTCTTTTCTTTGTTATTAGAATTAAAAGTTTATCCATTTTGTTTATCTTTTCAAAGAACCAGCTCTTCAATTCTTGAATGTTTGGATTTTCTTTTCTGGTCTCTATGTCATTTATTTGTACTCTGAGTTTTGTTATTTCTTTCCTTCTGCCAACTTTGGATTTGATTTGTTCTTGTTTTTCTAGTTCCTGAAGCACAGTGATAATTGTTTTAATATTTGATATCATGAACTCTCACTTCATTTTCTAAAGTACCTTGGATAGCCATCTGTTCTTTCAATGAACTTTAGAAACAATTTTTGGTTAAGTTCCCTGACAGTTTCATGGAGAGCATTACATAAGATGTATTCATTTGTTAAATAAATCCATATATTTAATGCATTTATAATATGTAGCATTTCTGAGCAGAAGAACTTTTTTACATTTGTTTTGTTATTCTACCTCAGTTTAATATTGTGCTTTTCTCCATGTGACTCTGCAAACTTGCTATTTCAATTTAAAAAGTTTTATAATTTTTATTGCAAGTATGAATGAAATGCATAAGGTTTAAATTTACAGGCTTCACATGTGTTTTAGACATTGATTTTATTTGGAATCATTTTCTGTGCAGATTTTCATATTTTTTCATATGTCAATATGAACCAAAATGATTAAAACATGACAAATCTAATTCTCTTTGAGGCTGATTAATACTGCTTTGTATTTTAAATATAGAAATTAAGAGTTTCATCACATTTTCCTAGTCAAATTACTCTTGAATCCTATTCCTAGCTATGGATGCCACATTTCAAGGCAGATTTGGGAAAAGGTAAACTTGTCTAGCAAAGGCAGATGAAGATTGTGAAAATTCTGAGACATATTTCATACATCCAATATCTTAAACACTTGGGAATGTTTAGCACAAAGATATTTTTTTCAGGTATCTGGTTATCACAAAACCAGTACAAGCAGAAAATAGTTTAATGAGAGAAATTTTGATGCAATGTTAGAACATTGCAACTTTTAGAAATCTCTACAAGTGACCAGGATTATTTTCTAAAATGCTGAGTTGTTCATGCAGCTGGGTGGGTCTTCTGTCAGGGACACAGGGTAAGACATTCTTACACTGGGTCAGAGCCTGGCCTCAGTGACCTAAGACATGTCCAGCTGTGATACTTCATTAGTGTCATGCAGTGAAGATGGTCCCAGTGGTTGTGGGATCTCATTTTAGCCATCTCAGCAGTCAGTGCTGGTGCCAACTATGATTCTTTTCCCCTCAGTTCTGTGTTGTAAAAATCTGTTTGTGCAGAATTACTCTCTATTCCCTACACCTGCAGTTGAAAATTTAAGTTGCACAACTGGGAGTTTCCTTCTTATATTCAAGTGATTATTCCAACAGTGACAAAATTTCCTTCACTACAAGTTTTCACTGTTTTCTAAAAAAAAAAAAAATCCTACAAGTTCATGTAATAATCACTTAAAAATAATATCCGACTCTTGGCTCCAAATGCAGAGCACTTAAAAAAAATCATGAAATTCCTGGTAAAAAATCACCAGGAAAACAACTCTTCACAATTTGGAGGTACTTGTACATCTAGTATTTAGTATAAATAGAGTTTATTCAAATGCAGTGATTCTATAGGACCATATTTTCTACATCTAAGGTCAAGAATTAAAAAACTGAATTTAATCTAAGAAATAATATATTATAAAGTGATGTTATTACTGCTATAGTACTGAGTTTGTGCCTTAGTTTGGAGCTCAAATAAAATACAGGAATTGGTCTTAAAAAGCATGATTTAGTGTTTGCTGGAGGACATGTAGGCACGCCATTCAGAACTAAATCACTCATCACATGCTTCCTGTGCTCTGGTGCTCAGTATTCATCAAAGTAGCACTATGCTGCTGTTACTTTTCTTTCTTTCTTTCTTTTCACACATGAATAGAGCATCAGTATTTTTTTAGGACATCCTTGTTTTAATTTCAGAGTTTTTTTTTTTTTTTTTTTTTTTTTTTTGTCTTAAACATTCTCTTATGACTTTGACAGGTATGAGAACTTTGAGTGACAGCACATTCTCTATTGTGTGCAGTAACATTGTCCTGGCTCAATGAAGTTGGGTGAGAGACAAACAATATCTTCCCTGGATGATGGGATAGCAAGTTTCCTATCGCCTTCCCTGTGATGTCTCTTTAACTCTTTCCTGTTTTTCTTGCTTGAAGATCTACTTTCTGTATCTTTGTCCACTCTTCCTCCTGATGCTTGTTTGATTTGGATTCTGGATCCCAAAGGATCCTCTGAAGAGTCTTCAGACCAACAACTCCTCATTGGACACACTTCATCTTACCATTTGTATATAACCTTAAAACACTACACTAAATGCAGTGTTCCTGAGGGAAGTCTATTCTTGCTTATGTGTTCAAGCATTGTGAAAAGTTTATTGTGTTGTGGCAGGATTGTAAAACACATGAGCTGAGTTGAGAGGAAATGAGCCTTGCAAAGTAAGATGGGGAGAAATTATGGGCCATTTTTTATGCTCAAGTCAAAACATTTTGGATTTACACCGTAGACAATGGGATCATATAAGGAATTTTCAAAAAGTTCATGAAATATATGTGTTATGAAAAAGTAAGGACTTAAAAATTTGCACTAAAATATACAGCTTTTAATCGCAATTTTCCACAAACAATTTGAAGTACCCTTGCAAATGGAGGTAATTTACTCTCTGTTCTCTTCTTATAAAGGCACTAATTCTACCGATAAGAACTTCATCCTCATGACCTAATTACCTCCAAAAAAATCAACTTTCTAATAGTACTACATTGGGATTAAGGGTCCAAAATGCAAATTTTGGAAGTCCACATTCAGTTCATAACTGTGTGTGTGTTTAAATAACATAATTATTCCACAATAAATAATTAGTTAAATCAAAGGTTGGCCGACCACTGCCTGTAGGTCAAATCTGCCCACAGACTTTTATAGTTAAATTTTATTGGACTAGAGTAGCTCTAAATTATTTTCATATGTTTATGTCTGTTTTGATCCCGAAAAGGAATAGCTGAGTAGCAGCAGTAACCTTTTTGTCTGTAAAGATGAAAATATTTATTACAGGACCCTTTACAGAAGTTTTCTAATCTTTGACTTAATCACTAAATTAGATCAACTTAGTGATCTTTGAATTAAATATTAAAAACTATCTTAATGACCCCTATCTAGTACATAGTTCAGAATCCATTAAAGTCATTTTTAGAAGATACGAATTTTGTTTCTTAAAATTCAACAAGACTGGCCGGCTCTGTGGCTTAACAGGCTAATCCTCTGCCTTGCGGCGCCTGCACACCGGGTTCTAGTCCCGGTCGGGGCGCCGGATTCTGTCCCGGTTGCCCCTCTTCCAGGCCAGCTCTCTGCTATGGCCCGGGAGTGCAGTGGAGGATGGCCCAAGTGCTTGGGCCCTGCACCCGCATGGGAGACCAGGAGAAGCACCTGGTTCCTGGCTTCAGATCAGCGGGATGCGCCGACTGCAGCGCACCGACTGCAGCGCGCCGGCTGCGGCGGCCATTGGAGGGTGAACCAACGGCAAAAGGAAGACCTTTCTCTCTGTCTCTCTCTCTCTCTCACTGTCCACTCTGCCTGTCAAAAAAAAAAAAATTCAACAAGACTAAAATTCTTAGCAAGAAATACAAATTAAAATTTGGTGGTCTTTGTGTCATTGTTGTTGTACAATTTGCTTCTATATTTGTTATAGACTCTAACTTCATTTTTTTTTTTTAATAATAATTTATCTGGGGCAGATGCTGTAGCATAGCAGGTAAAGTTGCAGCCTGTGGCACCTGCATCCCATATGGATGATTGTTCATGTCCTGGCTGCTCCACTTCCAATCCATTTCCCTACTAATAGCCTGGGAAAAGTAGTGGAAGGTGGCTGAGGTATATGGGCCCATGCAACCACGTGGAAGACCCAGAAGAAGCTCTTGACTCCTGGCCTCAGCCTTGCCCAGCTCTGACTGCTGTGGTCATCTGGGATGTGAACCAAAGGAAGGAAAATCTCTCTTTGTCTCTCCTTCTCTCTCTGTAATTTAGACTTTCAAATAAATAAATAAATCTTAAAAAAATAATAATTTATCTTTTGGTGCAATTTAAATAAGAGAAGAAAAAATATTTTGCATGTTAACCCCATAATAAAGAACATTTGTTTTTAATTTGTATTTCTATTTTTTGTCACCAGTTTATTTATTCTTGCTTATAAAATCTCCACTTTTTTTTGAGTTTTGATTTGAGTTTATTATTTATGTTATACATCTTCAATTCAGAAACAAGCAACAAAGACAATGTGGAAAACAAAGTAAGCAATCTGGAAAATGGTTCCACTTTATATTTTATTGATTACTTTTCTTTATAGCCATACAAGGATTGAGTGGGAAACTGTGACTCAGCAATACTGTCATATTGATGAATTACATAAACTCTGCACTTATAGAAACTAATTTTTTATAATGTGATTTTTATTCCAAATATCTGTTTTTTCCTGACTGGCCTTAATGAGGATTAAAGCCATGTGTGCTTCCTATATATATGAACAGCGTCTCTCTTTAGAATATATTGAAAGCAATTGATAGATACATTATTCTAAGGTTATTCATCATCTTTCATAATATAAATAAAAATGGATGAATCTGGACAAGATCCAGGAACTTAACTGAATACTGTGATTAAGACTCAAGGGTGGGGCCAGCACCATGAATAGAGGGAAAAGTGGTGACCTGCAGTGCCCACATCCCATATGGGCACCAGTTCTAGTCCTGGTGCTGCTAGTCTAGCTGCTCCTCTTCTGATTCAGCTCTGCTATGGCTTGGGAAAGCAGTGGAAGATGTCCCAAGTTCTTGGGCTCCTGCACCAACATGGGAGACCCAGAAGAAGCTCCTGGCTCCTGGCTTTGGATTGGTTCAGCTATGACCATTGCAGCCATTTGGGGAGTGAACCATCAGATGGAAGACCTCTCTCTCTCTTTCTCTGCCTCTGCCTCTCTGTAACTCAACCTTCCAAATAAATAAATAAATAAATCTTAAGAAGACTCAAGACACAAAACTTTCTAAATAAAGCTAAATTTAAGTATAACTCCAGGCAAAATAAACAGGGCATATTTTACCACTCACCTCTTAATTCAAAAATTCAAATACTTCATGTGATTTATAGAGTATTTCAATGGTGGTTTTCTAGTTTTAGAAATCATTGAAATTTTAATTGTAAAAGTTCACTTATTTATTGGAATGTCAAAATTACACAGAAAGAGGAAGAGACACACACAAATGGAGAGAGAAATAGAGAAGGAGAGAGAGAAATTGAGATCTTTCTTCTGCTGGTTCACTGCCCAGATGGCCGCAACAGCCAGAGCTGAACTAGACTGAGGCCAGGAGCCAGGAGCTTCTTCCAAGTCTCCCCTGTAGGTGGCAGCAGCCCAAATAGTTGGGCCATCTTTTGCTGCTTTTCCCAGACGATTAACAGGGAACGGAGCAACCAAACTGGAATCAGAGTCGATATGGGATGATGGAGTTGCAGGTGATGGCTTAATCTTCTAAGCCACAATGCAAGACCCTGACATTTTAATTTTGAAAAGAATTTTTTTTAAGATTTATTCTACTAATTTGAAAGACAGAGTTACAGAAAGAGGTAGAGATGGAGAGAGAGGTCTTCCATCCGCTGGTTCACTCCCCAGATGACTGCAATGGCCGGAGCTGCGCCAATCTGAAGCCAGGAGCTGGGAACCTCCTCCGGGTCTCCCACGTGGGTGCAGGGGCCCAAGGACTTGGGCATCTTCTACTGCTTTCCCAGGCCACAGCAGAGAGCTAGATTGGAAGAGGAGCATCTGGGACTAGAACCGGCGCCCACATGGGATGCTGGCACTTCAGGCCAGGGCTTCCACCCACTGCGCCACAGTGCTAGACCCTGGAAAAGAATTTACAGTTCAAGAAGTCCACTGAGTATGTCAAGCAATTCTCTATTAGTCTTTTACACAATAAATCCATGACTTCTGAATAGGTTTTAATGTAAAATTAATAATGTCTGAGTTTCAGCTAAAATGCCACCTAACGGGCTCTACATTCAGAAATTTCATGTAGAAATACTTTAAGACTAGAAAGGTTCTTCAGTGAAGACAGTAATAAGAGAGTACTGATACTGTTATTCAGGAATGGCCATTTCAGAACACGTAATCACTTGAATGTTAGCAGATAATTGAGCAGTAATGAAGTTGAAATGTTAATACCACTAAAATCATAAGAAATTAATCATTTATCATTGGAAATGTGCATTGAGTATAAAAATCAAGGAGATTATGAGAAAAAAATTTGCAAAAAATATTTTCAAAATATATCAGTTTGTGTGAACATTTCTCAGAAGGTGTTAACAGAAACTGAATAGCCTTATAGTCATACCTGAAGATTCTGATTGAAAGATAAAACAAGGATAAATTTTGTGATGCTAATTATCTTGAATTATAGAACATGTGAGTATTAACAAATTTGGTATTTTGATGTTGGTTAATGTTATTCATTTAAAAACACAAATGTATTTCTTAAAGATGTCTGACTTATTATGTTGACATTTCCCAAATATTTAAAGGATTTTAGGAAACTCACTTTATGTGCTGTTATCTTGTAGCTTTACTTAAAATATTTTTTAAAAATATTGTATATTGCATATTATAATGCAATCTAAATGATAGACTTGGAAAAATTTATTGGGAAATTGTCCAATATAATGCTTTTGATGTACATTCATTTCCTTTCATCCCAGTTGTGCTCTATTACCATCACTATATCTAAGTAGACTTGCATCCACTTAAAAACACACTCATTCTAGTCAATAAAACTCAGTTCCTGTTCAGTGATGATGGCCTTCTACCATCATAACAGGCATTTTGATTGGTCGGTCACTTGTTTGCCAGTCCACTAAAAATGATTGTCAACAGGGAAGTTGGAATAAAGTAAAACTAACCGTTGGTAGAATGTGTTATAAATAAGCAACTAAAACTAAAAAGAGTATATCAACAGGTTAAATGGGAGTGGTTAGTAGGACTGGTATAGAAATAACATTGCACTTACCATTATGTAAGATACACATGCATTTCAGAATTCAATCTTACGGCTTCCCTGTGATTATCTCTAGGCTCATGTTCTAGACAAAGCAGTTGGAATATAAGCATTGAATTCTGAACTTCTTTGAAGAATTAAGGTTGCACACACTTATCTCTCATACAGTGCTAAATATTGTACAGCTTATTAGGTAGTTTTTGTGCTAGGAAAAGTATTTTCTTTCCAAGAATTAGCACTTTTATCTAGAGAATATAGAATAGTTTTTAGCATGTTTATTTTCTGTGCTTGATCTCTGCATGGACATTTTCTGACCTTTATCGTTTTTAATTTTTTTTAATCACTGAGTACTTCAATGGAAGGGGTGATGAAGACTGTGAAAGCATTCAAAACAACACCACTGTTTGAGATACTTATTGGTGATCAAGGAGGTAACTTCCTACTACTCTTTGACTACTAAATTGTATCCTTTCAGATAAAAATTTTTAAGTCTTGTGAGCTACCAGCGGGCACAGTACAGTGAGCTAAGCAAATGCTTGAGATACCAGCATTCCATATCAGAGTGCTGGTGAAAGTCCCTGGCACTCTGCTTCTGATCAGCTTCTCCATGAAGTACCAGGAAGGGCGACAGATGAGAGCTCAAGTACTTGGTTTCCACAACTCTTGTGGGATAGCTGAATGGAGTTTCTGGCTCCTGGCTTCAGCCTTGTTCAGCTCTGGCTATTGTGGCCATTTGGGAAGTGAACCAGTGGATAGAAGATATCTCTGTTTCCAAATTTCTCTCTCTGGCTCTGTTTTTTACATAAATAAATCTTAAACAAAATCGCCTGATTTCAATTGGAAAATTTTGGAAATTCTATCAACTACTCTGTGCCAAAATGTCTTAAATGACTAAATTTTCCAACTTTGAGAGCTTACAATAACAAATGATAGTTGACATACTTTTGCCCAGTCAGCATGCAGAAATTTCATGGTAGGAGGAAGACAGCATATGAGCTTCAGCTTTGCTCCTCTGAAGCTGGATGACTCTGATGATTTGCTTTTCTCTCAATTTGAGCTTCTTATATTTTTTAAAGAAAACTTTTATTTAATAAATATAAATTTCAAATGTACAACTTTTGGATTATAGTGGCTTTTCTCCCCATAACCACCGTCCCACCCACAAACCATCCCATCTCCCACTCCATCTCCCATCCCATTCTTCATCAAGATTCATTTTTAATGATCTTTATATTCGAAGATCAACTTATATAAGATTTCAACAAATTGCACCCGCACATACACACAAAGTATAAAGTACTGTTTTTTTAAGATTTATTTTATTTATTTAAAAGATAGAGTTATAGAGAGAGGTTGAAACAGAGAGAGATCTTCCATCCAATGGTTCACTCCACAGATGGCTGCAATGGATGGAGCTATGCTGATCTGAAGCCAGGAGCCAGGAGCTTCTTCCAGGTCTCCCACGTGGGTACAGGGACCCAAGGACTTGGGCCATCTTCTACTCCTATCCCAGACCATAGCAGAGAGCTGGATCAGAAGAGGAGCATCTGGGACTAGAACTGGTTCCTATATTTGATGCCTGCGCTTCAGGCTAGGGCATTAACCCACTGAGCCAAAGTGCCGGCCCCTAAAGTTGTTTGAATACTAGTTTTACCATTAATTTGCATAATACAACACATTAAGGAGAGAGATCCTACATGGGGAGTAAGTGAACAGTGACTCCTGTTGTTGATTTAACAATTGACACTCTTATTTATGACATCAACTCTTGTCACGAGCTGCCAAGGCTATGGAAGCCTCTTGAGTTCACATACTCCGACCTTATTTAAACAAGGCTATAATCAAAGTGGAAGTTCTCTCCTGCTTCAGAGAAAGGTACCTCCTTTGATGGCCCATTCTTTCCACTTGGATCTCACTCACAGAGTTCTTTCATTTAGGTCACTTTTTGCCAAAGTGTCTTGGATTTCCATGCCTGGGAAACTCTCATGGGCTTCCTAGTCAGATCCAAATGCCTTAAGGGCTGATTCCGAGGCCAGAGTGCTGTTTAGGGCATTTGTCATTCTATGAGTTTGCTGTGTATCCCACTTCCCATTTGCATCATTCTATCCTTTTTAATTCTATCAATTATTATTAGCAGACATTGGTCTTATTTATGTGATCCCTTTGATACTTAATCCTACCTTTATGATCAATTATGAACTTAAACTGATCATTTTAACTAGTAAGATTTCCAACTTAATGGTATTTGGAGTCCCCTGGCATGTTTCTAACTCTACCATTAGGAGTAAGAATTTGAGCTTCTTATTGATAAAAATGAGCACACTCGTAAAGTTACTGTGAGAAATAGGTAATATCTCTGTAGACATCTAATTCAGTAAATATCAGTAAGGATCCAGTATATTTTGATATCTGGTTTTTCAGTTTTCATGAGAAAATTGAGAACTTGATAAAAATTCAAATATAAAAGTTCAGTAACTCAGTGTGATTAGAGAAACTGGAAGAAAGTTTATTTTAGAGACAGCAAGTAAAAGAATAAGTGATCGCTTGTACTATGTCAGTATCATTTGATAAGGACTTAGCTAGCTAAAGGCTTGAAGTAGGGTGGAATGAAATGAGGCAAAATGCAGCAGCAATACTGAGAAACAGTATTTTGTATGCAAGGAGTAGAGTAAGATAAATAAGCAAAAAGATAATAAGACCATGTACTGAATTCCATGGTATAGACAAGCACAGTACATTATGTGAGTTCAGGGGAGTAGGTCAGGGACATCAGGGAAGGGCCAGGATGAAAAGACATCAGGTTTACTCACTTGACATGATTGTGCAGCAGTGGGGCTAGATGCCAGATCATAAAAAGTAAAGGTAGGGACCTGCAGTGTCGGCATCCCATATGGGTGCCATTTCAAGTCCCAGCTACTCCACTTCCATTCTGACTCTCTGCTATGGCCTGGGAAAACAGTAGAAGATGGCCCAAGTCCTTGGGCTCTGCACCCACATGGGAGAATCAGAAGAAGCTCCTGACTCCTGGCTTCTAATTGGCACAGCTCTGGCCATTGTGACCTCTCTCCCTCTTTCTCTCTCTCTCTCTCCCATCTTTCTCTCTGCCTCTGCTTGTCTGCAACTCTGACTTTAAAATAAAATAAATAAATCTTTTTTAAAAAACAGTAAAGGTAGAAATGAGGGAAAGTTGCTTTGTAAGGCAGATGATTATAAAATTAAGGAAACCTCAGAGACTACCTAGACAGGCATATAGCACCATGGGTGGTTTTCAAAAGTAAGGTAGTGACAAGAGAATATTTTCATGCGAAAATGAAGAGCTATGGGAAACCAAATTTAAGTACATGGGGAGAATACGATAATTAATGAGTCACAGTTCTGGAAGGGATAGCTTTCAGGGTACAGGGCTTGAACAGCTCTGATATACCTTCCTTCCTCAGTAGCAGGGTACAAGTACAGATGCAGCTCTGATAAGTTGGCAGGAGTTCAGAAGTAGGTTGATAATGATCATGAACCTTTTCTGTGATATCAAAACGGGTTATTGGCTATAAGATGAGAGCATGTTGTGATCAATGACGTGAAGGAAGAATGAAAATCTGGAATGTTTAGTTGTGTAGTTAACATCATTGGTCATGATGACTTCTGTGGCAGCAAAAGGGGATGGGGTTTACTGAGAATATATAATTATACAGCTAAGTCATTTTGAAATCATATATGAAAATGTAAAAGAAATTAGTTGACATAATTTAAGTCTACATGATTGTGTGGGTACATTTCTCTCCCTTTTCCTTTCTCTCATTTCCCCCTCTCCCCCTGTCCCTACCTTGTTGCATCTGACTTCCTCAAAACACTTGCTTGCCTCAGGAACACTTGAGAACAACAGCATGGCAAAAAAGTGGAGGAATATGGATCATCAAATATAAGGGAGGAGGTGATATCTGAAGATTGTTTGGCAAAATACAGGTCTTAAAAATACTAGTGACAATAGAAAATGTTTGTTATCACAAGGAAAGGATATTGAGGCTTCTATTTGCTGAGATGGAAAATAGTTATAGGCTGACCAAGGCAGTGGCTGCAGAAATTAAGCGACAGGCAAATCATTCCAATTGAGATGACCAACAAACTCTACAGGCATTGGGTCACACACAAATCATCAACATGATAGGCATTTCTCCAAATTACAGCAAGAAGGAAAATGATAAGACAAACACTAAGCATTTAAGATGGCATGGACTTCAAGGAAAATGTATTTTGAAAGATTTTTTAAAAAGATACATTTAGTCAGTGTCACAATTAGACTATTACATTTAGTAATCAGAATCATAGGTGCAAAAAAAACCCCTATTTTAGAATATTTTGTTTCTAGTCCTGGCTTATCCTCTTCCGATCCTGCTTTCTGCTGTGGTCTGGGAAGGCAGTAGAGGATGGTCAAGCCCTTGGGCCCCTGCATCCACTTGGGAGACCTGAAAGAGGCTCCTGTCTCCTGTCTTCAGGTTGGCTCTGCTTTGGCCATTGCAGTCATTTGGGGAGTGAACCAGTGATGAAATACCTTTCTCTCTGTCTCTCCCTTTCACTGTCTATAACTCTACCTCTCAAATAAATAAATAAAACCTTTAAAAATTTGTAGGAATTATAAACATTTTATATAGAACTGAAACAAATATCTCTTTATATGATTAGTGAAAAATATAGTCCTGAAATTTTTGTTTTCCCATGCACAGTCTAAGGCATGTCTCCTTTGTAGTGGCTGGGTCCTATCTTCAGTGTTTGAGTTCACAGATTTGTTGTTACCTATAGCTTCCTTGTCACTTCTCTGGTCTCCTCTGTTGAAGACTTCTGCTAGTGCCGTGGCTACTGCTGTTGCGGGAACCATCCTAGTCATCTTGCTTTCCTAGTTTACCAAAGTGTTCACCTATATCGCAACAGGGGCCAGAACTTCTATCTCCAAAATTTTCTTAGTTCATAGGCCCCAAATTTGAAGACTAGTTGTTGTGATTGCCAAAGTCACTGTCATTTCCACCATTTCTAAAACTGTTTCCATCCTCATGAAATACATTGTAGCCATGCCCCTCCCAGTCTGCCACAATGTCTACTAGCCCTGGAGCTACCACAAAAGTCACCATAACCACTGATATTTACTACACAACTAAAATTGTCAACTCAGTCAAAACCAATTCAACAACCACTATCAAAGTTCCCCAATTTTTTTTCTATGTTGACAGGATGAAGTACCAGTTACCGTATTTTTTTATGATTCATTTTATTTATTTGAAAGACACAGTTACAGAGAGAGAGGGGGAGAGGCAGAGAGAGAGGGTGAGACAATCCACAGTATAATATTTTTAAATCATAATATTATCCACAGAGTCATGATCACTAAGATTGCAAAAGCAGAACCCCTCCTCTTGCTACTCCTTGATCAGTTATGATTTCAATCACTTCAATTTTCCTATACTGTTCAAAAGGATCTCTTGGGGTATGTTGTTTAATGTCTTTTTTAATGTCATCAACAAAGATCATGCCACATGATCATGGATCCCTGCTGTTTGAGAATCTTCTCTTGAGACAACTATCTTTTCTTTCCCACTCCTCTGTCCACCTGTTTTCCCTTGCATTCCTGATTTATCCACTTCCTCTGCAGTGGTCTACTTTGGAAACCCAAAACCTTCGGAGTGCCTGGTGTTTGGATCTCATTATACATGGTCCATGAATAGTCCCCATCGCTCAGAATGGCACCTCACCCCCATTGTTTGTGTTAAGTCTCACCCTGTGGTGAAGAGATTTTTCAGTTCTTCAGGGTCTTTAGGAGACTGAGTTTGCCACATTGAAGACTTTAAGAATGCTTTCTATGTGAAATCCACCAATAGGAAGCTTGACAGCTTTTCATCGTTCATAAGTAGGATGTAATGTAACATTTCTTTGTAAGTTTGGTATAATTATCTCCTTGTATCTGAGATTTTCTTACATAACACTAGTTTAAAAATGGAGTCCAAGAAAGGATGAGAAGCAAAAATGAATGAATGAATGAACAAGTGATGAGGTCACGAGTAAAGTAAGGCAAATGAAAGATGTGAAGTTGGATTCCAGTGTTTGCTATGTTTGAGCTTCTCCCCTAGTTCTCCAGTCTCTGATTAATTCAATTTGGCTAAGCTAGTCAATCAAATTTTTCATATATAAGATTGATGTAATAATGCAATGATTGGGGTCGGGGCTGTGGCGCAGTGGGTTAATGCCCTGGCCTGAAGTGCCAGCATCCCATATGGGCACCGGTTCGAGTCCCAGCTGCTCCACTTCCAATCCAGCTTTCTGCTATGGCCTGGGAAAGCAATAGAAGATGGCCCAAGTCTTTGGGCCCCGGCACTCGCGTGGGAGACCTGGAGGAAGCTTCTGGCTCCTGGCTTTAGATCAGCACAGCTCCGGCTGTTGCAGCCAGTTGGGGATTGAGCATTGGATGGAAGACCTCTCTCTCTCTCTACCTCTCCTCTCTCTGTGTAACTCTTTCAAATAAATAAATAAACCTTTTAAAAAACTAATGCAATGATTGCATAAAGTAGTATCGAGAATCAAATATCATATTCTGAGTACTTAAAATAGTGTATACTACCAAGGGCTTGATGTGTGTTAACATTTATTATATTGTTTTATTATTGCTAATTAATATTATTACCTAATTCATAGAAAATAGTTAATAATACAGTCAAATAAATTTCAATATTGTAGCAGGTAAATCTGCTGACTGCATCCCACATGGACTCAGGTTCAAGTTCCTGGCTGCTTCACTTTTCCATCCAGCCCTCTGCTAATGGCCTAGGCAAGCAGAGGAAGATGGCCAAGTACTTGGGCTCTTGCACCCATGTGAGAGACTTGGAAAAAACTCCTGGCTCCTGGTTTCCAATCAGCCAGTCTCCAGCCATTGCGGCCATTTGGGGAATGAACCAGCGGATGGAAGATCTCTCTCTCTTTCTGCCTCTACCTCTCTGTAATTCTGCCTTTCATATAAATAAATAAATCTTTAAAAATACCATTATTGTTCACAAAGGTCAGAATGTATAAGCAGATTGCTAGAACTTACTCATCTTGTATAACTGAAACATTACCCTCACTGAACAGCAAGTCCTTGTTTGCTTCCAATCCCAAACACTGGCAGTCACAATTCTAT
Organism: Lepus europaeus; assembly: GCF_033115175.1. Taxonomy (NCBI): domain Eukaryota; kingdom Metazoa; phylum Chordata; class Mammalia; order Lagomorpha; family Leporidae; genus Lepus; species Lepus europaeus. Next base: position 31,811,008 of record NC_084832.1, on the reverse strand, counting down.
TGTTTCCATAATTTTGACTATTTTAAATGCCTCCGATAACTGAAATAATGCAGTATTTGTCCTTTAATTCCAAGTTTATTTTGCTTAGTGTAATATCCTCCTCATTCAACCATGTTGCTGCAGATGGTGGGATTTCTTCTTTTTAAAAGAGGAATGCCGGCACTGCAGCTCAATAGGCTAATCCTCTGCCTGTAGCGCCAGCACCCCAGGTTCTAGTCCCGGTCGGGGCACTGGATTCTGTCCCGGTTGCTCTTCTTCCAGGCCAGCTCTCTGCTGTGGCCCGGGAGTGCAGTAGAGGATGGCCCAAGTGCTTGGGCCCTGTACCCGCATGGGAGACCAGGAGAAGCACCTGGCTCCTGGCTTCGGATCAGCGTGGTGCACTGGCTGCAGCGAGCAGGCTGCAGCGCCCATTGGAGGGTGAACCAATGGCAAAAGGAAGACCTTTCTCTCTGTCTCTCTCTCTCACTGTCCACTCTGCCTGTCAAAAAAAAAAAAAAAAAGAAGAAGAATATATATGTATATATATATATATCATATTGTTTTATTAATTCGTCTGTCAATGAACACCTAGTTTTATTCATATTTTGGCTATTACAATAAACACGAGGTTTCAGAAATATGAGATCCTAACTTAAATTTTTTAATATATGCTCAGAAGTCATATTCCTAGATCATAAGGTAAGCCTATTTTTAACTTTTTGAGAACCCACCATGTTGTTTTTCATGGTGGTTGCATGATATTTCATTCCATTTACAGAGTACAAGGGTTCAAATTTCTCCACAAGCTTGCCAACACTTCTTATCTTTCCTTTTTATAATACGCATTATACTTAGTGTGATCTAATATCTTCAATCACCTTAGTATTTATTAGGTTTAAACAGATCCAAATGTCTGTTACTTCAATTCTTGCTTCTTTTGATTATATTTTCTCATTTATTTTCTCTTACCCTATACTCTCTTCTTTTTTTTTTCCTTAAATATTCTCTCCCTTCCTCAAATCTTGAAAAACTACAAAGTTTAGGAAGTATCTTTAAAAAAATATTTCTGACAGTTGTCACATAAAGATTTCACCAATGATACCAAGTAAAAAGTTGCTGCCTATTCCAGCTACAAGTCTATCAGAGGTAGACTAGACTACAAAGACATATAACCACTCTTTAACTCATCTTACCAACTCTAATTCTGCTTTGGTTCAGAGTTCAGATTAAAGAGAGGTATATCATATGAATAAAATCTTAGCTTATATTTGAATCCTTTAATATATTCTATTGCCTCTTGAATGAGAACAAATAATATTTTTATAACATTCAGAAATTCTCTGCTGATAAAGATTCCTAGAGTCCCTGGGGAAATCTATCCTTAGCAACAATACATTATCCCAACCCACAGCCACACTGAAACTCTGTGGATTTTATTTATTTTCGTATGTGTTTTAAATGTTTTTAATCAGTGGTAGTATACTATTTTTATAATGCTAATCATTTATATATTAGAGTGTATGATCTTTTAACCTTGAGACACTTCCTGTATTTTCTATTTTCTAAAAGACTTCGTATATTATAAGAATTAGCCATGCTTTGACAGTTTTGAAGAACTTGTAAATAAAACTGTTAGAATGTTGCTCTGTGGGACCCACTTCATGTACCAAATATCTGAGATATGAAAAGTAACTAACAATAAACACATCATAAGTTTCCTCAGGCCACGCACACATATCAGTGAAATTAAACATAATAGTAAACAAAGAGTCGATGGAAACAGTGACGCTAATTGCTAATTTCTCATCTCTCCAATATCTTCTGTTCCCAGGGAAAGATGATCTCATGGGGTGGGTGTGACTGGTGATTGAGTAGCACTGATGATGTATTTTTACAGTAATTTGATTTCAGCTAGATTCTTATAGTTGGGTTCCATCCTGATCCTATCCCCTCTGAGGTGATTACCCTAGACTTTACAGTGCACTATTTCTTGCCCTATCAGTCTACTGTCAGTAGGATGGATCTTGGTATCTAAGGATCTTCTCTTGCAAGTGGGTATATTAAAGCAGGAACTATGTGGTTACTGATTTTTCATCTCTATGGCCTGTCAATAAGGAAGTGTCTTAATGCTTGCTGGATTAGCAGATCCATCTTTCTAAATGGCATATTTCCTTTACCTCAAGATGCTGGGTGATATGCTTCTTGTTAGTAAACTGTTATAATGCCTATTCTCCCTTGTTCATCTCTTAATACCAGGGAGCAACAATTGAAAAAAGTTAAGAATTCTCTATATAAGGTCCATCACTGTGATATAGCAGGTTAAGCCAACGCCTGTGCTGCTGTCATCCCATGTGAGGGCTGGTGGCCTTGGCTGTTGAGGCCATGTGGAGTGAACCAGTGGATAGAAGAGCTTCCTCTCCATCTCCCTCTCTTTCTGTAATTCTGATGTTCAAATAAATAAAATAAATCTTTTTCAAAAAAGAATTTTCTATACATTTTCACCACACTAATAACCATAATTTGAATTTTTATATTTCCATCTATATTGATGTTCACTCTTAAGTAATTTATTTAGATTTTTATTTATTTATTTGAAAGGTAGATTTACAGATAGAGAGAGGGAGAGACAGATAAATGTCTTCCATCCACTGGTTCACTCCTGGAGCTGAGTGGAGCTGAACCCAGGAGCCAGGATCTTCTTCCTGGTGTCCCATGCTGGTACAGGGGCCTAAGCACTCAGGCCATCTTCTGTTTTCACAGGCCATTATCAGAGGGATGGATTAGAAGAGGAACAGCTGGGACTTGAACCAGTACCAAAATGGTACTGTTACTGTTGCCTCAGGTGGAGGCTCAATCTACTACATCACAAGATCGGCCTTTGAGTATTACTTTTCTATTAAGATACATTATAAATTCATTTGTGGAGGGATTGTACCTTTGTTTTTTGTACTACTTATATGTTCAACATCAAATTGTAGCACTCATTTTGGATCATATTTAAATGAGTTTGAATTTCAGTTCAATAAATATTTTTCAATGACATTTCTCGTTGTCTACCAGGAAAGTAAAGAGTGACAATTGCCTGCAAAGTTGAACGTAGTGATGAATAAATGTTATTTAATAGGTGTTCTGTAATTCTTGGTGTCCCAGAAAAAAAACTCAAGAACATTGTATCATGATAGTTTCTTTCAGACTCTATGAGTGTGTGGGGGGAGGGATTAAAAAATGAGTAAAGTTTAATGAGCTGTGGTTAAATAGAACTTTCTCTTCCTAAATGATATATGATGCTTAATCTGCTTAAAGTGGTGAAATAAATTTGAAAATAGGGCCTTCAGGTTTGTGGAAACTATGGTGAAGCAATAAAAGCTAAAATGAAACCTCCAGATTCATGGACAAAGGAAAGAGAGTAGTAGAGACCACACATGAAAATTATGTCCAATAATCATAGAAAGAAAATAGAAAGAGAATGCATTTTCATTGGGGAACATTAGAATCTACTAAATACAGCAAAGTTACTGAATCATATCAAATTTAATCTTTTTAAAATCTGTATGTGGTATTCGTAGTTCTCACATCCTATAATTGCTATTTTGAGAGCACAGAGAAGTGTTTCCTATGAAAATGTGATTCAGTTGTATAATCCTGTTTTCCAAATCCTTCTCAATATTTGATGGCCCAAAATAATTTTCAATGTCTTCTCCTTGGGCAAATGCCACTACAATGAATAGTAAATTGGAAAATAATGAAAGGTTGGGCAAAGAAGGAAAGTAAATAGAAATAATAGAATAGAAACTCATTCCCCCATCATTCATACCCTTATTAAAATCTGTTTTCTTGAATCTTAAGGAAGAATGGGATGGGAGCAGGAGTAGGAGATGGGATGGTTTGTGGGTGGGAGGGTGGTTATGGGGGGAAAAACCACTATAATCCAAAAGTTGTATTTTTGACATTTATATTTACTAAATGAAAGTTTTTTAAAAGTCTGTTTTCTAGCAATTTGGAGCAAAATTGAATTTTCTACTGAGCAAGAATAGCCTGTACTAAACTAAAGGCAAGCCAAAGAGAAAGAGAATGGGAAGATAAACTGTTCTGTTTGTGAGACTATGTCCTCCAATGAAGCAGTCCTTGGTCAAGTTTTCAGTTCCTGACTCATCAGCTTATTCCCTTAAAAACTTAAAGCTGATAATTCTGTCAGGAGCAAGCAGTCCGTCTGTGGTGCAAGTCAGTGGAAATGGAAGCATGCAAGAAAATGTACTCCCACGACTTTATTTATTTTTTTCTGGTTGAACATCTGTTCTTGTCTTAAAATCAGGAGAGCTAATATCGCAGGAAGTGAAGGCTATTTCCTAGACTGGTGTGTTGCCCAAGACCACATCCTGAGGTGAGGAGAAGAGAAAGAACAGCTGGGGAGGTACCCGTGCCAGCTGCTAGGAGCATATTTCCATGATTTTTATGATCCATTGTATGACCCAATTGGGGATATTAGAGCTGCGTAGAGACTTGAACTTTCAAAGGTTCCTTAGAAAAATCATAGACACAAACAAACAAAAAAGCCCATACTTTGTAAGGAGTATAAAGTGAAAATTCTCCCCTGAAAAGAAGCAAAAAAGAACTTATTTCGTTCTTTCATTTTGTAAAGGCTTACCAAATAGTATATAAACAAGATTTTTATCTAGAGTGTTTTTAACACTTATTTCCCTATTAGTAATTTTTACATTCTCAGCTGATTAGAGCAGTTTTTCCCACTCTAGTTTATGCTTAAATTCATAATTTTGGAGCTACGTTTGAGACATACTTCTAATATTTTAATATTGATTATCATGATCATAAGTTTCCTTTAAGTCTATCTGCGCAGGTAACACAAACAATGCTAGACAATGTTATCAACAAAAATTTTTAAACAATTTTATTTATGTGTTTCATATATACAGATTTGTAGGTATAGTGATGCTTCCCACCACACCATCCCTCCTACCCATGTTCCCACCATCCTTCTTCATTTCTGTTATTCTTTCTCTTAATTTTTATAATGACATAGTTAAGCTTATTTATTTTTTAAGATTATTTATTTGAAAGGCAGAGTTACAGATTGACAAAGAGAGAGAGAGAGAGAGAGAGAGAGAGAGAGAGAGAGAGAGAGAATGCCCAGAGAGGTCTCATTCTCACTCCCCAAATGGCCTCAATGGCCGGAGCTGGGCCAAACAGAAGCCAGGAGCCAGGAGCTTCTACCAGGTCTCCCACACCAGTGCAGAGGCCCAAACACTTGGGCCATCCTCCTTTGCTTTCCCAGGGGGCTAGAGGAGAGTTGGATAGGAAGAGGAGTGGCCAGGGCAGGAACTGGTGCTACAGGTGGAGGCCTAGCTTAGTATGCCACAGCTCCAGCCCCGACTTTCAGTTTATCTTATAATCACAAGCTTAACCCTCCAATAAATGAAAACCTCACCAAGTAGTAAGTAGAAAACAACTGTTCCTCAAGTGTATAGACATGGGCTGTAAACAATAATCCAATCTCAAAATGTTAATTTCACTCATATACATTACATGTTTTGTATTCTGTATATTAGTTACCACAACTCAGGGAAAACATAAGATATTTATCTTTTGGGACCTGGCTTATTTCATCAAGCATAATGATTTTTAGCTACATGCATTTTGTTGCAAAATACAGGGTTTCCTTCCTTTTCATGGCTGAGTAATAGTCCATTATATATATATATATATATATCACATTTTTAAATCTATCTAGCTATATATATATATACATATATCATATTTTCTCTATCTAGTCATTGATTGATGGGCCCCTGGCTTGATTCCATATCTTGGTTATTGTGAATTGAGCTATAATAAATATGGAGGTACAGATAACACTTTCATATGCTGATTTTATTGCATTTGTGTAAATTGCACTGAGTGGGATGGCTGGGTCATATGGTAGATTCATTTTCAGATTTCTGAGGAATCTTCGTACTGTAGTAATTTTTCTTAAAACAACATTTTCTAAACTTTCTGGCTTAAAATCGTTTCATGGCCTATCCTTGATACACAAATAATGTATGACATATTTATTTTAGTATTCATGGTCTTTAAAAAAATTTAATTTATGTTTTGAAAGAGAGTAACAGAGAGAGGGAGAGTTGAAAGGAGGTGGGGGGAGAGAGAGAGAGAAAGAGAGAGAGAGAGCGAGATCTATCCTCATCTGCTGGTTCTCTCCCCAAATGAGCATAAGGCCCCAGGGCTAAGCCAGGCCAAACCAAGGGTCAGGAGCTTCATCTGGGCCTCCCATATGGGTGCCAGGGACCCAAGCACATGGTCCATGTTCCACTGCTTTCCCAGGCACATTAGCAAGGAGTTGGATCAGAAGTGGAAAAGCTAGGACTCAAATAAGCGAAGATCACATCATAGGCAGTGACTTATCCTGCTGCGTCATAACACTGGCTCTGGTCCTTCAAATGAATCAATATTTCAGTTTCTTCTATCATTAGCTTACATAAAACCCATGTTTCAACTGAATGGAAAGTTTTGATGTGACAGGGAAGGCCTGCTGATGTTAACATATCACAGTAGGTTTATTGCTCTCTTCCTGCCCCCACTTCCAGGTTGGTGAACCATTCAAGACTAAAAGGAAATTTCATTCATATTTGTCAACCCCACAGTCTTAGAAGAGTTCCTAGGATGAAGTAGGTACTCCGACAGTTAATGCTGACTATATAAATATATAGGTATAGTATATATACCTTAATCACTGAAGTGCATTTTACATATTTCTGTACTTTTATAAATGATTTACCTTATTTATCTTAAAGGCAGAGTGACAGAGAGAGAGAGAGAGGGAGAGACAAGGGAGAGAAAGATCTTCCATCTACTCGTCCACTCCCCAAATGGTCTCATCATTCAGCACTGGGACAGGCCATGGGTAGGAGCCAGGAATTCCAATCAGGTCTCTCACGTGGGTGGCAGGGGCAAAAATACAGTGGGCCATCTTCCACTGTTTCCCAGGCTCATTAGCAGGGAGTTGGATTGGAAGCTGAGCAGCCAGGACTTTGACCAGCACATTCACACAGGATTCTGGCATCACAAGCAGGGACTCAACATACTGCACTAAAATGCTGGCCCTCTGTATCATTATTGAAGTCATTTTTTTCTTCCTAGAATGTCCTTTTATTTCTCCCCCTCTTCCATGACTGCTTTCAGCTACTATCATTAAGAGAATGTGTGGGTGTTGGATTGAAGCACTCTGGTTCTGAGACTATTACTCCACTCTCCACTTGAGTTATATACTCTTAATACATTCAATGCATAAATCTGTCATCGAGTTGAGCAGCACCTGATGTTATAATTCTTTCTTTACATCACAACTACTTGGCTGATGGCTATATCAATACATGGAAATGTTTTTGAAAAATCTCTGTAATTTAATACTTAATGCATTGTTCTGCATATGAGAAGTATTCAATAACTGTTACTGAATATGAATTGATAGATTTACTTCCATCAACTTGACATTTAGCTTCCTAGAACAGTTGTGTGGTACTGACCACATGTGTTACACACTCTCTCCTTATAAGTTGCATATGCTCTAAGAATTCTTGCAGCTTAGATATTTATTATATCTTAAGAAAAATTGGTATTTTCTTACACCTGGGTATCCTTCCAACTCAATTCTCAATCTTAAAAATTATTTCCCTCTTTCATATGCTCATTTAAAAATAATGTTTCATATAGCTTCACCTTTCAGATCTCCTGAAAGTCTAAACAAATTATCTTCACTGATTTCTTCCTATTCTTTTATTTCTGAAAGAACATGCAAAGATCAAGGATAATTATTTTTTTCTTACAGAAACTCTCTGCCTTTTCCCCGCTTAACTGTATTTGTTTCATTATCTTATTCATTAACACAATCTTCACATATTTAAGTGAGGAAGACCACTTATTGATTTATGGTTACTAGCCTAATCCTTATGATTTTTTTGTTTGTATTTGATTTGTATTAGTAATCCTATAGTGCTATAACATGGTGGAAACAAAACTCTGAACTTTATCTCTTACTTAAGAATTTTATATTTTCATATTGGTATTTTTCAACTCCTTTTTATGAATATTATCTCCTCCTAGAAAATTATTCTTAAAGATATGAATTTTTCACTTAAGCATATTTTTAAATTTTAATAAGTATTTAGGAATAAGCATCTCTCAGATGCTTTACTCAGTAAAGGTCAAGGCAAGAAATCAAAACCAAACTTCTTGCCAGTCCATCTCTTCAATGGTCTTTATTTTCCCTCCGTGGAGTATGACAGTGTCTGGCATACTGAATAGTTCACTTACTTTTGCTTGTTTTCTGTCTTTCCTCATTACAATGTTAGGGTCAGGTAGGCGAAGACATGTGAATATCATTTTGTTCTAGAATGTAGAACGGTATTTGATGTAGAAATGTCCAACAGCAAATATTTTTGTGTAAGTTAATTTATCTGACTTTTTGCTACTTCCATTAATTTGTAATCATGTCTTCTATATAAGAATTATTTTATGTCTCCTGTTGTCTTTCCACTACTGATAAATTAAATTTTTTATATTTATTTTCATTTTCCCCTACTCTTCCTCCACATCTGGAATGTTCTGTAGCTTTAAAATTATTTATATCATTAAAAGAAACTTTAAAAGCAACCTGGAAGAGGGAAAATAAATCAATATTTTATTCACAAGTTGCCAGAGAGTTTCTAAGATTCAGTAAATCTATGAGCCAAGAAGTAATGATTGTTTCAGAAAGGAGCTGGCATGATGCCTGGAGTTGAGTGAAATAGAAGAGTAGATTAGAGTAGCATGGAGTATCAGTTACTACTCAGACTGTGAAATCACAGTTGGACTTAATAATTCAATAACCACACTTTCTCTTTAGGAACTATTATCATCTTTGCAATTATGATGCATCTGCTTGACAACATGTTTTTCATTCACTGCTGATGGATCAAGATTGGTTATTTTCAGTTTCAATATGTTACATAAAATGAAATCATGGGGTCCAGCATTGTTGGGTAAGTGAGTAAAGTCACCCTCTGAGATACCAAAATTCCATATGGGCACTATTGGAGTCTTGGCTGCACTACTTTCAATTCAACTTCATGCTAATATGCCTGGGAAAGGAATGGAAGATGGTCCAAGTCCTTGTACCCCTGCATCCATATGAGAGACCTGGAAGAATCTCCTGACTCCTAGCTTCAGCTTGGCCCAGTCCTGGCCATTGGAGCTATCTGGGGAGTGAATCTGAACCAGTGGATGGAATATGTCTCATTTTTCTCTCTGTCTCTGTCTTTTCCTCTCTCTGTGTAATTTTGACTTTCAAATAAATCTTTTAAAAATGAAATTATGGATCTTATATTAAAATCTATAAAATAGTATAGACATCTCAAAAGTAACTTTTGAAAATGGCCACAAATATTGCAAAATGCTGATGTTTTTTGAGTTGCTTACTTTAAATGAAACCCTTCAAAATTATCAAAAGAAATCCTTGACTTAATCCATTCATAGACTTTTAAATTTAAATTATCAGGATGTAATCAAATTGATTTCCTCCCAAATAACTTGGTTCTCTCTATAAGATTCAGCAGGATTACACTGATAAGGGTTTATGCTCTCAAAGTACAGCAAAGACAAATACAGTAAGGCAAATTTACATGCAAACCCATGGGTAATTGATCTTCAGGGATCTTCCTGGGAAATAGAGATTTCTTGTTTGCTTTTCTGCCAATTTCTTGCTATGTTTCTTCACACAAGCCAGAATTGTATGGCTACAGATTTCACTGTGCAAGTGAAAAGATGAATGGAATTTAGTTCTCTTTTGTGAGCTCTAAGAGGAAAGAGAAAGGACACAGTAAAGCTTTTATTGATCCAACACCAAATCCAGTGTGTCTAACTAGGAAATTGTTCATTCAGATGAAAGCCAAAAGGCTTCTCAATCTTAATGTGGCTGAGACAGCAAAATCAATTCTGAATACATCTCTGTTTAGTAAATGCTCAAAAGAGAAAAAAAGGGTTTGCATAAATTAATGCATGATATTAAGAATGTGTAGCCCATGCCTTTATTCCTTTCTTGATATGCCATGAGTAAAATTTGCTGATAAAATAAAACAACTGTTTTCTTCACCTATTAGAAATAAAGTAGTATCTTATTAAAACAATGGTTCTGCTGCAATAATTATTTTTAGTATCACAATTAATGTATACCTGTGTCATATCTTTTCAATTACAGGATGGATTTACTCACCCTATTAACTATGTTATCCCACTTCTCTTGTGTAAACTTTTATTGTACATATTTAAGAGTAGATATTTACTATTGTTTTAGTTTCTAGTGGTTGGTATTTTGCCTAATGGTTGCTTTCAAAGAAACGATGAAAGAATATTGAAATGAATTTCTCTGTGTAATTCTAGGAAGAAAGGATTTGAAAATGATGTATTTCATAGTGTTATAAAAGAAACATGACGATAAACATACATCTTTTTTTGTGTGTGTGACAGAGTGGACAGTGAGAGAGGCAGAGAGAAAGGTCTTCCTTTTCCATTGGTTCACCCCCCAATGGCCACTGCGGCTGGCGTGCTGTGCCTGGCTGACCACGCTGATCCGAAGGCAGGATCCAGGTGCTTCTCCTGGTCTCCCATGCAGGTGCAGGGCCCAAGCACTTGGGCCATCCTCCACTGCCTTCCCAGGCCACAGCAGAGAGCTGGCCTGGAAGAGGAGCAACCGGGACAGAAGCTGGCGCTCCAACCGGGACTAGAACCCGGTGTGCTGGCGCCACAGGTGGAGGATTAGCCAAGTGAGCCAATAAACATGTATCTTAATAGATTTCTTGGACAATAAATCAATTTGTTAGTGATTAGTTAATTTCTGATACTGAAAATTTCCTGGCTTGAGATACCTGAAATATGACTTGTTTTCGCTTGTTAATATCTTTGTCAGTTGGATAAAATCTTGATTTAGTAATTGCCAATCAATATAAGGCTTTGAAAATATGCTTATCTAATAATCATTTTGCCATACTGAGTTCTTATTGAAAATTTCATCTTTCCTGATTTGTTTTCATAGCAATATATTATAGTCTGTAACACTTCTCACTTGGTTTCTACTAGTGGGTGGGATGGCCTTAAGAAAATATAGCTTCTTCCTGTATCAACAATGTAATATACATTTTGGTAAGTATTTCAGCATGAAGTGACTATATCATTTAAATATTTGTCCAATGGAGAGTTTTTATTGGAGAGACTCTGTTTTATAGATGTAGGTACTTTGTTGATTTTAGTGAGTGAAAACTAATAGGCTGTACTCTGGAATGTTGTACCAAAAATATCACAGTAAATGAACTAAAATACAGAATTATACTTTATGGCATACTCATTTGCTTATTTGTACACAAAGAATATAAGAGAGTAGATTATTTGCCGGTGCCATGGCTCAATAGGCTAATACTCCACCTGCAGCGCTGGCACACCGGGTTCTAGTCCTGGTCGGGGCTCTGGATTCGGTTGCCCCTCTTCCAGGCCAGCTCTCTGCTGTGGCCCGGGAGTGCAGTGGAGGATGGCCCAAGTGCTTGGGCCCTGTACCTGCGTGGGAGACCAGGAGAAGCACCTGGCTCCTGCCTTCGGATCAGCCCGCTGAGCTGGCCGCAGCACGTGGGCAGCAGCGGCCATTGGAGGGTGAACCAACGGCAAAGGAAGACCTTTCTCTCTCTCTCTCTCTCTCTCACTGTCCACTCTGCCTGTTCCTTTGTTCAACAGTCTATGATGAGCTACAGTTGAATTATGAGTCATTAAATAATGTACTTTCACAATAACATGTTAGGAAATGTGAAGTGCAGATATGAATTTATTGAAAGGTAATATTGGCATTTTTATTTCAAATAAGTGAGTGCTATTACATTTTTTCTGCTTTATATTTTATGCTCCAGTTATGAATTCCTGTATGGCTTCCAGGAACCATTTTTTTTTCTCATCTGCTTTTTCTCTTGTTTTACTTGGAACATCACTTTGTACACTCTTTAGGGTTTATCCTTCTCAATTCAGATGATCTGTTATCCTGGAAATGTTGAGATTGTGTACTAGAGACTGGAAGAAGTGTTCTGATAATAGAGAGGAATTATACCATTTCATGCACTGGATCATATCAGTGTTACTATTTAATCTATCAATTCCTTAAATACTGTGAAATATATGAGAGGGGAGTGAGAGAGAGAGAGAGAGACTGACTCTCATCTGCTGGTTCACTTCTCAAGTGCCCACAACAATCTCCTGTTTGGATCAAGGCTGGAACCCTGGAACACACTCCAGGTCTTATATGCATGTCAGGAATCCAATCACCTAATAATCACTGCTGCCTCCCAGGACTTGAATTAGTTGGAAGCTGCTTTCAGGAGAGGAGTCAGGTTTAACCCAGGTACTCTGATATGGGATATTGTTGTCTTAATTGCTTGACCAAAGACCTATCCCAATCCATGACCAATTTAGACAATGTTCTACCTCCATGTTTATAACAAAGTCTGTTCATAGCAAACTTTCAGGAGCAGTTTTGTTTAATTTTGTTTAACTATTGTTGTTCAGCTTTAACATCTTTACTATAAATTAAAACATAAATATATGAAGCCAAATAAGATAAATATATAGACCAATAAATTATATTGGACACATTTATAATCTGTAGACAGGTTACAAAATTATAATGCTGGGGGGCAGAGCCAAGATGGTGGATAGTGAGGACGTGCGCCTTAGCTTGGGAAAATAAAATTTCATAAAAGTGGAATTACTGTAGCCTCAGGAAAAGACTCAAGGAAAAAACTGCAGAGGAAACGCTTCCAGATCTAGTGGATGTGAAACAGAGTACGTACAGGGAGCCCACCGCGTGGAAAACCAACCGAGACGAGCCGAGCGGCGGGAGACGAGCCAGAGCCACAGAATCTCGCCAGCGCGGGAACCCGAGGAGGGTAAGACAAAGACCTCAGAAACCCAAGACATTGGGGGGGGGGAACAGAGGCCTCTCCCTTCACTCACCAAGCAAAACAAAGAGCACCGCGATTTTACATATGTAAAGCGCAGCCAAACTCAGTAACTTTAGCGAAACTGGAGAACACATTGAGGGCTGCATAAACTCTGTGTGTGGTCCCAGGGGTAGATCAAACCAATACTCACAGAGGCCAGATTTCAACTACCCTCAACTCCACTCCCAACTGAGTCAAAAAAAAAAAAAAAAAGAGAGAGAGAGAGCGAGCCAGCAAGGAGCAAGTGAGTGAGCAATCTGGGAGAGTCACTCTTTACACAGCCTTAAACCTGAAAAATCAAGCATAGCTCTCTGGCCACACCCATCACAGCCCCTAAGGATTCAACAAAGCAGACAGCTCACTTAGAGGCATAGTATAACGAGAAAAAAAACACCACAGAAAAAAAAAAAAAACCAAAAACACCATAAATTATCTCCAACATGCCAAACAACAAACATAGAAGCCGAGGTAACAAGAGCAAGGAAGACACTATGATGCCCCCAAGTGAACAAGACACGCCAATGCAAGATTATGAAGATGAAGAGATAGAGGAAATGTAAGAAGCAGATCTCAAAAAAATGATAAGAACATTAAGAAGTTCTCAAAAACAAATTCTTGAACTACAGAAATCCTTAATGGACAAGATAGAAAATCTCTCCCATGAAAATGAAATATTAAGGAGGAATCAAAATGAAATGAAACAACTAGTAGAACAGGAAACTGAGATAGTGACCAAAAACCACAATGAAATGAAGAACTCAATAGATCAAATGGCAAACACATTAGAGAGCCTTAAAAACAGAATGGGTGAAGCAGAAGAGAGAATATTGGAATTAGAAGACAGAGAACAGGAAAGGAAACAGTCAAATCAAAGAAAAGAAGAAGAAATCAGAAATCTAAAAAATATTGTCGGGAATCTACAGGATACTATTAAAAAACCCAACATTCGGGTTCTAGGAGTTCCTGAAGGCATGGAAAGGGAGAAAGGATTAGAAGGCCTTTTTAGTGAGATACTAGCAGAAAATTTCCCAGGTTTGGAGAAGGACAGAGACATCCTAGTACAGGAAGCTCATAGAACCCCTAATAAACATGATCAAAAGAGATCCTCACCACGACACGTCGTAATCAAACTCACCACAGTGAAACACAAAGAAAAGATCCTAAAATGTGCAAGAGAGAAATGCCAGATTACTCTCAGAGGATCTCCAATTAGACTTAGAGCTGACTTCTCATCAGAAACCCTACAAGCCAGGAGAGAATGGCAAGATATAGCCCAGGTACTAAGAGAGAAAAACTGCCAGCCCAGAATATTATATCCTGCAAAGCTCTCATTTGTGAATGAAGGTGAAATAAAGACCTTTCACAGCAAACAGAAATTGAAAGAATTTCTCACCACTCGTCCAGCCCTGCAAAAGATGCTTAAAGATGTCTTACATACAGAAACACAGAAACACGGTCACCAATATGAAAGAAGGTAAAGGAAGGAAACCTCACAGCAAAAGATCACAGGAGTCTCAAACCATATATTAGAAAAAATCTTTGGCAAATGACAGGGCAAAGTTACTCCTTCTCAATAGTCACATTGAATATTAATGGCTTGAACTGTCCAGTTAAAAGACACCGATTGGCTGATTGGGTTAAGGAACAAAACCCATCTTTTTGCTGCTTACAAGAAACTCATCTTTCCAACAATGATCCATACAGACTGAAAGTGAAAGGCTGGAAAAAGATATATCATGCCAACAGAAATGAAAAAAGAGCGGGCGTAGCCATCTTAATATTGGACAACATAAACTTTACCACAAAAACTGTTAGGAGAGACAAAGAGGGGCACTATTTAATGATTAAGGGATCCATTCAACAGGAAGATATAACAATTATCAATGTATATGCACCTAATTACAGGGCACCAGCTTATTTAAAAGACTTGTTAAGGGACTTAAAGGGAGACTTAGACCCCAATACAATAGTACTGGGGGACTTCAATACTCCACTCTCAGAGATTGACAGATCAACAGGACAGAAGATCAACAAGGAGACAGCAGATTTAAATGACACTATAGCCCAAATGGATCTAACAGATATCTACAGAACATTTCATCCTACATCTAAGGACTTTACATTCTTCTCAGCAGTACATGGAACCTTCTCTAGGATTGACCACATACTAGGCCATAAAGCAAGTCTCAGCAAATTCAAAAGAATTAGAATCACACAATGCAGTTTCTCAGACCACAAAGGAATGAAATTGGAAATTGGCAACTCAGGAATCCCTAGAGCACGTGCAAACACATGGAGACTGAACAACATGCTCCTGAATGAACAATGGGTCATAGGAGAAATTAAAAGAGAAATCAAAAATTTTCTGGAAGTAAATGAGGATAAAAGCACAACATACCAAAACCTATGGGATACAACAAAAGCAGTGTTAAGAGGAAAGTTTATATCAATAGGTGCCTACATCAAGAAATTGGAAAGGCACCAAATAGATGAGCTTTCAAGTCATCTCAAGGATCTAGGAAATCTGCAGCAAACCAAACCCAAACCCATTAGGAGCAGGGAAATAATTAAAATCAAAGAAGAAATCAACAGGATTGAATCCAAAAAAAAATTACAAAAATCAGCCAAACAAGGAGCTGGTTTTTGAAAAAATAAACAAAATTGACACCCCATTGGCCCAACTAACTAAAAAAAGAAGAGAAAAGACCCAAATCAATAAGATCAGAGATGAAAAAGGAAACGTAACAACAGACGCTGCAGAAATAAAAAGAATCATCAGAAATTACTACAAGGACTTGTATGCCAGCAAACAGGGAAATCTATCAGAAATGGACAGATTCTTGGACACATACAACCTACCTAAATTGAGCCAGGAAGACATAGAAAACCTAAACAGACCCATAACTGACACAGAAATTCAAACAGTAATAAAGGCCCTCCCAACAAAGAAAAGCCCAGGACCAGATGGATTCACTGCTGAGTTCTACCAGACATTTAGAGAAGAACTAACTCCAATTCTTCTCAAACTATTCAGAACAATCGAAAAAGAGGGAATCCTCCCAAATTCTTTCTATGAAGCCAGCATCACCTTAATTCCTAAGCCGGAAAAAGATGCAGCATTGAAAGAGAATTACAGACCAATATCCCTGATGAACATAGATGCAAAAATACTCAATAAAATTCTGGCCAATAGAATACAACAACACATCAGAAAGATCATCCACCCAGACCAAGTGGGATTTATCCCTGGTATGCAGGGATGGTTCAACGTTCACAAAACAATCAACGTAATACACTACATTAACAGACTGCAGAAGAAAAACCATATGATTCTCTCAATAGACGCAGAGAAAGCATTTGATAAAATACAACACCCTTTCATGATGAAAACTCTAAGCAAACTGGGTATGGAAGGAACATTCCTCAATACAATCAAAGCAATATATGAAAAACCCACGGCCAACATCCTATTGAATGGGGTAAAGTTGGAAGCATTTCTGCTGAGATCTGGTACCAGACAGGGATACCCACTCTCACCACTGCTATTCAATATAGTTCTGGAAGTCTTAGCCTGAGCTATTAGGCAAGAAAAAGAAATTAAAGGGATAGAAATTGGGAAGGAAGAACTCAAATTATCCCTCTTTGCAGATGATATGATTCTTTATTTAGGGGACCCAAAGAACTCTACTAAGAGACTACTGGAACTCATCGAAGAGTTTGGCAAAGTAGCAGGATATAAAATCAATCCACAAAAATCAACAGCCTTTGTATACACAGGCAATGCCACGGCTGAGGAAGAACTTCTAAGATCAAATCCATTCACAATAGCTACAAAAACAATCAAATACCTTGGAATAAACTTAACCAAGGACGTTAAAGATCTCTACGATGAAAACTACAAAACCTTAAAGAAAGAAATAGAAGAGGATACCAAAAAATGGAGAAATCTTCCATGCTCATGGATTGGAAGAATCAATGTCATCAAAATGTCTATTCTCCCAAAAGCAATTTATGCATTCAATGCAATACCAATCAAGATACTGAAGACCTTCTTCTCAGATCTGGAAAAAATGATGCTGAAATTCATATGGAGACACAGAAGACCTCGAGTAGCCAAAACAATCTTGTACAACAAAAACAAAGCTGGAGGCATCACAATACCAGATTTCAGGACATACTACAGGGCAGTTGTTATCAAAACAGCATGGTACTGGTACAGAAACAGATGGATAGACCAATGGAACAGAATAGAAACACCAGAAATCAATCCAAACATCTACAGCCAACTTATATTTGATCAAAGATCCAAAACTAATCCCTGGAATAAGGACAGCCTATTCAATAAATGGTGCTGGGAAAATTGGATTTCCAGGTGCAGAAGCTTGAAGCAAGACCCATACCTTTCACCTTACTCAAAAATTCACTCAACGTGGATTAAAGACCTAAATCTATGACCCGAAACCATCAAATTATTAGAGAGCATTGGAGAAACCCTGCAAGATATAGGTACAGGCAAAGACTTCTTGGAAAAGACCCCAGGAGCACGGGCAGTCAAAACCAAAATTAACATTTGGCATTGCATCAAATTGAGAAGTTTCTGTACTTCAAAAGAAACAGTCAGGAAAGTGAAGAGGCAACCAACAGAATGGGAAAAAAATATTTGCAAACTATGCAACAGATAAAGGGTTGATAACCAGAATCTACAAAGAAATCAAGAAACTCCACAACAACAGAACAAACAACCCACTTAAGAGATGGGCCAAGGACCTCAATAGACATTTTTCAAAAGAGGAAATCCAAATGGCCGACAGACACATGAAAAAATGTTCAAGATCACTAGCCATCAGAGAAATGCAAATCAAAACCACAATGAGGTTTCACCTCACCCCGGTGAGAGTGGCTCACATTCAGAAATCTACCAACAATAGATGCTGGAGAGGATGTGGGGAAAAAGGGACACTAACCCACTGTTGGTGGGAATGCAAACTGGTTAAGCCACTATGGAAGTCAGTCTGGAGATGCCTCAGAAACCTGAACATAACCCTACCATACAACCCAACCATCCCACTCCTTGGAATTTACCCAAAGGAACTTAATTTGGCTAATAAAAAAGCCATCTGCACATTAATGTTTATTGCAGCTCAATTCACAATAGCTAAGACCTGGAACCAACCCAAATGCCCATCAACAGTAGACTGGATAAAGAAATTATGGGACATGTACTCCATAGAATACTATACAGCAGTAAGAAACAATGAAACCCAGTCATTTGCAACAAGATGGAGCAATCTGGAAAACATCATGCTGAGTGAATTAAGCCAGTCCCAAAGAGACAAATATCATTTGTTTTACCTGATCGGCAACAACTGAGCACCAAAAGGGAAACCTGTTGAAGTGAAATGGACACTATAAGAAACAATGACCTGATCAGCTTTTGTCCTGACTCTAGATGTACAATGTAATACTTTATCCTTTTTAGTATTTGTTGTTGTTGTTGTGGTTGTTCTAGTACTAGCAGTTGAACTCTGTAATTAACACACAATTATTCTTAGGTGTTTAAATTTTAGCTGAAAAGTGATCCCTGTTAAATTTAAGAGTGGAAAAAGAGAGGGAGGAGATGCACAGTTTGGGACATGCACAATCAGACTTGCCCCAAATGGTGGAGTTAGAAATGTGCCAGGGGATTCCAATACAATCCCATCAAGGTGGCATGTACCAATGCCATTTCACTAGTCCAAGTGATCAATTTCAGCTCACAATTGATGGCTCTGATAGGTCTAAGGATCAAAGGGATCACACAAACAAGACAAGTGTCTGCTAATAATAACTGATAGAATCAAAAAGGGAGAGAAAGATCCAACATGGGAAGTGGGATACACAGCAGACTCATAGCATGGCAGACGTCCTAAACAACACTCTGGCCTCAGAATCAGCCCTTAAGGCATTCGGATCTGGCTGAAGAGCCCATGAGAGTATTGTAGGCATGGAAAGCCAAGATACCATGGAAAAGAAAAAAAAAAGAAGAAGACCTAAATGAAAGATCTCTGTGAGTGAGATCCCAGTGGAAAGAACGGGGCCATCAAAGAAGGAGGTACCTTTCTCTGAAGGGAGGAGAGAACTTCCACTTTGACTATGACCCTATCGGAATAAGATCAAAGTCAGCGAACTCTAAAGGCTTCCATAGCCCTGGCAACTCATGACTAGAGCCTAGGGAGATTACTGACGCCATGAACAGGAGTGTCAAATTGTTAAGTCAGCAACAGGAGTCACTGTGTACTTACGTCTCATGTGGGATCTGTCCTTAATGTGTTGTCCAATGTGAAGTGATGCTATAACTAGTACTGAAACAGTATTTTTACACTAGGTGTTTCTGTGTGGGTACAAACTGATGAGATCTTTACTAATTATATACTGAATCGATCTTCTGTATATAAAGATAATTGGAAATGAAAAAAAATCCTGGTGTTAATTGGAAATGGCATAGAAAATTAATTAATATTTAAAAAAATATTATGTAAGATCTCTGTCTTTAATGTACTGTACACTGTTATTTAATGCTATAACTAGTACTCCAACAGTATTTTTTCCACTTTGTGTTGCTATATGGGGGCAAACTGTTGAAATCTTTACTTAAATATATATATTAAACTGATCTTCTGTATATAAAGAGAATTGAAAATGAATCATGATGTGATTGGAAGGGGAGAGGGAGCGGGAAAGGGGAGGGTTGTGGGTGGGAGGGAAGTTTTGGGAGGGGGAAGCCATTGTAATCCATAAACTGTACTTTGGAAATTTATATTCATTAAATAAAAGTTTAATTAAAAAAAAAGAAAGTAGAGTAGCTGGGACTCAAACTGGCATCCATTTGGGATACTGGCACTGCAGGTGGTGACTTTACAGGCTATGCCACAATGCAAACCCCAGATAACTTTTTCACATGCTAATTTCATTTCCCTTGGATAAATTCCCAGGAGTGAGACTACTGTGTCATATAGCAGATCAATCTTCAGCTTTCTGAGGTGTCTCCAAACTGTGTTCTGCAGTGGCTGTACCAGCTTACATTCCCAGCAGCAGCAGATTAGCATACCCTTTTCCCCACAACCTCACCAACAGCTATCCTTTGTGGAACAACTCTCTGCTCAAACCCCTTTGGCACAGGACATCTCATCTCTGTTAAACTTAACAGAACGAGGAGGCCTGAGTTCCACAGCACCTGTTTGAGATGAATCCAGGGACCAAGGGTAATACGAACAGTGTCTGGCAAGTGATTTTCTTTCTTGGTGGACACTGGGGCTTGTTTACCTGTTTTAAATGAATATTGCGGTCCACTCCTTCCTTCTTCAGTCTCTGTTGTTGGCATGGAGTGCCTAATCGAAACTCCTAGTAAGAACTTTCCCTTATATTGCTCCTTAGGAGATGTTACTCTCCTGCATTCCTTTCTCTTCCTTCCTAACTATCTCAACCCCCTCTTAAGCAGGAATCTTTTCCACTGCTTAGGGGCATCTATCTCCATTCCCACTGGGGATAAATCACAAACCTTTATAGTTCACATTATGGACCTTCCTCTTTCCACCTTTCTGCCCCAGACTTCCATCCTTCTCTTGGTTAATCCTGTAGTGTGGGATACCTCCCACCCTGTAATCACTACCCGTCATACTCCCATTCACATCTCTCTAAAAGGCCCTACAAAAACTATTGCTGTTCCCCAATATCCTTTAAGCCCAGAAAGCCATAGAGGTCTAAATCTATTATAGACCAACTCCTCTGAGCTAACATGCTCATTCCCACTCACTCATCCCATAACATACAGATACTCCCAGTTAAATTCCAGATGGCTCTTATTGTTTAGTACAGGATCTCTGACATATTAATGCTGCTGTCCATCCCATATACCCAGTGGTGCCAAACGCCTACACGGTCCTCTCCCAAATACCCCCTACGACTTCTTTCTTTTCTGTCTTAGACCTAAAGGACACTTTCTTCACAATTCCTCTTGACACCTCTTCCCAACCACTCTGCCTTTACCTGGTCTGACCCTAATACTCACCTTACTTGACAGCTCACTTGGATCACATTACCCCAAAGTTTCTGGAACAGCAGGCATCTCTTTGGGCAGGCCTTCCAGGGAGATCTAGTCTCTATTAACTTGTCACCCAGCACCCTTCTTCAATATGTTGATGATCTCTGTAGCCCCTCCTGAGAGACCTGTCTCCAACATACCACTAGCCTTTTAAACTGTCTAGCTGAGAAAGGTTGTAGGCTATCTCCAAATAGGTTCAGCTAATTTCCACTTCTGTCACCTTTATGGGATTTCTAAGGATGCCAGACACTCAGGCCATTCCTCCAGCCCGAAAGCGTACAATACATTCTCTTCCTTTCCCATGTACTCAGCGAGACCTCCTCTCTTTTTTGGGACTCATGGGGTATTTTCACATCTGGATTTAAAACTTTTCTCTTATTGCTAAACCTATCTATGAAGATACAAAAGGCAATCAAGATGAGTCCTTGCAAGAGACCTCCTCCCTAGGGATCCCATTCCAAACCCTAAAGAAGGCTCTTCTATAAGCACCTGCCTTGAGCCGTCCTAACTCACTTAAACCATTCCTCCTCTATATTCCTAGCTCTAAGGGGTAAGCACTTGGTCTTTTGGCCCAAAAGGCTGGAGACTCTATTACATCTGTGGCCTATTTCTCCAAACAATTAGATGGGGTTTATCAAGGCTGGCCCTAATGCCTTAGGGTCCTGGCCACAGCAGCCCTTCTCATACCTGAGGCCCAGAAGCTAACCCTTTATCAACCCTTACAAATCTAGTCCTCTCATGGGTTACAAGGCCTCCTCAGCCACCAGGCTTTTCAATTTGTATCACCATTTCATGTCCTAGTTCTTCAATCCACCCTTCCCCAGCCCACCATTACCTTTCATCTCTGCTCTTCTTCCCAACCCAGCTACTCTCCTCCCCACCACTGTCTCTGATCCTCTTGAACCCCATTCTTGTCCTGACTTCCTTGATTTTTCCCTAACTGTATTTCATCACCCCACAGACACTCCTATTCCCAAAGCCCTGGATTGGTTAATTGATTGGGGTGCTTCTAAATCTTCCCCTTTCCTGATGGATATGCAATAATTGAGGGGCATGTGATGCTACCTCCTCTTCTTCCCCGCATAGGATCATAGAGGCTGGGCCCCTACCTCAAGGAGCTACCTCCCAACAGGCCGAATTATTAGCCTTGATTCGATACTTCATCTTAGCCAAAGGAAAGACAGTCAATATATATACAGATTCCCCATATATCATCCATTCCAATGCCCAGATATGGCAAGAAAGAGGCTTTCTGACAGCCTGAAGAACCCCTATAATAAATGGCAAGCTGACTAAAGCTCTTCTTGAGACTGTCCAGCTGCCAACAAACGCCACTGTTATTCTGCTTAAAGAACACCAGAAAGTAAATAATACCTATCTAAAGCAAACAACAAGGCTGATTTGCCAGCTAAAGCAGCCAATGGGGAAATGATCCCATATTTTTTCTTTAACTTAGCTCCTATCTATTCAGACTTAGAAATCTCTCCTCTCAGTTCCATCAACAAGGGGCATCTAGAAAGGACTCATAGTGGTTTCTAGATGAAAAAATAGTACTCCCTTCTTCTCTCCAAGCTACTCTTCAAAAATCCTCCCTTCTTTCTATCACTCAAAATCAAACCCTCTTCACTTCATGAGATCACATATACACCTACTCCTCCCATAAGATAAACTCTGTATGACATATCTCAGACATGTAGCATCTCTTAAATTGTTAACCCCAATTCTAATATCAGGCCACCCCCATTCTCCACTCAACAGGCCTGTGGATCACTCCAGGGAGAGGACTGGTAGATTGACTTCACCCATATGTCACCAGTTAGATAAACAAGTTACCTTCTGGTGATGGTGGACACCTTTTGAGAGTGGGTGGAAGCTTTCCCCACTACCAACAAGAGCTTCTACTCTGTCCACTATATTATTAAATGATATTATCCCAAGATTTGGATTACCTGCTTCCATTCAGTCAGACAATGGACCAGAGTTCACTTCTCAAATTGTTCAAATAGTATCTACCTCTCTTCATATCTCATGGCATTTTCACATTCCCTATTGCCCCCCTTCTTCAGGTAAAGTAGAATGGATGAACGAAATTTTACAACAAGCTCTAGCTAAACTCTCTGCCCAGTCCACTTAGTCTAGGTAAAACTCCTTCCTTTAGATCTGTTAAGAATCAAATCTCTTCCCCAGAAGCCCTTAAAGCTTAGCCCATTTGAAATTCTCTGTGGAAGGCCTCTTTCACCTAACTTCCCTCCCCTACAGAATTCTGAAGCTATTCCTCCTCCTGTTGCTTTCTCTCTTCTTACTGAAATGCGATCTCACTTATGGACATATGCAGACACGCATCTACCCAAACCACTCTCTGTACCTCCTGACTATTTTCCTACCTTTCAACCTGGTGACTGGGTTTACCTAAAACAAAATGAGGCTGCTCTAAAGCCAAAGTGGAACAGACTCCACCAGGTGATATTGACAAACCACACATCTGCCAAAATCAAAGGGCATCCCCCACTTGGGTACACTTTACTTCATTAAAACTAGTAATGTCTCCCTCACATAAGTCTACTCCCATAGGACCCACCTCTCTCAGGTTGATGCACTAATGAGATGCATTCACAAGGTAACTGCTTCACTTTGGCCATCTTTTCCATCATGGGCAATGTCTCTAGTATCTCCTTTTGTCCTCCTAATCATAGTGCTCCTATTTCTACCATGTATAATTAACTTATTCTAAAGGTTCTTGCAAGAATGAATAACTGCTATATCTCAAGTCATCTTGCAGGAGCACAACACAAGACTGCTCTTCTTCAATCAATCCAATCTCGAGTATAGGTCACTGCTCAAGTGCTGGCTCCATGTCTACGTCCCATATCAGCAGGAAGTAGCCAAAGAGAAATTGGCACTCCCTCTCCTTATATACTCAGAGTTAGGATTGATAGAACAAAAACACAAGCTTCAGCCATTCTTGCTCATTGCTCAAAAGATAAACACTGGAATGTATTCCTTACTCTTGAATCTCAATTGGGTCTCACACCCTATTGCATGATAAAAAGGCCCGGACCCTGGGGGTCAGGTACTTCTGCCACATGTTCCATCATGTACACGCAGGCAGTGGGTCACCCACCTCTATGAATTTATTTTCTATGAATAAATTCAGTCTGTCTGTAAATTTGTAACTGCCTCCTCTCTATTCCTTGCCTCTTTTCCTAACATCACTGGGCACAAATTTGTGGATACATAGCTTGTTAAACATATAATTGTTTTGTGTGAATCTATAGTTTTAATGATCTATGATTGCTTTAAAATTTATTGTATATGCATAAAATGTTCCTTTTTCCGTTCGATTATTATTTGTAGCCATTGTCTACATTCCCATTAAACTAGTATCTTTTGGCTTTTTTCTTGTTAAACTTATCATTGCCAAAGTATTACGTCTTTTTACTGTAATGTGAATGTAAAATATGTTATCTCAAAAACTAAGGAAAAGAAAGAAAGGAAGATGCAAAGAAGAGAGAGGGGAGGGAGGGAAGGAAAATCATTATGTTCTTATTGTATCTACAAATCAAATTGAATCTGTTAAAAACTAATTAAAAATTAAAATAAAAAGTTCAAGAAAAGAAATAAGAGGCCTTGTCCTACAGATGGGATGTGAAGCATGAGCTAGGATTTTTGGCCCTGCTTATCCTTAATCAAAGTGCTTTTGTTTTTTGCACAACCATATGCAATAGACTTCATAATTACTCCTTAT
Organism: Lepus europaeus; assembly: GCF_033115175.1. Taxonomy (NCBI): domain Eukaryota; kingdom Metazoa; phylum Chordata; class Mammalia; order Lagomorpha; family Leporidae; genus Lepus; species Lepus europaeus. The sequence goes on along the minus strand of NC_084832.1, from coordinate 31,786,182 downwards.
AAAGATTTATAATAATTTATATTAATTATAAATAATTATAATAATTTATACTTCAGTGTTATCTGTGACAGACACATAATAATGATACATGTAATATGGAAGAATAAGACAACTAAAAAAATTGGTGAGATCAAGCATAACATAAACAAGCTTGTGGCTACAAATGAAATCAAAATTCATGAAAGCAAGATGGGTTCATGGGTGTACTGGACTACCAGTATCCTGGGGTAGTCAGGAAGTTACTCCTGTGGGGTCATATGAAGTAAATGTTCTGAGAGAGTCATGGACATGAGCCAGACCCTCTGCAAGAGTATAGGGGTTTGGTTGGCACTGCTCCCACCTACCACCTGTGAAAGAAACCAGAAAAAAATTATTCCAGTTGCTTTCTGGCTATAAGAGTTGTAGGAAATGGTGAGCCTGGGGACATGAAAGGAAATAAGGCGCAATCACTAACAGAATCTGTAACTTATTTGCTCTTGGCTCAGTGACTTGATATGTACAATACTTACAGTGTCATTATATGGCAAAACCCTTAAACTTTCATTTTAAGACCTAGTCCTGGACTGGTGAGCTAAGAATACAGTTTTGTGACCTTCCAGGAATTCACTCATAGCCCTTCTGCTTGTTTCTGGACCCAGAGTACATCAGTCTCATATCTTTATCCTACTTGACTGTTTTACAGCTTTATTTTGGAATTGATTTGGAAATTTCTGAGTGTGAATAATCTATTTGGGATGACAACTGCATTATGTTTATGAAAGACAGTGTTCTAGTTACTTAGATGCATGGTAAAGTATTTTGTATTAAAGAAGCAATGATGTATGTAACTTTCAAATGATTAAACAGAAAATCTTTTTATCTCTATCATCTACGTATGTATGTATCTAACCTGTCACTTTCTTTGTTTCTTCCTATCTATTTCCTAGCTGTTATCATCTATCTATCACATGTGTAGAGAAAAATAAATTTAAACAAAAGGGTAGGAAGATTTATTGCAGTAATTCTTGTATATATTTGAAAATTTGGAAGACAACATGAATAAAACAACACAAAATAGAACCTGTGAGGTCTTTGGGCAGACTCTTCTTGTTTTTGGGCCACAACATTACCTTCTAGGTTGATCAGGGTTAACACCCTGGTCAATAATATAGCAGCTTCCCTCTTCTTCTGTCTGAATGACATGGGAAACCTAGTGTGATCAGGGAGCAGTCTGAACTTCCACAACTTTCAGTTCAATGGAACGGCCAATGTATCCATGGGTACAAGTATTCTCACTACCATTTTTGCCATCAACAGAAGACAAAGTTCAATGTGAAGATGAAATGCTTTACAAAGGAGTTATTTGGTTTTATAGTTAGAGAAACATTTGGAGTGAGTGCTGATTTAACGTTATATCACATCTTAAAACAAGCAAACATTCAAGGTGTTACCACCCAGACTGCACTAAGATCAGTCAATAGACCATTTCACATCGTCTAAGGCCAGCCATTGGGTGAATAAACTCCATATCAACTTTATATTGCCTCACTACTTTTGATGAAAATTAACTTTCTGTATCAGAAATTGTGTTGAGATAATACTAAGACAATGGAAAGCTATTTAGAAAATTCAAGAATAAGAATGATGACAGAGACATTGCAAGCATGAGAATAAAACACATATCCTGAGTTTCTGTTGAGTGATGATCAAATACTGAAATTTCCATGGGGAAGACAATACATGAAATCAAACTGCCAGTGCCAGTTGATCTCTAGGATACTGGGGCTTAGTATTAAAAAAATACTGGATGGAGCCAGGTAACTTTTGAGAGAAAATCAATATGTTTATTCTCATAAATTATTTCCATCTGCTCCTCCATGGCCACATTGTACAATTGTCCATTGACAAGTGCTGAAGAACAAAGCAGTTTCTCATTCATAGTAGATATTTTCCCATCTTACTGAATTTGTTGAAAACTCCATGAGACGGAAATATCCTTATACTCTGTGTTAACCATATACTATTTTCCAGATGTCTATGTCATTGATTTTCTTTTTTCTCTGTAACATTCTTATTAATATAAAGAGGCCATATTTCATGTATTTCAAAGATAATCACTGATTTTCTAATCTTGTTCACTATACATCCTATAATACCTGAAACAACTGATGTTTACTCTCCAAGAATTGAAGTAATTGATATACATCCATTTCTAGATGAATGAAGTAAGAAATCAGTTATAACTTCTGCTCATTAAGACTGCTTTCCCTCTTGACTGTCTTTCAAAGCTACCACTGAAGTACTGTTATGTCAACAGTCTACATTTGGCTGGCAACAGCAAAAGATCTTGATGATATGAGAGCATGTTGAGAGGCCATATATAATAGCAGTGGCCATGGTGTCACTGCAGCAGGAGGAAGTGTTGTGTGACCCTACAAACACCTGCTCATGGAGCATATCTGTGTTTCAGAATCTGTTTGAATCTGATTTTGAAAGTGCCACTTCTCAATAATGGAGTACTGTTACACAAACACAAATTTGTGAGCTTGTATTTTATATCATATCCAGCTCCTAATAAGCAGGGCATGAGAGTATTCCAACTATTAATGACTTGAAAAAACTGAATTGTGGTAATCATTGTGCATTTTCAAAATTGTATTCCATTTCTCTTCGTGTGGCGTGTGTGTGTTACAATAGCCTTTCCTTCCCAAGTGAATTGAAATGATATCAGACTGGATCGCTGAAAGATGTGCTTTGAATACTTAATATTAACAAGAAATAAAACATTTGTGGTGTTAAGACAATGAGGATTTATTTATTTATTTATTGCATCTTAACCAGGTTATACTGGCATTTAGATTACCTGGGGGTGGGGCGGGGGGAGAATCTAACTGCAAATGGAGACATTGAAACAGAGCTCTCAGAAAAAGAGAGAGTATGGTAAAAGAGTTGCCTGTGAGTAATGAATCCATTAAAAAACACAGTCAGGTCTAAATCTTGATTGAAACTATGACTTTGTAGGAGAAAAACCAGGAGTCAGCGCTGTGGAGTAGGTTAAGCCTCTGCCTGTAGTATCGACATTCCATACGAGCGGCAGTTCAAGCCAGGCTACTCCTCTTCCAATCCAGCTCCCTGCTAATGCACCTGGGAAAGCAGCAGAAGATGGCCCTAGTACTTAGTCCCCTGCACCCACGTGGGACACCTGGATCAAACTTCTGGCTCATGGCTTTGGCACAGTCCTGGTAGTTTCAGCCTTCTGGTGAGTGAAGTAGTAGATGGAAGATTCTCTCTCTCTCTCTCTCTCTCTCTCTCTCTCTCTCTCTCATGTCTATAGTCTGCTTTACAAATAAATAAATCAATCTTAGAAAAAAAAGAGAAAAGCTGATGTTTGAAATATTTAGAATGCCATAGTAAGAATATAGCTAACAAAAGATGAAGAAAAATTAAGAGTGTTAATATTTTAGGGCAGAAAGCAAAATAATAATGTATAAATTAAAATATGTAGCCAGTTGGATTGGCACAGTGCCGGCTATAGCAGGAGTGAACCATTAGGGGAGTGAACCAACAGAAGGAAGACCTTTCTCTCTCTCTCTCTCTCTCACTGTCTAACTCTGCCTGGCAAAAAAAAAAAAAAAAAAAGTATGTAGACAAAATAACTAACTTTATAATGTGTGAAATGATTTCTCATTAGCCAGAGAATATTCATTTAAATTTGTAAATTTTTGTTTTTAATTCAGTTCCTTTTTACCCCTGTTTCTTTTAAGCAAAGTGAAACAAATGAAATTTAATTTAATGTTTAACTATAATGGCATATATAATATATTCTAAGTTTTATAAAATCATGTTCAAACACTCCTCCATCTACCACTCATCCACACATTTCTTATCCCTTTGATCTTTTATCTGAACATCATTCTATCTCTATAGTGTTGTGTGACACATACATCTGAAATACTATTCAAAGTAAAGTAATTCTGTTAAAATATAGGTAATAAGATATACAGTGACATTTTCTCATTTTTTTTTTTACTTTTCCATATTGGATTCTATCTTTCTATCATTTTCCCCAAACTATATAGTCTTGAATCTAAACAGCAAACAAGCAAAACCTCATTTACCTTACATAAATATTATAAAATCAGCAGTTCCTATTATGTTTTAGTTTCCTTCAAAATTATTTTCTCTACTTTTTAATAAGTTTTTGAAAACTGATGAAAAATATTTTGAGGGGAAGTAATATAATCTATTAGACAGAGATTAAGTCCAGAGTTTTAATTACTGGATACAATGCATGGAGATAATCTGAGAAGAGATTTGGGGGAAAGTTAGAAGCATATATTAACTGCTTGGAACTACATAATAACTAAACCCTTTAAAACACTACATATTCTCTAAGGCTTCAAGTTCTCTTCACTTCACACCTAATTTCTCTGAATATATCCATATTTTGAATCACTGGATTCATGAAATTGAATTATTACTAGTCTGGTGGTTAAATTGCTCTATCCATCTGTTCTATTATCACTAGTATTATAGCCTTAGCCCTATGATAAGAAATTATGAATTATAACATTTATAAATTTTATTAAATTCATTTAAAATTCAGATTTTTTGTATAAAATCTTTTAGAATAAATGCATGCTTGAACTAGATTTATTTTTTCTTCTTACAACAAGACAAAATAGGAAATGCAATATAACCAAGATGAAATAAAAGCATGTTTTTCAAAAATGGTGGTGTTCACTAAAGAATAAAAGTAGCTACACTTTTTCTTTGATATCTTTTGATTGAAAGTGAATGCAGAGACATTTCTGGAGTAATAGCTAGTTAAAAACTGTTAAGATTCAATGTTTGTTCAGTAAGTGTGACTTACTCAATTCTCAGAAAAAATATAGTTTTTAGGTTCACTTTGCAAGTTCTTTTCTTCACTAAGGATCTTTATTATGTTTAAGATAGACTATTTCTGAAGTCATGGAGCAAACATTATGGTATCATATAAAATCAAAGTATGATTTCTTTTTTTTTTTTTTTTTGACAGGCAGAGTGGACAGTGAGAGAGAGAGAGATAGAGAAAAAGGTCTTCTTTTACCGTTGGTTCACCCTCCAATGGCCGCTGCGGCCGGCGCACTGCTGCTGGCGCACCACGCTGATCCGATGGCAGGAGCCAGGTGCTTCTCCTGGTCTCCCATGGGGTGCAGGGCCCAAGCACTTGGGCCATCCTCCACTGCACTCCCTGGCGACAGCAGAGAGCTGGCCTGGAAGAGGGGCAACCGGGACAGAATCCAGTGCCCTGACCGGGACTAGAACCCGGTGTGCGTATGATTTCTAAGTCATTTGTGTAGTATACTAGGAACATATATATGACCAAGATGAAAAAGATACAATAAAGTTGTATTACAAAGTTATTCTTTGTTGTTAAGGGTTCCTGGTCAGGCTGAAAAGCCCGTGAGAGCCTTTCAGGTATGGAAAGCCCAGACACTGTGGCAAAAATGTCCTACATGAAGGACCTCAATGGGTGAGGTTTCCATATCCTAGACAGCTCATGTCAAGAGCCTCAAGTGATCACTGATGTCACACATAAGAGTGTTACTTGGTAAATTAACAACAGGAGTCACTGTGCACTAACTACCCATGCAGGAGCTCTGTCCTCATTGAGTTGTATTATGAGAGTTAACTGTAAAACTAGTTCTCCAATGGTTTGTGTGTGTGTGCAAATTGTTGAAATATTTTCTTAGTATAGAGTTGGTCTTTTGTGTACAATGTTATTTGAAAATGAATCTTAATAGAGAATGAGACTGGGAAGGGGAGAGGGAGGAGAAGGATGGGTGAGACTATGGGTGGGAAGGCAGGTAGGTGAGAGGCATAACTGTATTCCTCAAGTTGTACTTATGAAATTCGTTTTCCTTAAAATACATTGAAAAAATAAATGATAAAAAATGAAATGAAAAGCAGATTCAGTGTAAAATGAACCTTGCTGCTTTTTTATTACTATGAACTGAACTAGAATTTTACATTAAGTTGTGGAGGAAGACACTAGGATGTTGAGAAGAATGTTTGAGTCAGATTGAGGACTAAGGCATTTAGTTTTCTTTTAATGAAATATTGAAAATTTTGAGTAGGATTATGTGATTTTAGTTACATGGCTAAAATAATCACATTCAAGTTTTGTGTCCTTTAATTAAAAATAACTTCTTTTAAGAGGAAAAATCTTTTTTAAAGTCAAACATCATGTATTTTAATCTTGTTATCAGAGTAGATTAGATTTCATAGTTCCTCACAGGTTGTTGGCATTGGGCCTATATTTTTGTTTAGGTGATTATTTGCACTTGTCAATTTTGAAAAGGATAAGAGTTTTCTGCTGTAAATTACAATTAGGAAAGGTGTAGGTAACTAAGTAGATAAGAAGACAAAAATCTAGTGACAGATAAATAAAAACAAACATACACAAATGAATATGCAATCACATACAACAATACTTATGTCTAATCACATATAAATATAGGCGTATGCTAAGACATTGCTATGTAAATACATGTTTGTATAAATACATTCACATCCTCATAAACATACGCACCTAGAAATTTAAGTACATATATGTGTGAGAGATGACAGGTAAAAGATAAGGACTGTAGTGTAGAAAGCACAAAGTTCACAGAATTACCAAAGAGAACAGGATCAGAAGAGCAGACAAATAACAGATGGAAGAGGATTTGAAACAACAAATCAAAGAATAAACAGTTTAGTCTCCATGAAGAAAAGGGGGTTCATCCTAAGAAGATTATCGCATTGTAGGCAGACTTCCCAGACTCACATTGTGTGTTGCCAAATACTTACTTACACATCATGTATTAACAACACTTGAGTCTAACCATGAGGATGGATGGCATTAAGCCATTTACAAAATTATTTAACTTTTGTCCTTTATAGTATTCATTAACTTATTTTAAATAAAATGGAAAACTACAAATAAGCAGAAGAAATAAATGCTATAACTACAATTCTAAGTTACATAATACTAGCTTTCTTTATTCAAATTTCTAAATGTATACAACAGGTGCTTCATTCCAACTTGCTGAGGCAGCATTCCCTGAGGTGGGCAGCTTAATGAGTTTTGTCCACTCTGGGTCTGGGATTTGTAACTTGTGATACATAGTTCAAGAGATTCATCTTAGTCACCATCTATAACACTAGCAGGTGTGGTTATTTAATGTTGCACTCATGAAAATACTGAATAGATAGCTGAGAGTAATAAAATGAACATGGAAATAAATCGTAATTAACTTAACCTACATGTGTACAAGCAATTCCATGCAATACATACAATATTTAAAGTTGGTGTGCTTCCTCACTTGGAATGATGAAAAATTCTATTCTCCTGTATAGTGGTACTATAGGTCCACACAGAGGGAGCCGTAGGATGCTGAGAACAACTGAGTCTGATTGTTAGCATCTGATAAGCAAGGCAGGTTGGATTGCAACCATTTCATCTAGTGTTTCTTCATATGAGAAAATTTTGATTTGCTCTTCAGTCCCCCAGATATTTTACTAGCTATTTTTTAACCTTTATTTACCAAATATAAATTCCCAAAGTACAGCTTTTGGATTACAATGGCTTTTCCCCCCATAACTTCCCTCCCACCCGCAACCCTCCCATCTCCCACTCCCTTTCCCATTCCATTCTCATCAAGATTCATTTTCAATTATCTTTATACACAGAAGATCAGTTTAGTATATATTAAGATTTCAACAGACTGCACCCACACAGAACATAAAATGTAAAATACTGTTTGAGTACTAGTTATAGCATTAATTCACATTGCACAACACATTAAGGACAGAGATCCTACCTGAGGAATAAATGTACAGTGACTCCTGTTGTTGACTTAACAAATTGACACTCTTGTTTATGGTGTCAGTAATCTCCCTAGGCTGTTGTCGTGAGTTGCTAAGGCTATGGAAGCCTTTTGAGTTTGCCGACTTCGATCTTATTTAGACAAGGTCATAGTCAAAATGGAGGTTCACTCCTCCCTTCAGAGAAAGATACCTCCTTCTTTGATGGCCTGTTCTTTCCACTTTTCCACTGGGATCTCACTTGCAGAGATCTTTCATTTAGGTTTTTTTTTAATTTTTTTTCCAGAGTGTCTTGGCTTTCCATGCCTAAAATATTCTCATGGGCTCTTCAGCCAGATCCGAATGCCTTAAGGGCTGATTCTGAGGCCAGAGTGCTATTTAATTCCAGCCAAATAATTCATTTTTTTTAAAAAAAATTCAGGCTTTGGGAAATGTGTCACTTCTTTCTGGCCTCCATGGTTTCTGGTAAGAAATTCACTGTAATCCAAATTATGTTTCCCCTTGGAAGAAAATGTGTTTTTTCTTTCATGAATTCCAAGATTTTTCTTTGTTTCTGTTTTCAGAAGTTCAAAATGATGTGTTTTGCTGTGATTTTCTTAGTTTTATGTTATTGTGATTCACTTACCTTCTTCAATTTAATAAGTTCAATTATTTATTTATTGCTAAATTTGGAAATATTTCTGTTCTGTTTCTTTGAGTGTTTTCAGCCCCTTCCTCCTTAGCTTCTTCTGGAACTCTGAAGTCACAATGTTGAATCATGTTTTGCTGTCTTATTCCATAAGTCCATTTGAATGGGTTTATTTTATTTTTGTATCCCATTTTCTCTCTATTCAAATATACAAGTTCCCATTTTTTGTCTTCAAAAACACTCATCTTCCCTCTCTATTTTACTGTGGGACCTATTGATTTTTATTTTTTAAAATATCAGTCCTTACAGTTTCTATTCTAATGTTTGTCTTCTTTACAAATTTCATTTCTTTACCTATTTTAAATTGTTTTGAAAATGCTTGTGGTTGCTTTTTAAAGTTTTATTTAAATAAGGTGAACAAATTTCATATATTTCATATATACAGTATAATGATACTTCCTATCCACATTCCCTCCCTCCCATGTCCCCACCTTCCCTCTTCTTTTGTATCTTGTTTTTTTCTATTAGTTTTTACAATGATATACTTCCAGTTTATTTTATAATAATTAATCCAGCACCAAATAAATAATTCAATAGGTAGTAAGAAAAAAAAAACATGGCTCCTCGTGAGTATAGACAAAGGCAGTAAATAATCAAATCTCCAAATGTCAGTTTCACTCATATACATTATATTTTTTGTGCTCTGTATATTAATTACCACAAATCAAAAAACATATTATATTTGTCTTTTTGGGACTGCCTTATTTCACTAAGTATAATGGTTTCCAGTTGCATCCATTTTGTTGTAAAACAGGACTATTTTTTTTCAACCACTGAGTAGTATTCCACAGTGTATATATACCACATTTTCTTTACCCAGTCATCAGTTGATGGACATCTGAGTTGATTTCATACCTTAGCTATTGTAAATTGAGCTGCAATAAGCATGGGGTACAGAAATTCTTTCATATGCTAATATAATTTCATTTGGGTAAATTCCCAGGAGTGAGATTGCTGGGTCATATGGTAGATCTATTTTGATTTTTCAAAGGAATCTCCATACTGTCTACTACAATAGTTCTACTAGTTATACTCTCACCACTAGTGGATTAGGTACATTCTCCCCTACATCCTTGCCAGCATTTATTGTGTTTTGATTTTTGCATGACAGTCATTCTAACTGGTGAGGTACAGACTCATTGTGGTTTTGATTTGCATTTCCTTGATGGCTAGTGATCCTGAATGTTTTTTCATGTGTCTGTTGGCCATTTGAATTGCATCCTTTGAAAAATACCTGTTCATATCCTTTGCCCATTTATTGAAAGAATTGTTTGCTTTATTGTTGAGTTTAAGCAAAGGACTTACACAGACACTTTTCAAAAGAGGAAATCCAAATGTACAGCAAACACAGAAAAAATGCTCAGGATCACTAGCCATCAGGGAAATGCAAATCAAAACCACAATGAATTTTACCTTACTCCTGTTAGAATGGCTTTCATGCAGAAATTAACAAACAACAAATGCTGGTGAGGATATGGGGAAAAAGGTACCCTAATCTACTGTTGGTGGGAACATAAACTGGTACAACCATTATGGAAGACAATATGAAGATACCTCAGAAAGCTGAAAATAGATCTACTATATGACCCAGTAACCCTTGGGAAAAAAATGCTGAGTTGAACCATCAGAAGTTGAGGACTACCTGTATATTTTAAGATCTGCTTGTCAGTATCTACAAAGAAAGTACCTTGAGTTCCTATGAAGATGCTGTTGAATATACAGGCTATGTTTGGGAATTGCCATCTTGAAAGTGTTAAATCTTATTCATGAACATGAGGTGTCTTTCCATTTGTTTGTCTCATATAGAAGGTAATAATGATAAATTGCTTTGAAATCTATTTCTGACAATAGCAATGGATTAATTACCCTTGAATAATGTCCACTTTCAATGTGTACAATTTTTCAATGTGACAAATTTCTATACAGGACTATTTTTCTAATTTGAAGAGAAATGATCCAATAATTAGAATCCTTACAAACTACTGATCACTAATAGGAAGTTATTATTTTAATGATAAATTATGAGCATGTTCTATAATTAGTGCATGATTAATGTATCACATAATTAATGTATACATTTATTTGATTAACATTAATAGTATGAGTGTGTCTTTTCAAAATCCATATCTGATCTCTTACCACAAACAACTATAAAAATGGACAAAACCTATGAGACAGATATCTTTTGGCAGTGTTCAACAGAAAATTCAAGACATAACCAGTGAAAAGCATATCAGAAGAACTCAATATTCAGTTTTGATTCACCCTTCAAGACACCTTTTTTTAAAAAAATTGAAGTTATACAAATTTCATGTTTTTCACATATACATGTTTAGGAACCTAATGAAACATCCCACCTCACTCTTAATTCTGCCCATGTTTCCATCCTTGTTCCTCCTCCCTCCCCTAATCCCACTTAAATGTTTACAAAGACCTATTTTTCAGTGTACTTTATACACATAAAATTAACCCTACAATAAGTAAGTGTTCATCAAATAGTGTGAAGAAAAAATACTGTTCCTCAACAGAAGAGACAAGCGCTGTAAACAATCATCAAACATTGAAATATCCATTTCATTCCTATACATCTTAAACACTGTTTTGGGTTTGTTAAATTTATTTATTTATTTTTCTTTTTGGTCTGACTGTGATATTTTAAGACTGTCTTCTAGCTTGGATATTCTTTCTTTTGCCTCACCAATTCTGTTGTTTAGGCTTTCTACTTTATTTTTTTATTTGACAAATTGAATTATTCATATTTAATATTTCAGATTGATTCCTTCTTGATATCGTTATCTCAGTAAATTTTTCATCCATTTTATGTATGGATTTCACTATCTCATAAATTGGGTTTTTATTATTTTTGAGCACCTTATGTTCATTCTTTTGAATTCCTCTCCAGGAATTTCATCAATCTCTTTGTTTTCACATTCTAATATTAAAGTGTTGTTGTGTTTCTTTGGGTGAGTCATATTGTCTCCCTTGTTCATGTTTCTCTATTTTTTTTAACTTTTATTTAATGAATATAAATTTCCAGTGTACAGCTTATGGATTACAATGGCTTCCCCCTCCCATAACTTCCCTCCCACCCGCAACCCTCCCCTCTCCCGCTCCCTCTCCCCTTCCATTTGCATCAAGATTCATTTTCAATTCTCTTTATATACAGAAGATCAATTTAGTATAAAGATTTCAACAGTTTGCACCCACATAGTAACACAAAGTGGAACATACTGTTTGAGTACTAGTTATAGCATTAAATCACAATGTACAGCACATTAAGGACAGAGATCCCACATGAGGAGCAAGTGCACAGTGGCTCCTGTTGTTGACCCAACAAATTGACACTCTAGTTTATGGCGCCAGTAACCACCCTAGGCTGTTGCCATGAGTTGCCAAGGCTATGGAAGCCTTCCAAGTTTACCGACTCTGCTCATATTTAGACAAGGTCATAAAAGACAGAGTGAGGATAGTAACCAATGATCCTAAGAGTGGCATTTACCAGGTTTGAACAATTATACAGCATTAAGTGGGGAAGAGGACCATCAGTACACACAGGTTGGGAGTACAGCCATTGGTGGTAGAGTAGAGGTTATGATTACAAAGGAATGAGGCCCAAGTGCACTAGACAGGGCCTAGAAGAAAGGACAGAGTCATTATTAGAGGAGCTAAGAAAGGTGCTGTCTAAGCTACAAGTAATTTTTCTGATTGAGAGGCAAATAGAACCTGATAGAAGGGGCTTGATAATAATCTGGTGGGCTTTAGGCCTTGTAAGTTAAGAGGCCCAGACCTATCTATCTCTTCACATGGGGTATATCCTAAGGGAGGTGTGAACCTCCTAGGGAAAGGCACTCTGTTGACTTTCATTACTTGGCTGGGCTGGGAGGAGAGCTGGCCAGGTAAAGGCAAGGGGCATCTCTAACAAGAAATTGACAGTTCTGCCTGCAATGTTGCTGACCCTACTTGACCATCCCCTCAGCTGCAGTGGTCACTTTGGAAGTTGGGCTGAGTGAAGGGCTTTTCAGCTTAGAGCCAATAAGATCTGTGGCTCTGACCTGGGCATCTTTCGACTCCAGGGCAGGTCCATTTCCAGTGATCCAACTCTTGGCAGAGCTGCCAGGGCTCTTCACAAGCTGACTTCTGCTGAAGCCCAGGCTTACCACATTGAAAGCCACTGCAGTGGACTGGCCTGTTGGGTCTCCTTGAGGGCAGATCACTGTACAGATCAGCCATTAATAGGCCTGCCACCCATTGCTTCTGATGCCTAGCTTTCTTTTCCTCCTGGTTTGTGTTAAAGCAGACCAGAGGATGCAAGTCAAGGGAGTGCCCGTGTCCCATCTCTAATCTTCGGTGGCCTGAACTAGAAGTCTATAGTCACAGGCATGTTCTGTAGTAGTTTTTCTAAGGTAGACAATGCCCATGAGGAAAATTATATTCTCACTTTAAAACTTTCTTTCCCTTTGGTCTGAAAGGGAGGTTTTTTCTACTTATTGTATACTTCGCTGTTGGCGAAGTGAATCTAGTTATGAGATTATTATTTAAGTTCTTATTTTGGCTATGCTATTACAGAAAAATGTTAGCCATCTCTTTTATAAGGTCTAAAGATTAAATTGTGCATCCTACAGATTCCTTCATAATAGAATTAGTTTCCTACCTTGAGGAGAATAGAGAAATGAAAGAACAAGTTGGGTTTAGAATAGAGAAATGAGGGAGCAAGTCCTCGATCGCTTGCTGACAATAGCAATATCACATGAATACTTAGCAAACCGTTTCAACCACTAGATAACAACCCAAGAAAACATCTACCAGAAGGTCCAATGCCTTCTATACATTTTAAGAATCATGTATTTGAAAACACCTTTTAAATATCTAACATGGTGTAGTTTGTTTAGCCAGTAAACTTAAGCACAACCATATAAAATGTTTTTAGTTTCTTTCTACCAACAAGTTTAAAACATATGATGCAGAGATTCAGGTCACTCAAATTAAAATGTATCTTTGATTGATTTTAGCAGTTTAAATTTATGGACAATCTTATCTATAAGCCATTTAAAATAAAACTCTTAATAAAATTTCCCCATGTGGACATACAATATGTACACACATATAATATAGCATAATAGACCAATATAGCAATTTTAATAATAGCTTTTAAAATCTTTAACTCTTTTTGTAGATTGCCAATTGATTTGAATTGCTTTTTGTTTTTAGTAACCTCAGTTAACCATACTTTCTCTCAGTTGGTACTGTTAATACATTATTGGCTTCATCTGTTTACAGAGCCATCCCAAAGTACTGAATACAATAAAAGTGGCTGGAAAAAGTCCATAGGAACCTATAGGAGGACAGCTAAACACAGAACCAACAACACTTTAGTTTTATGAGCAGCACATCATATATAACTGTGGATGACAAAAGAAAGGTCTTCTATCTGATGGTTCACTCCCCAATTGGCTGCAACAGCCGGAGCTGTACCAATCCAAAGTCAGGAGCCAGGAAGCCTTTCTGGGTCTCCCACATGGGTGCAGGGGCCCAAGGACTTGGTGCATCTTCTACTGCTTTCCCAGGCCACAGCAGAGAGCTGGATGGGAAGTGGAGCAGTCGGGACCAGAACCGGTGCCCATATAGGATGCTGGTGCTTCAGGCAGGGTGTTAACCCTCGCGCCACAGCGCCAGCCCCATGGAGAAATTCTTAATACAGTATAATTTTCCACTGGATTCTATTCAAATGCAGTTTTATAATTTGTGAGATTGCTTCAAGATACCCCTCTAACTTCTGTTTTCTTAATATTTTTTAATCAATAATTAGACACTTAGTTGTTTTATTAAGGGGTTCTATGGAGGTAATATTTCCTTTTGAAATATTGTTTAAAAGCAGCATGAGTTTATTTAATTTTCTTCTATTTCTTTCAAAAGGTAAAGAATTAAAAAAGGTAAAGAAATCTAGCCCTAGATAGAAATGCACAATCTCCTGATATTCCTCAGATAAGCAGTCAAGGAGAGACTTGCATATCTACAAGGATTTCAACATTTTTTTAACAAAATCTTAGATATCCAAATGTGGATTCTGGCAATTCAGGCTGCTATATTAATATGACGAATTCCCTAAAGGACTTTGGTACACTTATGGAATCACTGGGTCACAATAGAAAATATAGTAAGCATAGTTTTCAACAGTCATAGCAAAGTATGATCTGTGTAACATATTTTGGATAATAAGTAATACAAGTGTAATATAAAACAGGTGACTAATATTGCTTTTAAAAGTACCATATGTGGTAAAATATAGCCAAATTTTAATTATTTCCAGAAAAATATAGATAAAATCCAACATTTAAAAAGCATACTATCTGTGTTGTAAACTTTGAAGTTGTACATATGATGTATGTGTGGTAAAATTTACAGTTTATTACGTATACTCAATTATGACACATAGGTGAATATTTAACTGTTCTGGAGGAGAATAATTATCTCTTTGTATAAAAATATCAGCAATCCTAAACAATATTTCCAATAAATATGTTTTGCTACGTTAAACTAAGCATGTTTCTTGTTTAACCCAGTTGTTGAGACTCCAATGCTAATGGACCCGGATCCAACCACTTGGAGCACCTTGACTAGCACTGTACCCTACAGCTATGGGTTATATCTCTATCTGAGGCTGTCTCATTGAAAGGTCAGCATGTGAAAACCAGATGAAAAAAAAAACATACTTGAATAAATGGGAACTCTAAATTATTTATGCTGCTATTGCAATAGGATAACATTAATTGTTACTATTATTGTGTATACCATAGAGAAACTTTAAACAATTTAGTGAGTAGCTAAGATATATGTAAGTGGTAATTACAATAATAGAATCATTAAAAGTCTCTGTTTCTAGAATATATTCAGTGGTGTGAGATACTGTTAACTTAATTCTGTATCCAGAATCATAATTTTTATCTTCCTTACAATTTTCTTCCAGTACCAATATGCATGTTTTCATTTTGCCTATTCACCTTGACCTTAAATACAGTTTAACATTTACTTAGAATATAAGATGTGCAAGAAATTGCTTTACTTACTGCAGGACCTATGGGGAAAAGAAACTCCTATCACCTATTTCAAGAATGCTAACAACTAAGCCTATGAACCATTCATTTCTAAAGACATAGTGCTTGGGGCCGCTGCTGTGGTGCAGCGGATTAACACTCTGGCCTGAAGTGCCGGCATCCCATATGGGCGCCGGTTCTAGTCCCGGCTGCTCCTCTTCCAATCAGCTCTCTGCTGTGGCCTGGGAAAGCAGTAGAAAATGGCTCGGGTCCTTGGGCCCCTGCACCCACATGGGAGACCCAGAAAGGCTCCTGGCTCCTGGCTTTGGATTGACACAGCTCCGGCTGTTGTGGCCAATTGGGCAGTGAACCTTCAGATGGAAGACCTTTCTCTCTCTGCCTCTCCTCTCTCTGTGTAACTTTGACTTTCAAATAAATGAATAAATGTTAAAAAAAAGACATAGTGTTCATCCTAGTATACCTTTGTCATTCTGAAAACAAAGGAAACAGGCAAAATGGAAATTTGTTGGCACCAAAAAGAGGGCTGCACAATAGCTAAGAATGTTTGGGTAAAGAACTGTCCTAAGACTGACATGGATGAACTGCAAATGATTTCCTTATAAGGAAGTCTAAACTTCAAAACTCTTGTGTAATTAATTTGAATGACATCAGAGGGTTTCTATCTAGGGAATACTAAACTCTTGGAGAGATGTTTCCCAAATCTAGATGGGGTTGAATCTTGATTGGGCAAGGCCATTAGAATCCATTTTTCATCATAAACTTTTACCAAAAGAATAAACATGCAAGAGAGGATCACAAACATACCTTGAAATAAAAAGGAAAAAATTAAGGGGACTCAGATTCTGTCCTTATTCTTGACCAGCAGAACCTCTGATAAAATATCTTGGTATAGTGCAAACCTTAGACGTATTAAGTCTTCCCATTAAGACTTCTGTTTCAAGAACCTCAACAGACATTCAAGTTGTCTAGTTTCCGCTTCTACCTGTAACCACAATGAATTATTATTTTTTTTTTTTTTGGTCTAAAGGTGGCATGCAGTCACATATCATTTATATTCCCTGTAAATCCCTTAGTTATTTACCTGTTTGATGACTGATACCTTCCTGAAAATTTTCAGCAACCCTGGACTTTTTTCTCTATCCAATTGCTGTGTCCTTTGCTTTCATTCCATAGTAAGTTAGAATTCTGGTCTTATTAATGCAATGTTGTCACTTTTTATCCAACAGATAGCATCAGTGGGGAAGATTGGTACTACTCAGTTGTACAACACCTATCCCTACTACCACTGCTACTGGCTGATCCAGGTTTTTGTGTGCACAGCTTAAGGTCTGCATGCATTAATAGATATAATATATGTTCTAGCTTTTGAGGTGAGACTGGTAGCTTTTCTTTTCCACACACATAACCACTTCGCAGATGAGTTAAGGACTGATGTATTGTTTGCTGCTTCTCAGACCCAGGGTTCCCATCTCTTGTCCTTTATAGTACCATGTATAGGTGTCAGTTACACTTTTTTATTTTAAACTAAAGGTGTAAACAGTGGGTTATTGGCTAAATACAGTCAACAGGTATTTTTATCTTGGATTAAACTGTGTTGCTGATTGTTCTTCCTTTTGGATGACTTGAAATCCAGACTACCACTGTTTTCAGCACTGTTTATGGCCTTGATACCTGAGCTGGTTTTGATCATTTAGGCTAAGTGTCTGACCTATATAGGCATTTAAGTTTGTGTGATTTCTACTTATACATGTCAGAAAGCACATATCAATATAGATCTTATTTGCTCCAAAATGTGGCTGTCTACTCTGTCTTGCAAAGTAAGTCATTCTTTTGATCTATCCTTCTGAGTAATTATTGAATCCAACATATCCTCACTTAAGTTTCTGAAACTTTAGCAAATGTGCCATATTCTCTATACTACATGTGCTAAATTACTAAAGCAAAGGAGATGTTCTTTCATCTTTCTTGCAAGAAAAGACAATGGAAGCAAATTTAGTCACCTTCACATCTCAATATGCACATCATAAATGCAGAAGGAGAAAAGCACACTGTATCCAACGTTGCCACTATTTTCTTTAATTTATAAATTCTTTGTGACCATAGTAAATTATATATATTTTATTGCATGATTTTTGGTATCACTCATTATGTATATGAGTGTCTTAGTGAAGGTTGTTTGATAATCAATATAATATGATCATTATTTTTCAGTGTCATTACCCTAAGTATTATTCTCTAAGTTATAGGAAAAAAGTTAAAATATGGCTGTATTTGAGAAATAAAGGCAGTTATAATCTAATGTGAATTCAGGGCTATCCATTAGAGGTTGATCTTGGAAGAAACAATTATTCATACTTTCAACTAGAGGGAAGATTTTTGGATCACTATTAGAATCAGAAATATCTAGATGTCTTTGGGTGTAAATTCATTTGAAGGCTGTGTCCATACAGTTTTATAATTTAAATTAAAAAAAGAATAAGTGTTCATAAAATGAAAATTTAGATTATTTCTCTTATTTCTGACTTCCTTCACCATAAGTTTTATCAATTAATCTTTCACAACAAGTGGTCTTTTGAATATTCATTTCTTCAACATGATCATACAAGTTTAGCAAATTCTAGCAACTAAAATTATCTCTTTAACATTCATTAATTCTCATGGGTTTTCAAACATTCTTAGTCTAATCTTATGTGAATGTGTACATTTTGTGTGTATATATGTATGTGTGTACTCTTATGTAATATATATCAATAGCCTTCTGGTCTAGTTTTCTATAGAAAATGTTTTGGGAAATTCTTAAAAAAAGTCTACATGTGTTCCTTACCTAGACTTGAGCTTGCCTTCTGTTTTTCCAAGATCTACTTGTACACTTTTATTAGACATTTTCTCATTAACTGGTGTTGCACTTTAAATGAGAAAATCTTGCCCCTCTATACTCACAATACATCTGACACCAAATGTGTAGATTTCCCATGTTAAGTAATTTTGCATTTCTCTGTAGACACCAAGTGGCTGTCCAACAATTTAATTCAGTCTGACACTAACCACCCAGAAGTAGCACAGACTTCATAGGTTAAGAGTTCTGTCACAAAAGATTGTCCCCTACCCATATCAAAAGCCAGTCCCAACTAGTGGGTTCTGAAGTTACCCATTCTTCTGAAAGCTTTGACCACAAATCAAAGGTCTTACCAGCGCTTCTTCAGGTTTGCTAATTTGCTATATTGGCTGACAAAATATGATTACCAGTTTAATATAAAAAGATACAAATGAATGGCCAAATGGCAAGAAATATGTAAGATTCTGCAAGGAAGAGTTATGAGTACAGGTTTGTCTGTCTCCATGGAGTCAGAAGTTGCTACTTCGCAGCATGTGGATGTGTTTCCCAACCCAGACGTTCTCCCAACCCTGCTGTTTAGGGATTCTGTGGGGCTTTGATTGTACATTGTTGATTAAATCGTGGGCCATTGGTGATCGGTTCACTCCTCAGCCCTTCCTTGGAAGTAGAGGAATCTGCAAATTCCAACCTTCTAATCACCTGGTAAGTTTCTCTGGGAAGCAACTTCAGTTTTTGGAGTCACTTCATTAGCACAAAGTCAAGTGTGGTTGAGAAGAATCTGTTAGGAATAGCAAAAGAAACTATTTTCACTCTCATCCTTAGGGAATTGAAAGGGTTTTAGGGACTCTGTGCTAGGAACCATGGATGAAGACAAAATACGTATTTTTCATATCATGGGTCTCTTTGGAGATAAAACTAAAAGCATTCAGAAGAATGCTATTATAGCCTGATGTTTACAATTTCACAATCTTAATAAAGGAAAATTAACTGTCAACTATATTTCTAATGCTTGTTCTTTATTTTTTCATTTCCATAGACCGTTTCATAATAATGTCTCAAATGAAGTGATTCTATAATTGCCATTCCTTCTCTCTTCTAAAGCATAGGCCTTTTTTAAGGATTGATTTATTTGAAAGGTAGAGTTACAGAGAGGCAGATAAAGAGGCAGAGGCAGAGGTCTTCTTTGCGCTGGTTCACTCCCCAAATGGCCGCAACAACCAGAGCTGGGCTGATCCGAAGGCAGGAACCAGAAGCTTCCTCTGGGTCTCCCACTCAGGTGCAAGGGCTCCAGCACGTGAGCCATCTTACACTGCTTTCTCAGGCCATAGCAGAGAGCTGGAACTGAAGTGGAGTAGCAGTGTCTCGATTTCTCAGTTTCGCTATGTACATCATGATTTACAAGGAAATCTAAATGGGATGCCGGCACAGCAGGCGGCACTTTAATCCCTATGCCACAGCGCTGGCCCCCTGAAGCATAGGCTTTTAAAAGCTAACTTTACTGCCATTTTATTTAGAAATAATACTGTGTGTAGTAAGTTTCCTAATCTTAAGAAAGTTAATATTAGCACATTCTAAGTCCTGGTTTAAAGAAACATCACACATAAGTGAAGGCTTTGATATCATAACATCTATGCATAGATGCCACCATATTGTTTGCTCAAAACTGCTCACATTTAGAGTGTAATTTCACTATGTACATCATGATTTACAAGGAAACTCCAGGGACTTAAAGTGAAAGAAAGGAGACAATGTATAATACCCTTATATTTTATTTAAAAGGAGTTCTATAAGTTTATAAATGCAAATTTATTTATTTGTTCATTCTATAATAGCTAAATCTCTTAGGTATTTGATATTGACATCTTCTGAGTGTGAAAGAAATGAGCACTGTTGTTCTCCAACATTGCATTCCATACCTTATACCATAGACTATGAATTCTGTATTTGTTAGATTATTTCTTTTAATTCATCTAAGTAATTTTACATCAAACACAAATATGGTTTCAAAATAAAATTGTCAGTAGTCTTATAGTGAGGAATAGCAGATATTTGTCTTGTATGCCAAATTCATTCATGTCCCTGTCTTCTTCAGAGGCAAATACATTTGTCACATCTGTGTATTTTTCTGTTATTTTCCTATTCCTTTCTACATTACAGGTCGACACAGTGATTCTTGCTTATTTGCAACTTCACTTTTCAAGGTTTCAGCCACCTGAGGAAAACTGCTATCCAAAAATATTAAATGAAAATTCCAGAAATAAATGATTCATGTTTTAATTACATTATGAGCAGTAAGTTTTAATTTTATTCATATTTTAATTACATTATGAGCAGTAAGATGAAATCTTTCATTGTCTATCCATCCTGTCCAGAATGTGAATCATCGCTTTGACCAGGGTCTGTGTTGTAGAAACTAACAGCCTGTTGGTCATTTGGCAACCTCGTGAATTATCAGATCCATTGTTGTGATATCATAGTCGAGGTGTTCAAGTTACTCTTGCTTAATAATGGCTCCAAAGCACATATTGATAATGGTGATTCAGATATGCCAAAGAGAAAACGTAAGATGCTTCTTTTTAAATGAACAGTAAGATATTTTGAGATATTGTATTCACATACCTTTCCTTACAATATATTATTATAATAATTGTCTCATTTTATTGTTAGTTATTTTAATCTAAAACATTTATTAGGATGTGGAATGTGCCCTGACAATTAAGGGGAATAACACTCATGCTTGTTTATTACTTGTATATACTTTCAGTCATTTTTTACCATGAAAATTAAGACTGAATTGCCTTTCATCTTTCCTTCTAATTACTCTGATAGTCAAAATAGATGATTTGGGGGCCAGTACAATCATCATTGTTTAAGTTTATTTTTAAAAAGATATTGCCGTACAGTACTGCTAGACTGGAGACTCTGTGAGGGAGAATCATTAGATTTGCTTTGTTCAATAAGATACCCAGGAAAATCAGAGTGTTTAGCACGAGTACATGTTCAATACATAATGAGAAAATCATTTATTCTTCACCCTAGTAATGCATACTCATTATGACTCCTTTCACAACACTTCGTTTCTCAGAGATATATTACTTGTCTCATATTTTATTGGCATAATTTTTCGTGGATTAATGTATTCTGGTGTTTGTATTTTTCAGCGAACAGATTTAAGTTTTTTGAATAGTTTTAAGTGTTCAGAGAGGCTGAGCAGATGGCACAGAGCTCCTCATCTACTTCCTCTCCCCTACATGCTGTTTCCCTGACTATCGACTTCCTGAGCTAGGATATCTGATTTCTGTCCTAGAACTGGGACTTTCACCACTGGCCTCTGGTTCTCAGAATTACTCCACCAGCTCCCTCAGGTCTCTACTTTGCAGGAGAGATAATGGGTTTCTCAGCCTACATAATCATGGGAGCTAATTCCTTACAATAATTCCTTTTCTATGTATCCACATAGAGATTCTGTATTTACATCTGAACATATGTCTGTATCCTCCTGGTTTTATATCTCTGGATAACCCTGACTGACTGTTCCTTTTTCTTTCTTTGATTTGTAGGAGTATATCTTGGATCCAGGAGCTTCCTACAAAAGGATTTATGACAAATACATTGTAATTAAAAAATTGCATCTATATCTTAAAAATATCTTGATTTTACTTTCAAAATAAATTGTTAGTTACCTGGGCATTTTAATCTATTTCATGTTTATATCTGTTTTGTAGTACTGCTCAAGAATTCTGTCATTCATGTACTTGATCTTTTGTGGTCTCTCATTTTCCCTTTTATTTAGTTTTTATAATATCTTAAAAGGTAGCATTTTGAAATATATAAATGATATATTTGTCTGGGTTCATTTTAGTGAAAGAACTTTCAATGAGGTTACAGAATAATCTGATAGCATTTCTGTGAAAAAATTAGTTGTTTCTTTCTTTGGTAGTTTATTCTCCATTCTTTACTTCTCTAATTATATAATTTGGAAGTTAGAGCACCTTTACTGATGATCTAATTTCATTTCATTGTATTCCCTATAATCTGTACCTTTCACATTTTAAGATTCTTTTTTAGGATTTTTAGAACTCAATTTGTTCATTTTTTAAATTTGAGGTAGCATATTTTTATTTTCCAATAAAAAATAGTTCCATTTGATGACACTTAATTTTTGTTTAATGGATTCAGTATCTTTTTCTATCTCTTTGTATAGTTAATTATAGTTTTACTTCTCTTTGTTTTCTCTGCTCAGTAATGTCTTTGTTACATTTGTGTTTTTATTTTTCTTTTTATTCTTGCTATTTTCTTTCATCTTCAGGCATTTCTTCAACTATGTGGAGATTTTGGGCTAAGTACGGATCAGCCGACGTGGAATGGAAAGTCTGCAGAGATTCAGTCACTGCCCTGTGGAGGAATCTTCAAGTGTGTGTGTCATTGTTTTTAACTTCTTCAGAATCCTTTAACTTCATATCTAGAAGACTGACTCTTTTCTAGTGAGAGTTTTGGTAGCATGATGAGAAGACAATTATAGCCTCAACATTAATATGCACATTTTAAATTAATTTTCCTACTTTGAGCTGTTGGACACCTTCCCTCATTAACTCCCTGATATCTTAGCCTCCGGAGTGGACGTTGTGCCACTCCTGCAACACACAGGAAATAAAATTTTTACAAAATCTGAGTTCTCTTGAGGCTAAGTTTTCTTGAGGGTGGTTTTTCAGGCAAACTATTTTCTTCCTTATCACTCTACTTTCTGCAGATTGCCCCTGAGTCTATTTGCAATTCCATTTATATTTGCATACTGTTCTTCAGTTTCTTTTCTAGGAATCTCAGTTAAGACCACTGTTCTGTTAATTCATTTACTACTCAATTTGTTTCCCCTGCCTTTAAATTTGTTGCATATCCGGATCTAGTGTTGTCTCCTCTTGCACTGTTTATGTCATTTTCATTATAAACAGTACAAAACACTTAACAATTTAAGTAATTATTTTATTTATTTATTATTAAAATTTTTATTGTTAAATTTATTTAACCTTCATTTAAGTGAAGATTCAGAGGTTAAAAAGTTTGAGGACATGTAGCCAAAAAATATTTAACTAAAAATACAGGAATTGTTATGGTCTTTTCTATCTGCTGTATTTTCCTGGTTCTCATACTTTTCCACTGGATACAATCACTCCTAGTAAGTCAAGTTAAACATCATCTTGTCAATACATGGCAGAATAATAGAGACAGTCACTATTCAGTTTTAAATTGAATGATGACTGTTGTGGCAGTGAATGAGTTCAACTGCATGTTATCATGAGACAGCATTTGGTGTAATTATTTAATTAATGGAAATGAAGTATTGCACTGTTGAGGAACTTGAATACGTGCTGAAGGATTTTGTGGATAAGAACTATGGCTCACAGCCAGCTCAGGGCAATTCACATTTCCAAGTAATCAAATGATGCATTTTCATTGCATTTGTTTTTGCTTTTTTTTTTTTTTTCTTTTCTAGGCTTTGCATCTTGATTGAAGCAAAGACATCAGTCTTTTCCAGGTTAGCAAGAACTTTGTTGCTGTGGCAACATATTGACTGGGAAAATTAAAATTAAGGTGGCTCGTTTTCAAATCATCTTTTTCTTTCTTTCCTTTTCTTCTCAAAAAAGGCACACACTGGCAAAACAGCTCTGCCAGTGGCTTTATAATCAGTAAACCTGTTGTTTGCTGAAGAATTTTATCCACAGGTTTATATGTTAAGCAGGTGACAAAAGTGTACATTTGGTTTTCATACAATATTAAAACATGACACACTTTGCTACCTTATTTTTATCAAGCTTGCCTGTTTTCCCTCCTTCCTTCCATTTTTTAAATAAATTATGATGGGGGCTGGCACTGTTGGCTCAGAGGGTTAAAGACCTGGCCTGAAGCGCTGGCATCCCATATGGACGCTGGTTCTAGTCCCAGCTGCTCCTCTTCAGATCCAGCTCTCTGCCATGGCCTGGGAAAGCAGTAGAAGATGGCCCAAGTCCTGCATCCACATGGGAGACCTGGAAGAGGCGCCTGGCTCCTGGCTTCGGATCGGTGCAGATCCAGCTGTTGCAGTCATCAAGGGAGTGAACCAGCAGATGGAAGAGCTCTCTATCTCTACCTCATTTTGTAACTTTGTCTTTCAAATAAACAAAATAAATCTTTAAAAAAAAATGATGATAGGGACCTGGGTGAGTGTAAAACAACAGAAAAAGGCAGTGAAAGAAGCCCTTCAAAAGGTTTGCTAATGCAGAGCCTGGCTGCTAGGACTTGAGAATATTGTTATTTGTAGCTAAAACAAAGTTATTCCAAAATGCACTTAGTCTTCCAGGCAAACAAGCTACACATTTTAAGAGAGGTGCGTGGGCCCGGCACTGTGGTATAGCTGGTAAAGCCACCGCCTGCAGAGCTGGGATCCCATATGGGTCTGGGTTCAAGACCTGGCTGCTCCACTTCCCATCCAGCTCTCTGCTATGGCCTGGGAAAGCAGTAGAAGATGGCTCAAGTCCTTGGGCCCCTGCACCCGTATGGGAGACCCGGAAGAGGCTTCTGGCTCTTGGCTTTGGATCAGCTCACTTCTGACTGCTGCAGCCAGTTGGGCAGTGAACCAGTGGATGGAAGACCTCTCTCTCTCTACCTCTCCTTCTCTCTCTGTGGAATTGTGACTTTCAAATAAAATAAATAAATCTTCAAAAAAGAGTGAGAGATGTGTGGATTGGGTCTTCTCAGATACAAAAATTTTCTTTTGATGCTTTGGGATGCACCCATATACACACATATTTGTTTTCCAAACCTCATGAAGTGTTGGTGGAATAAGGGGATAAAGCAGAGCTAATTTCCCCAATTTGAGGACATAAATCTCAAATAACATATGCTTTAAAGCACCTGAGCTTTTACAGTAATTATTTCTTTTTTTTATTTTTTTATTTTTTTGACAGGCAGAGTGGATAGTGAGAGACAGAGAGAAAGGTCTTCCTTTTGCCGTTGGTTCACCCTCCAATGGCTGCCGCGGTAGCACGCTGCGGCCGGCGCACCGCGCTGATCCGATGGCAGGAGCCAGGTGCTTCTCCTGGTCTCCCATGGGGTGCAGGGCCCAAGCACTTGGGCCATCCTCCACTGCACTCCCTGGCCACAGCAGAGAGCTGGCCTGGAAGAGGGGCAACCGGGACAGGATCAGTGCCCCGACCGGGACTAGAACCCGGTGTGCCGGCGCCGCAAGGCGGAGGATTAGCCTAGTGAGCCGCGGCGCCGGCCAGTAATTATTTCTAAGAATCATATTTCTTATGAGTCCTGTAGTAAAATTGAGTTCATCAGCAAACCCAAATGACAGGAAAATGAATATGAGTCTACTTTAGTTTTACTTCTTAGTGTCTTCCAAATCCAGAAGCTTGTGATGCCTTTCTTTTATGTTTGTTTTACAAATATAAGAAGGAAATATTTGTTGAACAAAAATTTGTTGGAAATTTGAACATTTAAAAACGTTACTTAATTTTATAATTGCTCCAAAATTTTCTATGGCACCAATCAGGAGCAACTTAATGTAAAGTAAGTAATTTTAACATCACAATAAATTCAGTAAACAAAGGAAACAGAAGTTATACTTATTTTAGTAATAAATTTGAGATAGATATTCACTTTTCAAAGCCATTTATTCTCCTAAAATATAAATTTTTTGAACATCTCAATTTAAGAGCAGCATTTTGGAGTAATGATCTAGCATTAATATAGAGAAATATAATTTTAATTTCTCTCTTTTCCACCTCTACCATAATTATATAGACTGCCATAATGCAATAGAGAACTTTTGATTGTTTTTTTTTGGTTCAGGCTTTTTAAAGTGGAGAAGAATAGATATGTATTCTTTCCTCATGCATAAGAATTATAGAACTCTAACTTACAAACTTGATTTCAAAACCTGATAATTCCTTTTTCCCTCAAGGAATTCCCTCTGAGTACAAATGACAGAGGAAAATGTTTGCCAGGCAGAGCTCGATGGATGTAGTTAAGACGATGCCATCAAGCATTTGTTTCCTCTGATGTTCCTGTCATAAAGCAGTAAGATGCTTGTATCTTTCAGGATCGAGGATTCACTGGTGATTGATAATGAAGAGATCATTTGCAATGGTTTTCTGAAGATAGAAGAGTAGTTGGTTAGTTCTGGTTTAGATTTTTGGTCTGTAGTTGCCTCTAATATGTCCCCTCTTCCTCCTTGTGGTGAATCCTACATGTCCACTATCTGGATTTTCCACTGTAGGTCTTCCACTCTCAGAAGATTTAACTCTCTCTCATAGTCATCTCACTCTATGAACTTCTACTTAATATTATAATGTTGTTTTCATTGATTCTTTATTTTATTAAATCCTGGATCACAATGGTAAACTGAATTTTCAGAGGGATGTCAGTGATATGATAGTGGACTAGGAAGCTGGGAAACCTCCTACAAGGCATTCCCTACTACAAAGTTGTTCCTTATATCAAAGAATGATCTGATTCAGATGCTGATATTATCACTCTTGAGAAATACACTGCATATAATAGTATTGTAGACACTGTTCTCTTTAGGTCTATAGATTAGTGAAAAAGATGATAAAGTTTTTTTTTTTTTTGTCATGATGAAAAATATGGGAACCTCAAAAATCATAAGATTCTTGCATGGAGGTAGAAAATCCGCAGCAGACAATAATAAGTGTGTTTTTTTTTAAACTTTTATTTAATGAATATAAATTTCCAAAGTACAGCTTATGGATTACAATGCTCTCCCCCCCCCATAACTTCCCTCCCACCTGCAACCCTCCCCTTTCCCGCTCCCTCTCCCCTTCCATTCACATCAAGATTCATTTTCAATTCTCTTTATATACAGAAGATCAGTTTGCCCTCACATAGCAACACAAAGTGAAAAATACTGTTGGAGTACTAGCATTAAATCACAATGTACAGCACATTAAGGACAGAGATCCTACATGATATTTTTAAAAAATTTATTAATTATCTATGCATCTGCTAGCTTGTGGTGCTGGAATTCTTGTTCACAAACCACAGGAACACATTTGCATGCTTTATGAGAACTGAAACCAGTTTCATCCCTGCTTGGGAAATGGGGCTGTTGATGATGGTGTTAAATTATTGGAGTAACTCACACTCATTCATGGTACCTGCAATGCTCTGTCAACATTGCTCTGATTCATCCCCAACACCTGGCTTGCACTGCAGTTGGATGACCTCACTGAACTCTGAAACACTAGCACTGTGACAATCAATACTAATTCTTCAAATCCGCTGAGATATACCAGTTGGGAGCAAGGGAAAAATCTGCCTGCACTCATTATCTCTGGAAGAGATATTCCAACCAAGTATAGTAAATCCAGTGAAGACGTACATTAGAAGTGAAAACACACAGCACTACCAAATCCACTAGCACAGCGGCTATAATCAGAAACCGATCAAATTGGTAAGCGTTAGTTCTTATGTCTCAACACTAACCTTGAATGTAAACATTAAATTTCTCAGCTGAAAGATTTAGGTTGTGTGAATGATTGAAAACCAAGAACCCAGTGTATTCTGCCCATGAGAAACTTAATTCACAAATAAAGATACAGGTAGACTGAAAGTGAAGTGCTGGAAAAAGATAACGCCAGGAAAATGGAAATCAAAAACAAGCAGGAGTAGCTATACTCATATCAGATAAAACAGACTTAAAAAAAAAAACTGTAAAAAGAGACAAAGAAAGGCATTATATTGACAAAAAGTTTAATTCAGAAAGAAGACATAAAAATCATAAATATGATCGTACCCAACAAAATATGAATGCAACTGACAAAAGACCCTGCCTCTATTTGGAAGACCCAGATGTAGCTCCAGGCTCCTGGTTTTGGCCTGGCCCAGCCCTAAGCATTGTGGTCATTTAGGAAGTAAACAGCAAGTGAGAGATATGTTTCTATCTCTGTTTCTTCTTCTCTCTGTAAAGTTGCCTTTAAAATAAATAAAAAAAAAAACTAAGTCTTTAAAAGAATGTTATCTTGAAAGAAAAAAGAAAAAGAGAGAAAAAGAGAGAAAGTAAAGGGTGGGAGGAAATGAAATATCATTATATTCTTAGAATTGTAACTAGAAGCTATATTGTCCTTACATTAGTACCACTTTAATATGAGAATTGGTGAGAATTATGTTACAGTAATTATCGTGCATTTGCTGTGACAATGAGATTCTAATGTGTTAATAAATTCTTTAAAAGCAACAACAAAATTCCTTTATTCTTATTTAAGTTGGCTCTGGATGCAAAGATGTACAAGGCTTCCCAACAAACAATATTCCCCTCCACATCTTCATATATAGAAATTGTATATTATAGATCTGTGTCAATTTTTCAGTGCAATGATTAAGTAGATTCTTCTTGATTCAAAATTTTGAGTATACAAGTTTCCTTTACTTCTTGGTTTCAAGACCACTAAACTTAGGAGTCACATTGAGAAAGAAAACATGATTCAGTGATAGTGGGTGAAGAAGATTTTATTCAGGACCATCAGGACAGTTACAGGGATCACTGCAATAGCGTCTCACATTTGCTTAAAGAGATTGGGCTCAACTCCAAATACAGCATGGACAAGTGGAGTTTATTGCTAAAGAGAAATGTGGAGTTCAGTCAGTAGATGGAAAATTACCAAGAGGAAATTTCAAGGCTAACTGAAAAACAGGATTTTTCCTGGATATGTCAGAGTGACCAGATGTGGAGGATGGTGGAAGATATGGAAGTTGATCAGACATTGAAGGTGATCAGATATTAAGATTGGGGGATTCTAGCCAAACTCATCTAGCAAAGTACTTTGCTAAAGCTGAATTTCACAAGGAAGTGCACGCATTGGTCTTTGAGGATTTTCAGAAGCTTGACTGAAGTTCGGCTAAGTAAAGAATCTTTGTCAATATTTAACTGAAGTGTCAGACTGTTTCCTATGATATGTCTTATCAAAAATGCACTGTGCACTCCTTTCACACACTCCAATTCGCTTACCCTCAACTTTGACCAGGGACCATACCTGGGCAAGAGCCAGGGGTGAATTCATTGTTGCAGACCATTTGAATTCTGCTCCCAGAAAAATCTGAGAGGGTAGTGCTTTGCTAACCCATCCAGGACACAAGCTTTCTCCTTTGTCTTTTGCTTAGAGATAACTAGACTTTCAAAGGCTCTCCTTTCTTCTGGCCTTGAGAATTTCCTATTTTTCCTTGCTTGCCCCTTTCTGAGAATCCCATCCCTACTGCTCTCTGTCTCTCACTTTCCCTTTTTATCCTCTTTCTTCACTACTCTTCATACAAGGACTTAAAGTTTTCCATCACTTGGTCTTTTGCTTCATATACCTATTTGTGCACTTTTGTATACATACATAGACATATGTATATATGTACTCAGTGTATACACATACATACATACATATATGCATGTGTATACATGTTTACATATAGTTTCCATCCCCTCTGTGAACACTATCAATGTTACGAAAAATTGAGTTTGTTTTTTGTAAATAATTGATGTTTCATAATCTTCCTGGTTTTGAAAAAGTATGTGTGAAAGATTTTAACTAACACAGATAGTATTTTCTTAGCAGGAAGAAAGCTACCTTATCTCCCATAGTAAATTCAATATTATAAAAATGTACTTAATCACATTATAATTAATAATGTAGTTTAAAATTATAAATAATGCACTTAAATCTAAACTACAGAGAGAAAGAGAGAGAGAGAGAGAGAGAAAGAAAATAAAACTTTGAGCCAATTCTGTATTTAAAGTACAGAATAACCTTCTAGAAAGCTGGACTGAGTTTTTGAATGTCAGTGGTCTAATGGATAAAGGGTTTGTCACTTAAGACTTTCTGTTTTTCACCATGTTTATAATTTTAAAATTAAAATACTCCTGGAAAAATATATATCTTCTTTTTATCTAAAACATTTTTTCTTTTAATCAACTCTTATATTCTACAATAATTCAGATATAATTTTCTTTTGATTATGGCAACAAGACACTTATGCAAAAATAGGAAAATGTTTTATTTTTTCTTCACTTTACTAAAATTGGTGACTTACATTTCATTGAGAAGCCCACATGAATTTTTTTTGAAATTAGGACCATATTCTCAATTCGCTACACAATAAAAGGATTATACATTTTAAAGAACTGTATGCAATCAGGAAGAAATTTTAATTAATCACAAATAGACCTGGCCCAATGGAAATAATTCGACCCGACAGCTGGAGGTTTGATCAGCACAACACAGAGATTAAGAAGACTTTTGACCTGAACAGAGTCAGAGTTGGTTCAGTCTGGTACTTTAAAAAGGAAAAGCTAATGGGTTCAAATCACACAATATCATTGTTTCCCATAATGCTGGCATCCCATTGGCAATGAGTGAGAAACCTGCTTAGTTTCTGCAGAAAGCATCCAGTAGCATATATAGCTCTGGAGCACAGTGAAGCAACAGAGATTATACCACAACAGACTATAATCTTTCTCTCAAGTTCTCTATGTGTAAATCACTGAACCAGCTCCTTTGAAGCTCTAATTGACTGTCGGTATCAATTAGTGGCCTGATCTCTTTCTAGCTTACATTTATGTCTCCACAGTAACCAGACTGGCATTTGAGGAAGAATGGGAGTACTTCTTGGAAATACTTAAATTTGTAAAATGTAAGAGGAAAATAGGTTTTAGAAAAGCTACTGAGAACAGGACAATTTGTATTGAAAGCTCAACATTCTACGGAAATGAGATCATTTATTTAGTTATCAAGATTAATATATAAATACATGGATTATATAGCAAGAGCATTAGCAAAAAGAGAAAGAGCATTTTCAACAAAGAGAAACAATGAGAGTGAAAGACTCCCGTAATGAGTTTAAGAGCCCTGTCATAAGATAATGGATAAAGAAACTTGAGGTGCAGTAAAAGGCAAAGTGTGTAGTAGGACAATTTGGGTTTGATGTAAAGAAAAAAAAAAGTTTTCTTTTTGCTTGTCGCTTTTTTACCTGCTATGCTCTTTGGAAAGCTATATAAACTCGCTGAGTGTCAGATTTTTCATGTGTTCAGTGAGGGGTGCTAGTGTCATCTATGAGGGTCCATCTGCATTAGAGAGCATTAGAATGAAGAGGCATCATTCCTGGTCTGTAGTAAGCACTCAGTGAAAATCAGGTGTAGTCATCACTTCAGGGCCCAGAAAAAGAAACAGGGAAAGGCAATATGAAACCAATGTCTGATATAAAAAAAACAAGTGGACAAAACAGCACTACACTGAAAAATGGTAGACGTATCTTATGTCAAGCCACAAGATCAAACTAAATCTGATGCTCTGAAATTTGATGAAAAAACTGAATTCCATTTGTAAGCAAGTTTGAACGGAATGGAATTAGAAATCAATCTGACTGTGGATTTAAAAAAAAAAAAAAGCTGCTACGGTATAAACGTGATTTGGTTTTCAAACTCATGCAGGACTTCAAATCCCGAAGTTGTAAGTTAATGATACTAAGAGAGTAGAAACTTAATCCAATTATAGTATTTAGGATGTGGTCCTGGAGAGAGGTCCTTAGGTCACTGGGTACATGCCTTTGTATGGTAATTCTCACAAGAGCGTTGAAATAAAAGCATGACTGGCCCAGCCTCTTCTCTGCTTCCTGGCTCACTATGTGATCTTTCCTCTGCAAGGACTCTGTCACTGCCATCTGCCACCCTCAGCAGATGCCAGGCCAATGGGACAGCCAAATCTTGGACTTAAACATCTAAAATTGTGAGCTAAACAAACCTTTCTCTGTATAAAGGTAATTAGCTAAGGTATTTTGCTGTATTAAGAAAACCTAACTGATATACCACCTACCAGTTTCAGAGGATGATGCCTACCTATATTGAGTTAAAATGGGCTTGAAGATTCCAATAGCTAAATTTTTTATAGTTATAGAATTTCCTATTAAAACTGAATGAAATATGTAGACAGATTTCTTAATATTTATTAAGACTAAATATTGATAATTAGTAAGATAGTCATAACAGTGACAGAAAATGTCACAAAATTTATAGGAAATGAAATTAATATAGAGTAACAAAAACAGATGCAAGATATTTTGGATATATATACATTTATAGTTTGACATTTTAGAATTGTAAACATTGAAGAATATTAGCAAATAAAGCAATTCTGGAAATAAATAGATGAACAAGTAACAGTTAAACCTACAGATTATTTATTGTCCAGATTTATATAACAGAAAGGTAATTTTTACTGAAATCAAATAGTGATCTTTGAATAGTGGCTAACATTGACTATTACATTGTCATGTCATTAGGTTTCTAGAAGGTATAGTTATTTGGAAAATCTGACAATATTAATATAAATATAAGAAAAATAATTATTGCATTCACACAATGACTGATCAACACATTGTGACAAACCTCTTACATCAAATTGCAAATAGTTAGAAACAAGATGTTTCTTTTCCTGTCATTGGGAAATAACCATGGGATATCATTAGTGTGGTTTACATTTTCACTTCAGAATTCTGAGCACTTCACTTTAGGGTTCTAATGTAAAGCATGCCACCTTTATACAACAAATGCACATGTGAAAATACTTATGAGTCATTGGATTCTCTGATGATATTGATGTTTATGAAATCAAGTGGCAGGGTGTTGTCACATATAAACCATAAGACTAAATGGTAAGAAACATAGATTCTAGTAATTTTTCTGGCACTAAATAAAAAGTAACATTGGAAAATCACCTGTACTCTTTGATTTCTATTTCTTCCTTCCTAAAATTATGACGTTGAATTGGATATCTTCTAAAGTCTCAAGTTAGAATTTTTTTTAATCTTAAAATAATTAATATTCAGTTATTTATTATCCAATCACGGATCAGTGTTACTAACTGTAACTTGTTGGTAGTGAGATAGGGGCTGGAACAGTTATGGAAAATTAATTCCCAAGTTCAAAAATGTTATGCTATTTTTGTGTTGTCTCACAGCAGATGGCTCAAGTACTTGGGCATTTGCCATTCACAGGTGAGACCAGATGCAATTCCAGTCTCCTGTTTTCAGTCAGGCCCATTACTATGTGGATGGAAGATTCTCTGTCTCTGTCTCTGTCTCTCTCTCTCTCTCTATCTGTCACTCTGACTTTCAAGAAGATAAAAACAAATTATGAACATTTTAAAAATGTTATGCTATTTTTGCGTCTTACAGGAGCCATTGGTGCTAATTTGTTGTTTGAGGATCAAGTCCTAGAAAAGCGTTTTGAATTGAGGGTCCTAGATTTCTAGAGTACAGATATATTAGTTAGAAAATTACTAAGGGAAAAATCTCTATTTTCTTGAGCATGCCAACAGGGGAAAAGAGACTCATTGAACAAGTTGGCAGTGTCTTTTCCTCCGGTTGACTGTACAGCAGTGTGGTATGAGCCATGTGACTTCTCTGAAGGCACCTTCCAAACACAGAGTCTACTGACTTGCCTAAACTTAAGGCAAACATTTTCATTTAACCAACTCTAGATCTCATGAGAGTTTCAAAAATGTAAAAATTCATCTAGGAGAAAACGGATTTGTTGCTCAACATAATTAAAATATTACTTCTAGTTTACATTTGTCCTATGTTGATTTCCTCATGGCACATTTTTGTCTGTAATAGAGTCATTGAGAGAAAGCATTCTTCAGAAAAGAGAGAATAAATAACAATGCATAATAGTAGGAAACAAACTTTTCAATGCTTTATTATTGAAATACAAAGCAAAAACAAAGTTCTAGCTAATGTATTTTCTTGCACCTTGTTGATTTGTTCTGATTTATAATTACTTTGAGCTATACTTTACTAGATTCCTGCTACAAGATTCTCCCAATAAACAACACTAATATAAATTTGTTTATAATTTTGTCACTTTGCCCTAGCCTAAAACTATTTCAGATTAAAAAAGGAAACAATGTATTGATTTAAAACAGTCATATTTTTCTGCCTGTGATTGGGATGTTCTCATCATATTTAAACAATTTAACTTTGCTAATGAGGGAAGCTAACTAAATTATATTCCAAGAGAAGGTGAGAAAAGTTTCAGGTAGCTACTCAGAAAAATTGCTTCTCAGTTGTACAAACCAAGGAAGGAAAGCCACTGGCCTAACATGATTAAAGCAAAAAGCATTATCATCATCGATTTCCAATTCTGAAAACAAAATATAGCTTCAATAATGGAAAACTAAGTAAAACTTGAGCTTCAGGCCAGCACCTTTCAAATATATGAATGGAAATTACATGAGAATATCATTATGTTCTTAAATCTGTATATATGAAATTTGTTTATCTTATATAAATAAAAAAATTAAAAATTCAGTTTCTGGGGCCTAAAGCACCAGCATATCACATGGGAGCTGGTTTGAGTTCCAGCTTCTACACTTCTGATCAGCTCCCTGCTAATGATCTGGGAAAGCAGTGGGAGGGAAGATAGCCCATGTCCTTTGGCCCCTGCACCATATGGGAGACCTAGAAGAAGCTTTTGGTTCCTGGCTTTGGCCTGGGTCTGTCCCAGTCATTGCAGTCATTTGAGGAGTGAACCAGTAGATGGGAGATTCTCTCTCTCTCTCTCTCTGTCTCTTTCTCTCTTCTC
This sequence comes from Lepus europaeus, assembly GCF_033115175.1. Classification (NCBI taxonomy): domain Eukaryota; kingdom Metazoa; phylum Chordata; class Mammalia; order Lagomorpha; family Leporidae; genus Lepus; species Lepus europaeus. Next base: position 31,751,158 of record NC_084832.1, on the reverse strand, counting down.
TTCTCTATGTGGCTCTTTCAAATAAATAAATAAAATTTAAAAAATGCAGATTCTGAGTCAATATATCTGGGGAGCAACCTAAGTTCCTACAATTATAACAACCTCTCCGATCATTTTCAAGAAACTGGGTCAGAGGCCATGTTTTGTATACGAAGGCATGGAATGCAAATCTAACTTTATTCTAATAAGCATCGCTTGCTTACAGAAATTAATCACAGGTAGTTCTGTCATTATGAAAGGGCTCGTGGTTCCTTGAAGTTTAGATTAAATGATCTGATTTCATAAGATGTTAGGAGCCAATTACACTATTGCTATTTATACACCATCATTGTGTAGGATATTCCTTTAGGAGCCTGATGTGTATATTTTTATATATCCAATAAACTAAGATCCCAGCAAACAGTTTAATCCAATTTGAATGGTCTTGATACATACAGTGGGGTTTGTTTTACTCATAACAATAAAATGTATAAGAAATGTAGATCTTTAAATTTTCTTAGAAACTATGTAGTTAATCTTAAAATTAATGTCACAGTTTTATGAATTGTATGAAGCATATTGGCAGTGATTTAGAAAATTGACTGATGCAGTTTGATGAGTATATAATGTAAGTATTTGAATCATTCAATGGCACCAGCAGTATAATGTTCTATTTAGAGGATTTTATATACCATGTCCAGGCCAGGTGCTTTAATCAACAGCATTCAATTTCTCAACCTGTTTGTGCACTTTCACAATATAGAATAAGTGGGCATATAGGTGAATAATTTAGACAATCAATATAGTTTAGTAAAATTGATTTTTTAAAAGGGCTACATAAATGTTACATAGAATTTACCTGCATTTTTAATATTGCACAATACATTCATACATAATGTATGTAAACATCTTGGTAGTGAAAGGAAAGATAGAAATGATGGTTTAGGCCGGCGCCGCGGCTCACTAGGCTAATCCTCCGCCTAGCGGCGCCGGCACACCAGGTTCTAGTCCCAGTCGGGGCACCGATCCTGTCCCGGTTGCCGGTTGCCCCTCTTCCAGGCCAGCTCTCTGCTGTGGCCAGGGATTGTAGTGGAGGATGGCCCAAGTGCTTGGGCCCTGCACCCCATGGGAGACCAGGATAGGCACCTGGCTCCTGCCATAGGATCAGCGTGGTGCGCCGGCCGCAGCGCGCTACCGCGGCGGCCATTGGAGGGTGAACCAACGGCAAAAGGAAGACCTTTCTCTCTGTCTCTCTCTCACTGTCCACTCTGCCTGTCAAAAATTAAAAAAAAAAAAAAAAGAAATGATGGCTTAGTACCTGGGACATAGAAACTGTCAATTATCTTAGTTATATGGACTCCATTTTCATTATGCTGTGGCAGGTGAGTGTGACGCCTCACATCATCTCCCTTTGTCTCTCACTGTTATAAAAGGCTGTTGTAGTTGGAAATCCCGTGTACACTGACAGCATTGCCGCTCAAGTGCTCCTCACATCTGCTTCGCTAACTCCTGCCTCAAGTCCTTCTCAAAAGCCGAGTCTTCAGGGGCCTGCTCAGCTGGTGTGGAAATGCAGCCTGGATGCTTAGAGGGAAAATTCTCTCAAGTATTTGTTAAGTTTCTCAGTGAAGAGCTACATAACTTAACCTTATGCTGTCCTTCTCTTGAACCTGTCTCAGTATCTCTATTCTTTTTCTCCTTTACATCATTTCTACATAAACTATCTGATTGTTTCAGGCCCCTCTTTATGAAATTTGTCACATAATATTTATTATCTATTAAATGTGAAGGTACTTCTAAAAGTACATGGGAAGTGTAATTTAAAAACTAGTTTATTTTTGAGTAAAACATTTTGAAAGGCATGCATAGCTTTTAGGTAATACACATTTTCTATAAATTTTTAAAGATCTCATGTACACCTGGATTTCAAAATTATTTTTGCACCAAAATGTTTATATTTTCATTCCATTTCCATGAATTTTTTGAATAATCCTCATATTTATCCAGAACTTACTATGTGCCAAACAGTCTGGTAACTCTTGAAAATACAAAGAGAAACATAGTCATTTCCTGTGACCTCAAGCAATCCAATAGGAAAATATGAGACTAAGTAAGTAAAATCATATTTTAGTGCTATCATAGACCCTTGCTGGTACAACTGCAGCACTCAAGGTGGAAGATTTGTTTTTATTTTTTCTTCTATAAAGTAAAGGGACGCATTTAAGTGTCATGGAGACTGTGTAACATGAAGTAGGTCTTAATATACTACGCTAGAATGTAGAGCAGGAGAAATACAGGAAATGATAGAGAATGCAATCATAGAAAGGTTAATGTAACTTTATATCAATATAAAATAGTCTTCCACACTTGTCTCAGGAACTTTCAGACATTTTCTGGAGCAGGAATTTATCCTGGCAGTTGGTGAGCATGAGATACATCAGATTGCGTGGATTTGATTCCTAGCTCCAGTTCCTGATTCAAGTTACCTGCCAATGTGAACCCTGGGAGGCAGCAAGTAATTAGATTCCTGCAATACACGTAGGAGCCCTGGATTGAATTTTTAGATCTCAATTTCAGCCCTGGAACAGTCCTAGCTCTTCTAGTTTTGGGGGAGTGGACCAGGATGTGGGAGCTCCCTCTCTCTCTCTCTACCTCTTAAATAAAAAATTAAAAAAGTAGTTTTCTAACAGAACTGAGGAGAACTTGGAAAGGCAATTAGAAATTATGTCAGTAAACATCTGATTTCTCGGTTTGGCAAGTAAATTTGGATAAGTAAGTTAATGGGTTCTTAACTCTAAATTATTTTTCACTCAAGTCATTTATGTTGAATTTATGTGTCAAATCTGCTTAGTTTTAGCTCAAAACAAAATGAAACAAAATAAAGATATTTTGAAAAATAATTAATTTTGTTTTCTGGGGTTCTTAGGGTAACAATAAATAATTCTCTACAAGATAGTTTAGTGAGATTATTTTATGAGAATATGCACTAATATATCGTCTGGACATTGTCTGAAAATATCTCTTTGGTTTTAAAAATTTATTTATTTTGAAAGGCAGATAGAGACAGAGGAAGAAAGCAAGTGAGAGAGATATCTTCCTTCTATTAGTTCACTCCTCAAATGATTGTAACAGCTGGGGCTGGGATAGGCTGAAGTCAGGAGCCAGGAACTCCATCTGAGTCTCCTGTGTGGATGGTAGGAATTTGAGTACTTGATCCATCGTCTATTGCTTCCCAGGTGCATTAGCAGGGAGCTGGAATGGAAGAACAGTGGGTAGGACTTGAACTATCTGAAAATGGATGTGACCATTCTAGGAAGCAGCTTGACCTGCTGTGTAACAATATCAGCCCTGAAGATAACTCAAAATAGAGGGATGTAAAACCTATCTTTATAACAATGTAAAATATCTGTACATCATTTTGGGCAAGAAGTGCCTCAGAAGAGTGTGTGTGTCTTCTGGATAGGTGTTGTTTTTACCTTAATTTCAAGGAGGTTTTATATAGATATATAGGTATGTATATGATACATACATAAGCATATATAAACATATATAAATATATATAAAGATGTATATGATATATACATATATAAACATATATTTATAAATATATAAACATATGCATAAAATACATACATATATATATAAACACTAATACTCTCTATATAGTATGAGTGTGCACAGTACTACCATGGGAGATATGAGATAACATATTTTTACCACACAATGGTGGAAGGACCACAAAGGAAAGTAGACATGGCAGTGCAACACTCACAGAGCATAATCACTATATGTTATCATTTTGGCTTCTGATATTCAAACACTGGAAGTTGAACTGCTGTGTATTTCTGAGAGAATGCCATATTCATGGAAGTTCTGTGCTAAAGCCATCTCTGTGAGTGATATATGAAGTTTCCTGAAGAAGCTGGAGAGTTGAGGGAAGGAAGATTAGAGCAGAGTTCAAGACAGACCAGCAAGGACAAGGATGGGCCAGGTCACTATGGAGAAGGGTGCAAATACCCAGAAGTAGTTACTGTGAGCATGGGCTACTTTTGAAAACAAGAGACAGTGAGCACCTGCCAAGATATGTCACAGCCCTCTGTGGTTACACGATTATTTTCATTATCAATGTTTGTCTTAGTTTGCCATGACAGCTTCTCAGTTACCAATTGCTATATGTAGTAGACAGGTAAAGATAGATTGGACAAGAATTCTTATCATAGTGCCTGATGTAGCTATTATAGGTGAATGATGTTGTTAAAGAGATTTGTAAAATCTATGTGCAACAAATAACTAAAATACCCTTAATGCATTTAGAATTTGGACTTCTGCATTTCTTGCACCATTTTTGACTCCACAATCATGCCATCAAGGCTCACGGCTGTTAATGGATTGCCAATAGACTCATAGCCCAGGAAGTTTATGTCCTTTTGTACTTAACACATATGACGATGGGTGTCAGATGGATGAATCAAATGCATACCACAAATGCAGTTAAGTGGGCAGTACTCTTAAGATGTGATTTTCTCTTGCAAAATTTCAGATGCCATATGCTTTTCATTGGTACTTAAAATTTTTTCTTAAAATGATTTTGAGCATAATTTCTTTTCAGTGGTGTAAATAACTGGGGATGATTTAATATCTTCTATTCACAGAAAGCACAATCCAAAAAGGTAAAAATTTTTATGGAATGAAAATAAGTTAACTTTTGGCCGGCACTGCAGCTCAATAAGGCTAATCCTCTGCCTTGCGGGGCCGGCACACCGGGCTCTGGTCCTGGTCGGGGCACCGGATTCTGTCCCGGTTGTCCCTCTTCCAGGCCAGCTCTCTGCTGTGGCCCGGGAGTGCAGTAGAGGATGGCCCAAGTCCTTGGGCCCTGCACCTGCATGGGAGACCAGGAGAAGCACCTGGCTCCTGGCTTCGGATCAGTGCAGTGCGCCGGCCGCAGCACTCCAGCCGCAGCGGCCATTGGAGGGTGAACCAACAGAAAAGGAAGACCTTTCTCTCTGTCTCTCTTTCTCACTGTCTACTCTGCCTGTCAAAAAAAAAAAAAAAAAAAAAGAAAGAAAGAAAGAAAATAAGTAACTTTTACATACATTTTCCATAACATTGATTAAGTTTTGTAAATAGACCAGTATTGCATAATTGAATGAAAACAGATTGAAATGCTCACTTATCTCTTTACTGTTTCAGATCTTAGTTCTACACATTCTTTTTTTTTAAATTTATTATTATTTTATTTATTTATTTATTTTTTGATAGTGAGAGAGAGAGACAGAGAGAAAGGTCTTCCTTTTTGCCGCTGGTTCACCCTCCAATGGCCGCTGCAGCCGGTGCATCGCGCTGATCTGAAGCCAGGAGCCAGGTGCCTCTCCTGGTCTCCCATGCGGGTGCAGGGCCCAAGGACCTGGGCCATCCTCCACTGCCTTCCCAGGCCATAGCGAGAGCTGGCCTGGAAGAGGGGCAACCGGGATAGAATCCGGTGCCCCGACCGGGACTAGAACCCGGTGTGCCGGCACCGCAAGGCGGAGGATTAGCCTGTTAAGCCACGGCGCCGGCCAGTTCTACACATTCTTAATTATCTCCTTTGTAAAATAACAATGTTAATATTGAATTCAGAGTCATGATTTGGTAGTCAAATAACCTGGTCTGATTTTGCCATTGTTTAATGAATGATGCTATCTTATTATTATTATTTTTTTTTGACAGCAGAGTTAGACAGTGAGAGAGAGAAGGTCTTCCTTCCGTTGGTTCCCCCCGCAAATGGCTGTTATGGTTGGCGTGCTGTGCCTATCAGAAGCCAGGAGCCAGGTGCTTCCTCATGGTCTCCCATGAGGGTGCAGGACCCAAGCACTTGGGCCATCCTCCACTGCCTTCCCGGGCCACAGCATAGAGCTTGACTGGAAGAGGAGCAACCTGGACAGAATCATGTGCCTCAACCGGGACTAGAATCCAGGGTGCTGGCGCTGAAGGCAGAGGATTAGCCTAGTGAGCCGCGGCACTGGCTGAATGATGTTATCTTTTAATTTCTATTTTAGATTAATTGTTTAATAGATTATATATTTAATTTTGCAATATTTATAAATTACTTTTACTATGCTGAGTATAATGTGACTTTTAATATATATAAATTATTAATTTATTAAATGATATACTTTTGTATTATCAAAATAATTTCCAATTTCCATTTTTTTATTTATTCAACAGATTACATAATATCATTGAAATTATAAATAAGGAAATTAAAGCAAGAATAAAAAAAAAGTGAATATTCTCAGAATATATGATAAAGTATATATAATCATAATATATGCAATATAATCCTGGAAGACATTCTGTTTGAGTGATACATAGCAATATCAGTGATTTTCTATGCTATAGATTTGCTGACATAGAAAATTTGGGTATAAGAATTAACAAACACTGGTCACACTTACCATTTTACTAATTTTTAACTGGAAATATGTTACACTGAAATGGTGCTTGAAAATGACTAGTGGAATATTGATATTTTGTATAAATACTTGATTGATCAGATGCTGCTATTTAAACACCTACATGCAGGTTATGCTTTATGCACTGCATAGGATGTAACCAATGTCTAAGACATTTAAAAAAAGTAAAATTAGCAATAATCAATGTTGAAGGTAATACGTATTTGTATAGATTTTGCTACTACAAATCTGATTGTCTTTTATTTTTCATGTTCTGAAACGTAGGATATGTTAAGGCCAAATAGGAAAGTTTATCAGGCTTCACTTTTCTGAAAACTAAAAGCCAGACATGTAGGATAAAAGCTCGGTATTCAGAAAGCCCAGAAATATTGAGGACAGTGATGTTACTTCAGAAACCACAGCAACTATTGTCACAGAGAATGATTTTAATTCCCAATAGATGTTGCATCAATACCTTCCATGAAACATGGCAACTGTTGACACCAGTGCACAGCAACAAAACACAGCAAGACACAGAGAGCTTGATTCAAGGTCCACAAATTTCAAAATTCTATTTTCAGAAAACTGGACTCATGACAGTTGCTTGCTTGGAACTGAGTTGTAAACGGCAAATGAAACATTCAGTACACATTAGAGTTGCTTAATGTCAGTGTTTGGACTCTGAGCTGTGAAATTTTCTGAAGTAGGTTGGTATTCCCCTTGTCACCCAGATTGGTTGCATGTGTATAACCAGATACTAATCAATTAATTTTTCCCTTAGCTAGTCATTCACATTTGAAATCATAATGCTTTTAAACAAGTGTTTAGATACATATTTAGAAAGAAAATGAGCATGAAAATCAAAACAGGAAAAACATGAAAAACTAATTGAATACACTTCTCGTTATGAAGCCCTTTCTAACCAGATCTGATGGGAATCTGTTCATACTACACTCCAGCTCCATCTACAGCTTGCAGGAGACCTACTTCAAAAGATGTCCTGAGACCTGTTTGATGGGGGTGCGGTGAGGTGGGGTTGGGGACAATGATCTTCATCCAGGCCACCAACATGGGTGCAGAGGCCCAAGGATTTGGGCCATCTTCATGGCTTTCCCAGGAGCAAAAGCAGAGCTCTGGATTGGAATTGGAGCAGCCTGGTCTTGAGAATCAGCACACATAGGGGATGCAGGTGTCTCAGCTGGTGGCTTCACCCACTATGCAGCTATGCCATGATGATGGCCCCAATGTTTGTCTTGTTTCCAGAACATCCAGAGATACATCTATGGTTTTCTGCATTAGCTAGAACTCCCAATGGACAGTAGGTAAGCACAAGTGAGTTGATTTACTTAACAAAACAAAGATGTATTTAACAATTTAACAAAGATGTATACACAGAGTGTTTGCTAACATTTATAACACTTGGTAAAGGACAGATGTAACCAAATGAGCAGAAGTCCAAGGGTTGGCCTCTAAGGAGCTAAATTCAAAATCTGAGAGTTGGTTTTAATAAGAGACAGAGGAAAAACTGCAGTCAAGGAATAAATGTAACAACTTGAAGTGAGTAAAAACTATTGCTGAGGTTTTTGGAAAGTGGAAAAAATTCTTAATGAGACACACAATCAACTTTATACACAGAATTTAAAAAATAATCCAAGTGGAAGAGAACAGAAAAATTACTGGTGAAATATATTTGTCAAGTAATGGAAAAACATGATCAAGTCAAAAAGAATGTTGAAGTTTGAAAAACTATAAGAACATCTACTAGATCAATTAGGACAGTGTCAACCTAACGGTAGTAAGCTTTGCTCATTCAAGGTTATAGCTTGTTTAGAAAAATACCTGCAATACAACTGCAACAATTATTCTGGCCTCAAGTATTCAAATATATTCAGGAGAATTACTAGTTAGAATTCATATTGTTTCTCAGGAGGGACTTGGATAAAAATCTTGGGACATACAGGAAATACTTCAAATTGTATGGTGCAAATGTTTTTTACTTCTAATATCTGTTGGTAATTTACCAGCTGTGCAAATAATAAAAAGATGATTAATTCAAAGGAAAGCATGAAAAATGAAGCAAATGCACTATGAACATTTAAAGCAAATAACTTTGTTTATCACACCACAATTACTGGTCTTTAGCACTGTTGTTTCACGTTACCCTGAAATTCGCCATAGAAGCTCAAGTGTGGGTTTTAATGGTTCAAAGACGTCCCCTTACATAACTCGTTTATCCTATCATGCTGGTTACCTTCAGTTGTGAGCCAAAGAAAGTAACTAAAGATGAGTGAAGCACCAGAGGAAATTGAGAGGAAAGTAATCAAAAACTCAAAGAAGACCTGACGTCATTCTCTACATTCTCAACTGTCATAATGCCAAGTTCAGGTTAAGGGTGAAAAGCAGGGTAGAATAACACAAAAACTTGGTTTTAATTTACCTTGTAAGAAATACAAATATCATATTAAGAAGGTAATAGTGAGGCAGAGGTGAGGAGAGAGCCATGACATTTAGATGCTGGTGAGAAGAAATAAGGAAATATTTCCTAATAATTCATTATACAAGAGTAAAATTTTAATTAAGCAAAATTATTAGAAACTTTTATTGGAATTATATTTTTATTAAATGTGGCTTGGGTAACCTGTCAGAATATTTTGCATATATTGGCATAGACTTTTTGGTAGAACTTCAAAATTACAGCACATGAATTTTCATTAGCTAAAGGATTTTAGAGTTTCAATTTATTTTTGACAACACAGGTAGTGTTTAAAGGATGATTGAGCATTTCAACTAATACTTTGATGGAATTCTAAGTTCCAGAAAAAAATTTGGAAATAAAGACAAGGTGATTTTACCTAAAAGTGAAAGATTTAAATAAGCACAGTAGAATCTAATTGAATGTCTTGAGAAAACATTGAGCAAACTTATGATAATACCTTCAAAATCTCTATGATAGTACATTCCACTCTCATGTCTTAAAATTCATTGCTTAGAATAGTAAACATTGTAGCTGCATAAAGTCGAGATATTGCTTAAATATACCCCTTTCTTTACTTTTTCATTCTTCCTCAAAGCTTTTTCTTTCTTCCTCCATGGCATATCACTACACCAGTGCCATTGTTTTATCTAACACAAAGGACAAACAGCATCCTAGACACTGCATATTTTGCTGGGGAAACTTGTAAAGCATACAGGTAGATTTAAATTGAAAAAAGAGCTTCCTTAGTAAAACTGGAGAATTTTTATTTCAATAGAAAAATAAAACTAAAAGATTACTATAATGTAGAAGATAGAAATAAACCCTATTTAAAAAATTATCTGCACATAGTCAAATTTGGGAGTAATGGATTTCTTATGAATGATTTTGTCCCCTTTGAAGACTCTACAAGTTCTTTTTCATCTCTCATCTCCCTGCACCATTCCAAAACATTGTATTTATTTGCCTTTTGTAGTATGCTCTTTTACCTTGATTTCTATGTAGTAACATGCTTCAAGGTTTTTTTTTTGGCATATCTTTTTTCATTTTCATTCCTTAATTCAGGTATATGCATATCCCTAAATTTTTTCCCCTGGGATCACATTTAGCATTAAGGGTTTAATGAAAACTTCTATAGTTAATTATCATAAATATTATTTTGCTGCCATCTAAAGTTAAATCTATATTTTTTCCAGACACATCAACTCTTTTCTTCTCATCTTTCTATTTATCAAAGCCCATCTTGAGATCCCACTCACTCCTTGCTCTGGCTTTCTTGAAATAATTAGAGATCTTCAGCACCACAATTAGTCAAGGCATCAAAAAGTTTCTAAAGGACATCTCATCTCCAAAACGCAAAGCAGCATGGAGGCTAGCCTATATTATTTCAACAAGATTTTAGGACTGGTCTCTAAACATCAATTTTCCTGATAACCAACTTCATCCTTTGTAATTCACTTCACTGATACAGTTGAAATACTTTCACCAAAGTTCATCTCAATTATTGTCACTTCACTACCCTCACATGAACATAGGGCAGACTGTCCATACTGTGAACTCCAACCTCTGGCTCAGTATGTAAAGCCCTCTGTCATCATACTAAAATAAAACTCCTGGCATGATGTGTCAGACTGGATTCCATTCCTGGAAGGCATGTTCATTAGTTAACCCATCATCATTTTTCCTGAATCATAAATGGCTGGCTCTGGGTTCCTTACCTTCCAGGTCCTAAATAGATGTTTGTTGAATGAACACTTACATTGGAACATCTGAGCAGAAGGCTTCCTCTATGTTCCTTTTTCCTTTCCCTCTTCTATTCAGTAGAAAAATGTCTAAAAAAGTCTTCTTATTTTTGAGGATAAATTGGGCAGTTAAAAGTCTTCAAAGATAATCATTTTGGGGGAATGTGAATGTCTTCCCAGCCTCTTAAATTAGAATTTGGAATTCATTTCAAGCAAGGAAAAATATATATGTTGGTTAGATGTAGTTGAAATAATGCAATTAGTGACTCATAGAATAGGAGATGTCCTATATAGCACTCTGGCCTCAGAATCAGCCCTTAAGCCATTTGGATCTGGCTCAAGAGCCCATGAGAGTATTTTAGGCATGGAAAGCCAAGACACTCTGGGAAAAAAAAAAAAACAACCTAAATGAAAGATTTATGCGAGTGAGATCCCAGTGGAAAGAAGGGGCCACCAAAGAAGGAGGTACCTTTCTCTAAAGGGAGGAGAGAACTTCCACTTTGACTATGACCCTATTGGAATAAAATCCAAGTCGGTGAACCCTAAAGGCTTCCATAGCCTTGGAAACTCATGACTAGAGCCTAGGGAGATTACTGACGCCATAAACAAGAGTGTCAAATTGTTAAGTCAGCAACAGGACTCACTGTGTACTTACGTCTCATGTACGATCTGTCCTTAATGTGTTGTCTAATGTGAAGTAATGCTATAACTAGTACTGAAACAGTATTTTTACACTTTGTGTTTCTGTGTGGGTGCAAACTGATGAAATCCTTACTTAGTATATACTGAATCGATCTTCTGTATATAAAGATAATTGAAAATGAAAAAAAAAACACTTGGTTTTAAATTGGACATTGCATAGAAAATTAATCAATTTTTAAAAAATATCATGTAGGATCTCTGTCCTTAATGTGCTGTACATTGTGATTTAATGCTATAACTAGTACTCCAACAGTATTTTTCACTTTGTGTTGCTATGTGGGTGCAAACTGTTGAAATCTTTACTTAATATATACTAAACTGATCTTCTGTATATAAAGAGAATTGAAAATGAATCTTGATGTGAATGGAAGGGGAGAGGGAGCGGGAAAGGAGAGGGTTGCAGGTGGGAGGGAAGTTATTGGGGGGGGGAGCCATTGTAATCCATAAGCTGTACTTTGGAAATTTATATTCATTAAATAAAAGTTTTAAAAAAAGAAATAATGCAATTAGTATTATATTTCAAGGAATATAGATGAAAAAAATTGAGGACTGTCTTAGGAATAAATTTTTACCATTACTCTAAATTTCTGTAGAGCAGGACTTTCAAATTTCTAAAAAGTGGTTGATAATAAGACTTTTAATTCAATATGTTCATGCTTTCCTAAGTTGAAGCAAACATAAGGGGGATCCTTTTATTACAGAGGATTCTTTGTTTACAAGCATACTCACCAAAAGCTTCCCATAAACACGGTTTGCTGAAAATATTAAATAATCTATGGCCACTGAAGTAATGTTTCTGTCAAGTTTTGCAATATGTGTTATATTAAGGATAATATTCTTACCTCACTTTCAATTTTTCTAAGGTTCTTATATGTAGTTTAAATGTAATATTTTAAATTTCTATGACTTAACCCGTATTTAGAAAGAACTCTTTGCCTACAAAAATAGACTGAAAAGGTAACTGTACCTTCTAAACTTTTAAAAAAAGTTTGAACTAACTTTTGTTTAAAATTGTGGTAAAGGTCAGAATTAGTTCTGTTTTGGTATAAAGCACATACCAACTATCCATTTGCTATTTTTAAATTTTGGGGTTTTTATGTTTGTTTGTTTGAGAATATCAGAAATATCTGGCATCCTTTTTGTGAAAAATTTTCCAGATGTTGCACCACTAGTTATCGGTATAAATACGCTTGCAGGAATGTTTAATTGGTGCTGTTAATTTGACTCAGGATCCTATTTATTTTCCTAATTGCTACCAGACATTGAATGGATGGTTAATATGTTAGAAACCCCCTGTTTTCCTGAGTTGTTGCCTTGCCCACTAGCAAGTTTGTTAGGGGAAAAAAATCTGGTTTTAATTTATTTTCACTGCCTTGAAGTACTTGCATAAGTTCTGGCAATGTTATTTCTGATGATAGTACTTGAAAAATGTTTTCCTTTTACATCTTTCCATCTTTCTCAGTGGCAATGCTGTCTCACACACAAATGTGTGACAACTATTATTATCACATGTGCATTATATAATAATAGTATTCCCATTACAAATAAGGTAATTTTAAGTTTAGCAATTTAATATTGTGAGATAATGTTTATAGGTTATGTACAATGATAATAAAAATGTGTAACTAAGGATCCTGTCATGGAGGTATGTGAGGGGATCAATGATATGTCCTGGAATGGAAAAGTCCAGGAAGCCAGGGAACTAGTTCCCAGAGCATTCCATGTTATGAAATTTAACAATAAGATATTTCTTCCAAACTGAGAAATTACCTAAGAAAGAGTAATTTGATATATTGTTTTGAACACACTGTTTATATACATATATATATATATATATATAAGTTTTGTAACTTTTTAAAGATTTATTTTACTTATTTGAAAGGCAGAGAGACAAAGAGAAAAGGAGAGGAAGTTCTTCCATCTGGTGGTGCACTCTCCATATGGATTGCCACAGCTGGGGCTAGGCCAGGCCAAAGCCAGGAGCCAGAACTCTATCTGGGTCTCTCCCGTGGTTGGTAAAGACTCACATACTAGAGCCATAGCTTGCTGCCTTCCCAGGTGCTTTTATAGAAGCTGAATCAAGAATGGAAAAGCCAAGACTTCAACAAAGACTCCATATCTGATGTGAGCATCCCAGGTGACTACTTAATGCTGCTCCACCAGAACATGTGCCCTATCTTACTTTCTTTCTTAATGATATATTGTAATTTTCATTTCTGGCCATTTACTATTTTCTGTGACCCTATATGTGTTCCATTCCTTTATTGCAAATGAAATCTTTTTTTTTTTCCTTTTCCTGTCCCTATGTCTAATGCCTTACTCAATTTCCCCTTGTCCTGGGCCTTCCTCCCCCATTGCCTATTAAAACTAGTACTGAAGCAGTATTTTTACACTTTGTGTTTCTGCGTGGGTACAAACTGATGAGATCTTTACTAATTATATACTGAATCGATCTTCTGTATATAAAGATAATTGGAAATGAAAAAAGGAAAAACCTGGTGTTAAATTGGAAATGGCATAGAAAATTAATTAATTTAAAAAAATATATATTATGTAAGATCTCTGTCTTTAATGTACTGTACACTCTTATTTAATGCTATAACTAGTACTCCAACAGCATTTTTTTTCACTTTGTGTTACTATATGGGGGCAAACTGTTGAAATCGTTACCTAATATATACTAAACTGATCTTCTGTATATAAAGAGAATTGAAAATGAATCTTGATGTGATTGGAAGGGGAGAGGGAGCGGGAAAGGGGAGGGTTGTGGGTGGGAGGGAAATTTTGGGAGGGGGAAGCCATTGTAACCCATAAGCTGTACTTTGGAAATTTATATTCATTAAATAAAAGTTTAATTAAAAAAAAAAAACTTCTTATCATAGTTCCAAAGAAAATTCTTCTATTACATGACCTTGAAAAAGTCTCTTCATTTTTCTGGTGTCTGATATTTTTATTTTGAAATATAGGACTGGAACTAATTGACACCTGGAGTTCATTCCTGATTTAAAAATTAATTTGCAGGATGTGGTAGAACTTTTAAGCATATATCTCTTTCCACAGACAAATAAATTCGAGTATATATTTATGCAAGAAAATGCCTTCATAAGAAGTAAGAAAATAAGACTTGAGATTACAGCATCTAAGTGTAGAATTAAGGTATAGGTGTCAAAATAAGAAGACACATTGAAGAGGTTCAGAAGCACAGGTTTGCAATACCTGCATCACCCCTACACCAAATCCAGGCAGCATTCTGTAGAGAGAAATATCTCCTTTTGGGGGAAGGAGAAAGGGGTGAACATCAAACTCCACTTTAATCCCAACAATTGGCCTATCCCTAAAAAAGTTAGTATTGTGCTGGTCCTCACAGCCTGAGACGCCTGGCCAGTATCTGCAGAGTGAGCCTCTAAGCTCACCTCAGTGATGCCTAAGGCACCCAGCAGAAGTCTATATTCCTGCCCAGTTGACTTGTTGAAAAGTAGAAAAATTTTTCTAAGTTTAGGAAGAAGACAATTATAGTGAATCTCACCAGTCCTATTCAACATACGATGTAGTGTCAGTTTTAGCCCAAGCAATTAATGAATAGCATATATAAAACACATTCAAATAGGAGAAGAAAGTATCAAATAGTTCCTGTTTGCTGACAACTTGATATTATACACACACACACACACACACATACACGCACACACAAAATTGTTAGAGCCAACAAATGAATGCAGGCAAGTTGTAGTATATAAAATGACATATAAAAATTCCCAATGTATCTGTACACTAACAACAAGCTACCTGAAAAAAAAAAAGCTAAGAATCCAATTTCCAATAGCTAGAATAAAATGAAATGAGAATAAATTTAATCAAGGAAGTAAAGACCTCTACACTGAAAGCTATGAAACACTGATGAAACAAACTGGAAAGACAAGAAAAAGAAAAAGAAATCCCATATCTATTTTTGGAAAAATAAATATTATTAAAATATCCATTATACCCAAAGTGATCAAGACATTCAATTCAATATCTATCAAGATTTCAATATTTTTCATAGAAATAGAAACATCCTTCCTGATAGCTAAAGTAAGCATGATAAAAAAAGAACAAAGTGTAAACCATCACACTACTGACTTCAAAATCTATTAAAACTTATAGTAAGCAAAATAGCATGCTACTGGCATAAAAACAGACAAATAGACTAATGGAACAAAAGAGCCCAGAAGATAATTCAGATATTATATTTATGGTCCTTGATTTTTGAGAGGTGTCAAGGGCATATAATAGATAAAAATAGTGTCTTAATTAAATGGTGTTGATGCAAGGGAATATTCACAGGTAGAAGAATAAAGCATGAAATTAATATCACACCACACAAAATCAACTCAAAATTTTATGAAAACCTAAACTGAAGACCTACTAGAAGAAAATGTAGTGGAGAAGCTCTGTGATGTTGTTCTGAACATTTTTTCTTTAATTTGACCCCAGAAGCACAGGCAGCAAAACTAAAAATCTGCATAAGCCAGGAAATAATCAACAGAGTGGAGAGATGACCAAACAGATGAATTTATCTATTTTGGGGTTAATATCTAAAATTTATAAGGACCTCAAACAATTCAATAACAAGAAAATAAATAGTTCACTTACAAAATGGGCAAATGTAAGCTGCCACCTGCAGTGCCGGCATCCCATATGGGTGCCGGTTCAAGTCCCAGCTACTCCTCTTCTGATCCAGCTCCCTGCTATGGCCTGGGAAAGCAGTAGAAGATGGACCAAGTCTTTGGGCCCCTGCACCCGTGTGGGAGACCTGGAAGAAGCTCCATTTAAAACAACATTTATGAATGTGGAAGTTATGGAAGTTATTGTTTTAAGTGAAATAAACGAGCCTTACAAATACCACATGATCTCAATTATGTATAGAACCTATAAAGATTGAAATAATAGAGTCAAATAGTAGAATAATGGTTACCAAGGGCTGTGGGCAGAAGTTCTGTTGGGGAGATGTTTGTCATAGCGTACAAAATTTTCACTAACTAAAAGTGATGAATTCAAGACATCTTTTGTATTTCATGATGATTATAACTAATGATGAGTTGTATCTTTGTACATCACTAAGATTATATTTTAAATGTTTTCACAAAAAAGAAAAGTGTATGAGGTTAAATACATGTTAAATAGCTCAATCTAACTATCCCACAATGTGCATCTATTTTATAATATAATGTTGGAAATGATAAATATGCTTAAGCATTTTTAATTTAAAAATTAATTTGAAAAGGTTATTCTTTTTACTCTATCACCTATATTTTTCTATTTCATATTAATTTATTCTATGAAGTCAAATACTTCATACTACCTTCTGTTGGAAATATTATTTTTGCTAATTATAATATCTACATAGTCCATCACAGTGGTTTTTAAAAAATTATTTATTTTAAAGACAGAGAGAGAAAGAGAGAGAGAGAGATACATTCCATCTGTTGATTCAGTCCCCAAATGCCCACAACAGCCAGTAGGGACCAAGTGGAGGCCAAGAGTCCAGAACTTCTACATGGGTTATAGGGACTTAAATACTTGGGCCATATTCACTGCTTCTCACCCACATCAAAGAGGAACTGGATTGAATGTGGAGAGTGGCCAGGACTTGAACTAGGCCCTCTAATATGGGATGTAGGCATCTCAAGGGGTGATGTGATGTAAGATGCTGTGCCACAATGTCACCCCAATTAGTGGTTTCTCAAATTAATATACTGACATTTTAAAATCCATATTCTTTTCAATTAGTTCTGTTTGATTTTATACAAATATTGACCCATTCCTTTACATTATATATAATGTTTCTAGTTAATGAAAATTCATAATTTAATATATTATTTCTTCGGTTCTCCTCTCTCTTCTTATTTTTAAATTCTTAGTAGAATCCTACACGTATTACAGAAAGTAATTTTTATAGGTCTCCTGTTTTTATTCATTGTGCTAATTAGATTTTCAGAGCCCTGTATTTTTGTGTTATGATTTAATAAAAATATACAATATTTCTCTTAAACACACATATATTATACAAGACTTACAGAGGCATATTGAGGTTGTGCTTTTATTTTTGCAACAGTAACAATCCTTAATATAAAATAAATCACTTCCTTTCTCCTGCATATGTCAGTGCTTACCACTTGTGTTATTTTCTTCACACCCTTTCACTGTAGAAACAGATGTTCTATGCCAACTGGAAGAAATAATGCTAGAGGCAATTGCAGACCACCTGGTTACCTGGACAAAATTTCACATTCCATGGCTGTGTTTTCCCTTTTGGTGACTCACTTATCCTTTCTTAGTGTTCAACCCTATAATAGTTTCCAACAGCCAAAACCAATTGACTTCATGCAGAGGAATTACAGAGGGAATGTGACAGATTATGTCACAGGACAACAAGTCATGCTGACCGTTTCTCATTGAACATTTACCCTGAAGGACGTTAAATACCTTTTATGTCAGCAAAGTTCCTTAAGGTCAAATATATATTTATAGATGCAATTGCAGTGTTTTCCAAAGGAATGAGATATCTGAAAATGCTTTGTAAAATGAATTTCTAATATATGCTAACTTCCTAAAAATTAAAATCTGGGATGATGGCTAATTTGCACAGTATGACTAAATTGTGCCCTGTATACACAATATGAATCTCCTACAGAGCTTTTCTCAGTGATAAGAAGTTTGAGTATGATTTTTTCCCCACTCTTTTCTTCCTTTAAGCATTCTATTTCTTCTGTGACATCTTCCCAGTTTCCCCAACTGCAAATCCTTAGTCATGTTCCAATTGTTTCTCATCTGTTCTCTATATCCAATTAGTCACCAAATTCTTGATTTTTTTTCATTTCTTTTCTCATGTGTGTATTTTATTTTTTCCTGGAATACATCTGGAGTTCACTCATTAGTAGTTCTCTGTCCATTCTTGTGCCTGCTCCCACATATAGAACACATTGCTACCACAATATTTTCCAAAAGTTTAGCTCTTATATCACCCATTGTTTGAGATGGAAAAACATGCAGAATGGTGACTCCGTGTCTTTGAATTCTCACTCCCAATGTGTGTGTGTGAAGTAAGTCAGCTTTCTTAAGATCTCTGTGTCTAAGCTTTCCTGCCTACAAAAACAGGAGTCATAATAGGATTTTGCTGTCCTTGTTAGAATGGATACATTTAGAGGTTTTTAAATAGTGTCTAGCACTTTCTATGTATTAGATAAGTCTTGTTTAATATTATTTAAAAACTACCAGTGGCTTCCCACAGGTTCCAGGATACCTTAGTGGGATAGCAAAGATTCTAAGAGTTCTTCCAATATTGTGCTCCAACACTGACAATTCAGTGTCTAGATGAGAGGATATGAATTCCAAAAGTTAATCACATTTTTAGATATCAAGTGACAATTTAGGCAGTTGAGACAAGATAACAAATGTTTCTTTGTAATATAGATAATAAAAAGCTTCCTTGCCATGATATGAAAAATGTTCATTATTTTTAGACTAGGGTTTTTCCATTGATTTTTATTTTTTTTTTTTACAGGCAGAGTGGACAGTGAGAGAGAGACAGAGAAAGGTCTTCCTTTTGCCGTTGGTTCACCCTCCAATGGCCGCCACGGTAGGCGCGCTGCGGCCGGCGCACCGCGCCAATCCAATGGCAGGAGCCAGGTGCTTCTCCTGGTCTCCCATGGGGTGCAGGGCCCAAGCACTTGGGCCATCCTCCACTGCACTCCCTGTTGTTTTTAAGGATGACAGCTCTAGTCACAATTTCATTAAAACATATTTCAAATATTTATATCACGATGGATGTAAAGTGTTTGTTTGCTTCTCCTCCTATGCTATGGGAGTTTAAAAACCTACCTATATAATACTGTTAATAGAGTGGGTTTGGTTTTAACATCACTACCAAAATTTCAGGAAGCAGACATTTAAGTGTTACAGTGCTAATTAGCTTTTATTTACTTTCTTTATTAAACATCTCGATGTGTACTTATTTTCATGATGCAATGAGACTGATACTGAAAGGTGTTTGAATAGGTTTTCCTATTTCTTCACAAGGATTAAGTCAAGATTTGGAAGCGGGATAGCATAATGGCTATAATTCAAACTACTGCATGGGTCCTTATGTAGTGTCTGTACATTTAACACTCCATATGGTAATTACAATTTCCTTAGATTGAGTCAGGATTGTTTACACCTTCATAAATCAAGCAGTTGTAGCAGAACAGATTCCATATAAGCATTTCCTGCTAAGACTCTTAATATGCTTAAGAGTTTTGCAAATTTCTCTTGAATTCAAGTTGTTTGTTAAAAGTAATAGCTTTATGAGACTGCCCCATGGAAAATGGCATATATGCTCAAATTTTCCATTGTGATATCAGTTCTCAATTAGCACCATGTTAGAAATGTTAAAATGGATATAATAACCCTTAGTTGATTTCCATACAGGAAAACTTGATTTACAGGTAAGGTGTGGTTATATGAAATGACAGCTATAGAACTTATGAGTAAGACCTAAACACACACACACACACACACACACCACAGAGACAATCACAGACTGGTGATTTATTTTCAATGCTCAGTCTTAAGATTTTAGCATACAGGGAAAAACTTTTTTTTATTTTCAATACTTATTTGTTTAATTGTAAATTTTTAGATGCATTTCATCAATTTGAAAATCAGAGTTACACAGAGAGTGGGAGAGACAGACAGAGAGACCTTCCATCCACTTGTTCACTCCCCAAATGGCCTTAATGGTCAGAGCTGGGCCAGGCCAAAGTCAAGAGCCACAACTTTCATCCAGGTCTTCCATGTGGTTCAGGGGCCTAAGTGCTTGGGTCATCCTTTGCTGTTTTCCCAGGCACATTAGTTGAGAGCTGAATTTGAAGTGGAGAAGCTGGGACTCCAGCGGGTACCCATAAGGGATGGCTGCTTTGCAGGTGGCAGCTCTACCAGCTATGTCTCAATGCCAGTCCCTAAATATGAAACATTTTTTAAAAATTTGTAAAATCCTCCAGTTTGCTAGGAGAAGGTAAATTTGTAGTTTTTTTGGAAGACAGTGAGGTTTTCATTTCTTAAACTTTTAAAACATTTTATTGAAATACAGTACACATACCAAGAGATGCACATAAATTTTCAGATAAATGAGTGTTTTTGTCATCTGATCACATTAATAAAAAACAATAATGAAGAATTACTTGTACCCCAAGAGAGAGTCCTCACACCCCTACACATTTCTTTTTTAAAACATGCAATAAGAGTATATTGCTATTTACATGTTGAACTCAGTGAACCAATTTTATAACTACCCCAAATGATATTACATCCACACAATTTTTATGCTTTCTCTATTTATTGACTATCACAAATAGAAAATGTAAAATTTGCCTTTTTGGATCTGACTTATTTCCTCTGCATAATGATCTCCATTGAGTCCATTTTGTTGCAAATGTCAGGATTTCATTCTTTTTTGTGACTAATACTACATTGTGTATATATATACATCAAATTTTGTTTATCTGGTCATCAGATGATGGACAACTAGGCTTATTCCAAATATTAGCTATTGTGAATTGAGCTTATGTAAGCATGAGAGTGCAGGTAATGCTTTTGTACACTGATTTCATTTCCTTTGGGTATATTCCAAAGAGTAAGATAGCTTTGTCGTATGGTAGATCTACTTTCAGGTTTCTCAGGAATCTCAAAACTGTCTTCTATAATGGTTGTACTAGTTTGCATTCTCATCAACAGTATATTAGGATTAAATTTTCTCCATATTTTTGCCAGCATTTATTATTTTAAAATTTTTGGATGATAGCCATTCTAAAGGGCGTGAGGTGATACCTCTTAATGTGTGTTTTTAAATTTTTATTCTCATTGTGGTTTTCTTTGCATTGCCCTGATGGCTAGTGATTCTGTCAATTTGCATTTCATCCTTTGAAAATGTCTGCTCATGAAAATGTCTGCTCATGTTCTTTGCCCACTTCTTAACTGGATTGTTAGTTTTCTTGTGTTTGAGTTTCTTGAAATCAAAATTAATATGTATATTTATCGTTTACCAGATGCATAGCTTGCAATTTTTCTCTCCCATTTTGTTGGTTGCTTCTTTAGTTTAATTGTTTCCTTTGTGGTACGGATGCTTCTTGGTTTGCTATAATTACATATGAATTTTTGCTTTCATTGTCTGTGCCTCTGGGTTCTTATCTAGTAATTCTTACCCTATGCCAATGTCTTTTAGTGTTTTCCCTATGTTTTCCTATAGTAATTTAATGGTTCCAAAGTTTAGGTTTAGATCTTGGATCCATCATGAGTTTAGTTTTGTACAGGGTGTAGGTAGGGGTCTCATTTCAAACTTTAGCATATGGAAATCAAATGTCCCTAATAACATTTTTTTTGAAGAGACTGTCCTTTCTCCAGGGAGTGATGTTAGCTCATTTTTCAAAGATTAGTTGGTTGTAGCTGTGTCAATTAATTTCTAGGGTTTCTGTTCTGTTCCATTGTTCTGTGTGTCTATTTTTTTTTCCTGCTAGTATCAGTGAATTTTTACTATAATGGTCCTTTAGTATATCTTAAAACCTGGTAATATAATGTTCTCAGCTTTTTCTTTAGTGTTTAAGATTGCTTTGCCTTTTAGAGACTTTTTGTGTTTCCATATGAATTTTAGGACTACTTTTTATTAAAAGACCTGTGAATATTGTCCTGTTATTATTATTAGGATATCATTGAATCTGGAAATTACTTTGAATATTATGGACATTTTGGTGATATTAATTCTTCCAATCCATGTACATGGAAGATTTTTTTCCATTATTTGTTTGTCTTATATTACTTTTCTTAATATTTTATAATTTTCATTGTACAGATTTTTCATATCCTGGTTAAATTTATCCCAAAGTATTAAATTTTTTGTAGCTACTGTGAATTGGGACTGATCTTCTAATTTCTTTCTCAGTCAGAAAACTGTTGGTGTATAAGAATGCTGTTGAGTTTTGTGTGTTGATTTTATATCTGGCAACTTTGTTGAATTCTCTTAGTCTTTTGGCTCCTCTATATAAACAATCATGTCATCTATAAACAGGGATAATTAGACTTCCTCCTTACTTTTTTTTCCCCTACCCCAATGACTCTTGCTAAAACTTCCAGAACTACATTGAATAATAGTTGAAAGAGTGCATATCTTTGTCTGGTTTGAGGATTTGGTGAAAATGCTTCTGTTATTTCCCCATTCAGTATGTGCTGGCTGTCAGTTTGCCATATACGGCTTAAGTTTTATTTAAGTATGTTCCACATATTGCTGAGTTTTAAAGGTTTTTTTCATGAAAGACTGTTATAATTTATTGAATGAATTCTCTACAACTAATAAGATACCCAAATGTTTTTTAAACTTCATTTTGTTGATGAGATGTATCGTGTTTATTGATTTGTATATATTGAACCATCCTGTCAACCCTGGGATAAATCCGACTTATTCTCAGTGAATGATCTTTTTGATGTGTTGTTGGATTCAGTTGAGTAGTTGTTGCTGAGGATTTTTGTATCTTAGGACATCAAGGATATTGATCTGAACTTCTCTTTTTTGTTGTATCTTTCTCTGGTTTTGCAATTAAGGTAATTCCGTCTTCATAGAAAGAGTTTGGAAAGGTTTTGTCTTTCCATTATCTTGAATAGTTTATAAAGAATTAGGATTAGTTCTTTCTTAAAAGTTTGGTACAGGGGCCAAACATAGTGGATGCATAGCCTACTACACAAAACTTATAGTGGTTTTTCCCCCCATAACCACCTTCCCACCTGTAAACCATCCCATCTCCTATTCCCTCTCACATCCATTCTTCATTAATTATTTTTATATACAGAAGATCAACTCTATACTAAGTAAGGATGGAATAGTAAGCTATGCAATGCCGGCATCCCATATGGGCACCAGTTCTAGTCCTTGCTATTCCTCTGCTGATTCAGCTCTCTGCTATGGCTTGGGAAAGCAGTAGAAGATGCTCCAAGTGCTTGGGCCCTAGCACCAGCATGGGAGAACCATTCTGGCTTTGGATTGGCCTAGCTCCAGCTGTGTGGCCATTTGGGGAATGAACCAGAGGATGGAAGACCTCTCTCTCTCTCTCTCTCTCTCTCTCTCTTTCTCTTTTTCTCTGTAACTCTGTCTCTCAAATAAATAAATAAAATCTTTTTTAAAAAGTTTGGTTTAATTCAGCATTGAAGTCTTCTTAGTCTTGGACTTTTCTTTGTTGGGAGTCTCTGTTTCTGATTCAATCTCTTGTCCTTGGTTACTGATATATTTAGGCTTTTGATATCCTTGTGCCTCAATTTTCGTAAATTATATGTGTCTAGAAATATATATGTTTCTTTTACTTTTTCCAATTTGTTGGCATATATCTGCAATAATTTCTAATTACTCTTTGTATTTCTATGGTATCAGTTGTAACACATCCCTTTTCATCTCTGATTTTATTATTTTGTATCTTCTACTACTTTTTTCTTGGAGGAGAGTTAGGTGAGTCAATGATTTATCAATTTTATTTTTTATAACAAATCAGATTTTCATTTAACAGATCGTTAAAATTTTTTTATTAGCTCTTAACAGATTCAATGTGATCTGTAGATACAATTCTAAGAACATTATGATATTTCCTTCCTCCCCCTCTCTCCCTGACCTTTCGTGTAGTTTTTTAACTTCTGTTTTGTTTATATATTCTCTAATTTTTATTTTCCTCCTACAAACTCAGGGTAAGCTTTGTTTTTGTTTTTCTAGGTATTTGAGATGTATTGTTAGGTTATTTATTGATATATAATTTATAAATATAAATTTTTGTTTTTTCACGTGTAGGCATTTATTGCTAAAAACTTTGTTTTTAACACTGCTTTTTCTGTATCCCATAAGTTTTGATATAATGTATTTTTATTTTAAAAAATTTCATGGGATTTTTTAAAATTTCTTCTTTGATTTCTTTTACAATCCACTTTTCATTCAATAAAATACTGCTCTTCCCTTAAGGAATTAGGATCTGGCTAAAAAGCCCATGAGAGTATTTCACGCATGGAAAGCCAAGACACTCTGGCAAAAAATGACCTAAATGAAAGATCTCTGTGAGTGAGATCCCAGTGGAAAGAAGGGTCCATCAAAGAAGGAGGTATCTTTCTCTGAAGAGAGGAGAGAACTTCCACTTTGATTATGGCCTGGTCAAAATAAAGTCAGAGTTTGTGAACCCTAGAGGCTTCCATAGCCTTGGCAACTCATGACCAGAGCCTCGGGTGATTACTGATGTCATAAATAAGAGTGTCAATTGTTAAATCAACAACAGGATTCACTGTGCACTTGCTCCCCATATAGTACCTCTGTGCTAAATCAGCTGTGCTATGAGAATTAATGGTAAAACTAGTCTTCAAATAGTACTTTATACTTTGTGTGTTTGTGTGTGTGCAAACTGTGAAATCTTTACTTAGTATAGAGTTGTATTTCTGTATATAAAGATAATTAAAAATGAATCTTAATGAAGAGAGGGAGGAGCAGGTGGGATGGTTTGGGGGTGAGAGGGTGGTTATAGGGGGGAAATCACTATAAACCAAAAGTTGCACTTTCAAAATTTATATTTATTAAATAAAATTGACATAAAAAAGAAAATGCTATTCTATTCTTATTTGATTGTGTGTTTTCTATAGTTTCTTTCCTTGTTAGTTTCCAGCTTCATTCTATTGTGGCCAGAAAAATAATGACATTATTTCATTTTTTTTCCCTGAATTTGTTGAATTTTTTCTATGGGCTAGCATATGGCCTATACTAGAGAATGTTCAATGCACTACTGAAAATAATGTATATACTGTAACTGTGGGATAAGATGTTCTATATATATCTATTAGGTCCATTTAGTCCATAGTGTAGATTATCTTTTTTGTTGTTGCTGTTTTTTTTGTCTGGTTGATGAAAGTAGGGTGTTGAAATCCTCCATTATTACTGTATTGGGCTTATAGCTTCCTTTAGATCTATTAGTATTTGTTTTATAAAACTGGGCACCATGGCATAGGTGAATATACATTTACTATAGTAACATTTTCTTGATGAATTGATCCCTTAATCATCACATAATAACATTTTCTGTCTCTTTTCACAGTATTTGTCTTTTTTTTTTTGACAGGCAGATTGGACAGTGAGAGAGAGACAGTGAGAAAGGTCTTCCTTTACTGTTGGTTCACCCTCCAATGGCCTCTGTGTCCAGTGCACTGTGGCTGGTGCACTGCGCTGATCCGAAGCCAGGAGCCAGGTACCTCTCCTGGTCTCCCATGCAGGTGCAGGGCCCAAGCACTTGGGCCATCCTCCACTGCACTCCTGGGCCACAGCAGAGAGCTGGACAGGAAGAGGGGCAACCGGGACAGAATCCCGTGCTGACTCCGATCTTATTTAGACAAGGTCATAGTCAAAGTGAAAGTTCTCTCCTCCCTTCAGAGAAAGGTACCTCCTTCTTTGCTGGCCTATTCTTTCCACTGGGATCTCACTCACAGAGATCTTTCATTTAGGTTTTTTTTTTTGTTTTTG
The DNA here is from genome assembly GCF_033115175.1 of Lepus europaeus. Lineage (NCBI taxonomy): Eukaryota > Metazoa > Chordata > Mammalia > Lagomorpha > Leporidae > Lepus > Lepus europaeus. The sequence goes on along the minus strand of NC_084832.1, from coordinate 31,725,292 downwards.
TTTTGCCAGAGTGACTTGGCTTTCCATGCCTAAAATACTCTCATGGGCTCTTGAGCCAGATCCGAATGCCTTAAGGGCTGATTCTGAGGCCAGAGTGCTATTTAGGACATCTGCCCTTCTATGAGTCTGCTGTGTATCCCTCTTCCCATGTTGCATCATTCTCTCCTTTTTTATTCTATCAGTTAGTATTAGCAGACACTAGTCTTGTTTATGTGATCCCTTTGACTCTTAGTCCTATCATTATGATCAATTGTGAACTGAAATTGATCACTTGGACTAGTGAAATGGCATTGGTACATGCTACCTTGATGGGATTGTATTGGAATCCCCTGGCACATTTCTAAATCCTCCATTTGGGGCAAGTCAGCTTGAGCTTGCCCCAATTTGTACCTTCTCCCTCTCTTATTAACATTCTTATATTTAACAGAGATCACTTTTCATGTAAATTTCAGCACCTAAGAATAAATGTGTGTTAACTACAGAGTTCAGCCAATAGTAGTAAGTAGAACAAAAAATACTAAAAGGGATAAAGTATTAAGTTGTACATCAACAGTTAGGACAAGGGCTGACCAAGTCACTGTTTCTCATAGTGTCAATTTCACTTCAACAGGTTTTCTTTTTGGTGCTTGGTTAGTTGTCACTGATCGGGGAGAACATATGATATTTGTCCCTTTGGGACTGGCTTAATTCACTCAGCATGATGTTTTCCAGATTCCTCCATCTTGTTGCAAATGACCGGGTTTCGTTGTTTCTTACTGCTGTATAGTATTCTATAGAGTACATGTCCCATAATTTCTTTATCCAGTCTACTGTTGATGGGCATTTGGGTTGGTTCCAGGTCTTAGCTATTATGAATTGAGCTGCAATAAACATTAATGTGCAGATGGCTTTTTTATTTGCCAAATTAATTTCCTTTGGGTAAATTCTAAGGAGTGGGATGGCTGGGTTGTATGGTAGGGTTATATTCAGGTTTCTGAGGAATCTCCAGACTGATTTCCATAGTGGCTTAACCAGTTTGTATTCCCACCAACAGTGGGTTAGTGTCCCTTTTTCCCCACATCCTCTCCAGCATCTGTTGTTGGTAGATTTCTGAATGTGAGCCATTCTAACCGGGGTGAAGTGAAATCTCATTGTGGTTTTGATTTGCATTTCTCTGATGGCTAGTGATCTTGAACATTTTTTCATGTGTCTGTTGGCCATTTGGATTTCCTTTTTTGAAAAATGTCTACTGAGGTCCTTGGCCCATCACTTAAGTGGGTTGTTTTGATGTTGTGGAGTTTCTTAATTTCTTTGTAGATTCTGGTTATCAACCCTTTATCTGTTGCATAGTATGCAGATATTTTTTTACCATTCTGTCGGTTGCCTCTTCATTTTCCTGAAGAGGATACCAAAAAATGGAAAAATCTTCCTTGCTCATGGGTTGGAAGAATCAAAATGTCCATTCTCCCAAAAGCAATTTATAGATTCAATATGATACCAATCAAAAAACCAAAGACATTCTTCTCAGATCTGGAAAAAATGATGCTGAAATTCATATGGAGACACAGGAGACCTCGAATAGCTAAAGCAATCTTGTACAACAAAAACAAAGCCTGAGGCATCATAATACCAGATTTCAGGACATACTACAGGGCAGTTGTAATCAAAACAGCATGGTACTGGTACAGAAACAGATGGATAGACCAATGGAGCAGAATAGAAACACCATAAATCAATCCAAACATCTACAGCCAACTTATATTGGATCAAGGATCCAAAACCAATTCCTGGAGTAAGGACAGTCTATTCAATAAATGGTGCTGGGAGAACTGGATTTCCATGTGCAGAATCATGAAGCAAGACCCCTACCTTTCACCTTACACAAAAATCCACTCAACATGGATTAAAGTCTTAAATCTATGACCCGACACCATCAAATTATTAGGGAACATTTGAGAAACCCTGCAAGATATAGGCCCCAGCCAAGACTTCTAGGAAAAGACCTCAGAGGCACAGGCAGTCAAAGCCAAAATTAACAACTGGGATTGCATCAAATTGAGTTTAAATTCTTTTTTTAGAAGATTTATTTATTTATTTATTTTAATTTTTAACTTTTATTTAATGAGTATAAATTTCCAAAGTACAGCTTATGGATTACAACCGCTTGCCCCTCCCATAACTTCCCTCCCACCTGCAACCCTCCCCTCTCCTGCTCCCTCTCCCCTTCCATTCACATCAAGATTCATTTTCAATTCTCTTTATATACAGAAGACTAATTTAGTATATATTAAGTAAAGATTTCAACAGTTTGCACCCACATAGAAACACAAAGTGAAACATACTGTTTGAGTACTAGTTATAGCATTAACTCAAAATTTACAGCACATTAAGGACAGATATTCCACATGAGGAGCAAGTGCACAGTGACTCCTGTTGTTGACCCAACCACCCTAGGCTCTCGTCATGAGTGGCCAAGGCTATGGAAGCCTTCCAAGTTTGCCAACTCTGATCATATTTAGACAAGGTCATAAAAGACAGAGTGAGGATAGTAACCAATGATCCTAAGAGTGGCATTAACCAGCATTAAGTGGGGAAGAGGACCATCAGTACACACAGGTTGGGAGTAGAGCCATTGGTGGTAGAGTAGAGGTTATGATTACAAAGGAATGAGGCCCAAGTGAGCTAGACAGGGTCTAGAACAAAGGACAGAGTCATTATTAGAGGAGCTAAGAAAGGTGCTGTCTAAGCTACAATTAAGTTTTCTGATTGAGAGGCAAATAGAACCTGATAGAAGGGGCTTGATAATAATCTGGTGGGCTTTAGGTCTTGTAAGTTAAGAGGTCCAGACCTATCTATCTCTTCACATGTGGTATATCCTAAGGGAGGTGTGAACCTCCTAGGGGAAGGCACTCTGTTGACTTTCATTACTTGGCTGGCCTGGGAGGAGAGCTGGCCAGGTAAAGGCAGGTGGCATCTCTAACAAGAAATTGACAGTTCTGCCTGCAATGTTGCTGACCCTACTTGGCCATCCCCTCAGCTGCAGTGGTCACTTTGGAAGTTGGGCTGAGTGAAGGGCTTTTCAGCTTAGAGCCAATAAGATCTGTGGCTCTGACCTGGGCATCCTTTGACTCCAGGGCAGGTCCATTTCCGGTGATCCAACTCTTGGCAGAGCTGCCAGGGCTCTTCACAAGTTGACTTCTGCTGAAACCCAGGCTTACCACATTGAAAGCCACTGCAGTAGAGTGGCCTGTTGGGTCTCCTTGAGGGCAGATCACTGTACAGATCAGCCATTAATAGGCCTGCCACCCATTGCTTCTGATGCCTAGCTTTCTTTTCCTCCTGGTTTTTGTTAAAGCAGACCAGAGGATGCAAGTCAAGGGAGTGCCCAAGTCCTATCTCTAATCTTCGGTGGCCTGAACTACAAGTCTATAGTCACAGGCATGTTCTGTAGTAGTTTTTCTAAGGTAGACAATGCCCATGAGGAAAATTATATTCTCACTTAAAAACTTTCTTTCCCTTTGGTCTGAAAGGGAGGTTTTTTCTACTTACTGTATACTTTGCTGATGGCAAAGTAAATCTAGCTATGAGATTACTATTTAAGCTCTTATTTTGGCTATGCTATTACAGAAAAATGTTAGTCATCTCTTTTATAAGGTCTGAAGACTAAATTGTGCATCCTACAGATTCCTTCATAATAGAATTCGTTTCCTACCTTGAGGAGAATAGAGAAATGAAAGAACAAGTTGGGCTTAGGATAGAGAAATGAGGGAGCAAGTCCTAGATCGCTTGCTGACAATAGCAATATTACATGAATACTTAGCAAACAGTTTCAACCATTAGATAACAACTTAAGTAAACACTTACCAGAAGGTCCAATGCCTCCTTCTCTTTTCTTCTCTTCCCCTCTACTCTTTCCTTCTGCCCCCACAAGTAAAAGTTCCTTGAGAACCGAGAAACAGTGACTGTTTCGTGATTGCATTGGACCCTTGCTGGCAAGGGTCTGACAAGTGATTTTAAGAATCATGTATTTGAAAACACCTCTTAAATATCTAACATGGTGTAGTTTGTTTAACCAGTAAACTAAAGCACAACCATATAAAATGTTTTTAGTTTCTTTCTACCAACAAGTATAAAATATATGATGCAGAGATTTAGGTCACACGAATTAAAATGTATCTTTGATTAATTTTAGCAGCTTAAATTTATGGACAATCTTATCTATAAGCCAATTAAAATAAAACTCAATAAAATTTTCCCATGTGGACATACAATGTGTACACACATATAACATAACATAATAGACCAATATAGCAATTTTAATAATAGCTTTTAAAATCTTTAACTCTTTTTGTAGATTGCCAATTGATTTGAATTGCTTTTTGTTTTTAGTAACCTCAGTTAAGCATACTTTCTCTCAGTTGGTACTGTTAATACATTATTGGCTTCATCTGTTTACAGAGGCATCCCAAAGTACTGAATACAATAGAAGTGGCTGGAAAAAGTCTATAGGAACCTATAGGAGGTCAGCTAAACCCAGAACCAACATTGCTTTAGTTCTGTGAGCAGCAAATCATATATAACTGTGGATGAAAAAAGACTTTAAGTCGCCATGTTTAAAATTATAAACTCATCAACCAACAAGAGGCACTTGCTTACTTCACAGTATTTTTGAAAGCATTTATTTGAAGTATTTATTTGAAAGGCAGAGTTATAGAAAGACAGAAACAGAAAGAATAAGAGAGAGAGATAGAGAAAGAGAGAGAGAGAGAGAGAGAGAGAGAGAGAGAGAGAGAGAGGAGTCTTCCATCTGCTGGTTCACTCCCCAAATGCCCACAATGGCCAGAGCTGGGCTGATCTGAAGTCAGGAGCCATTAAATTCTTCTGGGTCTCCCACATAGGTGCAGGGGCACAAGGACTTGGACCATCTTCTACTACTTTCCCAGGCCATAGCAGAGAGCTGGTTCAAAAGTGGAGCAGACAGTACAGAAGCCAGTGAACATATGGGATGCCAGCAATGTAAGTGGTGGCTTTACCCACTATGCCACAGCTCTGACCTCCTTTTCATTTTTTTTAGGCATTTCACAAATCATCAGTATTGCCTTCACAGTCCATTATTTATAAATTTTTGTTTTTCCTTTGGGAAGATACATTGTCTTCCTTGTTCTTGATTTTTATATTCTATGCTAATATTGCACTTCTGGGGAATTCCTTGTTACTATCCACTCTGAAGGATAGGGGTTTATTTTTTCTGATTCTTTCTTTCCTTGCTCCCTCCCTTCCTTCCTTTTCTTTCTTTTCTTCCTTTCTTTTCCTTCCTTCCTTCCTTCCTTCCTCCCTTCTTTCTTTCCTTTCTCCCTCCCTTCCTTCCTCCCTCCTCCCTCCTTCCCTCCTCCCTCCCTCCCTCCCTCCCTCCCTCCATCCCTTCCTTCTTTTTTTTTTTAAGATTTATTTATTTATTTATTTGAAAGGCAGAGTTTCAGAGAGACAGAGATTTTCTACCTTTTTGTTCATTCTCCAGATGACTGTGTTACCGGAGAAATTGCAGGGTTCTTGTCTTCGCACAAGAAAGAATTCAGGCGTGAGACAGAGAGTAGTGGGAGGTAAAATAGCAAGGTTTATTGGGGAAGGGACATCCATAAGGATGGATGGGCACCTCTCCAGACAGAGCCTGAGAGAGAGTGCAGTTGCCCGGATTTGGGGGCGGGGAGGAGCGAGGTTACATGTTGAGTGGAGAGATTACACCTGACCAGGCCAGGCGGGCGGCTCAGCAAAGATGCAGAGGGCTGAGCATGCAGTTCGGTTGAGGCCGGGGGTTTTTAAGGAGATGGGTCTTGCTTCCCCACCTCTGCTCCTCTTGGAACAAAGGGCTTTTTCAGATAAGGCTTCCAGTCCATTCCATTGGACGACCTGAGCAGCCCTCTGGACCAAGCAGGACAGTCTTTCCAAGGCCACTGTTGCATACCATAAGACAGATAGCAAGAGGAAAATACCCAAATCTTCCTCGATGCCCACATGCCAGCAACAGAAAACGAAACTCCATCCATAATCCCAAAGAAGAATTTTGGGTATTACCTCTTGAGGGGGGAATGTTAGGTAGGAAGTCAGTTATGAGCTTATGTGTGTGTAACAGGCCCAAAGAAAAGACGTCTATGTCCAGCATATGCATCTTCATCTCAAAGTCATCCTGGCAATGTTTCAGGGGCAGCCCAGAGTTTGCATCCTGCCCTGCCCCCTTCTACCTGATAACCTGCCAGGTGGAGGTTCCCACCTGGGGAATTGCCTGACAATCTTCCACAATCTCCCAGGTACAGCCCAGTATCTGCATCTCAAACATCCTGCTCCCTTCCTCCTGTCTGATAACATTTGCATCCATAAAGTCCTTTGTTTCAGACCTTCAAGAAAAAACTCAGGGAGAAGTTTTTCTATTTACATCCTCCCTTCTTTCTTTCCTCCCTCCCTCCCTCCCTCCCTCCCTTCCTCCCTCCCTCCCTCCCTTTTCCTTCCTTCCTTCCTTCCTTCCTTCCTTCCTTCCTTCCTTCCTTCCTCCTCCCTCCCTCCATCCCTCCCTTTATTCCTTCCTTCCTTCCTCCTCCCTCCCTCCATCCCTCCCTTTATTCCTTCCTTCCTTCCTCCCTCTCTCCCTCCCTCCCTCCCTCTCTCCCTTTTCCTTCCTTTCTTCCTTCCTTCCTTTTCTTTCATTTCTTCCTTCCTTCCTTCATTTCTCTCTCTCTCTCTCTTTCTTTTTTTCTTTTCAAACCTTTATTCCCTGGAAGTTTGCTTCTGGGGTTTGGTTCAGTGGCTAAGGTTTACACTTGAGTTCCAATGCTATGTAATGGGTGGAGCAGGCCACTTCCGATTCAGCTCTCTGCTGTGGCCTGGGAAAACAGTGGAAATTAGCCCAAGTCCTTGAGCCCCTGCACCTGAATGGAAGACCCAGAAGAAGTTCCTGGATCCTGGCTTTGCATCAGCTCAGCTCTGGCTATTGCAGTCATTTGGGGAGTGAACCAGCGGAATGGAAGAGCTCTCTGTCTCTGGCTCTATTTCTCTCTGTAACTCTGTCTTTCAAAATAAAACAAAACAATTCTTTAAAAAAATGGGTGGAGCAGGGAGTTCTGGCCATCATCCTTGGGTATGGCAATAGTCCAGAATAACACCCAAGTCAGGCTTGGTGGTGTACCTCTGGCTACAGTCAATGCAGGAAGAGGATGGTGGAGTTGTCTAGTGGGTTCACAAATTCAACTCTTCATGATGCCAAAGTGAACTCAATGATTCACAGCCTAGGACGAGCTAATGGTGTCAGTGCACAGCACCCACATAGGCACATGCACCACACAGAGCTCAATCCATACTGCAAAGTGTTTCTTGACCCCTTTATGAGTTCTTTCCCCAGCATGTTCTGAGTTCTATTTCTACAGTGAGACTAGATGGGTCCATGAAACTCAACCTCCATAGTCTATGTCCAGAACTCTCACTATCACAGTTGCAGGGTATCCTCAGCCCCAGTGGCCTCTGGCAGTGGCAGAAGTGCCCAGTGTTCCCTGTGTCAAGACAGAGTTCAGTTATGTATCTCCACCTCAGCAAATTGTGCCTGGTGCTTTAGCAGGTGGAGGAGAGAAAGGTGAGATGTCCTCCCTGCACAGAGCAAAGTATTGACTCAGCCCCTGCCTGCTTCCTAGGCTAGACTCAAAGTCATCGGTGACAAGGGAATTCTCCTTCAGTCAAAACTGCTAGTGGTGGGTGCTCTGGCAGCTGTCTTTTATCTTGCCTTTGGAATATAGTGCTTTCCACTTCAGAACCAACCATGTAGATACAGGAGTGGCTGGCAGTGGAGTGTCTGTTCACTCTCCTCACTGCCACAGAATCCAGAAAGATTTTCTTTAATAAATGCTAGCTGTCAAAACATTTTCTTCAACATAATTGATTATCATGATTTACATGGAAATACATGGAATTTTATTTATGTTTTAATTATTTCATTAAAATGTAATATATATTTTTGCATTAAATATATAATTTTATGCTTAGTTTTTTTAATTGACAAATTATGTATGTTTTTATGATGTTTTGAAATACACACACATTTTGGAATGGTTTAACCCAGCTAATTATAATGTAGATATCTTTGGTGAGAGCACTTAATATCTACTCTATTTACGTTTTCAAGAATATTATATCCATCATCATCGACTATGGTCACTTTGTACAATATATCCCTTGAAATTTATTCCATCTACTTAGATGCAATTATGCATTCTCTAACAGATATTTCCCCATTTCTTCTACCCAAATAGCCATCTAAGACTATCATCACCAGTAACCACTATTCTATTCTTTTCATTTAGGCTAACTTTTTCAGATTCTCTAGATTGGTGAGACCATGTAGTATTCATTTCTCTGTGCTTGGCTTTTCTCAAATAGCATAATGTCCTCCCAGTTCCTCCACATTGTCACAAGTGCCAGGATTCATTCTTCTTTAATGGCTGAATAGTACTTCACTTTGTATACATACTGTATTTTCTTAATCCATTTATCCAATGATGGACACTTAGGAAGTTTCCATATCTTGGCTACTGTGAATAGTGTTGCAATAAAGAGTAGTATACCTCTTTGACACACTGATTTTGTTTTCTTTGGATAAAAAAGTAAATACCTAGTTTTGGATTCCAAAAACAGAAAAAGTTTCACAAAACATAGAATTAGTTTCCTAAAAATATAAACAAAATTGGAAAGCCTCAGCTTCTCTATGAGACAGGAGGGAATACTCAAGTAAAATCAGAGATGAAAATTAAACATTAAAATTATAGCAGTTATAAAAGCAAGGAAAAATTGCTGTGTACGTTCATCCTCCCAAGATTAAATGAAAAAGGAATAGAAAATGTGAACAGACCAATAATGAGTAAGGAGATCGAATCAATAATAAAATATCTCTCATCAAAGAAAAGCCCAGTATCTAGTGCCTCTACTGCTGAATTTTACCAAAAATGTAATGAAGAATTAATATCAACTATTCAGAGGTATTCAATAAAATGGAAAAAATGGAAATTCTTCCAAAATTATTCTGAGTAGTAAACTTAAGTACCCTGATACCAAAACCAAACACAATAATAACAAAAAAGAAAATTCCTAATGAACATAGATGAAAAATTCCTGATGAACTTCACTGTAAAAATTCTCACAATATACTAGAAAACTGACTTTAGGAGACATTAAATATGTTTTTTTAAAAAATATAAAATGTCTCAGTTAAAAATAGCAAAAATCATGTAATTATACATAATTATTCTCATATGAGATTTATTTGTGTCACATTTGGTGAATCGTTTTATGCCTCAGAATTTAGTGATATCAGGGACAAGCTGAGAATTTCCAACTCTACGCTGGATGATTTTTTGAATCAGAATATGTAAATCAAATTAAGAGCAAATATCAGGAAATAAAGATCCTCTTTAGTAAAAGAAGAAAATATGGTTAAGTTGTAACCATAAGAATTGGATAGACTAAAGTAAGTAAGCAATGAAGTGATTTTGAAAGTGTTAACTCAACTCACTGTTGGTGGGAATGCAAACTGGTTAAGCCACTATGGAAATCAGTCTGGAGATTCCTCAGAAACCTGAACATAACCCTACCATACAACCCAGCCATCCCACTCCTTGGAATTTACCCAAAGGAAATTAATTTGGCAAATAAAAAAGCCATCTGCACATTAATGTTTATTGCAGCTCAATTCACAATAGCTAAGACCTGGAACCAACCCAAATGCCCATCAACAGTAGACTGGATAAAGAAATTATGGGACATGTACTCCATAGAATACTATACAGCAGTAAGAAACAACGAAACCCGGTCATTTGCAACAAGATGGAGGAATCTGCAAAACATCATGCTGAGTGAATTAAGCCAGTCCCAAAGAGACAAATATCATTTGTTTTCCCTGATCGGTGACAACTGAGCACCAAAGGGGAAACCTGTTAAGTGAAATGGACACTATAAGAAACAAAGACCTGATCAGCTCTTGTCCTGACTCTAGATGTACAATGTAATACTTTATCCTTTTTAGTATTTGTTGTTGTTGTTCTAGTACTAGTGGTTGAACTCTGTAATTAACACACAATTATTCTTAGGTGTTTAAATTTTAACTGAAAAGTGATCCCTCTTAAATTTAAGAGTGGAAAAAGAGAGGGAGGAGATGTACAATTTGGGACATGCTCAATCGGACTTGCCCCAAATGGTGGAGTTAGAAATGTGCCAGGGGATTCCAATACAATCCCATCAAGGTGGCATGTACCAATGCCATCTCACTAGTCCAAGTGATCAATTTCAGTTCACAATTGATGGCTCTGATAGGTCTAAGAGTCAAAGGGATCACACAAACAAGACTAGTGTCTGTGAATACTAACTGATAGAATCAAAAAGGGAGAGAACGATCCAACATGGGAAGCGGGAGACACAGCAGACTCATAGAATGGCAGATGTCCTAAACAACACTCTGGCCTCAGAATCAGCCCTTAAGTCATTCGGATCTGGCTGAAGAGCCCATGAGAGTATTGTAGGCATGGAAAGCCAAGACACTCTGGGGAAAAAAAAAAAAAAGAAAAAAAGAAGACCTAAATGAAAGATCTCTGTGAGTGAGATCCCAGTGGAAAGAACGGGGCCATCAAAGAAGAAGGTACCTTTCTCTGAAGGGAGGAGAGAACTTCCACTTTGATTATGACCCTATCGGAATAAGATTAAAGTCAGTGAACTCTAAAGGCTTCCATAGCCCTGGCAACTCATGACTAGAGCCTAGGGAGATTACTGACGCCATGAACGGGAGTGTCAAATTGTTAAGTCAGCAGCAGGAGTCACGGTGTACTTACATCCCATGTGGGATCTGTCCTTAATGTGTTGTCTAATGTGAAGTGATGCTATAACTAGTACTAAAACAGTATTTTTACACTTTGTGTTTCTGTGTGGGTACAAACTGATGTGATCTTTACTAATTATATACTGAGTCGATCTTCTGTATATAAAGAGAATTGGAAATGAAAAAAAAAAAAACCTGGTGTTAAATTGGAAATGGCATAGAAAATTAATTAATTTTTAAAAATAATTATGTAGGATCTCTGTCTTTAATGTGCTGTACACCCTTATTTAATGCTATAACTAGTACTCCAATGGTATTTTTTTCACTTTGTGTTGCTATATGGGGGCAAATGTTGAAATCTTTACCTAACATATACTAAACTGATTTTCTGTATATAAAGAGAATTGAAAATGAATCTTGATGTGAATGGAAGGGGAGAGGGAGCGGGAAAGGGGAGGGTTGCGGGTGGGAGGGAAGTTATGGGAGGGGGGAAGCCATTGTAACCCATAAGCTGTACTTTGGAAATTTATATTCATTAAATAAAAGTTTAATAAATGAAAAAAAAGAGAAAATGTTAACTCTATTTTATTTCTTTTTTCTTCTTAGCTAGAAAAACATCTAAAATATTAACAGTATGATTTCCCTTGAATTTATATGTGAAAACCTGAAAGGCACAGAGGTTAAGTGAATTCTCTGAGGTCATCTGTTGACGAATGTTAAAGTGGAATTTGGAAGCAGCCCCCCTAACTTCAAGGTGATCGTCCTTTCCATTACTTCATCTCTAAGCCTGGAGTCTATATTACAGCAGGCTTGAGATAGGATCAACGACTTCTCTCAGAAATTAGTGAAGTAGTGATCAGAAGAAAAAATAACTAAGGCAAAATGTCAAATTGAATTATATACATTATTACTACTTTCATAGAATAAAAATTTTCTAAGATTTTAGCTAGCTTTCATTTGATATATTTTTCAATATTTTGCTATTAATGGGAAAATAACAATTTTATATATTGTTTATTTATGGTGCATGAAATAATTTTTTGTATATTTACATGTGGAATAATCAAATCATGAAAGTTGATAAAAGCACTTTAAATGTTTTTATATTTTCAAAATATATTACTAGTATCCATTGTTGCAATGATGTTCAGCAATAATATGGTATACCTTGAAACAGGCATGGAATTTGTTATATTTGGGGTATATATTCTCCTTTGTTTTGTCACACACAACCTTGAAATTCAATTGTACAGGCTATTCCACTTGAGCATTGATTTAAACTAGAAATGGAATGATCATTTCAGCATTGATATTTTAAACTGACTGAATAGTAAGAATGTAATTGAGTAAAGATATTTTTGGAGAAGTATTTTTTTTAAAACGATTTATTTGTTTGAAAGGTAGAGTTATACAGAGAAAGAGAGAGACAGAGACAAAAAGAGAGATCTTTCATTTGCTAGTTCACTCTTTAAATGGCCCCAATGGTCAGGGCTGGGCCAGGCCAAAGCCGGGAGCCAAGAATTTCATCCAGGTTTCTTAAGTGAGTGCAACAGCCCATGTACTTGGGCCATTTTCTATTGGTTTCCTGGGCACATTTTCAGGGATCTGGATCAGAAGTGGAACAGCCAGATATTGAACCAGCCAGAGCCCATATGCTATGCCAATGTTGCAAGTGGAGGCTTAACCCACTATTACCACAATGCCAGCCCTAGACAAGTAATTTAAAAGCAAGAGAGAAACTACTAAAGTGCTTGCTCACTGTCTAAAAGAACCATTTTTAGACTTCCTTCATGTCTAACCTGGTGTGACTTGTCATTATTCCTTTTCTCAGTCTTGTCCGTATACTGTAGATTCTAGTGTTTCATGTCAGGCCGTCTAGGGAGATGAATGCATCCTTACCAGGTGGCATATAAAAACTTAGCAGCAGGATGAATGTCACAGGATTTGGTGTTTTGCTGCACAGTTGGGTGACTTTGGTTCATGATGTGTATTAAAGACTAGAATAGTGGAACTAGTAGGCTCCAAACACAAAGACAAATAAGGAATTGGAAAGGAATGTTGCCTGATATGCTTGTTCCAGGGGTGGATAGGATCTGGCCTATGGGCTACACAAGGCCCAGGAAATAATTTAACTGGCCCTGCAAAGCAACTGCAAGTGAAACTTGAAATTCAATAAATCAGTAGCAGATTAATTTTAAGCTGATAATTTTGTGTGGCCCATAAATGATATTTTAATATCCAAATGATGTTGGCAGATAAGTTCCCCTACTCCTGGAGCTATGCATATGTGTTGGAAATTTACAATGTAACTCCCAAAATATACAATTAGTATATGCTCATACAAAATTTTAAAAATTAAAAAAAATGTTTAATACTCAACGTAATTTTTATTTTTCATGAATAGTTCTTTGATATTTTGCATTTTCTATGATCATTCTGAACATCCCTTATATATTTAGATTTCAATTTCTTTTGCACCAAAGTAAACTTATCTTTTAATCTCATTTTTCCACAAACTTGAATTCTGTTCATACTCTTCTATTTGCTTTGCCTTGAATGCTCAATTTCTTGAAATCTGTCTTCCACAACTGACATTGAAATCACTTTCTTGATCTACCTTCTAGTATTCATGGTTATCTCTTCACAGCTTAACTTTCATTGAACTTCACGTTGCATGTATTCACCTCTATTTATTTTGACTCATTCTGTGTAATAAGTATTATCTGGTTGCCTACCTTGCCTGAGTTTCTCAGTCCTGTCCTAACCCCACAATAAGCAGCTTTCCATAATTCAGCAAAACATGACAGAATGTTTTTCCTAAGTGTGTTGCAAAAAAAGAAATTGATTGAATTAAGATATGCAGTATATATTTATATTTGTTATCCTAATTATACATTGCCATAGCTCTTTTATTCCTTATGTCTTCAGCAGCTTATTTTTTTAATTAATAGCAATCATTACTGAACAGTTATTGTATTCAAGGCTCGGTGTATTTTTTATATGTGTCATTTCTTCTTTTACATGGGCCACAATAGTATTACTTGTAGATATCATATACTTAACATTTCAAATTAAGATAATGAAGGCATTAGCTTATAGTTTACATTTCACCACTGTTACAACTGGAATTTAATCCAGTTGCAGTGGATGCAAAAGTTCTATTGATTGTGCTGTTACAAAACATCAGGGTAACACCAGTGAAAGTTTTTGTCATACTACAAATTTATATTCAGGTACTGGGCCTAGTGTGTGAACACTAATGATTGGCGGAGCTACACTAATAGCAACAGTAGATCATTAGTTCTTTTGCATGATGATTAGGTGGCTGTTATAACATTTTGTTGACAATACTTATCAATAAGCACATGCGTGCATCATTCTTTTTTTTAAAAAGAATATCATTATATTCTTTATTTTCTTTATATATTCTTTTTTTATTATTAAACTTTTATTTAATGAATATAAATTTCCAAAGTACAGCTTATGGGTTACAATGGCTTCCCCCCTCCCAAAACTTCCCTCTCACCCACAACCCTCCCCTTTCCCGCTCCCTCTCCCCTTCCAATCACATCATGATTCATTTTCAATTCTCTTTATATACAGAAGATCAGTTTAGTATATATTAGGTAAAGATATCAACAGTTTGCCCCCATATAGCAACACAAAGTGAAAAAAAATACTGTTGGAGTACTAGTTATAGCATTAAATAAGGGTGTACAGTACATTAAAGACAGAGATCCTACATAATTATTTTTAAAAATTAATTAATTTTCTATGCCATTTCCAATTAAACACCAGGTTTTTTTTTTTCATTTCCAATTCTCTTTATATACAGAAGATCTATTCAGTATATAATTAGTAAAGATCACATCAGTTTGTACCCACACAGAAACACAAAGTGTAAAAATACTGTTTTAGTACTAGTTATAGCATCACTTCACATTAGACAACACATTAAGGACAGATCCCACATGGGATGTAAGTACACCGTGACTCCTGCTGCTGACTTAACAATTTGACACTCCCGTTCATGGCGTCAGTAATCTCCCTAGGCTCTAGTCATGAGTTGCCAGGGCTATGGAAGCCTTTAGAGTTCACTGACTTTGATCTTATTCCGATAGGGTCATAATCAAAGTGGAAGTTCTCTCCTCCCTTCAGAGAAAGGTACCTCCTTCTTTGATGGCCCCGTTCTTTCCACTGGGATCTCACTCACAGAGATCTTTCATTTAGGTCTTTTTTTCTTTTTTTTTTTCCAGAGTTTCTTGGCTTTCTATGCCTAAAATACTCTCATGGGCTCTTCAGCCAGATCCGAATGACTTAAGGGCTGATTCTTAGGCCAGAGTGCTATTTAGGACATCTGCCATTCTATGAGTCTGCTGTGTCTCCCGCTTCCCATGTTGGATCGTTCTCTCCCTTTTTGATTCTATCAGTTAGTATTCACAGACACTAGTCTTGTTTGTGTGATCCCTTTGACTCTTAGACCTATCAGAGCCATCAATTGTGAACTGAAATTGATCACCTGGACTAGTGAGATGGCATTGGTACATGCCACCTTGATGGGATTGTATTGGAATCCCCTGGCACATTTCTAACTCCACCATTTGGGGCAAGTCCGATTGAGCATGTCCCAAATTGTACATCTCCTCCCTCTCTTTTTCCACTCTTAAATTTAAGAGGGATCACTTTTCAGTTAAAATTTAAACACCTAAGAATAATTGTGTGTTAATTACAGAGTTCAACCACTAGTACTAGAACAACAACAACAACAAATACTAAAAAGGATAAAGTATTACATTGTACATCTAGAGTCAGGACAAAAGCAACATCAAGTATCTACATGGATGCACTGATATTAAACTGTGTAAAAATTGGATTCAAGTTGTTTTCTACATAGCATATCTCAATGCTGATATCATCAGAGCAAGTCATGGCTTATTTCTTGTTTTGTTTTGGATCAAGGAGTTTGCATTGCAGTTTATGAGCCCTCATGAATTTTAGTTGAATCTTCCATCACCTGAGCAAAATACATGTATGTGAAAATCTCCCCCTGCCAAATATATGCCTATATTTATCCTTTGAATTTTTAGTAAACTGATTTATCTATTGACATATTCATGTATCTGCATGGCCATATACTCATGGTAACACATTATTTTTGTTGATACATTCATCAGAATCTCAAAGCTATCTGAGTTCTCAAATATGCTCAATCCCTCAAACTCATTGTTAGGTAGAAATCAATTCCATCATTTTTCTCTTTAGGTGTTATTAACCAGCAATGAATTCACTAAAATATGTTGTCACTTAGCCCCATTTTTCTTTATTTAATAGTTAACTTCGGAAAGCTTATGTGAGCATCCTTGGCCCATAAATCAAGGAATCTTTCTTAGAAAGGAAATGAGGTTGTGGAACTGAAAGAAAAAAATCCCTTTTCTATCCCTTCTACTCCTAGACCAGACACTATTGTGTGTATACTTAATGAGATCCTTGCAAGTATTGTTATTATTCTTATCCTCAGTTTCATTTTAGAATCAGCTATATGAACTTTAGAATTTGAGTTCTCAGCAGATGATTAAAAAGTTTAGTTGTCCTATATATAATTTTTTAAAAAAATATTTTATTTATTTATTTGAAAGTCAGAGTTACAGAAAGGGAAGGAGAGACAGGGGCAGACAGATTTTCCACCCACTGGCTAACTCCTCAAGTGGCTGCAATAATTGGGCCAAGCTGAAACCAGAAGCCAGGAGCTTCTTCTAGGTTCCCCATGTGGATGTGGTGTAACCTGGACTTGAACAGGTGCCCATATGGGATGCTATTGGCAGCTTAATCTGCTGGGCCACAGTACTGGCCTTATGTGAATTTTTTTTATCTTCCTAGTGTGAAGAATCAAAAGAAGAGAATATATTAGAGTAAGTAGGGAAAAAAAGAGAAAAGGCGGTTTAATAATTTAGACAAGTAGAAGGATTTACATGACTAGATATTAAATATTATTTTTGTTTACTTTTATAACAAATTATAGTCATATTCAATACTAATGTTTTTCTATTTGAAAAAGTTAATTCAACTTTTAACAGAAATATAAAAGTCACATAAACAAGACTAGTGTCTGCTAATACTAACTGATAGAATCAAAAAGGGAGAGAATGATCCAACATGGGAAGAGGGATACACAGCACACTCATAGAAGGGCAGATGTCCTAAACAGCACTCTGGCCTAAGAATCAGCCCTTAAGGCATTCAGATCTGGCTGAAGAGCCCATGAGAGTATTTTAGGCATGGAAAGCCAAGATACTCTGGGAAAAAAAAAAAACCCTAAAAATTGTACATACTCTTAACTAATGGGCTCTTACCATGTGTCCAGTTACTATGATAATGCAATATATCTTATCTTTAACTCCTTATAACATATCCTACTAGAATTCGTGCTATCATTCTACAAGTAATGTGATCAGGTTCACATAACCACTTAGTGAAAAAACCAAAATCTGATATGTGTTTTTATCCAATTCTCTTCATTCTCTTCTTCATGGCAAATCACTTGACCTCATCTGATTTCAGTGCCACTCTGTAAATAAACAACTAGTAGTCATATATACTTGCATGTGTATGTGTGTGTGGAGGGAGTGTGGTGAGTTGAGGGCACTTGCTATGTTCACAGGATTATTTTTCTGTTTGTTAGCTCATTTTGGTTAAAATTAAAGAGACCAGAGCTGGCGCTGTGGCATAGCTAGTGAAGCTAGCTGGTATCCCATATTGGTGCCGGTTCGGGTCCCAGCTGGTCCAGCTCTCTGCTATTGTCTGAGAGGGCAGTAGAAAATGGCCTAATTCCTTGGGCCTCTGCACTAGTGTGGGAGACCCAGAAGAAGTTCCTGCCTCTTGGCTTCAGATCAGCACAGCTCCGGCCATTGCAGCCATCTGGGGAGTGAACCAGCAGATGGGGGACCTCTCTCTCTCTGCCTCTGCCTCTCTGTGACTCTGCCTTTCAAATAAATAAATAAATAAATAAATAAATAAATAAATCTTTTAAAAATTAAGAAGACCATTAGAGTTCTCTACTGCATGGATTCCAGTAAAGTTATAAAGTAGTACTTTGACAAGGAAAGAAAAAGGAATTTATGCAGGCAAGATTTGGAATAAGAAACCCAGAACTAGAGGTAACCTAGACTGTGAAACTCCTCTGTAGTTGTCACAGAATTTGCTGAGTGATTGAAATTTTTCCACAAGACATAGACTGAATAAAAGTTTTCCTTATATTAAGGAGTTCTGTAGTCTAAGATGACAGCTGAATTGGAGATGGAGTTGCACAATTTGGTCTGGTAACCTTATGATTACATTCACTGATAATTTCACTAATCTCTGTATTTATTATCTGGCAATTCTATGTCAGAATTGCCTACATTTACATTTTAGAGGTGTAATGTTATTTAAGTCTGGTTCTAGGAAAGATGATCATACATGGGACTTCAAAAGGTTCATGTTAAATAGAATTAAAAGATGTTTATTTTTTTCTAACAAGTTTGAAATCCATGCATTGTTTTCCCAAAACATATATTTTCCATGAATGCCTCTTATATGTATGGATTTCAGTATTTTTGTCATCAAAATAAACTTATATTTAAAGATTGATTTGTCTATTTATTTGAAAGGAAGACTGACAGAGGGGGAGAGAAAATAAAGAATTTCAATTCACTGCTTCACTCCCCAAATGGTTGCAACAGCCAGGGCTGGGCAAGCCTGAAGCAAGGAGCCAGGAATTCCATCTGGGTGTCCCAGATGGGTGGCAGTGTTCTAAGCTCTTGGTCATCTTCTACTGCCTTTCCAGAAATGTTAGCAGGGAGCTAGTTCAGAAGCAGAGGATTGCATCTGGGTCTTGAACTGACACTCTGATATTGCATGCCAGTGTTGCACGCAGTGGGTTAATCTGCTGTGCCGCAATTCCCTCCCTAATAAACTCATATTTTGATTCGGTTTTACATAACTTTTTTGAAGTTCCTTTGTATGGCCCAGTTTGCTGAGGGCAGTTTTGATATGTGACTGTTGTCCTGAAAAAATTATTAATAGAGTCTTGATTTGAACAATAAATGACATTATCAACATGTCTTTATCCCATGTCTATCCTTTGTTATCTCAGAAGGACTCTCAAATGTCTTTCATCAGTCTCAACCTCATGTTTCTAAGTTTACAATAATGCCACCAAATTGGAAAATTGATGTGAACTTGTTATTCTTACTGCACTTTATCAGGAATATAACTAATACATTTATAACTGACTATATAGATGATGTGAGAGAATTTATCCCCTGTGTTTTTTCTTATAAAGAAAACTGTAGCCTAAGGGATAAAATGGGAGCATTGAGTGTGATGGTGCATGGTTCAAATCTCATCCTTGGTAACGAAATAACTATATTAATATCAATCCTAACTTTGAATACCTATTCTT
This sequence comes from Lepus europaeus, assembly GCF_033115175.1. Classification (NCBI taxonomy): domain Eukaryota; kingdom Metazoa; phylum Chordata; class Mammalia; order Lagomorpha; family Leporidae; genus Lepus; species Lepus europaeus. Next base: position 31,706,030 of record NC_084832.1, on the reverse strand, counting down.
TGATTCTCTATTTTTTGTACTTAGTATATAAATACTATAACCTAATGAACTAATAAGATTGTTGTAAAGATTAGATTTGGCATTATACACAATGGTTAGCATTATCCATGATACAAAGTAGAAATACGTTTTGATAAATGGTCAAGTTATTGCAGTTATTTGTCTGATTTCAAGACATACCCTTCACTGTCAATCAGGTAATGTGTCAGTTATATATGTTTCTAGCAGATAATAAGCTTCTAGATTTAAATGAACCAAATACTTCTATTCACTATTGTTCAAAAACTAATATCACTATTTTATTTTTTTAATTTATTTGACAGATAGAGTTAGACAGTGAGAGAGAAGAGACAGAGAGAAAGGTCTTTCCTCTGTTGATTCACCCCACAAATACTATTTTCTTAATTTAAGAAACAATCATTAAAAATGATAAGTGGAATATTTGAAAACTTCAGAAACAGAAAAAAGCACTTTATATCTATTTACAAAATGAATATTAAAAAACATTATTCTCTCACATAAACTAATCTGAACCTCAGAAATTCAGACTAAGTTCAGATAATTTCATCAAATTCTTATAGAATTCAAACAATAGTATTCTTAGGAGTTTAATTTGAACCGAAAAGTGATCCCTGTTAAATATGAGTGGGAAAAAGAGAGGGAGGAGATGTACAATTTGGGACATGCTCAATCGGACTTGCCCCAAATGGTGGAGTTGGAAACATGCCAGGGGATTCCAATACAATCCCATCAAGGTGGCATGTACCAATGCCATCCCACTAGTCCAAGTGATCAGCTTCAGTTCACAATTGATGACTCTGATAGGTCTAAGAGTCAAAGGGATCACACAAACAAGACTAGTGTCTGTGAATACTAACTGATAGAATCAAAACGGGAGAGAACGATCCAACATGAAAAGCGGGAGACACAGCAGACTCATAAATGGCAGATGTCCTAAATAGCACTCTGGCCTCAGAATCAGCCCTTAAGACATTCGTATCTGGCTGAAGAGCCCATGAGAGTATTTTAGGCATGGAAAGCCAAGACACTCTGGGAAAAAAAAAAAAAGAAGACCTAAATGAAAGATCTCTGCGAATGAGATCCCAGTGGAAAGAACAGGTCATCAAAGAAGGAGGTACCTTTCTCTGAAGGGAGGAGAGAACTTCCACTTTGACTATGACCTTGTCTAAATATGATCAGAGTAAGCGAACTCAAAAGGCTTCCACAGCCTTGGCAACTCATGACTAGAGCCTAGGGAGATTACTGATGCCATAAACAAGAGTGTCAAATTGTTAAGTCAACAACAGGAGTCACTGTGTACTTATGTCTCCTGTGAGATCTATCCTTAATGTGTTGTCCAATGTGAAGTAATGCTATAACTAGTACTGAAACAATATTTTTACACTTTGTGTTTCTGTGTGGGTGCAAACTGATGAAATCTTTACTTAGTATATACTGAATCGATCTTCTGTATATAAAGATAATTGAAAATGAAAAAAAAAACACTTAGTTTTAAATTGGACATTGCATAGAAAATTTATCAATTTTTAAAAAATATCATGTAGGATCTCTGTCCTTAATGTGCTGTACATTGTGATTTAATGCTATAACTAGTACTCCAACAGTATTTTTCACTTTGTGTTGCTATGTGGGTGCAAACTGTTGATATCTTTACCTAATATATACTAAACTGATCTTCTGTATATAAAGAGAATTGAAAATGAATCTTGATGTGATTGGAAGGGGAGAGGGAGCAGGAAAGGGGAGGGTTGCAGGTGGGAGGGAAGTTATGGGGGCGGGGAAGGCATTGTAATCCATAAGCTGTACTTTGGAAATTTATATTCATTAACTAAAAGTTTAAGAAAAATTCTGATAGAATTTTAAAAAAGTTCTTTTCATTTTGGAAATCTTTATCTATCACAATTATAATACATTCAAGGCAATCCAGTTATCGTTCTTTGTGTTATTTTTTGAATGAGAAAACAGACAATTTTCCCACATTTTAAAATCACTCTGAATCAGGATTAGCAAAATAAAAGGAAGATCTGACTCCATTTTACTCCACAAAAAATGGATTGGACAGATTCACATGTACATTGTACGTCTGAAGAGAGCTGAATAGTGCTGTGGACAGGGCATAGGGAATGGCACCACTCAACTGGAACTCAAACCGGAGCCACATCCACTCACAGTGCCACTGATTTGATGGCTTTCTCTGAAAACAGGTGGCCCTGGGGTTACCAAAACCTCACCCTGTCTCTTCCCTGTCTCATAAAGCTTTCATGTAATACACTTCAATTTGTGAAATACTTCAAAATCAGTTAACCTGAAGGTCATCGATGAAGCCTATAAGTCGCTTGATTCTGTCACTTGCAACTTTGTTTTTTTTTCCTGAAAGTTCCTGGGAGCCTCTTAAGTTTGAAGAAGCAAAACATGAGTTGGAACTTAACTTTAGCCTTTCACACCTCAGATTTTTCATAAAGGGGTTTACAATAAAACCCCATTGACTTTGTTCTTGGTGTGTGTGTGTGATAGTCAAATGTGAAAATGCTTTGTAATCATGATCATAATCTCCCACTTGAACAACCACTAACAGCTTCCTAACTGGTCTCACTGCCTCTGCTCTTAATCAAAACCACCTGTAACTTTTAAAAAAGGTTATTTTTAAAAACATAAGCCATACTTAAAACTCAGAAACAGTTTCCCATCAAGAATTATGTCCTAAATTATTTCCAACACTAGGTTCACATATAATCTTATATGTACCGACATTTCTAATCTTCCTAGGTTAAACTTTGCTTTGTTGCTCCAGTTACACTGGCATTTTTTTTTTCTTGAAAAAATCTTGGATCACCTTTTGTTTTGATGTTTATTATTATTCATTATCTATATCTGTCACTAAAGTATAAGATTCTTGAAACCAACAAATGCATCTGTCTTATACCGTATACTACTTTAAGCAACAATGGGAGTGTCTGGCACTTAGAAGATGCTAACTGAGAATTAATTAAATGAACCTATTCTGTACATACTAACTTTGCCTTACAACTGAAATGCAAAACAGATAATAAGTCAGCTAAAGTAAGATACCCTTATACACTGTTGTTGAGAATGTAAACTAGTATAACCGTTATGGAAGACAGTATTGAGATTCCTCAGAAATTTGAAAATAGATCTAACATATGACCCCGCCATCCCACTGCTGGGAATTTACCCAAATGAAATGAAATGAGCACATGAAAGAGTTATGTGTTTCTAGGTTTATTGAAATTCAATTCACAATAGCTAAGATATAGAATCAACCCAGATGTCCATCAACTGATGACTGGATAAAGAAAATGTGTTATATATACATGGTGGAATACTACTCAGCCATATAAAAGTATGAAAGCCTATATTTTGCAACTGGAAACCATTATACTTAGTGAAATAAGCCAGTCTCAAAAAGACAAATATTCTCTGATATGTAGCAGTTACTATAGAACATAAAAATGTATAGGAATAAAATGAACGACTTGTGAAATGATTGTCATTTTTAGCCCTTGTTTAAACTGTGGGATACCTGCGGTCTTTCTCTTTTTTGCTTGTTCATGGTAAATTAAACCTGTGATAATAGAGTACATTAAAATTATGTCTTTTTAAATATTAAGGAGAAAATTAAATAAATAAAATTTGCACATAACTCTCAACTTATCTGTCTTAAAATTTCAAATATGCTTAGTGGGTGTAATTCTTGTAATAGTGCTTTGGTTAATGGTCCTCATTGTGTTGATTTATTTCAGACAAAATAACATAGTAATGTGATGTGTTACTCATATATAATTCATTTATAAATTATAACCCCCCAAATATCAAAAGCATATACAAAAGTAATAGAAGAGATCTATCCCATAACTACAAAGTGGAAATTTTATATCCCAAGTACTCTGTGAGAAAGCTCTGAACTTTTGGATGAAGACAATGAAAAGTTAGCATGCAAAGAACTCTTGGGGAACATTTTATTTGAGTGTGTCTGGGGTACATTCAACTTTATACAATTATTATTTTAAACTTCTTAAAGGCATAGTGCTTTAATTATATTATAAATCTGGATAATGCTGTTTTCTTTTTCTAAGAAAAATCATGACCTATCTCCAGAGGCAGGACTTACTCAGATTTCATGTTCTCTTTTCAACGAGCGAGGGTAGGGCTGGGAGAAAGAATGAGAGTAATTATAATAAGAAATAAATTGTTATTTTGATCTTGTATTTGTCTTTGATTTCAGCTAAAGATGAGATATTAAATACCTTTGAATCATACTATAACCATCATTGAGCTTATTTAAATTAAAAATTTCTCAATTAAGTAAACAATGTAATTAGAGGTATCTAAAGCCATAGTCCAATCTGGGGAAATGAATAATATGTAATAGAAGTAATGTTATCATACATGTATTACTTTCAAGATATTCTAAAATTCTTTAATTTTTTAAAATTTACTAATTTGTATTGATAACAACTTTATGAGAAATACTGTGGTTACTCTCATGATTAAAATACATGGATGTACAGAGAGGTTAGTGAAGTCCCCAAACTAGTAAAGATTAGGCTGAAAATCAGGAAATACTTCTTTCTGAGTATATTTAAATATCCCTTCATGCTCCTGATATTTACTGTCTTCTTTCTGTGTATTTATTTTAAGACTAATCAGCTTGTGATTTACACTAACCTTGATGGGTTGCCATGGTTACCTAAGTTAATAGTACAGCAAACTATAAAAAAAAAAATTCCATAGCCATTCACTTCTAGATGTTTTCATTCACATTTCTAAATACAGGTCACAGCATAATAGTTGTTACTGAAATATCATTTGTCTGAACAGATATATTACATTTAACATAGACTTAAGTAATTCTTATTTATTATAAGTAACTTGAGGGTAATTTACAAATATTAAATCATAGAGTACTAATTACAACACTATGAATACATACCAATTATTATCCTCATCTAACCAATGATTCTAGCTAATATTATTGATGTGCATGAGAACACATATACTTTGCCTTCCCATAGTTTTTTTAGTATAATCTGAGTGCTCTCATCATATTTAATTAGAATTATTCCTCAAAGGATTTTGTTGAGATACAGTGTATGCTATAGTTGACTACCAGATTTTATTTTGACTTTTGCAACTTACATCTGTTGAATAAGCTTCTATAGCAACAGTCTTTGGATGTTGAATGACAAAGATCTCAAAAATGTCAGTTGAAGTAGGTAACCATTGCTCAGAGTAAGGTGTGTCCCTAAGATACAGATACAGGTGATTGTACTTGGCTTGAATACACAATACAAGTCATCTGGATCTAGAACCGTTCTTGTCTTATTTATTTTATGCCCCTTGAGATCACCAAAATCATATCTTTTATTTCTATGTGCATATACACACATATGTTTACATGCAAGGAGAAGGAAATACAAGGGAGAAGGAGAGAGGAACACTGGAATATGAAGGAGAAAGTAGAGTGATATTTTAATCTCTTTAATTTCCAATAGCTTCTTTAGTTTATTATTTTCTTTTTTAATTCAGTGAGCTCAATAAAGGTGTCCATAGTGAATTAGGAATGACGATACTGTTTTTTTTTTAAGATTTATTTATTTATTTGAGAGGCAGTTACAGAGAAAGGAAGTGGCAAAGAGAGATGTCTTCAATCTGCTGCATCACTCCCCAAATAGTCACAATGGCCAGAGCTGGGCCAATCCAAAGCTGGGAGCCAGGAGCTTCTTTCAGGTCTCCCACATGGGTGCAGGGGCCCAGGCACTTGTGCCATCTTCCACTGCTTTCCTAAGCCATTAGCAGGGAGCTGGATGGGAAGAGGAGCAGCTGGGACTCGAATTGGCCCTCATACATGATGCCAGCACTGCAGGTGGAAGCTTAACCTTCTATGTCACAGAGCCAGCCCCAATATTGCTTTTGAGGGAGTAGATTATCAGAGAATCAGAAAACTAGGGCCTGAAGGGATGGAAGACTACTTCCTGTGGCAGAGCACATGGGTTGTGCACAACTTTATTCAAACTGACATTGCACCTTGTTAAAGGACACAGCTTTCAACAAGCAAGCAACTTAGGCTGAAGCAACTGAGGTTGAGCAAATAAATACTTCATAGAAATTTAGGAAAAATTCTTAAAGGGAACTCATTTAATTGGACAATGGAAAGTTTTATTCTTCCACCCTTGCTTTTTGGTATTTGGAATATTGAATTGTTAATTAGGGTTTCACCTTGTGAAACTGTGAAGTGTATCTCAAGTACAGGTATCATGAGGTACATTCATAGATCAAAAAGATAGGAAATTTGTGTGTGATGAACAAAAAACAATCAATCTCCCCTAGACTGTGACCTTTTCCAGACTGGGTTCTTTTAGAGGAAGGTCAGCTGAGTAACACATGTACATGTTTCAAATAATGTTGTTTTGGGATTTTTTTTTTTTTGTTATGTTCAACTTGTAACTGATTTTTCCTTTTTCTCCCTTCCATACCTTCTCATTTTCTTCCCAAATCAAAGAAAAAAGAGCATGTGCTAAGTGGAGACATCTTTTACTAACTGTGGTTTAGTCTACATTTTGCTGTATGGTACCTGGCACCAAATTGAGGAATTATCAAATGTATCATCAACATCCCTAATAGAAAAGATTGTAGCAGAGATTGCTTTAGATAGCTTGTGGTCAAGCCACACACCTTAATACCACTTTTCCCACATCTCTCTCTCTCTCTCTCTCTCATTGACTGATCCATTTAAGAGTACAGAAATGAGAGATTATCTAAGGGACAGGTAGCTCAGAGATTCTTCAAGCAAGCTACCAGAATCCACAATTTATTCCTATGACAAATCCACCATTGAGCATGGATGCAGAATTCAGCTGGCAAGGGAAAGGAAATACAGGGTTCAAAGCAAGGTGAGAAGGCTCATGGCCAAAAAAACCCATATGCAGAGAACTACTTATGGCCTACCTCAACCCATATGGAAGTTCACTGCTTTTACCATTTAGAGTTCCCAAGAGAACCTGTCTGGAAGGAGAAATAAATCCCAGTCCCCTCTAACACCAGATCCTGCTTACTGCATGTGGGATATTACTCAACAGGCACAGCTGTGCTTGCAGTTTTATGTAAACATCTGAGGCCTTTCCTACAGCCTGAGTCTCACTCTTTTAGAGCACTTTCTCCCTAATTTCAAATTCCCTCAACATATATGATCTGCAGAAACTGGGCCAAATGTAAATCACATTGAAGGTGAAAAGTGATGGTGTTTGAGCCAGGATGCAATGTCAATCACTTGAATCCTTTTCACAAGCCGCACTGCCCCAAACGCAATGTGTCTGAGAGGCATGTGCACAGAAGGCAAGGCCAGGGAGGGCATATTCTTCATCGTTATGTGGCTTTTGCTCTAAATTCCCATGGAATGTCATCTCCTCAGGTAGTTACCAAATGGAACTGGCCCCAGACTCATCTTGCCAGCCAGATGTGTGGGAGCACATCCCACCAGTCCTGACTTATTTAACTTCATACCAAAAAAACCCTTCACTCACTAGGAGTGCAGCTCACTAACACTTCCTGCTTCTGACTATGACCCAGTCTTGATAGAGTAAGGATGAGCAAGGAACAGACAGAGGCTAAAGCCATTTGATTGGCAGAAATGCAACGAAGTGAGCAAAAGCTTTAGATTCCTATTGAAAGTCAAGGTTAGGATATATATAACCCTTTACTGAGGTGTGGAATCTATTCACACATCAGTAGAAAAACTCTTTTTGCCTGTCTAACATCAATTCCCTCTTTTATTTGTACCAGTTCCCTGATTTTCCTTCCTCATTCTGCTGTTATGTTGTTCAAGTGGGATTAATTCTACAATCCTACCATTTTGCATGTAGATGAACAAGTATGTCCATGCCTAGACAGTCAGAATATTCCATCCCTGCACTTCAACAATTTGAAGATGGCAATGAGATCTGATGGTAGCCAAAGAATCTCAACTCTTGAGCTTTCATTAGAGAGCTTGAGAAAGAAATAATATTTTGATTTAGCATTTCCAAAACAGCTACAAATCATTTTGAAAATATTAAAGTCTTCCTGAGAATAGAGCCAATGTGGAGGAAGAAGATATCTTATATTTTGTTTTCAATTAAATTAGGAAACAGCTTTTTGTTTCTTTGTCCATCCCTTCCTTCCTTTCTGCCTGCACCTGCCTACCTTCCACCACTCCTTTTGCCCCTCCCACCCATTCTTGCTCAAGCATATTTAGGTTACATTTTTGTTAGTCTTGCCTAAGAGAAGCTTTGAATAGGTTTGCTGCATGTTTTCTGGGTGAGTTGCCAATTTCACTTAAATGTTAATTGTACCTATTTGTAAGATGCTTTAAAACTTTTATTCATATATGCTGCTTTGGGAATTGGTAGCTTATACTAGACACACAATACAGAGTCTCTTCTCATTATTAGTCATGATGTTGAGTTCTTACACATATAGAACTGTAACTGTGGGGTAACATAAGTTAACTGTATCCAATCTACCCTGGATTCATTATCATTTCTATTATAATAATGCTATTTTTTGTTAGCTACTCTATAGCATTTGAGATATTCTCTTCTACTCTATGGTAAAATTACTATAGTCAGAGTCATTCATTAACTGACCTTATTTGACATGATGCAGTAGATTGGTTTATTTTCTTTGTAGAAGATGTTCCAGATTTCCTAGAGCTCCATATTGGACTGTATAATTCAATTTTCTCATTTGTTATAGTTTATTTCTCCCATTCTGAAAGAAACTTTGGACTCATGAACAGAGCATCAGTATCTATGTTGTACCTCTCAGAACACTGAACTTAGGGCTTCTTTCTAAGCATCACTCATAATATGTGCTACTGAGAAGTTGCAAATCCATGGGGAAAGAGTGAGTCTTAAATGTGTGCTTGAAGTTTCTAAGTGAATTGAAATCAAGAGCTCCAAATTGTAAATGTATCAAGTCTCATATTTGCAAGTCTCAAACTGGCAAAAGTGAAGGGTTTCTTGCAGTACTGTTTTCTGAATAAAGTGCTCTCTCTGAGCTAAGCACAAAGCCATCTGCAACAGCTTAAATTGCTCCCTTAGTCACAAGGATAGAGTAGTGGTAAGAGTGAAATAGCTGCAAACCCTGAAGGCTTGCTTTTACCTCCAGAGTGTTCTTGGTGGGTGCTTGCTTCACTTTCTTCCTGTCTAGGTGCTATCCTCGGCTTTTCTTCTGGTGTTGACTGCTAAAACTGGGGACCAGAAATTTTCTTTTATTTTAGAGAAAAGCTTCCCCTGCAACTACTCAAATTTAGAAATAGAAAATCAGCCCTGGCCATATTACTTGCATTATGGCAAACAATCTGGAAATGCACTAATGTTGGAGGTTAAAACTAGAACCCTTACACACCAAAAGCCTAAAAGGCAGGCTTTCAACTTCTCTTTCTTCTCCATAAAACCTGGGTTGTGTGAGTAGGCTCAATTGTCAATTTCCAACGTTTCTATCCTAGGTTACGTCTTGGGGGATTTTGAACTTGGTCATATTAGAAAAATCACACATAGCAGCATATGCCTTTTCCATCCTCCCACATATTTGTTCATATTTCATATATAACATGTCAACACAGCCTCATGTAGCCCCTCATCACGGCATAAAGTGCTCTAAGGATTTGCTGTGCTTGTGGACATATGCATTCGCTAAGTAGAACAGTCCTATCACAACTAAGATTCTATTTTGATATATTATGTCCACTACTACCCATTTAGAAGATAATAAAGCTGATATCATATGTTATTTTAGAACCAGTAAGATGTATTTGACAAATATTATCTTTTAAAACATAGTAAAAGTGTTAAAAATTGCAGGGCGAGTTTTCTTACCCCATGTTTGTTGGTAATATTCATCTTTAAATTTATTTCTCCAAGTACTTTACATAATCAACTATGGAAGGTCTACATGTTTCCCTTTTCCAGCAAAATATGACCAGTGGATCTATTCTCTTTCTTCAGAATTTTATTGTTACAATTCAGAGCATCTTTAAGTTTTCAAATGGGACTTTGGGAAATGACATTCCCAAGCTGCCAAATGTCTGAGCCTGTGCCTGTGGTCCAGCAGATTCTCATGACCAGTGACTGTGTATGATGAGCAAATGTGGAGGCGGGCAGATATATAAAACAGGCATTCTTAAGTTGGCACCTCCCCAAGTATCTGCTAACATTACCTCCTAATGTTTACAGTAAATTCAGTAGAATTAAGCTGTTTCAAACAATTGCAGCCACTGATTTCTTACTTGGATTCTGGGGCTTAAATCACACATTCCCTTTAGGTGTGAGAAGGCTAAATCTCACTAGGGCATGTCTAATTTATTTCATCTTCATAAGCTGCATTTATCTTCCCGCTTTTCCTCTCCAACAAATTCACTATCGGTTCAGTCTACAATATTGTGTTGATAGTTTCATCCAGAATATTATCTTATTGTTTGCTTTCTATAGTTCATCTAGCACCAAAAAGGTAATGTTCTAAAGAGGAAGATTCATACCATTAAAAATAGTATGCATATAAAGTTAGCACAATTTTATTTTTTTTTTTTTTTTTTTTTTTTTTTTGAGGGCTTGGTATTTTTTTTTTTTTTTTTTTTTTTTTTTTTATTAAACTTTTATTTAATGAATATAGATTTCCAAAGTATAGCTTATGGGTTACAATGGCTTCCCCCCTCCCATAACTTCCCTCCCGCCCGCCACCCTCCCCTTTCCCCTTCCATTCATGTAAAGATTCATTTTCAATTCTCTTTGTATACAGAAGATCAGTTCAGTATATATTAGGTAAAGATTTCAACTTTTTGCCCATATAGCAACATCAAGTGAAAAAACTACCATTGGATTACTAATTATAGCATTAAATAGCAATGTGCAGCACATTAAAGACAGAGATCCTACAGAATTTTTTTTTTCAAATTAATTAATTTTCTATGCCATTTCCATTTTAACACCAGGTTATTTTTTTTTTTCATTTCCAATTCTCTTTATATACAGAAGATCACTTCAGTATTTAATTAGCAAAGACCTCATCAGTCTGCGCCCACACAGAAACGCAAAGTATAAAAATACCGTTTCAGTACCAGTCGTAGCATCACTTGGCTTTAGACGACACATTAGGGACAGATCCCACATGGGGTGTAAGTACACAGTGACTCCTGTTGCTGACTTAACAATTTGACACTCCTGTTCATGGCGTCAGTAATCTCCCTAGGCTCTAGTCATGAGTTGCCAGGGCTATGGAAGCCTTTAGAGTTCGCTGACTTTGATCTTATTCCGATAGGGTCATAGTCAAAGTGGAGGTTCTCTCCTCCCTTCGGAGAAGGGTACCTCCTTCTTTGATGGCCCCGTTCTTTCCACTGGGATCTCACTCACAGAGATCATTCATTTAGGTCTTTTTTTTTTTTTTCCCATGATATCTTGGCTTTCCATGCCTGCTATACTCCCATGGGCTCTTCAGCCAGATCCGAATGCCCTGAGGGCTGATTCTGAGGCCAGAGTGTTGTTTAGGACATCTGCCATCCTATGAGTCTGCTGTGTATCCCACTTCCCATGTTGGATCTTTCTCTCCCTTTTTGATTCTATCAGTCAGTATCAGCAGATACTTGTCTTGTTTGTGTGATCTCTTTGAGTCTTAGACCTGTCAGAGCTATCAATTGTGAGCTGAAATTGGTCACCTGGACCAGTGCGATGGCATTGGTACATGCCATCTTGATGGAATTGAGTTAGCACAATTTTAATTTCTTTTTATGACTTTGATCAGACTTGACTGAAAAGATATGTATATTTTTCAACAGCTACAAGTAGGTGTTGTGAATTGAATGCCTAAGCAAATGAAAGTTTTTTTTTTTTTTGAGAAAAAGATTTCTTAATATAGTGTCTATTAAGCTGGAAGATCAGCAGAAATTGATAAAGTAATACTTAGAATGATTAGGTGAGCAGTGATACCATATTTTCTATGAAGAAGTTGCGATCCAGAGAGGCTGATATACCTTTGCTTCTCTACTACTGCATGGCACTGATTGTCATATTCTACTGATTGATCAAGTCTGAGGATTTAGGAAGAACTTTGCTAACAAGGAGACAGGAACTCAGGCTTTGATTTCCTTTTATGCATGGTGTAGGGGTTTTTCTGAATTATCCATGTATGCTCACTGTAATCACAGGAATTCTTATAAACGCAAGTGAGAGGTGAGAGAGTCTGAGTCGATTCAAATTGAAATGTTACATGACTGCCTTCCAAGGTGGATCCAGGAAGTGGTTGTGAATCAAGGAATGGAGGCTGTCTTCAGATGCTGGAATTACAAGAAACATAATTCTCTGGTTGGTCCTCCAGAAAGAATATAGCCTTGCTGCCATACTCTGATGGCACCACCATAAGACCCATTTGAGACCCTGACCTTCAGATCTGTAAGATAAACTGTTTGTGCGACTTTAAGCAACTACATTCATGGGAATTTTTTTACAACAGCAAAAGGAATCTAGAACTGCTCTGCTTTGCTCACAGAGATGACTTCAAAGTCAGCTGTGAAAGCTTATGATTTTTCCTAAGTGTCTTGAGTTCATAAATGAAGTCTCTAAGGTTATCTTTTTCATCTCGCCATCTTTGTGGTGTAGTCAGAAGTGACTTCACCCTTTCTCTACAACCATAATATTGTAGACATGGTAATCGCATTTCAGCCACTTGATCACCCTCAAAGCCTTGCTCACCACTGGTGCTCTATCCTGTAGACCCGTTGTGATATTTTAAGTAAATCTGACATCTACATACCACGAATCTCTCATGACCCATTTCTGATGGACAGATGTTTCTTTCCTTAAGGCCCTACCTAATACTGAATACCATGCCATTCCACAGCCTGGAAGAGAATGTAATTTATTCCAGATGTCTCAAGTGTGCCATATTAAGACAAAAAGTACTGAGAGGGTAGAAGTAGTAGAAAGCTGCCACTAAATGGAAAGGAAGAAAACCAAAGGGGCTCAATGGAAACTGGAAATGTTAATGATAGGTCAGCGGTGTGCTAGGGATCTGGATCAGTGCAGAGCAATGAGGGATGGAATATATCAGCCTCTTTTCTCCTTACTCTTGCAGCACTAACTGGTGCTTCCTATTGGTCAAATTCTACCTGCATAATGCTGCCCATTGAGTCTAAAATTTGTATTCCAATCAAATCAGTCCTGGAGGGTACAGAGAAAGCCAGTAAAGAGTAGAGAAATGATCAGAAGCCTATGTAGAATGACTAGCACAAGCACAAATATAACATTTACAATCATCTTAGTAACTAACAAAGGAAATAAAAACCAACATGATAAATATGATTCCGCCAAGAGCCTAAGGGTTATATTGGTTTGAGAGGAAATATAGGAGAAAGGGAGTGTTATGCTTTATTTAATAGCTTTCTGTTGTCTTTAAGACTGAAGTATTCATGAATGACATTTGAAATTAAAAATATGAAAAATTTAGAAAAAACCTTGAGAAAATAAATTGTAATTGTATGTAATTCCAGTATCCAGAGAAAAATCATTTTTGGTATTTTGATGTGTCTCTTTATTCTCATTTTTGTTTTTATACATGTCTACAAGTTGACATATACATGAAATAATTTTGTATATACATATGTAAGGATTAGCCTTTATGAATTTTTAAATTTCATGTGTTTTCAGATTTGAAATATTATAAAATATATTTAGTGGTACATATTGCTTGATATACATACATGCATATGTATTTTATATACCATATCTATGCATATTGAGATACATTATTTTAAAATGTCCAGTGCTATAAATTATGTTACATTAAATGCACTTGGACATAACTATTTATTATTGTTTCCTTAGGGAAAATTCCAACATCTATTTTTCATCTTCATGTCTCCAGGTCCTCATGATCATTAATCACTGGCTCAGTGTCCTGGGCATTTTCTTTTCTTATTCTACTACTGACTCCCTCTTCCCAGTGTTGTTTTCCCTGCTTTCCCTCCTCCTGATTTTCTAGGGACTCAGGGTCAGTGTCTTCTGGGCATTTCATCCTTGTTCCTTCTTGCTCCTTTGGTAGCATTTACCAGGATCCAACCTCCAATCTTATCCTCTCATGCCCAGGACTGGCCTTGACTGTCCTGACTGTCTTTGTTGACATGTTTTCTGTCTGGAAAATGGATCATTTTGAAGTTTTTGATGCAACTTCTGCCCTTGAAATGAATATAAAAAAATTTCTGAGTAAAGTTAAATTAAGATGTATGTCACAAAGGCAAAGCATTCTTCGTGTCCACATCCTCCTATCTTTGTTTTTTCTCTCCTAAAATATCCTAATTTTTCTATAAATATGAGAAAAGAGACAAAATTGTCCTGTTGAACATGTAAGAGATTTTCAAAATCACATGGCAGTTTTTCTAGTAAATGCATTTTCTACTCACCCTCTTTCACCTTCTCTTAAACCAATGACCTTTTTGTCCACATTGTTGAAGTAACAAACCACAATATCTAAAAAAGAGCTTATGTATATAATAACAAAGTTATTCACAGCAGAGCTAATCTTGCACATGATAAAATAAATTGATGATACTGGCACTTCTCTTACAGTCTAAATTTTAAATTTTAGAGCATCATTCAAAGCATGGATTTTCAGAAGTTTTTATTCACTTTCATATAATTAAGCGTGAGAAGGATTCAACTGTAATTTTTAGAGCCTTCTTACATGTCCTATGGATTTGGTAGTAAAAGAAAACTCACTACATGGACAGACCATCACTTCTAATTATCCATCCACTAAGGGATTTTCGTGCATGAATTTTCACCACTCTTCTCACTTAGGTCTTGCCCTCAGTGCCTGGGGGCTTTGCCTAGCAGGTGGTGCAGTGACCTCTGGTGGAGCAGGCAGCCAGGCTCTCTAAGAGACAGCTGGGCTGGAGCAATTAAAGACTTTTATTTTCAATTTCCTTAAGATGCAAGTTCTGAAATAAAATTTATAAATAGCACCAAGAATGTATTTCATTTTATACAGTTATTTAGAAAAACATAATTGTGCTCCTTGATTCATTGTGGTAACTTCTTTTATGTAATGTGCGGAGGACTTTTTTTTTTCTTCTTTGATTGTTAAAATGTTAATTTTTTTATCATTTATATTTTCACTTTCACAAAAAATAGAAATTGGCTGTATTAAATGTACATGTTGTTATGGGTAGAGATAAACACTCTAATGTGGGTGTGTAAACCATTAAATGATTAATTCCGATCACTATTAAATCCTTTACTAGATAGGGGAAATCTGGCAGTTACTCTTAACTGCCTCATCTGTAAAACTGGAATAATGGTAGTTACTTGCCTTGTAAAACTGATGTAGTTATTCAAAGACATGATGTAAAATTCTTAATACTTGGTACATAGTAATTCTCAATAAACATTGTCACTATTATTATTTCTTTTAAATTGTGATTAGAGTTGTCTATATCAATGTGTTGAACCATATTTCTACCCACATCAGGTTATACAGACTTTCTTCAATTATATGTTTATCTTATCACTTTCCTGATCACAAAGAATGATGATTAGCTAATACAGATTGTTTTTCAGTTTATAGAGCATTTTCATATTTCATCCCATTCTCATTCCAATTGAATTAATCAGTCACTCTAAATTATATTACCCTTTTAATAAATAAATAAAAATTTATCCAATTTATTCACTTAATTCATATACTTTTATTACTACTAATAATGTACTATGTTATGACTTTGCTCAATAATATAACAACGATAAGTTAACACTAATATTTGAACTCTATTATCCTGACTACAAACATCATACATCTCGTTGCCCATTGTATAACACCTGGATCACCCGAAAAACCTTCCACCCATTCATATCATGGTTATCTGAATCAATCTCAACTTTTCCCCAACTTTAGGCTGGATTGCTCAGAGACTATCCCAGACAGGTAAGAATCTAACATTTTTTACTGATCTTCCTGACATGATCACACAACTTCTCCAGGTCCTGTTTTTATGCAATGCTGCAAAGCTCTTTCTATGATGAATGGCAGTTGGATTCAACTCTATCCCTCATATTTCAGCAAGTGAATATATTGCAACTCACATATAGAGGAAAATAAAGCAGGTAGGATAGAAAGGGCTGGTATGTGGAAGGACCACTTTATTTTATTTTATTTGAAGAAAATGAGGGAAAAGGCCATGCAGAAATCTGAGAAAGAATCCCAAGTAGGTGGAAAAGGAGGTGACAAAATTGCCAAAGATTTGAAGGGCAGTGAGGAGCAATGTGTCAGGAGCAGAGTGGGTGGGACAGAGTAATAGATTTGTTTAGAGTCAAGAAAGAGGAGCAGACTTTGCAGAGGCGTAAGGCTAATTCAAAGATTTTTCTTTAATTCTGAATGTCAAAACGTTGGCAGATTTTGAGCTGAAGAATTGTGTGGTCTAATATAAATTTTAAAAGGTAAGGGCATGGGTAAAATGCGGAGGGAAGTGGAGCCACTGCCTCAGCAGGGGCGATTTTCCCCACATTTTTTTACGGTTTTGTAAAGATCTTACATTTTAACACTTCTCCAAAGCAATTAAACTAGTGGCACTATCCAAATCTGGTCTTGACCTTTTAGAAGAGTTATTTCATCTACTGTTCTGTATCTTTACACACCTTCTAGATCCTTATAATAGGATCACACTAGTCACACAGTAGCATTCACACTGCTCAGCAAGTTAATAACTCCTTGATTTTTAAAAAATATGTTATTCCTCATTGATGTTTATCTATTTTACTGACACCATTAATAGCAAATATACACACATATCTAATATGTAAAATAACTGCCATATATCTATCACATATCATCTATGTATTATCACCTATATATTCTTTTTAAGTTAATAAATGTTCATTTTGTACTATAAATATATGATAATTATACAGGTGGACAATGAGATAGATAATTAGAGAAATTCTTGAGTATCCAGTTGTAAGCCGTTTGAGAATCGAAATCATATCTACTTAATTTTTGTACTTATCTACCTCTAAGAAAGGTCTTTGCACAAGAGCTCCATTCTTAGCTATGGAGTCCTTTCATTAATTTGTTAATAAATTGGGAATGATAATAATAATGATCCAGTTTTGTATTGGGTACCTGCCCAATACAATGGTTCTCCTTTTTCTGAAAACTTGTAGTTCAGAAGGGAACTTCTGGCTGGCGCTGTGGCTCAATAGGCTAATCCTCCACCTTGCGGCCCTGGCACACCGGGTTCTAGTCCCAGTCGGGGCACCGGATTCTGTCCCAGTTGCCCCTCTTCCAGGCCAGCTCTCTGCTGTGACCAGGGAGTGCAGTGGAGGATGGCCCAAGTATTTGGGCCCTGCACCCCATGGGAGACCAGGATAAACACCTGGCTCCTGCCATCGGATCAGCGCAGTGCGCCGGCCGCAGCGCGCCAACCGCGGAGGCCATTGGAGGGTGAACCAACGGCAAAAAAAAAAAAAAAAAGGAAGACCTTTCTCTCTGTCTCTCTCTCTCACTGTCCATTCTGCCTGTCAAAAACTAAAAAATTTAAATTAAAAAAAAAAAGAAGGGAACTTCTAGTTCATACCATGCTACTCAGTCATGTTTAGGTAGAATATGACTTTGGCCCCTCCTTATAATTAGTTGGCTAGGAGGGAATACTTCAAGGTCTCCTTGATATTTGGAATAAAGACTCAAATTGGGTCCATGGCATAAAAGATTATGATCCATCTACCTTATAGGTAAGAAAAACAAAGAAATTGATCTGCTTAGAGACAAAATAATGAAAGCAAATATTGTAAGGGAAATGTGTAGGAGTAGTGGGTACTTTGGATATGTTGCCAATTTCTGCTTTTTGATGCTTCGGAGGCACTGACTTATTAAAAGATAATTTTTATAGTGTTATTTTGAATTAATACTTTTTACCTAAGCCATCTATGTTTGATTTCTATTATGTGTTTTAACAAAAGATTTCAAAATTCTTATAACTCATTTAAATGTTACTAGGTCCAGCAATGTTGTTTTATGAAAGATATGGTATAAAAGATTAAATCAAAACTCACTACAACCAAATAGATTCCATTTAGTACTCCTTTTTAAGAGGTAGTTTCACATGCATGAATTATTAGTGAATTTTAATAATATATTACTATTTTCAAGGACATCCTGGTTATTGTCCAATGCTGTGTCCTTACCTTCCTATAAATTGATTTTTTTAAAATAAATATTCTGAGCTTATACATTTACAATATTTTTTCATTTATATGAAATAATTCTCCTACTTACATGTTTATAAAATTATTAAATTTTGGTTAAAAACACAACAAGGAAACAAAATTTAAATTGTTAATATTGTGTTACAAGTGGATTAAAATATACAATGGAGTAATAGTACTTTCTAAAATAGTTCATGAAATTTCCATTTTAGTGAGGTTTAAATCAGGACCAAAAAATATTTGGAATTGTAACTAAGTTACAAACAAATAAATGGCCTACTGGTAGAAATGAAGTCTAACTGGAATTCCTGACTCCGTAGAGAGTCATGCTGCACACGTTTTCTCCTTTAGTTACAGGGTTGTAAGCAGTTTCTGTGTAGGGTTTTGTCTAGACTTATAAAAACTTTCAATAAAGTCATGGAGACATTGAATTGCTTTCCGTCTAGTGGAAAAAACTATAGAATTGAAGTCATGCTTCTTGCTATAAAGCAGTTTCAGAATTTGTGTTCTTTGTTTTAGTGCTTCATCTCAATCAAAGAAAAAAAATAGGAACTTTTTGCTGTTAATGATATAGTGGAAGAATTGTCTAGAAAACTTCTATT
Organism: Lepus europaeus; assembly: GCF_033115175.1. NCBI lineage: Eukaryota > Metazoa > Chordata > Mammalia > Lagomorpha > Leporidae > Lepus > Lepus europaeus. The sequence continues at coordinate 31,687,165 of NC_084832.1, read as the reverse complement.
GAGCAAGGTTTTATCAGCTATGAAAGTAAATGAAGCAATTGTTTCATGATACGAAACCTTGTTGTGGAGCACAGACAGAATTTGGTATGTATTCATCCATTTTGTGGTAATACCTTTATAACTATAGGAAGTAAGTTTTAAATTGCAATAAAGTTGAAAACATGCCAATGAATCTGTCAGTCAAGTCAAGAGGTTGGTCCTCTATAATTTTATTATTCTAACTTTTTCCATTATATATTTTAAACTAACATATTCTTGGGGTTAAGATAAAATGCAGACAATAGAAACATTTAAAGTAAACTACATATAGAAGAAAGCTATTTTTGTAGCTTAGAAGAGTTTCCTTTTACTTGTTGCATTTAACACTTTTATTTTACTGGAATAGTTATACTATTTATAAAATGCTAAAGTCTTAATAGTTTCCAGGGTAAGTTAGTACACTATTTTTTAAGTGCAGACAAGGATGAAGTTCAGAGTTCAGAAAATCTTGGCTTTTCTTTCCTCTGTGACTTCTAATCCCACAATACTGACAATGAGGACACAACAAAATTTAAGGAATAATTCCTTAGGCAGACTGTGCATGAGGAACTAAAAACCTGAAGATCATTTTCAAAGAAGGAAAGATTTCAAATCTGGAGCCAGTGATTTTACAAGTAATTTTCAGGTTAACAATATAGGCTAGTACAGACTCAAAAAACAAGTATTTTCAACTAAAAAAGCAAGTTTTATATCCACCTATAGGAATTTATATTCCTATACCATTAAGGAACTGATTAAAAGAAGATTTTTCTACACGATATTTATCAAACATAAAAACACCAGAAAGATGGTTATGGAACATAAGAATCACCTATATAAATTTTATAATGGCTTTTAATGTAGATGAACATACATTAGAAAAATCTTCTTAGGATTTTAGTATTGATATAATTAAAAATATTATTAAAAACAAAAATATGGGGCCGATGTGTGGCTTAGTACGCCAACCTCTGCCTGTGGTGCTGTCATCCCATATGGATGCAGGTTAATGTCACGGTTGTCCCCGCTTCCTATCGAGTTCTCTGAAAATGACCTGGGAAAGCAGTGGAAGGGGCCCTAGTGCTTGAACCCCTTACACCCACATGGGAGACCCGGAAGAAGCTCCTGGCTCCTGGCTTCTGATCATCCCAGTTCTGGCCTTTGCGGCCATTTTTGGAGTAAATCAAAGGATGGAAGACCCCTCTGTCTGTAACTCTATCTTGAAATAACTAAATAAAATCATTAAATAACTAAAAAGCAAAGGTTAACTTAACAATTTCGTATGACTGATGATGCTGTGCTTTGTACAGATAACAGTTTACAGTTGAATATGATGCTGAGAACTTGTTCCTGCGTGGATGTTTTGAATTTGACAACTTACAGTTGTATGAAATTGGTATGAGTACATTCTCATGCAATTTTTTCTCTCCAAATTTCTTTTGAGTTTGGGAAACATCCTATAATGCTCCAATACCATCTAGATATTTCCTAGCAAAAACAAGTAATTTGTGTGTTAAGTTCACTTCTTTTTTTTGTTAGTACCACTTTGCCATATACTCAATAATATATGTAAAAAATACCCTGAAATGTAAGCACTGAAATCCCACAGAAAAGGAGTTCATGGGAGAGAAAGATGAAAAAGCAATCAGTGAAACAGGAAGCCCAGAATCTTAAGAGATGTAACATCCTTCCATAGGTCAAGACTCTTGAAAGGAAGACGTGTACAACGGCACCAAACTCTACTGAGAGACTGAGTAATAGAAGAAACAGTAAACAGTCATTACATTTGTGTGATGGTGGTGACGTAGCGAACTCTGAAATTCTCATAAGATCCTTTGACCACCAGTGAGTGATTTTTTGGGGGATTTGCTTATCTACCTTTTTCAGTATATCCTTCTTGGCTTCTCAAAAGTGTGGGGTTTTTAACCTAAGCTTTTCTTCAAGGTCTAACTTCAGGGTCATCTTTCCAGGCTAACTTGTTCTCAAGGACACCTAACCTCACTCTTTCAGATGGACTCTCTGATTTCATTACTTTCTATGCCTCTTTTCACTCACACTGCTGCCCCTATTCAGTCACCCAGTCCATCCACCTTCATCTCACAGGACATTATGAAGGTTGTGGCCATTCCTGTTCTGTTGTTTGAGCTAGGTACAAGAAATGGAGATTTTTATTCTTCCAAGTGGGTATTCTCTGAACATGTTGCCTTTAACTGTGCATTCTGTAATAAAAATATCTTTTATGTTTTCCTCATTTTTGAATGATATTACCTAAGAATCCCTTTTATATTACAGCCTTCTTGGGTCTAAGTCTTTGAATGTATTTTGGTGATAATGATCAGTGAATGGATTCCAGGGAGATTTGAGAAGAGGGAAAAAGTCAGTTAAGGCACAATACACACCTGTGTGCATGAATGCAATGCAAAAACCACAGTTTAGGATTTCAAAAATGTGATTACCTAAATTGTCCCATTTTATCTTTTAGTGTAAACATTTGTATGTGTTATTTTTTAAACTTGGAAAATTCGATGAGTAATTTCTAAGAATGAATTTTCAGCAGGGCCTTATAATGGAAGGCACAGTCTATGGAGTTATATACAAAATTTCACATATTTACCAAATTATGTACAGATTAATGGCAATGATATACACAGATTTTCTGACAGATTATGGCAGTTGTTCATGAGACCATGGACCTTTTCCCACTGTTTTCGTGCGCTGCTTTGACAGGGGCAATCTGCGAGAATAAAATGACCCCAAGAAGCAGCTAATCAAGTACACAGTGAAGTAATTTTTATAGTAATTTTACAGATAATACTTGATTGTCTATGTTGTGGTAGCCACTGTTCTATGACCTTACCTATTAGCTTAAATAATTTAATTTAGTTAATTTTCAACTCATTCAAGAAGTCGAACAAACATTACAGAATTTACACTGGAAAATTTAAGCTGTTAATAGCACAATCAAAATATTAACCAACTGCTATTTAGTGAGAACGTAGATGGAAGATTTTTAAAATTCAGATACTGATAGTAATCTTCAACATTCACTCAAAGGGGAATTGTTACTATTTCCTCAAAGTGACAGAACTGAACCATCCATGAGTATCTGATAAATTCTGTCAGGAAATGGAAACAAAAAAATTCCATTACACAGCTTACTTCATAAAATGAAACTGTAGTGTGACTAAACTAAGCAGTCACGAATGCTGAAATCACAGATTAGAAGGATGTTTTAATCGGATTCATTGTATAAAAGTTTGCAAGAACGTGAGTCAAAATGAGAACTGCTATCCTTCAAAAGTCAGCTCAAACATCATCTCCATCTGGAAACTTCTCCTGAGCCTATCTAGATTTAATCTGTTTCTTCCTAGTGAGTTTGTCTCTGGTATGACAACGATTACTTGTATCAATCCCCTATCTCCCACAATGGACTGTCCTGTGTTTTAAAGCACTCTCCATTTTACCCAAAGTGTGCCTTAGATAAGGAAAGCACTTAAGTCCTTTATAATTGAAGCAAAAATTGAAATTTATTCTGTGTCTACTGCTACTGTAAATAGGATGAAAAGATTCTTCTAAGAAGTTTCCGTTAGTTGAGAAGGATGAATTTTAATGATGTTTTGCAAAGATTTCTCTGTTTTATTTTTAGTGAGCAATAAAATGCTCTATCAATAAAATACTTTATTATTATATAATAACAATTCTTTATCCAAATGTATTTGAAGATACCAATATAAAATGTCGAACAATTATAAATCAAAATAATGTGGGTTTCATTATAAGACACAAAGCACCTCACTGTTAACAAAAGTATCTCTGTGGATAATACATACTAGAATCATTTCTCAGGAGAACTCCTAAGGTGACATTTCTTACCTTAGTGATATTATAATGGTCCAGGGTATGGCTATCAGCTCTGAAATCTCTGATTCAGGGAAGGGATGCCTTTTTCACTATACAAACCATAAACTAAGGCATCATGTGTGAAGTATAATACAAGAATCACAGTAAACTAATTTATTATGAGTTGTAGCCACATTAACTTTCTTAGATTCTTTTTTTTTTTTTTTTTACAGGCAGAGTGGACAGTGAGAGAGAGAGAGACAGAGAGAAAGGTCTTCCTTTGCCGTTGGTTCACCCTCCAATGGCCGCCGTGGTTGGCGCGCTGCGGCCGGCGCACCACGCTGATCTGATGGCAGGAGCCAGGTGCTTCTCCTGGTCTCCCATGGGGTGCAGGGCCCAAGCACTTGGGCCATCCTCCACTGCACTCCCTGGCCACAGCAGAGAGCTGGCCTGGAAGAGGGGCAACCGGGACAGAATCTGGCGCCCCAACTGGGACTAGAACCTGGTGTGCTGGCGCCCCAAGGCAGAGGATTAGCCTGTTGAGCCATGGCACCGGCTCTTGGATTCTTAATTTCTCTGTTTTTTCTTAAAATAGAAACACTTGTTATGTTTCTAGGATCCCAATATTCCATTGGTTAAAATTGGGCATACAATATCAGAGCCTATGATTGGTAACTCACTATCATGTTTATTTGGATTTTTCTGTTAGCTGGTGATTTTGAGATTTTTTTCATATATTTTTTGATCATTTGTACTTATTTTTCTGGGTAATGTCTTTCAGCTCCTTTGTCATTTCTTATTGGCATTGTTTGTTTTCTGATTAGTTTCTTAGTAATTTACATATTATGATATCAATCCTTTTTCAATATGCATAGTTTGCTAGTATTTTCTCCTATTCTGTGGGTGTCACCTCACCATGTTTCCTTTACTGTATACACTTTTCTAAGTTTGGTATAATCTCATTTATCTATTTTTGCTTTTGTCACCTGTGCTTTTGGGATATTACCCAAAAACTACATGTCTAAACCAAAATATTGGAGCATTTACCTTAGGTTTTATTTTTGTGGTTTGATAGCTTGGGGGCTTACATGTAGATCTATGATCCATTTTGAACTATTTTTTAAGTAGTGTCAGAGGTCAGGGATGCAAGCTTTAATCCTCTGCACCAACACCATTTACTGAAGAGACTGTCCCTTCCCTAGTACATGTTTTCATTCCTTTGTCAAAAGTAAGTTTTTGCCAGCGCCGCGGCTCACTTGGCTAATCCTCCGCCTGCGGCGCTGGCACCCGGGGTTCTAGTTCTGGTTGGGGCGCCAGTTCTGTCGCTCCTCTTCCAGTCCAGCTCTCTGCTGTGGCCTGGGAAGGCAGTGGAGGATGGTCCAGGCCCTTGGGCCCTGCACCTGCATGGGAGACCAGGAGGAAGCACCTGGCTCCTGGCTTCAGATCAGCACAGCGTACTGGCCATAGCAGCCATCTGGGGAGTGAACCAACGGAAGGAAGACCTTCTCTCTGTCTCTCTATCTCTCTCACTGTCTAACTCTGACTGTAAAAAAAAAAAAAAAAAAAGGTAAGTGGGCTGTAGATGTATGTATTCATTTCTGAAGTTTCTACTCTATTCCACTGCACTGTGTGTCTACTTTAATGCCAGTTCCATGCTGTTTTGTTTGCAAAAGTTCTATAGTATATCTTGAAAGCTAGCATTATGATGTCTCAAGTTTTGTTCTTTTTGTTCAAGATTGCTTTCACCATTTGAATTCTTTAATGTTTCCATATGAACTTTCGGATTGTCTGTCCTATTTCTGTGAAGAATGTCATTCATATTTGGTTGAAGATGACATGGAATCTGTACAGTCCTTTAGGTAACAATATTATTTCTCCCAATACATAAGCACAGGATGTCTTTCCATTTTTCTGTGTGTCTTGTTCAATTTCTTTCATAGATGTTTTGTAATTTTCATTGTACAGATCTTTCCTGCCCTTGATCAAATTTATTCCAAGATATTTCTTTTTGTATCTGTTATGAATTGATTGCTCTTTTAATTTCTTCCTCATTTGGATCTTAGAAGAAATGCTTTCAGTTTTTCACCTTTAAGTAGATGTTGTCAGTGGCTATTCCATATATAGCCCTTATTATGTTCAGATATATTTCTTCTATACGTATTTGATCAAGGTTTTACTATGAATTGGTGTATTTTATCAATTTTTTTCTGTATATATTGACACAGTCATATGATTTTTATCCCTCATTATGTTGATATGATGTACTTATGTTTATATGTTGAGCCATCCCTGAATCCCTGGAATTATTCCACTTGATTATGATAAATGATCTTTTTCATGTGTTCTTAGGTTCAGCTTTCCATTTTTGTTTTTGATAATTATTCTAACTATGTTCATCTGGAACACTGATCTAAAGTTTTCTCTCTATGTTATGTCTGCATCTGATTTTAGAAACAATTTCAGAAACATGCTGACCTCATGGAGTGAGTTTGGATGGGTTAACTCCCTTTCTTTCTTTCTTTTTTTTTTTTTTTTGAGTAGTTTAAGAACAATTAGTGTTAGTTTTTCCTAAAAGTGTAATAAAATTCATCAGTGAAGCCATATGATCCTGAGTTTTTCATTGTTTCGTGAGGGTGATTTTTATTAATGATCCAATCTCATTACTCATTATTGGTCTGATCTGATTTTCTGTGTCTAAAAAATTTACTCTTGTAAAGTTATATATATACAGAAATTTATCTATTTCCATTAGGTTTTCAATTTATTGACATAAAATTGTTCACATTAATCGTTTGTATTTTAATGCTTTCAGTTGTAATATTTCCTTTTTCATCTCTGCTTTGATTTAAATCTCTTTTTTTTTTCTATTTTCTTAGTTTAGCTAAGGTTTCATCCATTTTGTTTATCTTTTAAAAATCCAACAGGTCATTTTATCAATCTTTTATACATTTTTTACATTCTTTTTTTTATACTTGATTCTGTCTTTATTATTTCTTTCTTTCCACTAACTTTTAATTTGGTTTGTTCTTTGGATTTGAAATGCATTAGTAGGTTGTTTCTTTTATGTCTTTTTTTCTTTTTTGGAGCTGAGCCCTCATTACTAGAAGCTTCACTCTTAGAGCTTTTGCTGTATTCCTTGAGTTTTGATACGTTATGTCTCCAGTTTCCTTAGCTGGAAGGAGTTTTTTCATTTCCCCCTTAACTTTTTTCATTTACTCATAATTCATTCCAGAACCTATTGTTCGAGTCTCCATGTATTTGCAAATTTATGAATTTTTTGTTGTTATTATTTATTTCTAATTTTATTTAACTCAAGTCAGAAAAAATATGATTTCAATTTCTTTGAATTTGTGGATATATTTTGTGGCCTAGTATGTGGTCTAGCCTAGAGACTATTCTATAACTTCACTGTTAGAAGTGTGTTTCTTGTAGGTAGCCTATTGTTAAGTCTTGTTTTCTAATCCATACTTCTATTCTGTATCTTTTAATTGGGGTATTTAGTCAATTTACAGTCAAGGTTTATCATTGATAAGTAATTAGTTAATCTTGCCATTTACAAACTCTCTGGAATCATGGCTGACTCATGGCCTGGGTGGTCCTTGGAATCAGCTCTGGCTTCTGTAGAATCTGCTTCTCCAATAAATGAACCCCAGAGAAAAATGAGCAGTTCTTGAAATAGTAAAATAATAGCTCATGTCGTATATGCAATTCTAAGATGGCTAAATAGGGAAAAGATGCGCTGCTTCTGAACACGTGAAAATAGCAGAAGAAAAGCAGAGAAAGTGCATTCCCAGGTGAGAGTTGAAGAGGAGCTTGCAGTGGAAAATCTACAGAAGGAAGAGGGGTGCCATTGAGAAACGTCGAAGTTGCAGATGCTCAGCAATGAGTGTGGACACCACATACGAACCCTGCAGCCAGCAGCTGGAACCATCTTTGGAGAGCAAAGTGAGAACAGATTGTGGAAGCCTGTGTCGCTGGTGCTATGCCTGAGGAGACCTTTGCACACTACAATGTCTTTGGGACAGGCAGACCTAGCAGGGGTCAGGGTACCTGCCTAATCCAGGGAAATAAAAACGTATTTTTTCCTCTGCATCCCTCCATGAGGGCATCTGGCAATTGGCTGGGAGAAGGCATAACTTTGACACCAGTAGAGGCTGTGGTGGGTCTTGTGTGAACCTGTGACTAGGGGATTTTTACCAGAAAGAAAAAGCCCCATTCTCCACTGACTTTGAATCCAGCTGGGAGGGTTGACAGGGGCCTGGGCACTGATGTAGGATTGTGAGGTACCCCAGCCTCTCAGTATATTGAAGGTTCAGGGGTTCAAACTGCCAAGGCAGAGCACCAACAGGCAGCTGGCTCTGAGAATGTCTCTGCTCTCTCATGGACAAATTTTCTTATTTTCATTTTTATTGCCTTTTCTCTGTTTCTATTAGGTTCTACACTTTCACATGTTTTCATTGATTTGCTTTTGGATATAAGACCCCCTTAACTATTTTTTGTTAAACTAGTCTAATGCTAAAGGATTCTCTTAGCTTTTGTTTGTTTTGGAAAACACGTATTTGTCCTTCATTCATAAAGGTAACTTCACTAGGTTAAGTGTCATGTGTGGTGGTTTCTCTTCAGACTTGGCATGATTCATTACATTTCATCTTAGCCTGTGAGTTCTGATGTTAGTCTTATGGTGACTCCCTTAAAGGTGATCTGATATTTTTTCTTGCAAATTTTACAATTATTTCTTTCTACAGTTCCTATGAGAGTTTAACTACAGTTGTCATCGTGAGGATCTATTTTGGCCATGACTCTTGGGAGTCGTATGGGCCTCCCTTCTTGGATATTCATATCTTTCTCCAGACTGGGGTAATTTTCAGTTACTGTAGTTGAATAGGTTTCCTAACCCTCCACTCATCTCTTCACCCTCAGAAATCCCCACAATTTGTGTCTTTGCTCTTGTAATACCATCCCAATTGTATAAGATGGAGATCTTACAACATTGTCCTAATCATTTGCTTAAACCTTTAGTTTTTGGTATGAGATATATCAAAAGACTAATTTTAGTTCTTATATTCATGTTTCTTTTTGACCTAGTCTTTTGCTGAGGTTTTAACTATGATTTTTATTTGACTGATGGAATCCTTCATTTAGAAGATTTCTGTTTGGTACTTTTTCAACATTTCTATCTATTCCCAGAATTTCTCACTGTTTCCCAATTCAACTGTTTGTTTCTATTCTCCTGTAGTTCTTTGACCATTTTGTAATCACAATCTTAAATTACCTGTCAGGCATTTCAACAATCCTTTCTCCTTTGGAGGCTGTTCTAAAATATTGTGGTGTCCATTTGGAGACATAATATTTCTGCATTTTTGCATACTTCCTGTGTCCCTCGTTTGCTATCTGTGCTTTTGGGGAATTAGTTTTCTCTATCACTTATAATGAGTGATAGTCATGGGAAAAATACTTTTACTGAAGATGTGCATTAAACTGTCATATTTTTTGGGCTCCTTTAGCTTTATTTCCAATTGGATGCTATAGTCTCCCTGTATCTTCTGTCGTCAGAAGGGACAGCAATGGCAGTGCAAGCATGGAGTACTCCTCTCAGACCTATCATACATATTTCTAGTATACATTAAGATACAGATTTTTTGCTGAAAAATTCCTCTTAGAATGCTTTACATATATTATCTGAATAAATCATCTCATAGAACCCTATTGAATGCAACCTAATTTTTCAGGTAAAGAGATTGAAACATAACAATAAGAAAGAACTTATTAACATCACTAAAACATTTAAGGTTGGCAGATAGGAGTCAAATATACATGGTGCCCACAATGGTGACTGTTCCTTCTGATACAATATTAGTTTAAAAATATCTAGTCTCAATTTTTTCCTGATCCTCAGAAATTTCAGAATTGTTGAAAAGAGACTTACCCACAATTGAATCTCCAAGTGTAATTCTCAGGATAGGTCTGGAATAGTAATATGTAAAATCCTCTTGTAAGCCCATGGAAAACATTCCAAAATGTCAAAGATCCTAGACTTAAAAACAATGATGATGACATTAATATGGAAAACACATGCGGTAATTAAGGATGTATATGCATGTGTGTGTGAAATACAGTGGATTGTTTTATTGGATTGATATACACACTTACCAAAGAATAGAACCATTTGAGACACAGAATGTCAAGATAATTTGTCAGGAACACATGCATTGCTACAAGTTATAACAGAAAAAAAAATCCCTGTAAGTTAAGGCACCCATGGGTCACTCAACTCAGCTGGCAGTACACCTGAATACAAAAAAAGGATCACTGGACTTAATCTCCAAGCCTGTCATTTATTTCTTTCACACAAAAAGTATGGGACACAGGTGGTCAGAAGTCAAAGATCAGACTCTGCCTGAGTGCTTCATATGACACGACACAAATGTATGGGACCTGCGGTGTGAAATGAAAAAGTCACTAGAATGGGGTGCATTTTAGTGACCTAAGTCAAAGGCCACACTGTTTTTGGTGTTTTACAAATGTTTGACAGATTAAATACCTACCTCCTAGGGACTGCAAATAGGCCATGGAATTAAAACTATTCATGTGCATTAAGGATTTAAGCATTAAAGCATTAAGAATTCTCCATATCAAAATGTAGATCATATAATATTAGTAATATGGTTATACTAGTTTTGTCCCACTGTAAAAATTATACTCTGGACACTATTTTGAATATAACTATAGATCGCTTAATATGAAGAATATAAAAATAGATACAAAAAGTAACAATTATATCCATACACTTCTTTCCTTCAATATCTTTTGAAGCATTTTTGCAAATGTTAGCATGTTTTGTTTTGATTCAGGGTCATTTTATTATAAGTTATAAATAAATACTATTTTTGCTAATAATCAGTGCTTCCATAGTTTGATAACTTTAGGAAATTGCTTATTTATTTATTTATTTTTAACTTTTATGTAATCAATATAAATTTCCAAATACAACTTTTGGATTATAGCAGCTCTTTCCCCCGCTAACCACCCTGCCACCCGCAACCATCCCATCTCCCACTCCCTCTCCCATCCCATCTTTCATCAAGAATCATTTTCAATTATCTTTATATACAGAAGATCAATTTAGTATATACTAAGTAAAGATTTCAACAGACTGCACCCATACAGACACACAAAGTATAGAGTACTGTTTGAGTACTAGTAATCTGGGTATGTTACTAGGACAACAAAATAGGTAACATAAGAAGGATACTATATGTATATTGTACAGTGCTCTGAAATTAAGGACATATTATCATTTAACAGTATCTCTTCATCCTTATTTGAACTCTGAAAAAAATACACACAATATTAGTTTCTGTTGTAATATGCCTATCTTTTTTGGCATTCTTTCACAATATGAAAATAGTAATAATAATGTAGTTTCTTTTGTGGCTTTGTCTAAGCCAGCGATGTAACTCATTGTGAGTCAGAGCTACATGCAGGCTTGTTATAATACAATTCACTGGAGCCTGATTCATTAGGTGAGATCTCAGATCAACCATCTTCATTTTTTAAAGATTCATTTATTTATATGAAATTCAGAGTTACAGAGGGAGAGGAAGAGACAGAAAGAGATAGAGAAATCTTCTATCTGCTGGGTTACACCTCAGATGGTTACAATGCCCAGCGCTAGGTCAAAACCAGGAGCCAGGAGCTTCATTTTGTTCCCACATGTGGGTGACAGGGGCTCAACCTCTTGGGCCATCTTCACTTGTTTTTCCAGGCCAATAACAGGGTACTGGATCAGAATTGGAGCAGCCAAGCCTGGAACTAGTGACCATACGGGATGCCAGTGTCAGAGATGGTGTCTTTACCCACTATGCTACATCACTGTTCCCAATTCTTTTATTTATTCATTTTTAGTTATCTGAAAGGAAGTAAAAAGGTAAATATTACATATATATACACATATATGTGCATTTATATGTCTGTCTATCTATCTATCTATCTATCTATCTATCTATCTATCTATCTATCTAGAGAGATCTCCCAATTGCTGGTTTATTCCCAAAATGTCCACATCAGCCTGGACTAGGTCAGGCCAAAAGCAGGAGCCTGGAACTCAATCCAGGTCTCCCATGAGTGTCAAGAACTCAGCTACTTCAATGGCTACCTATTACTTCCCACAGTATACAACATCAGAAATTGTAATCAGGAGTGGAGCTGGACTGAAGTCCAGTTGCTCCAATATGAGATACAGGTACCCCAAGTGGTATCTTAACCACTGAAAAAGATGTCTGCTTTGAGAAATACATTTCTTTTTTTTTCATTTATTAAACTTTTATTTAATGAATATAAATTTCCAAAGTACAGCTTATGGGTTACAATGGCTTCTCCCCTCCCATAACTTCCCTCCCACCAGCAACCCTCCCCTTTCCCACTCCCTCTCCCCTTCCAATCACATCAAGATTCATTTTCAATTCTCTTTATATACAGAAGATCAGTTTAGTATATATTAGGTAATGATTTCAACAGTTTGCCCCCATATAGCAACACAAAGTGAAAAAATATGTTGGAGTACTAGTTATAGCATTAAATAAGAGTGTACAGCACATTAAAGACAGAGATCCTACAGAATATTTTTTTAAAATTAATTAATTTTCTATGCCATTTCCAATTTAACACCAGGTTTTTTTTTTTTTTCATTTCCAATTCTCTTTATATACAGAAGATCGATTCAGTATATAATTAGTAAAGATCTCATCAGTTTGTACCCACACAGAAACACAAAGTGGAAAAATACTGTTTCAGTACTAGTTATAGCATCACTGCACATTAGACAACACATTAAGGACAGATCCCACATGGGATGTAAGTACACAGTGACTCCTGTTGCTGACTTAACAATTTGACACTCCTGTTCATGGCCTCAGTAATCTCCCTAGGCTCTAGTCATGAGTTGTCAGGGCTATGGAAGCCTTTAGAGTTCGTTGACATGGGAAGCGGGATACACAGCAGACTCATAGAATGGCAGATGTCCTAAACAACACTCTGGCCTCAGAATCAGCCCTTAAGGCATTCGGATCTGGCTCAAGAGCCCATGAGAGTATTGTAGGCATGGAAAGCCAAGATGCCATGGAAAAGAAAAAAAAGAAGAAGACCTAAATGAAAGATCTCTATGAGTGAGATCCCAGTGGAAAGAACGGGGCCATCAAAGAAGGAGGTACCTTTCTCTGAAGGGAGGAGAGAACTTCCACTTTGACTATGACCCTATCGGAATAGGATCAAAGTCAGTCAGAGAAATACATTTCTAACATGTGCCCATAGGAGGTTGAAGCTGCCAGTCCAGAAACTGCATTTTGAGAACCACTGATTTGAATACTGTGCATCATAGCAGATTGAAGACCAAAGAACTCAATAATCTGGGTATGCTCAAATATGTTAAATATTACAATTTTTTTTATGTTGTAGATTTTTTGGCCATCCCATTAGCCCTCCATATATATCCATGGGTTCCACATTTTCACATCTAGACAATCTTGGATATAAAAAAAACACTGAATCAATAGTGAATATGTGCAGAAAATTTTCCTCGTAATGATTCCCTAAGAATATGGTAGAATACCAATCTATACAGGATTTACATTGCATTAGGTGTTATAAGTAAACCTAGAGATGATTGAGAGCATACAGGAGGATGTGCATGGGTGATGCCAAATGGATAACTGCACTTTCTTAACTTCTGTTTTAATTTGGATATTTTATCAAAATGTAGATCCAGAATTTGTCTTCCTCCCTAAGCTATGTATCATTGTCAACATTTTTTATTTAATAATGACTCTTAGAATTCTAAAAGTCATTGTAAAATATTTTTTATTAACTTACTTGAAACTCATTAAATTTGCTTTAATATTGATGTGATTGGTCTACATTAGAAATAATGCTGCTCTCAACTTTACACTAGGAAGAATGTTACTGAAAATTCTAGCCATCAACTTTTGAAATTAAATCACTGTTACCTACCTGTATTCCCGCAGGATTTTCTCACATGTTAATTTTTTGTTGGGAGTGGAAAGAGCCACCTCTTCCTATAATGCATTCAATTCACATTTATTTTTACCTGGGCCATGTGGAAATTTATAACATTATTTGTGGGTCATACAAAATTATCAACTTAAAAAAAATTAGCCTGCTGTAGAATTACTGAATTTTGAGTTCCATCTGCAGTCGCCTCGGCAGGGCAAGGCTAAATGATTTGTAGTGTCTTATATGACTCCCATGAGAGATGTTCCACATCCCTGCTTTAGAGAATATATTTTTTTAATGAAGGAACTCTTGACTTCTTTTAAAATTTTTAAAACATTGTTTCACTTAGAAAAATTTTATTTAAAGTGTACAAACTACATGCATTTCATATACACACATTTAGAAACATAGTGATTCTTCCTGCCCTACCCTCCTTCCTTCCCACACTCCCATCCTTTTTGCTCCTCCCTCTCCTATTCCTATTCTTATTTTGTTTTTACAAAGATCTATTTTCACTTAATGTTAATCTCATAAGATTAACCCTACACTAAGTGTAGGGTTCAACAAGTAGTATGAAGTAAGAGAAGTAAGTAGTATGAAGAAAGAGAAAAATTAAAAAAAAAAAAAACAAAAAAAAAAAAAAACCAGTGTCCCTAACAGTTGAGACAAGGACTATTCAAAATCATCACATCTCAAAATGCCAATTTCATTTCTATAGATTACCTTTTGGGTATTCTATTCATTACCACAGACCAGTAAAAAATATGGCATTTGTCTTTTTGGGACTGGCTTATTTCACTAAGTATAATGGTTCCCAGTTACATCCATTTTGTTGCAAAAGACAGGATTTCATTTTTTTTTTACTGCTGTGTAGTATTCCATAGTGTATAAATACCATAATTCCTTTATCCAGTCAACAGCTGATCAACACCTGGATTGATTCCATGTCTTAGCTTTTGTGAATTGAGTTGCAATAAACATGGGGGTACAGATCACTTTTTCATATGCTGATTTCTTTTCTTTTGGGTAAATTCCCAGGAGTGGAATGGCTGGATCATATGGTAGGTCTATATTCCGATTTCTGAGGTATCTCCATACTGTCTTCCAGTTTACATTCCATCAATGGTGAATTAATGTAAACTGCACCTGTTTACATTCCCATCAATGGTGAATTAAGGTAACTTTTTCCCTCACACCCTCACCAGCATTTGATATTTGTTGATTTCTGTATAAGAGCCATTCTAACTGGGGTGAGGTGCAACCTCCTTGTGGTTTTGATTTGCATTTCCCTGATGTTGAGTGATCTGAGCATTTTATTTTTTATAAATATTTTTGTTATCTTTATATATCATGACTATAAATTTATTAATTTCCTTCACTAAATGACTTATATTCTAAACCTACATAGTATATTGAAAATCTTTTCTCCAACCTACAATGTGAATGAACCTGAGGGAAATGATAGTCATGCATAGGTGTGTGTGTGTGTGTGTGTGTGTGAATGCTTGGATGTTTGGGAAGATCAATCCTACTGAGAAGTCAGGAAATGATTGTACATAACTCTTAACTCAATCTCCTGGTTAATTCCACGTTGAAAAACTGTGGTCCCTGTTTATCATGCTGCCTATCAGTGCTGGAATTTTGATGCAATGTATTTATCCTTAACCCTAGTTGATCCTATTGCTTTTATCATAGTTATTATTTTAATTAACATGCTTCATGTTTTCACCCATTAGCCCATAAATGCTGAATCATTTTCTCCTGAAAACTAATAAAATCCACTACTATATTTTCAATATCCAGGCAACACATTTTGAATCACTGTTCCATTTAAGCCTTACAACTGTATTCTCCAACAGTGTAAAATTTGGTATCAATTGTCTAGAGGTTCTCACCCTCCCAAAACAAATTAAGAATTGAATGTTAATAATTTAAATATTTGGAAACCATCATGCCATGATATTTCTCTCTTAATTCATCCACTTCTCCATTTGCTTAGATATCTGGAAATCTCCATTCCAGATATCTAAGCAAATGGAGACTTAGAAAACTTTGTAAATTAATGATAAAGTTTATTTAAAAGGACAGTAATGAAATCCAGGTTAAGTAGTCTAAGAAAAAGTGGAGAATCATTTTTATTCTACACATGATTCAATATAGAAGTTTTAATAAGGAAACTTTCTGGGAATGAGCAGAGATTTGTAGTTTGATATCCTTTCATAAATCAGCTTTCCAAGCATGGGATTCTACTTTTCAAATTTAATCTAAGGAAATGATGTCTTCCTGAATGGCAAGCATGCTGATGATTGTTCCTATGTATGCACCCTGGGGTTTAAGAGTCTAATTCTTTAATTAGATGAGGACCAAAATATGGTCAAAACTTTGCTAATCCAGCCTAGATTTATGTATTCCCAGGTGATTTGTTAACTACTGGATGATTTTTCAAAAAGTCAGTTGTCTTCTATGGTTTGACAGAAGAAAAAAAAACATTTATTTTCAGGAATATATGACTTTACAACATTTATATTTTTAATCTATAAAGTAAAGCAAAGTGACTTTCCACTTACGAAATATGAACATAGCCTGGAGTTAGACAGTCATGCCAAAGTGAGAAGTTTGCACTGGAACTGTTAGGAAACATTCAGGCATAGAAACAGAGACTGGATTAAGACAGAGAAAACCTGTTATGGGTAGAAATATTCACACCAGCAAATCTCTGGTCTAGGCATAAAAAAAATCTTTGTAGGTGAAGGCACTTTAAATCTTGATGTTCTCTGTATACTTTGTTTTCTTCATGTGTAGTGGTTCTGTAGCTTTGAGTTCTTTTGAAACTTGATCCTATATTGCTGGTGATTGTTTTTCTTCTATCCATGCAGGTTCTGGGGCAAAATCACCTCTTACCTGAAGTAACTTGAGACTCTTTCTTCAAACCAAAAACTGTAACTAGAGCAATGTTTATTTATTTGATCAGGATTGGGTATAAAAACTGTGTCAGTACACTACTTACATTCCTATATTTACCCAAATTGGTAGAGTGTGTTAATAATTTAGCATGTCAAAAATATATATGAACTGCTTTTCAAATTCTACTTTTGAGAGCATTTTAAATAAAATATAATAATGAATGAATACAATATTGGGCCAGTTTTGTGATTACTCTGTCCAACTTAGCTTTTCAGAGTTTGATTAAAATAACTTACAAAAGGATGAATAGCTTACACTGAATGTGATGAGGTGAATTATTGCGACTGAGCTACTAAGACATTAAAAATAAATGAAAGGACCATCAATATTGAAAAAGGAAAGGTTAAAATGAACAATTATTGCTTAGGGTGTGTAAACCCAATAGCTGTGTGACCTGAGCCTAAGGAAGTTGGCTAAGCATCTCTAACTAAAAGGTGCTGTTCTCTTCTGTCTGCTTGCTGAAATTAGTTAACAATCACTTCATCAAGCTCCTGAACACTACAGGCACAACGCTGCATTCCCCAAGTTCAAAGGGGAGAACAGGTCTATCTCATATGCCCTGTCAGACGCTTTCCATGCTTCAAACCGTTTCACTAAATGAAAGCTGCACAGAAGAGTACTTAAGAGCATGGCTTTGATTGCTCCAGTGGCCAACCAGCTCTGCCATAGAGTGATTTAAAGTCTTCTCCTAGTGGACTGGAGTGTGCCTACTAAGCAACACCATCTGGATTGGTGACAAGCTAAACAAATGTCTTTGCTAGATATGCACTTCTCACTGTGCTTTTGGGGAGGGCTGATAAGACAGGAGCCACTCAAAGAAGAAAGTAATGTCAGAGAATACAAAAGTAGTCACATGAAAGTGTAGCTTGGAGTCAGGCATTTTTTTTTTGAGATTTTATTTATATATTTGAGAGGTAGTGTTACAGACAGTGAGAGGGAGAGACAGAGAGAAAGGTCTTCCCTCCATTGGTTCACTCTCCAAATGGCCACAATGGCCGGAACTGCGCCGATCTGAAGCCAGGAGCCAGGTGCTTCTTCCCAGTCTCCTACATGGGTGCAGGGACCCAAGGACTTGGGTCATCTTATACTGCTTTCCCAGGCCACAGAAGTGAGCTGGATTGAAAGAGAAGCAGCCAAGACTAGAACTTGAGACCATATGGGATGCTGGTGCCACAGGTGGAGGATTAACCTACTGTGCCATGGTGCCGGCCCATTGGAGCCAGGCATTTTGCACAATGGTTAGGACCCATCTTGGCACTCCCACAGCTCATATCTGAGTGCTTGAATTTGGTTGGTGGGTTTCTAATTCTAGATTCCTGCTGGTTTACACCCTAAGAATGACTTGAGTGGTAGTGGCTGGGCCCCTACTATGCATATGGGAGACCAGGATTGAGTTTCTGATTCCTGAGCATTGGGGAGTGAACCAGTGGATGGGTTTTCTGTTTCTGTCTCTGTCTCCTTTGTTGTGTCCCTCCCTTGTTTTTTGTCTTTTGAGTAAATGAAATTAAAGAATAAAGTGTAGCTTAAGAAAGAAGTACCAACTCAATAAATTTGGAAATCAGTCAGAAATTGGGAGATTAATCTTCCTGGTGGGAAGTCATTATTAGCTGCAGTTCAATACAGGCATCATGTAATTGTTTGCAGACAGATGACTAGATTTTGAATAAAGACATAAAACATTGAAAGAAGCAGAAAATTTAAAAAAAATTTAAAAAAAGTAACATACACTGTTACTTTTGAGAGTGTGTTTCCGTGGTTTGCATGTTATTAGCAACCCCAGATGAGTGGACTGGCAGCAGAGCCACACTATAAATCACCATCAGAGTTGGTTGTGATAGTCTGTATTTATTCACGCCTGTGCTCCAAGTTGAAATGTCTTTCTGTGCTTACTTTCTCTGCGTCCTCTGATCATCAATCACAAAAGCAGCTTGGCCACTACTCTCTCTCTTACCTCGGTGAACTTCTACTTTTCTTCACTATTAACCCCTCACTGGAATGCACATGATCTGTACGCCTCTCCAGGCCCCTATTCACCTCTCCCATTGAGCCTCCCTTCCTGGCACTGAGCTACAAGGCAATATTTTCCATCTGTTGAATGAAGAGCATGACACAGGCAGTTTGATACGGTTTCAGAGACCACAGCAAACCAGTGATGCACAACTGAATTTCATTCCACAAGCTTGTGGGAGCCCAAAGGTTTAAGAGGACTTTCCGCTAGGCTGAACCATAGGGTTGGCAATCAGAAACGGATGTTTCTCCCTGAGACGTTCAATATGTTTTACATCCAAGCCAGAAACATTGTGGGTTAGAATAATCTAAAGATGAATCTAATCGGAAGTTATCTTGAAATGTGTGAGCAAGCTTCTCTTTCCTAAACCAGCTGTTTTCTTTCCACTAAATGTTTACCAAATGGGAGATGAGCCTGTGTTTATTATTCAGTAGCAAGGATGTTTTATTTGTTCTGAAGAACTGATGAGGTATATCAAAGAGAAAAGAGGGAGAATGGTTCACCATGAGTTCAGACAAATTTTGGAGTCTGATAGTGTTACTACCTCAAATTCAGGAAAATTTTCTCTATAAAGCATTTTGAAAAATTGTTTCATGGCTGGAGAAGTTGTTTCATGAGTGCGAGTTGTCAATGTCAGAATCTTTGTGACAAGATGGTTAAAATAGCACTGTTAAAAATAATTCTTGCAAACATTTTGCAATGTATTAGAGGATTTATAGTACATTTTCATACATGTGGTTTCTTAACTTACCTGCTGAAGAAGATGACTGAGTTGATAGATAGTATTAATGGGATCACTACTTTTAAAAATCCAAATGGGAGGGGCCAGCATTATGGTGCAGTGGGGTAAGCTGCTGCCTGCAATACCAGCATCCTATAGCAGAGTGTCATTTCAAGTTCCAGAGGTTCCACTTCCTATCCAGATTCCTGCTAATTTGCCTTGGAAAATAGCAGAGGATGGCCCAATTTTTTAGTCTCTTTCATCCCCATGGAGGAACCCAGATGGATTTCCAGCCTCCTGGCTTCTATCTGGCTGAGCCTTGGCTGTGGCAGCCATTTGAGGAATGAGCCAGAGAATTGAATATCTCTCTGCCTCTCCCTCTCTCTGTCATGCTGCCTTTATAATAAAAAAGTAAAAGTGAGAGAAATAACTTTGGTAAAGAGAAAATTCTGTTTAATGACATGTACAAAATGTGTCAATTACTATTAGTGCATTAAGAATCAATTTATACTTCTTGGTGTTCTCAACTTTTTATGATTGGCCCCTAAATCATTTCTGTCAAACAATACTATTTAGGCATGTCAAAATATCAACATATTTTTTTTTGACAGGCAGAGTGGACAGTGAGAGAGAGAGACAGAGAGAAAGGTCTTCCTTTTTGCCGTTGGTTCACCCTCCAATGGCCGCCGCGGTAGCGCGCTGCGGCCAGCGCACCGCGCTGATCCGATGGCAGGAGCCAGGTGCTTCTCCTGGTCTCCCATGGGGTGCAGGGCCCAAGCACTTGGGCCATCCTCCACTGCACTCCCTGGCCACAGCAGAGAGCTGGCCTGGAAGAGGGGCAACCAGGACAGGATCGGTGTCCCGACCGGGACTAGAACCCGGTGTGCCGGTGCCGCAAGGCGGAGGATTAGCCTAGTGAGCCGCGGCGCCATTACCTCTTGAGGGGGGAATGTTAGGTAGGAAGTCAGTTATGAGCTTATGTGTGTGTGACAGGCCTAAACAGAAGACATCTATATGCATCTGCATCTCAAAGTCATCCTAACAATGTTTCAGGGGAAGCCCAGATTTCACATCCTGCCTGCCCTGCCCCCTTTTACCTGATAACCTGCCAGGTGGAGGCCCTCACCCCTCCTGCTTCCTGCCTGATAAATCTTCCACAATCTCCCAGGTGCAGCCCAGTATCTGCATCTCAAACACCCTGCTCCCTTCCTCAGGTCTGATAACATTTGCATCCATAAAGTCCTTTGTTTCAGACCTTCAAGAGAAGTTTTTCTATTTACATCCAAAAAGCCCTTTTGTTCTAAGAGGAGCAGAGGTGGGGAAGCAAGACCCATCTCCTTAAAACCCCCAGCCTCAACTGAACTGTGCGCTCAGCTCTCTGCATCTTTGCTGAGTTGCCCGCCTGGCCTGGCCTGGCCTGGCCAGGTGTACTCTCCACTCACCCATGCAGCCCCCCCCTCCCCCAGTCTGAGGGACTGGGCACTCTCTCTCAGGTCCTGTCTGGAGAGGTGCCCATCCGTCCTTACAGATGTTCCTTCTTAATAAACCTTGCTATTTTACCTCCCCCCCCCAAAAAAAATCAACATATTCTTTCAGCTTTTATATTCTCTGTCTGAAATTCTCCTTCTCACTCGTAATGCACATTAAAATTCTAGTCACTACCAAAGTTATTACCATTAGTTAAGTTTTGTAAATCTTCCTTCTTTAATTAAATCCTTCCAACCTTCCTCTCCAGAAATAATAGCATTTTAATTACCTTGTGGTATGAATAACATTTGTTTACTTTTTAGTACTCTTAAAAATTTACTTTGAAGGAAAATATAGAGAAAGGGGGAGAGGGAGAGAGAGAGATCATCCACTGGTCACTCTCCAAGTCCCCAAAGCTGCCAGGACTGGGAAAGACTGAAGCCAGGAGCTAGAAACTCAATCCAGCTCTCACATAAGGGTAGCATCCATCCAAGTACAGGAACCATCACCTGGTGCCTCCAGAGAAGCTGGAAAGCAGAGGTGGAGCTGGGACTCCAGTGCAAGCACTTGAATATGGAATGTGGATGTCTCAAGCAAACAGCTGAAACTGCTGCTCCTGTGTCTTTTTTCGATATTTCAGTTAGCAACTCTAATGTTAGCTGCTCTCTGTTTACAGAACACAGACTGCTTTCAGGCTCTGTGTTAGATAGTCTACATGTATTACCTTATTTTATCTATGCAACAAGTTTTTGAGGCTACCATAATTATTTCCATTTACAATTAGGGAAACAAAATGCAAAAAAAATTATGCAGTGTTAAGTAATGAAACTGGGATATCAGTCCAAATGTGCCTGACTACAGACCAATTTTCTTTCTTGTTTCCAGTTTTCTGGACAAGTACTAACTGAAGGGTCTGATCTTAATCTTTTTAAGATTCTTGCTCATCTATTCCTACACTGGTGAAGACAATCAATTTGACTGGACTATGAATCTGTAAAAATCTTGCCTTTGTTTTTTGAAACATGGAATAAAACTGTAATTGCATCTGTTATTTGTCTCAGATTCTGGATTTTACAAATGAAATGATTATAGGGTATGCAGACAGAACACTCAGGAATATGATGTTTGGGGTGAAAACTGTTGTGTGGCAAAGACATCGACAAATTTTCAGACAGGAGAAGTTATTCTTTTTAATAACTGTCACTGACAGTTACTCTAATTTATTTAATTTTCAGTGCTAATTTTGGTGATTAAAGCAAATTCCATTTTTTTTTACTTGTTAAATGCTCTATTTTATTTGGTTATTTGCTTTTGCTTAACTTTTTAAAAATTTCATTTATTTATTTGAAAGGCAAAATTACACAGAAAGGAAGAGAGGGAAAAAAAAAAGAAAGAAAGAGGGAGAGAGAGCAGCAGATCCATCATTCATTGGCCCATTACCCACATGGCCAGGCTGAAGTCGTGAGCCAGGAGTTTCATCTGTGTTCCCAACATGCGTAGTAGAGCCTCCAAAACTCAGGCCATCTTCTGCTGCTTTCTAAGGTGCATTAACTTTTGCTTAGGATTTTTTTTTAACTTTAGGGTTTTTCAAGAATTATTCTGTAGAGTGTATGTGAAGTTAATTCATGATAAACATTGAATCATGTTTCTTGTAAATAAAAAAGACTAAAATCTTTAAGAATCTAAATGTGTTAATGGAAACTATTAAGGGTAAACAGCTTATAATCAAGATAAACTGTAGTCTTTGAATCAAAGAAATAATACAAGCATTTCCTCTATTCCAAGTCTATACCAGAATGTGCTGCCTCTTTAAACTAATTATGGTTACATAGACATATAATATGTTTATTTTTCCTGTTAAAGTTTTATTTTTTAAAATGTGTCTGTTAATTTCCTTGTAATTTAGAATTGTGTGTATGTGCTTAGGAAAATGATTGATTTAATTGTGCAAAAACTAATATTTGAGCTCTTCTCTACTTTGAAATGGGATAAAATTTACATTGGCCATCAAAATTTAGTATCCATGCAAGTATAAATTTATAACAGTGTCATTTGGTGATGTAATCTTTGTATATAAGAAACTATAAAAAACTCCAGTCTATTTTTTGCTTAAATCTAATTATTAAAAGAGAAAATACTCCCCCTGATTCTAGTCTTTTTGTTTCCTATTCATCATTTATTGTCAAAAGGATTTTTTTTAAAAAAGCAATTATGTGATATAGTTTTTGCTTAAACTCCTTCCATAAGTCTGTATTTTCCATGATCAAATTCACTAATGTTGGTTTGGCAATCCAGATTGTGTTTGACCTGGTTCCTGCCTAGTTCTCTAGCATAACTTCAAACTAAATACTCCACATTCTATATACCAAGACATATTTCTTTTTATTTCCTGAATCCACCATGTTATTTGTAAGCGAAGGACAGGGGCCAATCTGGAGATTAAGTGATGTAAGCAATGTTTAAAAAGACTCTAAAGAAGAGCTTATTATTGAAAATTAGAGGAAAAGAAAAGGTACTTAAATGGATGCCATAGGCATTAGACATTAGAAGAAAACAAGGTACAAATAGAGTTTGGGATATGAGTGACCAAGTGAAGAGGAAAAGTCTGTTTTGGGGCACCTGCATTGCAGACTAGGACTTGATAAAGGTTGGAGAGTGTTGCTCTTTAACTCACAAAAATAGTCAAATGCTTTGAGTTGGAAGGTGCTTAAGAAATCAAAGAATATGAAGAATAAGTAGAGAAAAGAAGGAAAAGAAATAAACAGAGGAGAAGGAGAAGAGCAAAGAATTAAGATTAACTCTTTAATATAATTAAACTTCACAATTTATTTTATATTTCAGCAAAAATATATTTGGTTACTATCAAATGCACTAACTTTATTGCAATTTTTGTCTATAAGGTTACATATTCAAAGGCATACAAATAATTTCATAGTTAACATTGTGAATCAATAATAAATTTTTCACATTTGAAACTTAATGGTTAGATAGTGTTCTGGTCTTAATTTCTACTGTTATTCTTAGGGTTAGGACATGACTCATAGCAACAGAAAATCCCAAATGTAGACACTTGTTTTTAATCACTAAATGGTAGTTCAGGTTATGACTGGATTTTGCTTATAATTACATAGTTCTGTTGAAAGAACATAAAAAATAGTCTTGTTTTTATCCCCAAAGTCATCCTAAGATTACAAAATTTCATAGCTTCTTAAACTTCCTTATATACTGCATTGAGAGAGAACAGAAGGAAAAACTGTTGCTCATTACATTTTTGAGTTGGAGACTAAAAGCAAAAATAAGAGTTGGTAATTACTTATATCCCATCCAGCTTCCTATCACCATTAATGATATTATCTTTATAACCATGAGTTACTAGCTTATTATTCTGACAATGTAGAAAATTTTTAAAAGACAGTGTTTTCTTTTAAGACTAATGAAAAG
The DNA here is from genome assembly GCF_033115175.1 of Lepus europaeus. Lineage (NCBI taxonomy): Eukaryota > Metazoa > Chordata > Mammalia > Lagomorpha > Leporidae > Lepus > Lepus europaeus. The sequence continues at coordinate 31,662,698 of NC_084832.1, read as the reverse complement.
CAGAAAATTATGAAGTATAGACCTGAAAAATGCATAAATCTATTGGTTGATTTGTTCTTAATGCAAAGAGAATCTATTTTATACATGTTATTAAGATTTTATAACTCTAAATCAACAGCAAGAACTATAGAGCACTAATAAAAACTTGGAAATTTAACAACATGCTTCTGAATGATCAATGGGTCATTGAAGAAATTAGAAAAAAACCTTCCTGAAATAAATGAAAATGGAAACAGAACACATCAAAGTCTGTGGGATACAGAAAAAAGCAGTATTAAGAGGGAAGTTTATGGCATTAAATGCTTACATTAAAAAAGATAAATGTTTCAAATTAAAGATCCAATGATGATTATTGAAGACTTAGAAAAATAAGAACAAACAAAATCCCAAATCAGCAGGGGATGAGAAATAAGTATCAGAGCAGAAATAAATGAAATTGAAACCAAAAAAGAAATTTAAAAAGACCAACAAAGCAAAAAGTTGTATTTTTCTGAGAAAATAAACAAAATAGATAAACTTCTAGCCAGACTAACAAAGGAAAGAAGAAAGAAAAACTAAAATTAGAGATGAAAAAGGAGACATTACAACCAACGCTACTGAAATACGAAGTATCATAAGAAACTACTATGACAAAAAGAAATGGATAAATTTCTGAGTTCATATAACCTATCAAGAATAACTCAAAAATATATAGGTGACCTAAACAGATCCATATTAAAAAATGAGATTGATGCAGTAATCAAAAGTCTTCCATCAACAAAAATCCAGGACCTGATGGCTTTACAATTGAATTCTTCAAAACATTCAAAGAGGAAATAACTCCAATATTCTTCAAACTATTCCAAAATATTGAACAAGATGGAAATCTGCAAAAATCTTTCTATGATGCCAGCATTACTTTGATACCAAAATCAAAGACATTGCTCAAAAAATATGGACCTATTTTCTTAAGGAACATAGATGCAAAGATTCTAAACAAAATACTAGCAAATCAAATCCACAACCACATAAAAATGACACATAACAATCAAGAGGGATTTATCTCAGAAATGCAAGGATAGTTAAACGTTCACAAGTCAATAAACGTTATAAAGCACATCGATAGAATGAAGAATAAAAGCCATATGGTCTTAATAGATTCAGAGAAAGCATTTGGTAAGATCCAACATCCCTTTGTGATAAAAATCCTCCACAAATTAGGTATACAATAAACCTTCCTCAAAGCTGTAAAGGCTATATATAGCAAATCAACAACCAATAGTATACTGAATGGGAAAAAGCTGAAGCATTCCCTCTCAGATCTGGAACAAGCCAAGGATGTCTACTTTCACTAATGTTATTCAATATAGTACTGGAAGTTTTAGGAAGAGAAACTAGTGTGGAAAAAGAAATAAAGGACATCAAAACTGGAAAAGAAAAAGTCAAATTATCCATTTTTACAGATGACATGATATTGTACATGGAAAAACCTAAACACTCCACCAAAAAACTGTGAGAATTCATAAACCAATTTAATAAAGCTGCAGGTTGCAAAATGATTATACAAAATCAGTAGTTTTTTGTGTGGTATTGATGAACACACAGAAAGGGAAATCAAGAAAGAAATCCTCTTCACAATAGCCACCAAAAAATCCAATATTTAAGAATAAATTTAACTAATGAAGTGAAAAATCTCTACAGTGAAAATTATCAAATATTGGTATATGGGCTCATCAAGGACACAAAAAAAATGGAAAGCTATTCCTTGGTCATAAATTGGAAGAATGAATATCATTTAAAATATCTATACAAAATATCTATACTATCTAAAGCAATCGGCAGGTTTGATACAATTCCTGTCAAAATACCAGTGACATTCTTCAGAGAATTAGAAAAAGCAATCCTAAAATTCAAGTGAAATCACAACAAAAGACCCAGAATAGCCAAAGTGGCTCTGAACAACAAAAATCAATCTGAAGGCATCATGATACCTGAATTCAAAGCATACTAAAAGGCAATAGTATTTAAAACAGCATGGTACTAGCATAAAAACTGATATATAGATCAATTGAACAGAATAGAGAGCCCATAAATGAATCCACATACATACAGCCAATTTATTTTTTAAAAAAGTGCTCAGACAGTAGGAGGAGTAAAGATAGTCTTTTCAACAAATGATGCTGAAAAATTGGTTTATATATGTACAAAAAAATCAACTCAATGGGGTTGGTGTAGTGGCATAGTGGGTAAAGCTGCCGTCTGCAGTGCTGGCATCACTTATGGTGTCAGTTTGAATCACGTCTGCTCCACTTCCAATTCAGCTCCCTGCTAATGTGCTTTCGAAAGCAGCAGAAGATGGCTCAAGTCCTTGGTCCCCTGTACTCAGACCCAGAAGAAACTCTAGGCTGCTGGCTTCAGGTGGGCCAGCTCTGGCCATTGTGGCCACTTGGGGAGTAAATCTGTGGGGTAGAAGACCTCTCTTCCTCTGCCTCTGCCTCTCTAGAATTCTGCCTTTCAAATAAGTAAATAAATCTTTAAAAAAATCAACTCAGGATGGAATAAAAACGCATTTTAAGACCTGAGACTGAAGTTGCTGGAAAAAAAAAAAATGTAGGGGAAACACTCTAAGACACTGTTGTAGAGTACAGTTTCTTGGATGAGACCCCTGAATCACAGATAACAAAGGTAAAACTAAATAAATGAGACTATATCAAACTCAGAAGTTTTTTTTTTTTTTTCTTGACAGGTAGAGTTATAGACAGTGAGAGAGAGAGAGATAGAGAGAAAGGTCTTCCTTTCATTGGTTCACTCCTCAAATGGCCCCACGGCTGGTGCTGTGCCGATCTGAAGCCAGGATCCAAGTGCTTCTTCCTGGTCTCCCACGTGGGTGCAGGGGCCCAAGCATATGGACCATCCTCCACTGCCCTCCCAGGCCACAGCAGAGAGCTGGACTGGAAGAGGAGCAACCGGGACTAGAACCCAGTGACCATATGGGATGCCCACACCGCAGGCAGATGATTAACCAAGTGAACCACTGCACCGGCCCACTCAGAAGCTTTTGCACAGAAAAGAAAATGAAATATAAAGTGAGGAGACATCCAAGAGAATAAGAAAACATATTTGCCAACTCCCTCTCTGACAGAAGATTAATATCCCAAATATATCAGCAACTTAAAAAAACTCATTAGCAACAAAAAACTAACCAATCCAGTTGAGAAATGGGCAAATGACTTCAATAGACAGTTCTCAAAAGAAGAAATATAAACAGCCAACAAATATATGAAAAAATGCTCAAAATCCCCAGCCATCAGTGAAATTCAAATCAAAACCATAATGAAGCATCACTTCATCCCTTTCAGAATGCTTAAAATCCAAAGCACAGAGAGTAAAAAAATGCTGGCAAGGATGTGGACAAAGGTGGACACTAAAACAACGTTGGTGGGAATGTAAATTAATGAGGCTACTGTGGAAAGTAGTATGGAGATTGCTTAAAAACTAGAAATAGACTTGACATATGATCTAGCAATCTCACAACTGGGTATTTACCTAAAAGAATTGAATACAATGTATGTTAGAAATACCTGCACCCCCATGTTGTTAACAGCACTGTTCACAATAGCCAAAACTTGGAGTCAACTAAGGTGTCCATCATCACATGAATGGATGAAGAAAATGTGATATATGTACACAATGGAATATTCTTCAGGTATAAAAAGAACGGAATTCTACCATTTGCAGCAAAATGGACACAACTAGAGGATATCATGTTCAGTGAAATAAGCAGCACCCAAAAAGACAATGTTCTCCCTTATATCTGGGAGATAAAACTTAGAAAGAGAGAGAGAGAGAGAGAGAGAGAGAGAGAGAGAGGAAAGAAGGAAGAAAGAAAGGAAGGAAGGAAGTCTGTGTGTCATTATTGCTGCAAATATACTTTTGTGAAACTTTGTTTTATACCTTTGGCAAACCAATGGTTAAGAATGCTTTACTACTATAGTTTTAATGACGTGTGATTACTTTGAAATTTACTGTTTATGGGTGAAATGATTGTTCCATTCAGGAATTGTGTATAGCTATCTTTAATCCCACTAAACTGAAATCTTTTTGCTTTTTACTTCTTGAACTTCTCATTTGGTGAATTATTAAGCCTTCCCAGTGTAATGTAAATTTAAAATAAGCTATCTCAAAAACTAAAAAAAAAGTGAAAAAGAACAAAAGGGGTGGGAGGAAGAAAGAGAGAGGAAGGGAGGGAGGAAGGGAATATCATTATGTTCTTACAGTCATATCTACAAATCACATTGAATCTGTTAAAAACTAATTAAAATTAAAATATAAAAGCTTTTGAAAATATTTTCTAAAATGCATAATTTAAAATATCTATGAATCTTTTAATGTTGTTTCTTGGAAATTGTGATTCCTATCATTAAGTGAGTATTTAAATTATACTTATAATCAACTCTGGAAGATGAAAACTGTATGTTCATTGTATGGAGACTCAACAGTAGCTAACAAACCCCTTTTCATACATTCTTCAAGGTAGTTTGGCATCTGCATACTCACCATAGCTATTTCCCATTTCATATTTTGTATTTTGGAGCCATTGAACAATTGTAACCACTATATTTATAGTTTAATTGACTTGATGTTATATTTCTCCAGTCTAATGGAGTAGGCTCAGTATCATTATTAATTGGATTGAGCAGAAATAACAGAGTACACAGATGATGACATATTATTTCCCTGTTACAGAGTGGTTTACTCTCTCTAACAAGCCAACCAAAATAATATCTGAACAGGTAGAGCTTCTGACCCATATTATCATGTACTATGTGCTTTCCAGGTACTCCTCTTTTTGGTATATATATTTATATATTATAACTTTTATGAAAATTAAGTAGGGAGAATCAGACCCATTATCTTAACTTTTGAGTTCTATCTGCCATTTTCTCAGTTAAAATATATCCAATGGCTCCAGTATAATATGGAAATCCCACAGTCCTTTTAATTTAGTGTTGCACATATTAGGCAGGAAATTTCTTTTATAGAGAATGCAAAGGGGCAGCTTTGTAGCCTAGAGGGTTAACCCACCACCTGCAGTGCCAGCATCCCATATAGATGCTGGTTCATATCCTGATTGCTCCATTTCTGATCTGCTAATGTACCTTGGAAAGCAGTGGAAGATGGCACATGTACTTGAGCCCACCCATGTGGGAGACCTGGGAGAAGTTCCTGACTCCTGGCTTCAGCCTGGTCCTAGCCTGGCTGTTACAGCCATTTGGGGAGTGAACTAGCTGATGGAAAGTCTCTCTCTCTCTCTCTCTCTCTCTCTGTAACTCTAGAGAATGCGCACAAAGGATCATTTTAACCTGAAGCAAGAATTTTGTATGTAAGGTATTCATAATAGTGCCTGTAAGCTATAAATACACAGTCATGTGTTTTGCTTTATAACCTCATCATAATTTCTTACATGCTACACTTACTCACAGGAAAAGCATCATTCCAGAGCAAAACTTTTTCTTGGAGTTGAACATATTGGGATTAGCAAACATTTTACTTTTTATATCTACATTTTATAATAACATATTCATTTACTATACTTAGTAAGCTAAATAACACCATGTTTTAAAAAGAACAATTAGTATTTAACCTTAAAATCACAAAACACTCATGAAACTGCAAAGGAGAATCTTTCACTTTATGCAGAAAGCTTGGCTTTATTTTAGAAAGTCTACCCACATAAATCTAGCCTGGAGACTTATTACTGCACATTAGATTACTAACTCCCAGTATAAAGAAAGAATATAAAGTTAACAAAGAACCATTTTTAAGTGAGTCAGTTACATCTTTAATATTTTGCTGGCTATGCTGATAAACAGGATGACTTGTAAACTTATTTAGAAGTGAAGCTTAATGTAGATTATGTAAGTAGACAATAATACCTGATAGTACATCATAAAGTATCAAATTTTGTATAACACATTGCTAGTTGTAAAAGAATTTACCTGAAAGGACATTATAAGAAGTGGAAAATTAAAATAAATAATAGGGTTTCTTAGCAGATGGATATTGGAATTAAGGTTAAATTTTATTGAGGTTTTTAAGTTTCCATCTTGCTGCTGTACCAAATTGCTTTTACTGTTTTAAGGAATATAATTCCTGTCAATAGTATGTGTATCATGTGGCATATTCTTGGATGAATTCAAAGCAAAGTAGATTTCCTTAGGACTGCAGAGGATGTAAACAGTGTGCTTATTAGCCTAACTCACTTTCTCTATAGACTTAAGTAAGATTAGACCTTACTCATTCACATATTCTCCTTTGAGAGTCATTGAAGGCAGAAAAAAAAGTGCTTTAGATTTTTCCACATTTTAGTGTTATTATTCTTAGAAATTCAAAATACTGGGGCTGGTGTCATGGCACAGTGGGTTAAAACCAGGGCTGACATCGGATATGAGTGCCTTCTCTAGTCCTGGCTGCTCCACTTCTGATCTAGCTCCCTGCTAATGCACCTCAGAAAGCAGCAGAAGATGGCCCAAGTCCCTGCACCCCTATACCTACTTGGGAGACCTAGAAGAACCTCCTGGCTTCAGCCTGGCACAGCCCTGGCCATTGCAGCCATTTGAGGAGTGAACCAGAGAATGCAAGATCTCTCTTTGTCTCTCCTTGTCTTTCTCTGTAACTTTGCCTTTCAAATAAAGAAATAAATCTTTTTTTTTTTTTTTTTGACAGGCAGAGTGGATAGTGAGAGAGAGAGACAGAGAGAAAGGTCTTCCTTTTTGCCGTTGGTTCACCCTCCAACGGCTGCTGCGGCCGGCTCATTGTGCTGATCTGAAGCCAGGAGCCAGGTGCTTCTCCTGGTCTCCCATGCGGGTGCAGGGCCCAAGCACTTGGGCCATCCTCTACTGCCTCTACTGCCTTCCCGGGCCATAGCAGAGAGCTGGCTTGGAAGAGGGGCAACTGGGACAGAATCCGGCGCCCCAACCGGGACTAGAACCCGGTGTGCTGGTGCCGCAAGGCGGAGGATTAGCCTGTTGAGCCACAGCGCCGGCGTATTTTTGTTACTTCTAAATCCAATCTTATATAACTCTTTTATGTATACACGTATATAATACGTATGCACAGATATGCTTTGAAAATTGTCATAATATCTTTTTTCACATGGTTCTTCATAAATTATCACAGATCTCTATTTTACAAGTGTGTATGCATAGCTAGTATGTGACTAATGAATAGAGCATTGCCTATTCTTGTGCTCAACACTAAAAAGCTTTAACAATATACCCATAAGAGCTGCAAGCTTTAACAATATACCCGTAAGAGCTGCAAGAACAGCAAATCTCCTATTAGCAGGAATGAGGCTTTGCAGTGTAACCATTTTTACCAATAATTCTCTGGGCTTCTTCAAACATCTTTCAGAGGATGAACAACTCCTAGCTTCCTCTCCCAGGGCAGTTAGAAAGAATGACCTTAGGGACAGTCTGCCACGTCAGAAAACCAGCACTGCATAGAAGTATAATTTTCTTATCTATGGACAGAGGAGATATTCTGCAGCTTCCTGGGTTTTGAGAAAGTGCTGATTATTTGAAAGGAGTTACACGGTATTCTATTTATCACCCTAAAAAGTGTTAGTTATTTCATATTATGCCAGTGGCAAAATGTCCTCATGTGTTGTCTAGAAATAAGAAAGGCAGACACACACACACACAATACATGTGCGCATACACAGAATTGACGATAACTAGGAAAATAAATCCTGAAGCTACCCTCACAGATTTTATATCCTTGGTAAAACAGTTTTACTTCCATTTTCATTTATATTAAGTCTATTTCCAAAAACAAACAATGTGTTATTGATAAGAGCAAACATTTCTTAGTCCACTGAGTTTAAAATCTCCCATAGTGTAATAACATACTGCTGTCAAACAGAAAGTCTGAAAATATGAGTGATTATGTCATTTATTTACTATAAATACTTGGTAACTCTCCCTAGAATAAAACAAGTCTTAATCCCATTCAGGATATGTAAGAGGCTTCCGAAATTGGATCCCAGTCACATTTTCAATTTTATTTTCTACCACATTGTCAGATACACGCTGAGACACACTCACATTGATGTATTCATATCTCTTAACCTGACACACTTCTTCCTTCTTCAATAGTTTGAATCCCTGGAATGCATGGACATGCTGTCACCATCTATTTTTCTTCAAGAGCCTGTGCAATGCCTGGATTTTTCTATGCTGGTGATGGACTCATTTTATTTATTTTTGGAGTGGGAGTTATGCAAATAATAATTCAATTTAACATAATGAACAAAATCAGGGCTTGCTCTCTAAAATATCTGATGTGAAGTTACCACTGGAAGAATTTTTGTCATCTTGGGCAAGATCCAAGACACATTAGCCTCTGTGTAAGTACTAACAGCATGGAGATAAAAATTATTTATTTCAGAGAGTTCAAATTGAGCATTAAATGTAACATTGCATGTAAAGTTCTTAATAGATGCCTGACACTTATTATGTTCTCAATGAGTGTGATTGAGTACTATTATTATTGTGAGAATGATTACTTTATGTAGTAACATGCCCTGATTGGACAGATAAAAATACTTGATAAAATGCAATGGGATATTTAATGTCCTTTCTAAAATATTGATAGGAGTCAGGGGAAAGCACCTGGTGACTGTTACTATATTCAGTCTACAGGAAACTCAGTTCCATGATGAAAGGAAATCCAACATCAATCTGGAACAATCGTCAGTCTCCAAAATTGATTTTCGTGAGTGTAGAGTGATGATCTTTTACCCAAGTTTTTCAGAGTGAGAGCTTTACAATGGAGTTATCTGATAGCCACGTCTGTTTAAAAAGATATTTCTGCAACCATGTGAATGTGCTTCCTGTCTTAGACTAATTCTTGTTGAATCACATGTCATTGTATAGTGTGAGCGCCTGGAGCTTAAATGCAGGAAGCTATAGATTGTTTTTAATGAATAAATCATGTGTTCCTGCTGTCGATTCTGCAAACGCTTTTGTGGAAGCCAAGGTTAGTGCTGTAGTAAATTATCAATAATAAAGAATAACCAGGTCAGCTATTTAATATCTTGATATAGCAGTAACATCTGTTCTTGTTCATACTTTCTTTATTTCGTTTAGAGCTCTGAAGCACAACTTATTTTTTAAAAAAAGCTTAGCTCCAAGAATATACCTTATTTTAACCACTGTTTTTCTTATTTAAAGTGATAAAATTTCCATAAAAAGTAACCTCTTTTGAATGCAAGCTAGTTGTTTGCAGTTGGCATAGAGTTCACATGTCATTCACATGTACTTGGCCTGCAAAAATCTGTGAGACTGCAACCAGCATTGTGGTGCAGCAGATTAAACAGCTGCTCCTTACACAAGTATCCACTATTGGAATGCCAGATTTAGTTCTGGCTGCTTCATATTTGATCCAGCTTCCTACATTTGGGAAAGCAGCATATGATAGCCCAAATACTTGGGCCCCAGCCACCCAATTGGGAGACGTAGGGGAGTTCCTGGCTCTTGGCTTCAGCCTGTCCTAGTCTAGACTCTTAAGCCATTTGCAGTCTGAACCAGTGGATAGACAAAATATCTCTCTCCTTGTTTCTCTGATGATCTTACTAATCAATTAATCAATTGACTTTTAGAAAATCTGTTGGAGAATTTTAGCTAAAAGTCAAGGAGCAAATGGAATATGCAAAGTGGCATCATCTTCAAAATATTCATGAAAAATACATATCATAAAAATATGCATGGATTTCATTTTTTTGGTATCTGAATGGACTTAACTTTTAATTCTCTTTTTCCCACAAATTTTATATGTCAGTCAATTGAAAAGGGGGCCACATGTGATTGAGGCTTCCCCAAAAGGACATATTCAAAAAGGCAAAAGTTTTGTTGGCACAGGCCCAGGCTCTGGGCACCCCTCCACCAGGTGTGCCAATGCAATTAGATGTCACTATTTCAGCAGATGGTATGAGTGGGGTCTTTTATAAAAACAATAAGGACACTGTACCGTTAAGCTTTTGGTCACAGCTATGACAGGGAGTCTCAACTAGATATTAGATATTCAGCTTTTGTACAATATTTTCCTAGTATTATACAGTGCTCTATTACATAGGGAGGCACTAATCAAGACTTTGTGGGTCACAGTGCACACTGGCCTATGAATGCATTTTTAGGTAGCTAATTTCAATCAGCTATAACACAGACCTCTACTTTAAGTACGTTGCATGCATGTTTACAGCAATGGAGTATTCCATCTAATAGCTTTTTGGTCTGTGAATAGCACTGGATGTTTTTACTTAGGAAACTCTCTCACCACCCCAGGTGCTTGCAGTAGTGCCTGTAATTTCATAAGCACCAGAGGAAGTGGCTGAGAAGCCAAATAGGCTCATGACACTGAGGCAATGCTATGATCCCGTGCATGCTCACAGCACATCACATAAGAGGAAGGTAGACAAGATTTTAAGAGTCAGTTATGAAGACATCTAGCTTGACAAAACTGCAGCCTTAATCATCATCATGCCCACTAGGTGATTCTGAAACTTATCCCAAAAGCTATGATACAAGCAAAGTCATTAAGATAGTCTATTGAGCATTTCATACTAGGCATCAATGAATATTTCTTATCCTATACCTGATATGTTAATATTTTTGAGACAGTCTAGGTACATACTGATTGATAATAGGATACATTTACTAGCATGGCATATAAACCCCTCTCTACTTCCTTGGGTTCCAGGGATTCTCTCATCTTGCTGCCACTCAAGACTTGTTTCTGTCCATGTAATTTCCAAATAAATGACAATTATGGGAACTTGAATTTCTTCACCTCTTTGATCTGTCAGTGCCTTCTACCTTTGTTGGCTGAGTTTCATATACTGGATTTTTTTTTTTTTGCTAACAACTGTAAAATTGTGATGCTTGAGTAAAGAAATAAACCTAACTATATTAAATTTAAATCAGGGGGTTGGAGCGGTGGCGTAGAGGGTAAAGCCACTGCCTACAATGCCAGCATCCCATAGGCATGCTTGTTCAAGTCCTGGATGCTCCTCTTCTGGTCCAGCTCTCTGCTACGGCCTGGGAAAGCAGCAGAAGATAGCCCAAGTCCTTGGGTCCCTGTATCCACGTGGGAGACTTTGAAGAAGCTCTTGGCTCCTGGCTTTGAATTGGCGCGGCTCCAGTAGTTGCGGCCAATTGAGGAGCGAACCAGCAGATGGAAGACCTCTCTCTCTCTCTCTCTCTCTCTCTGCCTCTCCTCCTCTCTCTGTGTAACTGACTTTCAAATAAATAAATAAATCTTTAAAAAGTTAAAAAAAAATAAATCTTACTTTGTGTGCTTATCCTTTTTTCAACTGCCCGTTATATACTTCCACGTATTTCAGTATCCTTTTCAGACAACACTTCTGAATTGTTCTTTTAAAGATTTATTTTATTTATTTGAAGGAGTTATGCATTCGCACACACATACACACACAGAGAGAGAGAGAGAGAGAGAGAAAGAAAGAGAGAATCTTCCATTAGCTATTTTACTCCCCAAATGATTGCAATGGTTGGGACTGGGCCAAAATGAAGCTGGGAGCCAGACAATTCTTCGAGGTCTCCTATGTGGGTGCAGGGGCCCAAGGATTTGAACCATCTGCTGCTGCTTTCCCTGGTACACTAACATGAAGCTGGATTGGAAGTGGAGCAGCTGGGGCAAGAACCAGCAGCACCCATAAAGGATGCAGGCATTGCAGGAAGTTGGCTGAACCCAGTGTATCACAATGTCAGTCCCCCTGAACTTTTCTGTAGTCCAAATTTATATTTCCCTGCTATTTAAGACAAGGGATTCTGATTACATGCAGATGACTTAATAATTATTATTTTCATATATCTTATTTAAAACCCTCTGCTCATTTATTTATCTAAACAAAGCTTCTGTTACATTGATAATTCTGTTGCTGAAATGGGTGAATACTTCATCTGAGAAAATATTTTCATCTAAATGCTATTCTCACCATAAAAATGTCATTTCAGGAATCAAGAGATTTCATATGAGATATGCCTGCTTATTTACTTTGAGAATTAATTTTTTTTAAAGATTTCTTTATTTATTTTGAAAGAGTTAGAGAGAGAGAGATGGAGGGAGAGACACACAGAGAGATCTTCCATCATCTGGTTCACTTCCCAGATGTCCACAATGGCCACCACTTAGTCAGGATGAAGCCAGGAGCCAGGGTCTTCATCTGAGTCTCCGAAGTGGGTTGCAGGGGCCCAAACACTTGGACTATCTTCTGCTGCTTTTCACAGGCTATTAGCAGGGAACTGGATCAAAAGTCAAGCAGCTGGGACACTAATCAGTGCCAGTATGGGACACTGGCATCACAGCCTGCAGTTTTATCCTCTATACCACAAAGCCAGCCCCCTACAATGAATTTTAAGGTTAAATCCATTTCCTCTCAAAACTAAATGTCAGAAATCAACTTATTGTAGTACTTCTTTTATTAGTACTCAAATTGATGTCAGCTCTGCATGAGAAATTGCATTTGCTGCCTCTACCAATGCTCATGTCTGGAATTCAATATTTCAATTCTGTCAAGTCAGAGAAGACATATTATGCCATGGTTTTTTAAAATATAAGCAAGTAATTAAAAAATGATAGTGTTTTTGAATTGGCCATACTTCTCCCACAGTTGATCTGTGCTATGCATCTGTGTGTAAGTAGGATTCCTTTGTTATGCTTATATTCTTAGTATAGTCCAAAAGCTATATAATGCAGGTCCATGACAGAAATAGCCAGTGACTGGTTGTCACCCAGAGAATCTGCTTTTTCAAACAAGAAATAACATGACACGATTTTGTGTTGCTTCCCTGCTGAAAATGTTAAGAACATATTTCTAATTATTTGAAACTTAAAACTACTATCTTATATAGGAGACTCTCTTCATGATAGAAGACATAACTATTGAGCAATCAAAACAATTGGCTCTGTTGAATATCTGTCATTTTCTGGTCAGCTAAATTCTGACCAGTCTTCTTATTTGGGGGAAAACCCTACGATACAATGCTTTGACTGACAGGGGAGCAGATAATCCTTGGTTTTACTCCCTGAAGCTTAACTTTTGGATGCAAAACTTGGGTTCAATCAATTATATACTCCAGGAGGAAATTTGCCATGTAAGAGTCATGCAACAACATAGGAAAATTTAGAATTTATTTACAATGAACAGCAGGGAATGTCATCATATTTTTTTTTAAATGAGGTTTTAGTAAGTTGATGTGTTTAGATCTCAGAATATTGTCCTTTTACACAGCAGATCCCGAGGAAGTGTTTTTTATTAATAAGTGAGAGAGCATTTTAGGTTTTACCAAGATTATAATTAAAAGCATTTTCGCAGCCCAGGGATTAAGAACTAACACGCCCTTTGTTACAGCAATGCCATGACTTTTTAGTTTAGCTTTTATTTACTTGGATGTGAAATGAATATTTCATTAAATTGGATGTTCACATACACCAAGTAAAATAAAAAAATAATTTGTAGTCACTTACTTTTGTGAAGATCACCATGTGATCAACAGTTTGGACTTGCTTTGAGTTAGGAGGATAGACTTGCAAAATTGAACACAAAACCAATGTAATATACAGATAGCTTCAGTCCATTAGAGAGCTGGTATTTGGTGCAACATCAGGATGAAGCCAAATGAAGTAAGTTTAAGGCTAGTAATCCATTTGTAGTTGATCTATTCAATGCATTTCACCACTTTTAGCTCTCGCCCTAGTTGGAGACAGTCCTGGAATATTGTGTAATACTTTGGAAGTTCAGTTTTGGGAGTGCTGTTTGCATAGTATGCATATCATCTGCCTGTGTATTTTGTTACTAGGATTTCTGAAATTCATTGTGATTGAGTATTGCCAAGGTATGGTTTCAATTAAGATAAATGCATTTTATTCTATTCTCTGTCTGTTTCTCTCTGTATACATGTATAAGAGTAGGTAAATATTTTTCAATTCTCTTACATTTATAAGAGAAAAATTATACTTAAATTTTAATTTTTTTCTCACTTTTATATTATCTAGTAAAGTTTCTGTTTTATCAAGAAACCATAAGGTAGAAATGGTAATGTGTTGAGACCAGCACTGTGGTGTAGCCTGTAAAGCCACTACCAGTGACAATGGCATCTCATATGGGCACCAGTTCAAAACCCAGCTGCTCCACTTCTGACCCAGTTCCTTGCTAATGCACCTGGGAAAGTAGCAGAAGGTGGCTTAAGTGCTTGGACACCTGCACCTACATGGGAGATCCAGAAAAATATCCTGACTCTTGGCTTTGATCTGGCCATTAGAAACATTTGGGGAGTGAACCAGTGGATGGAAGACTTGTCTCTCCCTCTCTTCCTATCTCTTTCTCTGCAATTCTACCTTTCAAATAAATAAAATAGATCTTTAAAAAAAGAAATGATAATGAGTTATCCAAGGTCATATGCATAAGAAATAGTGAAGTGAACCAAAATCTGGATTTTGACACAGCAACTAATTTGCCTTCTATAGTAGTCACTGATATGATGCCTCCTAATTGTGGACATTGGATAGATGGCTGATGCTCATCAGAGCCAGGATTTCAATAAGCCACTGGATTCCCAATTCTACTCTTTGACTGTATTAGGAGTAAGAATTGATATCATTTTTCAAAAAAGAATAAATGACACTCTGGGCAAAGTGAATTTAGCCCTGTATCTCCTCTGTTTGGTGTTAATGCAAACATATCATGAAAATTTTTCTCATTAATTAATCTGCTCATTGTTGACAAGTCATATGGTGAAGAACCCATAGGGATATGGACAGTGGGCTAAGTCCATATTTCTCATATATTTGTACAATAAGCCTTTTTCCTACCTATTGACTATAACTGATAACTTATTAATTTTTCAATGTATTACTTAATGGCTCTTATTATGTGCAAGACAATATTTGCAAGAGAAACATTATTAAATATTATTCTAAAATTTTCTTTCATTGCTCTTTAAAGTTTTTTTTAAGATATTTATTTATTTATTTATTTATTTGAAAGTCAGAGAACAAATAGAAAGAGAGAGATAAGAGAGAGGGAGATCTTCCATTCATTGGTTCACTACTCAAATGGCAGCAATGGCTGGGGCTGGACCAGTCTAAAGTTAGGAGCCAGGGGCTCACATGGATGGCAGAGGCCCAAGCACTTGGACTGTCTTCTGCTGCTTTCCCAAGGCCAACAGCAGGGAGTTGGACTGGAAGTGGAGTAGCTGGGACACACACAAGTGCCATTTGGGATGTTGGCATTGTAGGTGGCAGCTTTCCCCACGAAGCTGCAATGCCAGCCCTGCTCTTCACAATTTCATTACACATTCAAAAATCATGTCTTCTTGTGTGGTTTACATAAGTCTCCTGGGGCTAAAACTTTTGGAATTTTTAAACTTAAGATCATCTGCAGGAAAATTCACAATTTTCAGCTGTATCAAGATAAGTATCTGGAGCCAGCGCTGTGGTGTAGAGGGTAAAGCTGCTGCCTGCAGTGCTGGCATCCCATATGGGTGCCGGTTTGAGTCCCAGCTGCTCCACTTCTGAACCAGCTCTCAGTTGTGGCTTGGGAAAGCAGTAGAAGATGGCCCAAGTCCTTGGGCCCTGGGACCCTCATGGCAGACCCAGAAGAAGTTCCTGGCTCCTGGCTTCAGATCAGCACAACTCCGGTCATTGCGGCCAATTGAGGAGTGAACCGACAAATGGAAGACTTCTCTCCCTCTCCCTCTCTCTCTGCTTCTCCTTCTCTCTCTATGTAACTCTGACTTTCAAGTAAATAAATAAATCTTACAAAATAGATAGGTATCTGATTCTTTGTAATCTTATAAAAATCTTACTTGAAACTCTACTTAGAACATAAGAAAAATAACAAGGATCCATGAGTTCCTGACTCCCTCCCCACACTGTCTTACTGTCTATACGCACAATACTACCATAATTTTTCTTATTCTACTTCAATTAAAACAGATCTTTGTAAAAAAAATAAGAATGGGAATAGGAGAGGGTGGAGGAAGAAGGGTGGGTGTGTGGGCAGGAGGGAGGGTAAAGTGGGAAGAATCACTGTGTTCCTAAATTCGTATCTATGAAATGCATGAAGATTGTATACCTTAATTTTTTTTAATTATAGACAGTTTCCCATTAACCATGCTGGTTTAAATCTGATAACTCCATTCTCTCAGTTCTCTGTTGCTCTTTAGAAACAAATGTTAAGAGTATAAAGAAGAATTATTTAATTCTTTTCCCTCTACTTGGTCTAATTGAAACCTAGGTCTTTCCTGATATCATTTTTCTAAAGTAGTGATTGCCTACCATTCTATAATTTATTTATGAACAGACTTAAATGGAAAATGCATTTAAAAGATAAGTTTATTTGGGTGCAAAAAATTTTTGGAATTCATGCATAATTTTTCATAATACACATTTCCACCAACTTTTTGAAAACCTCTCATATGTCAAAGTTGGAAATTGTAGTCAATATCCTCCATGGTTTCTAAATTTCCCATCCATTACTCACCATTCTAAAATAAAATCCAATCCTCATTTCATAAAATTGCATCCAATTATATCTCTAAATGGATACAATATCTGTGTGCACTTTTTCTCTTGCTTACATGCTCAGGACTGAGAATGTCTTCATACCCTCCCAACTAACTTTCCTACTGTGCTCAGTCAACAACCACAGAACTGTTCTGCATACATCTGCCTCCCTGGATTTTCAGAAACTCCATCATAGTTGTTGAGTGTTGCTAGGGAGAAATCATCTCAGACACATGAACACACACACATAACTAACTCTTCAACCTAACCATTCCCTTTCCTTTTGGATAGTTGATAATCTTAACTGTGGTCGCAAAATTTTTGGATTACATCAGCTGGGAACTCCCTCAACTTCCATCCATTTACAATTTATTTTACCTACAATGATATGGTTCTGCAGGGTTTTGTTACAATGAAAAACATAAATGAAGGCCAGGAATTTGATGAAGAAGTTACATCATTGCTTGGAATGCCTTCATTCCATATTGGAGTGTCTGGTTCAGGTCTTAAGTTAACTTGCTTCTGTTCCAGCTTCCTGCTAATGCACATCTTTGGAGGCAGCAAGTGATGAATGAAGTACTGGCATCCTTGCTTCTCACTTGGGAAAACTGGGTGGATTTCTGGGCTCTTTGTTTCAATCTGGCACAGCCTTGGGTGGTGTTTTAGGAATTGGGTAGTGAACCAGGGGAGGGGTCACAAAGGCTACATTGTGGTAATAAAATGAGAGACTTTAATAATTGAAGGAATGGAGAAAGGAGAGGGAGAGATTTATATAAAATTACAGAAACCAGAGAACAGAGGTGTTATTCAGGGACAGAAATACAAAATTCTGAGCCCAGAAATTGAAGGAAGGAATGATAGTAACTGAGCATGCCCTCATTGGTTCCTTTCAAAGAATAGTTGAAGTAGTATAAAAGTGACACTCTTCTGTTGTTACCATCTTGGAAGTATACCTATGGAATACATGAAATCTGTTCTCTTTATATTGAATTTTTTTTTAAAGTGACAACATTGCTTTAAGAACTGTTTGGAATAGATGAAAAGGCTGTTGGTCAAAGTTGGGCAATGAAATGCTAGCTTGAAAAGATGGCAGTTCTTTTATTTTTCTTTCAAAGAGAAAGTGACTTGACTATGGATAAGGCAGAGAGAATTATCCAATGAACATATTGAACTAAGAATTTAAGAAAGAAAAGAAATAATGGAGAAAGCAACGTTCCAAGACAGGCAAAGAGATTAGTACTTACTGTCATCACATCACCATCATCACTGTTACCATTTTTATTATCATCATTATTAGGATAGATAGACTTAAGAATGCAGATTGAGGGTTTGACTTTCGAATGATAATAATAGCTATCATTTATTACATGATTAACAATTTGCCAAAAATCTGTCCATATCCTTTAATATTATGAGGTAAAAATTATTTTCGCCAATTTTAAAGATGATGACATTGAGGCTATAAAATTAGTTTGTCAAAGTCCTATTATGTCAACACAAAGTATCTAACCTGATTTTTCTTACTCCAAACCCGAAGTGCTAAACCAGAGCATGATATTTTTCACTGGAAACAGAACCATTTCTTCAAGACATTGCAAAAGTAAAGAGGGAGGGATACACATGTTTTTTTTGGAGTGGAGGAGGACAACTGTGTAAGTTTAAATTGGTATGGTTTTAATTTTCTCAGTAGGAGATGAGGTTATGTGCTATGAAGGAGAGAGAAGGGGAGGGATTAAGGATTTGAGAACTGCAGAAACATTTGGAGCCACTGCAGTGAGGAGTACAATAGAGTAAAAAATGAGAAATAAAAGAATTGTTGAGAAATAATGAGAACCCAGATAGTGACTTGTTTCAGTTTATAAATATGGGGAAGGGAACTGAGCAATACGGATTATTGAAATGTGGAGATTGATAAAGTAGAAATAACAGACAGAGAAGAAAGACTTAGCTGGGTTGTAAGTGCTTTGTCAACCTATAAGTATATAATTCTCTGATTAATTATGTGAATTTTGACAGACGAAGATGAAGGTTATGATTCATAGTCAAGAAGAAAAGAAAATGAATAAACTCCTAGAGAAAATGAAGAAAAGAAAAACAAAAGAAAGGAAGACATGGGAGAGGTGAAAGGGTAGGAATTTATTATCTAATAATAGCAAAATAATTTAGTAAAAAATGATTGCTAATGTTTAATGATTAATCATCTTGGGCTAGAACATATACCTATGTTATCATGTTGAATTATCATCATAGAATGATAAGTTTGTGTTGGTATCCCCACTTTATAAATGAGGAAACTCAGATACATTAAGTGCCTTGCAGAGGATTTTAATCTCCAAGTAATGGAAGAAAAGATCTTCAGGAAAGGCTATTGGATAGCAGGGGACATGACCATATCCGAAGAACATACTGACCTTGATGAGGACTGAGACTATCTTTTGTAACATATGTTGGTTTACTTGGTTAAATATCTCTAATTCTTTGAGATCTATTGGTAAAACTGATACATGCTTACTTATATGTAATCTGATGAAATCCAAAAGTACTACTTCACACATATCATGTCGTATGCAAGATTTCTGAGGAAGGTACACACCTGTGAATTATTAAAAACACCCTAAGAAATATTTTATTGCTTAGACTGTTGAACTCTTAAAGATGTTTAGTTTTTGCACATGGATGAAGCTGCACATTTTCAATGCCTGAAATCTGACCTAAATGGTGTTGACATTACAGTGCCTATGAATGATGGAAGCGGAAACAAAAAATCTTGGATATTTTTCCTCTGCAGAGACTTCTCCTCAAATTCATAACAACAGGCTTTAAAAATATCACTTGAACCACAAACTGTAGCCAACAGTACAGCTGTGCAGTTACAAAGCTCATGGGGACTCCTGCTTTTCAGAGTAAATCCTACTCATAAAATTGTTGTTGTTGTTTTCTTACAGTACTCAGTTTTTGCATTTCTTTGTTTTTAATTTAAATTTAATTTTATTTTGTAAAGCTTAAATGACATTGAAAAATATCTTCAGTACCTGATATGGATGGTTTTAGGAATCTTCAGTTATTGTGCTGTGATTGAAAAGTAGCAGAAAGAATCAAAAGTAGTGGAATTCAATAAGTATATATTATATATATAATATATATTAATAAGTATATATATATATTGACAAATACATGAGTAAATTACTAAGTTTGTAGGAAGATTCTAAAGTGATTGAAACACGGTCTCAGTTCTCAGAAATGATGTGGTTTAGGGAGATTGACAAGCATTGCTCTAAATGATTATAGTAATAAGATTATTTGGGAAGGCTTGTGACAAAGCATTTTAGTAATATAAAGAAGGAGATATTACACATGGCTACTGAACAATAAATATGATTATCATGAATATCACCAGGAAGGATATGATTTTGAATGGTAGGGATAAGAATTAAAATCAGTCCAGGTAGACAGTATCTCAGTATCATAGTCAGCCAGGCAAGAAATTGAAGCAAACTTTCATAAATAGGGAACATTGATAGTAGCCCAAGTGGGATTCACAAAAACATGGAGAGGAAAAGTCTTGCAGAAAATCATAGAATGGTCCATTGAAGCCACTTTTGAGATTCTTTTCATATGCAGTCAATGAGGGGGAGCAACTTTCTGTAGTCAATGATGAACCGCATAAGATTTATGTGCAACTGACTCTTATAACCAGGAATATCCTTTTTAAGCCACTTTATTGAAGTATATTTCCCATACAAAAGCTATATGTATTTAATATCTTTAAGCAGATGCATGTGAAGATAAGCAAACACCTGAAAACCATCAATCAATGCAATAAACCTATCTCCTCCAAAACTTTCCTCTCATCTGTCTTCCCTTTTTTCTTGTTTGCTTCCTTTTTGTGGAAGTGAAAGAGCACCTAACATAGGAAAGATTTTTTAAAGAATTTTTAAGCCCATAGTGTCTCATTGTTAATCATAAGTTCTATATTGTACAGTAGATCTCCAGAATGTATTTGTCTCGCACATGCAAAACATGTTTACCTTCCTGTTTCCATCTCCACTGAGTTCCTGGCAGTGATCATCTACTGTTTCTGTTATTAGACTATTTTTAAAGAATTTTTTATTTATTTATTTTATTTGAAAGGCAGAGTAGCAGAGAAAGAGAGATCGTCCATGCACCAGTTCTTTCCCCATATGGCTGCAACAGCCAGGGCTATGCCAACTGGAAGCCAGGAGCCAGGAGCTTCCTCCAGGTCTCCCATGTGGGTGCAGAGGCTTTGTCATTTGTGCCATCCTCTACTTCTTTTCCAGGCACATTATTAGGGAGCTGAATGGGAAGTACAGTGCTGCTCATCACGGGGCAGCAGGTCTGATAGAGCTCCTCAGGGCCAGCCTGGGGAGCTCAGGGGCTGAGCGGGATAATGAGTGTTGGTGGCAAAGGAACCACACCAGAACCAGGAGATCAGTCAACGCCCATGGTGCAGCCGGGTTCTCGACTCTATCGGGAAGGGAAGAGCTTTTATAGACACAGAAAGGGGGCTGTCCAGGGCACAAGGGAGCAGAGCCAACCAGCAGAAAGGTAAGGCAGGACACGAGCCGGGCACGCCCTCAAGGGCCTATCACAGCCGAGGACACACACTGTTCACCAGTACGGAAGTCTCCTGTCAGGCTAGGTACCTCCTGGGGGCCATCTTGGATTGTTGGAAACACTGAGTCACTGGGATGCGGAAGTGTGGCAAACTCGAGCAAAGGCTTGGCGACCTTGTCCAGAGAAGGCTTAGAAACTTTGTTTCCTTTCCAATTGGAGCCCCCTGCAGTACATCAGCCAGGAGATGAACTAGCATCCATATGTGGTGCCAGCATCACAGGTGATGGCTTAATCCACCTCACCACGCTGCCAGCCACCGAAGTTTGACTATTTCCAATTTCACATATCAGTGAGACTCGCAGTATATGCCTTTCCATATCGGGCACAATGTCCTCCAGATCCATAAATATCACATAATAGATTGTGATTACTGACAAATATTCTAAAAGAAGCAGAGAGGAGAGATAAACTTGTTGTTCTCTGTTACTTCTTCTGGCAATAAAACAGGCCTGATACATTGACTGACTCTCCAATGAGACACTGCTGAAAAGCTGTGTGGGCATGTATGTGGTGGAGAGACTATACTTGTTTATGACTGCATTGCTAACATGGGAAGACAGAAAGAAGCTTGCAGAGATGTACATGAAAGGAAGAACACCCAGAAGCTGGGATAAAACCATTGCAGCTTTAACATTCATTATTAGAGAAAATTTAGATATCTTGAACTTTTGATCTACTAGATGCATGAGAACAAGGGTATGGAATTAGTATATTTAAGCATAGCTTAAAGCGAGGAGCCCAAATGAGAGGGTCCACATATAAATGTAGGAAAAGACATTCACTGGCAGCCTATGGATAAAGGTGAACTAAAACTACTGAATAGAAAGTTATAGACAAACAAACAATTAAAATCCACGTTAAACTTAACATTGAGAAGAAATTAAAACAGTCAACTTTCATTTTCTGTTGTGTTAATACAGCTATCCATATGCACCAAATACCTGATTAACTAAGTAATACATGGACACAATAAGTAGACCCAACTTCAATGAAATAATTTTGACACATTTAAGAAAAAAATAAAAAATGATTGTATTCCAAAATTATTTGAGGGTCAGCATAATTTTAATAACACAACAAATGAAGACAATATAAGAAAGTAACAGTTTAAGTCAATCTATAATATGAAAAAATGTCTTAAACCAAATAGTAACAAAGAAATTTAGCCTTGTTTTAAAATTGATGACTCTGAGTGGAGTAATTTAATTGCTTTTATCTCACAAATGCAAGATTGGATTAATGTTAGAAAATTGATTAGCTTGATTCACCATGCATGCCAGGGCTATTTGCTATTCTTTAATACTCAACTTATCCTTCTTCCATAGAAGTGCAATTTTTATCTAGACAAAGAATTTCTCAGAAACACACTTCTTAATAAGTGTGGGCATGTACTTCCCAGAATACCACACTACATTTCCTTGAGATCTTCTCAAAAACATGCTCCTCTGGGACAAAATTCTGGCTAACAGGACAGAAGTAAGAATGATGTCTTCAACTTCCTGTCTGCTCTTTTATATAATAAGGAAAATTTTCACTCTATTTTCACTCTATTTTCCTTCCTGCTCGCAGAAATGCTAACATTAGCTTATAAACAATATGAATTTGGAACAGATTCTTTCCAGACTTACACTACTTATGTCTAGCCTATTAAATAAAAAAGAGTTTGGGGTCAGCCTTGTGGCACAGCAGGTTAAGCCTCCAGCTGTGACATCGGTATACCATATGGGCACCTGTTCAAGACCTGGCTGCTACACTTTTGATCCAGCTCCCTGCTAATGCTCCTGGGAAAACAGTGGAAGATGCCCCAAGTTCTTGGGCTCCTGCACCCATGTGGGAGACCTGGAAGAAGCTCTTGGCTACTGGTTTTGACACGGCTCAGCATCTTCCATTGTGGCCAGTTGGGGAGTGAACCAGTGGATAAAGGATCCCTTTCTCTCTCTCTTTCCTTCTTTCTCTGTAATTCTGTCTTTCAAATAAATAAAACGTTAAC